>NC_067489.1:56462631-57835012 GCF_947179515.1 Apodemus sylvaticus
TCCCAAATTAAAAATATGATTCACCAAACTTGAGATAAAATGTCAAAGGTACATGACCAATTATCTGTGACATTTCATTTGTAGTTAAAGCTATAAATTGTTCATGATGAAGCCTTGAGAGAGATGCAGAAATGTCAAATCCTAGAGTTCTGAGTTCTATAATAATTGCTACTTTCATAATGTATCATCTTTCACATTTGTTATCTTTCTGCCATTTAATATTATCTTAGAACATTTGCCTCCTCACCTCTTAATTCAAAAATGGAAAAGGAACAAATAAAAGTATATGTAGTGGTAACTGAGGAGAAAAATAATTAAGATGAACGAATTATCAACTCTGAGATCATAATTTCATTCATTTAATCTAATGTACAAAGAGCATAATATAATCATTATATTTCACAGTGTGTAATGAAAAGTATAGACTTCTACCCATTCACATTTGGGCAGGAGGCTAACTTTTCATTGTGATTAAAGTTTTAATATTCGAAGCTGGATGTTTGATATTTTCCTTGTTGGTAAAATTTACTATAGTAAATTGTTCAGGGCAAGTATGCTGAAAAAACTAGCATCTAATATATGTCTTAGAAAAATCACCATGCTTAACAAATTATTTGACAAGGAAATTCATTGTTAAAGGACTTTGTGAGCTTGCTAAATCAAATAATATGTTTGTCTATATATTTAAAGAATAGGCTCAATTTTATATTTGTGTTCATAAAGTTTATAGTAAATATTTACTCCAGAAAATCAAGCAGAATCCATTTTGATTAAAAATCTTTTTAAGTCTATATAAGCCATAATTCTCAGATCATGGATTTTTTCATTCAAAATAATAAAATAAATTATTCTAGAGTGAGTAGAATTGTTTCATCAGAGAAATAAATCAAATGGCAATATGATTCAAATGATTTTAAACATATTTAAGAATTTTGAGTGTAAAATATATAAAGGGGCATTTAATTCAATATTCATGATGATGTTTAAAATTGATAACACTTGCCTAACAAAGATTTCTCTCAGAAAAGTAAAGTTTACTTTACCAACTCTTGTACAGTGCTTTTCAATTGGATTAATATTCTCATTTCCAATGAGTTGATATTTTAAACAAAAAATAAAGCACATGGAGTAACTCCATCATTAAAAAGTCATTGTTAAGGAAATCATAAAGACATCTGTCATAAAGAAAAAGAATGCAGAGATGGCCTTATTGCTAGAACATTTAGTGTTTATTGTAAACTAGTAAAATATTCACGGTAACCTGAAAAGATGTAGTTGTTTCAAGTGAAAGAAATGAGAAGGTCTTTATTAATGCATCATACCTGAAATTCTCCCAAATAATAAAGGGAGAGCCTTTCTGAAATGAAAATATTATAGGAAGTTCTAGAAAAATTTACAACCATGATCTAAACTTGAAGTTCTGATGCTTTTGAAGACAGATACATTTTTATAAGATTGATTCCCATCAAGAGTAAAGTCATTTTTGAATTTTAACATTCTTTCTCCATGTATTATTCTATGATTTTGACAAACTAATTAACCTAATTTCAAATTTATTCATTCTGAAAACTTCTTATGTAGAAAAGTAAAGTATTACCTGTCTTTAATTTCTTTTGAATAGGCAAGATGATTCATAAATATTTAACATTGAAAAACTAAACACAGATAGGTTATAATGGAGAAGAGTTTAAAACCAACATTTGGGGTAAATTTGAAATGAGTAAAAACGTTTATTGAGATTTAAGGCTAAAGCAGCAGAGAAGAAAGTTTAAAATGATGGAAATAATGTAATGTCATAGACTATAGTACTCTGGATAAGATAGTGGTGCTTTTCTTAGGGAATAAAAGGGGAACATATTCTAGAGTAGATCCTGGAAACAGACCAGTAAAGATCGTTTAACCTTTACAGATTCAGCTGCATATTAACAAGAGAATTAAGACATAAGAAATATCTATAAAAATGTAATCTCTATTTTAGCTTCTAAATTGATTCTTCAAGGAAGAACTATTTCTGATCATAATACAGCTTAATTGTGAAGAATAATTACACATTACAGTAGAATCAGCTATGGGATACTTTTGTGTGGTTACCTTGTTTGAGAGCTAAATTCCTAAAGGGTTTTCTGGGATGGCAGAGTACCCATCTGTATAATCAATATGCATGAGTCTGGAACAATTCAATTTTAGACAAATTTCTAAGATTCTCTGAGCTGATCTGTCATAGATCAAAATTTTCCTCACTCTCCTTCCTTTATATAAAGAGATAAAATTGGGCAGCTATTACTTTTTTCTGGTCCAGAAGGAGACAAATGGACCATTTTATTTTAAACTGCATTCTAGCATATCCTTTTTAATGTAGATAGATCAAACTAACAAGGAATGAAATTTTAAATGCCTCCATGTAGATCGAATTCCACACTGGTCACTGGGGTCCTCCCCACCATTGGTTTGAATGCATTAATCTGCTTTAGTTCTGGCTTGGTGCTGGAGAAATCCCACTCTGACTTTACTGGGTACTCTATACTCTTACACTTGATTAGCAGGGCAGCGTTCCTACAAGAAGTGTATGTGACTGCACTATGCAATGCAGACTTACTTAAAGACATATTCCCCTCAAGAAATTTTTTGGAAGTTTTGAAATGCGAACAAGTTTTAACAAGTGATTTTGATAACTTGTGAATATTTTACGCAAAAGTCTTGAGGATACATAGATTTACTTACCTGTATCTAAATTTTTGAACCCAGAAAGGAATTTATGGGGAGAGGTTGGCAAATTTAAAAAGAAAGAAAAATTACATACAGTCACATAAAGTATTAAGTTCAGGGGAAAGTGTATCTCCACACACTCCTGTATAATAGCACAAGTGGTATGTGTGTGTGTGTATGTGTGTGTGTGTTTGTGTGTGTATGTTTGTGTGTGTATGTGTTTATGTGTGTGTGTGTTTGTGTGTGTGTGTGTGTGTATATGTGTGTTTATGTGTGTGCTAGTTTCCATCATGGATGATGGTAGTATTATTCATTGTTTTTGTTTCCGTTTTTGGATGATAGGTTTTCTCACTAACCATGAATACACTTGCAGACTATGCTGCCCAGCCACCAAGCCCCAGTACCTACTATCTTGTCAGCAGCACTAAGTGTTTTGATGTAGGAGTTAGGTACTGTGTTTAGGTGCTCAGGATGGCCTGGCAAGAACTTCATCAACTGAGCTGTCTCTCCACCCTACAGGCAGTGATTTCCTAAATAAAAAGACACTTTCCATGACTGGTGTACAGTGGATTCAGGCCTCTTTTCACATCCATACTATTGTATCTTTGCCATAAGCACCATATATCAATACAGATTTGAAGTAGCAATATTTTTTATGGTAGAAAACTGGAATACCCAAAACATAATCCACACATCAAATGAGATACAAGAAGAAAGCAGGAGCGGTCCCTGGTTCTGGAAAGACTCAGTGAAACAGTATTTGGCAAAACCAGAACGGGGAACTGGGAAGGGGTGGGAGGGAGGACAGGGGAAGAGAAGGGGGCTTACGGGACTTTCGGGGAGTGGGGGGGGGCTAGAAAAGGGGAAATCATTTGAAATGTAAATAAATTATATCGAATAAAAAAAAGAATAAAAAAAAAAAGCTAATGTCTACTTATTAGTGAGTACATATCATACATGTCCTCTCAGGTCTGAGTTACCTCACTCAGGATGATATTTTCTATTTCCATCCATTTGCCTGCAAAACTCAAGATGTCCTTATTCTTAATAGTTGAGTAGTATTCCATTCTGTAAATGAACCACATTTTCTGTATCCATTCTTCTGTCACAGGACATCTGGGTTGTCTCCAACTTCGGACTATCACAAATAAGGCTGCACCTGTGACATGGTGGAGCATCTTTTGGGTATATTCCAAAGAATGGTATTGCTGGGTTTTCAGATAGATCAATTAACAATTTTCTGAAGAACCTCCAGATTGATTTCCAGACTCATTGTACAAGTTTGTAATCTAACCAGAAATGGAGGAGTGTGTTCCTCTTTTCCCACATCCTCACCAGCATGTAGGATTGTTTTCTAGAATTGTTTTATCTTAATTGGTGATAAACTAGGTTGTTCCCAAACTTTAAAAAAGTGATTTTTCTTAGAGACTCCATATTCTGCCAAGTCAGTGGAGAACTGTCTGTAAATAACACATCAATGATTAAATAATAAATGCTCTAAAAACTACCTTAAAAATCAATCTGATAACCATGTGAAAATGTGTAATCTAAAGGATAAAAAGCAAAATATTTGTACCAAAACCTAAACATATTGTTTTAAAGCTGTGCTACTCTATTATAGTCCATATTCATTAAAAATGTTAAATCATTAAACTGAATATTAATTTTATTTAATATGATTCATTATGCATAATTTATTGTGATATTATAATAACATTGTTGTTTGAAATTTAAAAAAACTTATATAAAATTTAAATTCATACATTTTTCTTATTCCAGCTCTAGGCAAATGAGATTTTTACATACATATAAATTCACAGACTTATTGTTGAATTATTCTCAGAAAATTAGTTTTATATATACTATATTAATTTTAAAATCCAATGAATGCATACTGAGTAAATTTTAATAATTATTAGTTTAGTTTACAATTAAGGATTAAACTTCCATGTTGACTATGTGGACCAGTCCAGAGTTCTCCTAAGACATTCACAAAGCTCTGGGTTCTGCTTAAAGTGGGAATGGTAATATACATTAATTATCATTTGAGATTAGAGGAAGAATTAACTAAATGTTCAAGTTCAACTGCTAGAGAGATGGTTCAATGGTTAAGAGACTAGTTGCTCTTCAGACCACCCAGGTACCCAAATATAATGTGCAAGCAGAACACCCATGAATACAAAATAATGAAAACAAAAATTAACTTTTTAAAAGTTTAACATCAGTTCAGGCTGCATGTCCCCCATCACTAGGAGATTTTGCTAGGATTACTCACTTAGATTCCATGGACTTTGTACTGCACTAGGTTTCGGTCTGTAATCAGGCAAGGCCTCAAATGAAGTGACTGGCATATCAAACCAGCCACAAAACCTTCTATCTACAGTTTGTCCAGTCTGAAAATTTTTCTGGGACCTACCCTAACAATACTGTCCTCAGAAAGACCAGAGAAAATTCAACCAGCACCGGACAGGAACAGATGCATAATCACATAGCCAAACACTAGATGGAGCTTGAAGAGTACTGCAGAGAAAGAGGATGAAGGATCCCCTCATGGGGGCTTGTAAAGATCAGGTGTCTGACCTAAGCCCTCTTCAGATATGTTATGTGTGAGTAGGATGGTGTTCTTGTGGGACTCCTAACAGTGGGAGTAGTGGTTATCTCTGACTCTTTTGCCTGCTCCTGGGACCCTTTTCTTTCTCCTGGGTCACTTAGTCCAGGCTTGATGCTATGGTATGTGCTTTGTCATATAATAGCTTGTTATGCTGGGTTCCATTGTTGTCCTTGGGAAGTTTGATCTATTCAGAGGGGAGATCTAAAAGGGTGAATTGAGAGGAGAGGGAAGATGCAGGGGAGAGACTAGTGTAGTAAGGGAGAGGAAATTGAAGGCAGATTGTAATATATGAGAGGTAAAAAGAAAAAAATTGAAAAACTTAGGTTCACATTTAACTATCTAGTGAGTTCAATATCAACCTGGAGTACACAAAACTCTGTCTCAAAGATAAAAAAGGAAAAACACCCAAATTTCTACCCTCAGGTTATGTTACATATACCACACATTAGCCTTTTTTTAAAAAAAAAATATAATCTTCATTAACATTTCAAGTGTTAAAACCTTTCCAGGTTTCCCCCCTCCCTGAAAACACCCAACCTCTCCTCCTACTCCCTGCCTCCAAGTATTTGCCTCTCCACCTGACCCACTCCCACCTCACCCACCCTCGACTTCCCTTTGTTGGGGCTTCTATTGAGACTTCACTTGATCAAGAACCACTCCTCCCACTGATGCCCTACAAGGAATTCCTCTGCCTTTTAGCTAGAACCTTGTATAGCCCAGGGTTGATGGTTTAGCCCCTGGGAGTCTTGGGACATCTGGGTGGCCGACATCATTGTTCTTCCCATGGGGCTGTAAACACCTTCAGCTCCTCCAGACCATCCTCCTACTGCTCCACTGGGCACCCCATGCCCAGTTCAATGGTTGGCGGCTAGTTTCTGCCTCTGTATGTGCAAGGCTCTGACAGGGCCCCTCCAGAGCCAACCATGACATGCTCCTTTTGGTATGCACTTCTTGTAGACCATAACAGTGTCTGGGTTTGGTGACTGTTTATAGGATGGAGCCCCAGGTAGGGCAGTCTCTGGGTGGTGTTTCATTCAGTCTCTGCTCCACACTTTGTCTCCTTTATTGCTCCTGTGAGTATTTTGTTCCCTTTCTCAGAGAAACCAAAGCACCCTCACTTAAATCCTCCCTATTTTTGAGCTTGTTGTGCTGGGTGAATTGTAACTTGTTTATTTTGAGCTTTTGGGCTAACATCCACTTATCAGTGAGTACATACCATGTGCTTTCTTTTTTAATTGGGTTACCTTGCTCAGGATGACACTTTCTAGTTCCATCCATTTGCCTAAGAATTTCATGAATTCATTGTTTTTAATAGCTGAATAGTACTCCATTGTGTATATACCACAATTTCTTTATTCATTCTTCTGTTGAACAACATCTGGGTTCTTTTCAGCTCCTGGCTATTATAAATAAGGCTGCTATGAACATAGCATGTGTCCTTATTACATGCTGGGGAATCCTCTGGATATATGCCCAGGAGTGGTATAGCTGAGTCCTCAGTTAATACTATGTCTAATTTTCTGAGGAACCGCCAAACTGATTTCCAGCATGGTTGTATCAACTTGCAATCCAACCAGCAATGAAGGAGTGTTCCTCTTTCCCCACATCCTCTCCAGCATCTGCTGTCCCCTGAGTTTTTCATCTTAATCATCTGACCAGTGTGAAGTGGAATCTCAGTGTTGATTTGATTTGCATTTCCCTGATACTAAGGATAGTGAACATTTTTTTATGTGCTTCAGAGCCATCTGAGTTTCCTCAGATGAGAATTCCTTATTTAGCTCTGTACCCTAATTTTTAATAGGATTATTTGACTCTCTGGAGTATAACTCCTTGAGTTCATTTGTATATTGGATTTTAGCCCTCTATCGGATATAGGATTGGTAAATATCTTTTCCCAATTTGTTGGTTGCCATTTTGTTCTATTGACAGTGTCCTTTGCCTTACAGAAGCATTGCAGGTTTTTGTATGGTTTCAAAGTTTTATTATAGAGAAGAAGGAAAAGAAAAATAGAGAAGTAAAGGGAGAAAGAAAAGATAGAGGGGTGAGAGCTGGCCATGACCACATGGAAAGATGGGAGAAGAATGGGGGGACAGGGGTACAAAAGAGTGGGGGTAAGAGAGATAAAGCAAGAGAGCCAGATTTGCAGTTTTATGAGGCCCCATTTGTCAATTCTTGTTCTTAGAGCATAAGTTATTGGTGTTAAAATTAACTCAAATGAATCAGTAGCCTTTCTCTACTCAAAGGTTAAACAAGCTGAGAAAGATATTAGAGAAATGACACCCTATACAATAGTCACGAATAACAATACATACCTTAACATGACTCTAATGAAGCAAGAGAAAGATCTCTGTGACAAGAACATCAAGCTTCTGAAGAATGAAATCAAAGAAGATCTCAGAAGATAGAAGGATCTCCTATGCTTATGGATTGGCAGGATTAATATGTTAAAAATGGCCATCTTCCTGAAAGCAATATACAGATTCAATGCAATCCCCATCAAAATATCATATCAATTCTTCATAGATCTAGAAAGAACAATTCTCAAATTCATCTGGAATAACAAAACCCCAGGATAGCAAAATCTATTCTCCACAACAAAAGATATCCTGGGGGAATCACTATCCTTGACCTCAAGCTCCACTACAGAGCAATAGTGATAAAAACTGTTTGGTACTGGTACAGAGATAGGCAGGAAGATCGATGGAATAGAATTGAAGACCCAGTAAAGAGCCCACATACCTATGGTCACTTGATATTTGACAAAGGAGCTAAAAACATCCAGTGGAAAAAAGACAGCATTTTAAACAAATTGTGCTGGATCAACTGGAGGTCAGCATGCAGAAAAATGCAAATTGACCCATTCTTATCTCCTGGTAGAAAGCTCACATCCAAGTGAATCAAGGACCTACACATAAATCCAGACACAGTGAAGCTTATAGAGGAGAAAATGGGGAAAAATTAGTCTTAAAGATAAACAGCATTTGGAAAATTCTACTGCAACATTATCTTCATCAATTCAAGGAAATACCATAGCTTTTTTTTCCATGGGAATTGGTCAGGATGGCTATTCACCTCAAATTTTAATCATGTGATAGTGGTCACTTAAGTGAAACATGATTATTGATCGTATTAGGGATGAATGTCACTGGGCTTTCTTGACTTTAATGCTTTCTTTTCTTTTCTTTTCTTTTCTTTTCTTTTTCTTTTTAAAGGAATAGCATCATATTACAAAAATGTTTGCACAATTCCCAGCAGTCACAGTAGCAATGCATATAGCAGATGATTAAAAGGATAAAATGTATCTTCTACATTTTTCCCCAGGGAAAAGCACACCAATTGAGCAACTAGTTCCAATTTGTTTGCCTTGAAAGCATACAAACAACTAAGATTATATGGACTGTATAAACTATAGTTAAGTATATATTTGTATGTAAATACACATGTGTACATTCATGCAATAACAACTAGTGAAAAAAGAGGCCATGAATTGGAAGAGAGAAGTCAAGGACATACAGAAGGATTTGGATGGAGAAAGGGAAGAGAGATAAGTAGTAATTATTATATCTCAAAACCAAAAAGAAACAATTTCTGCATATTAATTTTGTATATAACTTGCTCAAATACTATGTAATTTTCATATTTAACAATATAATCATCTGTGATGTAACTTGATTTCTGAGAAAACACGAATATTAAGAAAAATGTAGAATTATATTAGCAAAAAATAGAAGACTCTAGTATTCACTACCCATCTGGCTATATGTATTTTTATTCTCCCTAATGCATGAATGGAGAGAAAGCAAAAAAAAATTAAAAAGTTATTTTACTATACAACAGAAATATTACAGTGCAAATTAAAATATGAAATAATTTAATATGATTTCTCGCAAACTACATATTGATGTTTTATAGTCTATATGAGGAGCTTAGCCAAGCATGCCTCTAAACAATGCTGATGCATGCTCTGCAGATATTTCCTGCCCCAGACAAACTAGAAACTGTTCACATGGCCAGAGACTGCTTGTGCTGGATCAGGTGATAGAGTGAGCCAGGGAGAAAGTATAAACATCATATCTGACTAATTGAGAGTCAATAGGATGCTGATAAGGGGGTATAAATGTTTGCCCAGTATCTGCAAGAAACTAGTCTGCTTTTGCCATTTGCCTCACTCCTGGATTCTATGTCATTTTCTCTGTGGCTTCTTACACTATCCTCAAAGGTCTTGATTGGGGTCATAAGCAACAATAGTCATTTTATATTCATCTCTATATTTACTGTTAAGAAAACAGAATATTTGAAGACTATTATACTTTTTTTTTTAAGTCCACTAAGTTTTGGTTTATTTTGTAATAGACAAGGAGCATTAATCCATCAGACGTCATGAAAGACTGTATGGTAGATTTCTTTTTTTTTTCTTTTTTTTTTTATTCGATATAATTTATTTACATTTCAAATGATTTCCCCTTTTCTAGCCCCCCCACTCCCCGAAAGTCCCGTAAGCCCCCTTCTCTTCCCCTGTCCTCCCATCCACCCCTTCCCACTTCCCCGTTCTGGTTTTGCTGAATACTGTTTCACTGAGTCTTTCCAGAACCAGGGGCCATTCCTCCTTTCTTCTTGTACCTCATTTGATGTGTGGATTATGTTTTGGGTATTCCAGTTTTCTAGGTTAATATCCACTTATTAGTGAGTGCATACCATGATTCACCTTTTGAGTCTGGGTTACCTCACTTAGTATGATATTCTCTAGCTCCATCCATTTGCCTAAGAATTTCATGAATTCATTGTTTCTAATGGCTGAATAGTACTCCATTGTGTAGATATACCACATTTTTTGCATCCACTCTTCTGTTGAGGGATACCTGGGTTCTTTCCAGCATCTGGCAATTACGCTGATACCAAAGCCACAAAAAGATCCAACAAAGAAAGAGAACTTCAGACCAATTTCCCTTATGAACATCGATGCAAAAATACTCAATAAAATTCTTGCCAACCGAATCCAAGAACACATCAAAACGATCATCCACCATGATCAAGTAGGCTTTATCCCGGGAATGCAGGGTTGGTTCAATATACGGAAATCCATCAATACAATCCACTACATAAACAAACTCAAAGAACAAAACCACATGGTCATTTCATTGGATGCTGAAAAGCATTTGACAAAATTCAGCATCCCTTCATGCTTAAAGTCTTGGAGAGAACAGGAATTCAAGGCCCATACCTAAACATAGTAAAAGCAATATACAGCAAACCGGTAGCCAGCATCAAACTAAATGGAGAGAAACTTGAAGCAATCCCACTGAAATCAGGGACCAGACAAGGCTGCCCCCTTTCTCCTTATCTTTTCAATATTGTACTTGAGGTACTAGCTCGGGCAATTCGACAACATAAGGAGGTCAAAGGGATACAAATTGGAAAGGAGGAAGTCAAACTATCATTATTTGCAGACGACATGATCGGCTACCTAAGTGACCCAAAGAACTCCACTAGAGAGCTCCTACAGCTGATAAACAACTTCAGCAAAGTGGCAGGTTATAAAATCAACTCAAGCAAATCAGTGGCCTTCCTATACTCAAAGGATAAGCAGGCTGAGAAAGAAATTAGGGAAATGACCCCCTTCACAATAGCCTCAAACAGTATAAAGTATCTTGGGGTGACTCTTACCAAACATGTGAAAGATCTGTATGACAAGAACTTCAAGACTCTGAAGAAGGAAATGGAAGAAGACCTCAAAAAATGGGAAAACCTCCCATGCTCATGGATCGGTAGAATCAATATAGTTAAAATGGCCATTCTGCCTAAAGCACTATACAGATTCAATGCAATACCCATCAAAATCCCAACTCAATTCTTCACAGAGTTAGAAAGAGCAATTATCAAATTCATCTGGAACAACAAAAAACCCAGGATAGCTAAAACTATTCTCAGCAACAAAAGAAAATCTGGGGGAATCAGTATCCCTGACCTCAAGCAATACTACAGAGCAATAGTGTTAAAAACTGCATGGTATTGGTACAGTGACAGACAGGAGGATCAATGGAAAAGGATTGAAGATCCAGAAATGAACCCACACACCTATGGCCACTTGATCCTTGACAAATAGACTATTATACTTTTAACGAGTTCAGCTATAAGCATATTGAGAACACGGACTATCTTGTCATGGTTGGCTACAAGTTGAATATCAATGTTATGTATGTGATAGGATTCTAATGTACATTTTAAAAATAAATGTATTTAATAACTTACTAACCTCTCACAAAATGTAGAATATCCCATAAAAATATTATTATGAAAAGCAGGTCCTAAAATTAGTGAGATATTAGTTAGGAAATAATTATAAATAAGCAAAAAAATGTAATATTAAAAAAGAGATAACTTCAAAGCCAAATACATATTGAAATATGTTACTATTGCCAATAAACATTAATTTATTTATTCCCTCACAATTCAATTGCATCATAGAATATTTTTCATGTACTGTTTTATCTGGCAACATAGTAAAATATTAATAAAGATTTTACTATCATAGTAAAAAAGCTCTTATATTTCTTACTCTGCCCCTTTAAGGGATAAAGCTATAAAGTTTTAATAGTAGACTCTGTTAACAATGTTTTTCCAATAAATACTTACAAGTGTCTATACTGTACTGTAAATTATGTTTATTGTGTATATTTGTGGGTACGTGTACATGCTACAGCTTGTGCCTGGAGATCAGAATACAACATTTAAGACTTGATTCCTTCCTTCCAAACTGTGGGTTCTAATTATGGAATTTGGCTTGGCATCCAAAACATTTTCACACAGCTATTTCTGTGACATGTAAAATGTATGTATATATATGTATATGAATGTATAAATTCATATTTATATATACTTTATACTATAAATATATTTATGGTATAAAATATATCTAATAATACTTAGCTGTAGACATCATGTTTTGTATGCTGTATAAAGTTTACCCTTGGGTTATTTAAATGTTGATTCGTCTGCCCACATATTTTTTTTCTTTTTTTTTAATTTTCTATATTCTTTGTTTACATTCCAAGTGGTTTCCCCTTTCCCTGTTCCCTCTGCACAATAAGTCCCATAAGCCCTCTTCCCTCTGCCAATTCCCTAATGACACCCCTCCCATTTCTCTGTCCTGGTACTCCCCTACAGTGCTGCATCAAGCCTTTCCAGGACCAGGGCCCTCTCCTTCCTTCTTCTTGGGAATCATTTCATATGTTAATTGTGTCTTGAGTATTCAGAGCTTCTGGACTGATTAATATCCACTTATCAGTGACCGCATTCCATGCGTATTCTTTTGTGATTGGGTTACCTCACTTAGGATAATATTTTCCAGTTCCAACCATTTGCCTAAGAATTTCATAAATTAATAAAAAAGAATTCCATGAATTCATTGTTTTTAATTGCTGAGTAGTATTCCATTATGCAAATATTACACAATGTGGTAACATTTTCTGTATCCATTCCTCCATTGAGGGACATCTGGGTTCTTTCCAGCTTCTGGCTATTTTGAATAAGGCTGCTAAGAACATAGTGGAGCATGTGCTCTTATTGCATGCTGGGGATTACTCTGGGTATATGCTCAGAAGTGATATAACAGGGTCTTCCAGAAGTGTCGTGCCCAGTTTTCTGAGGAACAGCCAGAATGATTTCCACAGTGGTTGTGCCAGCTTGTAATCCCATCAGCAGTGGTGGAGTGTTCCTCTTTCTCCCCATCCTTGCCAACACCTGCTGTCTCCTGAGTTTTTAACCTTAGCCATTCTGACTGGTGTGAGGTGAAATCTCAGGGTTGTTTTGATTTGCATTTCCCTAATGATTAATGACGTTGAACATTTCTTAAGGTGCTTCTCAGCCATTTGACATTCTTCAGGTGAAAATTCTTTGTTTAGCTCTGAACCCCATTTTTAATAGGGTTATTTGACTCTCTGGAGTCTACCTTCTTGAGTGCTTTGTATATATGGGATATTAGCCCTCTGACAGATGTAGGTTTGGTGAATATCTTTTCCAAATTTGTTGATTGCCAATTTTGTCCTTTTGATGGTGTCCTTTGCCTTACAGAAACTTTTTAATTTTATGAGGTAACATTCGTCAATTCTTGATCTTAGAGCATAAGCTATTGGTGTTCTATTCAGGAACTTTTCCCCTGTGCCCATGTCCTCAAGGGTATTTCCCAGTGTTGTTTCCATTAGTTTCACTGTGTCTGGTTTTATGTGGAGGTCCTTAATCCACTTGGAGTTGAGCTTAGTACGAGGAGATAAGAATGGAGAAATTCACATTCTTCTGCATGCTGACCTCCAGTTGAACAAGCACCATTTGTTGAAAAGGCTATCTTTTTTCCACTGGATGTTTGTAGCTCCTTTGTCAAAGATCAAATGACCATAGGTGTGTGGGTTTATTTCTGGGTCTTCAATTATATATCAATGGATCTACCTGACTGTCACTGAACCAATACCATGCATTTTTTAAACACTATTGCTCTGTAGTAATGCTTGAGGTCCGGAATACTGATTACCCCAGAATTTCTTTTACTATTGAGAATAGATTTAACTATCCTGTTTGTGTGTGTGTGTGTGTGTGTGTGTGTGTGTGTGTGTGTGTTTTGTCATTCCAGATGAATTTGAGAATTGCTCTTTCTAACTCTACAAAGAACTGAGTTGGGAGTTTGATTGGGATTGTATTGAATCTGTATATTGCTTTTGGCAAGATGGTCATTTTTACTATATTAATCCTGCCAATCCATGAGCATGGAAGATTTTTCCACTTTCTGAGGCTTCTTCGATTTCCTTCTTCAGAGACCTGAAGTTCTTTTCAAACAGATTTTTCACTTGTTTGGGGAGAGTCATACCAAGATACTTTATATTGTTTGTGGCTATTCTGGAGGGTGTCATTTCCCTAATTTCTTTCTCAGCCTGCGTATGCTTTGAGTATAGGAAGGCTTCTGATTTGCTTGAGTTGATTTTGTATCTAGCCACTTTGCTGCAGTTGTTTATCAGCTGTAGAAGTTCTCTGGTGGAGTTTTTGGGGTCACTTAAGCATACTATCATGTCATCTGCAAATAGTGATAATTTGACTTCTTCCTTTCCAATTTGTATCCCTTTTACCTCCTTATGTTGTCTAATTGCTTTAGCTAGGACTTCAAGTACTATATTGAAAAAATATGGAAAGAGAAGGCAGCCTTGTCTAGTCCCTGATTTTAGGGGGATTGCTTCAATTTCTCTCCATTTAGTTTGATGTTGACTACTGGTTTGCTGTATATTGCTTTTGCTATGTTTAGTTATGGGCCTTGAATTCCTTTTATTTCCAAGAGTTTTATCATAAAAGGGTGCTGAAATTTGTCAAATGATTTTCAGCATCTAATGAAATGGACATGTGATTTTTTTCTTTGAGTTTGTTTATGTAGTGGATTACATTGATGGATTTCTGTATATTGAAACATCCCTGCATCACTGGGATGAAGCCTACTTGATAATGGTGAATGAACATTTTGATGTGTTCTTGGATTCAGCTAGCAAGAATTTTATTGAGTATTTTTGCATCAATATTTATTAGGGAAATTGTTCTGAAGTTCTCTTTCTTTGTTGGATCTTTGTGTAGTTTTGGTGAAACTAATTGAAGCTTTGGGCCAATTTAATTTAATATATATATATATATATATATATATATATATATATATATATATATATATATATATTCTAATGCTTATACCAAGAATTTTCTGTCCCAAGTTCATGCAAATAATTCATATCATTTATTCTTTGCCTTTTCAATAAATGAAATACTTGTGAGGCAATTGTAGGGAGAAACTTTCAAAACCCCAGAACTCATTGAAATGTCAGGTTGTTTGGCTATTTGTGATGATTTATATATGCTTGGTTCAGGGAATGGCACTATTAGTAGGTTTGGCCTTGTTGTAGTAGGTGTGTCACTGTGGATATCAGCTTTAAGACATTTCTCCTAGTTGTATGGAAGCAAATCTTCTCTAACAGTCTTCAGATGAAGATTAGAACTTTCAGATCTTCCTGCATAATTCTTGTCTGAACACTGCTATGCTCACATCTTGATGATAATGGAGTGAACCTATAAGCCAGCCCCAATTAAATATGTCCTTATACAAGTCTTGGTTATGCATTGTGTTTGTTCACAGCAGTAAAACCCTAACTAAGACAGAAGTTGGTATCAGGGACTTGGGTTTAGCTGTGATAGGCAACATGCTTTTGTTTGGAAGAATGTAGATTTGGGTACTTTGGATTTGGAAAGCAATGAAATCCTTTAAATGTGGCCTAATGGGCTATGCTAGTAGGGATATGGAAGGCATTATTATTAAGACTGATTTGAACGGTGCAGATATGGCACAAAAGGTTTTAGTGGAGAAGAATTTCAGTGTATGACCTAGAGACAATTTGATATATTGGTGCAGGATGTGGCTACTTTTTCAAATTGTTCAACAGTCTACCTGAGACAAAGGTGAAGAGATTTTGATTAATTACTTTGAAAAATGATGTTTCAAAAGAGCCTGGTATAAGTTCTGTTGTATGGTTACTAAAGATCACTGAGAAAGGAAAAGTACAAAATATATGGTTAAAGTATTAAAGAGTGTCAGTGGCCAGATTGCTGGGGTGGCAGCTGCAGCAGCAGCAGAAGGGCCATCAGCAGTGGAGCCAAAGGTGACAGGGTTCAAGCAGGCCTTGCGCTCGCTACCACTGACCTTCGCTGACCAGCCAGGCTGCAAGTGGTGGCAGATTTTTTTTTTAAATTTTTTTATTCGATATAATTTATTTACATTTCAAATGATTTCCCCTTTTCTAGCCCCCCACTCCCCAAAAGTCCCGTAAGCCCCCTTCTCCCACTTCCCCTGTCCTCCCACCCACCCCTTCCCACTTCCTCCTTCTGGTTTTGCCGAATACTGCTTCACTGAGTCTTTCCAGAAAGTGGTAGCAGATTTACAGCGCCTTTCACCCCACAGAAGCTACATCAGAACTCTGCCTCCCGCCAGTCAGTAACGAGAGACTCTCCGCCATCTTGGATCTCGGGCACCAGAGAAATCAGAAAAACTGAGGTACGCAAATATAACCCAAGGCCAACATTGCGGGCGTCTAAGCCCGATGGGCATTGGCTGTTCAGGGGGCCATCAGTGTGCAAACCCAGTTAGGAGGTTGTTTGCCCAGCCCGGTGCACAAGCCACCATTTTGACTACAGGACGCCAGAGAATTCTAGCAGGCAAAGACAGCTAAGAGTCATAGCCCGAGGCTAACATAGTGGGGGTCTAAGCTGGACAGGCCTCTTAAATCTCTTAAAGAATTACAGGAAAGCACAAACAAGAAAGTGAAGGAGCTAAGCAAAACCATCTAGGATCTAAAATCAGAAGTAGAAACAACTAAGAAAACTCAAAGGGAGACAACTTTGGAGATAGAAAGCCTTGAGAAGAAATCAGGAGACAGAGATGCAAATATCAACAGCAGAATACAAGAGATAGAAGAAAGAATCTCAGATGCTGAAGATACCATAGAAACCACTGACTCAACAGTCAATGAAAATGCAAAATGCAAAAAGCTTGTATCCCAGAACATCCAAAAAATCCAGGACACAATGAGAAGACCAAACTTAAGGATTATAGGCATAGATGAAAGTGAAGATTTACAACTTAAAGGGCCAGCAAATATCTTCAATAAAATTATGGAAGAAAACTTCCCTAACCTAAAGAGAGAGATGCCCATGAATATAGAAGAAGCCTACAGAACTCCAAACAGACTGGACCTGAGCAGAAATACCTCTCATCACATAATAATCAAAACCTCAAATGTACTAAACAAAGAAAGAATATTAAAGGCAGCAAGAGAAAAAGGCCAAGTAACATATAAAGGAAGAGCTATCAGAATCACACCAGACTTCTCACCAGAGACCATGAAAGCTAGAAGATTCTGGGCAGATCTCATGCAGACTCTAAGAGTGCACAAATGTCAGCCAAGACTACTATACCCAGCAAAACTCTCAATCACAATAGATGGAGAAACCAAGACATTCCATGACAAAACCAAATTTACACAATATCTTTCTACAAACCCAGCTCTACAAAGAATAATAGGAGGAAAACTCCAATACAAGGAGGGAAATGACACCCTGGAAAAAGCAAGATAGTTACCTTCTTTCATCAAACCCAAAAGAAGATAACCACTCACATATAAAAATAACATCAAAAATGACAGGCAGTAATAATCACTATTCCTTAATATCTCTTAACGTCAATGGACTCAACTCCCCAATAAAAAGACATAGACTAACAGACTGGATAAGGAAACTGGACCCTACATTTTGCTGCATACAGGAAACACACCTCTATATCAAAGACAAAACCTACCTTAAAGTAAAAGGCTGGAAGAAAATTTTACAAGCCAATGGTCTCAGGAAACAACAGAGTAGCCATTCTAATAATAGATAAAATTGACTTTCAACCTAAAGATATCAAAAGAGAAACAGAAGGACACTTCTTGATGGTCAACTAAAAATTCCACGAAGAAGAACTTTCAATTCTGAACATCAATACGCCAAATGCAAGGGCACTGTCATTCGTAAAAGTAACTTTACTAAAGTTCAAAGCACACATTGCACCTAACACGATAATTGTGGGTGACTTCAACACTCCGTTCTCCTCAGTGGACAGATCAGGAAAACAGAAACTAAAAGGGGACACAATAAAACTAATTGAAGCTTTGGACCAATTGGACTTGGCTGATATTTATAGAGCGTTTCACCCTAAAACAAAAGAATATGCCTTTTTCTCAGCACCTCATGGTACCTTCTCCATAATCGACCATATAATTGGTCACAAGACAGACCTCAACAAATATAAAAAGATCGAACTAATCCCATGCCGCCTATCAGATCACTACAGAATAAGAGTGGACTTCAATAGCAACAAAAACAACAAAAAGCCCACATACACATGGTGGCTGAACAATACTCTACTCAATGATATCTTGGTCAAAGAAGAAATAAGGAAAGAAATCAGAGACTTTTTAGAATTTAATGAAAATGAAGGCACAACATACCCTAATCTTTGGGACACAATGAAAGCAGTGTTAAGAGGAAAACTCATAGCCCCGAGTGCCTACACAAAGAAAATAGAGTGCATACACTAGCAGCCTACGGACACACCTGAAAACCCTGGAACAAAAAGATGCCAATTCACCCAGGAGGAGTAGAAGACAGGAAATCATCAAACTCAGGGCTGAAATCAGTCAAGTGGAAACAAAAATAACCATACAAAGAATCAACGAATCCAAGAGCTGGTTCTTTGAGAAATTCAACAAGATAGATAAACCCTTAGCCAGACAGACCAAAAGGCACAGAGAAAGTATCCAAATTAAGAAAATTAGAAATGAAAAGGGGAATATAACAACAGAAGCGGAGGAAATTTAAAAAATCATCAGATCCTACTACAAAAGCCTATGCTCAACACAACTGGAGAATCTGGAGGAAATGGACAATTTCCTAGACAGATACAAAATACCAAAATTAAATCAGGACCAAATAGATGATCTAAACAGTCCCATAACCCCTTAATAGAAGGTGTCATAGAAAGCCTTCCAACCAAACAAAAGCACAGGACCAGATGGATTCAGTGCAAAATTCTATCAGACCTTCAAAGAAGACCTAACACCAATACTCTTCAAACTATTCCACAAAATAGAAACAGAAGGAACACTATCCTATTCCTTCTATGAAGCCACAATTACGCTGATACCAAAACCACAGAAAGATCCAACAAAGAAAGAGAACTTCAAAACAGTTTCCCTTATGAACATTGATGCAAAAATATTCAATAAAATTCTTGCCAAACAAATCCAAGAACACATAAAAATGATCATCCACCAAGATCAAGTAGGCTTTCTTCCAGGGATGCAGGGTTGGTTCAATATACGGAAATCCATCAATGCAATCCACTACATAAACACACTCAAAGAAAAAACCACATGGACATTTCAATCGATGCTAAAAAGGCATTTGACAAAATTCAGCATCCTTTCATGCTTAAAGTCTTGGAAAGAACAGGAATTCAAGGTCCATACCTAAACATAGTAAAAGCAATATACAGCAAACCAGTAGCCAGCATCAAACTAAGTGGAGAGAAACTTGAAGCAATCCCACTAAAATCAGGGACTAGACAGGGCTTCCCCCTTTCTCCTTATCTTTTCAATATTGTACTTGAGATACTAGCTCAAGCAATTAGACAACATAAGGAGGTCAAAGGGATACAAATTGGAAAGGAAGAAGTCAAACTATCATTATTTGCAGTGGACTCAAAAACTCCACTAGAGAACTCCTACAGCTGATAAACAACTTCAGCAAAGTGGCAGGTTATAAAATCAACTCAAACAAATCAGTAGCCTTCCTATACTCAAAGGATAAGCAGGCTGAGAAAGAAATTAGGGTAATGACACCCTTCACAATAGCCACAAACAATATAAAGTACTTTGGGGTGACTCTTACCAAACATGTGAAGGATCTGTATGAAAAGAACTTCAAGACTCTGAAGAAGGAAATGGAAGAAAACCTCAAAAATGGAAAAACCTCCCATGCTCATGGATTGGCAGGATAAATATTGTTAAAATGGCCATTTTGCCAAAAGCAATATACAGATTCAATGCAATACCCATCAAAATCCCAACTCAATTCTTCATAGAGTTAGAAAGCACAATTCTCAAATTCATCTGGAATAACAAAAAACCCAGGATAGCTAAAACTATTCTCAACAACAAAAGAAATTCTGGGGGAATCAGTATCCCTGACCTCAAGCAATACTCCCAAACAATTGTGTTAAAAACTACATGGTATTGGTACAGTGACAGGCAGGCAGATCAATGGAATAGGATTGAAGGTCCAGAAATGAACCTACACACTTATGGCCACTTGATTCTCGACAAAGGGGCTGAAAACATCCAATGAAAAAAAGATAGCCTTTTCAACAAATGGTGCTGGTTCAACTGGAGGTCAGCATGCAGAAGATTGCGAATTGATCCATCCTTGTCTCCTTGTACTAAGCTCAACTCCAAATGGATCAAGGACCTAAACATAAAGCCAGACACTCTGAAGCTAATAGAAAATAAACTGGGGAAAAGCCTTGAGGACATCGGTACAGGGGGAAATTTCCTGAACAGAACGCCAATAGTTTATGCGCTAAGATCAAGAATTGACTAATGGGACCTCATAATATTGCAAAGTTTCTGTAAAGCAAAGGACAAACATCAAAAGAACAAATTGGCAACCAACAAATTGGGAAAAGTTCTTCACTAACCCTACATCCAATAGAGGGCTATTATCCAATATATACAAAGAACTCAAGAAGTTACACCCCCAGAAATCCATAACCCTATTAAAAAATGGGTACAGGGTTAAACTAAGAATTCTCACTGAAGAACTTCAGATGGCAGAGAAACAACTTAAAAAATGCTCAACATAATTAGTCATCAGGGAAATGCAAATCAAAACAACCCTGATATTTCACCTTACACCAGTCAGAATGGCTAAGATTAAAAACTCAGGAGACAGCAGGTGTTGGTGAGGATGTGGAGAAAGAGGAACACTCTTCCACTGCTGGTGAGGTTGCAAATTGGTACAACCACTCTGGAAATCAGTCTGGCAGTTCCTCAGAAAACTGGGCACTTCAAGTCTGAAAGATCCTGGTATACCACTCCTGGGCATATACCCTGAGGATTCCCCAACATGTAATAAGGATATATGCTTCTCTATGTTCATAGCAGCCCTATTTATAATATACCTGGGAAAGAACCCAGGTATCCCTCAACAGAAGAATGGATGCAAATAATGTGGTATATATACACAATGGAGTACTATTCAGCCATTAGAAACAATGAATTCATGAAATTCTTAGGCAAATGGTTGGAGCTGGAGAACATCATACTAAGTGAGGTAACCCAGTCTCAAAAGATCAGTCATGATATGCACTCACTAATAAGTGGATATTAGCCTGGAAAACTGGAGTATCCAAAACATAATCCACACATCAAATGAGGTACAAGAAGAAAGGAGTGGCCCCTGGTTCTGGAAATACTCAGTGTAGCAGTATAAGGTAAAACCAGAACAGTGAAATGGGAAGGTGTGGGTGGGAGAACAGGGGGAGGGAAGGGTGCTTAAGTGACTTTCGGGGAGTGGGAGGCCAGAAAAGGGGAAATCATTTGAAATGTAAATAAAAAATATATCGAATAAAAAAAAAGAGCGTCCAGAAGTAGAATAGAGATGAACCCTATGTTCTAGGGGATAACAGATTAAGAGAGTATGACTTTGGGTCAAGGTTCTACCTAGCAAAGTTTAGGTCTAGGCATGGTAGTATACATCTTTAATCCCAGGAGACAAAGCTGGGTGTATTTCTCAGTTTTAAGGCCAGCCTGAGACAGAGCAAGTTCTAGGTGAAGAAAAGTTTAAGTCTAGGTGTGGTGGTACACACCTTAAACCCCAGAAGAAAGTGCCATGCCGATATCTTAGTTTAAAGTCAATCTAGAGAGCAAGTTCCAGGACAGTAAGGGAGTTAGAAAACTGAAATCTGGCAATAGAATAAGGTGAGGACATGTTTCAGCCCCAGCAAGCCACTTGGCAGCTTTGGCCGTGTGGTCCTGTTTTAGAGTCCAAAATAGAAAGGACTAATGGAAAAACTGATGCTGGTTAGCTGTAGCTCAGAAATTAGTGATGATTAAGAAGAGACAAGCATCACTGAGATGACACATTATGGGAAAAACTTTCTGAGAGCAAAGAGAAGCTGTGTTCCAGAGATAGCCAAGGTTGTACTTCACGATGCAGGTGGACTTGGGAATAATATGTAAGAATCACCCACGTGGTATTGGTTTTGAAGGTATGAAAGGGTCATGGAGAGCACCTGAGGCTTGACACTGTGAGAGGCCAGGGAAGGACATTGGTGAATGTCAAGCCTCAGTTGCAATTGATGGCCCAGGACTGAACGGGAAAAGCAAATAAGTTGAGGCTTGATATCATGAAGAGAGTCTATAAGAGGTGATTGGTGAAGCCTGGTTGCAGTGGAAGACCCCAGTGTATTGGAGATGCCAGTACCATTGGATGATCAGAAAGAACAGAAGCAGTAGCAGAGTAGAGTCAATAAGAGTTTATAGTGCTATAGAGGGCAGAGCTGGAGAAGTGATGCAAGCTCTATGAAGGAGCCCTGAAGATCCTCTGTAGATCCAACTATGAAGCTGAAGTTGATCTGCTTTAGAGATCCCAAGATGTCAGTGATGCCAGAGCCATGGGATACATGCCAAGGAAAGATGCTAACAAAAAGTGGAACCAGCTCAAGAGAAAAGTTTGTTGCAGTCAACAACAATAAAAATAGTGTGGAGATCTAAAGACTGCTTTGGCATTCAACATGGATATGAAGAGTTTGAAGCCTGCCTAGCTGGTTTCCTGTCTTGTTATGGGGACTGCAGTTAAGTAATTGGATGAATCTCAGAAGAAACGTTGAACATTGGACTTTTAACATTTTTGAGACTGCTATAGAGTATGGTGATTGTGGAAGTTGTACTTTTTTATTATGCTATGGTTAGGCATCACCTCTATAGACTCGTGTGTTTAAACAGGCCTATGGGAATTAGGGAGTGGCATGTGATGGGTTGTATATGCTTGGCCTAGAAAGTAGCACTATTAGGAGGTGTGTATTTGGAATAGTTGTGTCATTGTGGGAATGAGCTTTAATACTCTTGTCCTAGCTGTCTGGCAGCCTTCAGATAAAGATGTAGATCTGTCAGCTCCTCCTGCACCGTGCATGCCTGGAGCTGCCATGCTCTAACCTTAATGATATTGGACATAACCTCTGAACCTGTAATCCAGCCCCAATTAAATGTTGTCTTATAAGAGTTGACCTGGTCATGGCATCTGTTCACAGCAATAAAAACCTGACTAAAACACTACTCATTTCAGATCCCAACATGTAAGACAGAGACATGATTTCTACAGCAATAGACTAGAGAAACACCAGTCATACTTGTATGGAAGTTTGATTGAAAGACTGCCTTGATTAATGACTGTGAGAGTACTGAGGACATCAATCTCAGGCCTCTTCATAAACATACACATATGTGCAAATGCATGCACATGGCTATGCCAGCACACATCCAAAGCATTTACACACACACACACACACACACACACACACACACACACACACAATACTACACTCATATGAAAACGGAAAACAAAATAAGGATTTAGGTGAGAAGAATAAGCACTAAAATTTATTTACATAATATGATTATATGAATATTTTTATATGCTGTACTGGCTGCTTTTGTGTGTTAACTTGACACAAGCTGGAGTTATCGCAGAGAAAGGAGCCTCCTTTGAGGAAATGCATTCATGAGATCCAGTTGTAAGGTATTTTCTCAATTAGTGATAAAGGGTGGGAGGGTTCATTGTAGGTGTGGCCATCTTTGGGCTTCCAACCCTAGATTTTATAAGAAAGCAAGCTGAGAAAGCCTGGGAAATCTTATAAGCAGCATCTCTCCATGGATTCTGCATTAGCTCCTGCCTCCAGGTGGACCCTGTGCGGGATCCAGTCCTGACTGCTTTTGGTGATGAACAGCAATGTGGAAGTCTAAGCTGACTAAACTCTTTTCTCCCTAACTTGCTTCTTGGCCATTATATTTTGTGTAGGAATATAAACTCTGACTAAGACAAACTGTTACTGGGAGTGGGGTATTCCTGTGACAGCCTGACCATGTTTTGGAGGAGGACTTTGGAACATTGCCCTAGATGAGTCTTAAGAGCTTTGTGGGATGTTCTGTAGGATCTTGGAAGATAATATTGAGAATGGTATAGAAAATGGAGCTCTGATTTGTGATATTTTAGAGGGAAGATGAAAGACTTATCAGGGCTGTTGGTATTTTAATTGTGAAGATTCTGTGGTTTTGGTAGCTGGGGCTAAGAATCAGCAATGATTAACAAGATACCAGAACTGTTAAAGTGAAACCTTTGTATTACTGGGATAATTGATGCTGGTTAGCTGAAGCTAAAAAAATTAATAGTGATTAAAAGAATACCAGCATCACTGAGGTGAAATCTTCTGAGAAGTGTTTCCTGAGAGCATGGAGAAGCTACATTCCAGAGAAAGCCATGGTTGTACCTCCTGTTGGCAGGCAGACTTGGTAATGTATGAGTCACACAGGTGATATTGGTTTTGAAACATGAAGAGGTATCTGAGAGAGGTCAGGAGAGGCTTTTGGTAAAGGTGCAGTGACAGGGGGAGTTGAAGGCCCAGGACTGAAGTGGTCATGCAGAGAATTTGAGGCTTAGCACCATAAAAAAGTTACTATGAGAGTCTATTTGTGAAAGTACATTTCAGTTGAAGCAGATAACAGCACTGTTTTGGAGATACCAGTACCATAAGATGACCACCAAGAACAGTAGCAGCAATGGAATATAGGAAAGCTGTGTGCTACAAAGGGCAGAGCTGGAAAAGTGAACCAAGTCATAGCAGGAGCCCAAAAGATCATGAGTGGATACTAGACACTGGACAATTACAGTTTAATTTTACTTTTGATTGTAACTGTGCCCTGATGTTTTCCCACGTGTAGAAAGATTTTAGTGGATCCCACATTTAAGAGACTTTGAATTATAAAAAACTTTGAATTTCAAAAGAGATTGGGTATTTTAAAAGAATTAAAATTTTAATATGTAAGAATTTTTAAAAACTGTGGGACTTCTAAAGTTATTTAGATCTTCCTCTCTTGAGGAAATACCTCCATGAGATCCAGCTATAAGGCATTTTCTCAATTAGTGATAAAGAACGGGAGGGCCCATTGTGGGTGGTGCCATCCCTGGGCTGGTAGTCCTACGTTATATAAGAAAGAAAGTTGAGCAAGTCAGAGGAAGCAATCCAATAAGCAGCATCTCTCCATGTTCTCTGCATCAGCTCCTACCTCTGGGTTCCTACTCTGTGTGAGTTTCAGTCCTGACATACTTTGGTGATGAACAGCAATGTGGAAGTGTGAGCTGAATAAACCCTTTCCTCCCCAACTTGTTCTTTGGTCATTATGTTTTGGGCAGAAATAGAAACTGTGACTAAGATATATGCTTTGCTGAAAACTAAGTAGTATTAAAACTTAAGCTTTACCAATCAAAAAATGAAAACTCTTTATAATCAGAGACAAATTTGCTTCTACACATCTATTAAGTTTAACAAATTCTCAAAAGAAAATGTATTTATATAATAATGAAAAAATATTTCTTACATTAGAAATGTGTCTTCATATGATAAACATTATCTTTTCCTTTGCCAATAAATTAACATAACCTTTCAAAGATAAATACAGAATGTGGTTTTGTTCCTACATAATTAATAAAATGTTATCAAATTAATTCAGAGAGAAAGGACATTTTCTAATATGGTAATTTTGTGAAAGGATAAAAGAATGATTACAAATGAAACCTTCATAACATAACATTTGTAGACCACAAAATATTGAATATAAGTAGAAATATATTTACTGAGCAATCGGCAACTCAAATATGTAATTTTTCTCTCCATAAAAACTAATGCAGTACATTTAGTCTTTATTTACATATTTATTTACTTGGGTTTTTATTAATTTATTCTCCACTACTTATTCCACCCTCCCTCTACCACTTCCCTTATTCCTCCTCCATTTACCATCAGAAAAGGGAAGGCCTCCCAAGAATATCATTCAATCATGGCACATCAGTGCACAAAACAAGGCATTTTGCACCTCCTATTATATGGGTAGAGAAGGCAACCCAGTAGGAGGACAAGAGTCCCAAAAAGCAAACAATAACATCAGAACATCCCTAGATCCCTCTGTCAGGGGTCCCACAAAACACTACGCTACATAACTATAATATTTATGCAGAGGGTCTCAGTTAGATCCATGCAGGATCACTGGTGCTAGCTTCAGTTGAAGAGGCACAGGCAACCCACTTCTGTACTTTCTTGCAGCTCAGAGAGCTTCCAATCCCCCCTGACCCTGCACTCTTTCTTGACATTCCCCTCCCCTCCCTGACCTTTCAGAGAGGACCCGGTCTGGCACCAAAATATTACTATCCCCATCTTCAGAGTGGCATGTCCTAATAACCCCATCCTCCCAGGAGTGACAAATGCCAGCTTGGGAATAAACAAACAGCAACATCTCTCAGCCCCCAAGTCACCAAGGCTAGCACCCTCCCTGATAGTAAAGATGTCAGCTCAAGAACTTTGGAAAGGTCATGGAACACTTGACCCTCCAGAAGGGAGAGGCTAATTAACTTTCCTCAGACCACAGTGGGGGAAATCACCCATCGGCCACATTCAGAAGAATGGACCATTGGCTACCTACAGACAAGGGAAGTCTTTGCCACCTCATTCCCTAAAGACCAATCAGTTTAAAAGTCACACTGTTCTGCCAATCACATTGTGCCTAATGGTGGCTACCCTGAAAACTGTATAAAGGCTAGTTAGATGGGCTGCACATGGGTGTTCTCTCTCTCCATGGTAACCACAGCAAGGTGACCCTAACATGTTGGAACAATAAATTCCATCATTTTTGCATCAATTCCTGAATCCCTGTTGTTAACTCAGGAGGTCTCAGGTAAGTTAAGGCTTGCCTGGAATCTTACAATAGATGGCTAACACTTCTCAGTATAGGTTGCACCTGTCTTTAGCAGAAGCAAAGACCAAACATGCTTGAAGAGATAGGTGCCCCATGTTTGGGCCATGAGAGGAGGACAATTAAGCGTTCCTAGACAGCCGTGGACCACTTGTAAAAACACACTAGTTCCTAATAGCACCATGCTGTTGCTTCTCAGGTCAGAAGAGTTCCTCCTCCCAGTTATGTGAACAAATGATGTTGCATTTGAAGTATGACTTCCCTTGTCACCTCCCCCTGTCGCCCCAACATCTGAGAATCCTGCTTATACTTGTAAAAAAAACATCAAGTCCGTAGATGTGGGGTCACACTTCTAACCCTCGCAGTGGGAAGGTTTAAGTTCTGAATCTGACTTGAATAAAAGGCTCTTTTGTTTCCATGAATTAGGTTGACAATTTCTTAGAGTTCTGGGAATTCCTAGACCTAGGCATAATATATATCTATTAGCCCCTATGAGTCCAGGTTTGTTGATTCTTTGGGTATTCTTATGGTGTCCTTGACCCATCGGCTCCTAAAATTCTTCTTCCTGCTCTTCAGCAGGATTCCTGAACTCTGCAACTGTTTCTATCAGTTCTTAGATGAAGTCTTTCAGATAGCAATTGTGTTAGGCAACAATCTATCAATATAGTAGAATATCCTTAGGCATCCTTTTATTAACTTTTTTTTTAATTTGAAGAGAATACTTTCTTTTTTAATTTATTGATATATTTATTTACATTTCAAATGATTTCCCCTTTTCTTTGTTTAGACAGTTTTGTTCCATTCTATCCTAGGTCCCTGGACCATCTGGCATCTGGTTTCTGGTTCTAAACCTAGTATCATAGGTGGGAACCCTTTTGTGTCATGAGTCTCAAGCTGGGCCAGTAATTTAGCCACTCCCACAATTTCTGCACCAGCTTTACAACAGCACATCATACTGGCAGGGCAAATTGTGGGTTGAAGATTTTGGTTTTGAGTTGGTATCCCAAACCATATACTTGAAGTTTGGCCTGGTTATAGGAGGTGGGCCATTCATGCTCTGTAGCCCCTGTTAATATGAGTGTTAACTACAATTATCCTAATAGATTCTTGAGAGTTTCTATTGCACTAGGTTTCTACCTTGCCCCAAATGCCCTCCAATTCCACTTGCCACTTCCAGTGTTTCCTCCCTCAAATCATACCCCAATCTGATCAATCCTGCTTCTACCTCCTAGTACACCTGCAATGTCTATTTCCTCTTCACATGGAGATCCAGGTATCTTGTTTTGAGTTCTCCTTGTAGCTTAGTCTCTCTGTGTCAATTGATTGTAGCATGATTATTTTTTTCTTAGTAGTTATTATCCACATATATGTTAGTAGATGCCATGTTTGTCTTTCTAGGTCTGGGTTACCTTACTCAGGATGATTTTTTCCCTCTAATTCCATTCATTGCTTGAAAATTTCATGTCAATGTTTAACAGCTGAGTAATGTTCCATTGTGTAAGTGTGCCCCATGTTCTTTATCCATTCTTCCATTGAGGGACATCTAGGTTTTTCCAGTTTCTGGGTGTTATAAAAAAAAAGCTAATATAAACATAGTTTAACAAATGTCTTTTAGATAGATTGGACTTAATGACAGGTATACTACAGATGATATAGATTTAGAGATAGATAGTCTTGAGATAGATTGGTGCCCAATTTTCTGAGAAACTTCCATATTGATTTCCAAAGTGGTTGCATAGGTTTACATTTCCACTATCAGTACAGGAGTGTTCCCAAGATGAAATCTGGGAGTGGATTTTATTTTCATTTCCCTGATGGCTAAGGTTGTTGAACATTTCAAGTGCTCCTCAAATATTCAAAATTCTTCTTTCAAGAATTTTGTTCTTTCAATATTTTTAAAGAACTGTTTTTGAATTTTGATGTGAAGTGAACTGAATCTACAGATTGTTTTGGTCAGATGGCCATTTTTGTGTGTGTTAATTCTATCAGTACATGAGCACAGGAGGTCTATCTACTTTCTGATCTCTTCTTCAATTTTTTCAAAGATTTGAACTTCTTGTCATACATGTTTTCACTTGCTTAGTGAGAGTTAACCTAAGATATGTTGGATTATTTGAGGCTTTGGTTAATGGTGTTGTTATCCTAATTTCTTTCTCAGCATATTTGTCATTTGTGTATAGGAGTGCTTTTGATTTTTTCTCTCTTTATTTAGGGTTATTCTTATATCTAGCTACCTCACTGAAGCTGTTTATTATTCTTAGGTATTCCCTAGCAAAATTCTGGGGGCCAATTATGTATTCACATCTTCTGCAAAAAGATATATTTGGATTTTTCCTTTCCAAATTGTACCTACTTGATCTTTAGTTGTATTATTGCTTCAGCTAGAATTTAATGTACTATATTGAATAGTTATGCAGAGAGTATACCTCTCTTACTTGTCCATGATTTTAGTGTAATTGCTTTAAAATTTTCACTGTTTAATTTGATGTTGGCTACTGGCTTCCTGAAAATCACTTTTATTATATTTAGGTATGTGTCTTAAATTCCTGATGTTTTCAAGACATTTATTATGAAAGTGTGTTGGAGTTTCTCAAATGCTTTTTGAGTATTTGAAGAGATGATCATAAGAAGAGATGAAGAGATGAAAAGGTTTTATTTTCCTTTTTATTGGTTTAGAAAATTTTCTTCTATGATTTTGTTGAAAATATTTTCTGGGCTTTGAAACTTCGAATCCTCTCCTTTTCCTTTTCCTATCATTCTTAGGTTTTGATTTTTTTTTTTCTGAAACAGGGTTTCGAAACCCTGGCTGTCCTGGAACTCACTCTATAGATCAGGCTGGCCTCGAATTCAGAAATCTGCCTGCCTCTGCCTCCCAAGTGCTAGGATTAAAGGTGTGCACCACCACCAGGCATTGAGTTTTTGTTGTATCCTGTATTTTCTGCACTTTTTTTTTTCAGAGACACTTTCTTTGGCTGATATATCTACTTCTTCTATCATATCTTCAATGGCTGAGATTTTTTTTCCATTTCTGTTGGTGATGATTGCTTCTGTCACCATCAGAGCAGGTGGCTCCTGTTTGTATTACTAGATTTTTCATTTCCAGATTTCCTTTATTTTGTGTTTGTTTGTTTGTTTTGTTTACCTCCCCATTTTTGGGTCCCAAGCATTCTTAGTTTTATTCATCCCCTTCAACTTTCTTTCAGTGATTTATTTATTTCCTCTAATTGTTTTGACTTTTCTCAATTTTCTCAGGAGATTTATTCTTATACATATCCATCATCACCATTAAGTTGTTTTTATGGCCTTTCCTTATGCTTCTGCCATGTTGGAATATTCAGAGCTTGCTGTAGTAAGATAGATAGGGTCAGGTGGTCTTATGAGTTGACTATAGTTATGCGTGTGTGTGTGTGTGTGTGTGTGTGTGTGTGTGTGTGTGTTCTTATGCAGGTCTCTAGACATATGGGTTTGGGGTAATTAAAGGTCTAGGTACTGATTTCTAAGTATGTTTTTTTGAGGGGAGGCTGTGTTTCTCCCTGCTTTTTGTTTCCTCTTTGGTCTTCTGGTATGTGTAGCCTGGGATACCCCTAGCCTATGTGGAGTCTTATAGAGTGGTAAATCTCCAACCCAGTTTGAGGCTGGGTAAAGACAACTAGGAGTGCCCAAGATTGGTGATAGGGCAAGGGAGGAGAAGAGCAATCAGAACCAGTTGTAGCTGGGACACAGTAAGTAGAAGGGTGTAGACTGGGAGATATGTGGGTGGAATGCCAAAATAGTGTGATAGTGGGAGAATTTGGCAGATAAACAGCCTACCTGGACTTCTCCTTCTCTGTGATGTCTGCCACAGAATGAGCAGTGTGTGTTGGAGACCAGGACACAGCAAGATGGATAGCATAGACTAGGGATAAGTAGTAGGTATGCTAAGATAGTGAAAGAGTGGGAAATATGGGGAGAATAGCAGCATACCTAGACTTGTTCCACTCTGTGAGCTCTTGTAGAGGGAACTCTATGGTCCTGTTTGAGGCTGGGGCAGAGAAAATTGGAGGAGCAGGACTAGGAATAAGATAGGAGGAAACTGTAGTCCTTACAGTTAAACACACTACCTTATTTGCTAAATACTCTCCCATTTTTTTTGTAGTGAAATATATACAATTCATCATTGCCTTTAAAAATAACTGAACCTGATATTTGGGGTCTCTGTGTCTCTCTTCATTCTGCCTACAGTCAGAAATCTGGATCACTGGTCTCTTTATTTTCTATCACTGTTTCAAATCTTTGGCTTAAAATTTACTTTTAAGACATGTGAATCTTGTACCTCATCCTCATGCCCTTCACAATTGTTACATTGGATCTGTTGGGGATGGTTGACGTGATTCTCACTGTCATTTAGCTCTCATCTGGAGTTTGATTTTGAGCTTCTCATCGTGATAGTTTATCCTCATTCTCACAAAGAACATGGTCCATTCAGAGATCCCTTTCTCAGGTCCATCCTATGGGTACTGTAGATATTACACAACATTGTGCTCCAGCATTATTCCCTAAGCTAAACTTGCCTATGAGTGTGTAAGAGAGTCCACTGCTGACCATGGAAGAAGTATAAAATTTGCATACAAAACACTTGATGAAATTTTGCTTCAGAATTATAACTGAGCTTAATTAAAATCAGGAATGTTCTAAAATCACATTAAATGTTGGCTTATATTTTTCTCTTACTGCCTGCTAATGAATTTCTCCTGAAATTAATTTTAGTAAATCACTTGGTCAAATAATTTCCTTCTCTGATTCTGAAAAACTCCTGTGCTGAACAATGATCAAATATCTAATTTAATAAACTATATTTCCATAATAAGTTATTATTTCTTAATGGGCAAACATACTACTATATATATACTCATGTGGTATATATATATATAGTGCTTTGCTATTTCTTAATATCTCTTCTAGTATAAGCATACACATTGGATATGTCCTAACCTCAACTTCCTCCATCAGTGGTTCTTTTTATGGAATAAGATGCTCATTGATCCATGGAGAACTACCTATCTAAACACAAACATACTTATGTATCCAGAGACTTCTGCATGAACATACAGATCCTGAAGTGCTCCAGAATTGTTCACTCCAGTATAGAAGCATATACACATTGATTCATAGCAAATGACAATTCAAGTTTTAGATAAAAAGCAAGAAGCATCTTGAGCTAGGTGCTTAGGGTTCCTCACATTTCAGTTACTCAGAAATTTCAAGTTGCTCACCAACAACAGAGTCAATTATCACCTATGTAAACTATACTCTAAACATAACAAATTTCAGATTATACTATACTATACATTTTAGAGTATATTACACTCTAAATGTAGACCCTAAAATGGTATAATATTAGGATCATAATATTTCAGCAATTATTTATTGTTATGTATCCCGATCCTGATTCTACTCTACAACAGTGTTCCTAATTGGAATGAATAACAAGACAAACACTGAAACTATAATGATGATGATCTATCAATATTTTATTAATACCACTGCTTAAGAAAATTAATGTACAGATTTTAATTAGGCCAGATTTTAATACCCATCCTTTTTAGTTGTGGTAAAATGATATCATGAAAGGGGGGTATAAGGAAGAAGAGTCAAGAAGGAAAGAAGAGAGAGAGAGAATTGAAAAAAAATTGGAGGAAGAATATAATGGCTCATAATTTAATATTGAATCCTTTTACATTTTACTTCCATGTGGAGGTTTTTCATAAGCTGTAAATAATATATAGAATGATGTTGACCTTAAAATATTCATCAGGAACTATGCTTATGATATCATATTTGAATGAAATATAAACATATACCATAAATACTTCTATAGATGGTTGAAGGATCCTAAGCAGTTATATATTTTAGAAAAAATGATAATTTTTCCAGTAGATCAAATTATTCAAACCACCAGATTTTATTTGCTACTTCTAATAGCTTGTAAATGAGAATTGTATAACATAAAAATATCCAGACTCGTTGGTCAAACCATCCTCTAAAATAGGAGAGAATTTGAGTATAAGATGGATGTGGAAGTTACTCTTCCCAGGGCAGGAAATTGGCATCTCTCTTAGCAGTGGGAGCTATATTTTTTAAACACATGCACACTTTCATTTTTTTAGCTTTTATGACACTAATATGTAATACTTTATTAGAAAATAAAGCTATAAAATTCATAGGAAAGATTTGAAATATTCTTAATAAGCTGATAAGGACTTTGACATTTTGTGTGGCCTTATAATATTATATACCACATACTAAATTGTCCCCAGTTAGTAAGAAGGATTTTATCAAGTGATTAAAATTTACAAAATATTGCTGCTGTGCAATCACAATGATGGCAATAAAATACAATTTCTTCAACATGTCATTTTTAGAAAAATTATACTATAATGTAATCATCATGTCTTCAAGTTAGTTTGCTAAATTTTTATTAACCTTTTAAGAACGTATCCCTATTTGTTTAGTTGTTCATTTTTTCAGTTGTTGATCTTTTAGTTTGTTTATTTTGTGTGTGTTTGTATATGAGTGTGTGTCTAAGTGTGTGTGTTTTAATTATTATTCTTTAATCATTTTTATACTCCAGTGGTTATGTCCCTCCTGGTCTGCTCTCTGACTATTCCTTATCATATACCTCCTCACCTCAGACTTCAAGAGGTTGCTTGCATTCCTCTCTACTATACTAGACCTCCCCACTCCCTGGAGCTCCAAGTCTCTAGAGGGTTTGGTGCATCTTCTCTGACTGAGTTCAGACCCAGAAGTCCTCTGCTATATATGTGTTGGGGGCCTCATATCAGCGGGTGTATGCTACCTTGTTGGTGGCTTAGTGTCTGAGTTGGCTTAGTGTCTGAGAGATCCCTAGGGTCCAGGTTAATTGAGACTGCTAGTCTTCCTATGGGGTCGCCCTTCTCTTCAGTTTCTTTCAACCTTTCCCTAATTCAGCCACAGGGGTCTGGGCTTCTGTTCATATATTGGGTGTAAATATCTACATCTTATTCTTTCTTTTTTTCCTGGACATTTTTTGTGTGTTTCAAATGTTATCCCCTTTTCCAGTCCTCCTCCAAGCTACCTATGCTATCCCCTTCCCCCTGCTTCTCTAAGGATGCTCCTCTACCCACCCACCCACTCCTGCCTCCCTGCCCTTGCATTCCTGTACACTGGGTCATCAAGACTTCATAGGAGTAATGACCTCTCGCATTGATTCCAGATAAGGCAATCCTCTGCTACATATGTAGCTGAAGCCATGGGTCCTTCTATGTGTATTTTTGGTTGATACTCTTTCATCTGCTTGGGCCTCTCAGAGAGCAACCATGCTAGGATCATGTCTGTAAGCACACTATAGCATCAGTAACAATGTCAGACCTTGAGGCTTCCCCTTGAGCTGGATCCCAATTTATACCTGTCACAGGACCTCCTTTCCCCTAAGCTCTTCTCCATTTTTGTCCCTGCAGTTCTATTAGACAGGAACAATTCTAGGTTAGAGTATTTGACTGTGAGATGACAACCCCATCTCTCCACTTGATGTCCTGACTTTCTACTGGAGATGAACTCTAGAAGTTCCCTCTTCCCAGTGTAGGGCATTTTATGTCAGGTCCCTCCCTTTGAGTCCTGAGAGTCACTTCCAAGGTTTCTGATACATTCTAGAGGGTGCATGATACTTCCATGTCTATCAATTTATTAGTATCTAACATGGAAAGCTATGATTCTCTTATACCACCTAAACTTATCTAACTACTCTGATTCTAACATTACTAAAATGTTGAAATATCCATTTATCCAAAATAACAGCATAATTATAAAATTGTCTTAAAGTAATGCATGACAACATCACTTTTCTTTACCAACTCAGTTTCCCAAATAAAACTATCTGGCTTCCAAACTAATTTTTGGAAAACTCTGGACACTGATCAACAGTTTTATTCCTAGATTCCCTAGTTTTTTTTTTCCAATCTCTATAAGTATTTAAATATGGAGACATTAAACTTCTTTCTCATCTACTTATCCTAGATATCAGTTCTGTTCAGATCTCAGAAACTACCAAATGGGTTGACCAATGTACAAGAGGGAAGGAAATACACAAGATATAAAAATTTTTGACAAATATCAATTACCTTAAAATAATTTATTAGTTTTAATGAAAAATGTCCCCCATAGATTGATAAGTCTCCCAAAGTTAGTGTTATCGCTGTTTAGAAAAGTGAAATGAGGCCTCCAAGGAAGTAGAGCACTGGTGGTGGGCACTGAAGTGTTCTAAGCCAAACTCACTTTCAGCTACTCTGTATAGCCTGAGATCAAACTCAGTGTAGCCATTTAGCTTCCTGTTTTTGCTTGTTACCAAGTCATCCTAACTGTGGTGACCTGTGTGGCCTGGAGCTGTCGATGAAAATTACCTCCTTAAGTTGGTTTTGCCAGATATTTTATTTCAGCAATGATAGACTTCCAAATTCATTTTTTCTACTGAAGAGATTTTAAAGTACAATGCTAATATCAATTAAAATAATTTCTTAGTTAAAAAGCACATTGATATAGTTTCCTATAGGGTTGATATTATCCTGTACAATTACCTAATAAGAAGACCAGCAGTCTTAAATAACCCGGACCCTGAGATCTCTCAGACACTGAGCCACAAATCAGGCAGCCTACACCTGCCGATATGAGACCCCCAACACATATACAGCAGTGGAATTCTGGGTATGGGCTCAGTCAGAGAAGATACACCTAACCCTTGAGAGACTCGAGGCCCCAGGGAGTGTGGAGGTCTGGTGGGGTCAGGGTTGGGGAAACGATACCCTCTTGGAGACTGGTCGATGAGGTATGGGATGTGAAATAATCAGAGAGTGGACCTGGAGAAGGATAAAGTCTGGACTGTAGAAAGAGGAATAAAGAATAATTTTTTAAAAAGAGAGTGGACAAAAAGGTGTGCAAGTATATTGTCCATATGATTCACAAAATAAATATTTGAGAAACATGAACAAACAAATACATCAGTGTTGTTTTTCAAAATTTTTCATTTACAAAATTCTTATAAGCATCTCAGCAATATTTTTGCAATAATTGCAAGGTGATTCTTAGATGTATATATTGCTACAAAATAACTAAAATAATTAAAATAACATGGCCAAACAAATTCAAACAATGACTCAAAAGACTTGTGTGCTCTTAACCTCAAAAGTTACTGGGACACCTTTCTTATTCATCATGGTGTGTTGATATCCACTGAAGAATGAGAGAGAGAGAGAGAGAGAGAGAGAGAGAGAGAGAGAGAGAGAGAGAGAGAGAGAGAGAGAGAGAACATTTATTGCTATATCCCATCCTGTAGCTGAATGTAGCTACATAAGCATGCTATTAGAAAAGAGACTATTCTGAGTGATCCTTAGATAATTACTACACAGTGTGACCCCCCCCATGTCACACCATTACAAATAAGGAAAAGCTTGGCTAGTTGTAACCTAGAAAGCAATAAAATATGTTGAATGGATGCCTCTCAAGTGTGTGATAAAAATGCATCTTACTGCCGCTGGCAATATTGTCCCTGACCTCAAAACATTATTGAAGAGAGACCCATTGAATGTTTTAATTTCCTCATAAACTGCTGATCATGTTGGTTCAGACACGCCAGATGGCAGCAGGAGTGATAAATGGTGTTGATGCCTTAGGAGAGACAGACTGCTAAAATTATATTATATTCAGCTGCAATTTTAAAGCATGCACTATAATTAAAAGTGGTATTCCATAACAAAATGACACACCCCTTCATTTAATAAAGTGTTCAGTGGGGACAGTAAAAGTGTGGTTTGTTTTGTTGAAGGTGATCTATTTTATTTTTTCTATTTCATTTCAGTAAGTTTCCCAGATAGGACCTCACCTCTGACATTACTAGCAAGCCAGTCACAGATTCTAGATCTGAGAGCAGATGAAGGAAGACCAGCAAAACATGGATGGATAGATGTTAGAGCCAGTGAAATATAATAGAAAGGCCAATTATATCAAAAATCACTTAATAACATGCATTCTTTTCTAGGGTTTGAATACAGGGCTCAGTGATTAAGAGCACTGGATGCACTTCTAGAGGACTTGTTAGATTTCAAGCACACGATGTACTAATGTACATGCAAGAAAGAATAACAACAACAACAACAATAATAATAATAACGTAATTTGAGAAGAAATATTCAAGAAGTTGAGCTAGTTTCTCTTTGAACCAGTATTTTGAAAGAATATTCATATTATTTGAAAATATGTTCATTCTGATAAAATATTCTAAAATGTAGACTCATTCTAAAGGAATGCTGTATATTTCCATTTCTTTTGATGAAATTCAGTGATTACAATTTCCCTTCAATGTTAGTTTGCTTTTCAACAAATCAATGTAGATTTTCTCTTTTTTTTTTTCAAAATAACCTATTCTGTTTTATTAGAAAACAGGTAGAATAGAAAGGGTTTCTTCCAAATAAATAGGAAGCTTTGATAATTTACAAAGAAATGTCAAAGCATGCTTGAAGCAAGACCCTGCCCATAGTGTGGGGTCTGTCCTCTGGGTGTACCACCAAACCTGCGTTACTTCATATACTTGTCCTACTGGCTAGCCAGAATCTTGGCAGAGGCCTTGGTGTCATAAAAGAGCTCTCCAATCCTTTACCCAGGCACTTTCTCAATGCTGTCCCCTGCATTGATCTTGGGCAGCAGGTTTGCTGTGGTCAGCAGCTATACCAAATGCCTTAGAGTGGTCTTGGTGACAATTTCCCAAAGGTGGTTCAGCGCCTTCTTGCTGATGTTGATGCCTTCCGTCTGGGTTCAGATCTTCATGATCTTCTTTCATCTGTGCCATATACAGCATGGTCCTGATGATCATCACCAGGTCCAGCAGTCCCAAGAAGATATCCTGTGGAGAAGTGATATCTCAGTGCCCTTGATGACACACTTACCTTGGTTGGATGCAAAGATGACAATGGGCGATGGACGACTCCAGGGCTCAGTGCAGGTGGGTAAAACACTTGATATCCAGCATGTGGACCTCATTGACAAAGAGCACTCCAGGGACCAGCTCTGTAATGCCCTGATCAATGTATATGTTCACCACCTTGTTGATCCCTCCTCACAGTTTATCTGTGATCTCTGCCCTTTTTTGTCTTAATTAACTGGTCCATCATAGGACAGAATATTTTGGACACCCTGAGGTAGTACATTGGCCATATCCAGGTCATTCAAGGTCACATCCTATATGATTTTCTTTCTTTTGTGCACATCTCCCTTTGGCAAGGGATGTACTCTTCAGCTTGAAGGTCAAATTCTGTGGTGTAGGTATCACATATGCCTTACTGCTTCACAATTCCACCGTTCACTTCACTGTAAACCACATCTCCAGCCTCTACCCAGTGTAAATTCTTAATTCTTCTTTCAACTTACTGCCTCACTTTTGTTGCATATGAAAGTAGTACTTGAGTCTGGAACCCTGAGTGACTGGGGAGGACACTTGGTACTGAAGTCAGTGCTTCAGTCGTGGCCTTGAGATGAACAGAGCATTGACGTGTTTCATACAAGTTTGCCATATTCAAAGCATCATAATATGTACTATAATGTGATCAGCCACATCTTTTCTATAATATCAGGAAAAATGTCAGGATGTAAATGATTTTTTTCTTCATTATTGTTGTTCAGCAAAATAGAACTTTCAAGCTCTTTCAGTAAGCTACATGTTACAACTCAACCAGAGGGTGCTAATAAATAATAATAATAATAATAATAATAATAGTAATAATAAATATCTCTTGTATGTTTAACCTTACAATCTGCATGAAGATGGTGATTTTATTTCACTTATATAATTAAAACTGTATTTTGAGTGTAGGGGTTCTGATAATGAGTCAAATAGTAAGCACATATCACTAGTAACTCACCTGAAGAAAAAGAAAGGGTTCAGTTTATTTAATTTTGAAACTCTGTATTCTTTGCCAAGGTTATCCTAAAGTGGGGAAGTCCTCCATCAAATGGAGGCTCCTTACTGGTGCACCTGAGGGGACTTAATAGAAACCATATGGATAAAATACAGTAGATTCTTGTTTAGGAGTGAAATTTCAGAGATGAGTGCCACAATCCATATTGGGCTTTAAATCCTATCAGATGTTGGTTAGTTAGCTCTGCAAGCCTTTGACCACTCTTCCACTAGTGAAGCATGCAGGTGACCATGGTAGATCTAAGGCTTTGTAGCTATGTTTGTGTTTAGTTTTCCTCTTTGGTAGCATGCAGAGTGTCTTATAGTACTATCAGCTCATCTAGGTAGCCACCAGATCAACTTCTCCATGTTCAATGTGTTAGATGTTGTCTTAGGCAATAGGGCCTTGCCAGCAGTTTGTAAAGATCAAGATTGGCATAGGTTAGATCATTTGGGGGCTACCACATGGCCCCTTTGGCAAACAACTCATCAGGTTAACCAATTTTCAGAACTGGAGTCTTCATTTGGCAATCTGAGATGGCCAGATGTAGCTTCATCTACCCCATTCTATTTGGTGATTGGTGATTCTATTTAGATCACCTTCATATATGTATCTATTTTAGAAAGGTTCTGTTGTATTCATTTTCCATACAGTCCCTCAAACAGCCCATAGTTTTAGCTGTCCTCCTCATATTACCTTTTTCACCTCTTTTTCTTCACACCCCTGTTTGATTCTAACATTTTAGCCTCCCTCCATCAATCCATTCATAGACATTCATATCATTTCCCTTCCTAAGATGATTCATTCCTACCCCCAGGCACTTACTCTATACCTATCCTCTGTAGTTATATGGATTGCTTATTGAAGATTTAACAGCTAACTTCCACATATAGGTAAATACATACCATATTTGTCATTAAATGTTCTAGTTACTTCATTCAGGATAATTTTTTTTTAGATCCATCAATTTACTTGTAGATTTCACCTTTTTAACAGCAATGCAATATTCAGTACATAAAAGCACCATAGCTTAGTTTTTTTTTATTTGTTAAATCTCTTCATCTATTGACGTCTAAGTTGTTCATTCTAAGTTGTTTCTAGTTTCTAGCTATTTTGAATAAAGCAGCAATGAGCATGGTTGAAAAGGAGTTTCTATAGCAAAAAGAAGCACACTTTGAATACAGCCTTTGCCCAAGAGTGGCGAAGCTAGATATTAATGTAGATCAATTACCAAATTACTCATGAACTACCAGACTGATTTCCATAGTGCATATTCAAGTTTACACTCCCATCAGCAATTGATAAGTACTCCACTTATACTCTACCCTTGCCAACATGAGATATCACTTATTTGTCAAGTGGTAAAAGATTTTTATCTCAAAGTAATTTTGATTTCTGTTTCCCCTGGGACTAAGATGTTGAACATTTCTTTACACACTTTTCAGCCATTTGCATTTTCTCTTGTGACAATAATCTATAGCTGTACCACATTTTAAAATATATCTACTTATTATCTTCATGTCAATGATTTTTAGTTCTTTATATAATTTTAGATATTAGCCTTCTATTACATGTATAGTTGGGTAAAATTCTTTAATCATTTGTAAACTATGACTTTATTTAATTCATGTTCCGCTTAAACAGAAGATTTTTAGTTTCATTTATTAATTGTTCTTAGTGCCACTGCAATCAGTGTTATTGTCAGAAAGTCCTTTCTGTGCCAATAAGGTCAAGACAATTTCACACTTTCTCTTCTATCAGATGCATGTGAATGTGTATTCTCTTCAATGTATATGGCCTTATGTTGAACTTTTTGATTCATTTGGAGCTGTGGAAAGGTACCACTGTACCGTTAAGGAAATTAACAACAAAATTACATTCTTCTTCACCACTGCACCTTTCTCATCAAAGAGGCTAGTTGTCTGTACACAGGAAACTACAACTATACAACATGCCTAGAGTAAGAGATACCGGAGTACTCTGTCCTGAATGGGATGTCTCCATCAATTCTCTCCATTCACATAAAAAAAAAATTAGTTTTCTTCAATTAAGTCTTACAAAGGACACAAATTGCTCTTAAGTCCAGATCCCATGCCCACCAGAAGATGGCCATTACAAAGTATAGTTGCTGTTGCTGTTGTTGTTTTTGTTGTTGCTGCTGTTGTGTGTTTTTGTTTGTTTGTTTTATGTGTGTATATGTGTGTTTGTATCTCATAATGCTTTGTCTGGGCATGTTTCTCTGTTCTTATCAGTATACATTGTTGCTTCAAATTTTGTATTTGTATTTATTTCAAACCAGTATCATCGACATTTTATTATGGGGGATGTGGAAGTCAACCTTTGATGAAAAAGTGGGATGGAGAGCTAGGCACCACAGACTCATACTGATCTGGGAAGTGTCCTGATCTGACACACATGCATCCAAGATGGTTCCTGAAACACTGGTGAGACAACCAACAGGCACCATGGCAAGGGAGGTGGCTGCATTGCCTGTTTTCACAGAGGTCTTCACAAATGACTCCTTCTGAGTAACCTCATCAGGACAGGCTTTCATTGGAATAGGATGATGATGGGACAAGATAGAATAAGTCAATTATTTGCTTGAGATTTATTCAAAGCTAAAGGGGTGGGCATAAACTCATGTCTGCACCCTGATGCTTGTCTCAGTAATCAGAGTTGCTGGTATTTGTCATGTGACTCTGTTGCCTCTCAACCAGCCATCTTCAGTTCTGTTCCAACACCCTATGTTAAAGTTAATTGTTTTCCAGAGTGGTTGTACCAATTTGCAACCCCACCAGCAGTGGAGGAGTGTTCCTCTTTCTCCACATCCTCTCCAACACCTGCTGTCTGCTGAATTTTTAATCTTAGCCATTCTGACTGGTGTAAGGTGAAATCTCAGGGTTGTTTTGATTTGCATTTCCCTAATGACTAATGAAGTTGAGCATTTTTTAAGATGCTTCTCCGCCATCCGAAGTTCTTCAGGTGAGAATTCCCTGTTTAACTCTGTACCCCATTTTTTAATAGGGTTGTTTGGTTTTCTGGAGTCTAACTTCTTAAGTTCTTTATATATATTGGATATTAGCCCTCTATCTGATGTAGGATTGGTGAAGATCTTTTCCCAATTTGTTGGTTGCCGATTTGTCCTTTTGATGGTGTCCTTTGCCTTACAGAAACTTTGTAATTTTATGAGGTCCCATTTGTCAATTCTTGATCTTAGAGCATACGCTATTGGTGTTCTGTGAAGAAATTTTCTCCCTGTACCAATGTCCTCAAGGGTCTTCCCCAGTTTCTTTTCTATTTGCTTCAGAGTGTCTGGCTTTATGTGGAGGTCCTTGATCCATTTGGATTTGAGCTTAGTACAAGGCGATAAAGATGGATCAATTCGCATTCTTCTGCATGTTGACCTCCAGTTGAACCAGCACCATTTGTTGAAAAGGCTATCTTTTTTCCATTGGATGTTTTCAGCCCCTTTGTCGAGGATCAAGTGGCCATAGGTGTGTGGGTTCATTTCTGGATCTTCAATCCTGTTCCATTGATCTGCCTGCCTGTCACTGTACCAATACCATGCAGTTTTAACACTATTGCTCTGTAGTATTGCTTGAGGTCAGGGATACTGATTCCCCCAGAATTTCTCTTGTTGCTGAGAATAGTTTTAGCTATCCTGGGTTTGCGGTTCCTCCGAAAGCTGGGCACCTCACTTCCAGAAGATCCTGCTATACAACTCCTGGGCATATACCCAGAGGATTCCCCACCATGTAATAAGGATACATGCTCTACTATGTTCATAGCAGCCCTATTTATAATTGCCAGATGCTGGAAAGAACCCAGGTATCCCTCAACAGAAGAGTGGATGCAAAAAATGTGGTATATCTACACAATGGAGTACTATTCAGCCATTAGAAACAATGAATTCATGAAATTCTTAGGCAAATGGATGGAGCTAGAAAACATCATACTAAGTGAGGTAACCCAGACTCAAAAGGTGACTCATGGTATGCACTCACTAATAAGTGGATATTAACCTAGAAAACTGGAATACCCCAAACATAATCCATACATCAAATGAAGTACAAGAAGAAAGGAGGAGTGGCCCCCTTGTTCTAGAAAGACTCAGTGAAGAAGTATAGGGCAAAACCAGAACAGGGAAGTGGGAAGGGGTGGGTGGGAGGACAGGGGGAGAAAAGGGGGCTTATGGGACTTTCGGGGAGTGGGGGGCTAGAAAAGGGGAAATCATTTGAAATGTAAATAAAAAAATATATCGAATAAGAAAAAAGTTAATTGTTTTTGGAAGCTGAGTATGCTACTTGAAGTTAAAATTGTTTTTTTCTCTTCTATACGTGTAATAAAATAAAAATGTAAAATATTCTTTATTTATTAGTACAATATAAATACACAGTTATTACTAGATTTAGTGAAAACTGAATATACTAGAAAATGAATATTGTAGTTTTTTATATCACTTAAAACAAAGGAAATATTTATAATTATTCATGCTTTTAATAACCTTTAAAACTTTTCATCAATTGAACTATAAACTCCCTGGAGTTGTATCACTTAAAATATGTATGGTATTCAACAAACAACACATCTCTAATAATGGCTAGCTTAATGTAGAATGAATTTATATTTTCAACTCAGACATTCTCTGGAGGATTAGTACTGGAGGAATTGCTTATATCCTGTTTCATCTCCATTCCTGGCACCTTGGTGTGGCTCAGCTGTTTTTCTGAGACCTCATTCAGTGTCTGACTTAGTGAGGAGACTTTTCTTGCCAATTTTTAATCTAAAGACAATAGCATTCTTTGCTGTGATTATTTTGGCTATTTTATTTTCAGAATGCAATCTAGCTCTCAAGAATTAGAGTATTATTAGTATCTTGAGATAAAAGGCTGAAAATTACATCTATTTTCATTGAGTTGTGTTTAATTTATTCTCATTTCTTTGGTATTTTTCAAAAAATATTTCTAATTTTTCTTCAATAGTTTCATCACAGTATATAGATGTATATTTAGTAATATTGGAGAAAGTGGGGAAATTAATATATTTCATAATTGAAATAAGATAAGACAAACAGGAATATAGAATGAGAATTATAAAAAAGAATAAAAATGTCCCATTATTTGTGGCCCTTTCTCATTAGAGTTAGCCAGATTCTTCTAAAGATACTTGTTTTCAAAATTAAAGTATAGTTGCCATGGTGATATGCATTTTATAAATCATGTACAAGGGCTGTCTTTATTTCCACTGTTCACGGAAATCATAAAGAAGATTATTAAAGTGAAGTCACAGACTCTGAAGTACAGTCTGGAAAAATGAAGCATTAAACATGAAAAGCAATATTTCTAAAGAATCCATGAAGATCTCTTCAAGTCTTTCTAGTAGCCTTGGGGTCATTCAGAGAAACTTTGCATAGCTTTTACAAGTTTTCCTTGAAGGATAAGATAGTTATGACAGATGATGAATTGTTCATTGATATTTGAAAACACTGTCAGTTTATCAGTGTGACTTGGGATCATTTTTTCACTGGGAGTGAATGGGCTGGAATATCTGTGTATGTATTTCAAAAGCAATATAACCTGTAAGGAATTCAGGCACTTTATACATTTTTCTCTTAATATTTACTGTTTTAGACAGATATGTAGTCTATTCATATGTCTTTTTTTTTAATTTGATGCTTTATTTACTTACATTTCAAATGTTATCCCCTTTCCCAGTTTTCCCTAGGCAAACACCCTATCAGATTTCTTTAATAGGTTAAAAAAACAAAAAAAAAACAAAAACAAAACAAAAACAAAACAAAACAAAACAAAAAAACTCTACTCTCTTTATAGTCAATTCTTTTTCTGAGTCACTCAACTTAAATACAAACTATGTGGAAGAATTATGCAACATACCATCATTTCAAAAGTGATTTTCTTCTATATGAGTATTTACCTCTTGTCTATTTTCATTTGTTTTTTTTTTTTTGGTTTTTTTGTTTTTGTTTTTTTTGTTTTTTTGTTTTTTTTACTGTGCTCATAAGAGTGCCAAGTTTCAGATGAGAGATATTAGGTTATGTTGGGAAAGCCTGAACAGCTTCAGAGAGGATACCCTGCAAAAAGCAAGGTTGTCTTCCACTGAGAACTTTCATCAGAGGCCCCGGTAAAATTAATTACTATAACTGGTAACGTAAGTTCTCTTTCTGTAACCATCTTAATTAGATGCTTTTGTTATGGATCTATTTTGAATCCTGTATTCTGTAGCATGAAGGCTTCAAATACATTTGTAGAAACCAGTAGAACTGACCAAATTATAGATAAGAGACCACCGAACTTTTAAACCAATATAATTATAAAAATAGTATGACTAATGCTTGTTCACAATATTAATTCTATAAAGTGAGATATAAAAGTATCTAGAGAGCCCTATCATGTTGTGGGTAGCATGTAGTTTAACAATAGGGAGCCCTATCATGTTCCAGGTAGCATGTAGTTTAACAAAAAGTATGGAGCAGAGTCTGAGGGAAAGACTATTCACAGACTACCCCACCTAGTGATCCATCCCATATACAGTTACAAAACCCAGACACTATTATCAATGCCCACAAGTACTTGCTGACTGGAGCCAGATATAGCTGTCACCTGGGAGGCTCTGCTAGTACATGACAAACACAGAGGGGGACATTCTCAGACAGCCATTGAACTGAGTACCGGGTCCCCAGTGGGGGAGCTAGAGAAAGGATCCAAGGAGCTGAAGGGGTTTGCAGCGCCACAAGAGGAACAACAATATGAGTCATCCAGTACTCTGAGAACTCCCAAGGACAAAAACATCAACCAGATAATACACATGGTGCTACCCATGGCTCCAGACACATAGGTAGCAGAGGATGGCCTTGTTGGACATCAAAGGGAGGAGAGGCTGGTCTCGGAAAGGCTTGATGCAGCAGTGTAGGGGAATACCAGGACAGGGAAGCTGGAGGGGGTTGATTGGGGAACAGGGGGAGGGGAGATGGATTATGGAACTTTCCAGGGGATAGGGAACCAGGAAAGGGGAAATCATTTGAAATGTAAATAAACAATGTACTTAATAAAAAATACACTTAAAAAAACAATGACAGAATTCAAAAGTAACAAGCCCAGAATAGTATCCACCTCCATAGTTGAAATATAGTGTAGTCATTAGGAATGATGACTAATTTACTGGACCAATTATTTATTCACAAAGAGGAAAGACAACATCCCTAGCTTCAACTGTGTCAATTCTTCATGTTTATTCTTATCTCTAAGTAGACGAAAGGCAGGTGGCCTGCAACTAACTACCAAGGTGTTCTAAAGGCCAATTACCTTATTCATCCCACTCTCAGACTAGTTTTAGTGTGATGAGATGTGTACGTTTTTTCACATAGAAAAAGAAGCACACATTATATAAAGAAAATTCTTCAAAAGGAAGTAAGTCCCTTGAAAATGGTAAGGACTATTCCTCTCTTCATAAATAAGTATAACATAATAGACTAGAGAATCATCTTAAATAGCTAAGTAAGTGTTAAAATGATGCAACCCTGTCAATATTCTTCCAAGCATTCCAACTCATGTTTTTTTATACTCAGCTACAAATAGAAATGCACAAAGATTTGTAATGATGCGATTCTTCTATCTATTTGTAAACAAAATTTAGCAAGTTCTACTGGAAAAAATCTTGTAAAGAATGTTCAAATCTCTAGTGTACATCCTCTATAAGTGCAAAATACAAAGTATCTTAATTCACCTAACTAAATGGATATAAATAAATATATTTGGTGAAGAGCGGCAGCAGCAGCAGCAGCAGCAGCAGCAGCAGCGGCTGGTCCAGAGGAAGGGCCATCAGCAGTAGAACCAAGCGGACAGGGTCCAGGCAGACCTGGCGCCCACAACCACTGGCCATCGCTGGCCAGCCAGGCTGCAAGCAGTGGCAGATTTACGGTGCCTTTCACCACACAGAAGCCACATCAGAACTCTGCCTCCCGCCAGTCAGTTACGAGGGCTCCATATTGGTTCTCGGTCGCCAGAGAAATCAGACTGAGGTACGCAAATATAACCCGAGACCAACATTGCGGGGGGTCTAAGCCCAACGGGCGTTGGCCTGCACCCAGGCCCTGGGCTGATCGGGGGTCCACCGGGGTGCAAACCCGGCCAGGAGGTTTTTTTCCTCCCGGGCCGGCGCGCGCACCACCACCATTTTGCCTAAGGGAAGCCAGGGAGACCTAGCAGGCAAAACCAAACCAGCTAACAGGCATAGCCCTAGGCGGACATAGCAGGGGTCTCAGAAGGTCAGGCCCTGGACTGCCCCCAGGCCCTGGGCTGCTCGGTGGGCCATCTGTGTGCCGACCCGGCCAGGAGGTTGTTTATCCAGGCCAGTTTGCGCACCACCGCCATTTTGCCTACAGGAAGCCAGAGAGATCTAGCAGGCAAAACCAAACCAGCTAACAGGCATAGCCCGAGGCGGACATAGCAGGGGTCTCAGACGGTCAGGCCCTGGACTGCCCCCAGGCCCTGGGCTGCTCGTTGGGCCATCTGTGTGCTGACCCAGCCAGGAGGTTGTTAGCCCAGCAGACTCTCCCAGCACTCTCAGGGAACTCGCGCATGCCACCATCCTAGCCACCTGACACACCTAATTAACACCCACAGCTGAGGGGAACTTTGCACCGACATTGGCCTGCCAGGCTTTTGCCTAGACTCAGGGCCTGAGCAGCTAGGCTAGCCTTGTATGCACCAACCCGGTTGGGAGTTCTGCTGCCCAGATCAGCCTGGGCAGCAGCACCACATCTCCAAGTCCTGCAAGTGGCTAGCTGGGTTTCCGGGCGGCCAGCTGGGAGAAGTCAGTGTGCTCCAGTGAATCCAGCAGGCCCCAGCGGGAGCCTTCGGGTGCCTGCTTTGGGATCTGAACAGCCTCGCAGCAGCACCCTGTCTACAAGCAGTGCAGGAGGTAAGCTGTGCACCAGAGGCCAACTGGGAAGGGGCAGCTTGCACTGGTGAGTCCAGCACTGACAAGACAAACTAACACCAGTGAGAACTAGATGGCAAAAGGCAAACGCAGGAACGTCACTAACAGAAATCAAGGCAATATGGCAACATCTGAACCCAATTCTCCTCTACCAACATGTCCTGGATACCCCATCACACCAGTAAAACAAGACCTGGATTCAAAATCACTGGTCATGATGCTGGTACAGGAACACATGAAGGACATACTTAAAGAAATTCAGGAGAAAATGGATCAAAAGTTAGAAGCCCTTGCAAGGGAAACACAAAAATCATTGAAAGAAATCCAGGAGAATACAAAAGCCAACAAGGAGGAAATGCAAAAAACACTTAAAGAAATACAGGAGAACTTTGGTCAACAGGCTGAGGTCATGAAAGACGAAACACAAAAATCTCTTAAAGAAATACAGGAGAACTTTGGTCAACAGGCTGAGCTCATGAAAGAGGAAACACAAAAATCTCTTAAAGAATTACAGGAAAACACAAACATGCAAGTGAAGGAGCTAAGCAAAACAATCCAGGATCTAAAATCAGAAGTAGAAACAACTAAGAAAACTCAAAGGGAGACAACTTTGGAGATAGAAAGCCTTGGGAAGAAATCAGGGGACACAGATACAAATATCAACAACAGAATGCAAGAGATAGAAGAAAGAATCTCAGATGCTGAAGATTCCATAGAAACCATGGACTCAACAGTTAAAGAAAATGCAAAATGCAAAAAGCTTGTAACCCAAAATATCCAGGAAATCCAGGACACAATGAGAAGACCAAACCTAAGGATTATAGGCATAGATGAGAGTGAAGATTTACAACTTAAAGGGCCAGCAAATATCTTCAATAAAATTATGGAAGAAAACTTCCCTAACCTAAAGAGAGAGATGCCCATGAATATACAAGAAGCCTATAGAACTCCAAACAGACTGGACCAGAGCAGAAATACTTCCCGTCACATAATAATCAAAACACCAAATGTTCTAAACAAAGAAAGAATACTAAAGGCAGTAAGAGAAAAAGGCCAAGTAACATATAAAGGAAGACCTATCAGAATCACAGCAGACTTTTCACCGGAGACTATGAAGGCTAGAAGGTCCTGGGCAGATCTCATGCAGACTCTAAGAGAACACAAATGCCAACCAAAACTACTATATCCAGCAAAACTCTCAATCACCATAGATGGAGAAACTAAGATATTTCATGACAAAACCAAGTTTACCCAATATCTATCCACAAACCCGGCCCTAAAAAGGATAATAGGAGGACAACACCAATACAAGGAGGGAAACTTCACCCTGGAAAAAGCAAGATAGTAACCTTTCCTCAAACCCAAAAGAAGTTAAGCAATCAAATTTAAAAAATAACGTCAAAAATGACAGGAAGTAACAATCACTATTCCTTAATATCTCCTAACATCAATGGACTTAATGCCCCAATAAAAAGACACAGACTAACTGAATGGATACGTAAACAGGACCCTACATTTTGCTGCTTACAGGAAACACACCTCAGGGTCAAAGACAAACACTACCTTAGAGTAAAAGGCTGGAAGACAATTTTACAAGCAAATGGTCTCAGGAAACAAGCTGGAGTAGCCATTTTAATATCAGATAAAATTGACTTTCAACCCAAAGTCATCAAAAGAGACCCTGAGGGACACTTCTAGCTGGTCAAAGGAAAAATACAAAAAGAACTGTCAATCCTGAACATCTATGCCCCAAATGCAAGGGCACCCTCTTTCGTAAAAGAAACTTTATTAAAACTAAAAGCACACATTGCACCTAACACAATAATTGTGGGTGACTTCAACACTGCACTTTCCTCAATGGACTGCTCAGGAAAACAGAAACTAAACAGGGACACAATGAAACTAATTGAAGCTTTGGACCAATTAGATTTAACAGATATATATAGAACATTCTATCCTAAAACAAAAGAATATACCTTTTTCTCAGCACCTCATGGTACCTTCTCCAAAATCGACCATATAATTGGTCACAAGACAGACCTCAACAAATATAAGAAGATAGAACTAATCCCATGCCTCCTATCTGATCACTATGGAGTAAAAGTGGTCTTCAATCGCAACAGAAACAACAGAAAACCCACATACACGTGAAAACTGAACAATACTCTACTCAATGATACCTTGGTCAAGGAAGAAATAAAGAAAGAAATTAAAAACTTTTTAGAACACAATGAAAATGAAAACACAACATACCCAAATCTATGGGACACAATGAAAGCAGTGCTAAGAGGAAAACTCATAGCCCTGAGTGCCTCCAAAAAGAAAATGGAGAGAGCATACATTACCAGCTTAATGACACACCTGAAAGCCCTAGAACAAAAAGAAGCTATTTCGCCCAGGAGGAGTAGAAGGCAGGAAATCATCAAACTCAGGGCCGAAATCAATCAAGTAGAAACAAAGAGAACCATACAAAAAATCAACAAAACCAGGAGCTGGTTCTTTGAGAAAATCAACAAGATAGATAAACCCTTAGCCAGACTGACCAAAGGGCACAGAGAAAGTATCCAAATTAACAAACTTAGAAATGAAAAGGGAGATATAACAACGGAAACTGAGGAAATCCAAAAAATCATCAGATCCTACTACAAGAGCCTGTACTCAACACAACTGGAGAATCTTGAGGAAATGGACAATTTCCTTGACAGAGACCAAATACCAAAATTAAATCAGGACCAACTAGACCATCTAAACAGTACCATAATGTCTAAAGAAATAGAAGGAGTCATAGAAAGTCTTCCAACCAAAAAAAGCACAGGGCCAGATGGCTTCAGTGCAGAATTCTATCAGACCTTCAAAGAAGAGTTAACACCAATACTCTTCAAACTATTCCACAAAATAGAAACAGAAGGAACACTACCCAATTCCTTCTACGAAGCCACAATTACGCTGATACCAAAGCCACAAAAAGATCCAACAAAGCAAGAGAACTTCAGACCAATTTCCCTTATGAACATCGATGCAAAAATACTCAATAAAATTCTTGCCAACCGAATCCAAGAACACATCAAAACGATCATCCACCATGATCAAGTAGGCTTTATCCCGGGAATGCAGGGTTGGTTCAATATACGGAAATCCATCAATACAATCCACTACATAAACAAACTCAAAGAACAAAACCACATGGTCATTTCATTGGATGCTGAAAAAGCATTTGACAAAATTCAGCATCCCTTCATGCTTAAAGTCTTGGAGAGAACAGGAATTCAAGGCCCATACCTAAACATAGTAAAAGCAATATACAGCAAACCGGTAGCCAGCATCAAACTAAATGGAGAGAAACTTGAAGCAATCCCACTGAAATCAGGGACCAGACAAGGCTGCCCCCTTTCTCATTATCTTTTCAATATTGTACTTGAGGTACTAGCTCGGGCAATTCGACAACATAAGGAGGTCAAAGGGATACAAATTGGAAAGGATGAAGTCAAACTATCATTATTTGCAGACGACATGATCGTCTACCTAAGTGACCCAAAGAACTCCACTAGAGAGCTCCTACAGCTGATAAACAACTTCAGCAAAGTGGCAGGTTATAAAATCAACTCAAGCAAATCAGTGGCCTTCCTATACTCAAAGGATAAGCAGGCTGAGAAAGAAATTAGGGAAATGACCCCCTTCACAATAGCCTCAAACAGTATAAAGTATCTTGAGGTGACTCTTACCAAACATGTGAAAGATCTGTATGACAAGAACTTCAAGACTCTGAAGAAGGAAATGGAAGAAGACCTCAAAAAATGGGAAAACCTCCCATGCTCATGGATCGGTAGAATCAATATAGTTAAAATGGCCATTTTGCCTAAAGCACTATACAGATTCAATGCAATACCCATCAAAATCCCAACTCAATTCTTCACAGAGTTAGAAAGAGCAATTATCAAATTCATCTTGAACAACAAAAAACCCAGGATAGCTAAAAGTATTCTCAGCAACAAAAGAAATTATGGGGGAATCAGTATCCCTGACCTCAAGCAATACTACAGAGCAATAGTGTTAAAAACTGCATGGTATTGGTACAGCGACAGACAGGAGGATCAATGGAACAGGATTGAAGATCCAGAAATGAATCCACACACCTATGGCCACTTGATCCTCGACAAAGAGGCTGAAAACATCCAATGGAAAAAAGATAGCCTTTTCAACAAATGGTGCTGGTTCAGCTGGAGGTCAGCATGCAGAAGAATGCGAATTGATCCATCCTTGTCTCCTTGTACTAAGCTCAAATCCAAATGGATCAAGGACCTCCACATAAAGCCAGACACTCTGAAGCTAATAGAAAAGAAACTGGGGAAGACCCTTGAGGACATCGGTACAGGGAGAAAGTTTCTGAACAGAACACCAATAGCGTATGCTCTAAGAGCAAGAATTGACAAATGGGACCTCATAAAATTACAAAGTTTCTGTAAGGCAAAGGACACCATCAAGAGGACAAATCGGCAACCAACAAATTGGGAAAAGATCTTCACCAATCCTACATCAGATAGAGGGCTAATATCCAATATATATAAAGAACTCAAGAAGTTAGACTCCAGAAAACCAAACAACCCTATTAAAAAATGGGGTACAGAGTTAAACAAAGAATTCTCACCTGAAGAACTTCGGATGGCGGAGAAGCATCTTAAAAAATGCTCAACTTCATTAGTCATTAAGGAAATGCAAATCAAAACAACCCTAAGATTTCATCTTACACCAGTCAGAATGGCAAAGATTAAAAATTCAGGAGACAGCAGGTGTTGGAGAGGGTGTGGAGAAAGAGGAACACTCCTCCACTGCTGGTGGGGTTGCAAATTGGTACAACCACTCTGGAAATCAGTCTGGCGGTTTCTCCGAAAACTGGGCACCTCACTTCCAGAAGATCCTGCTATACAACTCCTGGGCATATACCCAGAAGACTCCCAACCATGTAATAAGGATACATGTTCTACTATGTTCATAGCAGCCCTATTTACAATTGCCAGATGCTGGAAAGAACCCAGGTATCCCTCAACAGAAGAGTGGATGCAAAAAATGTTGTATATCTACACAATGGAGTACTATTCAGCCATTAGAAACAATGAATTCATGAAATTCTTAGGCAAATGGATGGAGCTAGAGAATATCATACTAAGTGAGGTAACCCAGACTCAAAAGGTGAATCATGGTATGCACTCACTAATAAGTGGATATTAACCTAGAAAACTGGAATACCCAAAACATAATCCACACATCAAATGAGGTACAAGAAGAAAGGAGGAGTGGCCCCTGGTTCTGGAAAGACTCAGTGAAACAGTATTCAGCAAAACCAGAACGGGGAAGGGGGAAGGGGTGGATGGGAGGACAGGGGAAGAGAAGGGTGTTTGCGGGACTTTCGGGGAGTGGGGGGGTTAGAAAAGAGGAAATCATTTGAAATTAAAATAAATTATATCGAATAAAAAAAAAGTCAAAAAAATAAATAAATAAATATATTTGACACTACATGTACACAGACAAAAACCACCTGTCTAACTTTAGGGCTTGTATTTTATTTTTCTTTTGTTTGTTTTCTTTCTTTTTTTAGATAAATTTTTATTAAATATATTCTTCCTTTACATTTCAAATGATAAAACATTTCCTGGTTTACCCCCTCCCTGAAATCCCCCAACCTCTTCTCCCACCCCTGAGTCCAAGTATATGACCCTCCACCTGACCCACTCCCACCTACCCCCCCACCCTCACCCTCCTTGACTTTCCTATACTGGTACCTCTATTGAGCCTTCACAGAACCAAGGACCTCTCCTCCCAGTAATACCAACAAGGTATTCCTCTGCCGCACTTTTGGCTGGAACCTTGTGTACCCCTTAATTGATGTTTTGTTGCTAGAAGTCCTGGGGCATCTGGGTAGCCAACATGGTTGTTCTCGCCATGGGACTGCAAACCCTACAGCATCTCCAGTCTGCTCTCCAACAACTCCATTGGGGACCCCAAACTCAGTCCAATGGTTGGTTGCTAGCATCAGTCTCTGTAAGGCTCTGGCATGCCCATCCAGATACAACCATGACAGGCTCCTTTCATTACACACTTCTTGTCATCCATAATAGTATTGTGGTTTGGTGACTGCTTATAGAATGAATCCCCAGGTAGGGCAGTCTCTGGGTGGATTTACCTTCAGTTTCTGCTCCACATTTTGCTTCCATCATTGCTTCTGTGAGTATTTTGTTCCCTTTCTCAGAGGACCCAAAGCACCCCCACTTCAGTCTTTCTCCTTGAGTTTCCTGAGGTCTGTAAATTGTAACTTATTTACTTTGAGCTTTTGGGCAAATATACATTTATCAGTGAGTGCATACCATGTGTGTTCTTTTGTGATTGGGTTACCTCACTCAGGATGTTATTTTCTAGTTTTATCCATTTGCTAAGAATTTCATGAACTCATTGTTTTTAATAGCTGAATATTACTCTATTATATATATATATATATATATATATATATATATATATATATATATATATATATATATCACCATTTCTGTCAGATCCACTTGGTCAATAACTTCAGTTAGTTTCACTGTGTCTCTGTTTAGTTTCTGTTTCCATGATTTGCCCAATGTTGAGACTGGGGTGTTGAAGTCTCCCACTCTTATCTGTGTGGGGTACACTGTGTGCTTTGAGCATTAATAAAGTTTCTTTTATGAATGTGGGTACCCTTGCATTTGGAGCAATGTTCAGAATTGAGAGTTCTTCTTGGTAGACTTTTCCTTTGACCAGTATGAAGCGCCCCTCCTTATTTTTTTGACAACTTTTGGGTGAAAGTCAATTTTATCCAATATAAGTATCATCACTCCAACTTGTTTCTTGGCACCATTTGCTTGGAAAATTGTTTTTCAACTTTTGACTCTGAAGCAGTGACTATCTATGTCACTGAGGTGGGTTTGTTGTATGCAGCAAAATGTTGGGTCCTCTTTACATATCCAGTCTGTTAGTCTATGTCTATTTATTGGGGAATTGAGACCCTTGATGTTAAGAGATATTAAGGAAAAGTGATTGTTGCTTTCTGTTATTTTCATTGTTAAAGGTAGAATTCTGTATGGCTATCTTCATTTGTTTTTGTTGAAAGATTACTTTATTGCTTTATCTAGGGTATGTTTTCCTGCCTTGTATTGGTATTTTCCACCCATTTTCCTTTGTAAAGTTGGATCTGTTGATAGATATTGTATAAATTTGGTTTTGTCTTAGAATGTTTTGTTTTCTCCATTTATGGTGATTGAGAGTTTTTCTGGGTATAGTAATCTGAGCTTACATTTATGTTCTCTTAGGGTCTGCATGACATCTGCCCAGGATCTTCTAGCTTTCACTGTTTCTGATGAGAAGTCTGGTGTTATGCTGATAGGTCTGCCTTTATATATTACTTGACCTTTTCCCCTTACTGCTTTTAATATTCTTTCTTTGCTTAGTGCATTTGGTGTTTTGATTATTATGTGACAGAAGGAATTTCTGTTCTGGTTCAGTCTGTTTGGAGTTCTTTAGTCTTCTTGCTTGTTCATGGGCATCTCTTTCTTTAAGTTAAGGAAGTTTTCTTTCATTTTTGATGAAGATATTTACTGGCCCTTTAAGTTGTAAATCCTTGCTTTCTTCTATACCTATAATTCTAAGGTTTTGTCTTCTCATTTTGTCCTGGATTTCCTGGATGTTTTGGGTTACAAGCCTTTCGAATTTTGTATTTTCTTTGACTGTTGAGTCAATGTTTTCTATGGAATCTTCAGCATCTGAGATTCTTTCTTTCATCTCCTGTATTCTGTTGTTGATGGTTGCATCTATGACTTCTGAATTCTTTCTAGGTTTTCTAGCTCTAGAGATGTCTCATTTTGTGATTTCTTTATTGTTTCTACTTCCATTTTTAGATCCTGGATAATATTGATTAGTTCCTTTACTTGTTTATTTCTGTTTTACTTAAGTTCTTTAAGGAATTTTTGTGTTTCCTCTTTAAGGGCTTCTACCTGTTGACCCATGTTCTCCTGTGTTTAAGGGATTTTTGTGCTTCATCTTTAAGGACTTCTTCCTTTTGACCCATGTTCTCTTTTATTTCATTTATGGAGTCATTTATGTCTTTCTTGAAGTCCTCTATCAGCATCATGATATGTGATTTTAAATCCAGCTCTTGCTTTTCTGATATGTTAGGGTATCCAGGATTTGCTATTGAGGGAGAACTGAATTCTGATGTTTCCACATTGCCTTGTTTTCTGTTTTTAATGATCTTGCATTTGCCTTTTGCCATCTAGTTATTTCTAGTGTTAGCTGGTCTTGCTGTCTCTGACTGAGGCTTCACTGTCTTGCAAGCTTGTATATCTGTACTCCTAGAATTCTGGTTCTCTCAAATGCCCTGCATATGGATCGTTCTCCAGGAAGTATCAGGAGATGGAGTCTTCACAGTGGCAGATCTGGAAAGGGTTGAACGCTTTGCATGCTGCTGGTTCTTGAATGCCCTCCGTACTGCTGGTTCCCTAGGAAGTATCAGAAAATGGGGTCTTCACTGTGGCAGAACTGCAATGGTCTGCCACAGCAGAAAAGGCAGGCAGCTGCAGAGGAAGGGGCTTATTTTATTTTTTATTGGTCAATTTGTTGGCATACAAAAAATGGGAAACTGATCATAGTACAAATGCCTCAATGTTTTGTCAGTACATTTCCAAAGACTTTGAGATCACTATTGTCTCGTTCACATGTTATTTTGAGAACCTTTGACCTTAAATGCCTTGATTGATATCTGACTCAGTGTGACCCATCTAAGCCATTGGTTAGCATAGAGTGTGGGATGAGAGTGATGTTAGTCTAAAATAATAAATGTAACACTAGCTGAATTTGCTTCTTAACTCATCTGAGATTATTTATGTTGAAGCATTTTGCACTGTGGCAATTTACATGAGAAAAAATTAGTAGCCTACTGGCTGTATTCTTATTTGACTTTACAAACCTAATAATGCTAAAGATGCTTTTATCCAATAATTGATAGCCACATAGGACATTTCTATAATTATGGAGCTATATTTTCAATTTGAGGTCACTACCTTTGTTACTTGGCAAAAATCATTTTCCTTTATTGTGCAGAATAAGACGCAAGGTCGTGTCTTGAACAGATTGATGTATATCTAAGGATCTTGCATGCCAAGTTATGAGACCTAAGTACTAGTGAAACAACCTTCATGTTTCTATACTTCTGACTTTTTTCCCATTATGGTTGAATCTCATATAAAAAATATTCTGAAAATAACATTGCCTATAGGGTTGAAATATGATAACAGAGAAAATTCATTTCAAAGCAGAAACATAAAAGAATATCTGTATATTGGCATTTCAATTTTGCAAGCATACTCAGGTGTTTGTCTCAACTTTCAGGCCACCCAAGTTTATTACTTTTGAACAATTGTGTCATTGCCAATGTTTCCTTTGCCAGAATGCAGTGTATGATGCCCGAATGACTTTTATTAGTTAAAAGGCATGGCAACTGGCAAGTTGTAATTTCTGGTGTCATTTGGCTTATTATTAGAAGTTTCCTAATTTTAAGACAAGAGCTAGTAAGGTCTCCATAGGTAGTAAATGTAATGGGCATATAATTAAAATTTGTCCACATCCATTGTAATTTTAACAGTGATCTACAGAGAAAGATTAAGAGTTAAAGTAGTCAAATCTGAATAACTATAAAAATGAACAAGAGGTCTATTTCTATGATTTATAAAACAATCTGACCAGATACAAACAGGGGTATGATCTAGATGAGTTGAAGTAGGTTAGCTATTTCCCTAGCATAGCTCTTAGGGACTCCATTTTAAGGAATTATTCCTCTTTCATTTGTTCTTGAAATTCAGCTAATAGTAAAAGATTATTAGGAATAGCTGATTTTTTAAAAGAATGCCTTCATGTATTTCTGGAATAATCCTATAGACAAAGAGTAAACTAAAATCAGCTTCAGCTACATTTTTGTAACCATAAGGAACAAAGAAAGCTTAATATAAATAATAGGAAGCAAGACCCTGCAAGATTGCAGAGTAGTAATGTCAGCAAAGTAACTTACAGACAAGGTCAATAGCCAACACACCCTGACATCAGAGATGAAAGGGGACAGTTGTTTTACAATTTTCTCAAAGATTAAAACCTTCTACACTGCAGAAAAGTTCCTTAAGACAGAAAGTAGACAGCACAAAGAAGTTTCTGGAAGTCTTTGAATCTGGCTAATTTCACTCTGTCCCTACCTTGCCAAGAATATATTAACAGGAAAGACTACTGAGGGTCACTCTCAGATGAGCCCAACTACAAAGAAGATTCTCATCTATGCTCAGCTTCCTGAAAGAAACAGTGAGCAATAAAAGAGTCAAGAAGTCTGATGGAAGTAAAGAGCAACAGAGCTACCTGAAAAGCACTCAGAGCAACTGAGTTACCCATCCATCACCCTCAAGGTTATTTAATGTGTCCCAGTCTACAGCATTTGGAACTATCACCAATCCTGAGGTCGTTTTGGCTATGCAGTTGTCTTGAGTTGTTTCTATTCCTGTAAGTAACTTGTCATTCTGATTCCATTAAGTAACTCCAATAACATTTATTGGTTTACCATTGCACTTTGATGGAATCTGAACTTTGTAGCATCGTTGTGTGATGTGTGTGTGTGTGTGTGTGTGTGCGCATGTGCGTGTGCATGTGCGTGTGCGTGTGCGTGTGTGTGTGTGTGTGTGTGTGTGTGTGTGTGTTGTGTCTTCTCTGGAGAAGTCTTGTCACACAACAACAGAGAGGATCAGGATTTCAACCAGCCCTATCTGCATTTGGTAGAGGAAAATGAAATACAGTGTAATGGACTTTCTATTGGCTTAATCCACGATGATTAAAAAAAAAAAAAACGAACCAATTTCACAGTCATTTCCTTAGCTTTTGTCTACTTTCTTCCACAGTCCTCAAAATCCCCAGACAAGGAAGTTCAATGGTTTTCTTCTCTCATGGAAGTATTTTTTTCACTCTAAAGGATCTTTTCTTATTTTTCCTTAATTTTTTTTGTTTTTCTTTACTTTTTACTGTCCCCTTAATAAATGTTTGTTTTGCCTTGTTGACACTCAGAAGTGTCTTAGTTTTCAGCCTTCACTATACTGAGACAAATGATCTGTGCCGTTAAATATACCATGTATTTCTGTAACATACAACTAGAATGAAGAAGGTTTGGCATACTCATATCCTCACACCATCTCTATCATTCCATTCACCCTGTGGTTCCTTCCTAAGCCATTTAGGCAGCAGACTCATTTCCTATTCTATTCTGAGCAATTTAGAGTTATGTTGGCTTATCAAGCAAGGAAAGGACAGTTGTTTTATGTCTTATAAGACACAAAGCATTGTAGCACAAAGCTACAGAGCATTGTAATGGTGGTCCTACATCTGAAATTCATTTGTGTCTTTGGGACACAACTAGAATCTATGGTTAGAAACTTATGTACCCAATTTCTTCTGATAGTACTCTGTCCAATTAAGGTGGCAAAGTTAGATCCATTGCCTTAGATGTTAGCAGTCAGATCACTTTACTGCAACTTTAGGATCCATTTCTATCCTTTATAATTAGTCTTCATGATTTGTCCCATCCTTGAGCTGATGAGAATGTCTACATTTCATTCTGGGGCCAAGCAAAAGCCTCTCATGATATTTTGTTGAGGGATTACTAGGTGACTTTATGAAATGCTCAGAAGATTTTTGTTTTGTTTTGTAGTTTCTCATGGATGTCATTATTCATAACAATAAAACCTGAGTGATTTACAATCAGTCATGAAATCCCTGTTATTTATAAAAGGAACATATTACATGTCCAATTATTGATTTGTCTATTATCAGAGTGTATTGTTAATACATTTCCAATGACCTTAGGTCTATAAATGTGAAACTAATAGTTATTGATCTGAGCACATTTATTACTATCAGATGGAGCTTTTACCTTGGGAAGAACATATTATCTAGCATTTTATGCACTATGTATCTCATTAGGATAGATGGCCACTACATACAAGAAGATACCATAAACTTTGAATTTTGATGATTTGCATGTGATACAAAGTATATAATCAATTATAACATCTAAACAATAGTCTCCCTTTAGCTAAATGAATGAAGAAAAGCACCTGCTATGAGCATAAGGCCTTCTGAATTAAGGCATGCATTTATTCATGGAATTAGTTCTAGTATAGTATGTTCTTTGATGTACCCTCTCATTTAATGGTAGGTAAAGTCTATATTGTCACTGAAATTAATGAATACTCACTGAAACTAATGAAGTATCATGGGGGAGCTTAAATGATCAAGCATTAAGATTTTTATCAGTTCCCTAAGATAGTATGACATTGAAGAGTGTGTATATGAAAGGAATACCAAACAATTAAAATGTTAAATTCAAAGTGATGCTTTGGTAGCTGTCCCATTTGCTACTGAATCTAATGAATTTGAATAAGACTGAAGAAAGCATGTAGTACAATGGGCTTACTGAGCTCTTTTCCCCACAAAAGTACAAGCACGAAAGGATAGTCTTTCTTGAGGCCCAACTTAGATATGGGTATGTTATGACTAAAATTAACCAGAATTAGATAAGATGTGTGGAGGTACAATGGGGTGACATATATTGGAGCTAAACAAGCCTACTGGCTGAGTATCACTTTGCTGGTTGGCACTTTTAAAGATAATCATATTCGGGCAGGAGAGTTAGGTCAGTGGTTTAGAGTCAGTTCCTGGTAACTACATAAGGCAGCTCACAACAACTTGCAATCCCCATTCCCAGAAATTTAACAATATCATATGAATATTTATAAGCATACAAACATATTTTATGAGCAATTCCAAGTATCTCCATCTTTGAACCCTTTCAGAGTTCATCATAATTGTGGATTTTGATAAATATGTATCTATACATAAATAGTTCACTTGTTGAGAATAATTAACAATATACATACAAAATATAAATTTCATAGAAAAGTTATGCTCATGATAATGTACTTAAGAGAATTATTCCAATATCAAACTATGAAACAAAAGCACTGAGATAAAGAGTTTAAGGTTTAACATGTTAAAACTACTGCCAGAAGTCTAACACAGCTTTTCACAGGCTTTCTAGAAACTAAGGTTTTTTTCTGGTAATTCTTTCAGGTCTTTTTGTTTTGTTGTTTTGTTCTGTTTTTGTCATTGTTTATGTTCCTGTTTGAGTGTGTGGGAGAATGAGACAAAGAGACAGAGAGACTGAGATTTGTAGAGTTTTTGTGGGAATTTAATAATAGAAATGATACAGACAGGAGTGCCCGTTTTAGTCTAACCCAAAATGCACAAAGAAATCCTCCTGAACATTTCTGCACTGGTGATGAAGGCAAACTTGATATATAAATGTGGAAATTAAGTATAGAAAAGTAGAGGAAACCAAAGTCTAAGGAACACTACTTGAATATGTCAGCAGTTTACTATTTATTATTAGTAAACAAATTGTTATCCTGAATTGTTTCTTCATTAAGTGTTTTATCTGCTAAGAATGCTACAAAAGTCTATTTAGTTTCTTTCAAATCTTAATTTTTGCCAGTCTGCAAGCAATATGCCAAGGGAATAAGAATGATTGAGTTAATTATATGAATGTAAGAACCGCCCCCTGCAAAGCCACACTTAAGTAGATTCAATAAGCCCAAATCCCTGGTTAGAAATAAAAAACTTTAGAGTTGAAATTGTGTACATGTAGACACAAATCCTCAAGAACTAGTTTCAGTCTCCTAACATCACCCATTTTCTGTTTGTATCTGACCTAGCATCCTTATGACTATTACTATAACATTACGGAATGAATTAGCTTAACAGATCACTTGTTTATACAAAGATACACATGAAAAATATCAATAGAAAACACTTAAGACTTACACTAAAATTTTCCTATTAATCTTCCTCCCAGTCATTTCTATAAATATATTTAATAAATGTCTGTATTTATTATTTTATATTATTTTAATAAACCTTCATGAAGTCATGAACATGGTAAAACATTATTTTGAACATCTAAATCCATGTTTCTAGGCTATTTTAATAAATATGGAACTCAATAATAAACTATTGCATTTTCCTTGTAAGGAAGGCTCTGAATCTTATATAAATTATGCCACAGTTACGTTTCAGTAAATAATACTTTTATGTTGCTTTTGTTTGTTTTACATGTTTGAACACAGACATACACATATGTAATGTGTATATAATTTTGCCACTATTTTCAAATGTATCCAATATAGTATAGAATAAAAATGTTTCAATTATGGGTGCTAAAAACAGTATGGCCCTGATTTTTTCATCTTTCCTTTGACTAATGTCCTCTGCAGTGTAGCTCTTTTTTTTAAATTTTTTTATTTATTGAAAAGGGAAGTAAAGGGAAATAAAAATGCTTTATGATAAAATTAAAGTTTACATGGAAACTATTTCAGATAAACACGTTAAAACTGAGAATTTTCATGGAAAATTAAGGCATAAAGTGGTAGACATGTCAAACATTGCTAAATTAATTGAAATGTGAGATAGAAACATTTTATGATAGAATTGAAGATTTATGTGTAAAACATTCCTATTAAAATTGTAGAAAAATGTAGAAAAACATGTTAGAATTGAAGATTCTCATGGAAATTTTTATATAGATATAATAATGGTAGGCTTAAAAATATTCCTAAGTTGATTAAAGTGGAATTATAAACATTTTTCTGTTATCTGCATTATTTTTCATGATAATCTTCAATTTTAATATGTCTTTCTTATACTTCCTCTATTTTATCAGAAATATTTCCAATGTAAATTTTTGATTTTACCACAAATATTTCTAATTTCACCTTCAATTAATTCGGAAAGATTTTACATCAACCATTTTTTATGTAAAATTTTCCATGAAATATTCAATTTTATCATGTTTGTCTATTTATTTCTTGAATTTTACCAGAAATATTTTCCATGTTATTTTCAGTGTTATCTGAAAATGGTTATAATTCCACCTTCAATCAACTTAGAATTATCTTTATGCCTACCATTTTATCTATATAATTTCCATGATAATCTTTAATTTTAACGTTTTTCTATATGTTTCTACAATTTTATCAGAAATATTTTCCATGTAAATCTTCAAGTTTTTGCAGCCTAGTTCTTTTGTATTCAGCTAATGATGTAGTATGCATGCTTTGACTGAAGCTTTAGCCCAGTATCCTGCGTTGAATAACGGGTGCTAGTTCATGGGGAAAGAACCAAAGTACTAAGGATGTTCATGCACTTTGGCTATTACTGGATTTTTTTTTTTTTGGTGTTGCTGTTGTTTGTTTGTTTGTTTTTTCGAGACAGGGTTTCTCTGTATAGCCCTGGCTGTCCGGGAACTCACTCTGTAGACCATGCTGGCCTCGAACTCAGAAATCTGCCTGCCTCTGCCTCCCAGAGTGTTGGGATTACAGGCGTGCGCCACCACTGCCTGGCACTTTGGCTATTACTGGTTTTATTTGTTTCAATGATTGTGCATGAATCATCAGACAAAGAGACATAGCAAGCATGGTTTTTAGCATACCTCAGTTGGTAGAGTACCAACATAGCAATGGTAATGCAGTAGGTTTGGTGCCAAATATGATATTAACTGTGTTTGGGGGCGCATGAATTAGATTCTTATGCTCTTATAGTAAAAGCAAAAGGATCTACATTCAGCTACATCGGCAGTGGCATGACAGCTTAAGGCTAGTACAGATATCTTGAGGTGTGACCCTATTCAAAACCAAGAAAATGACATGGAAATAAGAGCAATGAAAAAAACACACCCTACCTGGCCTGAAAAAGCAAAAATCATTATAATTATTTAACAGGATAATTTATCAGATTATCAATGATATCTTTGGTTCTGCTATGTAATCTGCATATATGATTTCACTATTAATATGTATTATATTTAATGCTTACTGCTCTAATATAATAGATTATATGAATATGAATATATTTATTTATATATATTATATATTAATTATAAATATTACATATATTAATATAGATCCATATATTTATATGTGTAAAATATAGAATATATAAATGTTATACAATATGTATTGTGTATATTATATAATATAGTATGTACATTTTATGTAATATATGACCTATATATAATAAACAAAGATATACATTATATACTAATAAAGGAAAATATATAAATATATAATTTATGAATACTATATAGATGGTAAATACATGTATATAATGCATATACACACAGATATGTATATATGTATAATGTGTACATATATATATTTGTACAGAGCCATATTGGGGCAGTCTTGCACTTGGTCAGAGTTTGACTTTGGTCAAGGTTAACTTCTCCCAGTTAGCCAGGATCCTGCTCCACCTAGGGTGGAGCGCACGTAGTAAAGGTTAAGTTCATTGTTCCTCCAGGTATAGGGATTCCTGAATTAAACAGGTGACCCACCCAGCTGCCGGAGCAGTCAAGACGAAGACCTCCAAGAGAAGCTAGACAACTTCCACCGGAACTCAGCCTGGAGTCTGGGGGGAGGGTTTGCCCGAACTGTTAAAAGGTCCGGCGCCATTAAAGTTTACGGCTTTGATCAGTGAACATTGACTTGGCCGTACGTTCTTTTCGCTTCTCTTCCCTATGACCCCAAAATTCTCTCAACAGGTAACCTGGTTCACATGTAGCCGCTGGCGGCTACATATTGGCGCCCAACGTGGGGCGACCTGGCACGAGAGAATTTCTTGAGGTAGCCCTATCCAGCGAAGCTTCGCGGAAAAGTTGAAAATTAATGGTATCCGCACGGTAAGCAACATAGAAGTCAAAACTAGCGCTAGTGAATTCGTGTCTATTGTTGTGAGTGCAGGAATGGATACAGTTTTTCAAGCATACTGCGTGGACCCAGCGCAGGACTGCTTGGGTTGATAAGATAGGGAAATATGGGGATGGAATTTGGTAGGCATTTGCCCAAAGCTCGTAAGAGCTGATTTCGGCGAAAAGAAAGGGGTTTTTAAAAATAGGCATATGTCCACAGCTTCTAAGAGCTGTTTAAAGAGGAAAATGGATGCAATTGCTTAACAAGCACGCTTAACTTTCTGTGTATCTTTCCGTGTTTGTCCCGGTGCACCGACTGTCTATGTGTATGTTTATGTCCTCTCTGTGTCTTTGTGTGAATGACTGTTTCATGTTTAAAAGAAAAATTGGTAAAGATTACATCTGCTGGTAACCTCTTGAGCTAGCCACAGTTTGTGTGGGGATTGATTCAAAGCCACGCTGCAGCAGCGTAGCTCACTCACCCAAGACAGAAACGTGGCTGGGGAAAAAGCCGCTCTTAAAAGCCCAGAAACCTCGAGATTTGGGAAGACTTTGGTTTGGCTTGTGAAATTCATGTAGTCGCTTTATACTTGTTTCTAATTGGTTTTAATGATATAAGGCTTTACATTTCTTGACTAAAGAGTTATAAATTAATTGGTTATTATGTAAAAGGTATAGTGTTATTAAGAAAAGGTTAGTTTAAAACTGGTGATTCAGTGTTAGAGCTATCTTAACTAACTACACGTGGCCTAACGCCACTCATGCCTTGTTCTTGTTTATAATTGGATTTAAAGGTATATTTTGCATGTCTTGACTATAGAGTATTGGCTTAAGTCACTGCACATGATTTAAAAGGTATAATGTTATTAACAAAAGTTAGGTTAAGGCTGGTAGTTTAGGGTAGTCGCCATTTTGAACACGTGGCATGATGGTGAAAGCTGGTAGTTTAGGGTAGTCGCCATTTTTAAACAAACACGTGGCATGACGATTAAGGCTGGTAGTTTAGGGTAGTCGCCATTTTGAACACCACGTGGCATGACGCAATCCAGGAAATACAGGCCTTTGGGACGCTCCTAAATTGGCATGGTGTTTCATGTGAATCTTGGCCTGGAGATTAGACTTAATGAAGAGTAAGATTTAAAATATTGTCTCTTTAATAAGTTACACTGTTATACACTTGAACATAAGAACTGGCATACAAACCTTGTGCTGTAAATATGTGTTTGCCATTAATTTTAAAGAAAATAGATTGTTTAAAATTGAGATTTGCTTCCAAAATTACAATTGTGCTCTAATATTGCAAGAAAACATTGAGTTACAATAAAAATCAGTGTGTCATTGGCTACAGTTTTCAGTTTGCAGGCTCGTAATTGTTAACATTTTGTAATTAAGATAATTTTGAGAGTGATGCAGCTATGGGTTTTAGAGGCCCATTGCCTCTTTTCCACAAGTTTATAGGCTACAATGGTAGGAGCAAAATTTAACCCTCCAAGATTAAAAAGGATATCTCTGTAGAAATGTATTTGATATCAAGTAGGTTCCTTTGACCAGGTTTCTTTTGTTTAATCCTTAAATTGTCCTTGTAGGTTTGGGTCTGGTCTTAGATAAAAGGCTCAGATTAGAAGATATTTACATTTGAGGAATCTCATACAATGTCCTTGCCAAGGACTCAAGGTGGATCCTAGGGCAGATAAAAAAATTTACATTTGAGTTAATGCAAAGCTTAGAGCTGCCTCAGGGGAAGCTAGTGAGGAAGTTTTGAGAAATTGTTTCTGCCTTACAGGCCCCACCTAGGGAGTGTTTGGCTTTAAAAAAAAAAAGGTTTTTGACTTATCCAGGTGTGGGTTAAAATGCAGTTCAAATCTATGAAAGGTCAAGGAGGCTATAAAAGCATTAACATTTGGCCTGTCTACTCCCTATAAAATTATTGTAAATTTAAAGGGTTGGTTTTTTGCTTTACATTCTGATAATTATAAAAGCATTTGCTTCTAATTTTAAAGAAACAACAAAACAATTTCATTAGAAAGTTTTTGCCTCAAGGAATGGCTAACAGCCTTACGTCCTGTGAGAAAAAATGTTTGTCTCTCTTTCAATACAGAAGTTAAGATCTTAAAAATTTCAGTGTATAATGTTCATAGAATGTTTGTTACAGGCCCTTGCTCCTATGGACTTTTAGAATTTTTAGGTAAATGGCTTTCAAAGGTTGTTAAGATATATTAATTGGCTTTATCTTATATTTACCTCATTTTAAGCTTGCCACAGAAGGTCTTAAACCTCTGTTTTCAAGGTAGGAAACGTTTGTTCCTTGCTTCAAGCAACAATCAAATTTATTATTAATGGTTGGTCTATTACATGGCAAGCATTTTTAGACAAAATTAATAATTGTTATCCAAAAGATAATTTATACTCTCAGATCACATGTTTATTCCTTTAAGTTTCTCCCTGCTTCAACACAGATACCTGAATTGGGTGCTATAGCAGCTATTTTTAAGATGTTAAAGGTCAAGCTTTTAATAATAGTAGATATACATAGCTCATGGTTTATAATTGCTTAAAATTGGTCCATTTTTAATACTGCTAATTCTTAATTTCTACAGTTTATACAAATGTGATTCAAATTTCTAAGAACAAAGGATATGTTCTCTAAATGACTGTCCTTTAGGTATTTGAAATAATTTTATATTTTGTGCACATCAAATTATAAAGATTTGTTCTTGATGTCCTCAATTTCTACCTCTACCACGTAATGGTGTTAATCCTAGAGGACTTAGTTATTACAGATAAATGATATTCATATTTCTAATTTAGAAGATTAAAAAAAATATGTACATGTGACTAATGATTCATTTTTAGGCTGTCTAGTTGCAACTGCTCTAACAGAAAAAGCAACTATATTTTATATAATTACATAGTTATTGCCTATGTTATGGTTTATACTTTGTGTTCCAACTTAAATTAATAAAACAATATCTTCTTGGAAGAAAGAAGAGAGGGGAAATTGTGTCCCTGTGCATATAATTTAAATTATGCTTGCATGTTTTTAAAAAAATTTTAAAATTTAGATGCCAAGAAACTCCTTGCTAATTGTATATGACATCTTGTAATTAGACATATTGATGTCTAGGTGAAATGAAGGAATTCACTTACTAACATATGCCATGATCCTGATTTAATATTGGGGGAGAAGGCATGTCCTCTGTTTTTTCCACAGAATGCTGCAGAAGATATGCTGACTGTGTGCTTGCTGAATGCCCAGACCATGGTAACATAAGAGCTATATTGGGTATATGTTCTTGACTTACCTCAATTGTTAAATGTCCCAGGTTAGATAAATTGCCTAGCTTCAAGCTTTTAGACTTTGTGGGACAGAAAATAGAGACTGTTAAGCTAGCTTAGGAAAAATTAATCTAAAGAAGAGTTAAAATGACTCTTCTCCTTATTGTGTTCAGCTGACTTAACCATAGACTAGTCTAGAAATAATCCCAATATTGAAGATTCCAATTTTGAAGATGGCTAACAATCTTCAGCCAGCTGTGTTAATTTAACATATAGTCTCCACTTTTCCTGAGAAGTAACAGCTTATTTCTTGATTCACAAGGCTACCTCTCCCACCTCAGAGGCCAAGCCTTGGGTCCTTAAAGTTGTTAATTTACAACTGAATTGGATACTTCTGGGACAAGTTAATCCTATTCCACCTTTAACTCTTGACCTTGTCTGTTAAGCAGACTGGCTGTCTCCACCCAGGCTCACCTGGATGGAGAGATTACATGTCTGTTAAAGACACTTGCAGACCCCCCTGGCTTCAAAACTTACACAAGTGGATCTCCAAAGAGGGAGCCACATAGAACTCAGATCTATGTGTGTTTGTTTATGAACAAACATGGGTACCAGCGAGACGTGCGAGGCAAAGCACTGCATGGGGAGGTGAATTTCTGCTTCTGAGTCCCCAGGAAGTACACCTAATTGCATAGGGGTTAACGTCGAGAGGCTGTCCTTAAAATAATAAGGGAGCCTATTACCCCTCCTCTGAAAAAGACGTTATACAATATTTAAGAGGAATTACGGTCAATGCTTCCCCTCCTGGTTAAGGCCCGCCTTCTTATGAAGGATATTTATCCACTTGTTTTCTACCTCCTCGTGTTCAAATTAATAAAAAAAAGGGAGGACATGTACAGAGCCATATTGGGGCAGTCTTGCACTTGGTCAGAGTTTGACTTTGGTCAAGGTTAACTTCTCCCAGTTAGCCAGGATCCTGCTCCACCTAGGGTGGAGCGCACGTAGTAAAGGTTAAGTTCATTGTTCCTCCAGGTATAGGGATTCCTGAATTAAACAGGTGACCCACCCAGCTGCCGGAGCAGTCAAGACGAAGACCTCCAAGAGAAGCTAGACAACTTCCACCGGAACTCAGCCTGGAGTCTGGGGGGAGGGTTTGCCCGAACTGTTAAAAGGTCCGGCGCCATTAAAGTTTACGGCTTTGATCAGTGAACATTGACTTGGCCGTACGTTCTTTTCGCTTCTCTTCCCTATGACCCCAAAATTCTCTCAACAGGTAACCTGGTTCACATGTAGCCGCTGGCGGCTACATATATTCATGTGTGTGCATATGTGTGTGTATTATTGCCATGTCTTACATATATATTTGAAGGTTTTATATTCTTTTATTTGTAAAACATATGGCTTTTATTTTATTTTCAATCTAGAGTGTATTTAGAATATTGTATGAATCTCTCTGTCTCTGTATAATTTGCAAATTTTGTATTAAAGTGGTTCATTTTATTTTTTCTAAATTCACCTTTAATATATTCTTTTCAAATAAATGATATATCCTTTATTCTTTACAAGTCTATTTGTTACTCGGTTTAAATTTTATCATGTGATAATTGTTTTTGAAATATATGTGAAACTCTTCCATATTCCACCATTAGAAAATTAATAAAAACTTACTTTTAAATACTTAACTCCTTTTCATAATCCCAATATTGCTGTTTCTGAAATATGTATGTTATTGTTCTTACAAATAAAGAACTGTTACCTCACTTTATTTCATCTATCTATCTTATTATTCTTCCTATTTACTTATCCAGCTATTGGCAATTTATTAATTTCTTTCTTTTAAAACAATCACCAAGCTTTGATTTCTCATATGGTACTCAGCATCTCTTTGATGCAAATTTACTGTCCATAAAGTGAAAATATTAGCAAAGTTTTTGCCCTCTTTAGTACTGAGAGATTTTCTTTTCTTTTTTCTTTTCTTTTCTCTTCTCTTCTCTTCTCTTCTCTTCTCTTCTCTTCTCTTCTCTTTCCTTTCCTTTCTTTTCTTTTCTTTCTTTCCTTCTTTGTTTCTTTCTTCCTTTCTTTCTTTCATCTTTCCTATTTTTTTTATTTACTGAGACTATAGTCTTTGACATCATTTTTCTTCTCTGTCTTCAAAGTCAGTAGCATCCACTTTTATTCCTTCTCTTAGTCTCTCACTCTTGCTCCCATTTTTATTTTCAAATATACCTTCATGTAGATATTACATTTTTGGTTCCTCCTATAAAGGTCTTGTGATTGTAGTACTCCTGCATCAGAATAGTGTCTCTATTTACTGATCCTTATAGAACTATTCTTCAGTCTTTAATGCCTTTGTAAATGAAGGTAATATATTTACAGATTTCAAAGATGAGAATAATTGAAGGGCCTTTATTTGTTGCATTTGAGAAATAAAACTCTAATGAACATCCTTATTTTATCTTTTTTGAGATAATTGTCCTCTAATGTTAAAAATATGAATTTACACCTTTTGTATGTTTTGAATTCTGTCCTTATATTTAACAATGTGGATGTTTTAAAAATTGTTCCATTTGATTGTATGCTCTGACCTTTTCCTCCTTTTATTTCCTCACTTTGTTTTTACTGTCAAGCTGGACTCAGTGGTCAACCTCACAATCCTTGAAAGAGGCAAACACAGTTTAGAAATTGCGTACATTAGATTAGCCTGTGTCCATTTTTGAAAGCAATGTTTAAGTGGTAGTTAATGCAGAAGAGCCTGAACCACTGTAGGTGGTGCCAACCTTGAGCCCATGTGCATGCACTGTATATGGAAACTAATTAAACAAGCCACGGAATCCAGCTAGTGAGGAACATAGCAAACCTTTTCCTCCCTGAATTGCTCTTGGCTATGTTGTTTATCACAGCAAGAGTGAAGCAAACTGAAGCAGGAATTGGTTCCAGTGAGTGGGCATTGCAGTGATGAACCTGATCATCCCTGCCGTGGGCAGTATATGTGATGGACGGGAGGACTGGATGTCTTGGCGGTGGAAAAGGCCATTCAACACTCAGTGAGAGAGATTAAGAAGCTAGTTGTCTGGTAGAGCCTAGTGATAATGTCAAGAGAAATGCAGAAATAGGGGGCATGGCTTCAGAAATTTTAAAGGGAAGTTGAAAAATCTGTCACGGATTCTATTGGAGCCATTTGTGTAATAGTTTGAATTAAGTATATGTCATATCTGTATGTTGTGGATGAAGAATCAGCTATGGGCAACAAGGTACCTGCAATACTGTGGTCATTTGAAAAATAATGGTTCCCATAGGTATATATATATATGCTTAGTTCCCAGTTAGTGGAACTTATGAGGAAGGATTAGTGACATAACTCCTCCATCAAAACAAAACTCTTCCTGAAACTTACAACTTGCTAATCAATCTTGCTCCTTCACTAGCTTCTTCGGTCTGCCATAAGACCCACCCCAGCTCTCTGATATCAATAACCTTCTAAAACTGTAAACAAGCTCTGAATTAAATATTTCATTTTAAAAGTTGTCTTTGGATGTATTATCTCTTCATAGTAATAGAACAGTAAAGCAACTACTAAAGTAAAGAACTTGCAGTACAGGACTAATTGATTCGGGTTAGCTGGAGCTGAACAGTCTGCTGTGACCAACATGTGGGCAGCCACCCTCACCCCCTGTTATAGACAAACAGCTGAACACTTGAGTATACATTTACTAGAACAAGAAACAAACTCTCGATAAAGAGAATTGACTTTTCTGCATTTCTGAAAATCTTGACAAGTTTATATATTCATCCCATTCCATTTTATTTCATCCTATTTCATCTAACACCATTGCTTCATTATCTATGTAGCAGAGGATGGCCTAGTTCGAAAACAAAGGGAGGAGAGGTCCTTGTTCCTGAGAAGGGTCGATTCCAGGAGTAGGGGAATGCCAGGACGAGACAGTGAGAGAGGGTGGGTTGGTGAGCAGGAGGAGGGAGAATGGGATAGAGCGTTTTCAGATGGGGAAACCAGGAAAGGAGATAATATTTGAAATGGAAATAAAATATCTAATAAAAATAATATAAGTCATACAATGTTTGGGAAATAATATTAGATAATGTACAAGAAATATTAAGTACTCAATTCACATATAAAACTAAATGACTTAAGTTATTTTTTTTAATATTTTTATTTTCTATATTCTTTGTTTACATTCCAAATGATTTCCCCTTTCCTGGATCTTCCCTCCCCATATGTCCCATAAACCTTCTTCTCTCCATCCCTTCTCCAATCACCTCCCTCCTTTTTCTCTGTCCTTATATTCCCTTCCAATGCTAGGTCAATACTTTCCAGGATCAGGACCCTCTCCATATTTCTTCATGGGAGTCATTTGTTATGCAATTTGTGCCTTGGGTATTCAGGGCTTCCGGGATAATTAATATCCACTTATCGGAGATTACACTCCATGTGTATTCTTTTGTGATTGGGTTACCTCACTTAGGATGATATTTTCCATATCAAACCATTTGCCGAAAAATTTTGTGAATTCATTGTTTCTAATTCCTGAGTAGTATTCCATTGTGTAAATATACCACATTTTCTGTATCCATTCCTCATTTGAGGGGCATCTGGGTTCTTTCCAGTTTCTGGCTATTGTAAATAAGGCTGCTATAAACATAATGGAGCATCTGTCTTTATTGCATGGTGGGGAATCCTTTGGGTATATGCCTAGGAGAGGTATAGCAGGGTCCTCTGGAAGTCTCATGTCCAGTTTTCGGAGGAAACGCCAGACTGATTTCCACAGTGGTTGTACCATCTTACACCCCCACCAGCAGTGGATGAGTGTTCCTCTTTCTCCACATCCTCGTCAACACATGCTGTCTCCTGAATTTTTGACCTTAGCCATTCTGCCTGGTGTAAGGTGAAATCTCAGGGTTGTTTTCATCTGCATTTCCCTAATGACTAATGACGCTGAGCACTTCTTAAGGTGCCTCTCGGCCATCTGAATTTCTTCAGGGGAAAATTCTTTGTGTAGACCTGTACCCCATTTTTAATAGGGTTATTTGGTTCCCTGGGGTCTAACTTCTTGAGTTCTTTGTATATATTGGATATTAGCCATCTATCAGATGTGGGGTTGGTGAATATCCTTTCCCAATTTGATGGTTGCTGTTTTGTCCTTTTAACAGTGTCCTTTGCCTTACAGAAACTTTGTAATTTTATGAGGTCCCATTTGTCAATTCTTGATCTTAAAGCATAAGCTATTGGTGATCTGTTCAGGAACTTTTCCCTTGTGCCCATGTCCTCAAGGGTCTTCCCCAGTTTCATTTCTATTAGTTTCAGTGTGTCTGGTTTTACGTGGAGGCCCTTGATCCCCTTGGAGTGAAGTTTAGTACATGGAGATAAGAATGGATCAATTCTCATTCTTCTGCATGCTGACCTCCAATTGTACCAGCGCCATTTGTTGAAAAGGCTATCTTTTTTCCACTGGATGTTTTTGGCTCCTTTGTCAAAGATCAAGTGACCATAGGTGTGTGGATTCATTTCTGGATCTTCAATTCTATTCCATTGGTCCACTTGTCTGTCACTGTGCCAATACCATGCAGTTTTTAATACTATTGCTCTGTAGTATTGCTTGAAGTCAGGGATACTGATTTCCCCCAGAAATGTTTTTTTGTTCTTGAGAATAGTTTTAGCTATCCTGGGTTTCTTGTTATTCCAGATGAATTTGAGAGTTGCTTTTTCTAACTCTGTGAAGAACTGAGTTGGGATTTTATGGGGATTGCATTGAATCTGTAGATCGCTTTTGGCAAGATGGCCATTTTAACTATATTAATCCTGCCGATCCACGAGTGTGGCAGATTTTTCCATTTTCTGAGGTCTTCTTCAATTTCCTTCTTCAGAGACCTGAAGTTCTTGTCATATAGATCTTTCACTTGTTTGGTTAGAGTCACACCAAGATACTTTATATTGTTTGTAGCTATTTTGAAGGGTGTCATTTCTCTAACTTCTTTCTCAGCCTGCTTATCCTTTGAGTATAGGAAGGCTGATTTTATAACCAGCCACTCTGCTGAAGTTGTTTAACAGCCGTAGGAGTTCTCTGGTGGAGGTTTTCAGGTCACTAAAATAGACAATCATGTCATCTGCAAATAGTGATAATTTGACTTCTTCCTTTCCAATTTGTATCCCCTTGACCTCCTTATGTTGTCTAATTGCTCTAGCTAGAACTTCAAGTACTATATTGAAAAGATATGGAGAGGACAGCCTTGTCTAGTCCCTGATTTTAGTGGTATTGCTTCAAGTTTCTCTCCATTTAGTTTGATGTTGGCTACTGGTTTGCTGTATATTGCTTTAATGATGTTTAGGTATGGGCCTTGAATTCCTGTTCTTTCCAATACTTTTAGCATGAAAAGATGCTGGATATTGTCAAATACTTTTTTTGCATCTAATGAGATGATCATATGTTTTTTTCTTTGAGATTGTTTATGTAGTGGATAGCATTGATGGATTTCCTTATATTGAACCATCCCTGCCTCCCTGGGATGAAGCCTACTTGATCATGGTGGATGATCGTTTTGACGTGTTCTTGGATTCAGTTGGCAAGAATTTTATTAAGTATTTTTGCATCAATATTCATAAGAGAAATTGGCCTGAAGTTCTCTTTCTTTGTTGGATCTTTGTGTGGTTTTGGTATCAGCATAATTGTGGCTTCATAGAATGAGTTGGGTAGAGTTACTTCTGTTTCTATTTTGTGGAATAGTTTTAAGAGTATTGGTGTTAGGTCTTCTATGAAGATCTGATAGAACTCTGCACTGAAGCCATCTGGTCCTGTGCTTTTTTTGGTTGGGAGACTTTCTATGACCCTTTTTATTTCTTCAGGTGTTCTGGGACTGTTTGGTTGATCTATTTGATCCTGATTTAGTTTTGGTGTCAGATATCTGTCTAGGAAACTGTCCATTTCCTCCAGATTCTCCAGTTATGTTGAGTATAGGCTTTTGTAGTAGGATCTAATGATTTTTTTAATTTCCTCAGTTTCTTTTGTTATAGCTCCCTTTTCATTTCTAAGTTTGTTAATCTGGATACTGTCTCTTTGTCCTTTGGTTAGTCTGACTAAGGGTTTATCTATCTTGTTGATTTTCTTGAAGAACCATCTCCTGGTTTTGCTGATTCTTTGTATGGTTCTTTTTGTTTCTACTTGATTGATTTCGGCCCTGTGTTTGATGATTTCCTGCCTTCTACTCCTCCTGGGTGAAATAGCTTCTTTTTGTTCCAGGGCTTTCAGGTGTGTCATTAAGCTGGTAATGTATGCTCTCTCCATTTTCTTTTTGGAGGCACTCAGGGCTATGAGTTTTCCTCTTAGCACTGCTTTCATTGTGTCCCATAGATTTGGGTATGTTGTGTCTTCATTTCATTGTGTTCTAAAAAGTCATTAATTTCTTTCTTTATTTCTTCCTTGACCAAGGTATCATTGAGTAGAATATTGTTCAGTTTCCACATGTAGGTGGGTTTTCTGTTGTTTTTGTTGCTATTGAAGACCACTTTTACACCATAGTGAACTGATAGGAGGCATGGGATTAGTTTGATCTTCTTATATTTGTTGAGGTCTGTCTTGTGACCAATTATATGGTCGATTTTGGAGAAGGAACCATGAGGTGCTGAGAAAAAGGTATATTCTTTTGCTTTAGGATAGAATGTTCAATATATATCTGTTAAATCTAATTGGTCCAAAGCTTCAATTAGTTTCATTGTGTTCCTGTTTAGTTTCTGTTTTCCTGATCGGTCCATTGAGGAAAGTGCAGTGTTGAAGCCACCCACAATTATTGTGTTAGTGCAATGTGTGCTTTGAGCTTTAATATAGTTTCTTTTATGAATGAGGGTGTCCTTGCATTTGGAGCATAGATGTTCAGGATTGAGAGTTCTTTTTGTTGTATTTTTCCTTTGACCAGCAAGAAGTGTCCCCCAGAGTCTCTTTTGATGACTTTGGGTTGAAAGTCAATTTTATCTGATATTAAAATGGCTACTCCAGCTTGTTTCCTGAGACCATTTGCTTGTAAAACTGTCTTCCAGCCTTTTACTCAGAGGTAGTGTTTGTCTTTGACCCTGAGGTGTGTTTCCTGTATGCAGCAAAATGTAGGGTCCTGTTTACGTATCCAGTCAGTTAGTCTATGTATTTTTATTGGGGCATTGAGTCCATTGATGTTAAGATATATAAAGGAATAGTGATTGTTAATTCCTGTCATTTTTGATGTTATTTTTTAAATTTGATTGGTTAACTTATTTTGGGTTTGATGAGAGAAGATTACTATCTTGCTTTTTCCAGGGTGAAGTTTCCCTCCTTGTATTGGTGTTTTCCTCCTATTATCCTTTTTAGGGCTGGGTTTGTGGATAGATATTGGGTAAACTTGGTTTTGACATGGAATATCTTAGTTTCTCCATCTATGGTGATTGAGAGTTTTGTTGGGTATAGTAGTTTAGGCTGGCATTTGTGTTCTTTTAGAGTCTGCATGAGTTCTGCCCAGGATCTTCTATCCTTCATAGTCTCAGGAGAAAAGTCTGCTGTGATTCTGATAAGTCTTCCTTTATATGTTCCTTGGCCTTTTTCTCTTACTGCCTTTAATATTCTTTCTTTGTTTAGTACATTTGGTGTTTTGATTATTATGTGCCGGGAAGTATTTCTGTTCTGGTCCAGTCTGTTTGGAGTTCTGTAGGCTTCTTGTATATTCATGGGCATCTCTCTCTTTAGGTTAGGGAAGTTTTCTTCCATAATTTTATTGAAGATATTTGCTGGCCCTTCAAGTTATAAATCTTCACTCTCATCTATGCCTATAATCCTTAGGTTTGGTCTTCTAATTGTGTCCTAGATTTCCTGGATATTTTGGGTTACAAGCTTTTTGCATTTTGCATTTTCTTTAACTGTTGAGTCCATGGTTTCTATGGTATCTTCAGCGTCTGAGATTCTTTCTTCTATCTCTTGTATTCTGTTGTTGTTATTTGCATCTATGTCCCCTGATTTCTTCCCAAGGCTTTCTATCTCCAAAGTTGTCTCACTTTGAGTTTTCGTAGTTGTTTCTACTTCTGATTTTAGATCCCGGATGGTTTTGCTTAGCTCCTTCACTTGCTTGTTTGTGCTTTCCTGTAATTCTTTAAGAAATTTTTGTGTTTCCTCTTTCATGACCTCAGCCTGTTGACCAAAGTTCTCCTGTATTTCTTTAAGTGTTTTTTGCGTTTCCTCCTTATTGGCTTTTGTATTCTCCTGAATTTCTTTCAATGATTTTTTTGTTTCCCTTGGAAGAGCTTCTAACTTTTGATCCATTTTCTCTTGATTTTCTTTAAGTATGTCCTTCATGTGTTCCTGTACCAGCATCATGACCAGTGATTTTAAATCCAAATCTTGTTTTACTGGTGTGATGTGGTATCCAGGACATACTGTTAAAGGAGAATTGGGTTCAGATGTTGCCATATTGCCTTGATTTCTGTTAGTGAAGTTCCTGCGTTTGCCTTTTGCCATCTTGTTCTCACTGGTGTTAGTTGGTCTTGTCAATGCTGGACTCATCAGTGCAAGCTGCCTCTTCCCAGGTGGCTTCTGGTGCACAGCTGACCTCCTGCACTGCCTGGAGACAGGGTGCTGTGGCCCAGGCTGTTCAGATCCGGAATCAGACACCTGAAGGCTCCTGCCAGGGCCCGCTGGATTCACCAGAGCACACTGGCTTCTCCCTGATGGCCTCCCAGGAAGCCCCTCTTTCCTCTTGCAGGACCTGGAGATGTGGCATTGCTGCCCAGGTTGATCTGGATCTGGAAGCAGAGTGATCTGAGGGCTCCGGGGAGAGGCCTCAGGACTGGAACCCAAGCTCCATGCCACAGAGCAAGCTGTGTGCTCCCAGACTGCCTCTGGGTGCACACCAGGTCTCCCGCACTTCCTGGAGACTGAGCGCTGTGGCCCAGGCTGTTCAGATCCTGAAGCAGACACCTGAAGTCTTCTGCAGGGGCCTGCTGGATTCACCAGAGCACACTGACTTCTCCCAGCCGGCCTCCTGGAAGCCCCTCTTTTTTGACCTGGAGATGTGGAGTTGCCGCCCAGGCTGATCTGGATCTGGAAGTGGAGCGATCTGAGGGCTCCCCCCCAGAGGCCTCAGGACTGGAACCTAAGCTCTGTGCCACTGGAGCAAGCTGTGTGCTCCCAGACTGCCTCTGGGTGCACACCAGGTCTCCCTCACTTCCTGGAGATCGAGCGCTTTGGGTTCTTGTTATTTTTATCAAAACTTTTAAAAATTACTATAATGTTATCAACTTTATTATGCTCCAAAATCTTCTGACAAAGCAAAGCATAAATTTGGGAAACATTGATAAAGTGAGCAAGGAAGCAATTGAACTAATAAAACATGTCATTATATAGATTTATTACATAGGAATTGTTAATGTTTATTGTACATTTTAATATGTTCCTACAATTGAATTCATTGCCAGGTCAATCTGTGCTGTATTTTGTAAACTGGGGAAATACTTTAGATATAACATCCACAAAAAGATAATTTCAGAAAAACATTAACAGTAATTTCTTTGTATTTTTCCAGTTTACTTTTCTTTTTTTTTTTATTCGATATATTCTTTATTTACATTTCAAGTGATTTTCCTTTACCTGGATCCTCCCTCCCTGAAAGTCCCATAAGCCCTTTTCCCTCCCCCTGTTCCCCAAAACACTCCTTCCCACTTCCCTGTTCTGGTATTCCCCTACACTGCTGCACTGAGCTTTCCAGGACCGGGGGGCCATTCCTTCCTTCTTCTTGGTCATTTGATATGTGCATTATGTCTTGGGTATTCTAAGCTTCTAGGCTAATATCCATTTATCAGTGAGTGCATACCATGAGTGTTCTTTTGAGACTGGGTTACCTTACTTAGGATGACGTTCTCCAGTTCCATCCATTTGTCTTAAGAATTTCATGAATTCATTGTTTCTAATGGCTGAATAGTACTCCATTGTGTATATATACCACATTTTCTGTATCCATTCCTCCACTGAGGGACATCTGGGTTCTTTCTAGCTTCTAGCTATCATAAATAGGGCTGCTATGAACATAGTGGAGTATGTATCCTTATTATATGCTGGGGAATCCCTTGGATATATGCATTTTACTTTTCTGAAGAATTAGAATAGTGAAATTGGTCATTTCTGAAATTGGTCATTGTAATTTTAAAACAGGTCTTGAGGTTTGAGGTCATTGTAATTTTAAAACAGGTCTTGAGGTTTTAACTATTGTTTAGTGGTAGAATGCTGGTGAACTGTGAGCAAAGTTCTGTACTTATTCTCTAATTTTGTAAAAAAAATATATATTATGGGATAGACTTGATATAAAATGTGAAGATAAGTATTTAAATTTCAGATGTATATAAGAAACATTTTGTCACAAACATTTTGCTTAGATAATACAAATAAAATATGTTAAGCTAAGGGGTCAGAAATCATTCCCTTAAATTATCAACTGAATCCAACAGTTTCGTCTCTCTTGTTATTCCATCAATAAGCACCTGTTAAAATAGGCAAAATAAGCATTTATTATAATTTATATCAAAGTTCACAGAGTGCTGATCATATGCATTCTAACTATCTGACCTCATTCTACTCGTGGTGTACCTTAAAAGACACTGCAATCACATTTGAATAGAGAGGCAGCTGAGACAGGGAAGCATCACAAAGCTGACTTCTGACCAAAGCAGGCACATTGTAACATTTATTTCAACATATAGGAAAGGAGAGCCTACTAATTTCAAAATAATGTATGTTCCAGAGAACTATTCCTGTGAATTAATACAACTTCATAACATTTTAAAATATGTTATCCTACAAAAGCTTTAAACAAATTACATTTAATCTTGAAATTACTGTATTTTTAAAATCTGTATTTCTTTTTTTTTTTCAGGATAGCTAAAACTATTCTCAACAACAAAAGACATTCTGGGGGAATCAGTATCCCTGACCTCAAGCAATACTACAGAGCAATAGTGTTAAAAACCGCATGGTATTGGTACAGTGACAGGCAGGCAGATCAATGGAACAGGATTGAAGGTCCAGAAATGAACCCACACACCTATGGCCACTTGATCCTCCACAAAGGGGCTGAAAGCATCCAATGGAAAAAAGATAGCCTTTTCAACAAATGGTGCTGGTTCAACTGGAGGTCAGCATGCAGAAGAATGCGAATTGATCCAGTCTTGTCTCCTTGCACTAAGCTCAACTCCAAATGGATCAAGGACCTCCACATAAAGCCAGACACTCTGAAGCTAATAGAAAAGAAACTGGGGAAGACCCTTGAGGACATTGGTACAGGGGGAAAGTTCCTGAACAGAATCTGTATTTCCTTTTTTTTAATTCGATATATATATATTTTAACTTTTTTTATTCGATATATTTTTTATTTACATTTCATATGATTTCCCCTTTTCTAGACCCCCCACTCCCCGAAAGTCCCATCAGCCCCCTTTCCTCCTCCTGTTTTCCCACCCAACCCTTCCCACTTCCCTGTTCTGATTTTGCCCTATACTGATTCACTGAGTCTTTCCAGAACAAGGGGCAACTCCTCCGTTCTTCTTGTACCTCATTTGATGTATGGATTATGTTTGGGGTATTCCAGTTTTCTAGGTTAACACCCACTTATTAGTGACTGCATACCATGATTCATCTTTTGAGACTGGGTTACCTCACTTAGTATGATTTCTCCAGCTCCATCCATTTGCCTAACAATTTCATGAATTCATTTTTTCTAATGGCTGAATAGTAGTCCATTGTGTATATATACCACATTTTTTGCATCCACTCTTCTGTTGAGGGATATCTGGGTTCTTTCCAGCTTCTGGCAATTATAAATAGGGCTGCTATGAACATAGTGGAACATGTATCCTTATTACATGCTGGGGAATCTTCTGGTATATGCTCAGGAGTGTTATAGCAGGATCTTCTGGATGTGAGATGCCCAGCTTTCGGAGGAACCGCCAGACTGATTTCCAGAGTGGTTGTACCAATTTGCAACCCCACCAGCAGTGTAGGAGTGTTCCTTTTTCCACATCCTCGCCAACATCTGCTGTCTTCTGAATTTTTAATCTTAGCCATTCTGACTGGTGTCAGAGGTGAAATCTCAGGGTTGTTTTGATTTGCATTTCCCTAATGACTAATGAATTTGAGCATTTTTTAAGATGCTTCTCTGCCATCCGAAGTTCTTCAGGTGAAAATTCTTTGTTTATCTCTGTACTCCATTTTTTAATAGGGTTCTTTGGTTTACTGGAGTCTAACTTCTTGAGTTCTTTATATATATTGGATATTAGTTCTCTATCTGATGTAGGGTTGGTGAAGATCTTTTCCCAATTTGTTGGTTGCTGATTTGCCCTTTTGATGGTGTCCTTTGCCTTACAGAAGCTTTGTAATTTTATGAGGTCCTATTTGTCAATTCTTGATCTTAGAGCATAAGCTATTGGTGTTCTGTTCAGGAACTTTCCCCCTGTACCAATGTCCTCAAGGGTCTTCCCCTTCTTTTCTATTAGCTTCAGAGTGTCTGGCTTTATGTGGAGGTCCTTGATCCATTTGGAGTTGAGCTTAGTACAAGGAGACAAGGCTGGATCAATTTGCATTCTTCAGCATGCTGACCTCCAGTTGAACCAGCACCATTTGTTGAAAAGGCTATCTTTTTTCCATTGGATGTTTTCAGCCCCTTTGTCGAGGATCAAGTGGCCATAGGTATGTGGGTTCATTTCTGGATCTTCAATCCTGTTCCATTGATCTGCCTGCCTGTCACTGTACCAATACCATGCAGTTTTTAACACTATTGCTCTGTAGTATTGCTTTTCAGGAACTAAAGAGACTTTTCATGTGGTTGATTTTGGGAAACAAACATAGCTTGTTTGTTGTTCAGTTTTGTTGTGTTTTTTTCTCTCTTTAAATTTTTTTGTTTCTATTTTTTGAGAAAGTCATTCTGGAGTACTTCCCCCCAAGGCATTTCATGTTGTTGCCCATGGTCCTTGACATCATATTCTTTGATTATTATCAGAGACTTGCAGAGATAGTAAGATAGATAGATAGATAGATAGATAGATAGAAGGTCTGAGTCAAATTAATGCTGCTCTTGTATGTATATTTGGTCTCTGTGTGTTTGTGCTTGTGTGTGTGTGTTTGTGTGTGTGTGTGTGTGTGTGTGTGTGTGTGTGTTTTGGACCTAACTTATCAGGGGTATATCTCTTGAGAAGAATGATTCTTAATTTCAGAAACCATTGATTTATTTTAGCTCATCATCTTGGGATAGGGCTTTGTGATATTTTACTGCTGTGCAGGTAAATAGAGTTTTGTGATTTTATAGTTTCAGCTTCCCTGTTGTGTATTGAAGGCAGTGTCTCACAGAAGATGTGCTGATCCACTGATTCTTGCATTCATTCTGTCCTCTCTTTTACCAAAGTCCCTGAGCTTTATCTACATGGGTCATGCTATAGAAAAATAAATTGGGCCTGAGCACTCCATGAGCAGATCTTTTCTATCTTTAAGTTCATACATAAATGCACATTTTCTCTTGTTTGTAATTACTAGCTCCTAATTCTTAAATTTCAATATAGTACCTGGAACAATCACAGAATCAAGAAAAGTTATAGTGACTATGGTGAAGGGAAGAAGGACAGAGTGGAGCTCTGGAGAGAAGAATGGAAGGAGACATGTCCTTTAAAGGAGGAAAGAGAGAACTGGAAGGTTCATTGTTTGGGGAGAGGACAGGGAGAAAAATGGAGAGTGGAGAAAAGGAAGAAGTAGCATGAAACATTTTGAAAAGCTATATGAAAACATTATTTGACATATAATTTAAAATACACATATACATTCACACACACACACATACACATCATACATTGCTTTTGGTGAGGAGAGATCTAGAAACTAGACAGACAGTGTAGGCTATTTTCATTGTCACTGAGAGTCTGAGTCTGAGTCTGAGGAAAGCCTTTTGTATAAGTTTAGGTATTAGCATTACCTGAATATTCCCAAACTGTATGTACTCATATAAATATGATAGATGATATGAAGGACAATCCACATGTTAAATACAAATTAGTAAACATAATATTCAACTTTATTAATGTTTTCACAAGTCAAATGTGTTTGCTAACAATTGAAAGAAAGAATAAAAGAAACATAAACCTTTAAAAGCTGCTGTCCATTAGAAGGACTAAAATCTCAAGCAGAAGAGTGTTGTCAGGAGGATTAATATTCGATGACAATCAATCAATGAGAACTTTTATTAACAATTTGTTTTCTTTTATTTACATAAATATAATTAAAGTTCAAATTTAATTATGAAATTGTAAAACAGTATTTTTCCTGATGAGGAAACTTCCAGAAATACTTGAAAATGAAAGCATGAAGTTTGAGATGGGCTTGTTGAAACCTAGAGGAGTATGACATAGAAATAAAATGGAAATGAAGCCTGTTGTCAAGAATTAGATGGTAGTTCCTCCATATCAATAAAACTGAAGAATAGCATATAATATATTCAGTCAGCATATAGAGACAGGCTATTTATATCAGATTTTATGATTTTTTACCTTATAAAATATAAAACACAAAGCACATATCCCAAACTAAAGAATCTGAAAATCAGATAAAACATGATATGAATTTCTATCAATTGAAGTGTATTTGTGTATACATTTTCCACTGTAAATTAGCTTTACAGTTAAGAAGTTATTCAAATTTCATGTGAATCTATATTTGTAACAAGAGAGGGAGAAGTAGAGGGTATTAGGAAATCCAATAGTTACATTTCACAAAGGTCTCTACATATTTAAGCTTTATAGATGCCAATCAGAAGCAGGCACATGCAAAGCATCCCAACAAAGAAATTGGAGTAGTACCCAATTTGAACAACTTAGAGTTACATGGTAGACTTACCTGGTTATGAATTCAAACACCTATTAAATAAATATAATTGGCACCTTCTCTTATACTTGTTAATTTTGCATGATTAATTTGAACACATTATTTAAATAGAATGCAGTGGGATAATTGCAGTGATATTATCACATTACAGGAAAAAAATGGCGAATTTGAGATAAAGACAGTTAATTTTTACATTATAATTAATATGTGGTTTGTGATATTTACTTTTAGAAAGATATAGAAAGATGCAAATTCCTATTACTTAACTAGGTGTGTATATTATACTCTAAATACTTAGCCTATATATAATCTTATCAACTATGTTTGAAGAATATAACCATTTTCAGATTATTGAATCACAAATGTTAGCATAAACTGTACTTATGATGAGATAAGCATATAGTTGATGATGTATTTTAAAGAATATTAATTAATTTGAAAGATATTTCAAGCTTAAAAATGTCAACTCATTGAGCCTACGTGGATAGAAGAAAGAAAAATGAAGTAAGTATGAGAAATATCAAGCTGCAGACTATTTGTAGATAAAAAAAGACAAAGGCTTTCTTTTTTTTAAATATGTAGGAATGAGAAAAAGCAAGAACACTATGTTCTGATAGTCAATTATTCAATGTTGGGGTACTTCATGAATTGCTTTCTTTCAAAGGGCTTCCAAGCAGTGGTTGAGGTGACTGTGATATCCAGTCCACATTGTAAAATTTCTCCCCACTAGAAAGAGAAGAAGCAGTTAACCAAGGTATTGCCCATCACAGTTCCTTTCTTACTAGTGTGCTTTGTGTTGCTATTGTGTTTAATTTATTTAATAATTTAATTTAATTATTTATATTTATTCTTAATAAGTTTTATTTTTTCTTACTTTGTGAAATGTCACAAATTCAGTTTGAAGATACTGTGGATTCTAAAATATTAATCTTCTGCTTGAATATAAATAAATGGAACACATCATTGCCTTTTGGGTATTTATAAAACTTTATTCATGAACATCCACATCTTAACAAACTCTAAACAATTAAAGCAGAGTTTTCTTCTTTTATCAGTTTCATTTCTTTTATTCACAAACTGTTTTGACTATAACAATTATCTGATGTTCAATAAAATCACATTGATTTGTGTACAATTACTTCCTAATAGACGCATATACAGTAAATATCTACTTTTAATCATTCAATATAAACATTTCAGGAAAAAAGAATTATATTGTAAAAACTTCATTCCACACTTCATTTTGTTTTATAAGAAATACATAAACACTATAATCTTGGTCCTTTACGTCTATTTTTATATTACCTAAAACTACTCACAAGTGGAAAAACTTCCTTTGAGTTCAACTTTTCTCTGAGACATACTTTTAAATATAAATAAAAACATTCAACCCCAAAGCTTCAAAATCTACCACTGCACATTAGCTGAGGTACAAGCCTCATGAAGAGAACCAACAGAAAATAACACCAGGATGGAGTGTAAGTGCTTCTCCAAACGGAGAGTGAAGAAGAATATAACAGAAGGTGGGTTTAAGAAATCTTTCAAGAGCCCTGAAACCCCCATCTGGAGGGAAAGAAGTATAGTCAGGGGCACACTACAACCCACAAAGGAGCACAGTGAGTGAACAATTAGATACAGATTCTGTCCAAAGAACAGCAAGGTGTTATCCAAAAGGCAATAGAATCACAGATAATGGAATCCACCCTAGGAACGGCTGAGACAAAGCAGCACAGCTTCCTGTAATGGCACTTCCCAACACACACATCCTCTTAGAAAATAACACTATAATCCCCAGCATCACCAGCTAACAGGAGCAAAAAGCACAGGAAAAGTATAGTTACAATGACTAAAGTCTTATCTACTTTCCAGGCATGCATTTATCTGTTGAGGAAAGAGATTACCATCTGTTGATCAGCTTCTATTGTGTGTGCTCTCTAGGACACAACCCAGGGTATTTCTAAGTTTTGTTTTAATGTATTAAAGATAAACTGTAGGCTTCAAACTTATCTTTGTAGAATTTCTGTGCAGTGTCTTTTTCAAAGCCAGTGTTTCATATTACAAATGTGCATTCTGTTTAGATACCAGGATATTTGGAAACAATGTAAAATCAACTGGCTATATGTAGCAATCTAGAATGTAAACAAGAATGAAAGGTGCTTAATTAAAAAAAAAACAAGTTAGCCAGTATGCAATGCATTAGTATTAACAAAGCATGACCCAAGCCTTGTGTTAAGATGGACCAAATAAAAGGTTTTGGAAAAGAATTGCTGTACTAAGCATAAAAATTTCCTAGTAAGCAACTAGGAAACTCTGCTGGTTAAAAACATAAAATAATCTGAAAATAAACTTTATACAACATTTTATTTTAATTGCCCTCATACAAAAAATAGGATAGTGTTAGGTATTCAAGGTTCAGTTTTAGAATATATTTTTCATTTTTCTAGATATTTTATTTGATATATTCTTTATTTACTTTTCAAACGATTTCCTCTTTCCTGGATCCCCTTTCCCCAAAAGTCCCATTAGCCATCTTCCCTCCCCCTGTTCCCCAATCCACCCCTTCCTGCTTCCCTGTCCTGGTATTCCCCTACACTGCTGCACTGAGCCTTTCTAAGACCAGGAGCCTTTCCTTCCTTCTTCTTGGGCTTAATTTGATATGTGAATTGTGTCTTGGGTATTCCAACCTTCTAGGCTAATATCCACTTATCAGTGAGTGCATACCTTGAGTGTTCTTTTGTGATTGGGTTACCTCACTCAGGGTGATATTCTCCAGTTCCATCCATTTGTTTAAGAATTTCATGAATTCATTGTTTTCAATGGCTGAATAGTACTCTATTGTGTATATATACCATAATTTCTGTATCCATTCCTCCATTGAGGGACATCTGGGTTCTTTCTAGTTTCTGGCTATTATAAATAGCGCTGCAATGAACATAGTAGAGCATGTATCCTTATTACATGCTGGGGAATCCTCTGGGTATATGGCCAGGAGTGGTATAGCAGGGTCCTCCAATAGTATCATGCCCAGTTTTCTGAGGAACTGCCAGACTGATTTCCAGAGTGAGTGGTTATACCAGCTTGCAACCACACCAGCAGTGGAGGAGTGTTCCTCTTTCTCCACATCCTCACAAGCACCTGTTTTCTCCTGAGTTTTTGATCTCAGCCATTCTGCTGGTATGAGGTAAAATCTCAAGGTTGTTTTAATTTACATTTCCCTCATGACTAAGAATGCTGAACATTTCTTTAGGTGCTTCTCCACCATTCAATATTCCTCAGGTGAAAATTCTTTGTTTAGCTCTGTACCCCATCTTTATCCTTTGCCCAGAAATTTGTTCCCACCTTCTTTATTGCCCCAATTGAGAAGGGAGAAAGAGAATTCCAGCTTCTAGTACTATATTAAGTAGGTAGGAAGAGAATGGACAACTTTGTCTTGTCCCTGATTTTCATGGAATTGCTTTGAGTTTCTCTGCATTTAAGTTGTTGTTGATCATGGGCCTGCTATCAGCTGCCTTTACTATATTGAGGTATAACCTTTATATCCCTAATCTCCTCAGAATTTTTATTTTTATTTATTAAATATTTACTTTATTTGCATTTCAAATGTTATCCCCTTTCCTCATTACCCCTCTGAAAACCCCCTATCCCATCCTCCCTCCTCCTGCTTATCAACCCCTCCCCCCACTTTCCTTACATGGCATTCCCCTACGCTGGGGCATCAAGCCTTCACAGGACCAAGGGCCTCTCCTCTCACTGATGTCTGAAAAAGCCATTCTCTGCTACTTATGTATCTGGATCCATGGGTCCTTCCATGTGTACTCTTTGGTTGGTGGTTTAGTCCCTGGGAGCCCTGGGGATACTGGTTGGTACAAATTATTGTTCCTCCTATGGGGCTGCAAGCTCCTTCAGCTCCTTGGGTCCTTTCTCTAGCAACAAATGCTGGGTCAACTGGCAGTCAACCTGTAGAAGAATGCAAATTGATCTGTTCTGATCTCCCTGTACAAAGCTCAAGTCCTAGTGGATCAAGAACCTCCACATAAAACCAGATGCTCTGAATCTAATAGAAGAGAAAGAGGGGAAGAGCCTGTAACACATGGGCACAGGGGAAATTTTCTTGAACAGAACACCAATAGCTTATACTCTAAGATCAAGAATTGACAAATGGGACCTCATAACATTGCAAAGCCTCTATAAGGCAAAGGACACTGTCAATAGGACAAAACAGCAACCAACAGATTGGGAAAAGATTTTTGCCAGTCCTATATCTGACAGAATTTTTATAATGAGGGGGTATTGGCTTCTCTTAAGGGCCTTTTTCTGCATCTTATAACAAGATGGTGTGATTTTTGTCTTTCAGCTTGTTTATATGATAGATTATATTTTATTTATTTGCATATGTTGATCTATTCCTCTGTCTTAGGAATGAACCCTACTTAGTCATGGTAAATGATCTATTTGGTATATTCTTGGATTTGACCTGTATGTATTTTATTAACTAGCTTTGCATCTATGTTTATAAGAAAAAATATTTTATAATTTTCTTTCTTTGCTGAGTCTTTATTTAGTTTGTGTATCAAGGTAACTAAGACCTAGTAAAATAAATTGGGCAATGTTCCTTATGTTTTTATCATGTGGAATAATTTGAGTAGTATGGGTGTTAAGACTTCTTTGAATGTCTCATAGAATGCCGTGCTCAGTTCAACTATCCCTGAACTTTTTTGCTTGGACCATTTTAATGACTAATTATGCTTTACTAGAGGCAATCAAAATAGCTTATATGATCTTGATTTAACATTGGTAATTGATATGTGTTGAGAAGAAATTCCATTTATTTTAGAATTTCCAACTTGATGGCTTGTAAGTTTTAAGGTATGTCCTTAAGATAATCTTAATTTCTTGAGCATCTGCTATTAATGTCAACCATTTTTGTTTCTAATTTTGTTAAATTAGATATTTTTCTGTATTTTCTTAAATGGAAAAACTGGTTTGTCAATCTTATTGATTTTTGCAAATAATCAAGTCTTTGTCTTATTGATCCTTTGTATTTTTGTTTGTTTCAATTTTTTTATTTCAGTTTTGCATTTGATTATTCCTTACCATATACTTTTTTGAGTGTTATTTACTCCTTCCCCCCAGGGATTTTATATTTGCTGTTAAGTTGCTAGCATGAGATCTCTCCAAAATCATATGTAGTCATTTAGTTTATGCTATGAACTTTTCTTTAAAACTGCCTTCATTCTGTCCTATAAGATTTTGTATGCTGTGATTTCATTTTCATTCAATCCTAGAGAGTATCTATTTTTTATTCATATATTTTATCTTTCCATAGTGTCTCTGACTTCTTGGATGTGTTGTGCCATGAATTTTTTATATTTAACATTTTCTTAAATGATGTATCTATTTCTTTATTTCATCCTATCCTCAATGATGCCTGAAATATTCTTTTCCATTTCTTATATTTTATGACTAAGGTTGCCTAGGGAGTTCCTGTTCAATTTCCATTGTTTTATATTTCAAGATACTCCTAAGTTTGGGTTTTCTTTATTGATTCTGTTTCTACTTTATGGTCTTTAATAGTTTTATCCATCCTCTTCCACTCTTCTTTTATTTTGTTTTACATTGATTTCCTTAAAAGATTTTGTTTCCGGGGCTGGAGACATGGCTCAGAGGTTAAGAGCACCGACTACTCTTCCGAAGGTCCTGAGTTCAAATCCCAGCAACCACATGGTGGCTCACAACCATCCGTATCAAGATCCTACCTCCTCTTCTGGAGTGTCTGAAGACAGCTACAGTGTACTTATATATAATAAATAAATAAATCTTAAAAAAAAAAGATTTTGTTTCCCCTTTAAGAACTTCTATCATATTCATAAGTGTTATTTTATGGCCTTTTGATTGTGTTTCTATTATGTTGGAGTATTCAGGGCCTATAGCGTTAGTTTTACTAGGCTCCTATGGAGACATGTTGTTCTGACTGTAATTATTTGTTTTTGTTTTTGTTTTTTTATGTTGGTGTCTAATTGTCTGGGCTTGGGAAGATTGTAATTCCAGGAATGTTGATATCTGCTTTTTGTCTGTTGTTTGGTGGGTATTTTATTCCTTTGTTTCTGTTTTATCTCTCATTCTTAGGAGGATGTGGTGGCTGTGCTTTGACTGTATGAACATTTTCTGGGATCATGATAGTTGTGGACACTCAGGTTTCCAGGTAAGATGTGTTTCTGTGTATTGAGACCTGAGTCATGGGATGATGTGCCCTGGGCAGTGGATAAGCATTGTAAGAGATAGAAAGTAGGTGTTTCACCAGTATCTGCTCGCTTAATTCCCTGGGGATGTGTAGAAAGAAGAAGAAAAATCCATCACAGAATGTCTGCTACAAAGCTTGGTATGAAGCTTGGGGATACGACTTGCAGAAATGGAAGAAGTAGTGAAGATCTGCAATTAACCTACTTACTCCAAGTGGCCTGTGAGTTCCCAGGAGTAATTATTACACTGGAAGGCTTGGAAAAGCAAGGAGTTTGGAGAAGAAAGTTTTGTGGAGAAGATCCTTGTAATCTGCTAAAAATAGTGATAGGACAGAGAGTGAAACTCTCTCCCGCCTTCCTAGGTAGGCGGGAGAGAGTTTTCGACTAAAGATTTGAAGGCAAAACTAGGGAATTCATTTGGAAGAACACTGGAAGAGGTGAAAATCTGAAATTAACCTACCTGGTTCCTTGGCAGGAATGTCCTGAGGGTTCCCAGACTTACTTCAGCAGTGGAGGGGTGGGACAAAATAATAAATGGGGCTTAGGAAGGGAATGTCTGAGCCATCCACCAGAGAGGAAGTTGGGAGAGGGCACTCAGCTATAGTGCTGATGCTGAGAGGAGATGAAGACCTGCAGGTTGTCCACCTCCTTCCCTGCTAATTGTAGTCTGTGGGTTCTCAGGGAGGGTCTGATGGACTTGGAAGATTGAGTAAGTAGTGGGAGAATGGTGGACTTTTCTGTGAGCTCCAGTGTGGACATAGACTTGAGGGAGGGGCTGCAGCAGTTTTATTGTTGCTGCTGTTGCTGTTGTTGCAGAGCTGAGAATGTGACTTGGGATTGGACGTGTACTAGCAGGAGAGGTGATGGTCTGCTATTTGCCTACACGCTTCCCTGGCTGGAGCCTTAACTTTTTCTCTTCTTCTCTTTCATGCTATTAATAATTTTGTTGCTTTTACAAATGGGTGAAGATTAATTTTGCTCAAGCTTTCTGACCATGGCTACCTGGCTTCATGGCTTTTGGGACCTGTCACCATGGCAATGAGTACAAAATAGTGCTACTGATACTGTCAGGAAACCAAGAAGAAATAATGGGCAGCATTTCCATGTCTTTTTCAAGGCATGCTATTCACAATCTGACATAACTTCTTTCCAGTTGGACCTACCTTATTCGTTTAACTAATTTCAGTAGCATATGTCACAAAGCTTGGTCGTCATATCTTTACCACATTTAAGATTCATATACTAGCAACATTTAAAACGTCAATATAATCATATGCTCATATATTTATATTGATAACTACTGCTGTTTGATTTTTTCTAGAAAATCATCTTTATTTTTATTTTGCTTTCATATGCTTTGTTTGACACAAGGACTGTCTATGTAATTCTGATTGTTTTGGAACTCACTGTGTAAATGAAACTGGTCTCAAACTCAAGGAAATCCACATGCTTTTGACTTCTGCATTAGGATTTATGACTTCTGATACCATGCTTAGTTGAGATGACAAGCTTTATTAATAATGATAAAGGAGAATACTAAAACTGTGGTAAGCATTACTGTTTATAGGTAAAATGTAAAACCCTCTACCTTAATTCATTTAGTTTGTAACAGGATACCTTGATTGTGTTAAACTATAACAGTGTGTTTCACAGCATGACCAATAGCACAGAATAAGACTATTTCAGTTTTCTGTATCACATAGAAGGAAAGGATCTTTTTTTCTATAGTCTCTAATCTTACTTGTAAGGAATCTATTATTATCAGGACCTGTTCCCTTCCCACATATGACCTCTCAATAACATCACATAAAGTTACTAAGTAATTTCTTAAGGTGCATGAACATTCACTTTATATAAGACTCCATAGAAAACAATATTACCCCATTTTCTTTGAGAGGAAGTACTTATCTAGAGATTGAAATTGATATCCTACTTATCAGGATTGCAGCCTGAAAAATGATAGCTTTTCTTGAAGAATTGACTCCTTTTCTCTGTTGCCTGAAATGTACCTCTGATACTGGAACCTAGGAGATGATGATTTTAAATTAAGCAGCTCTTATGCTGAAGTTCCAGGAGTTTAAATGTTTTAGGAATATATATTTAGTATTTTAAGAAGAAAATATTTTCTTCCATGTAGTTCCAGCATGAGAAAGGATGAGGATTTATTAAAGAAATTAAGATAAAAATTAATGAGAAATTTTGCGGGTTTCAGTGTTCATATTATGTCAAAGCAGCTGATAAATATATATTTCTTATTTTATATATTAATCAACCTTACCCTATTTATAATGCTGATTATATGATGTCCCCATCTGATTCTCACTCAACCCTTAAGACCTTGGTACAATTATGATCTACATTTATAGATGAAGAAATGAAGGCAATGAAACTTAAAAAAAAACTAGTAAAATATTTACTAAAAGTAAGTTACTCATATGTAGTTAGTGGCTTATGTAGGCTTTTAATTCAGGCTGACTGACTTTTATTAGTAATATAAAGACATTTTAAGTACTGTTTAAAATATTACTGAGTAACAATTATCCCCAAGAGTGTAAGCATCTTTAGCTAATTCAATTCCTGGTGAGTGGTAATTTTATTTAGCTTAAAGGAAATATATGTTCAAACATTTCAATTTAAAATTATTGTGCTTCCCTGTTGTTTAAATCATAAAAAGATTATAGGACCTTGCAAGTCACTGGGCTGTAGCTCAGCAGCTCAAAGCCCTCTGGAGAATTTTAAAGCTGAAGCAAAGAGCATTTATAATAAAATAGTTGTAACTGTAAGAGGCAGTAACTTGCCTGTGCATATTACTTTGCATGTTTGTCACTCTGCAAATATGAAAATGGGATTCTATGCATTTCTCAGGAGCAGGAAAGAAGCATTGTTCTGTATATCCTTCAGACTTAGAATTTCTAGTAACTGCTGTCTTAGGTCAGGCTACCAACATAGCAAAATTTTAAACATGGCACAGTTTAAAACAGTAGTGGGTTATAAGTAACAGAAGGGGAGAATAAAAAAATATAAAGGGAGTTTTAAATGAAGAAGGAGGAATGAGAAATAGCACTAAAATATTTGAAAAAGCCTTAAAGAATCAAATTACTTATTTATGTAAAATTACTTATAATGCATAGTAACTTATGTATGCACACATATACATCTCACACAAACACACACATACACACACATACACACACACACACCTTAAATGAAATAATGCTACTTGGACTGACAATTCTCCTTTCAAAAACCATAGTACATTTATCAACAACAAAAACAAAAACAAAACAAAAACATAAAACAGTACAATAGACTGACAAATCTCCTTTATGACAAAATTCCTTTCTAGTTCGTGGTCAGCTGGTTCCCATATAATATTCACTATCAACGCATCCCTGGTTTACCTCTCAGAGACTGAAAATAATCCTCTATTGTTGAAGGCACAGTACACTTAGGGCACTGGACCTCCAGCGATTTGACCTGGGTTTTATCTGGATGCCACCATTCTGAAGTTTAACTTTATATATCCAGAAGGTGTTAGGCAAGCTCCTGAGAGAGGGAAGCCACTCATGCCAAAGCTAGTTGTGATGTTTATAAACCACAACAATGACCAGCATGGCTAGATAAACATAAAGGTTCAATAGTGACACCCATTCATTGATGATTCAAGAACAAGAAAGCTGTATAATTGATGTAAGGCCTCTAACAGGATGAAAACCATGCCCAGTACTTACAACCGTATAGCCAACCAAAAAGGAATATTACAGTTATGAATCTGAGAGAAGAACCTATTACTGTCACTATGCTGAACCAGCATAATTTCTAAATGCATTCTAAAGCTTGTCCTTATATTCACAGGTAAAGTATAATGTTCACCCCTCTTCAAAGAAGCTTCTCTTTGCAACAGATGGAGACTATAACAGAAATCCACAACAGATAGTGGAAACTGGTACAGAATAGCTATATCCACAATGACTCAACGGTATGGCTTCCTGAACAAAAGCTAAGCAAACACAAGACTAGTAGACATGCATTTGTGGATGGGTCATATCTCCTGGGGGCCCACACATAATCAAGAACTATTGGAACTAAGAGAGAGATTAGTCTTTCCCAGAAATGAGATCCCACATAGTTTGTTCACTAGAAAGAGGTCAGTCCTGGATTTATATACATAACAGCAACAGTAAATATACTCAACAATTTGTATTAGTATGGTTATGGTCATATATATATATGTATGTATATATATGAGCACACACACATACACACTCATATGACAATAACAATCAAAGAAATAACTTCATGGGTTTGAGAGGTAATGAAGGAGGGACATGAGATGTTGAAGGGAAGGATATGGGAGATTTGAAGAGAAGAGACAGGAGTAGAAATTATTTAATTATATTTTAAATACATTTTAAATTCTGAAGGAAAACCAGAAACTTACTTTTCAGAGTTCTGGAGACAGGGGTGTTTACGGCCAAAGTCCTGGAAGGTCATAAAGCCTCTTCTCTTGGCAAGTGGGCAGCTGTGGGGCAGTGAACCATTCCAGGAAACTTGGAAAGGTTGAGTGAGTTCAGCTACTGTGGCACCCAGGCATCCACATGAATATGGTAGGTGTCTCCCTGTTCCCTACTAAACTCCTAGCCTGGAACATGTGACCACACTTCTCACATATGAATTGAGTGCTTCATGTATCTAGATAGGCCCTGAGATTTTAGCCAATAAAATTCCCTTCCTGGACATTCGGTCCTGAAAAAGATATTTAATCTCTGGTCCACCCTGGCGAGGTGGTATGTACCCATTTTCCATGATAAACAATCAATAAACTGTTTGGAACTAAGGACTGTCTCTCTCATCTAGAACTACCATGAAAAAGATGAAGAAAGTTTTCATCTACAGAGCCACACCTCTAAGTCTCCCACAGAAGACCGCTCTGTGTTCCTGGAAAGTCTCCACTAGGCTAAGGGCAATCACTGATGAGCTAATCTGAAGTGCCCCATTCCCCAAGCCCCAGGCTAGTTTTCAGCCCCAGAATCCAACCATTCTGACTCCTCTGCACAGTTTCCAACAGCGACTGGATACCCGGGAGTCAGGGAACCTCAGCTTCAACCTCAGTCTATGTGGTTTCTCACTCAGGCTGAGGCTCCCCGTTGGGTTGCATACTCCCACCCCTTGAGCAGTGTATCTGTGTTTTCACATGCCTAGCACCTGATGGTAGTATAGGGTAAATGTAGTCTATCATTCAGCATTTCATCTGCTCAGTGGAGTTAGCAAGACAGACTGAAGAGACAAGTGTCTCCTGTTTCACCTGCCCAGGAGGTGTTCACACACCCAAGTAGTGAGGCAGAGGGACACCGCAGGCAGCTGTTCTTACCATGGATGCACAAGTGAGCCTAAGTTCTTTCAGGTCTAACTCTAAGGAATATTTGCGTGGTATCTTCTTAAAGGATGATCGATCCTCCTGTGAGTAAAATCATAAGCCCCTTGACTGTAATATTCATGTCCTCATTGGAATTACAGTCAATCATGTCTCCCCATTGAGTATCACAATCTGTGATTACCACAATAATTCTCCACACTGACTATCACAATAATGTTCTCCCATGGTATCCCAAGCAGGCACCCTGACAATCATGTACCACAGTCATGTCTCCCCATAAGTAGCCTCATCATGTCTCCCCCTTAGAGTGTCAGAAAACCTCTTAAAGGCCAGTCTCCAAAAGCTATCTCACTGTGAGTGAAGGATGCAATATATGAACCACAAAACCTGACATTATGATCTTTTACCCTTAAGGTTAGCATACTGCAGTTACTGATAGGTATCTAATTGTATTTAAAGCATACTCAACAGGATGGAATACATGACCTAGTAAACAATCAACTCTGCATGTCCAGAAGAGGTATACAATTCATACATACAGTATCAACTATATGAGGAAAAAGACTTTTAGTTATTTGTGTGTGTGTGTTTGTGTGTGTGTGTGTGTGTGTTTTATATGTGGTAAAAACAAATCAAACTTTCTGAATATATTTATGTCCTACCCCACAAGAAAAAACCCATTTTTAGTACCATTATAAGGGCAAAACTCCTGTGATTCTAAGGGAGAATCTCCCACTACTATTTTGCTATATTGACATGTTTTTAAAGCAAATTCTTCTTTTTCTTTATTGATATATTTTTTATTTACATTTCAAATGATTTCCCCTTTTCTGGATCCCCACTCCCCGCAAGTCCCATAAGCCCTCTTCCCTCCCCCTGTTCCTCCATCTACCCCTTCCCACTTCCCTGTTCTGGAATACCCCTATACAGTTGCATTGACTCTTTTCAGAACCAGGGGCCACTCCTCCATTCTTTTTGGACATCATTTAATATGTGGATTATGTCTTGGATATTCAAACTTTCGAGGTTAATATCCACTTAGGAGTGAGTGCATACCATGATTGATCTTTTTTTTAACTTATTTTTTTATTCGATATATTTTTTATTTACATTTCAAGTGATTTCCCCTTTCCTAGCCCCCCCCACTCCCAGAAAGTCCCTTAAGCCCCCTTCTTTCCCCCTGTCCTCCCACCGACCCCTTCCCACTTCCCTGTACTAGTTTTGCTGAATACTGCTTCATGGAGTCTTTCCAGAACAAGGGGCCACTCTTCCTTTCTTCTTGTACCTCATTTGATGTGTAGATTATGTTTTGGCTATTCCAGGTTTCTAGGTTAATATTCACTTATTAGTGAGTGCATACCATGATTCACCTTTTGAGTCTGGGTTACCTCACTTAGTATGATGTTCTCTAGCTCCATCCATTTGCCTAAGAATTTCATGAATTCATTGTTTCTAATGGCTGAATAGTACTCCATTGTGTATATATACAACATTTTTTGCATCCACTCTTCTGTTGAGGGATACCTGGGTTCTGTCCAGCATCTGGCAATTATAAATAGGGCTGCTATGAACATAGTAGAGCATGTATCCTTATTACATGGTGGGGAATCCTCTGGGTATATGCCCAGGAGAAGTATAGCAGGATCTTCTGGAAGTGAGGTGCCCAGTTTTCGGAGGAACCGCCAGACTGCTTTCCAGAGTGGTTGTACCAATTTGCAACCCCACCAGCAGTGGAGGAGTGTTCCTCTTCCTCCACACCCTCTCCAACACCTGCTGTCTCCTGAATTTTTAATCTTAGCCATTCTGACTGGTGTAAGGTGAAATCTCAGGGTTGTTTTGATTTGCATTTCCCTAATGACTAATGAATTTGAGCATTTTTTAAGATGCTTCTTCGCCATCCAAAGTTCTTCAGGTGAGAATTCTTTGCTTAACTCTGTACCCCATTTTTTAATAGGGTTGTTTGGTTTTCTGGAGTCTAACTTCTTGAGTTCTTTACATATATTGGATATTAGCCCTCTATCTGATGTAGGATTGGTGAAGATCTTTTCCCAATTTGTTGGTTGTTGATTTGTCCTCTTGATGGTGTCCTTTGCCTTACAGAAACTCTGTAATTTTATGAGGTCCCATTTGTCAATTCTTGCTCTTAGAGCATACGCTATTGGTGTTCTGTTCAGAAACTTTCTCCCTGTACCGATGTCCTCAAGGGTCTTCCCCAGTTTCTTTTCTATTAACTTCAGAGTGTCTGGCTTTATGTGGAGGTCCTTGATCCATTTGAATTTGAGCTTAGTACAAGGAGACAAGGATGGATCAATTCGCATTCTTCTGCATGCTGACCTCCAGTTGAATCAGCACCATTTGTAGAAAAGGCTATCTTTTTTCCATTGGATGCTTTCAGGCTCTTTGTCGAGGATCAAGTGGCCATAGGTCTGTGGGTTCATTTCTGGATCTTCAATCCTGTTCCATTGATCCTCCTGCCTGTTACTGTACCAATACCATGCAGTTTTTAACACTATTGCTCTGTAGTATTGCTTGAGGTCAGGGATACTGATTCCCCCATAATTTCTTTTGTTGCTGAGAATACTTTTAGCTATCCTGGGTTTTTTGTTGTTCCAGATGAATTTGATAATTGCTCTTTCTAACTCTGTGAAGAATTGAGTTGCTATTTTGATGGGTATTGCATTGAATCTGTATATTGCTTTTGGCAAAATGGCCATTTTAACTATATTGATTCTACCGATCCATGAGCATGGGAGGTTTTCCCATTTTTTGATGTCTTCTTCCATTTCCTTCTTCAGAGTCTTGAAGTTCTTGTCATACAGATCTTTCACATGTTTGGTAAGAGTCACCCCAAGATACTTTATACTGTTTGTGGCTATTGTGAAAGGGGTAATTTCCCTAATTTCTTTCTCAGCCTGCTTATCCTTTGGGTATAGGAAGGCCACTGATTTGCTTGAGTTGATTTTATAACCTGCCACTTTGCTGAAGTTGTTTATCAGCTGTAGGAGTTCTCTAGTGGAGTTTTTTGGGTCACTTACGTAGACTATCATGTCATCTGCCAATAATGATAGTTTGACTTCTTCCTTTCCAATTTGTATCCCTTTGACCTCCTTATGTTGTCGAATTGCCTGAGCTAGTACCTCAAGTACAATATTGAAAAGATAAGGAGAAAGGGGGCAGCCCTGACTAGTCTCTGATTTTAGTGGGATTGCTTCAAGTTTCTCTCCATTTAGTTTGATGCTGGCTACCGGTTTGCTGTATATTGCTTTTACTATGTTTAGGTATGGGCCTTGAATTCCTGTTCTTTCCAAGACTTTAAGCATGAAATGATGCTGAATTTTGTCAAATGCTTTTTCAGCATCCAATGAAATGAGCATGTGTTTTTTTTTTCTTTGAGTTTGTTTATGTAGTGGATTGCATTGACGAATTTCTGTATATTGAACCAACCCTGCATTCCCGGGATAAAGCCTAATTGATCATGGTGGATGATCGTTTTGATGTGTTCTTGGATTTGGTTGGCAAGAATTTTATTGAGTATTTTTGCATCGATGTTCATAAGGGAAATTGGTCTGAAGTTCTCTTTCTTTGTTGGATTTTTGTGTGGTTTGGGTATCAGCGTAATTGTGGCTTCATAGAAGGAATTGGGTAGTGTTCCTTCTGTTTCTATTTTGTGGAATAATTTGAAGAGTATTGGTGTTAACTCTTCTTTGAAGGTCTGATAGAATTCTGCACTGAAACCATCTGGTCCTGTGCTTTTTTTGGTTGGAAGACATTCTATGAATCCTTCAATTTCTTTAGGCATTATGGGAATGTTTAGATGATCTATTTGGCCCTGATTTAATTTTGGTATTTGGTATCTGTCAAGGAAATTGTCCATTTCCTCCAGATTCTCCAGTTGTGTTGAGTACAGTCTCTTGTAGTAGGATCTGATGAGTTTTTGGATTTCCTCAGTTTCCGTTGTTATATCTCCCTTTTCATTTCTAAGTTTGTTAATTTGGATACTTTCTCTGTGCCCTTTGGTCAGTCTGGCTAAGGGTTTATCTATCTTGTTGATTTTCTCAAAGAACCAGCTCCTGGTTTTGTTGATTTTTTGTATGGTTCTCTTTGATTCTACTTGATTGATTTTAGCCCTGAGTTTGATGATTTCCTGCCTTCTACTACTCCTGGGTGAAAGAGCTTCTTTTTGTTCCAGGGCTTTCAGGTGTGTCATTAAGCTGGTAATGTATGCTCTCTCCATTTTCTTTTTGGAGGCACTCAGGACTATGAGTTTTCCTCTTAGCACTGCTTTCATTGTGTCCCATAGATTTGGGTATGTTGTGTCTTCATTTTCATTGTGTTCTAAAAAGTCTTTAATTTCTTTCTTTATTTCTTCCTTGACCAAGGTATCATTGAGTAGAACATTGTTCAGTTTCCACGTGTATGTGGATTTTTTGTTGTTTTTGTTGCTATTGAAGACCACTTTTACTCCATGGTGATCTGATAGGAGGCATGGGATTAGTTCGATCTTCTTATATTTGTTGAGGTATGTCTTGTGACCAATTATATGGTCGATTTTGGAGAAGATACCATGAGGTGCTGAGAAAAAGGTATATTCTTTTTCTTTAGGATAGAAGGTTCTATATATATCTGTTAAATCTAATTGTTTCAAAGCATCAATTAGTTTCATTATGTCCCTGTTTAGTTTCTGTTTTCCTGATCAGTCCATTGAGGAAAGTGCAGTTTTGAAGTCACCCACAATTTTTGTGTTAGGTGCATTGTGTGCTTTGAGCTTTAATAAAGTTTCTTTTACGAAAGAGGGTGCCCTTGCATTTGGAGCATAGATGTTCAGGATTGAGAGTTCTTCTTGTTGTATTTTTCCTTTGACCAGCAAGAAGTGTCCCTCAGAGTCTCTTTTGATGACTTTGAGTTGAAAGTCAATTTTATCTGATATTAAAATGGCTACTCCAGCTTGTTTCCTGAGACCATTTGCTTGTAAAATTGTCTTCCAGCCTTTTACTCTAAGGTAGTGTTTGTCTTTGACCCTTAGGTGTGTTTCCTGTAAGCAGCAAAATGTAGGGTCCTGTTTACGTATCCAATCAGTTAGTCTATGTCTTTTTATTGGGGCATTGAGTCCATTGATGTTAAGAGATATTAAGGAATAGTGATTGTTACTTCCTGTCATTTTTGACGTTATTTTTTAAATTTGATTGGTTAACTTCTTTGGGTTTGATGAAAGGTTACTATCTTGCTTTTTCCAGGGTGAAGTTTCCCTCCTTGTATTGGTGTTTTCCTCCTATTATCCTTTGTAGGGCTGGGTTTGTGGATAGATATTGGGTAAACTTGGTTTTGTCATGGAATATCTTAGTTTCTCCATCTACGGTGATTGAGAGTTTTGCTGGATATAGTAGTTTTGGCTGGCATTTGTGTTCTCTTAGAGTCTGCATGAGATCAGCCCAGGATCTTCTAGCCTTCATAGTCTCAGGTGAAAAGTCTGCTGTGATTCTGATAGGTCTTCCTTTATATGTTACTTGGCCTTTTTCTCTTACTGCCTTTAATATTCTTTCTTTGTTTAGTACATTTGGTGTTTTGATTATTATGTGACGGGAAGTATTTCTGTTCTGGTCCAGTCTGTTTGGAGTTCTGGAGGCTTCTTGTATATTCATGGGCATCTCTCTCTTTAGGTTAGGGAAGTTTTCTTCCATAATTTTATTAAAGATATTTGCTGGCCCTTTAAGTTGTAAATCTTCACTCTCATCTATGCCTATAATCCTTAGGTTTGGTCTTCTCATTGTGTCCTGGATACCTGGATATTTTGGGTTACAAGCTTTTTGCTTTTTGCATTTTCTTTAACTGTTGAGTCCATGGTTTCTATGGTATCTTCAGCATCTGAGATTCTTTCTTCTATCTCTTGTATTCTGTTGTTGATATTTGCATCTATGTCCACTGATTTCTTCCCAAGGCTTTCTATCTCCAAAGTTGTCTCCCTTTGAGTTTTCTTACTTGTTTCTACTTCTGATTTTAGATCCTGGATTGTTTTGCTTAGCTCCTTCAGTTGCTTGTTTGTGCTTTCCTGTAATTCTTTAAGAGATTTTTGTGTTTCCTCTTTCATGACCTCAGCCTGTTGACCAAAGTTCTCCTGTATTTCTTTAAGTGTTTTTTGTGTTTCCTCATTATTGGCTTTTGTATTCTCCTGGATTTCTTTCAATGATTTTTGTGTTTCCCTTGCAAGGGCTTCTAACTTTTGATTCATTTTCTCCTGAATTTCTTTAAGTATGTCCTTCATGTGTTCCTGTACCAGTATCATGACTAGGGATTTTAAATCCAAATCTTGTTTTACTGGTGTGATTGGGTATCCAGGACATGCTGGAAAAGGAGAATTGGTTTCAGATGTTGCCATATTGCCTTGATTTCTGTTAGTGACGTTCCTGCATCTGCCTTTTGCCATCTAGTTCTCACTGGTGTTAGCTGGTGTTGTCAATGCTGGACTCACCAGTGCAAGCTGCCCCTTCCCAGGTGGCCTCTGGTGTACAGCTTACCTCCTGCACTGCCTGGAGACAGGGTGTTGTTGTCCAGGCTGTTCAGACCCCGATGCAGACACGTGAAGGCTCCTGCTGGGGACCGCTGGATTCACTGGAGCACACAGACTTCTCCCAGCTGGCTGCCCGGAATCCCCACTTGCCTCCCTCAGGACCTGGAGATGTGATGTTGCTGCTCATGCTGATCTGGATCCGGAAGCAGAGAGGTCTGAGGGCTACTGCCAGAGGCCTCAGGACTGAAATCTAAGCTCTGTGCCACAGGAAGGAGCTGTGCTGTGAGCTCCCAGACTGCTTCTGGGTGCACCCCATGATTGATCTTTTGAGACTGTGTTACCTCACTTAGTATGATGTTCTCCAGCTCCATCCATTTGTCTAAGAATTTCATGAATTCATTGTTTCTAATGGCTGAATAGTACTCCATTGTGTAAATATACCACATTTTTTGTATCCATTCCTCCATTGAAGGACACCTGGATTCTAAATCAGTTAATATATGAACTTATTAGCACATTGCTCAAACCTCCAGAAAATCTTACCTATTTATCTTAATAATCAAAGACGTGGTGAAGAAAAGTGACAGAGGAAGTAGACTACTATAACAAAACTGCATTTTCTGGAAACAATGAAGCAGTCGCACAAGGAAACTCATAATAGCTTCTCAACATATACAAAACATCAATCCATACAAAACAAAATTCAGAATATAGAGAGTAGGTAGGCATAAAGAACCAACCCTCTCTGATAAGCTATTAGCAATTAATGTTTCTGGGGATGATCCTATACTAATACATTTGCCGGCAGTATTCCATGGTTTACATAGGTTAAAAAATAAAAGAACACTGTTACTGATGCTGTGGTATACTTGAAGACCGGAGCCTAGCTAGCATGGCTGCCCTCCAAGAGGTCGAACAATCAGCTGAAAGAGGCAGAGGGAGAGGCAGATACTAGCACCCAACCAATGGACAGAATCCAGGAACCCCTGTGTTGAATTGGGGAAAAGCTGGAAGAAGCTGAGGAGGAGATTGGCGCCATAGGAAGACCAGCAGTCTCCACTGATCTGGACCCACAAAGTCTCTCAGACACTGAGCAACCAACCAGTCAGCATACATCAGCTGATATGAGGTCCCCAACACATATACAACAGAGGGCTGCTGGGTCTGGTCTAAGTGAGATAAGATGCACCTAATCTTCAAGAAACTTGAGTCCCCCAGGGAGTGGAGAAGCCTGGTAGAATGGGGATGGGTGGGTTATGGGGACATCCTCTTGGATATGGGGGAAGGAGGTATGGGATAGGGAACAGTGGGGCGGGGAGACCACAAGGGAGATGAAGACTGGACTTTAAACAGGATTAAAGAATAAAAAAAGGCATGTGATGCATAATGGATTAATAGATGAATTCTTTTATTTTGAATTAAAGACTTTTACAAATTTAAAAATAAATAAATAAAAGAACACATGAGATTGAACAATGGTAAAAGGAGCAGGAAGGAGGATTGAAGGAGAAGAAATGGGGATGGATTTGATCTCAACAAAATATAAATCTCAAAGATTAAAAGAAGTAAGATGTGAAAAGAATTCTGAATTGACTTTATGAGTATTGGCATGGGCAATCTAGGGACTGAATGGTGGCTGTTTAGAGTCAGGATCCTCACTGTCAACAGATTCACAAGAAGGAAAAATGAACTTTATAATCCTAAATTAGAGCTGGAGATATCAGTGTGAGCTCTTGTTCAATTAACACATATAGGAGGATGTTACAGATACCCTTAGAAAACAGTGACAGATGTAATTATAGATGTGTTAATATATGTGAATTAGAATGTTCTTTGCTTAGTTCTCACCACTTTAAAAGAACAAGAAATAATGGAACCTTGGGATCAATAGTGTTCTGTGTGTCAACATTTTAGTTTTTAAGTACAATTAGCAAAAACAAAAACAAAAACAAAAAACAAAAAAACAAGCAGACAAATAACAAAACAAAACCAGAGTTCCTCAGAAAAACAGCTTGCTGTGTGGGTGAAACACTATGAGTATGTAACTAGAATACAGAAATGGAAAGAGATGCAGAGACAGACACACAGAGAGACAGAAAGACACACAGAGAGGTAGAGCCAAACAGATAAGCAGAAATATAGAGACAGCCAAAGGCACAGAAGCCAACCAAAAACAATTTATAATAGCCAGAACTGAAAATTTTAAGCAATTTCAAGAAAGAGAATGTAATATTGGTGGAAATAAAAAGCATAATTATATATATATATATATATATATATATATATATATATATATATATAATGATATTTTATCAATGTAAGCATGAGTACATTGATAAAATATCATATATATATATATATATATATATATATATATATATATATATATATATATATATATATATAATTACTATAGAAACTTGGATTATGCAAGTCATAATCCACATATCAAATGATGTCCAAGAAGAATGGAGGAGTGGCCCCTGGCTCTGGAAAGGCTCAGTGCAGCAATATAAGGCAATGCCAGAACAGGGAAGTGGGAAGGAGAGGATGGGGGAATAGGGGGAGGGAAGAGGGCTTATGGGACTTTCAGGGAGTGGGGAGCCAGGAAAGGGGAAATCATTTGAAATGTAAATAAAAAAATATATAGAATAAAAAATATAAAAAAATATATATACAATGACTAGAGAGATGATTCAGAAGTTAAATTCACACACTGCTTTTAAAAGACCTAAGTTCCAAGCAAATGAAAGACCAGAATGCCAAGTACCTGAAGAAAAAATTTAGAGAAGATAACGGAAGATGGAAAGACCTCCCACGCTCATGGATCTGTAAGATTAACATAATGAAAATGGCTATTTTACCAAAAGCAATCTACTGATGCAGTGCAATTCCTATCAAAGTTCCAATACACGTTTTTACAGAATTTAAAAGAGAAAATCTTAGAGTCACATGAAAAAACAAAACTCAGGGTAGCCAGAACAGTCCTATACAATAAAAGAACTTCTGGAGGAATCACCATGCATGACCTCAAGCTATACTGTAGAGCAGTAGTGATAAAAACTTCATAGAAGTGGTTCTAAATTAATAGGGTGATCAATGGAATCTATTGATGATTCAGAAATAAACCTACATGCCTATGGACACTTGAATTTGGACAAAGGATCTAAAACGATATCATGGAAAAAGGAGAGCAACTTCAAAAAAAAAAGTAATGCTCTAACTGGATGTCTGCATGTTGATCCATATTTATCATCCTGCACAAATGGGTCAAAGACCTTAACACAAAACTGGATACACTAAATGTAATTGAAGAGAAAGTGGGAAGTAGCCTTGAACACATTGATACAGGAGACAATTTTCTGAACAGAACACCAATAGCTCAGGTTCTAAGAAAAAGAATTGAAAAATGGGACTTGATGAAACTGAAAAGTTTCTGTAAGGAAAAGGATACTTCCAATAGGACAAAATGGCAGCCTAGAAACTGGAAAAAAATATTCATTATCCCTTTATCCTACAGAATATGAATGTCTTAAATATTTAAATAACCCAAGAAGTTAGACTCCAACAAACCAACTAACTCAATTAAAAATGGGGTACAGAGCTAAACAGAGAATTCTCAACAGAGGAATCATGAACAGAAGAGAAGCAGGTAAAGATATGTTCAAAGTTCTTAGTCATCAGGAAATACGAATCAAAATCACTTTGAGATTCATCTTGAGCACATCAGAATGGCTAAGCTCAAAACTCAAGTGATAGCACATTCTGAAAAGGTTTCAGAGAAAAGGGAACACTCCTTATTGTCTGGGCTGTTACAAATTAACAGATCCACTCTTAAAATCAATGTGGTGATTTCTTAAAAAAAAATGTAAATATTTCTACCTGAAGAGTCATCTATACTACACCTGTGCTACATCTATATCCGAAAAGATGCTCTATCATGCTATGAATACACATGCTACACTATATTTACAGCAACTTTAATCATAATAGCCAAAAACTGGAAACAACCCAGATGGTCCTCAATAGAATAATGAGCACAGAAGATGTGGTTCATTTACACAATGGAATACTATTCAGCAATTAAAAACCCGGACATCATGAAATGTTCAGGCAATTGGGAGGAACTGGAGCATCATCCTGAGTGAGGTAACACAGACTCAAAAGGACATGTATGGTATGTATGCACTGGTAAGTGGATACTAGCGATAAAACACCAGAAACCCATAATACATCCCACATACCCAAAGAACGTAAGCAAGAAGGATGCAACAAAGCCAAAGCAAGGATGCTTGAATCTCGCTTAGAAGAGAGAATAAAATAATCACAGAAGGCAGAGGGATGGGGAAATTCTGTTGGAGAAGAGATAGGAAGAGGGATGGAGGAAATTCTGTTGGAGAAGAGAGAGGAAGAGGGATGGAGGAAATTCTGTTGGAGAAGAGAAAGGAAGGGTTTTAAGGAGTTGGGACCAGATGTATAAAGAGAGAGGAGAATGAATGGAAATCTGCAGCTGAATTGGGAGGAGAATGTGGGGAATCTCTAGGCAGTTGTCAGAGACCTAGAATTTTGGCAGGCTCCCAAAAGGTAATATGGGTGACATTAGCTTAGAGGTACAACAGTGGATAGAGATGTGGAACAGAAGAGGCCACTTACTATAGCAAAGCAGAACTCCCATTGAAGGGATAAAGACTCAAAACTATCCACAAAACTTTTACCCATATTTTTTCCTGTCTAATACAAATGCAAGAACAAAGATGTACAAGAGATTGAGGGAAAGGCCAACCAGTTACTGGCCCAACATGAGACCTATCCTATGGGCAAGCACCCATCCCTGAGATAATTGTCCTTCAAGAGGCTCCACCCAGCAGCTGACTGAAACAAATGCAGATACCTATAGCTAGACATTGTACAGAGGTCAGGGACTATTATGGAAGATGTGGGGTAAGAATTAAAGGCCCTAAAGGGGATAGGAATTACACAGGACAACCAACAGATTCAATTATCCTGGACACTTTGGAGCTCTCAGAGACTGAGTCACCATCCAAAAAGTATACAAAGGCTTGGGGGCTGGATCAAGGCTCCTAGCATCTATGTAGCAGACATGCAGCTCAGTCTCTCCTGTGGGTCCCCAAATAACTGGGGTGGAGGTGTCCCTAAAGCTGTTGCCTGTCTGTGGAATATTTTCCCCAAGTGCACTGCTTCTTTGTTTGGTCTCAGTGGGAGAAGATTGCTTCAATCTGCTGATCTTGATAAATTGGGTTGGGCAGATATAAGCAGGGTGCACTCTCTCAGAGGAGAACTGGAGGGGAGATGTGAGGAGGGACTCTATGAAGGTGAGACTAGGAGAGGGTCAGTGATCAGGATATAAATACATAAATAAATAAATTTTATAGATCATCACATTTTAAAATATTTGTCAACCTGAAGGGTGAAAAGCACAACCATTCAGTTGCATTAATTTACATTTCCAAAATCACTCAAATGGGTGAATATTTATCATGTTTATTATTCATTTCTCTTTCCTCTGGGAATGTCCCTTTTCTCACATCTTAACTTGTTTTTCTCTATATTATTTTATATTGAAACTCTTTTTAATTAAAAAAGTTTTATTACCTTAAGAAATAAAGAAAAATCAATAAGTAAAGAAAGACCTGAGTTCAGCTTCCAGCACCAATATTGCACAACTTACCACCACCTATAACTCCAGATCCCAGAGTCCCAATGGTTTTTCTTGCCTCTCTTTGCACTAGTGCACACACAGACACACAGACACACACACCCATGCACACACACACACACATGCATCCTCGGGCACACAGCCACACACCACATACACAGACGCATTACTAAAATTTACTATTAAAAATGCAAAGCCATAATATTTACAAATAACCTACATAAAACTTTTCCATGTTGAGTCAAAATTCCTGTGCTTTCTAGAAGCCTCACTGTATTTAAACCACATGCTATTTGCTTCTTTTAAAGCAAGGTAAATTTAACAATTCATTGTTGAAAAAGAAAGGAAATGAATAAAGGAAAAATAGTTGAGGGGATTGACCATTACACCCATTCTTTTACATAAATAGGCAAGATTAATCATCAGTCGATATCAAATATTCCTCTTAGTATGATGCGACGAAAACAGCACTCTATCATTTAAGCCCTCTTTATACCCTCTTTATAAACTAAGACTTTTCAGTTTTAAGGGACATCCTATAAATGTCATTGGACATTGCTTGCATAAATTGCCAAGGTTATACAAACTGTGAAAAGGCTTCTCAATTGTAACAAGGCAGAAGAAATGAAGCCCCTGGAACCACCCATGCAATGTATTTCCTGGGATGCAATGCCAGAACAAATATGGACAATTACTGGGAAAACAAATGACTGAGTGTTTTTTTGTTGTTTTTGAGGTTTTCTTTTTGTTTTTGTTTTGACACAGATCCTATAGTGATGTGGCAAAAGCCACCAGAGGGATTTCGGTTCTTCTAATCGAAAGGATTAGGAGGAAAACTGTATTATGTGTGTATCTGTTCTGAAAAAAAAATCAAAATTAATTTGAACGTAAATGCTTTATTTGAAAGCACACAATAAGAGAGAATTTAAAGTTAGTTTTGTTTACACTTGCAAGGTTTATTTTTCCAGACTTGGTAGTTACAGATTTGAAACTTGAATCCCTCTGCAGCTGACATAGTTGACTAGCATGATGTATTCTTCTGTGAGAAAATAATTTGACAGGTAGCTGCATATGTAGTCAGACTTGGCCTGTGTGGTTGAGCTTCTTTATGCAGAATGCTTGCTATTCTAAACTCATCAGGGTCAACTGCTGAAATCTGACACTAACAGGCCCCAGAGTGAATTGGAACAAGGTGGAAAAGTAAAAAATTCAGAGAGCACTCAACTGAGTGGGAGATTCCATTAAACAATGGGCCATTCTGTTCTGTGCAAAGAGAGAATTTTCACTACACAAGGGAAGGTCCTGAACTTCTTCTAGAATCTTATTTTCGGTTGTGTGGTCTAATGCTTTTATTCATTAAAGCTGTAGAAAATTTATCAAATTGTTACATTGGAAAATAGTTCAGGTAGTTATACACAGGGCTGATAAAACATAAATTCCTAAAACAGCAATGAATTTTGTCAAGAAGCCAATGTTGTGTAAAAAGAGATTTCTAAGACATCCAGGATCACGCAGAACTACACCCCCCAAAACCAAAAACCATCCCCCAAAAATGTACTCTACGTGATAGAAATTTTTGCAGTAACACAACCCCCTTCCCCCAATACATACACAATTTAAAAGAGAAATATTGATTTTTCGCTTAAGAGTTCCAGAAGTGTTACTTTACAACTTGATTGGTCCAGTACTAAGAACGTGAGGACCCAAGGTAGACTAGGTTCAGGTAGTCACTCTTCTATGCTCAACACAGGCATCTAGTATACTGAATTGTGTACCCAGACTAGTGTGTGTCTCCTCTTCCAATTTAACACATTCAGATGTCTCCACAGTCATGCTGGGAAATGTCCTATACAAGTTTCTAATTTAATCAAATTGACCATCGAGAAAAATTATCATGGATCCCTATTTAACCACAACAACCTTAATATACCTACTAAGAAAAGTGTGTATGGACTCACAACTCCCTAAATGCTTTATTTTGTATATGAGTTATCTCAGAATTTGAACTTCCAGCTTTAAAAGTGTAACACTCAGTATATTGTTTAATGTCTTTTTTATGTGGGGAGTATGCAAATGTATTACTATTATTGTAGTAAAATTTATAAAATTCACATCAAGTATTATAAATATTGCTCTTAAAGACTCGGTCAAATATCTATTAGACCCTTTTGGGTTTTGCCACTGAACAGGCTCCAAATATTATAGCTCTAAAATAACACTTTCATTTTGACATAGAATTGCTGATAAAGAATTTTTACCTATACAGTTGTGCTCTTTTCATTTGAAAACATCACATATTTGAGTTCCATATTCAACTATCAGTGTGGCATTCTCCAAATCTCCTACGGATTTTAGAAAAAAAAATCGTCATTATAACTGGTTTTCTACAGCAGAGTCCCATTTTCATTTTTACCAGTCACTTGATAATATATTTTTACATTGTAAATGCATCAATTTAGATTACAAATAGTCCGATTTCCGTCGGGAAAGCCTTTCAAGACAAGCATTGTTCTGGAAAGGATTGATCTAGCATTGGAGGGGAATATAAGGACAGAGAAGAGGGAGGGAGGTGATTGGAGAATGGATGGAGAGAAGAAGGTTTATGGGACATATTGGGAGGGGGGATCCGGGAAGGGGGAAATCATTTGGAATGTAAACAAAGAATATAGAAAATAAAAATCTTTAAAAAAAAAACAAATAAAAGCATTGTTCTATCTAGAAATGCTTAGATAAGAAAGATGCCAAACAATGCAGCCAAACAAGTTTATTCTTCTTTGTCTCAATGTTAACCAGCAATACATCATTGCTACCTGACTTCAAGTGAGCTTAAATTGATCAAAATACTAAGAATATTAATTTATTAATTTATTTATTTTTGTTTTTGTTTTTCGAGACAGGGTTTCTCTGCATAGCACTGGCTGTCCTAGAACTCACTCCATGGACCAGGGTGGCCTCAGACTCAGAAATTTGCCTGCAGAGGCCTTCTAAGTGCTGGGATTAAAGGCATGGGCCACTGCTGGGCAAGAATCTTAATTTAAACATCATGTGATTCTCCCTATACAGTATTATCTGTGATATATGCTTGTGTTGCTTGTTTAACATTTTATTCTTGGGTTTCTGCTTTCCACAGCCAAACAATTATGATATTATAGACATTTTAAAATACAGATTATCTCTCTATTTCCCTAAGCATCTCATGTTTATCCATAGCATGCATAATAGGCAAATTAGATAATATGTTAAAATGTTAAAGTATTGTGAATTAACACAACAGACACAAGTATCAGAGATAGCCAGAGAAATATTATGGTGTGTAAATGAAAAAAACACTGTAGTCCTGGATGCTCTCAATATCCAGAAAATTGCTTGTGGTAATATGTGAATGATGTAAAAAAATAAGATATGCTTGAATCAACTGTCCTTTTCATATTGAGTCTATGATACCTATAAGTAAACCAACTAACATGAAATTTTTCATTTTTCCCTGCATTTTACAATGTTAGGTCTATGGTGTGTTTAAACGATATATTGTTAATATTTATTTTGCACAGTTTAGAATTTTTGTTGTTGTATATGGTTCACCAAATTTCCATGCAGAATTAGCTAAAATGACTAAAATTCTTCCATCCCATTTCTCTTATGACTCTAAAATTCATTTATCCTTACAATTGTGAACATATTTTTGTTTTGCTTTCTTGGATATATATATATATATATATCCACAAAAGTAGTATATCATTATAATCTCCACGTTTATTTTACTTCCATGAGTGTTGTTAGGTTCATGGTATACCTTTGGAATACATACAAATTATCTTTCGACACAGTAAATATTTATCTGTACTTTAACGTTTCCCATGTTCTTCTTTTCTTTGCCTAGATCAGATACTGAGCAGGTTCAACTAAGGAAGAGGTATATATGCTTTGGAAAATTCTGATTTCATGTATAAGGCAATGGATGATTTTCTAACCAATATTAATTCTATGAATTTATGAAGATTTTTATACACTTATTTTATTGATCAGTTTTTTAAAGCAAAGAGACACATAATTATTTGTATAAGGTTTTATAAAATTTATAGGCTTGTATAATGTATAGTTTCTAATTACATCAGAGATATTGATATTATTCCTTATACATTTTATGTGAAATAGTATATATCTGTGATCAGTAAATCTTTTGTACAAGAAACAGAAAAGACTTGATCCAGCATTGTAGGGAAGTACCAGGACAGAGAAATGGGAGGAGGTGATTGGGAAATGGGCAGAAGGAAGAAGGCTTATGAGACCAATGGGGAGGGGGAAACTGGGACAGGGGAAAGCATTCAGAATGTAAAGAGAGAATATAGAAAATCAAAAAAATTAAAAAATTTAAAAAAAGAAACAGAGAACTTGTTGGTGAGGGTGAATCTGACACTGTCAATGGTAATTTAGAAAGAGTAAGTTTCTTCAATGAGATCATTATTTTTGTTTGTGCCTGAGACTTACTTCCTCTGATTCATGAACAACAGCAAGCACTAAGCAGTATTATTGACCAAGGACCAGGTTCCAAGTTACACACATCTGTTATGCCTCTCTGTCCAGCCAAATGAATCAGAATCACTGGTTCTAAGTTCTTTAACAATCCCTGCCTTGCCTTAAAGAACAAACCAAAATAAATGCTGTGATCTAGACTGCTGTCTCCTGACCAAACTACAGTCCTTCTCCATGTCTCTTGCCCCAAGGACTGTGAGAATGTATAGCCTTTTTAGGGCTATTTTATGTGTGCTTCTGTGGTCTCACTTGGCTGACCAGTACAGAAAATGGAAGACAGGCTATATTATAAATTAATAAAAACATGATATTTGTCATAGAAATGATCAATCTATCAGGAGTTATTTCCTTTGCACACAAAACCAAGCATTCTTACCACCATATAAAAAAGTAAAAATAAATAAAACACACACAATTATTGTCTCACACAATGTTCCTTATGGTATACAAAGTTAAATCTAAGGCATTCTAGTTCTCATACAGATGTGTTTGATACTTAAAATTTGAATAAATTTCAGAAAACAACTGTTTTTCTGGTTCTATTTGATGGTCAACAGCTTAGGTTATCACAGCTTTGAAATCAATTTTGAAAATCAGGATAATATTCCACACTTTTCATTGTGTTTGTACATAGAAGAAAGCTTGTCAACTGTTATCAAAACCTTGATAGGATTTCAATTAAAATATTGCTATGTTGACATATAAATGAGAATGTAATGGCATTTTACATGATAGGGTGAAATTAGTATTTACTGACACCTTATTTATTGTAAGAAAATTGTAATTTCTGTTCTCTCCCTAGTAATACAATTTGTTCTTTCATGATGGGCTTTAATCAGATGTTTTTGCCAAAAGTGTCTACTATTTTCTAAATATGTTTCTATAATTGTTTGGTTTCCTCACAAAAATATTTAAATCTTCTACAGTGTTTATATCTGTTTTATTTTCCCTTTATCTTTAGCACATTCTTAAAAATCTAGTCATAATTTTAGAGTGGAACAAATGTACACAGTTTTCCTCTGTTTTTTATTTTCAGTGAATCATTACATAAATTTGATAGTGAGATTGAAAATTGTGAAGCTATTTGAGCAGTCACATATTATTTAGTACTTTTACTTAATATTTTGAAATAATGAAAGACAACTTTAAAGAAACTGGCTACATTATTTTTTGTTATTTGTTGAAAAGAAATGTATTCAAATTTAAAAAAATTAAATCTGGAGTTTAAGGTTAAATAAATAAATAAATAAAAATCTGTATTTGATACTTTGGTACTATTTACATTTCATACCAACTTCAAGCTCCTTTCAGGATTACATTAAAATATCTAATTGTTATGATCTAGCCTTAAAAATCCATTTGACTCTATTTCAAAAGATTTTGTCTTGTTCATCTAAGCTTTATATAATATATCCTGAACCTCACAATAAAACTGAGGGTAAAATTTATATTCTGCTCCCTGCCTCATCTGTCCCCTGAATTCTGGGAACATAGGCATGAATCATTATATTTAGTTGGACCCTGTACCTTGTACATGATAGAAAAGCACTTTACAAACTGTGCTACTTCCCCAACTTTCTTACTTTATTGACTGTATGAACAGAATATGGTTTTACCAACTTATATACAATGGTCAGCTTTTGGTTTTGTCCATTTCTTTAACTACATCCTTACTTTTTGTTATTGCTTACTATTAATTTTATTTGTATTATTTTTTCTTTATATTGCCAACACAGTAAGATTTTTTTCCTACACTTACAACATACTTAATAATTTCATAGACTTTATTGTAATCATAGTCACCATTCTGCTGACTCCTTTCAGATCCATCACCTCCTTCACTACACTGACTGCAGTTCAGGGTGCCTATATAGTCTTGGATGTGTAGTTGAAGAAATGATCAACCAACAAGGTGTCACAACTTTAAGAAAAATGGCTATCTTCTAGCCTTTTCAACAAATGGTGCTGGTTCAACTGGAGGTCAGCATGCAGAAGAAGGGGAATTGATCCATCTTTGTCTCCTTGTACTAAGCTCAAATCCAAATGGATCAAGGACCTCCACATAAAGCCAGACACTCTGAAGCTAATAGAAAAAAAACTGGGGAAGACCCTTGAGGACATTGGTACAGGGAGAAAATTTCTGAACAGAACACCAATAGCGTATACTCTAAGATCAAGAATTGACAAATGGGACCTCATAAAATTACAAAGTTTCTGTACAGCAAAGGACACCATCAAAAGGACAAATCGGCAACCAACAAATTGGGAAAAGATCTTCACCAATCCTACATCAGATAGAGGGCTAATATCCAATATATATATATAAAGAACTCAAGAAGTTAGACTCCAGAAAACCAAACAACCCAATTAAAAATGGGGTACAGAGTTAAACAGGGAATTCTCACCTGAAGAACTTCGGATGGCGGAGAAGCATCTTAAAAAATGCTCAACTTCATTAGTCATTAGGGAAATGCAAATCAAAACAACCCTGAGATTTCACCTTACACCAGTCAGAATGGCTAAGATTAAAAATTCAGGAGACAGCAGGTGTTGGAGAGGATGTGGAGAAAGAGGAACACTCCTCCACTGCTGGTGGGGTTGCAAATTGGTACAACCACTCTGGAAATCAGTCTGGCGGTTCCTCCGAAAACTGGGCACCTCACTTCCAGAAGATCCTGCTATACCACTCCTGGGCATATACCCAGAGGATTCCCCACCATGTAATAAGGATACATGTTCATAGCAGCCCTATTTATAATTGCCAGATGCTGGAAAGAACCCAGGTATCCCTCAACAGAAGAGTGGATGCAAAAAATGTGGTATATCTACACAATGGAGTACTATTCAGCCATTAGAAACAATGAATTCATGAAATTCTTAGGCAAATGGATGGAGCTAGAAAACATCATACTAAGTGAGGTAACCCAGACTCAAAAGGTGACTCATGGTATGCACTCACTAATAAGTGGATATTAACCTAGAAAACTGGAATACCCCAAACATAATCCATACATCAAATGAGGTACAAGAAGAAAGGAGGAGTGGCCCCTTGTTCTGGAAAGACTCAGTGAAGAAGTATAGGGCAAAACCAGAACGGGGAAGTGGGAAGGGGTGGGTGGGAGGACAGGGGGAGAGAAGGGGGCTTATGGGACTTTCAAGGAGTGGGGGGCTAGAAAAGGGGAAATGATTTGAAGTGTAAATAAAAAATATATCGAATAAAAAAAAAGAAAAATGGCTATCTTCTAGCATCTATCAATTACCAATAGTTCCTAAGCTAGTGGTGATTCTTCATGTATGCCTCTTCTCTCCATGCTGAAGTTTGTCTAACCCAAGCTTCTAGCGATCTCATGCATTATGTCTCAACTAATGAAAGCTTCTAAGTGCAACCATCCTACCTGTACAGGAAACGCTGTGGTATAGAGGCGATATTTTCTTCAGGATAATAGCCAAGCAGTATCATTCCTTGCCTTATGCTGTACTGATATTTTCCCATGGTATAGTAATTTCCTTTATTCATTGCTAACATGATTCAAGTAGGCTCAGGTGAACATCCACCCTCTTTGCTCGGATAGTCATAACTTTAAACATATTGCATAAATTTCTGACAATTTTGCATAATACTGGAGTATTTTGCCCATATGGACTTCCACCTAGATTTTAAAAGTAGTCACTGATATGTATTATTGTAGAGTGTGGCCACCACAGACAACCTCACATGTGATAATGGATGGAGACTTCTTAGGATACTGTAGATTAACAAAAAACAGTAACAACAAAAGGTGTTTGCCTTCCAACTCTAGCCTAGTGAATTGTTATTAAGAAGATCTCCAGAGAAGAATAAGCCTGAGAAATTCACATAACAAAGCATTGTAAGGGTTTGGGAATTTGTCCCTTTCCATTTTGTAACCAGGCTGTGTGGCTACAAAAGACAACCCAAGAAAGGCATAGTTTTGTATTACACCTCTAACCCAGTAATTCTAGGAGAATTTGACTTGAATATGTGGTGAAAACAAATGAAACAATCCTCAAAAAAAGGGAAAAGAAGAAAAAGAAAACAAAATAACAAAAGATAAAGAAATGGTAAAAGAAAATAAAAAGCAGGAAAGAAAAGAAGAAGATAGTTTTACCTTGTAGAGTGGCTGTTTCTAGCCTTATGACAATCTGTGATTATACTTAGGAGTAGATCTGACAAGCTTAAATTAGAAAAGAATATGTCTTATGCTGAATCTGCATGTATATCTACAGAAGTAACCTGCAAAAGTACCTTTTATTTGCCTGATTTCATCATTGAATTTGAGGTTTTTAGCCTCAGTCTGCTAACCTAGATCTAGTCCTAGAAGTTTCTAGTCTTCCTACAATCTTATCTAGGCTTAGAATGCTTTTAGCCTATGAAACTTATTGTTGACTCAGCTCACCCTTTCTAGTTCTTTCTGAGTTCTGGATGACTGCTTAAACTTGGCTGTCCTGTATCAAACTTATCACCAAGCTGACAGTTTCTGTTTGGCTTCTCATAGCCTCTTCTGAATCTTTCAGCTGCGCCTGAAACTAACTATTCAATCTATTCTAATCTTCTGGCTGTTTGATTCACCTGTGTCTAACTTGTTCTCTCTACAACCGGTGTCTGTAAAACTGTCCTGATAAACCTGCTTCCTTCCTTTTCTGCACTGCTTTCTCGTCACTAGCTTCTCTTTCCTCCGTTTTCTTGGGAGAGTTGGGCCTATCCTATTATTTTTAATCTTTCTCCAATTCATCACTTAGTCACTCAATTAGACATTACATTTAAACATGGGTGCTTCCTTCTACAAACTGACTTTACCTTCATTCTTTTTTATTAAATGTGTGTACTGAGAATGTATGTGTATTCTAGCCAGGGCAATTAAAGGTATGGGCTAAGGACTGAGTCACACAATAACCAGAAACAGTTATTTATAGCAAATAACACAATCTCAAGGTTCACAGTATAATAAATTATTCTGCAACAATAGATTCATCTGTATTTTATGTCAGTGGATTCTAGACTCAGCACATATGAGCAGATCAATGTAAGATGTTCGGCACTAGAGAAAGGAATGAACACATTTAGTATCTGACAAGGCCATGGGTTCTCAGATTTCTGAAAATTCTGCATGGCAGACGGTATCCTCAATATAATGGTGCTGGAAAGCAGGGCTAAATGGGACATCCTTTGTTCTTGAGGTTCTACACAGGTAAAGGGATTAATAGCAATTGAAGAAAGGCTTGTTGCTATAAAATTGATCTCTTGTTATCTTTCACTTCCTCTTTATCAATCCACAAATAAATGTCTCCATAAGCATCGACAAGTATCTTTCCTTGCTGACTCACCTCACTAGCCTCTGTGGCAGATTTTTACATGTAGTCTGACTGACCTGTAAACTGAGACCATCTTCTCTCGGCTTCCCAAGTCCTAGTGGTGCAAGTGTCAGTTTCTATTCCTGGTGACCCTTTGAGCATAATCCTATAACCAGGTCCACTGGACATCCCCAATATGGCTCTTGTCATGGTGGTTGTAACTATATCACTTTCCATACGAACAAACTTGTGAAATACACATCTACATTCTGTTTTGCTTCCTCAACAAAATGGCCTTGAGGTTTGTCCATATGTTTTTCCTGAAGCAGTTGCTTTCCTATATTATTGATGAAAATCTTCAATTAGGTGACTATGCCACATTTTTGCACCCTGTGACGAGTTAATAAATTCAATAGGAATAGCATATGGACAGTGATTATAAATAGAATGCTATAAAGATCCTTGTGTAGGGTTAGGGTTAGAGAAAAAAGTTATTGGGGTTTGCAAGATGGCCATGGAGATAAAGGAAAAAAAAACCAAGCCTGAAGACTTGAGTTCAATACCCAGGATCGACATGGTAGAAGGAGATAAGCACTGCCTCCATGTTGTCTTCTGACTTCTAGATATACATTGCACAGTGTATGTGCCTATGTACACACATTGTTTTAACTGTTTAATGAATTTCTGCTATGAATCATTGTACCCTGGTTTTACCTTCACAGTGATATATGGTAGTGTACATTGCTGGCTATAACCATACTCTTCAATTTAGCACTCTAATAGATGGATGGTGGCATTAAACTGTAACTTTGATTTGTATTTAATTATGACTAATTATGTTGATCATATTTCCACAAGCTTATTAACAATCCATTTGTCTACTTTAGTAGAGTATTTGTTCACATCTTTATCTACTTAGTACTGAGTCACTTATGTTCTTTTTGAGTTAGGATAATGGAGCCTATGCTTTTTAATTCAATTTTAAAATTTATTTTGAGAATTTCATCATGAATATTTTATTTATGTCATTTTAACCCTCTCTCTCCCCCCCCCCGCCAGCACTGTCTATACCCATAGATTCTTCTCAAATTCATAAATTTTCTTCTTTAATGATTTTTGTTGGATACAAACATGTACACATATGTTGCCTAGGTGGACTACATGCCGCTTGACCCTACCTGCCCTTGGAGGTTGGATGTGAGGTGGTGCAGAGTCAATGACATGGACTCAAGGAGCAGGTGAGAAATGCTGCTGCAAGCTCACCTGAGCGCTGCTGTAAGCTCCTTTAATACCCTCCACCCACGCCCCACTGGTCTTAAGAAAGTATCTATTCTAAACAGCCATTCCCAATTGGCTGGCATTGTCTCTGTCAGCAATTCTTGGTTTCTGTGGCAGTCCTCAACTAGGTCCTCCTGCAAGAAATGCTTTTGCAGCATCATGGACCCCAGTATTTACATAGAGGTGGCTCCAGAGTTCCTGCTGCACGCACGCACTCACACACACACACAGACATACACACACACACATTTTTTCATGTCTGTCTCTATTTTAGCATCAAGAACATGAGATTAGATAACATATCAGATGGCTTGTTCCTGGAGAAAACAGATTATACTTCTCTAACATTATTAATTTTCTGTAGCTTTTTATCCAAGGATGGGGCCTTATGAGAATACCTCCATATGTGTTGTCTTGTTTATTGATTTTTGTCATTGTCATGGTCTTGTTTGTACAACAAAATAGTAGATATTTCAAGGGGAAAGCTTCCTTATTACAAATAAAAGCTCCTTTTTTAAAGCAAATGCTCTAGATCTATAGATGTTATACTCTTTTTGTCCTCTCTTCCAATGTTCTTTGAGCCTTAGGTATAAGCGTTGGTTAATGATATACCAATAGATGTTATAGAACCCAGAATTGTTAGTTTCTGCAAGTTTTCCAATTGAGGATTTCTGTAATAGTTTCTATCTGCTGTAGAAGGAAGGTTCTCTACTGACAGGTGAAAATTATACTTATCTGTGGATATAAGGTTAAATATTTAAAATGCATATAGAAATTATACTGGTTTAAAAAACTGACATTAGTGGATTCTCCTACAGAGTTCATGACTTCATCACACAGAGATTGTTCATATGTTTATGATACCAGGGAACAGGATTCACCTATTGTGCTAGCCTTAAGTCCACTTAGGCAGTTGCAAGTTACCCAAACAGTTATTAGTTCCACTACAGTATTACAATTTCTATCTCACTGAATTCATCATAGTTTGGTCCACAGCCCTTACAGATGGGAAAAACTATTGCCTTTTCTTGTTTTCCATCACATCTTCAGATACCATGAGACACAGTAGTTGGTGATTTGGCTATCAGGTCAGTTTCCACTCAAATTACTCAAATATAGTAAATATGTATTATCTTCAGAAACCTTCAAGTTCTTGGAGGCAACCAAAGGCAATGGTTGTCACCACCTGTGCTGCTTTATGAATTTCCTGGAATCTTCTGTTTAAGCAAAGAAATGAAATGTCTCATGCATGGCACAATGAATTTTATAAATTAGTGTGTATTGCATGGAGTATTGTTTCCAAGTGGCATCTTCCATTTTATCTATCTAATCTATCTATCTATCTATCTATCTATCTATCTATCTATCTATCTATCTATCTATCATTTATCTATCTTCTGCTTCTCTAAACACATGTACACATATATATATGTATATAATGACTAAATAAACATAAACCATGTTTTGCAATGGTTCTTGTCAAATACTCATTGTGTCATTTATGCCTAATTTGTTCCCTTCCTCTGTTTTTCCCATCTTATTTTGTTTAAAATAGTTGATTGTTCTATTTAGTGATTCCTAAATGCTATGAGGATATTTTTTCTAATCCAAATAGTATAAGAAGTGTTTGCTCATAGAATTTTTAGTGTTATCTGTCATCAATTTATGTCTATGGTTGATCTCTAATTTTGAATATGAGGCTTAGTTTTCCTGGTACTGTCTCTTTTCAGTTTAAAAAGCAATCACATTTCATGTTTGGCTAGTATTAGTTAAAATACATGGAAATTTGAAAAGCAAACCCATAAAATTGTTCCAACAAGGAGACATGTATTGGTGGTTCCATGGGGATTTTCAGTTTCCTAAACTTTGGAACAAGCTTCCATATTGTATTAACCAATTACCATGGGTAATATGCTGTTGTCATGATTCTTATAATTCTATATCAGATGAATCCCCAACCAATAAATTAATTGATTTGGTAGTTCTATAGTTCCATAGGTTTATATACTTTCACACTGATTGGGTTTTTTTTTTTTTTGCTTTTTTTTTGTTTTTTGTCTGTTTGTTTGTTTTGCATTAATGGCAAAATGAATAACGGCTAAGAAGAGATTAAAATGCCTCACAATTAGAAGTGTACAGCAAAATGATTTTGGAAGATGGAGTGGTATTGAAAGCTACTGTGCCCTTAGTAACAATATACAGCTAAAGAAAGGTTTGATGGTTTTTAAAGCATGATCACTTTTAATAAAATTTTTAAGTCCAATGAGCTATAATGCACAACCTCATTTCCCCTCCTTCTTACTGACCACTCATTTATCATTTTTATTTATTTTGTATTCATATCTAACTCGCAAACACCAGATGTGTTCTTAAATAAATCCCTTGTTTTGCTGCTTAGTGGTTGTACATGCACAGTAAGACCTTACTTTCAAACTCACTCAATTCTACTAAATCTTTTTACAGCTGCAGTTAGGTAAAATTCCAAAATCAGTATTCTTTTCAATTAATCATTTTTTTAATTAACAGACTTTTATGATTGGTTGATCTAGAATTATTTATGTTTTCTTCTGACCTCAATAACTACTGTAGCATTATTTTGACAAATAATTTTAATGAACAAGATATTAATAATCACTGAAATAGGTTTATAAATAAAACATGACATCTGCAATTCAGAAATAATTTAGAAATATAGAGAAAAATACTTTATAATACCATAAATTCCATACTAAATGCAAGTAGTAAGATGCCTAGAGGAAACTGAAGAATGGTACAGAAACTTTTATGCATGATTGGTTTCTGAGTAAGAACATGTCCTTGTAGAAAGAAAGGACAAAATGAATAAATGTGAGGATCAATAAAAATGGCAACTAATCAGAAAGGGGAGATTATTATTATGATAATTATTAGAAGCAAACATGTAAGATAAAATGATATTACAAATAATTACTAAAGCAACCAGAGATGTAAATGCATGTTAGTCCTTTTGAGAGAACTATTATAATAAATAAAACTAAAACACCTTTCAAAAAGGTTTTAGTGCTTTAACAGGGATTTTACTTCTTTACATGTTAGTTGTTATTTTCCATGATTTGTATTAATTTATGAAATCAAATCTCTGTTTGATTTTAAAATGAATATTAATCTTCTTTGAAATTGTGTACACTCAGTATGTTCAATAAACAATAATTATGAGTAAATTTCAGAGTGATGTTTGGTTTGAAATAATTAGATATGTGTCATATTGGTGAGTGTTATTTTCAGGTAGGGCAAGTAATTCATTAGGCTATCCTGTAACTATGTCCTAAAAAAAATCCCATAAGATAAGGAACAATTCTGGTTTCATAAAAAGTGGCACTTTCACAGTAACAGTGTCTGGTGTATGATTCAAAGTCAGAGAAATGATGAAACACAGAGAAAGTAGATGAAGTCAAGGAACACATTGGCAAGAGGATCAGATAAATGCAAGGTATCTCTATATTCATTTTAGACTACTGATATCAGCTTTAGGGTTAAAGAGAAGACAAACGGGGCCATGAGACAAAAAGTAGGCCTAATTAGCAGTCTTGGTCAATCTGTGTTCTGGTTAGTGACCATTTTCTCAGCTCTGCCTCTGCTACAGTGTCAACAAAAGTTCTTAGGGAGACAAGCTAGATTTAAGATGAGATGAATGTATCCCCTCTTGAGCCCTCCTTGTTGCTTAGTATCGCCGGATCTCTGATCTGTAGTACTTTAGAGTACTGATCCGGTAATTTATAGGTAATGTCCAGTTATAAGTAAGTAGATGCCATGGTTGTTTTCTAGGTCGGGGTTACATTACTCAGAATGATTTTTTCTAGTTATGACTATTTGGCTGAAAATTTCATGATGTCATTATTTATCACAGCTGAGGAATACACCATTTTGTAAATATACTATGTTTATTTTTATTAATTTTTTTATTCGATATATTTTTATTTTCATTTCAAATGATTTCCCCTTTTCTAGACCCCCCACTCCCTGAAAGTCCCATCAGCCCCCTTCCCTCCCCCTGTTTTCCCACCCATCCCTCAACAGAAGAGTGGATGCAAAAAATGTGGTATATGTACACAATGGAGTACTATTCAGCCATTAGAAACAATGAATTCATGAAATTCTTAGGCAAATGGATGGAGCTGGAGAACATCATACTAAGTGAGGTAACCCAGACTCAAAAGATGAATCATGGTATGTACTCACTAATAAGTGGGTGTTAACCTAGAAAACTGGAATACCCAAAAAAATACTACGTTTTAATCCATGTTTTCTCTGATGAGGAACATCTAGGTTGTTTTCAGTTTCTGGCTGTTATTAATAAAGTCTGTTGTGAACATAATCGAGCATGTTTTCTTGTGATATGATGGAGGGTTGTTGGCCTTATACAATCTTTACAATTTCAAAGGGTCCCATTTATTAGCTATTGATCTTAGCACCTGTGCTACTGCTATCTTTATCAGGAAGTTGTCTCATGTGCCAATGAGTTGAAAGCTATTTCCTGTTTTCTCTTCTCTCAGGATCAGTGCTTCTGGTTCTACATTGAATATTTGATAAACCTGAACTTGTGCTATGTGCAGTGTTGTATATATGAATTAATTTGCATTATTCAACATACCAACATCCTGTTATACCAGAACAATTTACTGAAGATGCTTCTCTTTTTTTTGCATTGTATAATTTTGAATAATTTGTCAAAAATCAGCTGTCCATACATATGCGATTTTACTTCTGGGTCTTCAGTTTAATTTCATTGATCCTCCTGTCTGGTTTTATGCCAACACTGTTAGCATTCCTTCTAGGCTCTGCCCATCAATTACCTGGCAACAGCCAGGTAAGCCTGGGTTGATATAAAAGGGACTGTTTGCCCCTCTCTGACTCTCTGACCCCTCTCTCTCCCTAACCCCTTTTTTCCTCTCTCCCCTTTTCCTCCCACCTCTCTCTCTCCACATATTCCTGACTGCTCTTTCTCTCTCTTTCTCTCCTTCTCTCTCTCTCTCTCTCTCTCTCTCTCTCTCTCTCTCTCTCTCTCTCTCTCTCTCCTCTCTCTCTCTTCTTCCCTCCCTCTGAGTGTGTGTCTTATCTGTCTTTCTCAGTCTCTACTTCCTTCTCCATGCCCCCTGCCATGTCCTACATAAACTCTATTCTACACTATATCCATCCTAAGGGGGAAGGGACCCTTCCCACCTCACCTCACCTCGCTCTATAAAACATATCCTTGGCTCTCTTAAGAACACAACAAATACATGTGGTTTTATAATTATAGCTTTATAGTAGAGCTTGGAATAAGGGATGGCGATATCTCCCAAAGAATTCTGGAATGCTAGAGAATTCAGAACTGTTTTATCTATCCTGAGGGATATTTTTTTCTTATATAAAGTTGAATATTGTTCTTTCAAAGTCTGTAAAGAATTGTTTTGGGAATTTAATTGGGGATTTCATTGAATCTGTGTGTTGCTTTTGGAAAGATAGGCATTATTATTATATGAATCCTACCAATCTATGAGCAAAGGAGATCTTTCCTTCTTTGGATATCCTCTCTAATTTCTTTTTTTAAACAATTGATGTTCTTGCTTGTTGAGAGTTATACTGTTATTTTGTCGAATTGGTGGCTATTGTGAAGCATATTGTTTTCCCAAATTCTTTCTCAGTCCATTTCTGTGTATAGGAGGGCCACTGATAAATTTATTTAAGTTGATCTTGCATCCAGAGACTTCACTGAAAGTGACTAACAGCTAGAGGAGTTCTCTGGCAGAACTGTGAGTTTGATTATATGTACTATCATATCATCTGCTAATTTGGATACTTTATCTTCCTTTTCAATTTCTATCCTTTGGATCTGTTTGAATTGTCTTATTGCTCTAACTAGAACTTCAAGTACTATACTGAATAGTTGAGAGAGTGGACAGCTTTTCTACGTTCCTGATTTCAATGGAACTGTTTTTTAGGTTCTTTAATTTGGTGTTGGCTCTATATTGTCTTCATTATGTTTATGTATGTCCCTTGCATCTGTGATCTCTCTAAGATTTTTAAGATGGGGTGTTGCATTTTGTCAAAGGCTTTTTTCAGGATCCAATGAGATGTTCCTGTAGTTATTCTTTTTCTTTTCATTTGTTTATATGTTGAACCGCGCTTACAATTTTTTTTATTATGTTAAACAATGCCATAATTTCTGGAATGGAGTCAACTTGATCATGTTGGATGAGCTTCTTGATGTGTTCTTGACTTTAGTTTCCAAGTATGTTATTAAGTATTTTGCCTCAGTGTTCATGACGAAAATTGGTCTGTTCTCTTTCTAGGTTAAGTCTTTCTGTGGTTTGGGTTTCAGGGCTACTGTTGCCTCAAAATAAATTTGGCTATGGTCCTTCTGTTTCTATTTTGATGAATTATTTGAGAATTATTGGCATTGGCTCTTCTTTGAACATCTGGTAGATTTCTGCTCTAAAATTTTCTGGCCTGAATTTTATTTTGGTTTGGAGACTTTTAATGACTGCTATTTTCTTAGCATTTATAGGTCTATTTAAAGTTTTTATTTAATTTTGTTTTAATTTTGCCAAGTGGTATCCATAAAGAAATTTGTCCATTTATTTTAAATTCTCCAATTTTTTGAAGTACAAGTTTTTGAATTATGATCTGATAATTCTTAGGATCTTTTCCAAGTTTGTTGTTATGCCCCATCCAAAAATTTGTCTAATTTTTTTTAATTTGAACATTTTACTTAGACTTTTAGTTAGTTTGCATAAGAATTGATGTATGTTTTGACTTTCTCAAAGAACCAACTCTTTGTTCTATTGATTTCTTTTAATGTTCTTTTTGTTTCTATTTTATTGATTTTAGCCCTGAGTTTGATTATTTTCTCTAATCCTTTTGGTTGTGTTTACTTCTAATGTTTCAAATTCCCTTGATGTTTCATGTCAGAAAATGTTTACAATTAACATTTTGACTATTGTATCAATTTCTTCTAAAGTATGATTTATGCCTAAAACTCTTTCTTCCATGTCTTTTATTCTGTTGGTGATGCTTGCACCTGTAGCTCCTGTTTGCTTACCTAAATTTTTCCATCCCCAGGGTTCCCTCAGTTTGTGTTTTCCTTATTGATTTTATTTTCATTTTTTGGGTGTTGAACAATTTTATTCATTTCTTTCACCTGCTTTTTGTTTGTTTCTTTGTTTGTTTATATTTTCCTGGATTTCTTCAAGGGGTTATTCATTTCCTCTCTAAGTGCCTCTATCATTTTCACTACATTAGATTTTTGGTCAGTTTCTTGGGCTTTAGCTGCATTTGAATATGCAGTGTTTTTTGAATTAGGACAGCTGGGCTGTGGTAGGGCCATGTTGCCCTAGATGTTGTTGTGTTTGTCCTTATGCTGACTTCTATTTGTCTGGGGTTCCTAGCACAGGGTTGGGCTCCAATAGAGCAGGATTCTTTTCTGGGGTTCTGTTCTTGGGTATGGAACCCAGAGGAGGAGCTATATACTATTTCTTAAGAAAATACATTTTATTTAGGGTATAAAACACTTTTTATATATCTCCAAAAGAAGGTACACTTTTTATATCTTTACTTCACATATTAAGAACAGTTAATTTCATTTGAACCCTTGGGAAAATTAAATTCTTGCCACATGCAGAATCCTCAAGTTTGTGTATATTGGGAATTTGCTGAGTATGGGGAGGTTTTGAAATTTTAGTCTAAAAAAAATATATTCAAGAGAATATATTTAAAAATCTTTTATTCATAAGCATGGCCTTTCTCCTCAGTCTTCAGTTCAATCTCTGTTCAGTAATTGGTGAGAATAAAAGCTTAAAATCTCGAGTCTGCAGTTAGCAGATTTACAGAGGAGCTGAAGGAAAGGGCTACTGGAAGTGATAATTTGAGTTCCATCTTATTTCCCAGAAACTTTAATTTTATCCTTTGCTTTCATTATCTTTCTTATGCATTAACTTTCTATTGAAAAACTTGAATGTTTTTTTTCCAGTATTGGTCAATCACTATTTCTTATATTATTGCCAAATTTCAATATAGTTTTAATTACACAAATGTTTTCCCTTCTCTTTCTCTCCTTCCTCCTCTTTTCCATCTCTTTTAATGTGTCCTGTTATATGTAGATCTACATAGAGAGGGCAGTCTTGATTGACATTTCTCATTTTTATCTTTTGTTTTCTCCAGGATTTTCACTGTGCAGAAACATATTGATTGGGTAACACTATCTGGCTTCCAAATCCCAGGCTTCTGCCTGTCTGTGTAACAGTATTATTGGGATTCTAGATAAGCACTACCATGACCAAGTTGGGTTTTGCTTAATGTCTACCTTTCAATTGTGCATATAATATTTTCAGCATATGCTTAATGACTATGAGCAGTCATAAAGGGAAATATTCACAGAATACAATTACATATACATCCATAAATATTAAATTCGAGAGTTTATTTGTATTGAAGAATAACAATCCCCATAGTGTCTTATGGTTTCAGATTGTTATATATATGATCTTCTTCACTAATGCCAAATGAACTTTAAGAATCGTCTTTATTGTAGTCACTCTATATTTCTTCTAGTACTTTCTTATATTCTATGTAAGCCACTTTTCTTTTGTTGTGATAAAGTACCTTGATGAATCAACTTATAAAAATGTATTTGTGGTTGTTTCAGTAGTTTTGACCCTCATAGATTCATGTGTTTGAGTGCTTGACCAGAGGAAGTGGCACTTTTAGGAGGTGTCCTCTTATTGGATGGAGGAGTGTGTTTTTGCTACAGGCAGTGTATTAGTGTGTACATGGACTTTGAGGTCTTCTATACTCAGGCTCCCCCCATCGCAGAGACATTCTCCTCTTGGCCGCCTGCAGGGCATTTTCACCTCTGTAGTCTGTGGGTCAGGATGGAGAACTCTCAACTCCTCTGGTACCATGTCTGCCTGGAAGCTGCCATGGTCCTGTCGTTATGATAATAGACTCAACCTTTGAAACTATATATCAATCCCAATGAAATGTTCTCCTTTATATGAATTACCATGATCATGTTGTTGCTTCACAACAATGAAAGCCTACCTAAGATAGTAGTTAATTGGGCTTACTCTTTCAGAGAGTTAAAGCCTATGTTGTCAGAGCAAAGTCATGATGGCTGTAAAATAAAATAAAATAAAATAAAATAAAATAAAATAAAATAAAATAAAAACTAAAAAAAATTTAAAAAAAAGATAAAATGGGGAGCTCATATCTTGATGCACAAGAAGGCAAAGAGAGTTCACTGCAAATGGCAAGTGATTTTTAGACTCTCAAAGCTCTGTGTTGTACCTTCCCCCTAAGGCCATGCCTCATAACTGTAAATGTTGCTTTTATTTCAGCAGATTATAAGATGAGATGAGAGCCATTACCAAACTGTGAAAATATACTGCTTCGACCAAGCCCAGAGTCTTTCCTTCTCTGTTCAAACTATCCCTAGGCCCAAACTTAAAAGCTTCTGGGGTCTATACAATCTAAACTCCCAAGCTGACTGATTCAATCTGGCTTCACTTGGCTTCTGACTGAAATGCTCTGCTTGTCTTCATACTAACTTTGACAATAGGTTTTATCTTCTGGTTCCCTTTTCTCTTCCTTTCATTTTCTGGCTCATGCTGTCTTCACCTGTATCTAGCTTGTTCTCGCTGACACCCATCTTTGTAAACTGTCCTGGTAAAACAGCAATACATATACCATCCACCAATCTTCTCTCTTGATGCTGCCATGTAACCTTTTCTTCATTTGCTGTTCTTCTGTGAGTTGAATATCCTATCTCTGACTCATTCTTTCAAATCTTTCTCTGATTCATCACTTTGTCTGCCCCTTAATTAAATGTTACTTCCAAACATGGCTGCTTCTTTCTTGCTTGCTTGCCTTCATTGTTAGTGATGAAAGGTGTGTTTGGTAATGGTATGTCTGTATTTTAGGCAGATCATACTGTAATCCAGGGAATATCTATATTCTGGCCAAATCATATAGACCTAAAATATCTTTGGATGTGATGCCTTGCCAGGCCAGCCATGTTGCTGGATTTTAATCCCTCTACATCCTAATACTTACAACAATTGTGGACCAAGTATTCAATTATATGAGCCTATAATTACCATTCATGTGCACACAACCACATAATGTTACATACTCGTGCTAATAGACAAAGTTGCTCTTATGTATAGGCATACATGGTGAAATATTATTCTGAAGCTATTTTGTAAAAGGAAAACAGATTTCCAATATTTTTTTCAAATTTAATTTTGTAACATAGTCAAACATCAAAAAGTGATGAATACACATATCACAGGTAGAATTGTAAATTCTGAACCATGACATTCAGTGTTCTCTATGAATCAGAGATAAAAATACCTACCTGGCTTACAGTCTCACATAAGCATATTCAAAGAGACACACAACAGTAGAGTAGCTATTAAAGAACTTAAAGGATCTGAAAATGAAGTAGCCCAATGTACATAAGTTCTTGCTCTGTATCTTTCTGAGAAACCTTCAAATTATTTGCCTCATAGTTATACAGTCAGTAAAAACAAATTGGCTTAAGACAACAATTATTTAAAATGGAAAAGAAATGATTTGGATAAGTAATTATTTACACCACCGAAGTTTTCAATTTGTATATTCCATTACATTCTTATTTTACAATAAAATATTACTGAGTTAATGTTTGCCAGATGCTAGGTTCACTATGTGGGCATTTTTCCATAGAGAAGAGATTATCCTTCTTGCCCTGGTTTGTTAATCGTATCTTCTGATGACAAGTTGATCCTGATTTGGTTAAAATTGATGATTCCTTCTGGATGAGGTGCCCAGCATCTTCCATATGACTTTGGAGAACCGATGTTTGCAGCGAGATTTAATGCCAAGATTTCTCTCACACTGGAATGAAAATTTTACTAATAAATACTACATGCATTTCTACAAACTCTGTGACTGTGTATATAAGAGTTAGAATTGCTTGTAAATAATTTTTGATGCATCCTTTGGTTCCTTTGATATCTCTGCTGAGACATATTCATTGTATTACGTTACAGAAACCCATCTCAAAGTAATTCGAATGCCAAAGAAAAGTGCTATTTCTTTAAAGGTCAAACACTGAAATGGGAGTGTGTTATGGCAAGACTTTCAAAACTGAGGCTTAAGAACAATTTGGATTACTTCATGTTGAATTTAGTGACATATATAAATGCACAAATAACACTCTTCTTTGAGTAGAAAGAAAAAAGCTATGAATGGAAGATTAATAAGAAAATATTGGTATTAATTTTAAAATTCCTCAAGAAAATCATTACAAAGTCAACATTGCACTTCTATCATGAATTAAGTATTTTATAAACTAAGATTACATTTCATCAGTCATAGTCAATTACAAATTTTAAAAGTAATTCTTAGGTACAGTGTGCTGGCCTTGAATTTGCTATACAGTTGAAGATTACATAAAATCCTGATATTTGTGGCTCAATACCTAAATGTTTTTCTTATAAGTGTGTGTCACCACACACAAATGAGTGACTCATATTGCATGAGTCTTTTGCATGAATGTTCTGTAAAAATGTGTTTTTATGAAATTACATTTCCATGCCTTTAGACAAAAGTAATCATGGGACTACCCTGAGGAAAAAATACTGAGACCACTTGAGACTATTCTTCAGAAGTTTTAAAGATAAATGCTTTGACCATTATCTTAAGTAAATGTAAAATAAAGAATATTAAGTTGCAATGTCATTCTCTGGTGCATTCAATGTAGAACTTTCATGCATAAAATAATAGAACCATGAGGATAAAAAATGAACTTAGATTAAAATTAATTCTGTAAGCCATATCCATATTCCTGAATTAAATGATAGGGATGCTGTGGGCTTAAAAGATAACTATCAGAAAAGCCTGTACTCTAGGATTTACCTATCAGATTTCTCTTCAGGTAAACACCTAAATGTGTAAACTAGCAATTCAAACTCACTTACCTGTATGCTTAGGTAACTTGTCTAGGGCTTTTGTTTGTTTGTTTGTTTGTTTGTTTGTTTGTTTGTTTTTGGTTTTTGGTTTTTTGAGACAGAGTTTCTCTGTTTAGCCCTGGCTGTCCTTGAACTCACACTGTAGAGCAGGCTGGCCTCGAATTCAAGAGATGCTCCTGCCTCTGCCTCTCAAGTGCTGGGATTAAAGGCGTACACCACCATTGCCAGGCATCTAGGGCCATTCTTTTTTTTTTTTTCAAGAAACATTTTTTTTTATTCGATATAATTTATTTACATTTCAAATGATTTCCCCTTTTCTAGGCCCCCCACTCCCCGAAAGTCCCGCAAACCCCCTTCTCTTCCCCTGTCCTCCCACCCATCCCTTCCCACTTCCCCGTTCTGGTTTTGCTGAATACTGTTTCACTGAGACTTTCCAGAACCAGGGGCCACTCCTCCTTTCTTCTTGTACCTCATTTGATGTGTGGATTATGTTTTGGGTATTCCAGTTTTCTAGGTTAATATCCACTTATTAGTGAGTGCATACCATGATTCACCTTTTGAGTCTGGGTTACCTCACTTAGTATGATATTCTCTAGCTCCATCCATTTGCCTAAGAATTTCATGAATTCATTGTTTCTAATGGCTGAATAGTACTCCATTGTGTAGATATACCACATTTTTTGCATCCACTCTTCTGTTGAGGGATACCTGGGTTCTTTCCAGCATCTGGCAATTACAAATAGGGCTGCTATGAACATAGTAGAACATGTATCCTTATTACATGGTGGGGAGTCTTCTGGGTATATGCCCAGGAGTGGTATAGCAGGATCTTCTGGAAGTAAGGTGCCCAGTTTTCGGAGGAACCGCCAGACTGATTTCCAGAGTGGTTGTACCAATTTGCAACCCCACCAGCAGTGGAGGAGTGTTCCTCTTTCTCCACACCCTCTCCAACACCTGCTGTCTCCTGAATTTTTAATCTTAGCCATTCTGACTGGTGTAAGATGAAATCTTAGGGTTGTTTTGATTTGCATTTCCCTAATGACTAATGAAGTTGAGCATTTTTTAAGATGTTTCTCCGCCATCCGAAGTTCTTCAGGTGAGAATTCTTTGTTTAACTCTGTACCCCATTTTTTAATAGGGTTGTTTGGTTTTCTGGAGTCTAACTTCTTGAGTTCTTTATATATATTGGATATTAGCCCTCTATCTGATGTAGGATTGGTGAAGATCTTTTCCCAATTTGTTGGTTGCCGATTTGTCCTCTTGATGGTGTCCTTTGCCTTACAGAAACTTTGTAATTTTATGAGGTCCCATTTGTCAATTCTTGCTCTTAGAGCATACACTATTGGTGTTCTGTTCAGAAACTTTCTCCCTGTACTGATGTCCTCAAGGGTTTTCCCCAATTTCTTTTCTATTAGCTTCAGAGTGTCTGGCTTTATGTGGAGGTCCTTGATCCATTTGGATTTGAGCTTAGTACAAGGAGACAAGGATGGATCAATTCGCATTCTTCTGCATGCTGACCTCCAGTTGAACCAGCACCATTTGTTGAAAAGGCTATCTTTTTTCCATTGGATGTTTTCAGCCTCTTTGTCGAGGATCAAGTGGCCATAGGTGTGTGGGTTCATTTCTGGATCTTCAATCCTGTTCCATTGATCCTCCTGCCTGTCACTGTACCAATACCATGCAGTTTTTAACACTATTGCTCTGTAGTATTGCTTGAGGTCAGGGATACTGATTCCCCCAGATTTCCTTTTGTTGCTGAGAATAGTTTTAGCTATCCTGGGTTTTTTGTTGTTCCAGATGAATTTGATAATTGCTCTTTCTAACTCTGTGAAGAATTGAGTTGGGATTTTGATGGGTATTGCATTGAATCTGTATAGTGCTTTAGGCAAAATGGCCATTTTAACAATATTGATTCTACCGATCCACGAGCATGGGAGGTTTTCCCATTTTTTGAGGTCTTCTTCCATTTCCTTCTTCAGAGTCTTGAAGTTCTTGTCATACAGATCTTTCACATGTTTGGTAAGAGTCACCATCTAGGGCCATTCTTACCTTTTACTTTCCAGTGATAATTTTTCTTCTTATTAGATGTAGTTTTTTCTAGAGAAAAAATTGAATGTGCATGATCTGGGTACAAAGATTTAGGTTACTTTGAACTTTACTTCCAGTAGATAAGTCTGATAAAGATTTAAGAAAGCAAACTAAAAATATTCATGGGGTAGAAAAAAGAACTGAGGTGAAAGTGAAAAGATTTAAACAGATAAGTTAATTCAATAATTATAGGAAATTGTGAAGTTAACATCCAAACATAAAAAGCACTTAAAGCTCCCAAAATAAAGGAAAGCATATCATAGTCAGAATTCATGGGACCCAAGCATTGACAGCAGAGGACTGTCAGTGTGTATGCATGTGTATGAGTGTGTGTGCTTGCAATTTACCTTGTAACCCAAATAGAAGCTCAGGTCTACAACTTCATCAGAAAGTGCATTAGAACTTTAGAACTTTATTACTTCTTTTTTTTTTAATTTATTGATATATTTATTTACATTTCAAATGATTTCCCTTTTTCTGGACCCACACTCCCCGAAAGTACCATCAGTCCCCTTCCCTCACCCTGTTTTCCCACCCAACCCTTGCCACTTCCCTGTTCTGATTTTGTTCTATACTGTTTCACTGAGTCTTTCCAGAACAAGAGGCCACTCCTCTGTTCTTCTTGTACCTCGTTTGATGTGTGGATTATGTTTTGGGTATTCCAGTTTTCTAGGTTAATATCCACTTATTAGTGAGTGCATACCATGATTCATCTTTTGAGTCTGGGTTACCTCACTTAGTATGATATTCTCTAGCTCCATCCATTTGCCTAAGAATTTCATGAATTCATTGTTTCTAATGGCTGAATAGTACTCCATTGTGTATATATACCACATTTTTTTGCATCCACTCTTCTGTTGAGGGATACCTGTGTTCTTTCCAACTTCTGGCAATTATAAATAGGGCTGCTATGAACATAGTGGAACATGTATCCTTATTACATGCTGGGGAATCTTTTGGGTATATGCCCAGGAGTGGTATAGCAGGATCTTCTGGAAGTGAGGTGCCCAGTTTTCAGAGGAACTGCCAGGCTAATTTCCAGAGTGGTTGTACCAATTTGCAACCCCACCAGCAGTGGAGGAGTGTTCCTCTTTCTCCACATCCTGGCCAACACCTGCTGTCTCCTGAATTTTTAATCTTAGCCATTCTGACTGGTGTAAGGTGAAATCTCGGGGTTGTTTTGATTTGCATTTCCCTAATGACTAAAAACATCCAATGGAAAAAAGATAGCCTTTTCAACAAATGGTGCTGGTTCAACTGGAGGTCAGCATGCAGAAGAATGCGAATTGATCCATCCTTGTCTCCTTGTACTAAGCTCAAATCCAAATGGATCAAGGATCTCCACATAAAGCCACATACTCTGAAGCTAATAGAAAAGAAACTGGGGAAGACCCTTGAGGACATCGGTACAGGGAGAAAGTTTCTGAACAGAACACCAATAGCATATGCTCTAAGATCAAGAATTGACAAATGGGACCTCATAAAATTGCAAAGTTTCTGTAAGGCAAAGGACACCATCAAGAGGACAAATCAGCAACCAACAAATTGGGAAAAGATCTTCACCAATCCTACACCAGATAGAAGGCTAATATCCAATATATATAAAGAACTCAAGAAGTTAGACTCCAGAAAACCAAATAACCCTATTAAAAATGGGGTACAGAGTTAAACAAAGAATTCTCACCTGAAGAATTTCGGATGGCGGAGAAACAACTTTATTATTTCTACAAGCTGTCTTGAAGTTTGTGGAAATGATCATGCCTTTGGGAAAAAGATGTTGCTTGCTACCAAACACACACAGACACACACACTCAGACACATATACACACACACACACACACACACATGAACACATACACACACACAAATGCATAACATTTGTGCTGGTTTGGTTTTGTACATTTGTAGCAAACTCTGATAAAAGGAATTGTAATTGAGAAAATGTCTCCATGAGATTGGCTCTTAGGCAAATCTGTAGGGTTTTGTTTTGTGTTTTGTTTAGTTTCTTTTTCTTGACAGATGATTGATGTTGAAGGCACTAACTTCCCAGAGGCGGGGTTACCCTTCCTTGGGCAAGTGTTTAGGGTGTTTATGAAAGCAGGTTGAGGATACCATGAGGAGCACACCAGCAAGCCTGGCTTCTGGTTTGACTCTGTATCCTGGTTCCTACCATGAGTTTCTGTCCTGACTTCCCTTCATTATTAGCTGATTGGGGCTTATAGGCTGAAGTAAACCCTATTTTCCTCAAGTTGGATTTGATTAGAGTGTCTTATTAAAGGAGGAGAAATGCTAAGACATCAACATTAGGGAATAACTTTGGAAGAAAACTTAATTCTTTCACTAACATAAATTAAAAAGTTAAAAGCTGATATGTATATAATATTTACTTTGAATAATGAAATAATCAATTGTGAACATTACTCTCATTTCATAAAAATCTGTATCATACAAGGCAATACATTCACATAGAAATAAACGGAACTCAAATGAGGCACTGATTGTTGTTTCCTAATTAATTATTGAACAGTAAAATACAATCAGAGTTAAAAATTAAGCACTAAAATATATAACCTTTTCTTGAATAGTAACAAAAAATCTATATTACCTATTTAGGAGAAAAAACTGGTAGCTATCTCTAGTTATATAGTGTTGATATTAAATCAGATAAATAGACAATTTGGAATATTCTGTTACACCACTACAGTTTTACTATTCATGTGGACATAACTATCTGATATTTCCTCTCACTTTTATGAAGTTTGTCAATTCTTTAGGTTTCATCAGAAGAAAATGTGTCAAATGTGTGAGGCCAGATGTGAAGTTCTCTAGTCTCTGTCTTCCACTGTGAGTAGACATATATCCTAAACACCTGTTGAATATCCTGACATAAGGTGGCAGAGCCCAGAGAGATGGCTTAGAGGAGAGAGTATTTGACCCACAAGCATGAGGACCAGACTTCTAACCATTAATGGCCACAATAAAGGCATAGGGAGTCCACCTGTCATGCCAGTTCTCAGGAGGTGAAAAGAAGATGACAAGGGACATACTGGCTCAAAACAAACTTGCCAAACCAAAGATTTCTAGGTTTAGTGACAGACCACCACTCTCTTAGGCAATATGTGAAGATCAATTGAGGAAGATATGTGGTGACAACTTCTGCCCTCCAGATGCACATATGCTCATATGCACCAACAGACATGTGCACCCACATACGTCAGAGCACACACATGCATAGCACTGTATCAGTGTCACACAAACAGGGCTGAGTGGCTAAGAAAGTTGTTATACCAATGACTACAAAGGAGCATTGAATATTTTTGTGCACTAATAGTGAGAACCTAAGGAGAGTGTTAGGATTCTGTTTGACAGAAGAGATTTCAGAATTATATGCCCAGAAAATCAAGTTCCATATCTGCCACTCGGTCTGTGGTCTTGAGCAAGTTTTCTAGCCTCTCTGGGATTTGGCTTTTCTACTTGCAAAGTTGTGATAACAGTGGCACTGAACTGTCACAAGAAAACAAAACAAAACAAAAAATCCTCAAATGGCACTTGACAGACATTACACAGCTGTATGTTTTAATGTGTGTGTATGTGTGTGTGTATTTTTTGTGTGTGTTTGTGTATGCCTGTTAATATTTTGCAATTAGAAAAGAATAATATAATTGAGAGATCATTTTTTAAAATTATTTAACCTTACTTAAGCAATAGTAATTGTAATAAAATGGCTTCTTTAAGCACTTAAATCACCAGCAATGCACTATATAACTGCTTTTGTTTTGCTTTTTCTTTTTAAGATTTGGGTAATTTACATGCTAAGCAGTGTATAGAATGTGTCCCCTCCACCACTGTAGAAGTGTGGTTAGTTCAGTAGCACACGAATAGCAATGAATGAGAAATATAAAGTAAGCTAAATGGGTTCCCCAGTGAAAACGCACATTCTAGCTGAAGGGAAACAATCGCAAGTGGAGAAGGATACATTTATCTTCAACTTTTTATTATTAGAGGATTGAGCCCTGAGGACGATTGAGCCATTGCGTTGTCAGATTTAGATTTGAACCATGACATAGAACATTATTATTATTACTATTATTATTATTAATTTATTTATTTAAAATTAGATTATTCTAATCTGAAAAGAGGGGGTGGAAGTTTGAAATTTTTCTATTGAGTATGCAAGAGTAGAGACTTTTTGTTTGTTTTTTTGAATTGTTTTATACTGACTGTCATTTATTATGTTTGCATGTTAAATGAAAAGTATCTCACTATTCATTACACTTCTTAATATAATCACTCCCCATGTGTGGACAAGCATTATGACTTCACTATGCCCCTATATTTATGTGATTATATTCATCTAAGTGGCTTACATAGATAAGATGTACAATATATGACTTTCACTTCAATATCAAATACATGTTATGAAATATTTCATGAAACATATATTGGATTCTTAATTAAGAATATGTTGAGACTTTTTACATTAAAATGTGCTTTTTTCCCTTCAAAGTTATAAAAGTGAGTAAGAACAAACAAAATGTTTCTTCAAATATACTCCTTAAATAATGTATTTTTCCTAGTGTAATATATAATAAGATTCACTCTCAATTTGTATACATGTCTACACTTACCTGCCATAGATTTTGAAGAAATTCTCTGCATTGAATCATTTTGGGGAAGACTTTGATTGAACAATCTATCTTAGAAATTGAAAATGGGAAAAAACAGAAAAATCACTGTGTGCCAGATGGTTTTCATAAACCCAGCTGGCGATCCATGAGTTTGGAAGCCTTCGGCTGGATTAACTGCCTTAAATTTCTTAATTAATTGCTTTAAGGAATTGATTTATAACCACAGAGAACTGCTGTGTAGCAACCAAGTCATTTCAAAGAATAAGGACAGAAAACACACACATGGAATGAACAAATTGAAAGACACGGGTGACAGACAACACTGGTATTCTATCCATTCTGGAAAAGGGCAGGATCAATCTAAATGACCTTTATATAATGGTGTTCACATAGAAGCATTAAAGATATCTAATTTCATTTGATTCTATTTGTAAATTTGGTTTGGGATAAGTGGTAAGTGAGGATGGAATGTATTTTTCCAGGTTTCTATGAAACACTTTCTGGAAGTTGGCTGTCATTCAGCTCGGTGTACTTTCTAGTCACTTGTTTTTGTCTCACTGACATTCCTTTTACTTGACATCAGTTTCCTTGGACGCTACTCCTCAAATGACCCTCATCTCTGAGGAAGGGAAAATTACGAATGAATTTGACTTGCCTTCATGGGATGTTTTACCTACTGGTGAAAGCAAAGGGTAAAGTCTCAAGGTAGGGGCCATTTGTCAATTTAAAAGATCATTTATCTCCTCATTAAAGGATCTAGTTTCTAAGTGTCATGACTTTGTATTGAATACGTAGAGTATCTTTTCTTCTTAAAGCCTTCTACCCTTACTACTGCTGATGAACCCTCACAAAAACTGAGGTACTCAACAAAGAAATGAGTGATCCACAGAGAAATCTAAAAGACCTGGAAAGGGCTTCCATACAAGAATTAAAGTCAAAAGACATTTAATGTCTGTTCTTATCTTCATCTTCACTTCCTCCTCTTTTAAATCATTTTTATTATTTGTATTTGGTTCTTCTTTAGAAGAAGAAGTTTAATTGTTACATCCAATCAGCTTCTTTATTATTCCCTGGTGTGCTTACCCATCTTCAAATAGCTATTAACTATCAATACCACTTGAAAGCTTGAGGGTAAAATGGAATGTAGAATTCAGTCTTAAAATAGCATCTTATATTAGTCCCCTGTGAGTCATCATTAAAATTAGAACCAAATTAGTATGGAGCAAGGAGACATAGACTGACGGAAATTGAAAGGAGAAGTGGGAAAGATGAAAACTCATGAACAGCTAGAAAACAATTCTAGGTTTAATTTTCTATATTTAGCCAAAAAGAAGTCACATTTCTAAAGTACGAATGGGCCTGTCTTGAATAATGAAAGTTTAAATGTAGCCACCTAATTTCTTTGGCTATTATTACACTCAGTTGTGGTACCAGTTTTTCTGCAATAAATGTTTAGAAGCAAGGATTTGAAGCCTAGGAGAGAAGATAAAAAGATATTTCATCTACCTCAAGCTATTTCTTATTTCAAAGATACTTGCTTAGATACTGAAACTAAACGAAAATCTACACATTTAATTGAGAGTGCTTTTAGGGTCAGAGCTAGTCCATAACCATCTATCTTAGAGTGGGCAAACGATTTCTCTAATAACTAGGACATAGCCTGGCAGGTAACAAGTTCTTGTTGCTATAGACATCTGTTTTTCCTCTCAGAATGTATCTTTAATATTTTATTGTACACCAGTTATTTCCTTGGACTTTGAAAGTAGACAGGGCCACTTCGTAACTGTGATACATTGAAATAGAAATAAGGCAGCTGTATTGTAATATGGCTGCTGGTATTTTAAAACCAGGGCAATTGTGAACACTTGCAGGAGTCCTCAAATTCAGACTTATCTCAGAATCAGGATTTCTTCCCATACCACCTACTTGACTACATACATTTCTGTCCTATGTGCAGCTGGTCTTAGGGCTGATACAGAACATTGGAGCTTTCAGGTTGAGTATGAAATACTTCCTGTGATATTGTCTTTGGGTAGCATTAATCACAGTCCTGCCATGGGACATTTACTAATCAAGCTAGCTTGAGTAATTCATGCAGTTGTTGTGCCTCAGGTATGTCCTTACAACTATTCTCAGTAAGCCCATGGCTCATTAATGTGAACTGAACGGAATGATTTACTGTTGGTGACACCTCTGAGTTGAACAGGTTTACTTTTATGTCTCTTCATGAAAAGCTACACTATATCAATATCCATAGTAAAATCACTGAAACAATTGACATGTTCCTTTTTAGATAATATAATTTCTATTTATTTGCCAACTAGGCAAAATAATAGAGAGTTTCACACATACTCTGAATGGAGCTTTATTTAATGTGTCCATGTCTCCTAAAATGTCATAAGTAGAAACTTCTTTCCCTAGCATAACACAAATTGAAGTTGGGACCTAGTGGGATGAGTTTGAATCCTGAAAATAAAATTTTCTTACATGGATTGATTTTTCTCCTATGAGTGAAATCAATTTTAATCTTACAGGGCTGGATATTTCAAAAAATGTGGTTGTTTGCAATTTTCTTTTATAAACTCCTTTATCCTTTTACTTCCTGCCTTGTGTGAAGGCAGCACATGAGATTCCAATAATGAACTTTCAAGACCTTAGAGTGAGCCAAAAGGAACCTATATTCTTTAACACCTTCAATCTTAGATATACTCTTGTTCTTGAAAAATAAATCTACTCTCTCAGACTGATCCAAAGTTGAAAGCATACGTGTCAAGTAGGGGAGTTAAATTCCAAGATAGTTAGTAACAAGTCCTCATTTGGGTCTGATTGCTACAGAGTATATATTTGGTTCTCTGAATCACTGATGAAATCTGTCTTCCCCAAAGCTAGAATAAAAGTTCTCTCTGGTTTCCTGGGCTACCATATGAGAAAGTGTTTTGGACACACACTGCCAATGATTGTGGATCAAGGTATTGTTACAGTCTTTCATTTATTTTTTTAATATTTCTGTTGAAATGCCCTTAGCACCCCCATGTTATAAAAACTATTTAAGCCTACATTTATGAACAAATGGAATCAATGTTCATGGAAGGGGCAGCTATAGTAATGTGCCTGTCACGTATGTATTAATATACCTGAGTACACACACACACACACACACACACACACACACACACACACACACACACATATATATATACTTTTGTAGGGGAGCAGTAGAAATATTTTTCATCATTTTTATACTATATAATATTTTTCAATCTAAAAACAAAATAATTTCATAGAAAAAGAAGAAAAACTCTGTTGGCAGGAAGAGGAACATGCATTGTAAATTCTTGGTAAGACTTTAATTCTACAATGAGAGGAATTAGGACTAATGGAAGTGAATAGAAGCAGAAATCTATATGTCTTGTACTCATTCTTTCATTCTGCAGTATTAAATACATTCAATATCCTTGACTACAAATACATTTCCAATGAAGTTTGCTATTGGCAGAAGTGGAGGTTCACTGCGATTCAGTCTAGTATTTTAAGTAAAAAGGAGAGTCCCATGCTTCTTTGTGCCTAAGACACCCCTCTATAAATGGTATATGACAGGTAATTTTCATTTGAATTATTCCTTAATATATCAGATGCCTTTTAGTTTGGAGTTAAGATCACATGATTTTATTTGTGATAACTGGCATGTGACTATGTCCCTGAGATGGGCCATGATATATCTTTGCAGTGATATGGTATCTTCTCCAGTTAAAATGAACTTTTTGAAAGGAAAAAGTCTGCCTTGCTATCAGGTATACTTGGAATGGAGCCTGTTCACTTGCAGAATCTCTATACAGGCTATCTAGAAACTGCATTGTGGTTGTACATAGGATATGCTATGGTGTAAATGTTTCTCCTTAAAATGTCATAGTAGAAGCCTAGTAGAAATGTAACTTAGTGGAAATGTTTGAATTATGGAGGAGAAAACTTCACACATAGATTAATTCCTCTCATTTTTGGTAAGGTTTCATTTTTGTAAGACTAGTTTTATTGTTAGTTCACATATTTCTCAGGCATCTGCATTATCTTTTTTTCTCATTTTCCCATTTTTTATTAGATATTTGCTTTTTTTACATTTCAAATAGTGTCCTCTTTCCTTGTTACCTCTCTGAAAACCCCATTCCATACCCGCTCCCCTGATCACTCCCCCACCAGTATTTCCTGACTTTCATTCCCCTATTGTGGGGAATTAAGCCTTCATAGGACCAATGTTCTTTCCTCTATTGATGTCTGAAATAGCCATCTTCTGTTACATATGTAACTGGAGTCAAGGGTCCCTCCTTGTGTACTCTTTGGTTGGTGGTGGTTTAGTCCCTGCAGGTACTGCTTGGTACATATTATTATTCCTCCTGCAAGGCTGCAGACCTCTTTAACTCTTTGGGTCTTTTCCCTAGCTCCTCCATTGGGAACCCTATGCTCAATTGATTGGTTGGCTGTGAGCCTTGGGTATTTTGATCCACCTTCCAATAAGGATCAAAGTGTCCACATTTTGGTCTTCCTACTTCTTGAGCTTCATGTGGTCTCTTAGTTGTATCTGGGTATTTCAAGTTTATGGGCTCATATCCACTTATCAGCAAGTTCATACCTTATGTGTTCTTTTGTGATTGAGTTATCTCACTCCAGATGATATTTTCTAGCTCTATCCATTTGCCTAAGAATTTCATGATTTCATTGTTTTTAATAGCTAAGTAGTACTCCATTGTGTAAATGTACCACATTTTCTCTATCAATTTCTATGTTGAGGGACATCTGGGTTTTTTCCTAGCTTCTTGCTATTATAAATAAGGCTGCTATGAACATAGTGGAGCGTGTGTCCTTATTACATGTTGGAGCATCTTCTTGGTATATGCCAAAGAGTAGTATAGCTGGGTTCTCTGGTAGTGCTATGACATGTTTGCTGAAGAACCAGCAAACTGACTTCCAGGGTGCTTTTACCAACTTGCAATGCCACCAGCAATGGAGGACCATTCCTCTTTCTCCACATCCTCTCCAGCATTTGCTGTGTCCTGAGTTTTTTAACTTGGCTACTCTGACTAGTGTGAGGTGGAATCTGAGGCTTGTTTTGATTTGCATTTCCCAGATGATTAAGGGTGTTGAATATTTCTTTAGTTGTTTCTCAACCATCCAGTATTCCTCGGTTGAGAATTCTTTGTTTAGCTCTGTGCCCCATTTTTAAATAGGGTTATTTAATGGCCATCTTGCCTAAGCAATCTACAGATTCAATGGAATTTCCATTTAATTCCAACTCAATTCTTCATAGAGCTAGAAAGAGCAATTTAAAAATTCATCTAAAATAACAAAAAAACCAAGGATAGCAAAAGGTATTCTCAACAATAAAAGAACTTCTGGTGGAATCACCATCCCTGACCTCAAGCTCTACTATAAAGCAATAGTGATAAAAACTGCATGGTATTGGTACAGTGACAGGCTGGTAGATAAATGGAAAATAATTGAAGACATAGAAATGACCCCTCATAAATGTGGTCACTTGATATTTGACAAAGGAGCTGAAAACATCCATTTAAAAGAAGATAGCATTTTCTCTCAGGACTCAGTCTGCCAGGGCCCCACCTGTACCCAGGATCTGGGCAGCTCCACAGCACTCTGGGACAGGGGAGAGTTGGTCACCCATGGGTGCTGAGACAGGCTTGCAGGCACACATGTGGGACAATCACCAGCCAGAGACAACAGGACCAATTAACACCAGAGATAACTAGATAGCAAAAGGCAAATGTAGGAACATTACTAACAGAAATCAAGGCAACATGGCACCATCTGAGCCCAGTTCTCTCACAACAGCAAGTCCTGGATACCCCAACACACCAGGAAAGCAAGACTTGAATTTAAAATCACAGCTCATGATGCCAATAGAGGGCTTCAAGAAGGGCATAAATAACTCCCTTAAAGAGATACAGGAAAACACAGCAAAATAGGTGAAGGAATTGAATAAAACCATCCAGGATTGAAAAATGGAGGTAGAAACAATAAAGAAATCACAAAGGAAAACAACTCTGGGCATTGAAAACCTAGGAAAGAAGTCAGGAGTCATCAACAACATAATACAAGAAATAGAAGAGAGAATATGAGATGCAGAAGATACCATATAAAGCATTGATACAACAGTCAAAGAAAATGCAAAATGCAAAAAGCTCCTAACCCAAAATATCCAGGAAATACAGGACAAAATGAGAAGATAAAACCTAAGGATTGTCGGTATAAAAGAGAGTGAAGATTTCTAACTTAAAAGGCCAATAAATGTCTTCAACAAAATTATAGAAGAAAACTTCCCTAATCTTAAGAAAGAGATGACCATGAACATACATGAAGCCTACAGAACTCCAAATAGTTTGACCAGAAAAGAAATTCCTCTTGTCACATAATAATTAAAACATCAAATGCACTAAACAAAGACAGAATATTAAAAGCAGTAAGAGAAAAATGGTAAGTAACATATAAAGTTGGACCTATCAGAATTACACCAGACTTCTTACCAGAGACTATGAAAGCCATAAGAGCCTGGGTAGATGACAGACAGACACTAAGGGAGCACAAATGCCAACCCAGGCTGTTATACCCAGCAAATCTCTCAATTACCATAGATGGAGAAACCAAGGTATTCCATGACTATATATATATATATATATATATATATATATATACACACAATATCTTTCCACAAATCCAGCCCTTCAAAGAATAATGAATGCAAAACACCAATGAAAGAAAGGAAACTACATATTAGAAAAAGCAAGAAATTAATCTTCTTTCAAAAACCCAAAAGAAGATAAACGCACAAACATAAAATAACATCAAAATAGCAGGAAGCAACAGTCACTATTCCTTAATATCTCTTAACATCAATGGACTCAATTCTATAATAAAAAGACATAGATTAACAGACTGGACATGTAAACAGGGCCCAACATTTTGCTGCATACAGGAAATGCATCTCAGTGTCAGAGACAAACACTACCTCAGAGTAAAAGGCTGGAAAAATTTTTCCAAGCAAATGGTCCCAGGAAACAAGCTGGAGTCGCCATTCGAATATCCAATAAAACAGACTTTCAACCAAAAGTCATCAAAAAAGACACAAAGGACACTTTATACTCATCAAAGGAAAAATTTACCAAGAAGAACTCACAATTCTGAATACTTATGCTCCAAATAAAAGGACACCCTCATTCATAGAAGAAACTTTACTAAAGCTTAAAGCACATATTGCACCTCACACAATAATTGTGGGTGATTTCAACACTCCACTCTCCTCAATAGACAGATTAGGGAGACAAAAACTAAACAGACACAGTGAAGCTAACTAAAGTTTTGGGCCAAATAGATTTAATTGATATCTATAGAATGTTTTATCCTAAATAAAAATAATATACCTTCTTCTTATCACTTCATGGTCCTTCTCCAAAATTGACATATAATTCGTGACAAAACAGACCTTAACAGATATAAGAAGATCAAACTAATCCCATGCCTCCTGCCAGATCACTATGGAGTAAAGGTGGTCTTCAATAGCAACAAAAACAACAGAAAGCCCACATACACATAGCTGCTGAACAATGTTCTACTCACTGATACCTTGGTCAAAGAAGAAATAAGGAAAGAAGTCAAAGACTTCTTAGAATTTAATGAAAATGAAGGTATAACATACCCAAATTTATGGGACACAATGAAAGCAGTGTAAGTGGAAAGCTCATAGCTCTGAGTGCCTCCAAAAAGAGAATGGAGAGAGCATACACTAGCAGGTTAACAGCACACCTGAAAGCTTTAGAATAGAAAGAAGTTAATACACCCAAAAGGCATAGAAGGCAAGAAATCATGAAACTTGGGGCTGAAATCAACGAAGTGGAAACGGAAAGAACTATACAGAGAATCAACAAAACCAATAGCTAGTTCTTTGAGAAAATCAACAAGATAAATATACCCTTAGCAAGACTAAGCAGAGGGAACAGAGACAGTATCCAAATTAACAAAATTAAAAATGAAAAGGGAAATATAACAACATAAACTCACGAACTTAAAAAGAAAATCATTAGGTGTGCACCTGGAGGCAGGCTGGGAGGACACAGCCTGCTCCAGTGGGTCCAGCCCCACAGAGCTTAGGTTCCAGTCCTGAGGCCTCTGTCGAGAGCTTTCAGATCTCCTCTTCTGGAACCAGAACTGTGGGAAGCCACTTTATCCAGCGCTGTTGCAAGATGGCGCTGGTAGGAACTATTTAGTCCATGCAAACAACTTTAACACACATGCAGTTGGTAAACAACTTTAACACACGTGCAGTTGGTAAACAACTTTAACACACGTGCAGTATGGCTTTGCTATGACTCAACATTGGCATGCTAATGAGGTGAACCTTAGTTCTCCTATCACAATGCGACATGCCCCTAAGCGAGGGCTGCTGGGCTATATAAGGGCGGCAAAAGACAGGTTCGGGGCCCCGTGTAGAAGAAGAAAAGGAAGGTCCTAAATAAAGTGCTGCAGAGAAGAACCTGGTCGTGTCGCGTCTTTCCTTGCGGGACAAGGTTAGGCACCGACAGTTGGTGGCCCGTCCGGGGAAGGTTCAGAACTCTCAGCCTCAGGAGTGGTACCGAAATGCTGTACAGTAAAGAATGTCTGCAGAAGAATCCTGCAGAAGAATCCTGTTGCCGTGCATCGTTCTTGAGAGCCGATAGGCGCGCGACACAGAACTGCCTGGGCTACAACACTACTTCTCCAGGCCCTGCAAGAGGCCAGAGGGGCACACAGGAGGCCGGTTGGGAGGAGTCAGTGTGCTCTGGTGAGTCCAGCAGGCCCCAGGCAAGAGTCTTCAGGTCTTTGTTTCTGGATCTGAACAGTCTGGGCCACAGCACTTGGTCTCCAGGAAGTGCAAGAGGCCTGCTGTGCACCTGGAGGCAGGCTGGGAGGACACAGCATGCTCCAGTGGGTCCAGCCCCACAGACCTTAGGCTCCAGTCCTGAGGCCTCTGGCTGGAGCCTCCAGATCTCTGCTTTGGGATCCAGAACAGCCTGGGCTACAACACTACATCTCCAGGCCCTGCAAGAGGCTAAAGGGGCACCCAGGAGTCCGGCTGGGAGGAGCCAGTGTGCTCTGGTGAGTCCAGCAGGCCCCAGGCAGGAGGCTTCAGGTGTCTGCTTCTGGATCTGAACAGCCTGAGCCACAGCACCCTGTCTCCAGGCAGTGCAGGTCAACTGTACACCCAGAGGCCAGTTGGAAAGAGGCAGCTTGCACTGGTGAGTCTAGCATTGACAACAAGACCAACTAACACCAGTGAGAACTAGATGGCAAAAGGCAAACCCAGGAATGTCACCAACAGAAATCAAGGCAATATAGCAGCATCTGAACACAATTCTCCTTTAACAGCATGTCCTGGATACCCCATCACACCAGAAAAACACGATTTGGATTTAAAATCACTGGTCATGATGCTGGTACAGGAACACATGAAGGACATACTTAAAGAAATTCAGGAGAAAATGGATCAAAGTTAGAAGCCCTTACAAGGGAAACACAAAAATCATTCAAAGAAATTCAGGAGAATACTAAAGCCAATACGGAGGAAACACGAAAATCACTTAAAGAAATACAGGAGAACTTTGGTCAACAGGCTGAGGTCATGAAAGAGGAAACACAAAAATCTCTTAAAGAATTACAGGAAAGCACAAACAAGCAAGTGAAGGAGCTAAGCAAAACCATCCAGGATCTAAAATCAGAAGTAGAAACAACTAAGAAAACTCAAAGGGAGACAACTTTGGAGATAGAAAGCCTTGGGAAGAAATCAGGGGACATAGATGCAAATATCAACAACAGAATACAAGAGATAGAAGAAAGAATCTCAGATGCTGAAGATATCAAAAAACCATGGACTCAACAGTTAAAGAAAATGCAAAATGCAAAAAGCTTGTAACCCAAAACATTCAGGAAAACCCGCATATGATGAGAAGACCAAACCAAGGATTATAGGTATTGATGAGAGTGAAGATTTACAACAAGGGCCAGCAAATATCTTCAATAAAATTATGGAAGAAAACTTCCCGAACCTAAAGAGAGAGATGCCCATGAATATACAAGAAGCCTACAGAACTCCAAACAGACTGGACCAGAACAGAAATACCTCCTGTCACATAATAATCAAAACCCCAAATGTACTAAACAAAGAAAGAATACTAAAGGCAGTAAGAGAAAAAGGCCAAGTAACATATAAATGAATACCTAACAGAATCACACCAGAATTCTCACCTGAGACTATGAAAACTAGAAGATCCTGGGCAGATCTCATGCAGACTCCAAAAGAACACAAATGCCAGCCAAAACTACTACACCCAGCAAAACTCCCAATCACTATAAATGGAGAAACTAAGATATTCCATGACAAAACCAAGTTTACCCAGTATCTATCCACAAACACAGCCCTACAAAGGATAATAGGAGGAAAACACCATTACAAGGAGGGAAACTTCACCATGGAAAAATCAAGACAGTAACCTTCTTTCATAAAACCCAAAAGAAGACAACCAATCAAATTTTAAAAATAACATAAAAAAACAGGAAGTAATAATCAATATTGCTTAATATCTCTTAGCATCAATGGGCTCAATGCCCCAATAAAAAGACATAGACTAACCGACTGGATACATAAACAGGACCCTACATGTTGGTGCATACAGGAAAGAGAGCTCAGGGGCAAAGACAAAAACTACCTTAGAGTAAAAGGCTGGAAGACAAGCAAATGGTCTCAGGAAACAAGCTAGAGTAGCCATTCTAATATCAGATAAAATTGACTTTCAACCCAAAGTCATCAAAAGAGACTCTGAGGGACACTTCTTGCTGATCAAAGGAAAAATACAAAAGAACTCTCAATCCTGAACATCTATGCTCCAAATGCAAGGGCACCCTCATTCATAAAAGAAAATTTACTAAAGCTCAAAGCACACATTGCAATTAACACAATAATTCTGGGTGACTTCAACACTGCATTTTCCTCAATGGAACGATCAGGAAAACAGAAACTGAACAGGGACACAGTGAAACTAATGGAAGCTTTGGACCAATTAGATTTAACAGATATATATAGAGAACATGTTATTCTAAAGCAAAAGAATATACCTTTTTCTCAGCACCTCATGGTACCTTCTCCAAAATCGATCATATAATTGGACACAAGACAGACCTCAACAAATATAAGAAGATCAAAATAATTTCATGCCTCCTATCAGATCACTATGGAGTAAAACTGGTCTTGAATAGCAACAAAAACAACAGAAAACCCACATACACATGGAAACTGAATAATATTCTCCTCAATGATACCTTGGTCAAGGAAGAAATGAAGAAAGAAATTAAAGACTTTTTAGAACATAATGAAAATGAAGACACAACATACCCCAATCTATGGGACACAATGAAAGCAGTGCTAAGAGGAAAACTCATAGCCCTGAGTGCCTCCAAAAAGAAAATGGAGAGAGCATACACTAGCAGCTTAACAGGACACCTGAAAGCCCTGAAACAAAAAGAAGCTATTTCACCCATGAGGAGTAGAAGGCAGGAAATCATCAAACTCAGGGCCTAAATCAATCAAGTAGAAACGAAAAGAACCATATAAAGAATCAGCAAAACCAGGATCTAGTTCTTTGAGAAATCAACAAGATAGATAAACCCTTAGCCAGACTAACCAAAGGGCACAGAGACAGTATACAGATTAACAAACTTAGAAATGAAAAGGGAGATATAACAACAGAAACTGAGGAAATTCAAAAAATCATCAGATTCTACTAAAAAAGCATATATTCAACACAACTGGAGAATCAGGAGGAAATGCAGAGTTTCCTAGACAGATATGAGACACCAAAACTAAATCAGCATCAAATAGATCATCTAAACAGTCCCATAACACCTGAAGAAATAAAAAGGGTCATAGAAAGTCTCCCAACCAAAGAAAGCATGGGACCAGATGGCTTCAGTGCAGAATTCTATCAGACCTTCATAGAAGACCTAACACTAATACTCTTCAAACTATTCCACAAAATAGAAACAGAAGGTGCTCTACACAACCCGTTCTATGAAGCCACAATTATTCTGATACCAAAACCACACAAAGATCCAACAAGGAAAGAGAACTTCAGGCCAATTTCCCTTATGAATAGTGATGCAAAAATACTTAATAAAATTCTTGCCAACCGAATCCAAGAACACATCAAAACGATCATCCACCATGATCACGTAGGCTTCATCCCAGTGATGCACGGATGGTTCAATATAAGGAAATCCACCAATACTATCCACTACATAAACGAACTCAAAGAAAAAAACCATATGATCATCTCATTAGATGCAGAAAAAGCATTTGACAAAGTTCAGCATCCTTTCATGCTAAAAGTCTTGGAAAGAACAGTAATTCAAGACCCATACTCAAACATCATTAAAGCAATATACAGCAAACTGGTAGCCAACAACAAACTAAATGGAGAGAAACTTGAAACAATCCCACTAAAATCAGGGACTACACAAGGCTGTCCTCTCTCTCCATATCTTTTCAATATAGTACACGAAGTTCTAGCTAGAGCAATTAGACAGTATAAGGAGGTCAAGGGGATACAAATTGGAAAGGAAGAAGTCAAATTATCACTATTTGCAGATGACATGATAGTCTACTTAAGTGACCAGAAAACCTCCACGAGAAAACTCCTACAGCTGATAAACAACTTCAGCAAAGTGGCTGGTTATAAAATCAACTCAAGCAAAACAGTTGCCTTCCTATACTCAAAGGATAAGCAGACTGAGAAAGAAGTTAGGGAAATGACACTTTTCACAATAGCCACAAACAATATAAAGCATCTTGGTGTGACTCTAACCAAACAAGTGAAAGATCTATAGGACAAGAACTTCAGGTCTCTGAAGAAGGAAATCGAAGAAGACCTCAGAAAATGGAAAAATTTGCCATACTCGTGGATTGGCACGATTAATATAGATAAAATGGCCAGCTTGCCAAAAGCAATCTACAGATTTAAGGCAATCCCCATTAAAATTCCAACTCAGTTCTTCACAGAGTTAGAAAAAGCAATTCTCAAATTCATCTGAAATAACAAAAAAACCCTGAGAGCTAAAACTATTCTCAACAACAAAAGAAATTCTGGGGGAATCAGTATCCCTGACTTCAAGCAATACTACGGAGCAATAGTGTTAAAAACTGCATGGTATTGGCACAGTGACAGACAAGTGGACCAATGGAATAGAATTGAATACCCAGAAATGAATCCACACAACTATGGTCACTTGATCTTGGCCAAAGGAGCCAAAAACATCCAGTGGAAAAAAGATAGCCTTTTCAACAAATGGTGCTGGTTCAATTGGAGGTCAGCATGGAGAAGAATGCAAATTGATCCATTCTTATCTCCGTGTACTAAACTCCACTCCAAGTGGATCAAGGACCTCCATGTAAAACCAGACACACTGAAACTAATAGAAAAGAAACTGGGAAAACCTTTGAGGACATGGGCACAGGGGAAAAATTCCTGAAAAGAACACCAATAGATCAAGAATTGACAAATGGGACCTCATAAAATTACAAAGTTTCTGTAAGGCAAAGGACACTGTTCAAAGGACAAATGGCAACCAACAAATTGGGAAAGGATATTCACCAACCCTACATCTGATAGAGGGCTAATATCTAATATATATAAAGAACTCAAGAAGTTAGACCCCAGTGAACCAAATAATCCTATTAAAAAATGGGGTACAGATCTGAACAAAGAATTTTCACCTGAAGAAATTCGGATGGCCGAGAGGCACCTTAAGAAGTGCTCAACATCATTAGTCATTAGGGAAATGTAAATCAAAACAACCCTGAAATTTCACCTTACATCAGTCAGAATGGCTAAGGTCAAAAACTCAGGAGACAGCAGGTGTTGGTGAGGATGTGGAGAAAGAGGAACATTCTTCCACTGTTGGTGGGGCTGCAAATGGTACAACCACTTTGGAAATCAGCCTGTCCATTCCTCAGAAAACTGAACATGACACTTCTGGAGGACCCTGCTATACCTCTCCTGGGCATATACCCAATGGATTCCCCGGCATGCAATAAAGACACATGCTCCATTATGTTCATAGCAGCCTTATTTATAATAGCCAGAAGCTGGAAAGAACCCAGATGTCCCTCAGAGGAGGAATGGATACAGAAAATGTGGTATTCTTACATAATGGAATACTACTCAGCAATTAGAAACAATGAATTCACAAAATTTTTAGGCAAATGGTTTGATCTGGAAAATATCATCCTAAGTGTGGTAACCCAACCACAAAAGAATACACATGGAATGCAATCTCTGGTAAGTGGATATTAATTAGCCCAGAAGCTCTGAATAGCCAAGGCACAAATTGCATAACAAATGACTCCCATGAAGAAGTATGGAGAGGGTCCTGATCCTGGAAAGGAATTATCTAGCGTTGGAGGGGAGTATCAGGACAGAGAAAAAGGAGGGAGGTGATTGGAGAAGGGATGGAGAAAAGATGGTTTATGGGACATACGGGGAGGGGGATCTGGGAAAGGTAAAATCATTTGGAATGTAAAGAAAGAATATAGAAAATAAAAATATTTTAAAAAAGGCAACCAACAGATTGTGAAAAGAACTACATCCAATAGAGAGCTAATATCCAATATATGTATTGTCTTTCATTAGTCAAATAATTCCATCCTCAGTTAGTAGAAAAATTAGTGTATTGTGAAAGTGAACACTTTGTAGTTTGAAGCCAAGCTTCTCCAACTTAAATCCTCTAGTCCTATAGTTTTTATTTATGTTATGCTAATTAATGCAACAGATATACAAATAAAAGAAAAAAATGTCATCATAAAAAATGTCTGGTTATATCTACTCATGATGTTTCATAATATCTAAACAGAAGAAAAGAAACATTTTCAGGGATTAATATGCTTCATGTAGAAGTGGTAGTATTTACATTATATTCTTTGTTAGTATAGTGACAAAGTAAAAAAGAAAATCTATGGTAACAAGATTTGTTTCAAAAGAAGTACAATGCTATTATAATTTTTGGCATAAATTAGATTCTTTGAAATTTAGTTTACCATGTAAAAATAATACTATCACAATATTTTGATTTTTACAAGACCAGGGTACAATTCTTTCAAGGCTTCAAATAATAGAATAGAATGTTTTGGTAATAATTATGACTTTCACATAGTTAATATTAGGTTTTTAGACACAAGACTTATTCACTAAGTATGTTTTAGATGACTGCATGAATTCAAAGAAATTGGTACAAAGCAAGGAATACTAAATATATCTTTTGTTACTCTTTTTCACATAATAAAATATGCAAGTCATTGTACATTTATGTTCATATACTTTTATGTGCAAAAGTATATATGTATACGTGTATATATATATATTATATATATATATTTAAATTGGAAAGCATCACGTATTGGTAAGTTATTATCATAGTTTGTTCTGAAATTTGGAAAAACTAGAAATACATTTAAAGTAAAGCCTTTAAATATATTGATAAATCTTTAATATTATTCTTTTTAATTACATATGAATATGCAATATTCTTTTGAAATAAAATTCCTTTAAAAAGTTGTGTCCAAAGAATCAAAGTATAATACTTCATGTAAAGCATGCTTGGACTTTCACATTTTATTTGTCACTTGTCAATTTTGTACAGTTATTTTGATCATATTCTTTCTTGCCCAAATCCTCTGAGATCCTACTACAGTTCTCTACACCCTTAACATTGTATCTTCTTTAAAAATAATATTCTTCTTCTAGCAACTGTTAGTGGTTAAGAGCTTCTTATCCAGGGGCAGGATTTGATACTCACCTCCTGCTCCATGCTAGGGTTTTATCTGGCTTTGAGTTTGCATGGGTTTTGGTCTTGCATATTTATGTTTACAGTTGTAAATTCATAGACAGACTTGATACTGCCACAAACCCAGGTTAAATTTCCCTTTTTGGGGGTGACACTCAATCACATGTGACTATAATTTCAGGGGATTCTACAACCATTTCGTGTGTCCTTAGGCACTGTACATATGTGGTAAATTTACACACATACACTGGCTAAGTACTCATATACATAAAATAGGTAGGCAGGGGGAAATAGAATAGATTCTGTGGGTGGACAAGAGCAGGAGGTATCAGGTTAGGGAGGTGGAAGAAGAGAATGTGGAGAGAGACTGCTAGAATTTGTAGCAGCATTTTGGAGGAGGTCTGAAATTTTTCTGGAATATAAGAGGTTGATTCAAGTAAGAACTTCTAATAATGGAGAATAAAGTCTGAAGTGGGCTTTTTTTTTGCCAGACAACTCTTTCAGTAGTAGAGCTGTATTACATTCAGTTGAATTGTTGACCAAGGAGGTCCTGTGGAGCCTGTGGAGATCCCTAAATAACCCAAACTGAGATGCTAGCACAGAAAAGTATATACTTAGAATGGAGTCCCTAGAAAATAATACATTTTAAAACAATTGACAGGTTTTAATGATAGCAATTTAATTATCTTGCTAACCTTAGTCAATGTATTCAGAGTAAATTGTTTCACATTTAGTTGATTTTAAAGTGCTGCTTTAAGGACATATTTCTTCTTAAAATCAATTCTAAGGAGTTAACATTCTTGTCATAATAGTACTCATTTTAGCACTTGACTCAGCTCTGTCTTATTTTTTTTTTAACATCATGACTCATTTAGTTTGTCAAAATATTTCAAAGGAATATCCTTATGTGGCTAATACAGATTTGCCACCAGTTCAGTGCAGGGCACACTTTGACTTAGTTGTGCTCAATTCATTCATCTTTTATCTAAGACAGCTATAATATAACTCATACCTTAAGCTAAAATGATATGATTATATATATATATACACATACATATATTTAAAGGGAATTTTGTTATAGTGTTGAAGGAGGGCAAGTAATAATGCTATGCTAAATATAATGAAGCCTTAAATGAAAATCCCAGTACCAGGAATAAGTTACTTATTTCTAAATTGTTAGCCATAAAGGTCTCATAGACACCTACAAGGTACTGCTATTGTTTAGTTGCTTTCTGTAAGTTGGTGATAAAACTGTACTGATAAAGACTACACATACTTGGGAAATAGGACATGGAAAAATCAATCTGAATGTTTCTTACTGATTGGTATAGTCCATATGCTGTACATTTCTATATATACTACTGGGGAATCATCATCAATCTTAGTAAGCTGTGAACCCTCCAAGCTATGTCCAGTGGTGCTATGGTGGCATGAATATAGTGAGTGTGGGCAACCACATTCTGAGAATGAAAAACTTATTCCACATGACATACATAATCTATTTATACTTGGTATTCTTGACTGGGTCAAAAATTTTTCACTGTTTATGCCATGGCCCTTCGTAAAGAACCTAAAATATGTATTTTGCTAAATGAAGATAGTAATAAGCTGTCCTGTAAGTATTTATCTTTACCTGTTGATGAATGCATGATCTCTCATTACTCATCAAACAAGCCCCTTTTTGCAGCTCACTCTTAGTAATAATTCACATAACTAGTTAGTGAATAGAGGGAGGAACCAGAATGCTCTATTTTTTGCTCATCTCTTTTCTATTTAAATAGAACAGAGTACATTACAGAACGTAACTACTCAAAATAGAGAGAACAGCTGATCAAGTCCACTGCCACAGGTGATACATATACAATATACCTCTGTAATGGTTATTCCTTCTGTGAACTTGACTATATCTGGAATGAACTTCAGTACCTAACTGGAGGGCTCACCTGTGTTCCAGATTTTGAGACACAATTTTCTGACTTTAATCATGGCATGGAGATCTTGAGGCACAGTGGCCAGGAAAATCTTAGGCATAGGTAAGGTAGTACATGACTTTAATCACAGGAGATGAAGACTAGGAGATGTCTGAGTTCAAGGTCTGTCTGGGACAAAGCAAGCCCCACATCCAGGAGTGGTAGCACATACTTTAATCTGGACTTTACCTTCTGCTGGATACATACATTAGGACATTGGAAGAAGTAAGATTCACTCTTCTTCACCTGCTTACATTTACATGTGAGCACATATGTTGGACCCTACTTCTACAGAGGGCCAGCTGAAACAACTAGCCACATGGGACTGAGCAACTACTAGATTCTTGGACTTTCCATTCACAGCTGAGCGCTGTTGAGGTAGTTGGACCACAGGCTGTACATCATCACAATAAATTGCCTCACTAGCCGAGCAGTGGTGGCAAATGCCTTTAGTTGAAGCACTCGAGAGGCAGAGGCATGTGGATTTCTGAGTTTGATGCCAACCTGGTCTACAGAGTTAGTTTCAGGACAGCCAGGGCTATACAGAGAAACCCTGTCTCAAAAAAGAAAGAAAGAAAGAAAGAAAGAAAGAAAGAAAGAAAGAAAGAAAGAAAGAAAGAAAGAAAGAAAGAAAGAAAGAAAGAAAGAAAGGAAGGAAGGAAGGAAGGAAGGAAGGAAGGAAGGAAGAAAGGAAGAAAGGAAGAAAGGAAGGAAAAGAAAATAAAGAAAAATAATAAATTTCCTCACTATAGAGAGATATTACATAAACTCTGTGACTCTAGAAAACTTGACTAAGACAACCTCCTTCACTTAAAAGTCAGAGAAGTTTGTATGCAAGGAGATAGAAATATTGTTAGAGACTCAAAAAAATCTATGGTGAGATGGTGTCTTCTAAAAATGACCCAGAAGCTTCACATTTAGTCCTTTAACAATATGACTACCTAAAAAAACAATTAAACATTGATATCTACATTCAACATTTTTATGTGAGAGGGCAAGTCTTATGAGGCCCACATCGACACAAAAACTACAGATGAATAAGAGATACCGAGAGCAGGAAAGCTGGTATTCTCCCAGAGAGAAGTGGTTATCCAGCACCAAGTAGTGCCCAGAAATCTAGATTGTGTGTGTGTGTGTGTGTGTGTGTGTGTGTGTGTGTGTGTGTAGAGAATTAAAAAAGGAGTGAATACAGTGATTAGAGGCATGGGAAAAGTAGAACGAAGGAAAAGAAATGGAGAGAAATTATGTAATTATATTTTAATTAGAAAGGAAATGATCAATGAATAGATATTTATAAGCACAAAATTTTGCTGAATCATGGTATTTCTGCATGTGACAACAATAAGTCTTGTTGGACATGATTTCTTCTTACAGTAGAATATGTTTAATTGTGACCAATATACAAATTAAAACTTTTAATTTATTGCAGCTATTGTATCCAAATGCCATTTCTTTAAATGTGAGTGTTCAGGTTTTAAAATATGTATAGGACTATAATATATTTATGTATGAGTTTGCATATGTGTACACCCATTTGAGGGCACATATTTTGTGGGTATACACATAACAATCACAAATTCTGGTCTTCAGTCTTATGAGAAAGTATTCCAAGGGCTAAGTCATTTCCCTACCAAATTTTGTATAAGAACTTTTTGTAAATTGGTGTGCAAAGGTTTTATATTTATCAAATAACCCTTTTTGAAGTATAAGTTCATCCTTTTTAGATAATTTAAAAAAATATCACATTTGTAATTTATTTTCAGGAGCTGAATATTCTAGAATTTGCTACTTAAAATTTTTGAGTTATTAGAATTTAAACATTTGTAATTGTGGTATTTATATTTTAAATACCATAATTTAAATTCAAAATTATCACTCCAATACTTGAGGTCAAGAGATATTTTTGTGGCCTAATATTACTATAATAATTCATTATTCTGAAATAATATATTTTGGCTTCATGTTAAAAGGGTTTACCTATTGGTATGTGTACACAAGTATGCACTAAATGATCATCTTCAACAAACCAAACTAAATAAATTGTTTCCCAAATATACCTATATCCAAGGTGGTTCTCTCATCTAGGTCTGAAAAAAATTTACATGGAATAGAATGATTATTTTACTCTGTGATTCAAAGAATAATTATTGATTCATGTTATTAGCTTCACAGTAATTATGTATTTTCTGTGTGTGTGTGTATGTGTGTGTGTGTGTGTGTATGTGTGTGTGTGTGTATGGAGTGTGTAGGATGTTGAATTTTATTTTTTTTTGTTTTTTTTTGTTTTTTGTTTTTTTGTTTTTTTTATTATTCGATATAATTTATTTACATTTCAAATGATTTCCCCTTTTCTAGGCCCCCCACTCCCCAAAAGTCCCGCAAGCCCCCTTCTCTTCCCCTGTCCTCCCACCCACCCCTTCCCACTTCCCCATTCTGGTTTTGCTGAACACTGTTTCACTGAGTCTTTCCAGAACCAGGGGCCACTCCTCCTTTCTTCTTGTACCTCATTTGATGTGTGGATTATGTTTTGGGTATTCCAGTTTTCTAGGTTAATATCCACTTATTAGTGAGTGCATACCATGATTCACCTTTTGAGTCTGGGTTACCTCACTTAGTATGATATTCTCTAGCTCCATCCATTTGCCTAAGAATTTCATGAATTCATTGTTTCTAATGGCTGAATAGTACTCCATTGTGTAGATATACCACATTTTTTGCATCCACTCTTCTGTTGAGGGATACCTGGGTTCTGTCCAGCATCTGGCAATTACAAATAGGGCTGCTATGAACAAAGTAGAACATGTATCCTTATTACATGGTGGGGAGTCTTCTGGGTATATGCCCAGGAGTGGTATAGCAGGATCTTCTGGAAGTGAGGTGCCCAGTTTTCGGAGGAACCGCCAGACTGATTTCCAGAGTGGTTGTACCAATTTGCAACCCCACCAGCAGTGGAGAAGTGTTCCTCTTTCTCCACACCCTCTCCAACACCTGCTGTCTCCTGAATTTTTAATCTTAGCCATTCTGACTGGTGTAAGATGAAATCTTAGGGTTGTTTTGATTTGCATTTCCCTAATGACTAATGAAGTTGAGCATTTTTTAAGATGCTTCTCCGCCATCCGAAGTTCTTCAGGTGAGAATTCTTTGCTTAACTCTGTACCCCATTTTTTAATAGGGTTGTTTGGTTTTCTGGAGTCTAACTTCTTGAGTTCTTTATATATATTGGATATTAGCCCTCTATCTGATGTAGGATTGGTGAAGATCTTTTCCCAATTTGTTGGTTGCCGATTTGTCCTCTTGATGGTGTCCTTTGCCTTACAGAAACTTTGTAATTTTATGAGGTCCCATTTGTCAATTCTTGCTCTTAGAGCATACGCTATTGGTGTTCTGTTCAGAAACTTTCTCCCTGTACCGATATCCTCAAGGGTCTTCCCCAGTTTCCTTTCTATTAGCTTCAGAGTGTCTGGCTTTATGTGGAGGTCCTTGATCCATTTGGATTTGAGCTTAGTACAAGAATTTTATTACATGCAAAGTATTTTTGTCTGAAAAAGACACCATCTTGAAAGCCCTAGGCAGTCACCCTCAGCTCTGGTACTCAAACAAAACACTCTGTATTATGCAGCTGAGTGCTCCAACTCTAAAGGTAGAAATCCCCTGGGAATAATTTATAAGCAAACATTCACTCATGACTGGCTCAGTTATCCGCCAATCCTAAGATGGTAAGAAAAATACATAAACAAATAATTTATTTTGCCCCATGCTAGTGCACAGATATATTAAAGTTTCTAATCATGTTGCTATGACAAACTGGAAAAGGTCAGCTCATCATTTCAAGTAGTTTTGTCAGTGGACATAATCTAGTAAAACTCTCATTGTGTTGGAAAATCAGGCATGTATGAGGATTTTCACTGACTTAGCAAGGGTAGTTTCAAGGGTAAATCAAGGACCTGGGTCTCTTTAGCATTGTCATATACCTTATAATACATTAAAATGGCACTATTAACATTAATGTAGGAAAATATACATTAAAAAGAGGAAGACTGTTCATTTCAAATTATATAAGATACTCATGGGAAAATTATGTTTCCTAATATATACTAAATTTTACATGGCCTAAAAAATGTTTTCTTGTATTTAAATACATGCATTAAGGAAATATTTTTTATTGTTTTTATTAATTATTTTTATACACTCCATATTTTATCTCCCACTCGCCAACCCCTGTCCACCCTCTGACTGTTCCACATCCTATACCTCCACCCCTCCCCCTGTTTCCATGGTGGTTGTCCTGACCCTCCACCCCACCTGATCTCTAAACTCCCTGGGGCCTCCAGTCTCTTGAGCGTAAGGGGCATCATCACTGAATGAACACAGACCTGGGGGTCCTCTACTGTATGTGTGTTGGGGGCCTCATATCAGCTGGTATATTCTGCCTGTTTGGTGGTCCAGTGTTTGAGAGATCCTGAGGCTTCAGACTGAGACTGCTAGTCCTCCTACAGGTTCTCTGTCAGCTTCATTCAGTCTTCCCTAATTCAACAGCAGGGGTCAGGTGGCTCTGTCCATTGTTGGTGCAGATACCTGCATCTGACTCTTTCAGCTGCTTGTTGGATCTTCCTAAGTGCTGCCATTTTGTGAGCACTCCATAGCCTCAGTAATAGTGTCAGGCCTTGGGATCACCTCTAGAGATGGATTTTTCTTTGCGCCTTTTGCTGGACCTTCATTTCCTTCTTCCAGCTTTTCCATAATCCAAACACAGGGTTCAACAGCTTCTGTCCATTGGTTAGGTGTAAATATCTGCATCTGACTCAACTGTTTCTTGGGCATTTTGGAGGGCACTTAGCTGGTTCCTGTTTCTAAGCACACCATAGAATCAGTAGTAGTGGTATCAGGCCTTGGGGCCTCCCCTTGAGCTAGATCCCAATTTGGGCCTGTCACTGAACCTACATTCCCTCAGTCTTTTCTCCATTTTTGTCCCTGCAGTTCTTTCAGATAGGAATAACTCTGGGTCAATGTTGAAGAGGATGTGGTGGAAAAAAAGAACACTCCTCCATTGCTGGTGATATTGCAAACTGGTATAACCCCTCTAGAAATCCATCTGGAGGTTCCTCAGAAAATTGGAAATAGATCTACCTGAAGATCTATTTGCTATTCCACTGTTGGGCATATTCCTAAAAGATGCCCCCATGTCACTGGGGTACATGTTTCACTATGTTCTTAGTGGCCTTATTTGTGATACTCTGAAACTGGAAACAGCCCAGATGTCCCACGACAGAAGAATGGATATAGAAAATGTGGTTGCATAGGGGAATACTTCAGAGCTATTAAGAGCAAGGACATTCTGAGTTTTGCAGGCAAATGGGTGGAACTAGAAAATATCATCCTGAGTGAGGTAACTCAGACCCAAAAAGACATGTATGGTATATACTCACTAATAAGTACATATTAACCAAAAAAAGTACAGAATACCCAAGATACAGTCCACAGATCTCAAAAGGTCAACAAGCATTAAGTAAATGGTTAAGCCACACATCAGTAGTTTATTGCAATAGAGTTAGGTTTCAGAGCTTGCATATCAGTACTCTCATATGTCTATAATCAAGTCTTACCTCCCCCTTCCTCTTTTAACCCCCAAAATCCTAAACACTTAATATGTTCAAATTGAAATTGTATCCTGATTCGCTGCCTGTCAGAGCAGAAGAACGTCACTAGGTACTGTATCACCCCGAGCTTTAGATCTCTAGGGATGCAAACCGCCAAGGGTCTGCCTGCACCCAAGAACTGAGCACATAGGCGGTTCATCTGCCAGTCTGCCGGGTGTGGGGCCTGTGTCCTGCCTGGAGAGCAGCAGAAGAAGAGAAATCCAACGGCCATATTCGCTGCCTGCCGGGGCAGAAAAGCATCACTAGGTACTTACTGTATCACCCTGAGCTTAAGATCTCTGGGGGTGCAAACTGCCAGAGGACTACTTGGGCCCAGGACCTGAGTACACAGGTGCTTCATCTCCCAGCTGGTAGGTCATGGGGCCTGTGTCCTGCGCAGAGAACAGCAAAAGGAGCAACTCCCTGTGGCCATCTTCGTGGCCTGCCAGGGCAGAAAAACATCATTAGGTACTGTATTATCCTGAGCTTAAGATCTCTGGGGATGCAAATCTCCAGGGGTCTGCCTGCACCCAGGACCTGAGAACATAGGCGGTTTATCTGCGAGCCTGTCGGTCGTGGGGCTTGTGTCCTACGTGAGAATCAACAGAGGGAGTGACACCTCCACACACACCATCTTGCTCCATAACAGAACATCTGCTCCATCATCTGTGCCAGAGGAAGCCCAGTCATCCGGTATCACGGAAATAGCCCTAAAGGTCCACAGTAGGTTGAAGCACCAGCCAATGACAATAAGACCATCTAACACCAGTGAGAACTAGACGGTTAAAGGCAAGCTTAGGAACGTTACTAACAGAAACCAAGGCATTATGGCAGCATCTGAACCCAATTCTCCAACAATAGCAAGTCCTGGATACCCCAACACACCAGAAAAACAAAAGTTGGATTTAAAAGCACTGGAAAGGATGCTGTTAGAGGAACACATGAAGGACATAAATAAATATCTTAAAGAAATTCAGGAGAAAAATGATCAAAAGCTAGAAGCACTTACCAGGGAAACACAAAAATCACTTAAAGAAATTCAGGAGAATATGTGTCAGAAGTTTGTAGCCAATAAGGAAGAAATGCAAAAATCACTTAAAAAAATACAGGAGAACTTTGATCAACAGGCAGAAGTCATGAAAGAAGAAACACAAAAATCTCTCAAAGAATTAGAGGAAAACACAAACAGGCAAATGATGGAACTGAGCAAAAACTTCCAGGATCTGAAAACAGAAGTAGAAACAACTAAGAAAGCACAAAGAGAGACAACTTTAGAGATGGAAAACATTTGGGAAGAAATGAGGGACCATAGATGCAATTTTCAACAACAGAATACAAGAGATAGAAGAAAGAATCTCAGATACCAAAGATACCATAGTAACCATGGACACAGCAGTCAAAGAAATTGCAAAATGCAAAAAGCTTGTAACCCAAAACATCCAGGAAATCCAGGACACAATGAGAAAGAGAAATCTAAAGATTATAGGCATTGATGAGAGTGAAGATTTACAACTTAATGGGTCAGCAAATATCTTCAACAAAATTATGGAAGAAAACTTCCCTAACCTAAAGAGAGAGATGCCCATGAATATACAAGAAGCCTACAGAACTCCAAACAGACTGGACCAGAACACAAATACTTCCCGTCACATAATAATCAAAACACCAAATGTTCTAAACAAAGAAAGAATATTAAAGGCAGTAAGAGAAAAAGGCCAAGTAACATATAAAGGAAGACCTATCAGAATCACAGCAGACTTTTCACCTGAGACTATGAAGGCTAGAAGGTCCTAGGCAGATCTCATGCCGACTCTAAGAGAACACAAATGCCAACCAAAACTACTATATCCAGCAAAACTCTCAATCACCGTAGATGGAGAAACTAAGATATTTCATGACAAAACCATGGCCATTTTGCCAAAAGTAATCTACAGATTCAATGCAATACCCATCAAAATCCCAACTCAATTCTTCACAGAGTTAGGAAGAGCAATTATCAAATTCATCTGGAATAACAAAAAACCCAGAATAGCTAAAACTATTCTCAGCAACAAAAGAAATTCTGGGGGAATCAGTATCCCTGACCTCAAGCAATACTACAGAGCAATAGTGTTAAAAACTGCATGGTATTGGTACAGTGACAGGCAGGAGGATCAATGAAACAGGATTGAAGATGCAGAAATGAACCCACACACCTATGGCCACTTGATCCTCGACAAAGAGGCTGAAAACATCCAATGGAAAAAAGATAGCCTTTTCAACAAATGGTGCTGGTTCAACTGGAGGTCAGCATGCAGAAGAATGCGAATTGATCCATCCTTGTCTCCTTGTACTAAGCTCAAATCCAAATGGATCAAGGACCTCCACATAAAGCCAGACACTCTGAAGGTAATAGAAAAGAAACTGAGGAAGACCCTTGAGGACATTGGTACAGGGAGAAAGTTTCTGAACAGAACACCAATAGTGTATGCTCTAAGATCAAGAATTGACAAATGGGACCTCATAAAATTGCAAAGTTTCTGTAAGGCAAAGGACACCATCAAGAGGACAAATCAGCAACCAACAAATTGGGAAAAGATCTTCACCAATCCTACATCATATCGAGGGCTAATATCCAATATATATAAAGAACTCAAGAAGTTAGACTCCAGAAAACCAAACAACCCTATTAAAAAATGGGGTACAGAGTTAAACAAAGAATTCTCACCTGAAGAACTTCGGATGGAAGAAAAGCATCTTAACAAATGCTCAACTTTATTAGTCATTAGGGAAATGCAAATCAAAACAACCCTGAGATTTCACCTTACACCAGTCAGAATGGCTAAGATTAAAAATTCAGGAGACAGCAGGTGTTGGAGAGGGTGTGGAGAAAGAGGAACACTCCTCCACTGCTGGTGGGGATGCAAATTGGTACAACCACTCTGGAAATCTGTCTGTGGGTTCCTCCGAAAACTGGACACCTCACTACCAGAAGATCCTGCTATACCACTCCTGGGCATATACCCAGAGGATTCCCCACAATGTAATACGGATACATGCTCTACTATGTTCATAGCAGCCCTATTTATAATTGCCAGATACTGGAAAGAACCCAGGTATCCCTCAACAGGAGAGTGGATGCAAAAAATGTGGTATATCTACACAATGGAGTACTATTCAGCCATTAGAAACAATGAATTCATGAAATTCTTAGGCAAATGGATGGAGCTAGAGAACATCATACTAAGTGAGGTAACCCAGACTTAAAAGGTGAATCATGGTATGCACTCATTAATAAGTGGATATCAACCTAGAAAACTGAAATACCCAAAACATAATCCACACATCAAATGAGGTACAAGAAGAAAGGAAGAGTGGCCCCTTGTTCTGGAAAGACTCAGTGCAGTAGTATTTGGCAAAAGCAGAATGGGCAAGTGGGAAGGGTGGGTGGGAGGACAGGGGGAGAGAAGGGGGCTTACTGGACTTTCAGGGAGTGGGGGGCTAGAAAAGGGGAAATCATTTGAAATATAAATAAAAATATATCGAATACAAAAAAAAGAAATATGACAAATAAAATTGCTTTCCTCAAAAAAAAAAAAGAAAGAAAGAAAGAAAGAAAGAAAGAAAGAAAGAAAGAAAGAATCTTTACTAAAGTTCAAAGCACACATTGCACCTAACACAATAAATATGGGTGACTTCTACACTCCTCTCTCATCAATGGACCGATCAGGAAAACAGACTTTAAACAGGGAGACAGTGAACCTAATTGAAGCTTTGGACCAATTGGATTTTATATATATATAACTTTTCATCCCACAGCAAAAGAATATACCTTCTTCTCAGCACCTCATGGTACCTTCTCCAAAATCGATCATATAGTTGGTCACAAGACAGATCTCAACAAATACAAGAAGATTGAAATAATCCCATGCCTCCTATCAGATCACTATGGAGTAAAATGGTATTTAATAACAATAAAACCAACAGAAAACCCATATACACATGGAAACTGAACAATACTCTACTCAATGATACCTTGATCAAGGAAGAAATAAAGAAATCAAAGATTTTTTAGAATTTAACAGAAATGAAGGCACAACATACACAAATCTATGGGACACAATGAAAGCAGTGCTAAGAGGAAAACTCATAGCTTTGAGTGCCTCCAAAAAGAAATTCGAGAGAGCATACATTAGAAGATTAACAGAACAACTGAAAGCCCTGGAACAAAAAGAAGCTAATTCACCCAGGAGGAGAAGAAGACAGGAAATCATCAAACTCGTGGCTGAAATCAATCAAGTAGAAACCAAGAGAACCACACAAAGAATCAACAAAACTAGGAGCTGGTTCTTTGAAAAAAATCAACAATATAGATAAACCCTTAGCCAGACTAACCAAAGGGCACAGAGAAAGTCTCCAAATTAATAAAATTAGAAATGAAAAGGGAGAGATTACAACAGAAACTGAGGAAATTCAAAAAAATCATCAGATCCTACTACAATAGCCTTTACTCAACACAACTGGAGAATCTGGAGGAAATGGGCAATTTCTTAGACAGATACCAGATACCAAAATTAAACCAGGATCAAGTAGATCATCTAAACAGACCCATAACCCCTAAATAAATAGAAGGGGTCATAGATAGCCTTATCTCCTTGTACTAAGCTCAACTCCAAATGGACCAAGGACCTCCACATAAAACCAGACACACTGAAACTAATAGAAAAGAAATTGGGGAAGACCCTTGAGGACATGGGCACAGGGGAAAAGTTCCTGAATAGAACACCGATAGCTTATGCTCTAAGATCAAGAATTGACAAATGGGACCTCATAAAACTACAAAGTTTCTGTAAGGCAAAGGACACCGTCAAAAGGACAAATCGTCAACCAACAGACTGGGAAAGGATCTTCACCAACCCTAAATTTGACAGAGGGCTAATATCTAATATATACAAAGAACTCAAGAAAGTAGAACCCAGAGAACCAAATAACCCCATTAAAAAGGGGGGTACGGAGCTAAATAAAGAATTTTCACATGAAGAACTTCGGAGAGCTGAGAAACACCTTAAGAAATGTTCAAAATCATTAATCATTAGGGATATGCAAATCAAAACAACCCTGAGATTTCACCTCACACCAGTCAGAATGGCTAAGGTCAAAATCTCAGGAGACAGCAGGTGTTGGCGAGCATGTGGAGAAAGAGGAACACTCCTCCACTGCTGGTGGGATTGCAAGATGGTACAACCACTTTGGAAATCAGTCTGGCAGTTCCTCAGAAAACTGGGCATGTCACTTCCTGAGGACCCTGTTATACCACTACTAGGCATATATCCAGAGGATTCTTCAGCATGCAATAAGGACACGTGCTCCACTATGTTCATAGCAGCCCTATTTGTAGTATTCAGAAGCTGGAAAGAACCTAGGTGTCCTTCAACGGAGGAATGGATACAAAAAAAATGTGGTATATTTACACAATGGAGTACTATTCAGCCATTAGAAACAATGAATTCATGAAATTCTTGGACAAATGGATGGAGCTGGAGAACATCATACTAAGTGAGTTACCCCAATCTCAAAAGATCAATCATGGTATGCACTCACTGATAAGTGGATATTAACCTAGAAACTTGGAATACCCAAGAAATAATCCACATATTAAATGATGTCCAAAAAGAATGGAGGAGTGTTCCCTGCTTCTGGAAAGACTCAGTGCAACAGTATAGGGGAATACCAGAACAGGGAAGTGGGAAGGAGTAGATGGAGGAACAGGGGGAGGGAAGAGGGCTCATGAGACTTGCGGGGACTGGGGACCCAGAAAAGGGGAAATAATTTGAAATGTAAATAAAGACTACATCAAATAAAAAAAAGAAAAAAAGAAAAAGAAATTGTATCCTAAGCCGGGAGATGGTGGTGCATGTCTGTAATCTCTGCTTTTATATCCTGATTGCTTCCCACCCCCTTCTCTGTATCCCTCCCCACACAAAAACACAGTCCTTTCTGTCATATCCCCTCCCCTTCTCTGAAAGAATGGAGGCCCAAACCTGGATATCTCCCTATCCTGAGCAATTAAGTCTGTATAGCTATGAACATCCATCCTATCCTACTGAGGTCAGGCAAGTTTACAGAGTTGGGGGAACAGATTTCACAGACAGGAAGCAGCTTAAGGGATAGCTGCTATTTTACTTGTTTGGGACCCACATGAAACCTGAGCTGCACATCTGCAAGATATGTGAGTAGAGTTGGGGACCTACATCCACCTCCTATATGTCCTTTAGTTAGTGGTTCAGTCACTCAGAGCCCCAAGGGTTCAGTTATTTGACTCTGCTCATCTTCCTATGGAGTTTCTATCCCTTTAGGGGCTCTCAATCCTTCCACAGCTCTTCTATAAAGACCCCAAGCTTCATCCAATGTTTAGTTTTAGGTCTCTGTCTGTCTCAGCCAGTAGCTGCGTGGAGCCTCTTAAAGGACAGTCATGCTAGGCTCCTGTCTGCAAGCGTAACAGAGTATCATTAATAGTGTCAGGGATTGGTACTTGCCCATAAGATGTGTCTCCCTTTGGGCCAGTTATTGTTTGGTGATTCCCTCAGCCTCTGCTTCATTTCATGTTCCTGCATTTACTGTAGGCAGGATGAATTTGGGGTAAAAAATTTTGTGGATCTGTTTGTATCACTATATGTCTACTAGGGTTCCTGCCAGGATACAGATGGTGGCCTCTTCAGGTTCCATATTGACAATGCTGTGATGCAAAGCTAAGGTCATCCCCAATGACTCTTGAAAACAACCCTTATTCCAGGTCTTTGGGATATTTTCTAATATATATAATGTATATATGTTTATATTATATACATAATATATGTGTACATATGTATATTATATAAAGAAGAGGTTTTGCCTGAATGTACATCCATGCTTGGAGACCAGAAATGGGGACTGGATTCACTGGGTAGGAAGTTACAGAAGATTGTGAGCTAACGAATTGGTGCTGGGAATCAAATCCAATTCTCTGAAAGAGGGTTCAGTTCTCTTAATTACAGAAATATTCCTCTAGACTTTCACCTAGGGTGTTCTGTAGTAAAATGTTACCTAGATCACAACATGTTGTTTCATTTATAAAAAATTTGATGAATATCATGGAATATGAAAGGATAATTCTAAGTTTTAAGGATGTAGTCAAATATATGCACATTGTAATTTTGATATCAAGAAGGCAATCTCCTTCTTGATTTCATTAAATTTTCTTCACCTGTGCTAACACCTAAAATTTCTTTGAGTAAGTTATATGGCCTTCTCTGTAAGTCAGTTCAAATTATCATACAACCTAACATGACTGATCTATACTTCATTATCTTTCTATGGTATAGAAATAAAAATAAAAGCAGTTTATTTCACTCAAGTTAATAGAGATGTATAGAATAATACATCAGGGATAAACAATAATTTATCTAATCTATTCATTGATATATTAATTAACAATGCAGGTTGATTTGTAATGTTTTCCATAATTTTTACATCAACACATACATGGATGTCCTCAGTTAAATACTCTACTTTGTATATAATATCTCCATTGGATCAATATAAAATTTGATAGATATATAAACAATGGGATATTTTCTATATAGAAATAAAAGATCCCCTATAAAAATATTGATATATTTTAAAATTAGATGATACATAACACATAAGATGTTACAATAAACACAGTTCTTTTTTATGCAATCATTTTTATTAATGAAATAAAAATGAAGATTGAAGAAGTCAGGCTGTCTGGTACTAAGGCTGATAGAAGGTTTTGAATCTTCAAAATCTTCAGATGACTACCTATTTATAATTTTACCGAAGCATGCTTTTGTGAAATTGTATCACATTGTGCACAATTAATGTATGAATTTATTTTTATGAAAAATGACTGAAATTATTCTTTGCACAGTTTCTTCTGATAACTATGAAATAGACGTACAATTATCTTTCAAGAAGGAAGAAATATTTTAAATACTTGTCATTTGTCTAAATTTTTTGAGGTGGCTGAATTCTCCACCTCTCTTTCTTTATGTGTGCAATAAATTTCAGTTCTTTTGCTTAATCAAGACATGAAAGATTTGTGTAATTTGGTGGCTTGTCTAAAAATTAACAAAAAAATCTTTATACTTAAACTGGATTAATCCATAACTTCTTAATATGACACTATCCTGGGTGCTTATTCAAATAAACTGGTTTTGTGTCATTTAATTAAATATAAGAAAAATAAAATTTTTTCTTTGCTTTTAAATAATTATTCTAAAACTTCATCAATTAAAACATATTTCAAATGAATTTTCTGATCAATTTAGAATATTCTGCTTTTAGCAATAAGATGGGGACAAACGCCTACTGGCCCCCAAGGCACCAACCGTCAACAGGACCATCTTCAACATCTTTCTGGTATTTTGTGGCTTTAAATCTTGCTTCAATCAATGACTTTGCAGTTCTTGATTATCTATAAAAGTGAGTACATATGTCTTAAGCTCTGATAGTCACTAATCAAATATTGACATGTAAAATCTTCAAGCTAATAATAGAAAAGTTAAAACCTAGAGACAGCATTAGAAGAATTCGAGACTCCTATTCAAATCAATATGAAACATGCACTGTATACTACGTACTTAGTCCTGAAGTTATTTCTATTTTATACTAAGAAAGAAATAAGTTATTAGTACTGCTTGTATTTTCAAATTAAAGGCAAAACCAAAATCTTTTCCTACTTCCATAGTGAATATATCCAATCTACACTTACAATCTTACCAATGTGTGATGGGCATAAGTGCATTGATATTTAGGGATATTTAATTATGTGATTTCTCATATATAGATCACAGATGTAGTTTTGAATTAGAATTTTGACATGAAAATGGTCATTCACTGACAGTATAAGAATATTTCTACTTTGTTTATGTCCTCAAAATATAAGCAACATGAGTTAAAGAGAAAATGATTTTTATAATTGAGAGTATAAACTTGAGCTTATAACCATGTAGGATTTCAGTGCAGGCCTTTTTTTTTAATTTCTTCTTTTATTTTTTTTTATTTTCTATATTCTATGTTTACATTCCAGATGATTTTCCCTATCCCGGTCCCCCCTCCCCATATGTTCCCTAAGCCCTCTTCCCTCCACCCATTCTTCTACCAACCCCCTACTATTTCTCTGTCCTGGTACTCCCATACAATGCTGGAACAAGCCTTTTCAGGACCAGGAACCTCTCCTTCCTTCTTCTTGGGGGTCATTTGAAATGTGAATTGTGTCTTGAGCATTCAGACTATCTGAGCTAATATCCACTTTATTATTGTATTCCATGTGTGTTCTTTTGTGACTGGATTACCTCACTTAGGATGATATTTTCCAGATCCAATCATTTGCCTAAGAATTTCATGAATTCATTGTTTTTAATTGCTGAGTAGTATTCCATTGTGTAAATATACCACATTTTCTGTATCCATTCCTCCATTGAGGGACATCTGGGTTCTTTTCAGCTTCTGGCTATTAAAAATAGGGCTGCTATGAACATAATGGAGCATGCATCCTTATTGCATGCTGGGGAATCCTCTGGGTATATGCCCAGGAGTGGTATTGCAGGGTCCTCCGGAAGTGACATGCCTAGTTTTCTGAGGAACAACCAGACTGATTTCCAGAGTGGTTGTATCAGCCTGCAATTCCACCAGCAGTGGAGGAGTGTATCTTTCTTTCTCCACATCCTGGCCAACAACTACTGTCTCCTGAGTTTTTAATCTTAGCCATTCTGACTGGTGTAAGGTGAAATCTCAGGGTTGTTTTGATTTGCATTTCTCTAATGACTAATGATGTTGAATATTTCTTAAAGTGCTTCTCAGCCATTTGTAGTTCTCCATGTGAAAATTCTTTTTTTTAGCTCTGTACACCATTTTATTAGGGTTTTTGGCTCTCTGGCATCTAGCTTGTTGGGTTCTTTGTATATATTGGATATTAGCCCTCTGTCGGATGTAGGGTTGAGGAAGATCCTTTCCCGATTTGTTCGTTGCTGTTTTGTCCTCTTGACAGTGTCCTTGCCTTATAGAAAATTTGTAATTTTATGAGGTCTCATTTGTCAATTCTTGATTAATGCCTGCTAAGTCACATGTACTCATTATTTAACAGTGAAAATGATTAAATTATTAAATGCAAAAATTAATGCATGAAAGGAAGTCACAAACTGTCAATCTATGAATCATGAAGTCTGAATGTTTAGAATACAAAAATTTTGAGCCAGGCTCATTGTAAATCAGAATTCTCTTGACCGCCAATTTAATGCTGAATTGTGAGTGAATTTATCAGCAGCAATGGCTACCATCAAACTACAGAATAAAGAATTTAGAACTTTATTTCTATTTTTTTCATCACCTAGTATTCAAAGTTAAGAGGAGACTCAGAAAACTTTCATTCCTGGACTAAAATCAGCCTTCCTCCCTGTTCTTCATTGGGAATGAAATTCTTTTTTTTTTTTTTTTTTTTTTTTTTTGAGACATGGTTTCTCTTTGTAGCCTGGCTGTCCTGAAACTCACTCTGTAGACCACACTGGCCTCAAACTCAGAAATCTGCCTCCCTCTGTCTCCCAAGTGCTGGGATTAAAGACATGCTACACCACTGCTTGGCAGGAATGAAATTTTTAATCAATGCTTCTTTTCCTACAGTACCTCATAGATATGATTGCAGAAATTCAAACTAGAGAATAAACCTGAAAATAAATCATGGGATTTCCTTGGACAGTTTACATTTTGGTATTCTAAAAAAAGAAGGAAGCCAAAAGTGTGGGTGCTTCATTCCTATACAGAAGGGGGAAGAAAATATGGGGAGGTAGAAGGAGGGAGGGCTTGGGGAGGGAGAAGCGAGGGGGAGGGAATAAAAGGGCAGTGGGGCAGGATCAGATGCAGGACAAGATGGGAGAAATACAGAGTCAGGAATGTGAACAGAGGTGTGTAGTAGTGGGGAATGAGGAATTCAGGACAGCCAGTAGAATGTTCCAGATGCCAGGGATCTAAGAGACCTCTAGGACCCAATAGGGATGACATTAGCTGAAATAGCCAACAAAGGAGAGGGAGAACCTGTAGAGACCATTTCCAGAGATTAGGCACAGGGATGGCGCCACCCACCCTTCTTAAAAACATTAACCCAGAAAATTGCTCCTGTCTAAAAGAAATACAGGGACAAAGAGTGGATCAGAGACTGAAGAAAAGGCCATCCAGAGCCTGCCCCACCCATATGCAGATACCAAACAAGCACAGACACTATTGCCAAGATGTATGCACATTTAATCTCAGCACTTGGGAGGCAGAGGCAGTCAGATTTCTGTGTCCGAGGATAGACTGGAGACTGGTTCCAGTACAGTGAGTTCCAGTACAACCAGGATTACACAGAGACACCCTGTCTCGAAAAACCAAAAAAAAAAAAAAAAAAAAAAAAAAAAAAAAAAAAAAGTAAAGAAAAGAAAGAAAATGAAAAAGAAAAAGAAAAAAGTGCTTGGTGACAGGAGCTTGTTATACTTTTCTCCTGAGAGGCTCTGCCAGAATCTGACCAATACAGATGTGAATGCTTGCAGCCAATCATCAGACTGAGCACCAGGACACCAATGGAGGAGTTAGGGAAAGGAATGGAGGAGCTGAAGGGGTTTACAACCTCCTAGGAAAAATAAAAATATCAACCAACCAGATTCCCCCCCCTCCAAGAGCTTCCAGGGACTAAACCACCAACCAAAGAGTGTACACATGGAGGTACCCATGGCTCTAGCTACACATATACCACAGGATGGCCTTGTCAGACATCTATGGGAAGAAAGGCCCTTGGTTCTCTGAAGGCTTGATTCTCTAGTGTAAGAGAATGCTAGGGGAAGCAGGGGAAGGGGGATAGGATAGCTTGGTTTCAGAGGGCAAACCAGGAAAGAGGATAACATTTGAAATGCAAATAAATAAGATATACAATAAAAAAGTAAGCAAATATTTTTATTTATTATTTACTAAAATTCTTAGAGAAAATGGCATTTGGTTTGTCAGGTACAAAATTACACATTAATAATTGTGACATGGACAAGAGGCAAAATTCATTTTTAAAAGAAATGATTAATTGCCATTTAATATTTTATATTTACTATTGGTGTTAAATCAGATGTTTGCATGCAAAGGTCTATTTTAATCTTGAGGAAGGTATGGTTGTCAATTTCATGTGAGTACATGAACCTTGCACAAATACACTGGTAAGGATGTAGTGGCAGGTTTGGATTCTTATTTTACCATTTTGCATTCATTATCGCACTACTATTGTTCTGAGCATTTAGGAATGATTGACAGCCCTTCCTTCATCCAGCACATTTACTTCTTCCAGAAAACATACTTAAGCAGTTGTGCAGAAAATCTCTACTTCCCCTCACATTTCTATGCTGAGCAAATGAATAATTAAATTCTTTAAAGATGTCCATTTGAGGGAACAATCCAAGTAACATCAGAAATATGTTGAGACTTAGGAACTTTTCTTTTTTTTTTATTCGATATAATTTTTTATTTACATTTCAAATGATTTCCACTTTTCTAGCTCCCCACTCCCCAAAAGTCCCATAAGCCCCTTTCTCTTCCCCTGTCCTCCCACCCACCCCTTCTGATTTCTAACTTAGGGTTGATAGTGCTCCATGCTCCTCCTCACTTATAAAAAGTTGAATGAATTATCCTTGTACATGAAAATAAATAATATATTAGTCTATGATATGGAGTGTGGTGGGTATCAATACTAATAAAAATTCAGAATTTTTTATTATTTGAGGAACAAAAAAGGGGAAGTCGTAGGCATGCAGGATTTAACATTATGAGAGTGCACTAAAATATTTTAATGTGTGTAAGTGTGTGTGTGTGTGTGTGTGTGTGTGTGTATCTCTGTGTGTGTATGTTTCCTTTCAAGTGTAATAAAAGTCTCTATATACTCAATGTCACTGGGCAGTAGAACCTACCTAATATTCTCATTTTATTGAACACTAGACAGCACCATGTTGATTTTATTCAAGAAATATTTACAAAGCTCAAAAAATATTTTTGAGATAGAAGAACTATCAAAGTAAAATTAGATTCAGAGCCTTGGTAAATATGAAGTAGTGGTAAATCTGCTTAAGTAAATTCCAAGAGTTTCATAAATTTTAAAAATAAATACTGGGGAAATTAGAATAAATAAAAGCGACTGCATTCTTGAGAAGTTCTTATAAAAAAAGTATTTTAAAAGCCTCTTAAATTGTATATGATATGAGAAGTCCTGGAAGTACAGTATAAATTATTTGGTTGAAAATAGGTTCCTGTTTTATTTGGGAACAGTTCAGGCAAAACTTAGTGTAGGTTGTATCATTTCTACATTAGAAATATTATGAAAAAATGTAACCCTACTGAAATAATACTGAAAATTAAAGGTGGGGTAAATTTATTGTTGTGTATAATATGATTCTTGCTTCTTAGACATTTTTATGTTACAAATCATAAATTATCTTTGACCCTATTCATCTCTTAAATAGTTTATTATACATTCCTGTTTATGTCTAAAATTTTTAAAATGCTATATTTATTATCCCACTTGATTATGCTTTGCTCAATAAAATATGTAATATTTATACCCATGAAATGAAAGTGATGTTGGAATGGACAAAGGGATACAAACCTTAGGATTACAAACTCAATTGATGTAGGTTAAAATGCTGGTTAACTACAAGTATTATAGGGTTTATGCGATGCTGAAAAGGCATTTGACAAAATTCAGCATCCTTTCATGCTAACAGTCTTGGAAAGAACAGGAAATCAAGGCCCATACCTAAACATCATTAAAACAATATACAGCAAACCGGTAGCCAACAACAAACTAAATGGAGAGAAACTTGAGGCAATCCCACTAAAATCAGGGACTAGACAAGGCTGCCCTCTCTCTCCATATCTTTTCAATATAGTATTTGAAGTCCTAGCTAGAGCAATTAGACAACATAAGGAGGTCAAGGGGATACAAATTGGAAAGGAAGAAGTCAAATTATCACTATTTGCAGATGACATGATAGTATACTTAAGTGACCCAAAAAAACTCCACCAGAAAACTCCTACAGCTGATAAACAACTTCAGCAAAGTGGCAGGTTATAAAATCAACTCAAGCAAATCAATTGCCTTCCTATACTGAAAGGATAAACAGGCTGAGAAAGAAGTTAAGGAAATGACACCATTCACAATAGCCACAAACAATATAAAGTATCTTGGTGTGACTCTAACCAAACAAGTGAAAGATCTTTACATCAAGAACTTCAGGTCTCTGAAGAAGGAAATCAAAGAAGACCTCAGAAAATGGAAAAATCTGCCATGCTCATGGATTGGCAGGATTAATATAGTTAAAATGGCTATCTTGCCAAAAGCAATATGCAGATTCAATGCAATCCCCATCAAAAACCCAACTCAGTTCTTCACAGAGTTAGAAAAAGCAATTCTCAATTTCATCTGGAATGACAAAAAACCCAGGATAAATAAAACCATTCTCAACAGTAAAAAAACTTCTGGGGGTATTAGTATCCCAGACCCCAAGCAAAACTACAGAGTAATAGTGTTAAAAACTGCATGGTATTGGAACAGGGACAGGCAAGTTGGCCAATGGAATAGAAATGAAGACCCAGAAATGAATCCACACACCTATGGTCACTTGATCTTCGACAAAGGAGCTGAAAACATCCAGTGGGCATATACCCAGAGGATTCCCCACCATGTAATAAGGATACATGCTCTACTATGTTCATCGCAGCCCTATTTATAATTGCCAGATGCTGGAAAGAACCCAGGTATCCCTCAACAGAAGAGTGGATGCAAAAAATGTGGTGTATCTACACAATGGAGTACTATTCAGCCATTAGAAACAATGAATTCATGAAATTCTTAGGCAAATGGATGGAGCTAGAGAACATCATACTAAGTGAAGTAACCCAGACTCAAAAGGTGAATCATGGTATGCACTCACTAATAAGTGGTTATTAACCTAGAAAACTGGAATACCCAAAACATAATCCACACATCAAATGAGATACAAGAAGAAAGGAGGAGTGGTCCCTGGTTCTGGAAAGACTCAGTGAAACAGTATTCGGCAAAACCAGAACGGGGAACTGGGAAGGGGTGGGAGGGAGGACAGGGGAAGAGAAGGGGGCTTACGGGACTTTCGGGGAGGGGGGGGGCTAGTAAAGGGGAAATCATTTGAAATTTAAATAAATTATATCGAATAAAAAAATTAAACAAAAAAGAAAGAAAAAAGATAGCCTTTTCAACAAATGGTGCTGGCTCAATTGGAGGTCAGCATGCAGAAGAATGCGAATTGATCCATTCTTATCTCCTTGTACTAAGCTCAACTCCAAGTGGATCAAGGACCTCCACATAAAACCAGACACACTGAAACTAATAGAAAAGAAAATGGGGAAGACCCTTGAAGACATAGGCACAGGGGAAAAGTTCCTGAACAGAACACAGATATTAGCTTATGCCCAACGATCAAGAATTGACAAATGGGATCTCTTAAAATTACAAAGTTTCTGTAAGGCAAAGGACACCATCAAAAAGACAAAACAGCAACCAACAAATTGGGAAAAGATCTTCACCAACCCTACATCTGATAGAGGGCTAATATCCAATATATACAAAGAACTCAAGAAGTTAGACCCAAGGGAACCAAATAGCCCTATTAAAAATGGGGTACAGACCTAAACAAAGAATTTTCACCTGAAGAAATTCGGATGGCCTAGAAGCATCTTAAGAAATGCTCAACATCATTAGCCATTAGGGAAATGCTGATCAAAACAACCCTGAGATTTCACCTCACACCAGTCAGAATGGCTAAAGTTAAAAACTCAGGAGAAAGCAGATGTTGGATAGGATGTGGAGAAAGAGGAACACTCCTCCACTGCTTATGGAATTGTAAGATGGTACAACCACTCTGGCAATCAGTCTGGAGGTTCCTAAGAAAACTGGGCATGACACTTCCAGAGGACCCTGCTATACCTCTCCTGGGCATATACCCAAAGGATTCCCCAGCATGCAATAAGGACACATGTTCCACTATGTTCGTAGCAGCCTTATTTATAATAGCCAGAAGCTGAAAATAACCCAGATATCCCTCAATGGAGGAATGGATACAGAAAATGTGGTATATATACACAATGGAGTACTATTCAGCAATTAAAAACAATGAATTCATGAATTTTTTAGGCAAATGTATTGAACTGGAAAATATCATCCTAAGCAAGGTAACACAATCACAAAAGAATTCACATGGAATGCAATCATTAATAGTTGGATATTAATTAGCCCTGAAGCTCTGAATACTGAAGATACAATTAGCATATCAAATGATTCCCATGAAGAAGGAAGAAGAGGGTCCTAATCCTGGGAAGGCTTGATCCAGCATTATAGGGGAGTACCAGGACAGAAAAAAGAAAGAGGGAAAGACAGGAGAATGGATGGAGAGAAGAGGACTTATGAAACATGGGGGTGGGAACTGGGAAAGGGGAAGGCTTTTAGAATGTAAACAACGAATATAGAAAATAAAAAAATAAATAAATAGGGTTCATGCCATATATGTCATATGAAGAAAGTATATTCAACTTATATAGCAAAATCACAAGTATTTTGGAGTTAATTAATTTGCTGCGAAATAATATATTTTGCTCTTTTATAAAGCTTTATAAAGCAAACCTTAAAAATTGTCCAAAACATTTAACAGCTTCTAATACATAGTCTGTGAAATATCTCTTAATTGCAAATCAGGCAATCTGTGATTTGAAAGAGTTAATGTGCCTGCAAGACTTATTTTATTATCTGGAAATGATAGTAGATATGGGACTCATTAAGCAATACATAGAATCCCTTCAATTAATACATAAAATATTTATTTATTTTGTTTTTCTTTTTTCTTATTTTCTTGTTCTTCCCATTCTGTAAAATTAACTGGCCTCAGTTTGGCTAATCATCTTACAATTTTAGTGTGGGACTTTCTCCTACAATTAATATTTCAGTATGGATTCAATTTTAAGACTGCTTATTTAAAACTGTTAATTGTCCAGCTCCATCCATTTGCCTACGAATTTCATGAATTCATTGTTTCTAATGGCTGAATAAAAAAGTGAGGTAATCCAGTCTCAAAAGTGCATGGTATGCACTCACTTATAAGTGGATATTAGCCTAGAAAACTGGAATACCCAAAACATAATCCACATATCAAATGAGGTACAAGAAGAATGGAGGAGTGGCCCCTAGTTCTGGAAAGACTCAGTGTAGCAGTGTAGGACAAAACCAGAACAGGGAAGTGGGAAGGGGTAGATGGGATAGCAGGGGAAGGGAAGGGGGCTTATGTGACTTTCGGGGAGTCGGGGGGCCAGAAAAGGGGAAACATTTTGAAATGTAAATAAAAAATATATCGAATAAAAAAATAGGAATTAAACATCTCAAAAAAACCCTGTTAGTTGAATAATAATTGCTCTGTATAACAATATATGTCTTCAAATTGTAGCTACAAATATTATATGCTTTATTTATTTATTTATTTATTTATTTATGTTTGTTTGTTTTCAAAATAACACTTTAGAGGTTAAGATTATAACTTTATATTTGAGATTCTCCCATTTCAGGAGTATATTTTTGTAAAATTTATACCTTTCTTATCACTCCTCACAGTAATTCTAACACTGGTTCTAGAGATGTTTAGGAGAATACCATGTTTCTCTTTTGGATTAATGAGATTTAACAGTTTTCTCTTTCTCTCTCTCCCCCCCCCCTCTCTCTCTCTCTCTCTCTCTCTCTCTCTCTCTCTCTCTCTCTCTTTCTCTCTCTCTTTCTCATTCTCTCTCTCCCTCCCTCTCTCTTTCACACACTCTTCTTCATGATAGATCTGAATATATACACTCATATGTATGAGATATATCATATATCACGTATGTATATGTTATATATTATATACATGATCCCAGAAAGACTATACCCATAATAGCTAAGAAATATGCAGTTTAACGTTTTTACAACTTCATTGTAATGGTGACTATTCTGAACATTACTTTAAGATTTAATTTTTAACACAGATCAAATTGTTTATTCCAAGTCATAAAATGATTTAAAGAAATTATGCTATTTTGAAGATAATTTGTGCTTAAATCTTGGCTAATTTCAGCTAGTCAATCCACAGAAACGGTAATACCTTTACTGATCTACCTATTTAACTGCTTATTGATAGTTCCTTTTATTGTTGTATCATAAAAAGTTAATTATTATCATTTTAGCATTATTTGTAGTAACATTTTAAAATGTCATTAAACTCTACATAATATTTTCTAAAGGTAGTGCTATCACTAAGAGTAACTTAAAAATAGATTTTTTTTTCTTGGAATATCAGTTTCATTAGGAACTAGAAAAGCAATTCAGTGGTTAGGATCACCGGGTGCTCTATCAGAGTACTGTGGCTCAATTTCTAGAACCCTCATGGTAGTCTACAGAATATGATGCTTTCTCTGGCCTCAGTGGCCTCCAGTAATGCATATGTGCTAAAGGCCTATATACATAAAATAAATTATAAAATACCTAAACAGATAATAGTATAGTTATTTAAAGCCAAAATAATATAAATCATTAAATATTATAAATGCTACAAAATATATGCTACACTGTGCAGAGGCATAACTAGAGCTTCTGGACTAAAGCAAACTGGAGACTTAGATAAGCAAACATTCTGTAAGATGCTTTTCTCAGGGTATATTATCTGTTAAGAAGAAATTTGAAGTTTGCTGTAATATGATATCATAGTCAGAATAAAAGAAAGAAACTAAGAGATGCATCCTTCCTGTTGCAGTCCATGTACAGGAAAACAATGAGATGAAACAGAAGGTGAGACTCCTGGAAATGCACAGAACCTGCAGTAGGAATAATTATGCAGATATTAGAATTAGCATAAAAATATATATACAGCAAGCCAATAACCAATATCAAATTAAATGGACAGACATGGCAATTCCATCAAAACCAAGGACAAGATAAGGCTGCCCCACTTTTCCCCTATCTATTCAACATAGTGCTTGAAGTTCTAGCTAGAGCAGTAAGACAACTTTAGCAGTTAATAGAGTAATTTAACAAATGGGTTCTTTATAGCCTGGACTTCCTTTATCTTCCTTGTTGCCAAGATCATGGCATATAATAATAATTGACTCAAAAGATTGCTTTTCACCATAACCTTGCACAAGTAAGATAAAGGCAGGTTTGCTTTCTCAGTAAATACTCTTAACAACATTGGTCTATTAAAGAGGCACCATTGGATAATACTTCTACAGGAAATCTTAAATAGTCCAACTTCATGTCCATATTTTATGCAACAACCATTAAAATCCTTAAGCAATTTTCTCAGTCTATTATTTATCATTATATAGATGACATTTTGTTGGCTGTTCTGATGAAGGTGTTTTAGAGAATACGTTTAAGGAAAAACAAAGAACTTTGCTATGCTGTGGTTTGCAGATTGCACCAGAAAAAAAATACAATACTCAATTAGTTTGGTGATAACATCAGTCAACCAAATATTTGACCACATAAATTCAGATCCAAAGTGACCAATATCTAACTCAAAGGTTTTCAAAACTTAATGAGAGATCTTAACTGGCTGAGGCTTATAATTGGCTTAAGTATTTATGAGTTAAATAATTTGTGTTAAACATTAGAAGGAGATTCATATTTAAAAAGTCCAAGTTGTCTAACAGCTGAAGCAGAAAGAGTTAACTCTTGTGGAACAAAGACTTCAAGATGCGTGGGTGGATAAAAATCAGTTTTAAATTTGATTATATTGTGGTCATTTTCTCCTCAACTCATTCTTCTATTGGGTTCCTGATGCAAAGGAAAGATAGAATTATGGATTGGAATTTTTTAGCTCATAAACAAAGTAAAACTTTGAAGACATATAAAGAAAAGATTTCTGAATTAATTATAAAAGGTAGATGAAGGCTACATCAATTGTCAGGAATGAATCCAACTGAAATTACAGTACCTCTTAATAAATTATGCCATTATGGATAATCAAGGAAGATTGGCAAAGAACTTGCGGTAACTTGGATGAAATTATTAACAAATACCTGAGAAGCAATCATACAGTTTATAGAAAGAACTAATTGGATTCTTCAATGTGTTGGTTTCTTTCAATAAGGGAAACACAAATTCCAGAGAGACCAACATTCTATACTGATGCAAACAAGGTGGCAATGGAAGATAAAAGTCAGATAAAAAAGCAAGGTGATCAAAAGTCTATTCAAAAATTTTGAGCCTTAGTTCAAAAATCAGAATTGTATATAATCTTTATGATATTATTAGATTATCCTGAATCTCTTAATATAATTACTGATTGTATGCAAAAAGTTGTTTTGCATGCAGAGACTGCTGAATTTGTACATAACTCAGAATTAACTTTTTATTTATACAATTGTAACAGGTCATCCAAAGTAGAAACTATCCATTATATATTACTCATATTTGTTCTCATACAAGTTTGCCAGGTCCATTAACTCAAGGAAATGAAGAAATTGAGCAAATACTAATAAAAAATATATGTGGGCGCTATAGGATAGCCTTAGCTCCAGGTGCAGATAGAGACCAGAAGGATCCTGTCCTCGGCTTCTCGGCTGGTCCTGCTTTAGACAGCTATTGGAATGAAAGCGCTGATCTTACCTCTGAGTTTAAGAGTGAGAGCACTTCTGGGAGACCAGTTCTCTCCTGGCGTGATTTGTGTATGGAGTGCTTTGGAACAGCCTAATTAGCTCCCATGTACAGATGGAGAATGGAAGCAAATGTTTTCACAAAGCAAATAACCCAAAGGCTTCACCATCATAGACTGTCTTAGTTAATGATTTCTCAAAAATGTGAATTCAAATCAACTTGAAAGGGGCTAGCCCAAATGATTGACCATAAAGAGACTGACCAGACAATGCACAGACAGGACAGCAAATGCTTTATGTAGCTTTTTAAAGACTAACCATTGTTTTTTGTTGGGCACCAAAGAGAAAATCTTCACCTTTCTTTACCAGGAAGCAATTATAAGAAGACTATCATTCTGGTTTCTTAAGTTGTGGTAGAAACTGTCTTGGGAGAGAATGTTTTTCTGAAACAGACATGGGAAAGGAAATGTGATGCATTACTGTGAAGCATGAGAAGGCATATTATGTTCAGAAAGAATATATGTAGAATCTAACAGACACTGAAAGAATTCTCTGGCATTTCAATGCCTTACAACACTTCACTGGTCTTAGCTGAAGTTCTGATCCTCAGTGGGAGAAGAAGATCCCAGTCCTGCAGAGACTTCGTGTGCCAGGATGGGTGGGAGCTAACTGGAAAGGAGGGTTGCTTTATTTTCTCAGAGGAGAAGGAGAGGGGTACAGAACTATGGAATGGGGGGAACTGGGAGGAGGGACAGTGATCAGTATGTAAAGTGAATAAAAAAATAGAAGCAAAGGAGACAAAAAGAATACATACAATGTATTTTATATGTTAGCAAAAATGAGAAATCAATGAGAGAAAAGGGAAAATGAGTTATCACTATGATCAATAAAAATTCAAGTATGAAATACATATCTAATCAAAATAGAAACTTCGTTTCTTGACCTGAGTACAATACATGCACCCATATAGCTGGGTTCTGATATTGACATATCCACACACAAACAGACACACACAGAACAAATAATGTAAAACATGTATTTAATGAGTTTTTAGCTATCATATGGTATAGTTGGCTGTGATTAAGAGAAAATAAGCAACATTCATATTTTGTCAATAAAAAGTAAATGGATATTACATATTAACTTTCACTGGAGGCCATTTTCTTTTTTGAGCATGTAAAATATGAATAAATTTTGGTTTAACACCCAAATGTAAATCACATTCATGTTATATTGTATGTATATTGTATTCTATCATAAAATGTGAACACATACCAATTTATTTATTTATGTATTTATGTATTTATTTATTTATTTATTTATTTTCTATATTCTTTGTTTACATTCCAAATGATTTCCCCTTTACTGGTTCCCCCCTGCCAATAAGTCCCATAATCCCTCTTCCCTCTGCCCATTCCCCATCAACCCCCTCCCACTTCTCTGTGCTGGTAATCCCCTACAATGCTATATCAAGCCTTTCCAGGACCAGGGCCCTCTCCTTCCTTCTTCTTGGGAATCATTTGATATGTTAATTGTGCCTTGAGTATTCAGAGCTTCTGGGCTAATATCCACTTATCAGTGACTGCATTCTATGTGTGTTCTTTTGTGATTGGGTTACCTCTCTTAGGATGATATTTTCCAGTTCCAACCATTTGCCTAAGACTTTCATGAATTCATTGTTTTTAATTGGTGTGTAGTATTCCATTGTGTAAATATACCACATTTTCTGTATAGATTCCTCGATTGAGGGAAATCTGGGTTCTTTCCAGCTTCTGGCTATTATAAATAAGGCTGGAATGAACATCGTGGAGCATGTGTCCTTATTGCATGCTGGGGAATCCTCTGCGTATATGCCCAGGAATGGTATAGCAGGGTCCTCCAGAAGTGTTATGCCCAGTTATTTGAGGAACTGACAGACTGATTTCCAGAGTGGTTGTATCAGCCTGCAATACCACCAGCAGTGGAGAAATGTTCCTCTTTCTCCACATCCTCACCAACACCTGCTGTCTCCTGAGTTTTTAATTTTAGCCATTCTGACTGGTGTGAGGTGAAAACTCAGGGTTGGTTTGATTTGAATTTCCCTAATGAACAGTTCTTAAAGTGCTTCTCAGCCACTTGAAAATTCTTTGTTTAGCTCTGTACCCCATTTTTAAATAGGGTTATTTGGCTCTCTGGAGTCTAACTTCTTGAGTTCTTTGTATATATTAGATATTAGCCCTCTCTTGGATGTAGGGTTAGTGAAGATCTTTTCCCAATTTGTTGGTTGCTGTTTTGTCCTTTTGACAGTGTCCTTTGCCTTACAGAATCTTTCCAAACTTATGAGGTCCCATTTGCCAATTCTTGATCTTAGAGCATAAGCTATTGGTGTTCTGTTCAGGAAAATTTCTATTGTGCCCATGTGCTCTATTCTCTTCCCCAGTTTCTTTTCTATTAGTTTCAGTGTTTCTGGTTTTATGTGGAGGTCCTTTATCCACTTGGACTTGAGCTTAGTACAAGGACATAAGAATGGATGCATTTGCATTCTTCTACATGCTGACCTCCAGTTGAACCAGCACCATTTGTGGAAAATCTATCTTTATTCCACTGGATGGTTTTAGCACTGTTGTCGAAGATCAAGATCAAATGATAGGTGTGTGGCTTCATTTCTGGGTCTTCAATTCTATTCCATTAATCTACTTGCCTGTCACTGTACCAATATCATGCAGTTTTTAACACTATTGCTCTGTAGTACTGCTTGAGGTCCAGGATACTGATTCCTCCACAAGTTCTTTTACTCTTGAGAATAGTTTTAGCTATCCTGGGTTATTAGTTATTCCAGATGAATTTGAGAATTGCTCTTTCTAAGTCTATGAAGAATTGAGTTGGGATTTTGATGGAGATTGTGTTGAATCTGTATATTGCTTTTGGCAAGATGGCCATTTTTACTATATTAAGCATGCCAATCCACAAGCATGGACAATTTTTCCATTTTCTGAGGTCTTCTTCGATTTCCTTCTTCAGAGACCTGAAGTTCTTGTCATACAGACCTTTCACTTGTTTGGTAAAAGTCACCCCAAGATACTTTATACTGTTTGTGGATATTGTAAAGGGTGTCATTTGCTTAATTTCTTTCTCAGCCTGCTTATCCTTTGAGAATAAGAAGGCTACTGATTTGCTTGAGTTGATTTTATAACCAGCCACTTTGCTGAAGTTGTTTATCAGCTGTAGGAGTTCTCTGGTGGAGTTTTTTGGGTCGCTTAATTATACTATCATATCATCTGCAAATATGATAGCTTGACTTATTTCCTATCTAATTTGTATCCCCTTGACCTCCTTATGTTGTCTAATTGCTCTATCTCGAATTTCAAGTACTATATTGAAACATATGGAGAGAGGGGTAGCCTTATCTAGTGCCTGATTTTAGTGAGATTGCTTCAAGCTTCTCTCTATTTAGTTTGGGGTGAGCTACCAGTTTGCTGTATATTGCTTTTACTATGTTTAGGTATGAGTCTTGAAATCCTGTTCTTTCCAAGGCTCTTAGCATGAAAGGATGCTGAATTTTCTCAGATGCTTTTTTAGCATCTAATGTAATGACCATGTGGTTTTTTTTCTTTGAGTTTGTTTATGTAGTGGATTGCATTGATGGATTTCCGTACATTGAACCTTCTCTACATCTCTGGGTTGAAGCCTACTTGATCATGGTGAATGATCATTTTCATGAACACCTACCAATTTAAATGGTCAACAAAATATCAAAAATAAAATGAAGACTGAAATAGAAACACATTCAGCAGTATAAACAAGTATAATAAATGAACAAGCGATACTTCCCCCAAAAGCTGGTCTCTGGAAAGCAAAAGTTTAATGATATAATACCTGTCATAATACAATGAAAACTGTAAACACAAAGAACAAAGGAATTCAACAAAATGCAAGCCAAACACTTATGAAGAAAATTCCACCAAGTAAATAAAATTCAAAATACCAAAATCAGGAAGAAAGTGTCAGATCTGAAAACCAGTTAGAAAACAAGACACACCAGAGGCCACAGAAAACAGACAAGCATTGCAATCCTGTTCCTCAATACTCTGTGCCCCATAAGATGATGGAGAGTCGCTTATGTGAGTGTGTTATTAATGGGTCACATGTAATCTTATATAGTTCTGCCATTTCAATAGCAGTCCATTTGGGAAAATTGCTAAAGGAGTTTATAATTTGGAAATTTTTCATTTTGTATAAATAATAAGGGTTGATTTTTATCTGTGTTTCAAAATCAAATGGCAGAACTCTACTTATAATTAAATTAATTTAAATGGTTGTTATTTTTTTATATTATAAAGTTAAGAATGTCAATTATTTCTGAGGTCACAGGCAGGCCAACTGAAAAAAATATTGTAAAAATGTGAAATAGTCCCATAATTTTTGGGGTAAGCAAATTGCTGAAGAGTAGGACCACATAAACTAATGAATCAGGGAGGCATTGTAAGGAAATGAACTTGTAATTATTAAAATTATCCTGATCACACATCAGTGAGCTGAGCAGAACAAGATCTTATTGTGTAGAAAAAATAAAGGAGGAGTTAGAGAAAGGACTGTAGGAGCTGAAGGGGTTTGGAACCACATAGGAAGAACAGTATCAACCAACCAGATTTCCTAGAGCTTCCAGGGACTAAACTACCAACCAGACAGTACACATGGAGGGACCTATGGCCACAGCTGCATATGTCGGCCTTATCTGGCATCAATGGAAGGGGAGACTCTTGCTCCTGTGGAGGCTTGATGCTCCAGTGTCAGGGAATGGTAGGACAGTTAGGTGAGTGGATGGGTGGGTGTGGGGCTATGGAGGAAGTGATAAGAGGTTTGCAGCGGGAAAACAAGAAAGAAGGATAACATTTGAAATGCAAATAGATAAAATAACCAAAAAAATATTTTTTAAAAAAGAAAATGAAATGATTCCTAATGGAATTCTGTCATATTCATAGGTTAGTGCCTAGCCCAATTCTTTTCAGAGAGTTTTCATCCATCAAATGAGGGAAGCAGATATAGAGACCTAAAGTGAAACACTAAGCAGAAGTCCGGGAATCCAGATAAAGAGGAGGAGGAAAGGACATTGGAGCCAGGAGAGAAAGTATTGCCTGTGCTCTGGACAGCACACCACCTGATCCTACCTGCTTTTGGGGTTTGGTGGGGGGGGGGAGTTAGGGAAGAGCCAGTGACACAGACTACAGGAGCAGGTGAGAAATGCTACAGAAAATTCATCTGAGTACTGCTGTAAGCTCCCTTAATACCCTCTACCACGCCCTCATTGGCCCCAGAAAGTATCTGTTCTAAACAGCAGTTCCTGATTGGCTAGCACTGTAATTCAGAGGAAGCTCTGCCATTCCTGCTACAAAAAGGACACCACAAGGAAATCCATAGAATCAACTATCCTGACTTCATAATGGCTCACAAAGACTGAATGGCCAACCAGGGAGCATATATGGGATGAACTTAGGCCTTCTGAATCTATGTTACAATTGTGTAGCCTCATCTTCCAGTATGACTCCTAACAGTGTGAACAAAGGCTATATTTGACTCGTTGGCTGTCTTTAGGGATCCTTGGTCTTGCTGAAATTTAAAATGATGTGTTTGGTTGATATGCATGGGAGCCCTGACCTTTTCTGAAGAGAAATGGTCAGAGTAGATGTAGGAAAGATTCAGAAGAGAGGATGAAAGGTAATGCAGTGAAGATATAAAAATAAATAAATAAAATAGGGAAAAAATAGCATATAATTATAAGTCTAAATCCAGATAAGTATTTGGTTTATATGTCCTAATATCTTCTTTTTTACTTTGAAATCATTATTTAATTATCTAATTATATCTCCAGAGAGAGAATTTGTGGAAACACAGTTATCAAACTATGAATTTTCCATCCTTATTTAAGAAGACTCATATTTTGTTACATATATTGCAATAAATTTTTAATACCAAGGCATACAAGTTTGTTTTTAAATAGTGCCTCATGTACAGTGTTACAATTTATGCAAAACAATGAAGTATGTGTTTAACTTAAACCTACAGATATTATTTCATCTAATATATTGAAGAGTTGGTTCCACTTAAAAGTTAAATCTATATCTATATTATAATACTCATTATTTAAGACTTATGCAAATATATTTCTTGATTAATTTCAAAGCTTGAATTTACAGGTCAGTATTCTACATGAGGAACAGATTACTTTTAAACATTGTTAATTCACTATTGATCACTTACACGTAGTGGCAAAGGAGTAAAGCAACTCCTTTGGAATAGTTATGAATGATTGTGGCTAATGTTGGTGTTAAGAAACTGTTGTTTTACAACTATTGCTTATGAATTGTTTGGTTTAGTTAGCACTTCCCCATTCCACCTGCATTGTTGATAATTTGTATTATCATTAAGTATAATGATACATTAAGTATAATTTGTATCTTACCAATACTGTGAATATAAATGTTTAGAGGTATTAGTATGAATGTGCTTTAAAAACTATGTGAGCTTAAGTATTCACATCTGTGCCACATGTGTCTAGGAGCACTAAAGTTAAGTCACAAGTAGACATAGTTCCGTTTGAAATGAAACTACAGGTAGTTGGGAGGCACAGTGTAGAAGTTGAAATCACGACTCCTGTCTTCAACAAGAGCAGCCCTAAGTAATGAGCTATCATTTTAGACAGGATTCATTTTTACTGATTCTTTTTCAGAGTGTATCTTTATAATTTCTACATATGGGAACTGAGTTTTCACAAGGATAGGAATAACTAAGGCTTCTTGGTATTAGATTGTACAGTTCTCTGTTTCTGATTTCAAAGAGTGTCTTAATGTTTCCTGTCTGTTAACTATGATTCACAAAGAAAGCAAACATCCTCAAACAGAACCTTTTCTCAGGAGGAAAGTATCCATGATGGTGAGGTCACTTCTGGAGTAGAAATATCATCTTAAAAATTAGCTTGTCTCCTTAAGAATTTTGCTGACAACTTTTCAGAGGCAGAGCTGAGAAAATTGTCATTAACCAGAAAACACACTGACCAAGACTGCTAATTAGGCATAATTTCTGTCTCTTGACAACCCCATAGGAAGAACAACAATATCAACCAACCAGAGGCCCCAGAGCTCACAGGGACTAAACCACCAACCAAAGTGTACACATGGAGGGACCCATGGATTCAGCTGCATTTGTAGCAGAGGATGGTCTTGTTGGACATCAGTGGGAGGAGAGGCTGTTGGCCTTATGAAGGCTCAATGCCCCAGTGTAGTAAAATGAGAGGGTAGGGAGGTGGGAGTGGGTGGATGGCTGGAGGAACACCATCATAGAAGCAGGAGGAGGAGGGAAGGGCTACGGTGCTTCCAGAGGGGAAACTGGGAAAAGGAATAGTATTTGAAATGTAAATAAATAAAATATCCAGTAAAGGAAAAACCTAAAAAAAAAATAAAAGAAAGAAAAAATTAACACGAAAAGTAGGAAACTAAAATAAAACATTATTATTAAATAACAATTATAGAGAGTTTGAGAGAAGACTCAGTTGTTAGAGCTCTGGCTGTTCTTAGGTAGGACCAAGGTGCAACAACAGGACATACATTGTAGGTCACACAATCTGTTTCTCCAGTTCCAGGGAATCCTATACCTTCTCCGTTTCTGCAGGCATCAGACACACATGGTGCACAAACACATTCAGGAAAAACACAGATACAGAAAATATAAAATAAAAGTAACAAGTAATGTTATGTAGACATATAGCTATTAATACCTTTAACAATTAGACGGAGTTGATTTAAGAGCTGTGAGGCTCTATTTATGAAAGAAGTTTGAAGGTTTCTTAACAAAACAAGGCTCAATAGAACCTGGTAAGGTGTGCACACCTGTATATTAACTCTTTATTCTATATATTCACATTAAGAACATTTCATTTTACTGTGGTGAGGCTTTAAAAAAAAACAGAACATTTTTAAAAATATATTTACAATAAAATTTTCAGTTAATGAAAAATTGTTTTCAGTGTCACTTTAAAATTCTTTTCAGTTTTTGTTTTGTTATCAATACAAATTTAAGTTTTATTAGAATCAGTGTGTAGAAGGGATAACTTTGCTAGCAAGCGAATGTATTCTGGATTTTTCTAGGATCATCTAGCTTTGGAAGTAACATTTTTTTTAAAACTAACTGTGGACTCACTTAAATGAGGCCATAGTTAGAAATAATAGCAGGTGCTGCTTGTTGGCTTGAAGCCAGAGCTAGAGAGCTGAGGGCAGTGCCTCGCACATCCCAGGAGGGAGCTGCCAGGAGCTGGGGTCTACCAGCTTCAGCCTCAAAGCATCCTGTACACAAGAAATCAAAAAGAGTTCCTGAAATCTGTGGTGTGTGTGTGTGTGTGTGTGTGTGTGTGTGTGTGTGTGGTTGTCAAGAAATTATTTCACCTTGTAACCTTTGCTGTCCTGGAAATCACTCTGTAGGCCAGATTGGCCTTGAACTCATAAAGATTCACTGCTACTGCCTTCTGAGTGCTGAGATTAAAGGCACTTGGCAAGAGCCAGGAGCCAGCCTCTGCGGGGAGGTGCTCTTCTTTCTTGTTGGTTCTTCTTGAGACAGTGGAGGGGGGAGAGCATTGGCTGGGGTAAGACTTTGCCTTATGAGATATTTAAGGTTGCTGTATAATAAAAAGTTTACTTATCTAAGTAAAAGTTACTATGCTATTGTAGCTGACCTGCCTTCTGTGTTCCTCTGAAGTCAGAGACTGCAGTCTCAGGCACTTAGCACCTCATCCTAAAACAGCAGGAGATAAGCAAAGGCTTACTTGCTAGAGCCTCTTCCCAATTGTCCAGACTCCTCTAGCTTGTTGGTCTAGGAGGAAGTTTGGAGCAATAAACTTCTATTGAACCAGGAGAAGAGAATAACACTTGCAGAAAGAAAAACTTTTACTTAAGTAAATATGCATAATCTCACAAATTCATACATAGCTTCAAACATGCCGAGTTCTCATTTATACGATTCAATACAAATTCAGCTGGGCCCAGTTTACATGCATTCTCACAATTACATACTTACACACACACACACACACACACACACACATGCATGCATTCTCACAATTACATACTTACACACACATGCATATTACATATATGCAAAAGACCAAGCACTGGAACAGAAAGAACTCATTTATTCTGAATGAAAAATGAACTCCAATTCTTATTGTATAGAGAAAGAACAGGCTTCTGCCCTTTTAATGCTAAATGACTTAAAACCATGTTTGAAAAAAAAAAGGAAGGACCCCATGGAAGTCTTGAGGTCATTTAAGTCCTTCACATGGTAAGAATCTGCCTGCTCCTTGTGCTGTTTGCAGACTCTTCTTTTTTTCCTCTTTCCCTCTTCATTTTGGTTTTTGTTTTATGTTACCTATAGTTTCTAAGTTATTCTACTTTGCATTCTTCTTCTAATCTCTTTGTTTTTTAACCTGAAACAATTAGCATTTTATTTTCTTTTATTTTCTTTCTTTTTTATTAGATATATTCTTCGTTTACATTTCAAATGTACCCTTTCCTGAATCCCTCCTCCCCTGAAAATCCCATAAGCCTTGTCCATTTCCCCAATCAATCCTCCCCTACTTCCCTGTCCTGGTATTTCACTACACTACTTCATCAAGTCTTTCCAGGACCAAGGACCACTCCTCTCTTTGGTGTCAAACTATACCATCCTGAAGTTAGACTCCAGAGAACCAAATAACCCTATTAAATATGGTGTACAGAGCTAAACAAAGTATTTTTACCTGAGGGATATTGAATGGTTAAGAAGCACCTAAAGAAATGTTCAATTTTGTTAGTCATCAGGGAAATGCAAATCAAAATGACCCCGAGATTTCACCTCACACCAGTCAGAATGGCTAAGATAAAAAGCTCAGGAGATATTTTGACTTCTTCCTTTCCAATTTGTATACCTTTGACCTCCTTTTGCTGCCTAATTGCTCTGGCTAGGACTTCAAGCACTATATTGAATAAATAGGGAGAGAGTGGGCAGTCTTGTCTGGTCCCCAATTTTAGTGGGATTGCTTCAACTTTCTCTTGATGTTGGCTACTGGTTTGCAGTATATTGCTTTCACTATGTTTAGGTATGAGCCTTGGATTCCAAATCTCTTCAAGACTTTTATCATGAAGGGATGCTGTATTTGTCAAAAGGCTTTCAGTATCTAATGAAATGACCATGGGTTTTTTTTTCCACTAGTTTGTTTATGAAAGAGATTATGTTGATAGTTTCTGTATATTAACACATCCCTGCATCCCTGGGAGGAAGCCTACCTGATCTTGGTGAATTATAGTTTTAATGCATTTCTTGGATTCAGTTGGCCAGGATTTTGTTCAGTATTTTTGTATCAATGTTCATGAGGGAGATTGGTCTCAAGTTCTCCTTCCTTGTTTGGTCTTTGTTTGGTTTAGGTATAAGCATTATTGTGGTTTTATAAAATAAGTTGGTTAGTGTTCCTTGAGTTTCTATTTCATGGAAAAGTTTGAAGAGTATTTGCAAATGATATGATAGTATACTTAAGTGACCCCAAGACTTCCATCAGAGAACTCCTAAAGCTGATTAACAACTTCAGCAAAGTCGCAGGATATAAAATTAACTCAAGCAAATCAGTAGCCTTCCTCTACTTAAAGGATAAACAAGATAAGAAATTAGGGAAATGGCACCCTTCACAATAGTCCCAAATAATATTTCATACCTAGGTGTGACTCTAGCAAGTGAAAGATTTATGTGACAAGAACTGCAAGCCTCTGAAGAAAGAAATCAAAGAAGGTCTCAGAAAATGGAAAGATCTCCCATTTTCATGGATTGACAGGATCAATATTGTAAAAATGGCCAAAAGCAATCTACAGATTCAATGCAATCCCCATCAAAATCCCAAATCAATTCTTCATAGATCTAGAAAGAGCAATTCTCAAATTCATCTGGAATAACAAAAAACCCAGGACAGCAAATAACAATCTCCACAACAAAAGATCTTCTGGGGGAATCACCATCCCTGACCTCAAGCTCTACTACAGAACAGTAGTGATAAAAACTGTTTGGTATGGGTATGCAGACTGGCAGGATGATCAATGGAATAGAATTGAAGACCCAGAAATGAACCCACACAAGTATGGTCACTTGATATTTGACAAAGCAGCTAAAAACATCCAGTGGAAAAAAAGACAGCATTTTTAACAAATGGTGTTGCATCAACTGGAGATCTGCATGCAGAAAAATGCAAATCAACCCATTTTTATCTCCTTGTACAAAGCTCAAGTTCAAGTGAATCAAGGATCTACACATAAAACCAGACACACTGAAGCTTATAGAGGGGGAAATGGGGGCGAATCTTGAACACATGTGCACAGGGGAAAAGTTCCTGAACAGAACACCAATGGTTTATGCTTTAATAACAAGAATTGACAAATGGGACCTCATAACATTGCAACGCTTCTGTAAGGCAAAGGACATGGTCAATAGGACAAAATGGCAACCAATAAATTTGGAAAATATCTTTATTAACCCTACATCTGATAGAGGGCTAATATCCAGTGTATAGAAAGAACTCAAGAAGTTAGTCTCCAGAGAATCAAATAACCCCATTAAAAATGGTGTACAGTGCTAAACAGGGAATTCTCAACTGAGGAAATTCGAATAGCTCTAAAGCACCTAAAGAAATGTTCAGCATCCTTAGTTATCAGGGAAATGCAAATCAAAACAACACTAAGATTCCACCTTACACCAGTAAGAATGGCTAAGATGAAAAATTCAGGGGACAGAAGATGCTGGAGAGGATGTGGGGGAAAAGGAACTAACAATCTCCATTGTTGGTGGGATTGCAAGATGGTAAAATCACTCTGGAAAACAGAAAATTAGACATAGTACTACCTATGGACCTAGCTATACCACTTCTGGGCATATGTGCATAATATGCCCCTTCATGTAATAAGCACACATGCTCCACTATGTTCACAGCAGTCTTATTTTTAATTGTCAGAAGCTGGAAAGAACCCAGATGTTCCTCAACAGGGGGATGGATACAGAAACTGTGGTATATATACACAATGGAGTACTATTCAGCTATTAAAAACAACAAATTCATGAAATTCTTAGGCAAATGATTGGAACTAGAAGGTGTTATCCTGAGTGAGGTAACCCAATCACAAAGAACACACATGGTATGTACTCACTAACAAGTGGATGTTAGCCCAAAAGCTCAAAATAAACAAATTACAATTCACCCAGCACAGGAAGCTCAAGAAGGAGGACTTAAGTGAGGGTGCTTTTGTTCCTCTGAGAAAGAGAACATAATACTCACAGGAACAATAAGGGAGACAATGTGTGGAGAAGCGACTGAAGTAAAGGCCACCCAGAGACTGCCCTACCTGGGGATTCATCCTATAATTAGTCACCAAATCCCGACACTACAACAAGAAGAGTATACCAAAAGAAGCATGCCATGGTTGTCTCCAGGGGGGCCCTGCCAGAGCCTTACAAATACAGAGGCAGAAACTAGCAACTAACTGTTGGACTGGTTGTGGGGTTCCCAGTGGAGGAGCTGCAGGGTGGTTTTGAGGAGCTGAAGGGGTTTACAGCCCCATGGGAAGAACAATGACTTCAGCCACCCAGATGATCCAAGACTCCCAGGGATTGAACCATCAACCAAGGGGTGCAGGAAATGTTTTACCATTGGCAATGTAAATGAAGATGATATTCAATAAAAAATAAATAAAAATTAAAATTAAAAAAAAATCTCTGGAATCAGCAGGTGCTAGAGAGGTTGCAGAGAAAATGGAATGCTCCTCCACTGCTGGTGGGATTGCAAACTGGTACAACCACTCTGGAAATCAGTCTGGCGTTTCCTCAGAAAACTTGGCATAATATGTTTATGGCATAATATGTGTTTATCCTACAACCAGTCCAACATTAGTTGCATAATTACTGGAGGAACTTGCTATACCACTCCTGGGCATATACCCAGAGGATTCTCCAGCATGTAATAAGGACACATGCTCCACTATGTTCATAGAAGCCCTAATTATAATAGCCAGAAGCTAGAAAGAAACCAGATGTCTCTCAAGAGAGGAATGGATACAGAAAATGTATATATACACACTGGAGTACTATTCAGCCATTGAAAACAATGAATTCATGATTTTTTTAGACAAATGAATTGAACTAGAAAATATCATCCTGAGTGAGGCACCCCAATCACAAAAGAACACACATGGTTTGCACTCACTGATAAGGGGATATTAGCCCAGAAGCATGGAATACGCAAGACACATTTCCCATATAAAATGATCTCCTTGTGATCTTGTTCTCTCTAAAAGGTGTTCTGACTAAAAACTTTTCCTCAGTTCAGTTCCTCTCTCAGGTCAGTTCTTTGCACCTCTGTTCCTTTCACCTAACTTCCTCTGTTCTGACTTTTCTCTTTGTCCTCAGCCCTTAAACATCTTTCAGAATACACGTTGCAAAGTTCATCACAAGCACACACAATAAATCAAGTAATAAATTGAAATAGAAGCTAAAACAGAGAATGTTTACATGCATAACCAATAGGAGTAATATGGTATATTTACACAATGGGACACTACTCAGCAATGTAAAACAATGAATTCGTGAAATTCTTAGGCAAATGTTTGGAACTGGAAAATATCATCCTAAGTGATGCAACCCAATCACAAAAGAGCATACATGGAATGCAGTCACTGATAAGTGGATATTACCCCAGAAGCTCTGAATACCCAAGGCACAATTCACATATCAAATCATTCCCAAGAAAAAAGAAGGAGAGGGCCCTGGTGCTGGAAAGGCAGCATTGTAGGAGATTACCAGGACAGGTTGATTGGGGAAAGGGTAGAGGGAAGAGGGCTTATGGGACTTATGTGGAGGGGGAAATGAGGAAAGGAGAAATCATTTGGAATGTAAACAAAGAATATAGAAAAAAATTTTTAAAAAGTAGTAATTATCTAGCCAAACATCTATCACCTGTCTCAGCTCCACAGGTTCATTTAAGGTTTAAAACCATAACTAAGTTATTAGTGAAGTTTTATACAGATATACCTAGTCAATATATTTATCTTCTGTCCTAGCACCTATAATAAATTGTTAGTTCCCTTTTTATGACCTTTGGTTAATTGTTTTACAACCTCTTGAAATGTGCTCTGAGTAGGAAAGTGCGGCTACCATATAAGAGCAATTAATGGTCACACTTGGGAGACTGGCAGAGTTCTCATTGCGGTTTTGACTATCAGAAAAGGACCTAATAGCAGTCCCACTATAAAAGAGCTTAATAATCACAGATATAGTTTTAGTAATTCTTGTAGGATCATCATGAAAACCTAAGTCATCTATTTTTCTACATAGCATCACTATAAGGCTGTACATCTTCATGAATCTGCTGAGATCTACTCCAAATGGGTGTGCTATTACTTATTGATTATTATATGTGTTTAACAATAACAGGAAAAGGATAATAATAGCAGCCTTTATTTAGTCCCTCACAGCCTTGCTTAATGAGACCTCACCTGTTGTACATTATATAATAATTCAAAGCAGGCTATTTCAGGATGATCACCTGCTAGTATATTAACTTGTCCCATTATGGCTCCTGATAGGTATGAGTATTTTGAAAGCTAATTATCAGCCAGATGCATATAAATGAATAAAAGTTAAATATTTTTAAAAATCCTTTTGGTTTAAATAAGTGAACATCCAGGAAAGACTTGACTTAATTATACTAGATGTGAAATTAATAACAGGAAGTAAGATCAGGGTTGTATTAAAGAAGAATTTTTAAGTGACCAAAAAATTTACAAATGCTTGAATGTAGATGTGAACATATGAAAGCCAAGAAATAGCCATGATTATTTTAAAAATTAGAGAAAGCCCAACCCACACTGTATAGGGAAAATGATTTTATTTATCATAAGAGCACAATTTTTGAGGGTGTGTATTATTATCTCTATACTGTAAACAAAATCTAAATAAAATAATACATTTCAACAATAAATCACCTGGCTTGGTACCCAAGCCCTTTTAGGTTGAGGACTCATACAAGTCAAATCCAATCCAATCCGTGCAGTGTAGCCCAGTAGGAGCAAAACAGACATAGACTTGTAGAACATCATGCCACCTATAGACCTGCCATTTGGCACTGGTGGACCATAGACCTTGCTTGCTGCCATAACAAATGCTGCTGAGATGGGGGATGTCATGTGGGGACCTGCCAGCCAGGTGGCCATCTTACAGCAGAAGTTATCATAATGTGGGAGTAGGCTGTGCATATATGGAGAGAAAGCAAATGAAGCAGGTTAATTTTTTTTATTCGATATAATTTATTTACATTTCAAATGATTTCCCCTTTTCTAGCCCCCCCACTCCCCGAAAGTCCCGTAAGCCCCCTTCTCTTCCCCTGTCCTCCCTCCCACCCCTTCCCACATCCCCGTTCTGGTTTTGCCGAATACTGTTTCACTGAGTCTTTCCAGAACCAGGGACCACTCCTGCTTTCTTCTTGTATCTCATTTGATGTGTGGATTATGTTTTGGGTATTCCAGTTTTCTAGGTTAATAACCACTTATTAGTGAGTGCATACCATGATTCACCTTTTGAGTCTGGGTTACCTCACTTAGTATGATGGTCTCTAGCTCCATCCATTTGCCTAAGAATTTCATGAATTCATTGTTTCTAATGGCTGAATAGTACTCCATTGTGTAGATATACCACATTTTTTGCATCCACTCTTCTGTTGAGGGATACCTGGGTTCTTTTCAGAATCTGGCAATTATAAATAGGGCTGCTATGAACATAGTAGAGCATGTATCCTTATTACATGGTGGGGAATCCTCTGGATATACGCCCAGGAGTGGTATAGCAGGATCTTCTGGAAGTGAGGTGCCCAGTTTTCGGAGGAACCGCCAGACTGATTTCCAGAGTGGTTGTACCAATTTGCAACCCCACCAGCAGTGGAGGAGTGTTCCTCTTTCTCCACACCCTCTCCAACACCTGCTGTCTCCTGAATTTTTAATCTTAGCCATTCTGACTGGTGTAAGATGAAATCTTAGGGTTGTTTTGATTTGCATTTCCCTAATGACTAATGAATTTGAGCATTTTTTAAGATGCTTCTCTGCCATCCGAAGTTCTTCAGGTGAGAATTCTTTGTTTAACTCTGTACCCCATTTTTAATAGGGTTGTTCGGTTTTCTGGAGTCTAACTTCTTGAGTTCTTTATATATATTGTATATTAGCCCTCTATCTGATGTAGGATTGGTGAAGATCTTTTCCCAATTTATTGGTTGCCGATCTGTCCTCTTGATGGTGTCCTTTGCCTTACAGAAACTCTGTAACCTTATGAGGTCCCATTTGTCAATTCTTGCTCTTAGAGCATACGCTATTGCTATTGGTGTTCTGTTCAGAAACTTTCTCCCTGTACCGATGTCCTCAAGGGTCTTCCCCAGTTTCTTTTCTATTACCTTCAGAGTGTCTGGCTTTATGTGGAGGTCCTTGATCCATTTGGAGTTGAGCTTAGTACAAGGAGACAAGGATGGATCAATTCGCATTCTTCTGCATGCTGACCTCCAGTTGAACCAGCACCATTTGTTGAAAAGGCTATCTTTTTTCCATTGGATGTTTTCAGCCTCTTTGTCGAGGATCAAGTGGCCATAGGTGTGTGGGTTCATTTCTGGATCTTCAATCCTGTTCCATTGATCCTCCTGCCTGTCACTGTACCAATACCATGCAGTTTTTAACACTATTGCTCTGTAGTATTGCTTGAGGTCAGGGATACTGATTCCCCCAGATTTTCTTTTGTTGCTGAGAATAGTTTTAGCTATCCTGGGTTTTTTGTTGTTCCAGATGAATTTGATAATTGCTCTTTCTAACTCTGTGAAGAATTGAGTTGGGATTTTGATGGGTATTGCATTGAATCTGTATATTGCTTTTGGCAAAATGGCCATTTTAACTATATTGGTTCTACCGGTCCATGAGCATGGGAGGTTTTCCCGTTTTTTGAGGTCTTCTTCCATTTCCTTCTTCAGAGTCTTGAAGTTCTTGTCATACAGATCTTTCACATGTTTGGTAAGAGTCACCCCAAGATACTTTATACTGTTTGTGGCTATTGTGAAGGGGGTCATTTCCCTAATTTCTTTCTCAGCCTGCTTATCCTTTGAGTATAGGAAGGCCACTGATTTGCTTGAGTTGATTTTATAACCTGCCACTTTGCTGAAGTTGTTTATCAGCTGTAGGAGCTCTCTAGTGGAGTTTTTTGGGTCACTTAGGTAGACTATCATGTCATCTGCAAATAATGATAGTTTGACTTCTTCCTTTTCAATTTGTATCCCTTTGACCTCCTTATGTTGTCGAATTGCCCGAGCTAGTACCTCAAGTACAATATTGAAAAGATAAGGAGAAAGGGGGCAGCCTTGTCTGGTCCCTGATTTCAGTGGGATTGCTTCAAGTTTCTCTCCATTTAGTTTGATGCTGGCTACCGGTTTGCTGTATATTGCTTTTACTATGTTTAGGTATGGGCCTTGAATTCCTGTTCTCTCCAAGACTTTAAGCATGAAAGGATGCTGAATTTTGTCAAATGCTTTTTCAGCATCCAATGAAATGACCATGTGGTTTTGTTCTTTGAGTTTGTTTATGTAGTGGATTGTATTGATGGATTTCCGTATATTGAACCAACCCTGCATTCCCGGGATAAAGCCTACTTGATCATGGTGGATGATCGTTTTGATGTGTTCTTGGATTCGGTTGGCAAGAATTTTATTGAGTATTTTTGCATCGATGTTCATAAGGGAAATTGGTCTGAAGTTCTCTTTCTTTGTTGGATCTTTGTGTGGTTTTGGTATCAGCGTAATTGTGGCTTCATCGAAGGAATTGGGTAGTGTTCCTTCTGTTTCTATTTTGTGGAATAGTTTGAAGAGTATTGGTGTTAACTCTTCTTTGAAGGTCTGGTAGAATTCTGCACTGAAACCATCTGGTCCTGTGCTTTTTTTGGTTGGAAGACTTTCTATGACTCCTTCTATTTCTTTAGGCTTTATGGGACTGTTTAGATGGTCTAGTTGGTCCTGATTTAATTTTGGTATTTGGTATCTGTCAAGGAAATTGTCCACATCCTCCAGATTCTCCAGTTGTGTTGAGTACAGGCTCTTGTAGTAGGATCTGATGATTTTCTGGATTTCCTCAGTTTCCGTTGTTATATCTCCCTTTTCATTTCTAAGTTTGTTAATTTGCAGGTTAATTTTTATGAAGAGAGATGGAACTGGAGACTCAGCCTCAAGAGGAAGAGACTGTTGTGAGTGGCCAGCCCTGGTAGCTGAAGCCAGAGTGAGGGTTCAGCCTGAACTACTTCTAAGAACCATGACTGAGTCTGTGGCTATACTGCAGCAAGGGTCTATGTTGGTGTCCATAGCTCAGATTACCACTAGAGAATATAGGGAAATCCTTAATCAGTCAAGCCTTCAGAAACTATGTAGCTGCCTTTGCAGAAGTGACTTGGCCTGGCCTCTCCTTGGGTGAAGTGTTCTGAAATGTTGGCCACATATCTCACCTGCAGCTACATTTAGGAGAGTAGGAACTGTGACTTGCCCAAGGAGCATAGTGGAGCTGGCCCTGGTGGCAGGGATTTGGGTATGAGTGTGGCAGAGCTCACACACACACACACACACACACACACACACACACTAGCTCATTTTATACCTGCCTTACTGACTCAGAGGCTAGGCTCTTCTAAACCTCCTGTGGCTAGCATGCCCTTCACTTTCCTTCTAGATGTACACCTCTAAATCTCCCCTCAGTTTAATTGTCCAGTTACCCTCTATGAAGCCTACTAGCCTTGATGCACAAGATACTTTCTAGCTGCCCTTCCTTGGGTCACTTTCCCTTTCCACCTACCTTTCCACCTACATCTTGGAAGATTGCGGGGAGCCAGCCCCAGCAGAGATGTTTCTTTTCTTCTTGGTTCTTCTTGAGTCAGCGGGGGGGGGGGGGAGGAAGAGCATCGACTTTGTCTTATGGAAAATTTAGGGTTGCTTTATAATAAAAGGTTTACTTATCTAAGTCCAAGTTACTATGCTATTGTAGCTGACCTGCCTTCTGTGTTCCTCTGAAGCCAGAGACTGCAGACTCAGGCATTTAACACCTCATCCTAAAACAGCAGGAGATTAAGTAAAGGATTAGTTGCTAGAGCCTTTTCCCTATCGTCCAGATGCCTCTTGCTTGTCAGTCTAGGGGGAAGTTAGGAGGAATAAACTTATATTGGACCAGGAGAAGAGAATAACACTTGGAGAAAGAAAAACTTCTACATAAGTGGATATGCATAATCTCACATAAATTCATATGTGAGATTCATACTTATTTTCACACAGTCAGCTGAGCCCAGCTTGCACGTATTCTCACAATTTCATACTTACACACACACATACATGCATACATTCTCACAATTACATACTTACACACACATCCATGCTTACATATGAATATGGAGCAAAAGACCAAGCACTGGTGCAGAAAGAACTCACTTATTCTGGATGAAAAATGAATTCCAATATTTATTGCATCGAAAAAGAAAAAGCTTCCACCCTTTCAATGCTAAATTAATTAAATCCATGTTTGTAAGAAAAAGATTTTGTTTCTCTTAATAAGACTAAGCCTTTTTTTAATAGGGTTATTTGGTTTTCTGGGGTCTAACTTCTTGAGTTCTTTGTATATATTGGATATTAGCCCTCTATCTGATATAGGGTTGGTGAAGATCTTTGCCCAATTTGTTGGCTGCCGATTTGTCCTTTTGATGGTGTCCTTTGCTTTACAGAAACTTTGTAATTTTATGAGGTCTCATTTGTCAATTCTTGATCTTAGAGCATACACTATTGGTGTTCTGTTCAGGAACTTTCCACCTGTACCAATGTCCTCAAGGGACTTTAGAATTCTCACCTGAAGAACTTCGGATGACAGAGAAACATCTTAAAAATGCTCAACTTCATTAGTCATCAGGGAAATGCAAATCAAAAGGTTTGGTGTAAGATTTCACCTTACACCAGTCAGAATGGCTAAGATTAAAAACTCAGGAGACAGCAGGTGTTGGCCAGGATGTGGAGAAAGGAACACTCCTCCACTGCTGATGGGGTTGCAAATTCGTACAGCCACTCTGGAAATCAGTCTGGCAGTTCCTCAGAAAACTGGGCATGTCATGTCCGAAAGATCCTGCTATACCACTCCTGGGCATATACCCAGAGGATTCCCCAGCATGTAATAAGGATATATGCTCCACTATGTTCATAGCAGCCCTATTTTTAATAGCCAGAAGCTGGAAAGAACCCAGATATCCCTCAACAGAAGAATGGATGCAAAAAATGTGGTATATGTATATATATACAATGGAGTACTATTCAGCCTTTAGAAACAATGAATTGATGAAATTCTTAGACAAATGGATGGAGCTGGAGAACATCATACTAAGTGAGGTAACTCAGTCTCAAAACATCAATCATAGTATGCACTCACTAATAAGTGGATATTAGCCTAGAAAACTGGAATACCCAAAACATAATCCACACATCAAATGAGGTACAAGAAGAACTGAGGAGTGGCCCCTGGTTCTGGAAAGACTCAGTGTAGCAGTATAAGGCAACACTAGAACAGGGAAGTGGGAAGAGGTGGGTGGGCAAATAGGGGGAGGGAAGGGGGCTTATGTGACTTTCGGAGAGTGTGGGACCAGAAAAGGGGAAATAATTTGAAATGTAAATAAAAATATATCGAATGAAATAAAAAAGAAAAAAAGAAAAAAAAGAAAAGAAAATGGACAAAGTAAAAAAATTAAAAAAAAGACTAAGTCTTAAGGAGAAGCCTGCGTGCTCCTTCTGCTCTCTGCAACATCTTTTTTCCTCTTTCCCTCTGCCTCCTGCACATTGTTCTCTTAGTTATTTTATGTTACATATAGTTTCTAAGTTATTCCACTCCACATTCTCCTTCTAATCTTGTTCTCTTCTGACTAAAAATTTCTCCTCAGTTCAGTTCTTCTCTCAGCTCTGTTTCTCTCACTCAGTTCTTCTGGTATGACTTCTCTTGTTCTCGGCCCTTAAACGTCTTTTAGAATACATGATCACATGTTACAAACTTCTTCATTAGTTCACACAAAATACCAAGTCATAAGTTGAAACAGAAGTTTACAACAGAGAATGTTTACATGCATATCCATTAGGAGTAACTATCTTGTTATCATTTGTCTTCTCTACAGGTTTAAAACCATAACTAAGTTATAAGTGAAGCTTTGTATAGATAAACCCAGTCAATGTTTTATCTTCTATAAACATCCTAACACCTATAATAAATCCTAGTTCCCTTTTTATGACCTTTGGTTAATTGTTTTACAACCTCTTGGAATGTGCTCTGAGTAGGGAAAAGTGTGGTTGCCATCTAAGAGGAATTAACTTGTGACACTTGGAAGATTGGCAGAGTTCTCATTGCAGTCTTGACTATCAGAAAAAGATCCTAGTAGCAGCCTCATTATAAAAGAACTTAATAACACAGATATAATTTTAGGAATTCTTATAGGATCATCATTAAAACTTAAGTCATCTATTTGTCTACATAGCATCACTATAAGACAATACATCTTCATGGATCTGCAGAGATCTGCTCCAAAGGGATGTGCTATTACTTATTGATCATTATAAATGTATAATAATAACAGGAAGAGCATATAAATAGCAGGAATCTTTCCTAAAATTAGTCCTCCACAGCCTTGCTGAATGGGGGCTCTCCTGTTGCAGATTATATAATAATCCTAGGCAGGCATTTCAGGATGCTTATCTGCTAGTATATCAGCTTGTCCCATTATGGCTTCTGACAGAAGATCTTCCCCGAAACTATGACTGTATTCTCTATCTCCACTATGTCTCTCAGTTCTCCTCTTCCTCACTTCTCCTCTCTCCTAGCCTGAGAAAACCTGGAAGTCCAACCCCTTTCTGGCCAGCTATTGGCCACAGAAATCATTACTGATAGATCAAAAACCAGTTGGGTACAAGGACCTTCAGTGTCTGGACATGTAGATTCAAAGCATTAGGGCCAATCTCCAACATAGAAATGATCCTATTTATGGATGAAAATGAGCCAGTACAGAGCGTGGGAGTGTGGAAGAGCCTTGAGGTAGACTGGGTATGGTATAATGCCCAGCTCCTCCCCAAGTTGCCAACTATAGTAATCTGGAGAGCTGGCCCTTCCCCCTCACTGACTGTAGCACTAGGAAGAGTAGGTCCTGTATCTTTCCTGGGCAACACAATGGAACTGGCTCTGGTGGCAAACCAAGTCTAAACCAGCTCTGGAAGAGCCTCATGTACTTTCAACCATTAGCCCCTCTCTCCAGCTGTCTGAACCTATGATCTTTGAATGCTAGACAAACAGCACCCCTGAGGTAGAACTTCAGCCCCAGGCATCATTTGTTGTTTCAAAATCATAGAGATTTTTTTTCAAATTTTAAATATTATTTTATATTGTAACACAAAACCACTCCCCCTGCCTAAGCATTCAGAATGTAAACAAAGAATATAGAAAATAAAAAAATAAGAAAAAGGAAAGAAATGAAGAAAAGAAAAGAAAAAAGAAGAAAAGGAAGCTAGAAAATATAAGTTATCAATTCAAGTTTTGAGACTCCTAAAGAATTATCAGAGACCATAAACTAAGATGGGTGAGGGTATTTTTTTTTAATTTGGTTGAAAAATATTGGAAATTCTTCCTTATTTTTTATTGTGAAAGACTGAGAGGGTCAAATCAATTTGATTCACAGAATGATAAGGTTAATGTTCCTACCTACTTACCTAATGCCACCAACTTGTATGAGCACCTTTTATTTTATGTAACACATTGACCTTTCTTAATGAATGCCAGAGAATGTACCTCTAATAAGTCAGAGTCTCCCTTATAGTTCAGAGACAATTTTTTTTTAATTTTAATTCAAGAACAAAGAAATTCCATTAAATTCTACACTTGCCAAGAGATTTTGATTAACATTTGACATCGGTATTGAGCTCTGAAGCATTTTAGGAGAGGTTACTCAGGATTTAATATCTTGGAACACACACTTAAGTTTATTACCTAAGAAATCCTGCAGACCTCATAGTAGGAAGAGTCATATTCTGAAATATTAACTTGATTTAGAGCCTTAGAGACTGTGTTAGAAAGGGTTGCTAAAGCAGATATGGGAGTAGCAGATAGGACCCATTTGCTCTCCTCTAAGATTATTTAATTACTACCATTCAGTTCCCCAATTCACTGCATAACAATCAAATTCACCCATTTAATTGTAGCTATTTTATGTGATTTATAGCTTGGCAATAGAATTCAAAATTAGGTAGTATATTCTCATCTGTTTCCATCTCTACTAAAATGTCCCATCTATTAAACATTTTTGGTGCATTTTCTGCTTACAGTCATCTTTCTAAATAAAGTGAAGCATTTTTAAGTAACAATTCACTGGGTGACTATACTTATTGGTAAGAGTTATTGAATGACCTTATAAAACTATTCTGGTAAAAATAACGGTATGTTTAATAAAAAATCCATTTGAATTGCTTCAGGTAATGGAAAGTGTGTAAGTCCTACTCATTCTATGAATATCAAAATTAATGCAATATATCCCTTGCTGTCAAGGTTTTACATTCTCTAAAGCATCAAGGATATTAGAAATTGGAATGGAGTAAAGAAAATGGCCCTAGAGAAAAAAATACAATAAAATAACTTGATAAGAAAGGAAATAATTTCATGTTTAATTTGCCATTTTCAAGATGTTTTGGTAAAATATTAAACTCTTATCTAATTTAACTTTATCATTAAGTGTCTGTGTCTATGTGTTATGACTTACTACCTCTTTAAAAAATAATGGTTTCTAATTTATAAAATAGTATTGATCTTTCTAGATATATCTTAGTAATTTAAAAATAAATATGAAAATATTAATTATTATAACATACTGTTATTTTATGCCTTTTGCTTATTTCATATTTCTGAAATAGAAAAGCATATTGATTTTATTAACAAATTATTTTGGTGAATTTAGGCTTCTAAACATAGAGGTGTGAAGTTCCATATTTATATTACATCATGTATAATAATTAAGACAAAATGACTTAAAGCCCTAAATATAAAAACCAAGTTTATGAAAGTCTTGTAAGAAAAAAGATTTTTTTCCATTAGTTTGGATGTAGCATTTATTCTTCACTTTGAAATAAGAAATACAGCATTAGGGGTAAGAGGAATCAAATTCAATAAATAGAATTCCCTGAATCATATACTTTCACACAGTTCAAATTTCAGGTCTGACATTGAAGAGTTTCAATGTTCTCATTCCTCCTAAGAACTGTAAAAAGCTAACTACCCTGACCAAAAGAAGAACTATGTTTAGATATAGCATGATGATACAGTTATACATTCACTGAGACATGAAAGCTACAGAGATATATTATTGTTTGTTCTGTCAAAGAAATGAGTTTCATGGTACCACAGAAAGTGAGATCAGACAGGCAGGTATGTGAAAACCCATTTTGCTAAAGTCAAAAAACAATTGGGGTAAGGTTAGGTAGGGAAATGTGAATTATAACTATCAAAATGCTGAAAATTCAGAGTAGAGAAGGCAGGTAAAAAGACCAAAGCATTGGTTTGAATGTGAGGGACATATATTCTTGAGCTTTATTCATATGGTTTTTATCACATTTTGAAAATAATTATTGGCGGCAAATATTATTTTGCTTCTGAGAGTAAAAAAGATAAAACTCTTGCTTTTTAAAGTATTCTATTTAAAAAAAAAACCAAGATTGACTTGAGAAAAAGATTATATTGTCTGAGACTAAATTCTATGACAAAAGTTTCTGGGTATTCTTTAGAAACAACTTACTTTGGGGAAAACACCAAATGACACAGTTCTATGTATTTTTTTGATAATAGGCCTTGGTCTTTGAAGAATGTGATGAATGGAGGCAACAAAAGTGCATTAATAAAAGAAAGTCGTCAATCATGATATTGTGCAATGTTTATTTATAACTGTATCGTATTCTAGAAAAAACAATATCATAGAGGCTAGAAAATGACCATAAAGAGTCTGGAGAAGAATTTGGAGTAAGTGAAACAGGGTATTTTCACTTTTGCAGAGAAACTTTTGCAGGATGCCCTGTTCTTCAGCCAAAACCAAAAGAATACTTAATATTATATATATATACAGTGTGTGTGTGTGTGTGTGTGTGTGTGTGTGTAACACCTGAAAACCTGATATAATTATGGAGTTTGGTTGATCATAATAAATAATGTTAATTTAATAGTTGTAAACATGGTATAGAAGATTTTTTAATAGCAGTATTCATAAAAACAGTAGTATGAAGGCTATAACAAGCCATCTTTCCCACCAAGTTTGTCTAGGAACTTGCAACTGGTGTAAAAAGAACAAATATTCAATTCATCAAAAAAGGCATTTCAGAGTGTAAATGCAGACAATGGGTAAATAGAACACTTGCTAGTGATATATTTGATAAGGCAATAATATTTATACATTTAAAGTAATCCTCCAATTAGCCAGCCAAAAATGTAATACCATGACAGATTAAAATACAGGTGAAATAGTTCACCTTCTTAGTTTTTTTATTATATATTTTTATTTTCTATAATCTTTGTTTACATTCCAAATGATTTCCCCTTTCCCAGTTCCCCTCCCCATATGTCCTATAAACCTTCTCTCCACTAATTCTCCAATCACCTCTCTCCTTTTTCTCTGTCCTTATATTCCCCTCCAATGATAGATCAAGCCTTTCCAGGATCAGGACACTCTCCTTACTTCTTCATGAGAGTCATAGAAAACATACACATAGCTAACATGAATACCTGCTCAAATTACTAATTATGAATGAAATGTATATAAAAACCTCAATAACATGACTTTACTTCTATTATCACACAAGAGAAAGTAAATGAATGAAAATAATAACAAGAGCTGATGAGAATGTGGACAAACGGAAACGTTTGTGTAAAAGTGGAGGCCACTCAAGACATTGAATATAGACTTATTATATTCTTGAGCTGATCTGCTTCTGGGTATTTATATACTTATTAAAAGCAGGGTTTTGGTAGAGATATTGTACATCCAACTATTTTATTTTCATTTCCATTGGCCAAGAGATAGAAAGAATAGAAATATCTGTTTATGGATAAATGGATTTAAAAAGTGGATAAAAGTTGCAATCTATTTCTTATAGAATTTTATTCACAGTGGAAGGAGAAGAGTAGACTGTTACACTGTACAACATTGTAGAATCTTAACAGCATTGTGGTAAGTACCACAGGCTAAGACCAAAAGAAATCTCTAATAATTCCACTTGCTTGCATGTGGCAATTATCATCAAATTGATTGAAACACTCAAAATGATTCTATTTTTGTTCCCAGAATCTAAACTATAGAATAAAAGCAAACGTTCATTCAAAGTTGTGGAACTTCAGTGTGTGGGCTTCTTAGCTGTAAAAACGTATTTCATAACAATAGAATTCATTTGACCAAAGATTTTAAAGAATGTTTTGATGGCTAAAAATAAAAAATAAATAAATGCCCCTAATGTATTTATTGAGTTTGTTATTGACGGGGTACTGCTTTATATACTATATAAAAAATATTCCTATTAAAAGCATATTTACTTTATTTTTATAGCTATAACTGAACATCTTAGACTGGGTCATTTGTTGCTAGTAAAGGCTCAGTGGAACAACAGTTCAGGAACTTGCAGAGTTCAAGGGATAAAAGACAGGGCCTGTTTAGATTTGGCAACAGGACATGATTTTATATTGCATGCAATAAGAAAATCCCATAGAAAGATAATAAGAGAGCTGCAGTCTGTGACACATCTATCTTCTTACAAGGATCCTGACCCTACAGGAGTGACATTAATGTATTCATGAGGATGGGGCCCTCATTAATCTATTAATTCATTCATAAGAGTAGTTCCCACATTAATCTATTCATGAGGTTGGAAGGATTACATTTCTATCACATGAATGATAAGATGTACATGTTCTGTGCTGTTCTAGTGTGCAAAGGTCAGGAAGAAAGGAAAAATCTGTCAAGACCTCCTAAGAAGAAGGGGCTCTGAAATAAAAGACAAGGGAAGAGTGATTTGTTTTAAACTAAGGAAATTAATGTCAGGAAGCAAACAATGTGAAACACGCAAGGTTTGTTGCTTATTTAACCATGTTGTCTATTTCTTGCGTTTGCATTATAAGAGAAAAAAGAAATGGTCATTGGATTTGGTGGGTTAGAAATCACTAAAATTTTTATTTCTAATTTCTTTTATTAAGAAAAATTCAAACCAAAAATTAAGAGTCAATAACTCTTCATGAAGCATGTGCTTCTCAGCACTTCCCCATCCATCATGGGATGCTGAAGACCAGTCATGAGCAGTCATCCATTAGAAGTGTGTTCATGATGACAAGCTAAAGTCTTTCTATAAGGCAACGTTGCCAAGCAACCAATTGCCAGGCCATGCCTACTATGTTTACTCTGTCCCCTTTCCTGTCACATCCTCCAGGTTTTAGAGGATACAGGCATCACGTTTTAGGGAGGAAGGCTTAGCACTTGCTTATTCTCTGAATGTTTACTAGATATAAATTTTTGTTTTAAACTTTGCTTTCTGAAAAATTAGAATTGTTAATAGTGACATTTCCCAAAGATGAAGAGAATTGGACATCTTGGTTGTTTCTAGCTTCTGGCTGTCACAAATAAGACCACTATGAACCTAGAGGAACACGTGCCCCTGTGGCATGGGGGGGGGCACCTTTTGGGTATGTGCCCCAGAGTGGTATAGCTGGGTCTTCAGGTGGATCTATTTACAATTTTCAGAGGATCCTCTAGATGTATTTCCAGAGTGGTTGCACCAGTTTGCAATCCCACCAGTAATGGAGGAGAGTTCCTCTTTCTCCACATCCTCTCCAACATGTGCTGTCACCTGAGTTTTTTATCTTAGCCATTCTGATTGGTGTAAGGTGGAATCTGTCTAGCCTCAGTAAGAGAAGATGCTCCTAACCCTAGAGAGACTTGAGGCCTGAGGGCCTGGGCAGGTCTACTGGGGTGGGGTGGGTGCATCCTCTTGAAGATGGGGGAAGAGGTGGGGCATGAAGAACAGTCAGAGGTGAAACCAGGCAGGGGATAATGATTGGACTGTAAAAAAAGAGATTAAAGAATTTAATAAAAGGATGAACAGAATACAACCTTATTTTCTTTCTTTTTTTTGGGGATTTTTATTTTTGATGAAGTATTTGCATGGATGCGAAAATGAAATTTATTTATGTAGGACAAATGAGATAGTAGCCAGATAGCTTTTTGAGGCCCTGGTGGAGAGCAAGTGCAGTTCTAAGATAATAAGTGTTGACAGGGCCAAGTCATGTCAAGCACCAGTGTTTCAGAACCATATAATTTTGCAAAGTCTTTCTCAGGTTAATGACAATGTTTGCCCATGTGTCTGTATTTTATTAATTCCCTTGCTACAAATAGTTAGGTTTCTAGGACCTCATCATGAAAGACACAACAAGTCCAAATGCAAGAAAACACATTAGATTGGTTTCCAAGCTACAACTGATACATGTGCTATACAATCCTTATGCCAAATGCTCAGGGAACTTCTGGGAAGAAGGGTAGGATGTCAGAGACAGGTAAGGACTTCAGAAGCTAGTTTGTATAGTTTAATAAATCTAATCATGTAATTATAATTAAAAGTATGCATTTCAGTCTTGACCTTTAAGAAAAAGATAAAGATTTCTCTGATGATTAAGGATGTTTGCTGGGAACCTGCCCCAGCAGAGGTATTCTTTCTTCTTAGTTCTTCTTGAGGCAGCAGAGGGGGGAAGAGAGTCAGAGGGGGGAGTAAGACTCTGTCTTATGAAATTCTGGGGTAAGAATTTGTCTTACAGAAAATTTAGGGTGGCTCTATAATAAAAAGTTTAGTTATCTAAATCTAGGTTACCATGCTACAGTAGCTGATCTGTCTTCTATGATCCTCTGAGGCCAGAGACTGCAGCTTCTGGCATTTAGCACCTCTTCCGAACTGCTAAGGATTAGTTAAATTGCCTTTGTACTGTCTCCACAGGAACTGTTGGGCTCTAACTTTCAGCCTGCTAGTCAGAAGTCACAGGGAGAAAACATGGGACATTTAGAAAAATGGTTAATGAGTTTATTACTAAGTTGTAAAATGTTTCCTATGAAAGCTATCTAAGAAGGAGAAGCAGAAAGATCCTAAGTGGAAAAAGGGAGAAATTCTTCTAAGAGGGGAAAGGCAAAAATTCTACTCTAACTGGATAAGGGAAAATTTTCTACTCCAATTCTCTCATCTCATTGTCCTCAGTACTTATACATCTTTCAGAATACATGATCACATGTTACAAGGTTTATCACAAGTTCACACAAAATACCAAGTCATAAATTGAAATAGAAGCTTACAACAGAGAATGTTTGCATGCATATCCATTAGGAGTAATCATCTATCATTTGTCTTCTCTACAGGTTCATCAAAAAACCATAACTAAGTTTTAAGTGAAGTTTTGTATAGATAAACCCAGTCAATATTTTTATCTTCTGTTCTAGCACCTATAATAAATCATTAGTTACCTTTTTATTACCTTTGGTTAATTGTTTTGCAACCTCTTGGAATGTGCTCTGAGTAGGAGAACCTCTGGTTGCCATCTAAGAGCAATTAACTTGTGACACTTGGGAGACTGGCAGAGTTCTCATTGCAGTTTTAACTATCAGAAAAGAACCTAGTAGCAGTCCCATTATAAAAGAGCTTAATAATCACAAATATAATTTTAGGAATTCTTTTTTTTTCTGAATTTTTTAAATTTAATTTTATTTTTTATCAGTCTTTCTTTTTTTAATATTTTTATTTTCTATATTCTTTGTTTACATTCCAAATGATTTCCCCTTTCCCAGATCCCCCCTCCCCATATGTCCCATAAACCTTCTTCTCTCCATCCCTTCTCCAATCACCTCCATCCTTTTTCTCTGTCCGTATATTCCCTTCCCATGCTAGATCAATCCTTTCCAGGATCAGGACCCTCTCCATACTTCTACATAGGAGTCATTTGTTATACAATTTGTGCCTTGGGTATTCAGGGCTTCTGGGCTAGTTAATATCCACTTATCAGAGATTGCATTCCATGTGTGTTCTTTTGTGATTGGGTTACCTCTCTTAGGACGATATTTTGCAGATCAAACCATTTGCCTAAAAATTTTGTGAATTCATTGTTTCTAATTGCTGAGTAGTATTCCATTGTGTAAATATACCACATTTTCTGTATCCATTCCTCCTTTGAGGGGCATCTGGGTTCTTTCCAACTTCTGGCTATTATAAATAAGGCTGCTATGAACATAATGGAGCATGTGTCTTTATTGCATGCAGGGGAATCCTTTGAGTATATGCCCAGGAGAGGTATAGCAGGGTCCTCTGGAAGTCTCATGTCCAGTTTTCTGAGGAACCTCCAGACTGATTTCCACAGTGGTTGTACCATCTTTCAGCCCCACCAGCAGTGGAGGAGTGTTCCTCTTTTGCCACATCCTCACCAACACTTCTTCAGTTCTTTGTATATATTGGATATTAGCCCTCTATCAGATGTGGGGTTGGTGAATATCCTTTCCCAATTTGATGGTTGCCGTTTTGTTCTTTTAACGGTGTCCTTTGCCTTACAGAAACTTTGTAATTTTATGAGGTCCCATTTGTCAATTCTTGATCTTAAAGCATAAGCTATTGGTGATCTGTTCAGGAACTTTTCCCCTGTGCCCATGTCCTCAAGGGTCTTCCCCAGTTTCTTTTCTATTAGTTTCAGTGTGTCTGGTTTTACATGGAGGTCCTTGATCCACTTGGAGTTGGGTTTAGTACATTTTAGGAATTCTTATAGGATCATTATTAAAACTAAAGTCATCTATTTGTCTACATAGAATCACTATAAGACAGTACATCTTCGTGGATCTGCAGAGATCTGTTCCAAAGGAGTGTGGTATTACTTATTGATTATATATATCAGGAATCTTTCCTAAAATTTCCTCCACAGCCTTGCCTTGATGAATGGGGGCTCACCTGTCACAGATTATATAATAATCCAAAGCAGGCAAGCAGGCATTTTGGGATGATCTCCTACTAGTATATTAGCTTGTCCAATTATGGCTCCTGACAGATGTTGACCATTTCTTCAGGTGTTTCTCATCCATCTGATATTCCTCAGTTGAGATTTTTTGTTTAGTGCTGTACCCCAGATTTAATAGGTTAATTTGGTACTCCGGAGTCTAACTGCTTGAGTTCTTTGTATATATTGGATATATATTGGATCTATCAGATGTAGGATTGGTAAAAATCTTGTCCCAATCTGTTGGTTGCCATTTTATCCTATTGGCAGTGTCCTTTGCCTTACAGAAGCTTTACAAGTTAATGAGGTCCCATCTGTCAATTCTTGACCTTAGAATATAAGCTATTGGTGTTCTATTTAGGAAAATTTCCCCTGTGCCCATATGCTCCAGGCTCTTCCCCACTTTCTCTTCTATTAGATTCAGTGTATCTGGTTTTATGTGGAGGTCTTTATCCAATTGGACTTGAGCTCTGTACAGGAAGATAAGAATGGATCAATTTGTATCCTTCTACATATTGACTGCCAGTTGACTCAGCACCATTTGTGGAAAATGCTGTCTTTTTTCCACTGGATGGTTTTAGCTCCTTTGTCAAAGATCAAGTGACCATAGGTGTGTGGGTTCATTTCTGGGTTTTCAATTCTACTCCATTGATCTTCCTGCCTGTCTCTGTACCAGTACTATATAGTTTTTATCACTATTGCTCTGTAATACAGCTTGAAGTGAGGGAGGGTGAATCTGCCAGAAGTTCTTTTATTTTTAAGAATACTTTTTGCTATCCTGAATTTTCTGTTATTCCAGATAAATTTGGAAATTTCTCTTTCTAACTCTATGAAGAATTGAGTTGGGATTTTGATGGAGATTGCATTGAATCTGTAGATTGCTTTAGGCAAGATGGCCATTTTTTACTGAATTAACTCTGCTAATCCATGAGCATGGGAGATCTTTCCATCTCCTGAGATCTTCAATTTCATTCTTCAGAGAATTGAAATTCTTGTCACACATATCTTTCTCTTGCTTGGTTAGAGTCACACCAATGTATATTATGCTGGAGAGGATGTGAAGAAAGATGGACACTCCTCCACTGATGGTGGGATTGCTAGCTGGTAAAACCACTCTGGAAATCAGTTTGGCAGTTCCTCAGAAAATTGGACATAGCACTGAGAACCCAACTATACCACTCCTAGGCATGTACCCAGAAGATGCTCCAACATGCAACAAAACACATGTTCCACTATGTTCATAGCAGCCTTATTTATAATAGCCAAAAGCTAGAAAGAACCAAGATGTCCTTTAACAGAGCAATGGATACAGAAAATGTGGTACATTTACACAATGGAGTACTCCTAAGTTATGAATTCATGAAATTCTTAGGAAAATGGGTGGAGCTAGAAACTATCATCCTGAGTGAGGCAACCAAATTACAAAAGAACACATATGGTTTGTAGTCACTGATAAGCAGATATTAGCCCAAAAGCTCATAATACCCAAGATACAACTCACAGATCACATGAAACTCAACATGAAGGAAGACCAAAGTGTGGCTACTTTGATCCTTACTGGAAAGTGGATCAGAACACCCATGGCTCACAGACAACCATTAGAATGATAATAGGGTCCCCAGTGGAGCAGCTAGAGAGAGGATCCAAGGAACTGAAGAGCTTTGCAGCTACTTAGGAGGAACAATAATATGTACCATCCAGTACCCCCAGAGCTGGCAGGGACTAAAACACCAAACAAAGAGTACACATGGAGGTTCCCATGGCTCTAGCTACATATGTAGCAGAAGATGAACATTTCAGACATCAATGAGAAGACTCTATTCCCCAGAATAGGGGAATGCAAGTCAAGAAATTTGGGAGGGGGGTGAGAAGGGGGAGGGGGATGTGATGGGGGTTTTCTGTGAGGTAATGTGGAATGGGGTTAACATTTGAAATGTGAATAACGCAAATATCTAATACAAAAAGAAATTAAAATCTCCAAAAAAAATTAAAGAAATCAAACCTTGTTTCTCTGGAAATCCTGAGATAGAAGTAGAGATGTAGTTACAGACATTTGTGAGCTGCTATGTTGGTACTGGTAACAAACCAAGTCAATTTTAAGGTCAACAAATATCCTTATCCACAGAGCCATCTCTCTAGCACCTTTTTTTTCCTGTTTTTATTGTCAAAGTTTTATGTGTTCAATATTCTTTGTGGTATTTCTTGTTATATTGCTCACATCTTAATTGCATGCCTTTTTATTTCAATGTTGAAATGGGGTTTCTTTTTATTTTTATCCTTTACTATGGCTAGAATTATTCAATTCAGTCAGTAATATTGGCTGACTGTCTTCATTACTTTTCTATTGCTGTGAAGAGACACTATGGTCAAAGTAACTTATAAAAGAAAGCAGTTAATTAGGGCTTGCTTACAGCTTTAGAGGGTGAGTCCATGACCATCATAGTCAAGAGCATAGCAACAGCCAGGCATGATACTACTCCAGTAATGGAACACTTAATCTTAATATGCATGCTGAAGGCAGAAAGAGACAGAGAGGCTGGGCATCATTTGGACTTTTAAAACCTCAAAGCTTATCCCCAGTTACCTATCTCCACCAACTAGCCACACCTACTAATCCTCCCTAAACAGATCCATCAATTAGGGCCAAAGCATTCAAACATACAAGCCTAGGCTATCCAGTATCACTCAAACCACAATATTAATTCAAAGTGTTTTAAAATTCGTTTTCTCTATTGATACTTCATTTAAAATTTTCTTGATATATTCTCTTTATATTTAACTTTGATATTTCTCTTTTTCATTCTTGATTGATTTAGGTAATTTGTTCCTCCTCTTTATGTGGACTATATAAGTGAATTCTTCAATGATTTATTATAGCTTAGACTTTTTTTTTGGTGTTAAAATCTTTTTTTTAATTGAATCTAGTCATCTATTCTTGAGTGGTTGCTTAAAATCTTGATATGTTACTTCACATTTTAATGCAGTTCACTGTATATTTTCACATATTCCTTTCTATAAAACTATTGGAAATTTGTCTGTCTTCCCATTATTGGTTTCCAGTCTTATTTCACTGAGTTTAGAGAACATCATGATTTTGTTTATGATAAATATTTAGAGCTTCATTTAAAGCAAGTAAATGGTCTCATTTATTATATATTCCAAGAAAACAAAAAATACATATCCTGTTCATAAGTCAATTGTGTTTTCCTACTTATGGAAGTGAATTTAAATTCTCTTTTATTGGTTATTTTATCTATTTATATATAAAATGTTATCCCCCTTCCATGTTTCCCCACAGCAAAACCTTCATCCCATCTCTCCTCCTGATAACTCTATGATGGTGCTTCTTCGCCTACCCTACCACCCATTCCCACCTCCCCTCCCTGGCATTCCCATACACTGGGGCATCAAGCTTTCACAGGACCAAGGGGCCCCCTTCCCATTGATGCCAGATAAGGCCATCCCCTGTTACATCTGCGGCTCAGCCATGTGCTCTTCTGCGTGTAGTCCACCCCACTCTGTCCTTGGCGATTTAACCTTGGGAGCTCAGGGGTGTCTGATTGGTCGATATTGTTTCCCTTCTTATGGGATTACAAACGCCTTTAGCTTCTTCAGTCCCTCCTATAATTTCTCCATTGGAGTCCCTGTGCTCAATCCGATGGTTGGCTGCAAGCATCTATATCTATATTGGTAAGGCTCTGACAGAGCCTCTCAGGAGACAGATTTATCAGGCTCCTGTCAGCAAGCACTTCTTAGCATCAGCAATAATGCGAGTTTGGTGTCTGTATATGAGATGGATGGATCCCTAGGATGGGCAGTCTCTGGATAGCCTTTCCTTCAGTCTCTGTTCCACTCTTTGCCCCTGTATTTCCTTTAGACAAGATCAATTCTGGATCAAAATTTATGAGATGGGTGGGTGGCCTAACCTCTGCATATGGTCTCCACAGGTTCTCTCTCCCCTTTGTTAAGCATTTCATTCAAGTCATCCCTGTTGGGTTCTTGCATCTGAGACTTCCTGTGGCTATCCCCAGTTTCCCATCCTCTACTGCTAAATACCTCAGTTCAATTTCCTGACCCTCTGTACATCTCCCTCTTCCTCCCAAACCTGATCCTGTTCCCCCGTTTTCCCCTCCCCTCCTCTCTCCCTCCATAATTCCTCCCTCCATCTCCCTCCTGTGATTATTATGTTCCCTCTTCTAAGGCTAAAGAAGCATCACATTTTGGTCTTCGTTTTTCTTGAGATTCATGTGGTATGTGAGTTGTATTGTAGGTATTCCTAGCTTTTGTTCACTAATATCCACTTGTCAGTTAGTACATATCATGTGTGTTCTTCTGCAACTGGGTTACCACACTCAGGATGATATTTCCTAGTTCCTTCAATTTGTCTGAAAATTTTATGAACTCTTTGTTTTCAATAGCTGAGTGGTACTCCACTGTGTAAATTTTCCACATTTTCTGTATTCATTCATGAGGGACATCTGGGTTGTTTCCAGCTTCTATTATAAATAAGGCTTCTATGAACATAGTAGAAAGCATGTGTCCTTGTTATATGTTGAAGCATCTTTTGGATAAATGACCAGGAGTGGTATAGCTGGATCTTCAGGTAGTGTTGTCCAATTTTCTGAGGAACCAACAGACTGACTTCTAGAATGGTCGTACCAGTTTGCATTTCCACCAGCAATGCAGGAGTTTTCCTCTTTCTCCCCGTCTTTGCCAGTATCTGCTGTTACCTGAAGGATTTTTTTGTTTTTGTTTATGTTTGTTTGTTTGTCAGTTGGTTGGTTTTGTTTTGTTTTTGTTTTCTGGTTATTTTATTTATTTACATTTCAAATGTTATTTCCTTTCCTGGTTTCCCCTCCCAAAACTCCCTAACACATACCCTTTCCCCTCTGCTTCAATAAGGAGGCTTCCCTACCCACCTACTTCCAGCTCCCCCAACCTGGCATTCCCCTACACTGGTACACCAAGCTTTCAAAGGATCAAGGGCCTTCCCTCCCATTGATGCCAGATAAGGCCATCCTCTTCTACATATGCAGCTGGAGTCATGGGTCTCTCCATGTGTACTTTTTGGTTGGTGGTTTAGTTACTTGGAGTTCTGGGAGTTTCTGCTTGGTTAATATTATTGTTCTTCCTATGGGGTTGCAAACCATTTCAGCCATCTTAGGTATTCTGACTTGTGAAATAAAATCTCAGGGTCATTTTAATTTGTATTTCCCTGATGACTAAAGATGTTGAATATTTGTTTAGGTGTTTCTCTGCCTCAGTTTATGACTTTTGGTTTTGATCTTTAGCTATAAAGAATACTTGAAATTTCTTCTATAGGGGAAGGTTATTTCTCCTATAGGACAGGTTATTCAGAACAACCTGTAAACATTTTACTCAGCCATGGTCATTTAATGGGTACAGAAAAATTGTTCATTATTATTATTATTAGTATTAGTATTGGAAGAATCCTGTATCTCAATTCGACACCTATGATCCAGGCACTCATGAGGTGAGGTAGACACAAGAAGACTGCCACCAGGTCAATGGTAGTTAGCCAGTTCCAGGAAGCCAGATCCACAGAGCAAGTCACTCTCCCCAACAAATAATACAATAAAGGAAGTATCAGCATGTCTTAAAAGGCTTGATACTGCTGCACATATCAAGGTTGTATCCCATTTGGACTCGATACACACTCATGGTTCTCCTTGCCAACCATTTACTTAAAACATGAAACAACACAATGAAAGACATCTATGCTTCAGATGCCTTATCAAGTTGGCAGTAAGTTTTATGCAACCTAATTTTTTTTAACCTTTCTGAAATTGTCCAAATACCATTTCCACAAGGCCCAATGCTGATGCATTATCATCAGGAACAGCAAGACGGTGGGATCTCAGGATAGCTGATTTCTCCCTCCAGTGTAACTTAGTTCCTATGGCACAGCATTTACCTTTACACTTATCAGAACATTAGCTAGCTTCATTTCCCGAAGATTTCTCCAATCCACATTGCTTGGATTAAGAGAAAGCAAATAGAAAACCTGAGGTACAAATTTAAAGTGGTATTCCCTTATATCACGGTTCCCTGAAGACTGGTTCTGGAGAGTGAATGCTGCATTAAATTGACTATCTTGCTTGTCCAAACTGTCTTGTTGACTCTCTAGTGACCTCAGACTGAAATTAAAAAAGAAACTCTCTCTCTCTCTCTCTCTCTCTCTCTCTCTCTCTCTCTCTCTCTCTCTCTCTCGCTCTCTCTCTCTCATACACACACACACACACACACACACACACACACACACCTCAAAAAAGCCTTAGATTTCTTCCACTCACTTTTTCATATTTAGTATAATTATTCCTTTATAATTTTTTCTGGTCCATGAAGGGAAATGTTTTAAGTAAATCTAGGCATATTCTTTCCCAGCTAACACTCCCCCCTTTTCATTTGCCTTCTGCTTCAGGAGCATAAGCTCAAAGTAGTCACAAAAATTGTTATTACCTTTTGTTAAAATTATTCACAGCCCAAGACTCAGGTTCACTTGGTCAGTATATGCTCAGACTCTGGACAAAGAGGCTTGAAATTATATTAGACATCACATCGCAGAATGTTAAAATAGGAGAGGACTCTAATTTGCATGGAAAAGACTCATCATCACATCAATGTGATCGCCTATGCAACAGGCTTAGTCAAAGCACAAGAGTATACTTTCCTCATACATTTCTTATGATTTCTTTACCCATTGACCCAATATTGTATGATATATTAAATATCATACAATATTGAATAATTTTACCTAGCTACTACCATTACACTCCTATTGTAGCTCTTCTTTGTATATTCAAAGATCTACCTGAGTATGTTATCTCTGGTTGTCCTTGAATATAAATGTCTAGTATTGTTCATTTTATACAATTGACTGAGGGATAAAATTACTAAAAACTTATTTTCAAGTCACCTCTCTTGTATTCCATAGCTGCCTGCAGCTATTACAAACTGGGTTGCTGGAACAAAAGCTGAGGGATAGATGGAAAAGGGGCGAAAAGAAAGAAGGGCCAGGACAATATTTTACTGATAGAGGCTGAAACTTTAATGGCAGTCATACCTTTTAACAGTTTGGGCAAACCCTTCCCCCCAGATTCTGGGCTGCGTTCCTGTGGAAGTTGTCTAGCTTCACTTGGTGGTCCTTGTCTTGACTGCTCTAGCAGCTGGGTGGGTCACCTGCTTAATTCAGGAATTCGTAGACCTGGAGGAACAATGAGCTTAACCTTCACTGTGAGCTTCTCCACCCTAGGTGGAGCAGAATCAATCCATACTCAGCTTAGGCTGAGAGAAGTTCACCTTGACCAATGTCAAGTTCACTCTTAGCACTTCAGCCTAGGATAAAAATGCCTGCTGTAACCTACTTTCCTACTATACCCTAATGTCAGATTCCTGCCGGAAGCCCGGGATTGTCCTTAGCTAATGTCAAGTTCCTACCATGTGGTGTGACTCCCCTATATGGCTCTGTACACACCTCTTTCTTCTATGATAGCAATGACGATGAAGATTTTTATGAGTTTATATGCCTAAACACATAGATATGTTTTAACAGTATCTGTCTGACCATAGGAAACAGACAACTCACAAGAGGGAGACATTGACTGCTACTGAAAAACCAACTACCCATCACTACTAAGGTTGTGGTCTAGGAGGAGAACCTACTCAACATTTTTCAAAATCAATATAATACCTAATTATTTTCTAAATAAATGCCTTTATACGCACAGATAAGTGTGGTAATCAATCTCATCAATGGAACTTCTGTTTGCAACTCATAGAGACAATTCCAGAAAACCACAACCAATTAAACTTCAAAATTGAGAAGCCAAATTCCAGTGTATATGTCTCTAAAACAATCCCTGCATCTAAGGCTAAGGGAACATTGTGTGAGGTAAGGTTGGGAGACTGTGAGAGCCAGAGACTCATTGATTTTGTCATGAAATTGTGTCTACTTGTAATGTTAAGAGATGCACCCATAAATTCTCATGTACATGACTGCATAAATAGGAGCAGAGCAAGGACAGCAATAGACATTACAGAGTGGACGGGACAAACTCATCTATACCTGCCCCACCTTTCAAAAAGGACTACAGGCAAGTAAGTAATGCAGAAACTTGGAGAGTCTTCCTTCTAAAAGAGAATATCAATTAATTAGTCATGATCAAATATTCAGCACTGAAAATATACATAAAACTAGCATAATAAAATCAGAGCAGGTTATTCTTAGGAATATGTATATCACATATACATGTACACATGCAGTGACAACTAATGAAGAAAGAAACCACAGCACTGAAAGGGAGCAAGGCGGGGTAAATGAGAGGTGTGGAAGGGAAAGAAAGAAGGTACACAGATATAATAATATTATAGTCTCTCAATTAAAGAGAAAAGTGAACTCAGTCATTCTCTGGGAACCCTCAGAGCTATTGCATAATTGAACTACCATATTTCTAAAATTATTACAGAGCAATAATTTGCCCTGACTTATCCACAAACAAACATAAACCATTTCTATTTTTTCCGGGAGGGAAAGAAAGTGACTTCTCCAGCCAGATGTACTTCAGAACATTAAACATTTTAAGATTCATTAACATAAACTCTGTCCATTACATATTTAACATTTTTTCCTCAAATATACTAATCTTGGTTTCATAATAAAATTTTAAAATACCTTTGTTATATTTAAAATTTTGTGGACTTATATATTTCCCAGTGTGGTTACTGTGCAGTTGAGTGAGTATAGGTACTTGCAGGGGTCAAAAGCACTGGATTCCCTGAAGCTGAATTACAGGCAGCTATTAGTCACTTACCCTGTGCACTAGAAATTCATCTTAGTTCTTCTGGAAGAGTATTATGTGCACATAATCTGAGAGATATCTCCCCAGCATTAATTTATTTTTTTCATTATTTTATAAATTTATTTTGCATAAATTATAGTTTAACTAATTCAGATTTTGTATTTTCTGAATAATTACTGTCACATCTTTATTTTCAAAAGAAAATTACTTTTAGAAATCAACACAAAAACAGAACTAGCAAGATAATTTGGTGAGTAAAGGTGTTTCTTGTCCTCTCTGGTTTGGCCGGAATGACCAAAGTGTTAATGCTCTCAAAAGTGAAGCAAGGAGATTTGGGTGGGCTCTCCCAGGGCTGGTAGCCAGGGTCTGACTTTCCTCTGCTATGGTAACAACACCTATGCCTGCAGCAGGTTGACATGTGTGATCACAGACATCTAAGATCTGTAGTGATGGCAGCAGCAGCCACAGCAGCAGCAGCAGCAGCAGCAGCAGGGGTGTAACCTTGGCCTGCCAGGCAATTCCAAGGTCCAGGGATAAATGCATCTGGATAGAGAACTCTTCCCCCTACTGAAACAGTAAGTCACTCTTAGAAGACTACCTGTGAAATAACTTGTGTCCTTTACTCCAAGTGGCTAGATACTATATAAACATTGAGGAATAGAGTGGGATCCAAGAGTAGATACTGCCCATTTGCTTAGTTTGAGATGCTAGTGATGCTTTATTTGCAAGGGGATATAGCTGCCAGTGTTTTCTCTATGTGACTAATTGCCATGGTCCTCTCAGTGGACTTGTCTTGGTTAACCGCTCCAGAGCAGGTAGAGTTAGTCAGGGAGTTGGACCAACTCCTACACTTCTCAATTCTGAGATTCAAAAGATTTGTGCTCAGTCAGCCTTACCAGTTCTGTTTGGTAGCATGATGTCTGGTAGCATGATACACTTGGCCCATGGATAATTGTCTGACTACCTGCTTTATTCCTAGAATGTATGTGGTTGAAAAAAAGCCCTGTTTACTGTATGCTGTTGTCTTAGAGCCAGACAAGCACTGTGACATTTACTGTCTTTGTCTCTGTCTCTCTGTCTCTCTGTTTCTCTCTCTCTCTCTCTCTCTCTCTCTCTCTCTCTCTCTCTCTCTCTCTCTCTCTCTCTCTCTCTCTCTCTCTTTCACACACACACACACACACACACACACACACACACAAACAAACAAAAACATAAATACAAGCTTACATGCTCACATACACAGGAGTGTACTTTTTAAATCGTATTAAAAATGAAACAAGCAAAGTAACAAAGCAGTTGAAGACTTTCATTTCCCATATGAATCAAGACTTTCATTTCCCCTATGAATCAAGTTGGCTATCAGCATCACTGAATGCTTCTTTATTTTCCTTCTGCAAGTCTCAAAATGTCATCACCTTGTGCTGCATGAGTTCTTTTTATCATTAGCGTCTGAAGCATCAAGGACTTGACATCTCACTTTGGCTGTTTTCTTTCTATATCTTATCTTTATTAAAGGCAAATGGGATTTTGATCTAATGTGATATGCTGCCTCCTAGAGATTTCAGCATACTTATCAATCATGATGAACACTTGATGGTAGGATCTTGCTAGAAATCTCTAGTCCAAGATATCACATATTGTTTGAATTTATAGGCTTCACTTTTAAGGGTATGTGTTTATGCTTGCAGAAGCACACATTATATGATATATGCAGGGAACAGACTTTGTGGAATTTGATTTTTCTCATCCACCATGTGGATTCTGGAGATCTATCTCATATCAGGCTTAATAGCAAGTGTCTTTTTTAAATATTGGACATTTTATTTGTTTACATTTCAACTTTTATCCCCTTTCCTGGTTTCCCTTCTGCAAACCCTCCATCCTATCTCCCCTTACCTTGCTTCTATGAGGCTGTTCCCCCACCCAACTGCCCATTCCTGCCTCACTGCTCTAACATTCCTCTACACTGGAGCATCCAGCCTTCATAGGACCACGGGCCTCCCTTCCCATTGATTTCAGATAAGGTCTCTTCAGCTCTTGCAGTTCTTCCCCTAATTCCTTCACTGGGTTCTCTGTGCTCAGTCCAATGGTTAGCTGTGAGCATCCACATCTGTATTGGTGAGGATCTGGCAGAGCCAATCAGGAGATAGCTGTATCAGGCTCCTGTCAGCAAGCATTCCTTGGCATAGTGTCTGGGTTTGGTGTCTGCATGTGGGATGAATCCCCAGGTGGCGCAATCCCCATCAAAATACCAACTCAATTCTTCATAGAGTAACAAAGCACAATTTGCAAAGCCATTTGGAATAATCAAATACCCAGGATAGCAAAAATTATTTTCAACAATAAAAGATCTGAGGGAATCCCCATTCACTGACTCCAAGCTGTACTACAGAGCAGTAGGGATAAAATCTGCAGGGAATTGGTATGAAGATAGAGAGGTAGATCAATGGAATAGAATTGAAGATCCAGAAATGAAACCACACACCTCTAGTCACTTGATCTTTGACAGAGAAGTTAAAACCAGCCAGTGAAAAAAGACAGCATTTTCAACAAATGGTGCTGGTTCAACCGTAGGTCAGCGTGAAGAAGGATGCAAATTGATCCACTCTTTTCTCCCTGTACAAAGCTCAAGTCCAAGTGGATCAAGGATCTCCACATAGAACCAGATACACTGAATCTAATAGAAGAGATAGTGCAGAAGAACCTCCAACACATGGGCACAGGGGAAAATTTCCTGAACAGAACACCAATGGCTTATGCTCTAAGATGAAGAATCAACAAATGAGACCTCATAAAATTGCAAAGCTTCTTTAAGGTAAGAGCAAGTATCTTAACCTGCTAAGCCATCTTGTCAGTTCTCATTCTATTTAGAAATTCTTGTGTCAATTATGTTTGCTATGTTCATCAACAACAACACAAGCCAAGTATTCACAGAAACAATTCTGATGGAAATAGGGAAGATATTTTAAAATGTTTAATGAGGTTGAAATAAGACTATTTATTTATTATTTTTATTTATTATTTAATTCATTTATTCATTTTCTCTCTGTGTTATTAACCAACAGAAAGAGAAAGAAAAGAGAAAGATACTTTAGATGTTTTTAATTAGATATATTCTTTATTGACGTTTCAAATGATTTACTACATATAGCTTTGTAGGTTTAAGTGAGTATGATTTATAGCAATCTGACTTTCTGGTCTCCTTTTTATAGGCAAGATTTTGTGGAGAGGACATTGCGAGTCATAACTCACTTGCTTCCTATTTCACATTGTGAATTACAGCCTTTCTGAATTCCGTGGGATCCTGCATGGTTTTATTGTTGCCAAATGTTACTAGATATTGTCTGTTCATTCATTCAATATTTGACCAATTTAGTGATTTATTCATTCTTTGTATTCACTCAACATCATTTACTATATCACATGGCTTGCTGATGGAATCAACAGCACTTCTCTGAGCAATCTTTTTTCTATTGGATATCTTTTTATTTACATTTCAAATGATTTTCCCTTTCCTGGTTTCATCCCTACCCCCTGAAAATCCCATAAGCCCTCCCCCTGTTACCGAATCAATACCCTCCCACTTCCCTGTCCTGGCATTCCCCTACACTGCTTCATCGAGCCTTTCCAGGACCAGGATCCTCTCCTCCATTTGATGTCCAACAAGGCTATCCTCTACTGCCTATACATCTAGTATCACCATGTGTACTATCTGGCTGATGTTTTTGGCCCTGGGAGTTCTGTGAGTGCTGGGTGGCTTCTCCTCCTATGGTGTTGCAAACCCCTTCAGGTCCTATGGTCCTTTCTCTAGCTCCCCCATTGGGGACCCTGTGCTCAGTTCAATGGCTTTCCCTCAGTCTTTCCCTCAGTCTCTGCTCAACATTTTGTCTCTGTATCTTCTTCTTTGGGTATTTTGTTCTCCCTTCTAAGAATGACCAGACTATTCATACTTTGTTCTTCCTTTCTCTTGGGCATCATTTGATATCTGAATTATATCTTAGGTATTCCAAACTTCTGGGCTAATATCCACTTACCAGTGAGTACATACCATGTGTGCGCTCTTTTGTGATTGGGTTACCTCACTTAAGATGATATAGCTGTCACCTGGGAGGTTCTGCTAGTGTATGGCAAATACAGAGGGGGACACTCTCAGTCAGCCATTGATTTTATATATATATATATATATATATATATAATATAATGGAATCAACAGCACTTCTCTGACATAATGAGCAATCTTTTTTCTATTGGATATCTTTTTATTTACATTTCAAATGATTGAAATATATATATATGTATATTTGACAAAGAAATTAAGAGAATGATTATTTTCTTTCCAATTTTAATTAAGAATGCAAAAGCTAACTCTTTTGTTTCATTTCCTAGTTATGGTACAATGGAAAAATGGACTGTTATTTAAGATTGGGACTCATGATTATTCAATAAAATAATATGATATGTCTTATAACAATGTTAAAGTACCTTGTCATTAGGATATTTCATTAGTCAATGTAGATAAGAGAGAGTGAATTTCTAACCTAGTGGAGAATGGAAAAATATTTTATTTATGATTAAAGATACATACAAATGATTTAGCACCTAACCACTGAAGTTACTGTGAGATAAAATAAAGCAAACTTAGCAGCCAATGTTTAAGTGACTTGAAAGTTTCTCATAAAATTACTAAACAAAAAGTACAACACTAAGCAAAATGCTACCATAGTACTATTGGAGACATTTTGATTCTATTATACTAGAAATAAGTTGTTTAGGTTATTGCTGCAGTGAAGGACAATTTTATAGATACTTGCATACTGCAAAAATGAACAATAAGTTAATTCACACAGTCCCTAACAAACATAATTCTGATGCCTTCTATGGGCATTGTTCTGAATATTGCTATGAAATATTTTGTTTATTACTGTGAGTTATTTTGGCAAATTTATGTAACTAATGACTAAAGTAGCAAGAAATAAATTAGACTGTAGCTCAGGATATTCCAAACTTAGCAAAATAATTTCTGATCATATATCCAAGCTGCTCTTTCCTGTATCTCTAATCCCTATAATTAATTAATTCTTACATTATACGACAATTGGGAGGGAAGAATTAAGTTAATTATTTTAATCCTTATTTCAATGTTTACCAAGCTAATCTATAATAATACAGCAAGTTTCTGCACATCAATTATACATATAATGTTTTCTTTCTGGAGGCATTATTGTTGTCAAATTGTGGTTTGTGTCTCGGCTTTCCTTCACAGAATTGTCTAGTAACTTTGATTTAAAGAACATTTTAACACTAATCTGCAGGAAAAGACAGGAATGGAACTCCCTTATGTGAAGGATATATAAACTTACTTTTCATTTTAAAATTCAACGTAAAAATATGTTTTTACATTTTCAAGGGGATTTTTTTTTCTATTTTTCATTGACAGTAGATTTTTTTTCACAGTGCATATGTTAATTATGTTTTTCCTTCCCCCCAAATTCTTCAAAATCCTCCATCCCTTACATCCAAATCTTCTCTACTTAGACAACAAACTGTCATCTACATAATAGTAATAAGGTAAAACAAAAACAACAAAACCAAACACTGAACTAGGGCAAAACAAAGAAACAATAGGAAAACAAAGGGGGAAAAACAAAAAAAAAAAAAAGCCCAGAGATGCAAAGTGATTTTTCATAATTTTTAAATTTCAATTTTGTTTTAATATATTGAGAAGGTAGATAACTTGGCTTTCTGTCTGATGATTGCTTTATTTAAAGTAGCCCATGCTTACACAATTCCATATCTCTTTATAGATATACATATGTTGATTTTCCCTCTCAGAAATGAAGAGTATTAATGCCCTTTATAAGATGGGGTGAGAACACTAAATAAGCTATTTTATCCCTCAATTTAATTATAAATATTTCAATTATACTGTCCTGTCCATCAAGTGACAATCATTCAGACAGTATGTCAAAAATCATTTTACATAGTGAATTTTTAGTCTTCTGCTCTCTTCCAGCACTGTTTAAAATCATTGTCTCTTTTCCTTCTCAAAGTTCATTGTCTCAGAAGTGATTATTTACTTATGAAGAACACAATCTATAAATTTAAATTTTTTGTAATGTCCTTTGAAATTCTTCTGTGAGAAATATTAATAATAATGAGAAAAGCAATCTTTAAATGAAATTTTTGTCAATCTATGTTTTTTTCTTCTTTTCTGTAGCTACAGTAAAGCTTATTAAAGAATTATTTCAGAAACCATTCTTGACATGAGTTTTGATGTTGGAAAAAAGAGGTGAGTGTCCTCTGCCTGTTCCCTTTGGCTGAAGTACTGAGTGAAAATAGAAAAGAGTAAAGAATTTTGAGGCAAACACATTGTAACTGTGGACTATAAATGAGATGATCATGTGGCTAACAGTGTTTTCTTTTAATGCCCTGATGGATCAGATCTAAGAAAGTCATTTCAAAACTCAGCACAGAATCAATATTGTCTTATTTCAGAAAGTTTTCAAAGTCAAGGTGGAGGTAATCCAAGAATTCTGAGGTTTTGCTTTGTTTTTTTTTTCCTTTGTGTATATGTTGTGTGTGTGTGTATGTGTGTGTGTGTTGTCTATACCACAGTTTTCAGCAGTTTAATAGTTATGAGCTACATAATTTATTGTTACTTCTAATTAACCATCTATCTTAGACTTACAAAAATTCATAGTATATTTAACTTTTAAGTTAAATTCACTTCATGAAACATACGAAACTTTATATTTCAACCATCTACTTCTGTAGCTTCTATATCAGTTTATAGTAAGTGGTGTATTGTAAACTATATTTACTGGAAGAGAAACTGTAATTGCTTTTCTTTTGTATATATTTATGCAATAAACTTGAATTTCAAAATTAAATAAAAATTAGATGTTCTTCTTGAAAGTAAATGGTTAACCAATGACCTAAGCAATAGGCTGAAAGAGGAAAAAGAAATTTGTTCATATCATACACTGGAGTTATTGAATTTTCATCTTTCATTGGAACATATTGAGGCAGAAATATGATTTAAATCATAAAACTAAAGAAATTTATGTTTTCTATTGGAAAGATGATGGATGTCAATAAGGATAACTATATTGAGCAAAATATTTTAACCTAAAAATATCAAAGGTGCTTCACTATCTTTATTTCATAGTATTTGTATGCCATCCACTGCAGAGTTCTTGCTATTGATAAAGAGGCCAGCTATAATGTTTATTTAAAGTAACATTTTTTTTTGTGGAAAGTGCAGGATTTAAGAATATACTCTTTGAAGCAAAACATAGTGTAATATACCTTAAATCCCAGCGCACGTGAAGCAGAGGCAGGCAGAGTTCTATGAGTCTGAGGACAGCCTGGTCTATCTAGCAAGATCCAGGCATTCAGGGTCACAAAGAAAGACCTGCTTCAGAAAGAAAGAAAGAAAGAAAGAAAGAAAGAAAGAAAGAAAGAAAGAAAGAAAGAAAGAAAGAAAGAAAGAAAGAAAGAAAGAAAGAAAGAAAGAAAGAAGGAAGGAAGGAAGGAAGGAAGGAAGGAAGGAAGGAAGGAAGGAAGGAAGGAAGGAAGGAAGGAAGGAAGGAGAGAGGGAAAGAAGGAAGAAAGGAAGGAAGAAAGATAGAAAGAGAAATATTTTGAAATATGCATTATTATTTTCTGTAGTCATTTATTTGAAACATATAATTGGTTTCTAATTTCAAACTTATTTTCTCATAAATGATTAATATTCTTCGATTTAAACTGAGGAATATATTATTACTCCTATTATTAATCTACAAATGATTATACTAGAAAACTGTAAAGTTTAAATTATAATTTTGAAAATACTTCAATATAGTTCAATTTTATAAGCACATTAAATTACTTATATCCCATATGTGCTATCTGTGTCTTGCTCTTTCATACAGCTGTGGGAATCCTTCCACTGGACATGTAGCCTATGTATTTTGTCTGGAAGTTGCCTTTATCAAAATTTGCTATAGAAGTACCAAGAAGGACACACTGTCCTTCCCTGGTCAAGGTGAATATTATCCTAATGAGAACAACAATAATCAACTAGTCCCACATGCTGACTGTGTTTTCTATACCCAGTTATACATATATATATGCATTATTGTTGTACTTTACCTATAGTTTTACCTAATCAAACTATAGGTAAAAATGGTGATTGTGTTGAAGTGCAAATTTCAACTTGTGAATCTTTCCTTTTTAATCTACATCAATTTTCAATGTTTCCTGCAAAATATTATATTACATTTTTGAGATAATACCATTGTTAGAAAATATGTATCATTTTGATGAGTATGAAAATAAAATACAAATTAAAAATGTGCATGTTTCCAAGTACAGCTGCTAAACAAAAGCCTGTTGAGGTTTACTTTATACCAGAAAGGGTACACTTTATCAGTCCAAATTATGTTGAAATCTTGAGGTATTACTTCACAATGGATGTGGAAGCTATCAATAAAGTTATCAGTGCAATAGTACAGCATTAAGAAATTTTCTTTTTAGAATTGTTCTTTGTTGTGTGTCTATTTGTGTGTGCACTCACACATCTATTTTTGCACAGAGAGCAGCATACATGTGGAGGTGAGAACACAATGTTCACAGATCAGTTCACTCCTTGTGCAATGTGGGATGCATGGATGGAACTCACGTCCTCTGGCATGACAGGCCCAACCTTTTGTCGGTTAATTCTTCTCTTCATGCCTAATTTTTTTATTACTAGATTATGTTCTCTGACACTTCATGGCATGTATAGCTAAGCTATAAAAAGTATTTATATCCATTGTAACTGTATTACCTATTGATAGCATTTATAATTGTTATACATTTTTATACCGTATTTTATCTTTCTTTGTGGTAGGCATGATAATCTAAAAGTCCTGGATGTATAGAAAAATATTAGTAAGTTCTCCCAAATTAACTTATTGGTTTCATAAAATCTGAAGTATGTGTGTGTGCTTTAACTGCACATTTTACTTTGGAAATACCAATAGTTTTTTATTATATAAGGCAATTAATTTATGACATGAAACTAAATTTGAGCAAATTTTAGAGGTCTCTTTCAATTTATTCTATTGAAGAAATGGATAACATACTGGTATATCCTGATTGTGATCATTTTCTCCAAAACATTCTATATGCCTTAGTTATTCTGGGAAAAGTTTTCAGATGGATTTTTTTTTCTTTTTTTCAGTGATTTAACATCTGCAATTTTTCTTTTTGGTGGTCTAATAGGCTTCAAATCTTCTAAGACACAATAATCCACCCTCAAAGCTGTTTCTTCTTTACAAGCCATGCTCAATCTTTCAGACCAAGTGGAGGACCACTTAAAGCAGGGAATCAGTCTTGATTTTCACTGAATTAAAGGCTCAAGTGTCAAAACTTATGTTGCCATCAGTAAGCTGTCAATTTGTCACTGGTTGGTTACTTTTTACTCCATTGTGCTGGTTTCAGGACAATCAATGTGTAAAGAGTTATGTCCTGGCTTCTGAGTCTGTAATTACAATGATTTACTATCAGCATGGAGAAAATGTTGACAGTTGTTCCTTTCAAGTCATCACAACATGACCTAGATTATGAAAATGACTTGCCCAAAAGGGAGTGGTTGGTTGCAAGCTCCCTTTAATTCGTCAAGGTTCCCAAAGCTCCTCAGGTTAAGTTCTGCCTTGTGAATACCCAAAACTAACCATGGATTTTATAAAAGGAAATGAATTAACATCATCCATTGCTTTTTGCTCAGTATTTCCTCTCAGCTTAGGGGAACAGTTTGGAGGAGTCACATTCTCTACACTATAAAGGATGAGGAAGCACGCAGGTCTTCATAGAGGACAGCAATCACCCTTACTGCCCGAGCAACCTTTCTGGCTCTGATATTAAAATAAAATTAGTTGACGGTCTACATTCAGGTTGCAATTGATTCATTTTATAAATTTAATTTTCCTGAGAATTAAGTGGATACTGATACTAACAGGCTGATATCTATTCTGTTCACAATCACGTTGATCTTCTTAAAAATACGCCCTTCTCAGGTTAATTTGAAATATTAAATATAAATACTGACCGTTTCTGAATTCAAGTACATTATCAACAATCCTTAATCCTCATTTGTATATATACTTCATATAAGTAATGTCAACAAACTGAAACACAGTTTATAGTTTCCTTTATCTTCGCAGAGATAGCAATAAATTTTCTTTTTTCTTTTTTATTTTTTTTATTTACATTGCAAATGATTTCCCCTTTTCTGAGTCCCCACTCCCCAAAAGTCCCATAAGCCCTCTTTTGTCCCCCTATTCTTCCATCCACCCCTTCCCACTTCCCTGTTCTGGAATTCCCCTATACTCTCGCACTGAGTCTTTCCAGAACCAGGGGCCACTCCTCCATTCTTTTTGGACATCATTTAATTTGTGGATTATGTCCTGGGTATTTAAAGTTTCTAGGCTAATATCCACTTATCAGTGAGTGCATACCATGACTGATCTTTTGAGACTGGGTTACCTCACTTAGTATGATGTTCTCCAGCTCCATCCATTTGTCTAAGAATTTCATGAATTCATTGTTTCTAATGGCTGAATAGTACTCCATTGTGTAAATATACCACATTTTTTTTTGTATCCATTCCTCCGTTGAAGGACATCCAGGTTCTTTCCAGCTTCTGGCTACTACAAATAGGGCTGCTATGAACATAGGTTTAGCATGTGTCCTTATTACATGCTGAAGAATCCTCTGGATATATGCCCAGTAGTGGTATTAACAGGGTCCTCAGGAAGTGACATGCCCAGTTTTCTGAGGAACCACCAGACTGATTTCCAAAGTGGTTGTACCATCTTGCCATCCCACCAGCAGTGGAGGAGTGTTCCTCTTTCTCCACATCCTTGCCAACACCTGCTGTCTCCCTGGTTTTTTGACCTTAGCCATTCTGACTGGTGTGAGGTGAAATCTCAGGGTTGTTTTGATTTGCATTTCCCTAATGATTAATGATGTTGAACATTTCTTAAGGTGTTTCTCAGCTCTCCGAAGTTCTTCATGTGAAAATTCTTTGTTTAGCTCCATACCCCACTTTTTAATGGGGTTATTTGGTTCTCTGGGTTCTACTTTCTTGAGTTCTTTGTATATATTAGATATTAGCTGTCTGTCGGATTTAGGGTTGGTGAAGATCCTTTCCCAGTCAGTTGGTTGACGTTTTGTCCTTTTGATGGTGTCCTTTGCCTTACAGAAACTTTGTAGTTTTATGAGGGCCCGTTTGTCAATTCTTGATCTTAGAGCGTAAGATATTGGTGTTCTATTCAGGAACTTTTCCCCTGTACCCATGTCCTCCAGGGTCTTCCCCAGTTTCTTTTCAATTAGTTTCAGTGTGTCAGGTTTTATGTGGAGGTCCTTGATCCATTTGGAGTTGAGCTTGGTACAAGGAGATAAGAATGGATCAATGCGCATATTTTTCTTATATGTAAAAATTGTGTATATCAGAATCATTCTTAAAATAGCTAAATGTATTAAGCTCCTTGATCCATTTGGAGTTGAGCTTGGGACAAGGAGATAAGAATGGATCGATGCACAAATTTTCTTATATGTAAAAATTGTGTATATCAGAATCATTCTTAAAATAGCTAAATGTATTAAGCTCCTAGTGGTAAAGACAGAACATTATGTAATAAGAGAATGCATAAAGCAATAATATTAATAGTTATAATTGAAATGAATTTATATAATCATGCTATCATTTTTCTAACTTTATCTAGACAATTTCACATGCCATTCTAAGAGTTGAAATTTCAGAAATACATTCAGTTAAATAAATTGGGAATTTTATGATAATTTATTTATTGATTTCCATCAGTGTTTTGTCTGCATGAATCTCTGTGTGAAGGTGTCACACAAGAGTTACAGCTGTTGAGCTGCTATGTAGGTGCCAAGAATTGAACCTAGGTCCTCTTGAAGAGCAGTCAATGCTTTTAACAACTAAGCCATGACTCCAGCCTTTAAAATACTAATTTTGTCAGTTGGAATATTATTTAATACAAGATTTTTATAAGTATATGTAAATACTGTGAAATTAGCTAACACCCAATATCCTACAAATAATACAGACAGTGTCTTAAAGAACATTTAGACATTGTTTTGCCCACCAAACAATTTACCTAGAGGAATTATTTCATACAGTAATATTTCTGGATTTGTTTTTTAGTCAACAAATTAATGAAAGGTATTTGAATCTTAAGTCAAGTATTTCTAGGAAAACTAATACATATTTCATGATAATCTAATGTTTTCAGACCACAATGTGCATGTGTAGGGGAGATACAGTAATGTTCATCAAACAACAAGATATTTTTTTTCCTATTTTGGAGTTCATGATTCTGAAAGTATTGATAAATGTTCTAATGTTAAGTGAATTAATGTATTTTCTAAAATATTCAAATATAGTAGAAGATCAAATTCCCACATATTAAAATAGGATCTTATATTAGCTGTAATAATGGTTTATCTCATCAGGTGTGGAGAGGGACAGGAGAGATGGCCAGATAACGACGAAAATTAATGAACATCTGCAACTGACTAGAGTAAGGAGGAGGGAGACATCTCCAGGACAAAACAGAATCCTGGGATTAGGGAGGCATCCAAGAATCAATGAGAGAGACCTTAGCTGTGAATCACTACATTGCGGATATGGAACATAAAGAGGCCACCTCCTGTTGCAAGGCAGGAACCCCAGTAGAGTGATAGAGAAACCCACAAAACTTTTAACCCAAAATTCATCCTGTGTACAAGAAATGCTGGCCGGGAGATGGAGTAGAGACTGTGGGAATGGCTAATGCCCAACTTGAGATCCATCCCATGGACAAGCACCAATCCCTGATACCATTAATAATACTGTGTTATGCTTGCAGACAGGAGCATGTATTTTTGTGAGGCTCCATATAGCAGCTGACTCAGAGAGATACAGAGATCTACAGCCAAACAGTAGATGGAGCTTGAGGATTCTTATGGAAAAATAGGAGAAAGAATTGTGGACCCCAAAAGGGATAGGAACTCCACCAGAAGACCAACAGATTTAACCAACCTGGACTTTTGGAGTTCTCTGAATCTGAATCACCAACTAAAGTCTATAAACAGATGTGACCTAGGCTTCTCCACATACTATGTAGCAATGTGAAGCTTGATCTTCATGAACAACATTCTGAACAATGGGAGCAGGGGCTATCTTAAAACCTGTTTCCTGTATGTTCTTCTAGTTAGGCTGCCTTGTCTAACTTCAATGGGAGAGAAAGCAGCTACACTCCCAGAGATTTGAAGTTACAGGGTGGCCAGATACCCAGGGGGAAGTCCTACCCACTCAGAGGAGAGGAAGGAGTGCAGGAAGGATTGTGAAAAGGGATGACTATGAGCAGGGATGGGAGGGAGGACAGTGAACAGGATATGAAATGAATAAGTGAAAAAATAAAGCTAATTAAAAAAACAATAATTTAGCTCTAGATTCTGATGGTTGTTCTCTCAATTGTAAGAGTTCTATAAGAGAAAGTTATGAACAGAGAACGTTAATATAAGCACACTCAGATGGTGATTATTGCAAGATTATTTTTTAAATAAGTTTCCAATTCTATATAACAATTTCTACAATAACGCCCATGAATTGCTATGGAGCACAAGTTATTGCATGTAAATGGATATATTTGAGCATAGTCACATTCTTGTCAGGTACAGCTGGCTTCCAAATAACTTAGCAGTCTGCATAATAACATTTCATTCCATAAAGGAAAGGTGTGCTTAGGACCTTTTGATGACAATCAGGGACAATGGGCTGAAAGGAAAGAAACAGAGAAGTATAAATTAAATTACAGGTTTGATGCCCATAAATCATTTTTATAATTTAGTGCTTAGTAAAAATAGTACATTTTATTCTACAGAAATAAAACCTACTTTTCCTCTTAATAATGTATAATAATGTTCACCAAAGGCATGACAAAATGAAAAAGAAAAAACCTTAAAGGAATTAATCAAAAATGTCAAAGAATATGTACACAATATTTATATAACAAAAGTAACTTCCTTGTGCTTTGAAATTTGCCTGCTTCATTTTTCAGCAAATGTTAACTTTTACTTTAAATCTATCAGTTAAAATTTTAAAGTAGGTTTTAAATATCTGTGGAAATTTCTGAAGCACACATTTAGATATGGCACTGGTTATTTCTAATAGCATATATCTCTTCTAAATATAATTGGACTCTGATTGACTAGAAAATTGAAATGACTCAGTACAGTCAGTTGTAACTTTCATGTTAAAATTGAATGAATCCCCATTTGACTTGAACATTCTTCTGTTCTAACACACTTAATTTGAGTCTGTTGACAAAGAAATCAATTTAAATCTGTTTCTTCAATTGTATTCATAGTTCATAGCAACTACGTTATAAAAAGTACAGATATATGTCCTACATTATATGCACATTTATGTAATAATAACTAGATAAAATACATCTTAATAAATACAGTCAATCTGAAAACAAAAAGTTAACAGCTCTGGCATTTTAATTTTCTTATATTGAGTTGTCATCTAATCATATGCATTACTTATAACTATCGCTAATTTTTCATTAAAAAATATTTTGGTTGTTCTGTCTCCATGTGCAGGGCGGCTCCAGCATGCTGGATAATAATAAAAATCTTCTTGTTTTTTTGCATCGATTCAAGTCTCCAAGTGGTGCACTCATGGGGTCTCTCCAGTAAGTTAAGACTCCCTCAAGTCTTGCAATACCTCTTCCCACTTTCTTCTTAGAGTTTATCTTGAAATATATGCACCTTTCCCTTTATAACACTTCTTACACTAGCTTCTCTCTCATGTGCAGTGGGCTTTGAATAAACAGTACAGTTACATTGCAACAAAAAAGAATATTTCATTCTGTAAATATTCCTGTAAAAGAAAGATGCAAAAGAGACCTTCCACATGACACTGTAAATAATGAAGACTGAAATATTCTCTATGCACATATTTGTGTACACAAATACATATATACTTTAGAGGAAACTGTAAGTATGTTTTCTGGGTGCTGGTGTTATATTGTTAAATGATGACTTCTAACTCTTTGTAATGCAATGACGAATATAATTATATTGGATACAAAATTAATCGGATGTATAATTAGCACAGTATTCGTTATATTTTATAGCAAACAATTTTGTAATATTATCCTTATATATTACAAACATGTATGATGGTAGGCAAACACACACAAACACACACACACAAACCACATACACATATATACATCTATTTATACACTATATCTCATGAGAAAATTAAATTAACTGACATGAACATGTGTGCAAATGTCCTTTGATTATCCCAAGGTTTCATGTACAAATCGACATATATAAATGAGTGTCCATAATATGAAAAGTCTTCTACAAACTCTTAAAACTTTGAGATCTACCCATCTCTTCCTGCCATTTTACCTATTAGTCAGTCTTTTTGGTGTTCTTTGATACAACAGGCATTCTATTAATTGATGCATTCTTTATGCTTTTTCCTTTTTTCAAAAAATTTGGTTACTGGACCACTCAGATGGCTCAGTGGGAAAAGGCTCACTTCTACTTGCTGTGTTTGACTTTAGTTCAATACAAGGGACCCAAGTAAAGGTAGACAGAGATAGCTAAACCAAGAAACACTTCAAGATTCATAATGCCAGATGCCTAGACCAAGTGAAAAATTATGAACAATCAAGAGAATGTGCCTATTCCAGTAGATCAGATACCTTATTGTGCTATATCTGAGAAAAACAAATTAATTGAAGGAAAAGACAAGAACTGCAAAATAGTAATTGTTTCTGTCTTTTAGAGTGAATATGTGTGGAGCTAGAATTATATTTATAAACATAATGTGGTATTACAATCTTTAATAGAAATTAAATAAAATAGTATAATTTTATATGAACATAAGGCATTAAATGAGGTGACTATTTAATTCTAGAATAATTAAGATTACATATAATATCTTCAAAGTTACTAGAAATAGTCTTTTTAAAAATACTATGGCTATACTTTGCATCTTTGACTATAATTTGAGGTGATAGTTTAATGACCTGAAGCCTTGCATGTTTATTATTCCAGGCAAGTGAAAATCCTTTACATATGATATTTTTGTAGTTCCTGTCACTGTCAATACAGACAATTTCCAGGCAAATACAGTGACTTCTTAGTTCCCTGAGTCTTGATGCAGTAGATATTATCACAGTAATATGCAATAATTTGATAAGCTGCAATGCCATTGTTTTCAGAAGTTACTAAAATCTGACTTCCAATTTCTGAAAGAATCTGCTTTATTTTCAAGAACAAGGGTGGAACATGGTGGAACTTTCTATTTCATATATAAATTGTTTCTTAGAATAACCACAAGTGTCTAGGGTATACCAAACTTCTGGACTAACATCCACTTATCAGTGAGTGCATACTATGTGTGTGTTCATTTGTGATTGGGTTATCTCACTCAGGATGATATTTTCTAATTCCATCCATTTGCCTAAGAATTTCATGAATTCATTGTATATATATATATATATATATATATATATATATATATATATATATATTTTTTTTTTTTTTAAGAAAATAGTGACACTATATTTTCAAGGACTTACCTTGATTTTTATTTTCATTTAGGTTCAGACTATCTTTTGACAGTTGGATTATATATAAATTTCATTTCTTTCCTTCCCAAATAGAATAATTACATGCTCCTATCAGCCACTTCATTTTTTATTATTTTATTTTTATTTTTATTAGATATTTGCTTTATTTGCATTTCAAATGGTATCCCCTTTCTGCATTACCCCTCTGAAAATCCTCAATCCAATCCCCCCTCCCCCTGCTCCAGAATTCATTGTTTTTAATAGCTGAGTAGTATTCCATTGTGTAAATGTACCACATTTTCTGTATCCATTCATCTGTTGGGGGACATCTCAGTTCTTTCCAATTTCTGGCTATTATAAATAAGGCTGCTATGAACATAGTGGAGCATGTGTCCTTATTACAAGCTGGAGAATCCTCTCGGTATATGCCCAGGAGTTACATAGCAGCGTTCTCCAGTAGTATTATGCCCAATTTTCTGAGGAACCACCAAACTGATTTCTAGAGTGGTTGTACCAGCTTGCAGTCCCACCATCAGTGGAGTAGTATTCCTCTTTCTCCACATCTTCATCAGTACCTATTGTCTCCTGAGTTTTTGATCTTAGCCATTCTGATTGGTGTGAGATGAAATCTCAGGGTTGTTCCAAGACACAATTCACAGATCAAATGAACCTCAAGTAGAAGGAAGAACAAAGTATGGATCCTCTGGTCCTTCTTAGAAGGGGGAACAAAATACACACAGGAGGGGATAGAGAGACAAAGTGTGGAGAAGAGACTGAGGGAGAAACCATCCAGAGACTGCCCCATCTAGGGATCCATTCCATATACAGTTACAAATACCAGACATCATTGTGGATGTCACCTGGGAGGCTCTGCCAGTGCATTACAAATATAGAGTGGGACACTCTCAGCCAGCCATTGAACTGAGCACAGGGTTCCCAATAGAGGCACTAGAGAAAGGAGCCAAGAAGCTGAAGGGATTTGCAGCACCATAGGAGGAACAACATTATGAGCCACCCAGTACCCTCAGAGCTCCCAGAGACTAAACCATCAATGAAAAGAGTACACATGGGAGGACCCATGGCCTCAGATGCATATGCAGCAGAGAATGACCTTGTTTGACATTGAAGGGAGGAGAGGGCCCTGGTCACGAGAAGGTTAGATGCTGCAGTGTAGGATAATACTAGGACAGGGAAGCAGGGGTGAATGGAGTGGTGAACAGGAGGAGGGGTGATAAGTTAGGTGATTTTTGGGGGGAAACTAGGAAAGGGGACAATATTTGAAATATAAATAAAGAGTATATCTAATTAAAGAAAGAATAACCACAAATATGAATTTTTGTTAATGTCAACCTATCAGAAAGATATTACAAGAGTTATTTTAATGAAATATTTAGGTAAGAGATTTCCAATCAAGGATATAGTTATTAAGTAGCTAATTTATGAGGACAATGAATAAATAAATCCTAAAGAATCATAGAAAACAATTTAAAATGTTTCAACTATCACCTCTAGGGCTAGTTAGCAAATGAAATGGATCTGCCTCATTAAAAATATGTCTGAACACTAAGTCTATAAAGAGTAGATACTGTTGGGCTTCTGTGCTTCTGTGAGAGATGAATTTTCATCGGCTGAGTTCCATACCTTCATGGATAACTTACAATTGTTCATAGTATGTAATATGGCTGTTTGAACAAGTGATGGGCATTCTTGTACCTCTGTAGAGAAGCTTTGCCACAGGTGAAGCTGCCTGTAATATGAATAAGAAAGAAGATGGCAGACACAAAACATGAAAGAGAGAGGTAAGACTTCTGTGACTTTGCATGTTGTCTGGCATACTGTGATACTGGATCAAACATAAGGCTGTTAACAAGAAATGTTGTAGCAACACTGATGGATGTTATGAGGAATATAAGCCTTGAGCAGTAAAATGCATACCCCTTGCTCAAACCTAGTGTAGATTCTAAAACAGTCAAGCTTGTGTAAGCAGAGAATGGAATGGGGTGTCGTCACTTGGATGAGATGCCTCCTCTAGGCTGAATGTTGAATACTCATTCCCCAGCTGATGGGAATATTTAAATGTTCAGGAGGTATGGTCATCTTGGTAAAAGTATGTTACTAGAGGTGGCTTTAAGAGTTTCATTCTTCTCACTAGTTCAGTTTTGTTCTCTCTGCTTCCTGTTTTCAGTTTGAGAAGTGAGCACTCAAATCTTAAACGCAAATAAACTGTCTTTCTATAAGTTGCCTTGGCCAAGATGTTTCATAGTAAAATAACAAATTCAAATTGTCACAAGGCTGAGTAATGAAAACGTAAATGTAATAACTACAGACCCTGTTATGTATAAAGGTAAAGAGGATGTCACCTAGCTTTACTTATTAATCCAGATTGTATTAATATATCATAATATCATTTTATTTATCATAAATATAAGCTAATGTAAGTGGTAATAAATGGTAACAGTAATAAATGGAATAAGAATGGATTAAAAAAAACTCTCTAGTAATGGAAAAATAATGTACAAAACAGGAATCAAGTGAATATCATCATTGCCTTCTAAATCTGAAGCCTGTGTATCATAACATTGTTTTTTTCAAAGCCAAGAGATCCATTTAACAGCAGTTATAGAGATAATATGAAGCTATGCACATTTGAATTATTGTGAGATATTTCATCTTATTTTATGTACAAGAAATTAACTTTTTGTAATATCTAATTTTATTAAATGTCTATTTAATATTCAAAAAGTCATATGATACATTATTTGCACACCAGTGCTCTTAAATTTGTCACTTCACTCATCCCATTTAATTACCTCTTTGATTTACTGAGTTTATTTTCTATTTCAAAGACAAATTAATCACTCATAGTTTTACATGGCCATGCATTAAAACACAAGAAGCTCTTTTTTATTATTTTTTCTTTCTGAGTGGCATATAATCAGTTTAAGTCCTTCCTCATCTTGACTTAATATGGAAGGGTCATATCAAGTGCATTATAACCTTTGAGCAGTCAAAAGTTAACAGCCTCATAAACATGTCACCATGACAGAAGAGCTACTAAGTTGTAAATTTTAAATGAATGGTCACAAATCACAAGTTTCCTCCTTTTAATGGCAAAATTACTTTTTTATTATTGCCATAATCTTATATAACATTAATAGAGATGCCAACTTGCATTATAATGTGAATAGTGATATATTTAAGAACATATATCTAAAATGAAGTGTAATAAAGATGTGCTTATAGAATATAATATAAAATTCATTCACAATTGATATATGTGAGGATACTACCTAAAAGACTTGCATATTCGGATTTATAATGTTATTATATCACTACAAATAAGAAAGCATTACATTTTCTTAGTACAGTTAGCAATGTCTAATATGATTAAAATCTGGCTATAGTCTGTTTAAATACATATGGTGTTACAGGGTATTTAATCTCACAGTGAATGCCAAGATTAGAAAAAACAAAATACAAAATAAACAAAACAACAAATGTTGTTGTGATATGGGTCATCCCTAACACATACCTTTTATCCAAGACCTTTGAGTTTATTGTAAGCAGGTATTTGTAGTATGGTTCAGCCCTATCAGACACATTTAATTCCATAGCTAAATAAAGTTAATCCTAGGTCAAGAGGCAAACAAAGTAACCAACCAACAAGGAGTAAACTTATATAAACAGAAAGGAAGGTCTTTGAATTGAAGGGGATTTAAGAGAGCATGCTGAAGATATAATTAGCATATCAAATGATACCCTTGAAGAAGGAAGAAGAGGGCCCTAATCCTGGAAAGGCTTGATTCAACATTGTAGGAGACTACCAGTCCAGAGAAAAGGGAGGGGGAAAGGTAGGAGAATGGATGGAGAGAAGAGGACTTATGGGACATATGGGGTGGGGGGAACTTGGAAAGGGGAAAGCTTTTAGAATGTAAACAAAGCATATAGAAATTAAATTTTAAAAAAAGAGAGCATGGAGAATGAGAAAGAGAATTTACCATCTGGGACATTGGTGGAGTATGATCATCTGGATGCTTTGCCCACCTCTCTGATCTAGCGGGTTTTTACCCCAGTATCTGGCACCTGAGCTTTCTTTTGTATAATCGAACAGGTGGGATTTTTGTGCTTTTAAAATGGCAATAAGTCATCAACTTCAAAATTACTTTGTTTTTGCTTTGTCTACTTGTTATTCTCTAAAACAGGAGGAGGGATGGTACATTTACAAGTATTTTTATCTATTTGCTTGAATTTCTTCCTATACTGAAGAACACTGATATTTATGAATGTGTCAACAAAAATAAATTAAAATAAAATCATTGAAATTGATCATGATGAAGAACTTTTAGTAGATTTAATGATAATAAAATAATATTCTTACTGGTAACTTGCAAGACACATTTTAGTATAGTTTGAAATAATCTACTATATCATCACCTCAACATTTGATCTTGAAGCCTAGAAATGGTTATATTTCATACAGATACTCATAAATGGGCATTAGGGACTTAAACTTAAATTTCTTCTTACTTATCACATCTATTTTTGAAGTCCTAAGTCAAATCATTAAATCTTAGAACTAAGAGAATTATTAAGGTCTACTAACATTCAATTTCTCAGTTTTATGAATGACAATGATATAAATTTTAAAGAATATGAAGACAGTAAAGTCCAGAGCTCAGTGACTGAGAGGTATACAATGTCCTCATCAAACACTAACCCAGTGCCTGTGGTGGCTTGAATATACTTGGCCCAGGGAATGGGAGGTGTGGGTTACTGGAGGAGATATTGCCTGATTTTAAGAGGAATAGGGGCTTTGGGGTTATATATCTGCTCAAACAATGCCCAGTGTGAGACACAGTAGTCTTCTTGTTGCCTTCAGAGAAAGCTGTAGAACTGTCAGCTCCTCCAGAGTCATGCCTGCCTAAATGCTGCCACGATTCCCACCATTATGATAATGGATTGAACTTCTGAACCTGTAAGCCAGCCCCAATTAAATGTTGCCCTTTTTAATAGTTGCCTTTGTCATGATGTCTCTTCACATTAATGGAAAACCTAACTAAGATATATTGTAACCCTCCCCTTCCCCAGTTACAAGAGTTCCTATACAATAATTGAAGTCTACTGTTTGTTTTGCTTCTAAATAAAACATTCACAGATTTGTTTTGAATTTCATGTCAATGAAGATAACTAAATTTTTCCTGAATTTCTTTCAACACACCAAATATGGCTAAGCTTGTCATTAATGAAAATTCATCTCTCTGAAAGTGATTCTGTAGCCCTTTAAGATAATACATTTGAGAGAAAATATCTTGCACTTCAATGGCATTAATTGTGAATAAATTCTAATTAAAACCAGGTTGGTAAAATTTTTATAATCAATCTCCTCTTCATTCTTTATCTAGTTATACTTCTCTGAAACTATATTTCTCTGTTTTGCATATTACTGTGGCAACACACTGCCAGCTAACATAATTTATTTAGTAAAAATAAAAATTCCAAAAAGTAAACATATATTTTAATTGGTTATAGAATAGTTTGAAGAAATAAAATTGACCAGTACAATTTCATTAATGTAATTCAAATTTAAATAATTAACTCATCATATACAACTTGACAAAAATCAAGAATGACAAGTTAATAAAAGATAATACACAAAATAAAATAACTATAGATATAATATAGACACAGATGTATGAAATTATGTTTGAACAAAAAAAAAAAGATCAAAACAATAAAATGAGACAATATGGTATTTGCAGAGATAAAATCACAACTGAATAATAAATCACCAAAAATAAATAAATAAATCAACAACTTATCAGGAATGCACTAGAGAAGAGATAACAAGTACTTGTGTTGGTTTAAAACATACAAATTCTCACATCTCATTATAGTTGTGATCACAAACTCATTCTGTTTACTGAAGACTTGACACATTGAAATGTGAGAAAACAAATCTACAGGAGGTAAAAATACTCTAGTTACTAAACTAGTTACTAGTTACTAAAATGTAACTAGTTTTACATATCAATACACTAGTTACTAAATGTAAAGATTGAATAATTAAATGAAATCACTGAAACTGTAAACATTGATAGGATAATTACAAACTTTTCCTAAAAGGCTCACATAATAGTACTAGAAAAGCTGCAAAAAAGGCTGGGAGGACACAGCATGCTGCAGTGGTTCTGGCCCCACAGAGCTTAGGTTCTAGTCCTGAGGCCTCTGGCAGGAGCCTTCAGATCTCCACTTCGGGATCCAGAACAGTCTGAGCTACAACACCACATCTCCAGGCCCTGCAAGAGGCCAGAGAGGTACCCGGAAGGCCAGCTGGGAGGAGTCAGTATGCTCTGGTGAGTTCAGCACGACCCAGGCAGGAGCCTTCAGGTCTCTGCTTCGGGGATCTGAACAGCCTGGGACACAGCACTCCAGGAAGTGCAAGAGTCCTGTTGTGTACCCAGAGGCAGGCTGGGAGGACTCTGCATGCTCCCTTGGGTCCAGGCCCACAGAGCTTAGGTTCCAGTCCTGAGGCCTCTGGCGGGAGCCTTCAGATCTATGCTTCTGGATCAAGAAAAGCCTGGCTACAACACCATATCTCTAGGCCCTGAAAGAGACCAGCTGTGCACCTAGGAGGCCAGCTGGGAGGAGTCAGTGTGCTCTGGTGAGTTCTGCCCTGCAGAGCAGAGGATTCAGTCCTGAGGCCTCTGGCAGGAGCCTTCAGGTCTCTGCTGCTGGTTCTGGAACAGCCAGGGCCACAGTACCCTGTCTCCAGGCAATGCAGGAGGTCAGCTGTGCACCGGAGGCCAGCTGGAAAGAGGCAGCTTGCACTGGTGAGTCCAGCATTGACAACAAGACCAACTAACACCAGTGAGAACTAGATGGCAAAAGGCAAATGCAGGAACGTCACTAAGAGAAATCAAGGCAATATGGCAGCATCTGAACCCAATTCTCCATTAACAGCATGTCCTGGATACCCCATCACACCAGAAAAACAAGATTTGGATTTAAAATCACTGGTCATGATGCTGGTACAGGAACACATGAAGGACATACTTAAAGAAATTCAGGAGAAAATGGATTAAAGTTAGAAGCCCTTACAAGGGAAACACAAAAATCATTGAAAGAAATACAGGAGACTACAAAAGCCAATAAGGAGGAAACACAAAAATCACTTAAAGATATAGAGGAGAACTTTGGTCAACAGGCTGAGGTCATGAAAGAGGAAACACAAAAATCTCTTAAAGAATTAGAGGAAAACAGCAACAAGCAAGTGAAGGAGCTAAGCAAAACCATCCAGGATCTAAAATCAGAAGTAGAAACAACTAAGAAAACTCAAAGAAAGACAACTTTGGAGATAGAAAACCTTGGGAAGAAATCAGGGAATATAGATTCAAATATCAACAACAGAATACAAGAGATACAAGAAAGAATCTGAGATGCTCCACACATGACAACCAAGAAGATCCCAGCCTGGCAGGCGGAGGTGGGCAACCTGAACAGAATCCCCTTGGCAGAGAGGCCCGGGAGCATCCTCGAACCCTTGCCGGTCTTTGGCTGAGGCACCCTGTGACATCCATCACCTTCAGGCTTCCTCAAAAGCCTCTACAGGAATGGAATCTATGTTCCTCTCCACAAATAAACATGGCCTCTGGTTTTTTTTAATTTGGGGGACTGTTTCTGATGGAAGTATGTTAATTTTACCTTTCTGATGGGAACTCTGTTCGGTATCTTTTCTACTTTTAGAACTTTGTCTCTGTCTCTCTATATGTGTATCTCTGCTCTGTCTATCACTCTATGTCTCTCACTCTTATAAGGAAATGGAAGAAAATTTGCTCTAAAAGCTCAGCATTCAAACAAATATTTCTGCAATAAAATTTACAAAATCTGGAAAATAAAAAAGAATCTGAGATGCTGAAGATACCATAGAAACCATGGACTCAACAGTTAAAGAAAATGCAAAATGTAAAAAGCTTGTAACCCAAAACATCCAGGAAATCCAGGACACAATGAGAAGACCAAATCTAAGGATTATAGGCATAGATGAGAGTGAAGATTTACAACTTAAAGGGCCAGCAAATATCTTCAATAAAATTATGGAAGAAAACTTCCCTAACCTAAAGAGAGAGACGCCCATGAATATACAAGAAGCCTACAGAACCCCAAACAGACTAGACCAGAACAGAAATACCTCACGTCACATAATAATCAAAACCCCAAATGTAGTAAACAAAGAAAGAATATTAAAGGCAGTAAGAGAAAAAGGCCAAGTAACATATAAAGGAAGACCTATCAGAATCACACCAGACTTCTCACCTGAGACTATGAAAGCTAGAAGATCCTGGGTAGATCTCATGCAGACGATAAGAGACCACAAATGCCAGCCAAAATTACTATACCCAGCAAAACTCTCAATCACCATAGATGGAGAAAGTAAGACATTCCAGGACAAAACCAAGTTTACCCAATATCTTTCCACAAACCCAGCCCTACAAAGGATAATAGAAGGAAAATACCAATACAAGGTGGGAAACTTCACCCTGGAAAAAACAAGATAGTAACCTTCTTTCATCAAACCCATAAGAAGATAACCAATCAAATTTAAAAAATAACAGCAAAAATGACAGGAAGTAATAATCACTATTACTTAATATCTCTTAACATCAATGGGCTCAATGCCCCAATAAAATGACATAGACAAACCGACTGGATACTTAAACAGGACCCTACATTTTGCTGCATACAGGAAACACACCTCAGTCTCAAAGACAAACACTACCTTAGAGTTAAAGGCTGGAAGACAATTTTACAAGCAAATGGTCTCAGGAAACAAGCTGGAGTAGCCATTCTAATATCAGATAAAATTGACTTTCAAACCAAAGTCATCAAAAGAGACTCTGAGGGACACTTCTTGCTGGTCAAAGGAAAAATACACCAAGAAGAACTCTCAATCTTGAACATCTATGCTCCAAATGCAAGGGCACCCTCTTTCATAAAAGAAACTTTATTAAAACTCAAAGCACACATTGCACCTAACACAATAATTGTGGGTGACTTCAACACTGCACTTTCCTCAATGGACCAATCAGGAACACAGAAATTAAACAGGGACACAATGAAACTAATTGAAGCTTTGGACCAATTAGATTTAACAGATATATATAGAATATTTTATCCTAAAGCAAAAGAATATACCTTTTTCTCAGTACCTCATGGTACCTTCTCCAAAATCTATCATATAATTGGTCACAAGACAGACATCAACAAATATAAGAAGATCGAACTAATCCCATGCCTCCTATCAAATCACCATGGAGTAAAAGTGGTCTTCAATAGCAACAAAAACAACAGAAAACCGATATACACATGGAAACTGAACAATATTCTACTCAATGATACCTTGGTCAAGGAAGAAATGAAGAAAGAAATTAAAGACTTTCTAGAACTTAATGAAAATGAAATCACAACATACCCAAATCTATGGGACACAATGAAAGCAGTGCTAAGAGGAAAACTCATAGCCCTGAGTGACTCCAAATAGAAAATGGAGAGAGCATACACTAAGAGCTTAACGACACACCTGAGAGTCCTGGAACAAAAAGAAGCAATTTCACCCAGGAGGAGTAGAAGGCAGGAAATCAACAAACTCAGGGCCAAAATCAATCAAGTAGAAACAAAGAGAACCATACAAAGAATCAACAAAACCAGGAGCTGGTTCTTTGAGAAAATCAACAAGATAGATAAACCCTTAGCCAGATTAACTAAAGGGCACAGAGACAGTATCCAGATTAACAAACTTAGAAATGAAAAGGGAGATATAACAACAGAAACTGAGGAAATTCAAAAAATCATTAGATGCTAATACAAAAGCCTATTCTCAACACGTGGAGAATCTGGAGGAAATGGACAGTTTCCTAGGCAGATATCTGACACCAAAACTAAATCAGTATCAAATAGATCATCTAAACAGTTCCATAACACCCGAAGAAATAAAAAGGGTCATAGAAAGTCTCCCTATCAAAAAAAGCATGGGACCAGATGGCTTCAGTGCAGATTTATATAAGACCTTCATTGAAGACCTAATACCAATACTCTTCAAACTATTCCACAAAATAGAACCAGAAGGAACTCTACCCAACTCGTTCTATGAAGCCACAATTATGCTGATAGCAAAACCACACAAAGATCCAACAAAGAAAGAGAACTTCAGGACAATTTCTCTTATGAATATTGATGCAAAAATACTTAATAAAATTATTGCCAACCGAATCCAAGAACACATCAAAACGATCATCCACCATGATCACGTAGGCTTCATCCCAGGGATGCAGGGATGGTTCAATATAAGGAAATCCATCAATGCTATCCACTACATAAACAAACTCAATGAAAAAAACCATATGATCATCTCATTAGATGCAGAAAAAGCATTTGACAAAATTCAGCATCCTTTCATGCTAAAAGTCTTAGAAAGAAAAGGAATTCAAGGCCTATACCTAAACATAATTAAAGCAATATACAGCAAACTGGTAGCCAACATCAAACTAAATGGAGAGAAACCTGAAGTAATCCCACTAAAATCAGGGACTAGACAAGTCTGTCCTCTCTATATATATCTTTTCAATATAGTACTTGAAGTTCTAGCTAGAGCAATTAGACAACATAAGGAGGTCAAGGGGATACAAATTGGAAAGGAAGAAGTCAAATTATCACTATTTGCAGATGACATGATAGTCTACTTAAGTGACTCGAAAACCTTCACCAGAGAACTCCTACAACAACTCCTGTCTATCCTGCTGATAAACAACTTCAGCAAAGTGGCTGGATATAAAATCAACTCAAGCAAATCGGTTGCCTTCCTATACTCAAAGGATAAGCAGGCTGAGAAAGAAGTTAGGGAAATGACACCCTTCACAATAGCCACAACTTTTTGACAGTTTCCTTTGCCTTACAGAAACTTTGTAGTTTTATGAGGTCCCATATGTCAATTCTTGATCTTAGAACATAAGCTATTGGTGTTCTATTTAGGAACTTTTCCCATGGGCCCACGTCCTCAAAGGTTTCCCGAGTTTCTTTTCTATTAGTAGTACTGAAGGTTTTTGCTCAATGAAGCTGAACCAATCAACAAACAAACTAGCATCTGCAAAACAGACGTGGCTTTAGAGTTGGCTTCCAAAGTTTATCTGTGCATTTGGGATGCCACATAATAATAGCAGTATAAGAATTTCTCACCCTACAAGCCAGAATAGTTAGCTGTGATTTACAGAGTACCTTCATTAGAAGAGTGTCATTTCCCTAATTTTTTGGCAGACTGTTTATCCTTTGAGTAGAGGAAGGTTATTGATTTGTATGAGTTAATTTTATATTCAGCCATGTTGCAGAAGTTTTTTTGTCAGCTGTGGGTGGAATTTTGGGGTCACTTATGTATACCAGCATATCATCTGCAAATAGTGATATTTTGACTTCTTCCTTTCCATTTTGCATCCATTTGACCTTTTTATTTTATTTAATTTATTTAATTGCTCTGGCTAAGACTTTGAGTAAAATACTATAGAATTAGGGAGACAGGGGGCAGCCTTGTCTAGTCCCTGATTTTAGTGGGACTACTTTAAGTTTCTCTCCATTTAGTTTGATGTTGGCTACTGGTTTGTTGTATATTGCTTTTACTATGTTTAGTTCTGGGCATTGAATTCCTTATCTTTCCAAGACTTTTACCATGAAGGGATGTTGAATTTTGTTAAATACTTTCTCCACATCAAATGAGATGCTCATTTTTTCCTTTGAGTTTGTTTATGTAGTGTATTACATTGATGGATTTCTATATATTGAACCATCCCTGCATCCCTGTGGTGAAACCTTCTTGATAGTGGTGAATGTTCGTTTTGATGTTTTCTTGGATTCGGTTGGGCAGAATTTTGTTGAAAATTTTTGCATCAATGTTCATATATGAAATTGGTCTGAAGCTCTCTTTTCTTGTTTGGTATAAGCATTATTGTGGTTTCATAGAATGAATTGGGTAGTGTTCCTTGAGTTTCTATTTTGTGGAATAGTTTGAAGAGTGTTGGTATTAGATCTTCTTTGATGGCCTGATGGAATTCTGCCCTAAACCCATCTGGTATTGGGCTTTTTTTGGTTGGTAGACCTTTAATGACTGCTTCTATTACTTTAGAAGTTATTGGACACTTTGGATGGCTTATCTGATATTTTCACCAAATGCTGTGGATGCAACTGGGAGTTAGCAAGTAGAAGAATGCAAATCTATATATTCTTGTCTTCTTGTACAAAGATCAAGTCCAAGTAGATTAAGAATCTCCACATAAAACCAGATACATGGAAACTAACAGAAGAGAAAGTGGGGAGGAGCCTCAAGTACATGGGCACAGGGGGAAAGTTCTGGAACATAACCCCAATGGCTTATGTTCTAAGATCAAGAATCCTCATAATACTGCAAAGTTTCTGTAAAGCAAAGGACACTGTCAATAGGAAAAAAAGCAACAAACAGATTGGGAAGAGATCTTACAAATCCTATATCCAGTAGAGAGCTAGTATATACAAAAAAAATCAAGAAGTTAGAATTCGGAGAATCAAATAACCCTATTAAAAATGGGGAACAGACTTAGAGAATTCTAAACTGAGGAAACTCGAAGGTCTGAGAAATAAGTAAAGAAATGTTTACCATTCTTAGTTATCAGAGAAATGCAAATCAAAACAACCCTGAGATTCTACCTCAGACCAGTCAGAATGGATAGGATCAAAAACTCAGGTGACAGTAGATGAACACCCCTTCATTTCTGGTGGGATTGCAAGCTGATACAACCACTCTGGAAATCTGTCTAGTGTTTCCTCAGAAAACTGGATATAGTACAACTTGAGGTATGCCCTGCTATACCACTCCTGGGCATATACCCAGAATATGTTCTAACATATAATAAGGACATATGCTCCACTATGTTCATAGCCCCCTTATTTATAATATCCAGAAACTGGACAGAACCCTATTGTCCTTCAACAGAGGAATGGATACAGAAAATATTGTGCATTTTCATGAAGTAGTACTAAACAGGTATTGAAAACAATGACTTCATGAAATTCTTAGGCAAATGGATGGAACTAGAAAATATCCTGAGTGAGGTAACCCAGTCACCAAAGAATGAATATGGTATGCAATCACTGATAAGTGGTTATTAGCCAAAAGATCAATACCCAAGATACAATTCACAGACCTCAAGAAGAAAGACCAAAATGTCAATCCTTCAGTACTTCTTAGAAGTGGGAATAAAATACTTGCAGGAGGAAATACAGAGACAAAATGTGAAACAGATACTTAAGGAAAGGGCATCCAGAGACTACCCCACCTGGGGATCCATCCATATACAGTCACTATATCCAGACACTATTGCAGATGCCAAGAAGTGCTTGCTGATAGGAGCCTTATATAATTGTCTCCTGAGAGGCTCTGAAAGGTCTGAAGAAGCTGAAGGGATTTGTGGTACTATAGAAAGGACAAAAGTACCAACCAACTAGACACCACCAGAGCTCTCAGGGACTAAAGCACCAACCAAAGAGTACACACATGGAGGGACCCATGGCTACAGCTGAATATGTAGGAGAGGATGGCCTTGTCAGGTATCAATTGGAAGAGAGGCCCTAGTAAGGCTTGATGCACCAGTGTAGTGCAATACCAGAGCAGGGAGGTGGGAGTGGGTGTGTGGGGGGGAAGAATACCCTCATAAAAGCAGGGTGAGGGAGATGGAATAGGGCATTTTCAGAGGGGAAACCAAAAAAGGGATAACATTTGAAATGTAAAGAAAGAAAATATCCAATAAAAGAAAAAAAAAGAAATGAAGTAAATTAGAAGGCATCAAGAACAGTTAAAGAAACAAACACTTAAAATATGCTTAATTTGTAATTAGTAAATGTTGAAATGTATGAAATTATTCACACAGACCACCTCCAAATAACAGTATTTATCCCAATTGGTAAACTAGAGAATATGCCTCATTGCTACTCCTTGCTTTTGAGTCAGGAACACATATAAAAAAGGGTATGTTAAGTTTCTAGTCATGTCCAAGCTCAACTGAAGGATGAGTGGTTTGGGCATTAGATCACTTATCTGCTTCCTGTCACCTCTCTGCTCTAGTTCTGGTAGGTCCTAATTCATTGTATAGAAGAGTTTAGGTCTTCCATGACTCCTGGCCAAAGTCTAGCTGTTCTTATAGTCTTATCACCTATAAATAGGATATGTTACAGTGTTGCTTCATCTTGAGCCAGTAAGAACTACATCCTAGAGTAAGGATGGAGATTTTCTTACCCATTTTTCTGAAAGGTTCTATTTCTCATTGATCAAATAAAAAAAAATGCCACTAGGGTACAACTATCTTGAATCATAAAATAATCCCCTAGCTCACCTGTATATCTTCCCTGGCATCCATTCTACTGTTGTTTCCAAATTTGAAAACTGGGAACAAAACCTGGCAAATAAGCCTTCCAAATATAAAAAAGGAGAGGAGAACCAAGATGCATGGAGAAACATATAAACTTTGTTTTAATATAAAGCCTTATGTATAATATTATGCTCAATGTTGTATAATACCTACACTTTACAGATGCTCTTACTATGTAAACAGAGGACAAATTGTATACTTTCAGATCTCAGAAATCCTGGATTTAGGGAACTATATCATAATTTGATTTCGGTTTACTTTGCCACTTCAAGTTCCAATGACCATAAAAGTCCATTGCCTACAAAACTTTCAGAGGAAATATAGGGTTGGCATCAAAGATGGAGTGTTAATGGGCTCTCAAATTGTATTATGGCAATGTAAATAGACATTATGCAAAACAGCTGCTGCCCTTGTACGACAGCTGCCTTATATAATTAAATAAGTCAGCTGCTTCAGTGAGCAGAACAAGGGATCACATAACAATCCTACTTCCTTTAAAAACAAAAAAACAAAACTGAAACAAAAAAAAGCCAGCATAGGTACTTTAATATATCCTCATATTCAGATATGAAATCCTCAGTAGGGGGAGAGATGCTGCTCAGCAGTAAGAAATGTGCTGATACTCTAGAGGATCCAAGTTTGTTTTTACTGAGTACCAATGCTAGGTATCTAAACATCCCTTGATACTTCAGCATGGGGAAAGCAACACTCTTCTGGCATCTACAGGTTCTACATTGTTGCACAAATCTCTGCCATCACACACACACACACACACACTCACCCAATAAATAAAAAAGTATGTTATAATAAAATAATATAAACTTCAATCTCCCTGCTCTGTTTTCCAACCTCTCTGTCTAGACATGCAGTATGTCTTTCACCAAAATCACCTTTCTAGGTGATTCCGTCTGATCCTCCTATCCATGCAATAACCACAACTCTCTGGAAATAGTCCAGCCAGCAAATCTAATGTTCCAAGTTAGTTTGACCTTGACTCCATGCTTCCTGACTACTTCTAAGAATTCTCTGATAAGCCTCTCAGATTTGGATTTGGAATTTGAAGGATGTCACTAATCTGGCTCTGAGACTGGGTCCTTTTCCTCCTTTAAGTTACTAACCAAGATAATTGACCCCTGAATTAAAAAGCTGGGATTACTATTCTGTAGGACAAGGTTGCTGCAGCAGTTCATCAGAGGTTCATCTACAATCTACTTCAGTTTCTGTGGGTAAGAGGAGATCATCTACATGCTGCTAAAGTATTGTCTAGGGAAATCCCTGTTGGAATGACAGGAGATTTGCATGTAGAGCCCCATAAACACAGTTAGGAATTTCTTAAATCCTGGGGTAGCCAACTCAATGTATACTGTCTATTATAATTCTCCAACTGGAACTGTCTCTGTGAAAGCAAAGATAGGTTGACTCACTTCCTCTGGTGTAAAATTATCTTTCAAGCCCAAGATTTCTCCAAATGATGTGAATTAATCAGAGAATATTGTTTTGAGACTGTGGAGTAATTCTAGATCCCCTGATTTAGCTGTTTTAGGTTCTGGATCCTCCTATAATCATGACTTCCAGGTTTCTTGATAAGCAAGAGGGGTATGTTTCAGGGTTTCTGGCAGGGGCTAGGATGCCTAACTCCATGAGTTGGGATATCTGAATAAAATTATCTTCCTTTGCTTTTAGATCTGTTAGGTATTGGTTGACCCAATAACCTGTAGGTGAATTTGTTAACTGAACAACTACAGGTTCTGGATGTTGAACTAGCCCCAGGTGCTTCAGATTTTCCTATACTCCATGGAATCTCTGCTACAGATCTGAGGAATAGCTTGATTGTTTTCCTAGGATGGAGATAATTTCTTCTATTAGAAGGAAAGAAAGACAATATAATTTGATGAGGGGACTACAGGTACAATTCTGCATCTTTATAATCTATCAAAAATGGAGGTAGAAGATTTGAGTTTAGGCAAAAGATCTCATGCTATTATATAGTTTAGGGACCATCAGGCATAACCTAAAAATAAAGAATTAGAATTCTTTTATCCAAGATTAGTGAAATAGGCAGTAATCCAGAGATAAGAGGAAGTTTTATTCTTTCACTTCATGGACTGCAGTCTCTATAGTCAGCTGGCCTACCTAGTCTTCACTAAAATGTCAGCTGATTTACTTCCTACTTTTTTCTTCCTTTCTGTTTGGAAACATTTTATTTTTCCAATGTCATTTTTCTCCTTAAATTGGGAACATACATTTTCTTTAGGGGTGGGTTCCTGATCTACTGACTCCTCACTTTTCAAATAGAAAGGGTATATGTTAGGGACTCTCTCATAGGGCAGCAACTAGTCAACCTTTTTATCCTTTAATTACTTTGTGAACCACTTCCAGTTACTAAGATCTACTCATACATCCACAACCTTCTAATCTCTGTATTCTTTTCTCTAATATCTGGGGTGAACTGTACCATAAATGCAAAGTTAACTTCCCATGCATTCTCTGGTACCTAGGGATATCTGGTTATATAAGTATGGTCTCCTTGCAATAGGCATTATAGAAATACAGCAAGATGATCAGAGTTTCACTGCATGAGCTTACTCACATTTGACAAATTTATGCGCTTCTGAACCCACAGAATCTAGGCTGAAAAGTCCAATGGTAGATTCAAAAGCCCCCATACCTTTCCTGGTGTTAGAATTTTGGTTGTGTCAGCCTGACCGGGTATATATTCTCAGTTTGAAAGATTTCAAATATATGCTGTTTGTCCCTCCACTGTAAATAGGGTAGGTGGCCAGTATTTATTGGGAATTATCTTAATAAGGTAAATTATTTTGTAGCCAAATATACCATAATTTCATTTTCTTGAATCCATCTTACAATTTTAATTACAGCACAGAATGAAGAAAAAAAAAAGACAACCAATAATAAACACACAAAACAAAACTGGTGGTCACCACAGCTTACAGACACAGAACAAAATGTTCTATGTCATCTCAGAAACAACAAGCTTGAATATAGTGAATGCCTTCAATATCTCCGTATGTCCCAGAAAGGTACCTGGGCTAGAACCAGATTTAAATTCACCTCCAGAGGTCAAGACCTTGTGATTCACAAAGAGAATCTAGGTGATAGCAAGAGTTACCAAGGCTGATACAACACTAAGAGCATTTTTGACACCCAAAGCCCTTGAATGTCTCAGGTTGAGCATCCCCCAAAAAGGCTCCAATGTATTCAGTAGCCCATGGGCAACTCAAAAGTCCAAAGGTCTACCTAGTTAAGATCCCTTGAGATATCTCACTAGGGCTTCAAAACGTCATGGGAAAATGACTACTCAGCAAAACCAGAGTTTAAATTTTAGAGTCTTTATAACTCCATCCTGTAATTGCTTGGAGAAAGACAGTTCTGACAGAGAAGTTCTGATTTCTCTCTGCAGGGAGATTCTAAAAGCAAAAGAACCCAAAACTTGGTTAGCAGCTGCTGGGAGTAGAACAAGCAATCAGTGTAACAGAAGAAAAATTACTTGCTTCAGAATAATAAATGATTCAACACCCTCCAAAAGACCCAACAAGTAGCTAAAAGAGTCAGATATCAGCACTAAACCAGTGGACAGAAGCTAGTGACCCCTGTGGTTGAATTAGATCAACTTTGGAAGAAGTTGAAGACTAGGATGACCCTGTAGGAAAGCCAGCAGTCTCAACTAATCTGGACCCCCTTAGATCTCTCAGATACTGAACCACTACCCAGGCAGCGTACACAAGCTGATATGAGACCCAGAGCATCCACACAGCAAATAACTGCCAAGTCTGCCCTCAGTCAGAAAAGATGCACCTAAACCTCAAGAGACTTGAGGTCCCAGTTAATGGGGAGGTCTGTTAGGGTGGAGTGTGGAGTTGGGGACATCCTCTTGGAACCAGGGGCCATTGGAGGGGAAAGAGTGAGAAGTGGAACAGTCAGAGGGTGTATGGGAATGGCCATAAAGTCTAGACGGGAAAAAAAGTTTAAAGAATAAATAAATAAATAAATAAATAAATAGTCCATCAAAGTTGTATACTCTGGAATGAAAAACTGTTGCAAGAATATGCTCCAAAGTATTACTTATGACTCATTTAATAAAACCTTATTCTTCATTGACCATCAGAAAAAAATCAATTTTTATTTTATTGTGACTGTGCATTACATATGGTCTCCATTTAATGTAGTTTATACTGGCCCAGACTGTAGGTAACATAAATAACAAAGAAGATAGGAACAAAAAGAAGCTACTCTGTACCAAATACATTTTTATAGGTAACTAAATGAGTTATCTCAACATTCACTGAACAAAAGTCAACATAAATCAACAAGAGACATTGGGGAAAGCCCACATGACTTCAGCATTAAACAAAACACTTTAGGCAAACAAGGAATTCTGAAAGTAGGAAAATACTCTTCACCAGGGTAAAGCACACTATTAGGGTATTCAATACCAAATAACCATTCCTGAAAATACACATAATATTATACAAACTGAGAAGTTCTTGTAAACATATTTAGTGTATATATATATATATATATATATATATATAGTGTGTGTGTGTGTGTGTGTAAGAATATAACAATAATTACTGAAAATTAGGCCATGAATTTGAAAGAGCTCAAGATAGGGTGTAGGTGAAAAGTGACAGTTTTGAGGAGGAAAGAGCAGGAAGAAACTATGCTATCATCTCAAAATCAAAAGAAAGAATTAAAATTGTACAATATTTATTGTTTTTTTATACCTCAGCAAGCAGATATAAAAGAAGAATCCCAAATTTTCATCAAAGTCTTAAACTAAAGTTGGAACTCCTTATAAAGGACAATGAAGTCATGCTATAGCACTGAAGTATTTAGTCTTAGCATCTCTGTGTATATGTCTGTAATCAAAGTAATTAAAACTATTTAAGTGAATGTATAAGTCATTTTGGTATCATAATAAAGAACTGATTAGATAGTAAATATCTAATATTTAATCTAAATACAAAGATAACATTTTTATTGGCAAAACATAACTTTAGCATTCACTTATAACTATAACCAAGTAGAATTTAGTTTCCTAATTGTATTATAGCTGCCAAAGTTTATTGACATTTTCTGAATTTAAATGTTATTGTGTATGTAAAATAAAGTAATTAAAAATCATAATTGAAACTCTATATTTAATTTAATTTACATTTATTAAACAGAATTGTAATTTATTAATATCACAGGCTGAGTTCTATTGAATAGGATGGGACTTCGGCATGTGGATGATATCACTGAATCCTAAGAGCAGCTCTAGGCAATACATTTTTTCTTACAACTATCATTTCTTGTGAACAAACATGCACATCCTTGAAGATGTTCATCTGCATGCTTTTCTCAGATGGTAAGAAAACACAGCAAAGGAGATAAGAAACACATGTAATGTTTCAGGATCACCCTTAAGGAGCTAATTGTGAAAATACAGTTAACCAGGTCACTGCTCTTATAGAAAGTACCTCACAGAAAAACATAAAAGTAAGAATAAAGATCCAGACAAGTATCGCACAGAAGAACTTCATCATGTCCAAATACTAATAAATACACAAACATTAATATCATCTTAAACCTATTTCAAAACAAGTAAAATGTCAAGATTCTCACATCAGCCACTGGTACCTGATTTTATGATTTTTCAGTCATGAATGCTATACCCCAAGCATACAGCAGCCCTCTTCAAATTTCATATTCATGTGAATGATCTACTGATAACCTTGCTTTGATATTGACATCATTGATTCCCCATTCTATGTGCACTGTGTCCAGGCTTATATTTTTCAATAACTTTCTTTAATAAGTTTACTCAAAACTTTAACATTCCTTCTAGTACACAATTCAACAGAGACAGTGGAGAGGAAAAGTTAGTAGGGCAAAAGAGGTTGTGACCCTGGTTAAAAATAATGGTTTGGGGTGATTCCAATCTTTGTTGTCAGGATAGCAGCAATTTGGTTGACACAAATCAGCAGTGCTAGCTTGATCCAGAAGAAACTTCAAGGCTCTGCCCAACTCTGTGGAAGTGGCAAAAAGCCAACAGAACAGACTCCAGAAGTACTTTAGTACATTTCTCGCTAGAAAGTCATGACTAATAATGATTAGCAAAGCGTGGCAAGGAGAACCAATACCACACTGCATCATCAACTGTCTGTTGGGTTATATTTATAACCTTTCCAAGTATCATGTGTTCTTTTAATCATCTGCTCTGACAAAAATCACATGCCCCTTGTCAAGGATGCTTCAACAAAAATACCACGGGTCTGTTCTCAACAAACATCTTTCCACATATCTGCTTGAGCAAAAACATTCTTTATAAGATAGTTTCCAGGAAAACATCACATAACAAAACTGAGTTTCCAAAGAAACCAGAAATTTCTATTTCAATTGGGTCTCTGACAGCATGCAATATTAATTAAGCTTTCTTTTAAGAATCATAAAAACTTGGAGACAACTTTTATTACAGTAAATTTAATATATGCTAAATATTAATATATCACTAAATGCATGTGAACTCTGAATGTCAAATGTAATGATTTTGGTATACCTATAAGAATAATCCTATACCTGCCTCTGCCTCCCAAGTGCTGGGATTACAGGCGTGTGCCACCATCACCTAGTCATATTCTGAATTTTTAAGTCATAAATTGTTGATAGTTCAGAGTCTTAAAAGTAAAAAAAAAATTTTATATTTTAATTGCAAAAATTACTAATAATGTTTTTGCAGTGATTTTGTCATTTGTTTATATTACTTCTAATTATATCACTGAGATTTTTATATTCAGATGACAGTCATACAAAAGCGGTCATATATCTCCCTGAACAAACTTAAATTTAAATGTCTGGACCTATGTTCTAGGGTAATCATGTGAGAATCATACCAGCTCATAAATAACTAAGTAAAATAAACTTCAAAGAATCAAGTAACTATATCATAGTAGCACAAAGTTTATTGTATGTTACTTTAGACATGTTTGGTTGCTGTCTTATGGAGGCCTGTTCTTTTCTAAAGAAAGTCAAGGGAAGTGAATGTGGGGGAGAGGAGAGGCAGGTGTCAACTGTGGTCCAGATGAACTATATGAGAGAGGAATCAATTTTAAGCAACCAATAAATAAATAAAAATAAAATTGTCTTTGATGATTTTACATAATTTCAGTTTGTAAGCCTCTTGAGGTATGAAAGGCTAGTCTACTCCCCAGCACATAGTAGACCTCTCTAAAAAGCAATTTCTAGTCCCTCAAGGTGGGAAAGTGATCAGCCTCTGCCATACATATAATAATAATAATAACAATAACAACATGTTGCTAATATTGCTATTACTATTATTATTATTATTATTATTATTGCCAAATATCAGGCCACAAAATCACAGTAATCCCTGAGTTTTACACAAGATCGAGTTTGTTATTATTGTTATTATCATTATTGTTATTATCATTATTGTTATTATTATTATTACTGCCCAATATCAGGCCACAAAATCACAGTAATCCCCGAGTTTTACACAAGATCAAGTTTCAAATTCCTTTGTAAACCCAGGCCACTCTGGACAGCTCCATTCCTCTAAGAGACCCTGTATAAATTTTGGCTCCTGCTCAGTTCTTGTTGCTTCTTGCCCTAGCAAGAGACAGCCACCCTCTGTGTTTGTTGCAATAAATCTCTTGTGTGAGGTTTGTTGTATGGTGTGACTTTGTGGTATTCCTTGGCTTCTGAGTGCCAGGATAACTTTCATTTCAGATCTGTTACACTTGCATTGGGGAAATCTTCTCCCTCAGAGCTGCAAAACATACACAGTTAAATGCTAGCTTTATGCTTCTTGATTAGTACACGTTATAACCTTTCTCATACTAATTAGCTATATGAATTTTGGAAAGTAAAGAAAGAAAAATCCTATATTTGGGGTATTCTTTAAAAAATAATAACTTTCATAAAATTTCATTAATAATGGGATCACATGATTCTTAATGCAAAAAACATAGCACAATTTAAAAGGATATATGCATGTGTGTGTCCATATGTGTGTGTGTGTGTGTGTTTGTGTGTGTTTGTGTGTCCAAACATCAATAATTCAGGTAAGGAAAAATCTTCAGAGATATTTTTTACCTTTATAAAATGTACAATCCTTTATTGTTTTCCATAAATGTTGCTTAAAGTTTCTCTGAAGAGATTTGAACAAACGCCTTCCTTTTCACACCATCATGGACACTAATGGCAGCCTAAAGAAATAATTCCAATATGGGCTTTTGAATATAAAGAATCCTCTCCTGGCCCAGATGGTCTTTGTCTAAGGACTAACCTACAGATGGTAACTATTCACTGGAAGCCCACCCAAATTAGTGCCTATTAAGTTCTTTTCTTAAAATGCGTAGGGATTTAGGAATATATAAGGAGGCATGAGCAAAGCCAATGTAGATTTCATAAAGTAAATTGGGACATTGTGTGAAATTTTTGAAAGTGATAGAAATCCCAGGAGAAATAAAAGCAGCTTAATAGTTTATCTAGAGGCTTAAGAATAAAGACTTATTGCAGAATATGGACAATAATTGATAGCATTTCTATTAAGATGGGTAGATTTTCTAGGGATATTATGGCCAAGGCAATAAGGATATGTGTGATTAGAGAATGGTGTTCACACATTATATACAAAAGTTGTCTAGGCCCAACTAATAAGATGATCACATAGTGTTCACAAACTGTTTGCCCAATTAAGTGTGATATTCATGTATTTATGTTCTCCATCTTTGTCTCATTTTGAGTTACTTTCTTAGCTGTTGGCATTGGCTTCTCTGTTACCAGCTGTCCTAGAAGAACTAAATAGTTGTACAATGTTTGGGGTGATCTTTTTGTGCACTGTATAAAGATTATCTTTATTATTCAAATACTGATTCCCATGATGGCAGAGTGAAGTGAGGACTGGACTTTGGTATTGCTATTCATAAGACTATATCATATTTTGTAAGCATCTTCTAATTTGTTTAGTAAAGAGCAAAACAGCAGGAGAGGAAAGATAGGAGTTCAGGACAGAGAAACTCTGGGAAAGTGGCAGGTATGGAAGATTACCCAGACAGACACAGGGAGAATAGGACATATGTAACTGAGGAGAGGCAAAGAGCCTCATGGTAGAACATAGAAAAATATAAATGGGTTAATTTAAGTTAAAAGAGCTAGCTGGAAATGAGTGCACTAAGGCCTAAAGCTTTCATAATCAATAAAAGCTCTCTGTCATTATTCTGAAGCTGGTAGGCCAAGAAAATCATGTTATACTGACATCAGAGTTGTTGCCGATAAGTGGCCTTGTTTGATGTCTTGATGTCTCACTGGATCTTAATTAACTTTGTTCTTACTTATATGTGAATATGATGAACAATGGAGCTTTACCAAGAAGGCCTTTGCTCCAGAGACTATTTAGAGCTAATTCTTGCCTCTGGTATATGGATTGGAACTTGGTAAATTAATTCAGGAGCACCAATAACAAGTAACTTGTGAGCTGTATGGTCAAAATAGTTCAGCATGGGTAAGAACACAGGAAAGCTTTATACTTGGAGATGTCTGAATCCTTTGAGGGTAACTTCATGGAAAATCTCCTCTCTTTAAGTAATGATTCCAGCTGGGCAGTGGTGGTGCATGCCTTTAATCCCAGTACTTGGGAGGCAGAGGCAGGCAGATTTCTGAGTGTGAGGCCTGGTCTATAGAGTGAGTTCCAGGACATCCAGGACTACACAGAGAAACCCTGTCTCAAAAAACCACACAGAAAAAAAAAGAAAGAAAAAAAAGAAAAAAGAAAAGAAAAGAAAAGAAAAAAAAGAAAGCAATGAGTCCAATCTTTAGTATTGCAACAGAGTACCAACTTTAGCCTCCATTTTCTCTAGCCATATCTCTTGTGGATCCCACAGACCACCCCCTTCTAAACTCCCTTCCCCACTCACTGCTGAATGCTGTATCTTTGTCCCTAACTCTAAGAGGTATCTTTGGCTCAACCACAGTCCAAGCCAGCCACAAAAGCAGGTAGGCTGCCCAAAGCATTCCTCTTCTCTATTTTTCTCGTCACAATCCCTTAATCTCCTCCCTAGCTCTGCCAGAGATCACCAACCTCAGCTTCACTTTCCCCTTGCCCACGTCTACTGTGGATCCCACAGTCAATTCTCCCATAACTGTACCCCCTATCTCTGTACACCATCTTCTAATACCAGAAGACCTTCCCTGTGAACATATATTCTGAGCAGGCCAGGGAAACAAACAACGCACAGCCATCACAGTCTTGGGTGATCCTGAGGTGAAAGAGAAACCTAAAAGGAAAATACACATTCAAAAAAGTAAATTCAGAAATCAGCACCTATAATGATGCCAAATCCAGATGCTTAAACACCAGCCTGGAATACAATTAATTGCAGACAGGGCAATATGTCTGCACTAGAGCCAGCTATCTTCTTTCAATGGATGCTATGCTTATTTCAACATAACCGACAAATAAAAGACCTTAAAACTAAATGTATGAAGATGATAGATGCCATTAAAGAGAAAAATTAATAAATCCCTTAAGGAAAGCCTGGAAAACATAAACTGTTGCAAGAAATTACTATGCCCCCTAAAGAAAGCCAAGAAAATATAAGTAAAGCTGTTGGAAGAAACAAAGTGTTCAAGACCAGAAATAGAAAAAAAGTTTGAGAGAATTCTGAAAAGAAAAAAATTATGAATATGAACAAGAACCAAAAAGGCAAGATTCACAAACACCAACAAAATGTGATAGAAGAGAGAAAAATGCATTGAAGATACAATAGAAGAAATGAACACATTTTTCAAAGAAAATAATATACCTAAAAAAAAAAAATCTGATACAAGCCATCAAGGGAATCTGGGAAACCAAACCTAAGAAAAAGGGGAATAGAAAAAGGAGAAGATACCTATCTCAAGGGACGAGAAAATATTTTCAACAAGATCACAGAAAAAATACTCATCAAAAGAAGGAAATGCTATAACAGTCCAAAAATTATATAGAACTAATAACAAAGAATATTAAAATCACCAAGAGAAAGACCACGTAACATCTAAGAACAGATTTTAAGATTAACACATCAATTCTCAGTGGAGACTCTCAAATCCAGAATGACCTGAACAAATGTGCTATAAAACCTGTGAGGCCACAGGTACTCTCCCAGACTATTTGTGTGTGTGTGTGTGTGTGTGTGTGTGTGTGTGTGTGTGTGTGTGTGTGTTTCGAGACAGGGTTTCTCTGGGTAGCCCTGGCTGTCCTGGAACTCATTCTGTAGACCAGACTGGCCTCAAACTCAGAAATCTGCCTGCCTCTGCCTCCCAAGTGCTGGGATTAAAGGCGTGCACCACCACCGCCTGGCTCATCCCAGACTATTATACACAACAAATTTACAATTACCATAGAAGGAGAGAATACAATTTTCTATGATTACGTCAAATTTATTAAATACCTATCTACAAATCTGGATCTACACAATGTACTACACCCATGAAAGTTTGGGAAATAAATAATCTCATACAAACAAAACCAAAGGTGGCAAAACACACACACAAAAACACTGCACACACACACACACACACACTCACATTCACTCATGCCCAAAACTGGCACCACTACCAAAACAGAATCAATGATCATTGGAAATTTATATTTCTCAATAACAATGGTCTCAATTCTCCAAGAAAAAGACAGAATAATAAAAATGGATGGAACAACAGGGCCCATCATCCTGCTGCCACTGTGAAACACATCTCAACATCAAAAAATAATCATTACCTGAGTATAATGGGTTTGTAAAGACAAACCAAGCTAATGGACCTAAGAGGCAAGATGATGTAGCCATCTTTTTTTGTTTTTTAATTTTTTTTATTTTTTGTGTTTCTTTTTTTATTTATTGATATATTTTTTATTTACATTTCAAATGATTTCCCCTTTTCTGGGTCTCCACTCCCCACAAGTCCCATAAGCCCTCTTCTCTCCCCCTGTTCCTCCATCGACACCTTCCCGCTTCCCTGTTCTGGAATTCCCCTATAATCTTGCACTGAGTCTTTCCAGAACCAGGGGCCACTCCTCCATTCTTTTTGGACATCAACATCATTTAATATGTGGATTATGTCTTGGGTATTCAAAGTTTCTAGGCTAATATCCATGTATCAGTGAGTGCATACCATAAATGATCTTTTGAGACTGGGTTACCTCACTTAGTATGATGTTCTCCAGCTCCATCTATTTGTCTAAGAATTTCATGAATTCATTGTTTCTAATGGCTGAATAGTACTCCAGTGTGTAAATATACCACATATTTTGTATCCATTTCTCTATTGAAGGACACCTAGGTTCTTTCCAGCTTCTGGCTATTACAAATAGGGCTGCTATGAACATAGTGGAGCATGTGTCCTTTTTGCATGCTGAAGAATCCTCTGGATATATGCCCAGGAGTGGTATAACAGGGTCCTCAGGAAGTGTCATGCCCAGTTTTCTGAGGAACCCCCAGACTGATTTCCAAAGTGGTTGCACCATCTTGCAATCCCACCAGCAGTGGAGGAGTGTTCGTCTTTCTCCACATCCTTGCCAACACCTGCTGTCTCCTGAGTTTTTGACCTTAGCCATTCTGACTGGTGTGAGTTGAAATCTCAGGGTTGTTTTGATTTGCATTTCCCTAATGATTAATGATGTTGAACATTTCTTAAGGTGTTTCCCAGCCCTCTGAAGTTCTTCATGTGAAAATTCTTTGTTTAGCTCCGTACCCCACTTTTTAATGGGGTTATTTGGTTCTCTGGGTTCTACCTTCTTGAGATCTTTGTATATATTAAATATTCACCCTCTGTCAGATTTAGGGTTGGTGAAGATCCTTCCCAATTTGATGGTTGCCGTTTTGTCCTTTTAACAGTGCCCTTTGCCTTACAGAAACTTTGTAGTTTTATGAGGTCCCATTTGTCAATTCTTGATCTTAGAGCATAAGCTATTGGTGTTCTATTCAGGAACTTTTCCCTTGTGCCCATGTCCCCCAAGGTCTTCCCCAGTTTCTTTTCGATTAGTATCAGTGTGTCAGGTTTTATGTGGAGGTCTTTGATCCATTTGGAGTTGAGCTTAGTACAAGGACATAAGAGTGGATCAATTCACATTCTTCTGCATGCTGAACTCCAATTGAACCAGCACCATTTGTTGAAAAGATTATCTTTTTTCCACTGGATGCCTTCAGCTCCTTTGTCGAAGATCAAGTGGCCATAGGTTTGTTGGTTCATTTCTGGATCTTCAATCCTATTCCATTGATCCACATGCCTGACAGTGTACCAATTCCATGCAGTTTTTATCGCTATTGCTCTGTAGTAATGTTTAAAGACTGGGATACTGAATCCCCCTGAAGTTCTTTTACTGTTGAGAATAGCTTTAGCTATCCTGGGATTTTTGTTATTCCAGATGAATTTAAGAATTGCTCTTTCTAGCTGTATGAAGAACTGGGTTGGGATTTTTATGGGGATAGCATTGAATCTGTAGATTGCCTTTGGCAAGATGGCCATTTTAACTATATTAATCCTGCCAATCCACGAGCATGGAAGATTTTTTCCATTTTCTGAGATCTTCTTCGATTTCCTTCTTCAGAGATCTGAAGTTCTTGTCATATAGGTCTTTCACTAGTTTGGTAAGAGTCACCCCAAGATACTTTATGCTATTTGTAGCTATTGTGAAGGGAGTCATTTCCCTAATTTCTTTCTCAGTCTGCTTATCATTTGAATATATAAAGGCTACTGATTTGCTTGCATTGATTTTGTAGCCAGCCACTTTGCTGTAGTTGTTTATCAGCTGTAGGAGTTCTCTAGTAGAAGTTTTAGGGTCACTTAAGTATACGATCATATCATCTGCAAATAGTGATAGTTTGACTTCTTCCTTTCCAATTTGTATCCCTTTGACTTCCTTATGTTGTCTAATTGCTCTAGCTAGGACTTCAAGAACTATATTGAAAAAATATGGAGAGAGGGGGCAGCCTTTTCTAGTCCCTGATTTTAGTGGGATTGCTTCAAGTTTCTTTCCATTTAGTTTGATGTTGGCTACCGGTTTGCTGTATATTGCTTTTACTATGTTTAGATATGGGCCTTGAATTCCTGTCCTTTCCAAGTCTTTAAGCATGAAAGGATGCTGAATTTTGTCAAATGCTTTTTCAGCATCTAATGAAATGATCACATGGTTTTTTTCTTTGAATTTGTTTATGTAGTGGATTGCATTGATGGATTTCTTTATATTGAACCATCCCTGCATCCCTGGGATGAAGCCTACTTGATCATGGTGGATGATCATTTTGATGTGTTCTTGGATTCGGTGGGCAAGAATTTTATTTAGTATTTTTGCATCGATATTCATAAGGGAAATTGGCCTGAAATTCTCTTTCTTAGTTGGATCTTTGTGTGGTTTTGGCATCAGCGTAATAGTGGCTTCAAAGAAGGAGTTGGGTAGTGTTCCTTCTGTTTCTATTTGGTGGAAAAGTTTGAAGAGTATTGGTGTTAAGTCTTCTTTGAAGGTCTGATAGAATTCTGCACTGGAACAATCTGGTCCTGTGCTTTTTTTGGTTGGAAGCCCATCTATGACCTCTTCTATTTCTTTAGGGGTTATGGGTCTGTTGAGATACTCTATTTGATCCTGGTTTAATTTTGGTAATTGGTATCTGTCTACGAAAATGTCCATTTCCTCCAGATTCTCCAGTTGTGTTGAGTACAGGTTTTTGTAGTAGGATCTGATGATTTTTTGAATTTCCTCGGTTTCTGTTGTAATATCTCCATTTTCATTTCTTTGTTTTTATATAAATATTTTTATTTTCTATATTCTTTGTTTACATTCCAAATGATTTCCCCTTTCCCCGATCCCCCCTCCCCATATGTCCCATAAACATTCTTCTCTCCATCCATTCTCCAATGACCTCCCTCCTTTTTTTCCTCTGTCTTTATATTCCCCTCCAATGCTAGATCAATCCTTTCCAGGATCAGGACCATACTTATACCCTAGCAGGTAATAAGGATACATGCTCCACTATGTTCATAGCAGCCCTATTTATAATAGCCAGAACCTGGAAAGAACCCAGGTATCCCTCAGTGGAAGAATGGATGCAAAAAATGTGGTATATATACACAATGATCTTAGACCCTGAGCCGTTGGAGTTCTGTTTAGGAAACTTCCACCTGTGCTAATGAGTTCAAGGTTCTTTCCCACTTTCTCATCCATTAGATTCAGTGTATCTGGTTTTATATTGAGGTCCTTGATCCACTTGTACTTGAGCTTTATGCAAGTTGACGAAGATGGGTCTACTTTCATTTTTCTACATACAGACAGCCAGTTAGACCAGAACCACTTATTAAGTATGCTTTCTTTTTCCATTGTATATTTTTGGTGTCTTTGTCAAAGATCTAGTGTCTGCAAGTGTGTGGCTGTATTACTTGTTCTTCATTTCTAGTCCATTGATCAATGTGTCTGTTTCTGAACCAATACAGACAGTTTTTGTCAGTCACTATTGCTCTGTAGTAAAGCTTGATGTCAAGGATGGTGATTACTCTAACCATTCTTTTATTGTTAAGAATTGTTTTGGCTATTCTGATATTGTTTTGTTTTTTCTCTTTCCAAATGAATTTGAGAATTGCTCTTTCCCTGTCTTTGAAGAATTTTCTTGTGATTTTGATGGGGATTGCATTGACTCTGTAGATTGCCTTTGGTAGGATGGCCATTTTTACTATATTAATTCTGCCAATCCATGAGCCTGGGAGATCTCTTCATTTTTTGCAATTTTCTTTAATTTCTTTCTTAAGAGACTTGAATTCACAACAGAGGAATTTCAAATGGCTTAGAAGCACCTAAAGAAATGTTCAAAGTACTTAGTGATCAAAGAAATGCAAATCAAAACAACCCTGATCCAATATATATAAAGAACTCAAGAAGTTCGACACCAGAAAACCAAATAACCCTATTAAAAATGGGGTACAGAGTTAAACAAAGAATTCTCACCTGAAGAACTTGGGATGGCAGAGAAACATATTAAAAAATGCTCAACTTCATTAGTCATTAGAAAAATGAAAATCAAAACAACGCTGAGATTTTACCTTACACCAGTCAGAATGGCTAAGATTAAAAACTCAGGAGACAGCAGATGTTGGCGAGGATGTGGAGAAAGAGGAACAGTCCTCCACTGCTGGTGGGGTTGCAAATTGATACAAGCACTCTGGAAATCAGTCTGGTCATTCCTCAGAAAACTGGGCACCTCAATTCCAGAAGATACTGCTCTACCACTCCTGGGCATATACCCAGAGGATTTCCCAGCATGTAATAAGGATACATGCTCCAATATGTTCATAGCAGCCCTATTTTTAATAGCCAGAAGCTGGAAAGAAACCAGATATCCCTCAACAGAAGAATGGATGCAAAAAATGTGGTATATGTATATATATACAATGGAGTACTATTCAGCCATTAGAAACAATGAATTCATGAAATTCTTTGGCAAATGGTTAAAGCTGGAGAACATCATACTAAGTAACGTAACCCAGTCTCAAAAGATCAATCATGCTATACACTCACTAATAAGTGGATATTAACCTAGAAAACTGGAATCCCCAAAACATAATCCATACATCAAATGAGGTACAAAAAGAACAGAGAAGTGTCCTCTTGTTCTGGAAAGACTCAGTGTAGCAGTATAGGGCAAAACCAGAACAGGGAAGTGGGAAGGGGTGGGTGGGAGAACAGGGGGAGGAAAGGGGGTTTATGGGACTTTCGGGGAGTGGGGAGCCAGAAAAGGGAAAATCATTTGAAATGTAAATAAAAATTATATCGAATAAAAAAAAAAGAAAAAAATGTAGACAGACCTCCTCCTGTAGCAGATGAAAGAAGGTGGAGTGACACAGTCAGATATGCAGAAAGAAACTAAATTGGAGGTCTCTGGTGGATTCCTCCCCTAAGAGCTCAGGGAACCCTAAAGAAAAGGGAAAGGAAAGCATATGGAAGTCAGTGGGATGGAGGACAAGAAGAACATAGCACACAGTGAAGTAATTAAGCTTGGCCAATATGAGCTGACAGAGATAGAAGTGAAAAGCTCTGGGCCACAGGACTGCACCAGGTTCTCTGTAAATACAAAATTTCAATTAGCTTGGTGTATTTTGTTTCTAAAATTGAGAGAAGTATATCTCTGACTTTTGCCTACTTATGGGACTATTTTACTCCTAATGGATTATTTTTTCTAGCCACAATAGGAGAACATTTGCTATGGATACTGTATCTTCTTTTGTTGTGTTTGGTTGTGTTTGGCTATACATAGGAGATGTATTCTTTTCTAAAGAGAAACAGAGGAGTGGATCTAGAGGAGAGGGGATTCTTGTGGAAGGATTTTGGAAGAGTGAAATATGGGGAACTGTTCTAGGGATGTATTGCATAGAAGAATCTAAATGAATAAACAAAACCTGTACCCCACCAAATTAGAAAATCTAAAACAAATGGATATTTTTCTCCATAGGTACCCCTTACCAAAGTTAAATCAAGATCAAGTGAATAATTTAACTAGACCTATTTAAACTATAGTGAAACGTAAGCTGTCACTAAAGGTCCCACAAACAAAAACAAAGGCCAGATGACTTTAAGACAAAATTCTAGAAGACTTTTAAAGAAAATTTATACCAATTCTCTTCAACTTACTTAGCAAGTAGAAATAGAAGGAGCAAAAAAGAAATTGAGTAATGTTCCTTCAGTTTGCTAGTTATGAGGCCACAATTATTATAATACTCAAGTCACCTAAAGACTCAAGGAAGAAAGAGAAATACAGATCAATTTCCTTTATATACTTGGATGTAAAAATAATCAATAAATAAAGACTAGCAAACTGAATCCAAGAACCTATGAAAAAGATTATCAACCATGATCAAGTGAGCAGTCATCCCAGAGATTCAATGAAAGTTCAATATACAGGAATCATTAAGTATAATCTACCGTATAAATAAATTGAAAGACAAATATCAATTGATGAATACATTAGACACTTAAAGGCCAAAAATTTAATACTTCTTTATAAAGGACCTGGAAAGATTATGGACATTAAAAATGTACCTAACAAGAGAAAAGTCACATTACAGCAAACTTATAGATAACATCATATTAAGTGGAGAGAACCTCAAAGCAATTACATTACAGCCCATAACAAGACAAGGTTATTCACTCTCTATACTCATTCAATACCCTATTTGAAGTTTTAGCTACAGCAATAAGATACTTGAAGGAGATCAAGGGGATACAAATTGGAAAGGAAGAAGTCAAAGTATTGTTATTGCATATAATATGATAGTATACATAAGTGACCCTAAAAATGCACTGAACTGGATAGAAGAGAAAGTGTAGGAAGAGCCTTGAACACATTGACAGAGGAAATGACTTGCTGAACATGGCACAGTCATTTCAGGCTATAAGATCAACATTTAATAACTGAGACCTCATGAAAATGAGAAGCTTTTATAAGGAGAAAAACACTACTATGCACTGGACAAATGGAAAAAATAAGAATTGGAAAAGACATTTTATGACAACTCCACATTTGACAGAGGACTAATATCTAAAATATATAAAGAATTTTTTTAAAAATCTAGATTTAAAAAGAAAAAAAAATCTAATTAAAAATTTTCTTACAGTTCTAAGCAGATTGTTCCATAAAGGAATCTCAAATGGCTGAGAATCACTTGAGTGATGTTTAACATCCTTAGCCATCAGGAAAGTACAAATCGAAACAACTTTGAGATTCCATGCTCCACCTACTAGAATAGTTAAGATCTATCATAAACGTGATATCTAATGCTGGTGGGGGTATTCAACAAGGGGAACACTTCTCCATTGTTGGAGTCCAAACTGGCATACCCACTATGAAAATCAAAGTGTTGGTTCTTCAGAAAATTGACAGTCAACCTATCTCAAGACCCATTGTAACACTTTTGAGTATATACCCAAAGGATACTTACTTCTATCACAGGAAAACTTGCTTAGACACGTGTTATAGAAGCAATCTAAAAATCCCTCAGCCTAAGAATGGAAAAAGAACATGTACATTTACATAATGTATTATTGCTTAGCTATTAAAAAATGGCATAATGGAATTTATAGGCAAATGGATGGATCTAGAAAAACAACATCCTAAGTGAGGTAAGTGGGGCCATGAGAAATATGGTATATAGTCACTTATAAGTGGTTATTTGTCATTAGGTAAATGATGACCAATCTTCAATCATAGATCCAGAGAGGTTAGGTAAAGATAAGGGTTCTAGAGTGCTCAACATCATTAGTCATTAAGGAAATGCAAATCAAAACAACCCTGAGATTTCACCTTACACCAGTCAGAATGGCTAAGATCAAAAACTCAGGAGATAGCAGGTGTTGGCGAGGATGTGGAGAAAGAGGAACACTCCTCCACTGCTGGTGGGGCTGTAATATGGTAAAATCACTTTGGAAATCCGTCTGGTGGTTCCTCAGAAAACTGGACATGATACTTCCAGAGGACCCTGCTATACCTCTCCTGGGCATAAACCCAAAGGATTCACCAGCATGCAATAAAGACACATGCTCCATTATGTTCATAGAAGCCTTATTTATAATAGCCAGAAGCTGGAAAGAACCCAGATGCCCCTCAAGGGAAGAATGGATAAAGAAAATGTGGTATATTTACACAATGGAATACTACTCAGCAATTAGAAACAATGAATTCACAAAATTTTTAGGCAAATGGTTAGATATGGAAAATATCATCCTAAGTGAGGTAACCCAATCACAAAAGAATACACATGGAATGTAATCTCTGATAAGTGGATATTAATTAGCCCTGAAGCTCTGAATACCCAAGGCACAAATCCCATAACAAATGACTTTCATGAAGAAGTATGGAGAGGGTCTTGATTCTGGAAAGGATTGTTCTGGCACTGGAGGGGAATATAAGGACAGAGAAAAAGGAGGGAGGTGATTGGAGAATGGGTGGAGAGAAGAAGGTTTATGGAAAATATGGGGAGGGGGTATCTGGGAAAGGGGAAATCATTTGGAATGTAAACAAAGAATATAGAAAATAAAAATATTATAAAAAAAGAAAAGGGTTCTAGGAGGGAATGCATGGATTTCTCTATGAAGGATAGCTTGAATGGATTTTGAGGATAGTGTGGGTTTATGGGGAAAATTCCAGAATGAATCATTTAAGTTAGGGATGACAGGAAATGGGATGTAGATAAAGAGTGCAGGGAGAGGTGTCTAGAATTGGGTGGCATTCTCTTTGGTGTAGGAAGATACACTGGTGGATCCTAAAAGACCAAGTAGTTTCCATTCCAAAAACAAAACCTTTGCCCTGTAATGTTTCCTGACTGCTAGGAAAATGGCAATCCAGAACATGTGGAAATAGTCCACCAATGACTGACTTAAGACCAACTCCATGAGAAGAAACCATACCTAATATTGCTTGAGAAACTAAAAATGAGATAGTCAAAAGATAGATGTCCAAAGACTTAGAGTAAAACTAAACACTATTATTCTAAAAATATTCAATAAAATGATTCTTGATTATGTTCTGGTATATCCATCATGCTTAATACAGGCATCATCAGAGAGGATTCCTTTGGCAGCTAATGGAAACAAAAGCTGGAACCCACAGCCAGACATTGTGTGGAGAGTAAATTTAAACTGGGGATCTTGTAGCTCAGGAAATTAAATAAACAAACAAATATATAAATAAATAAATTGTATTTTTTATTGCTTATGTTACCTTGGCAAAAGGTTGGTAGATCTTGTGAGTACTGATATTTCTCTAGAGTTTGTGAGCCTAGTGAGTCTCTGTCCTCATACCAGGGGAGATGTTTCAATCCAGAAGGAATAATTACAGAACTAAATTTATGTTCACACAAGAAAACTCATTTTTGTCGAAGTATAAGTATACCCACTGATTAACTTGTTCCAATGATTTCCGCATACTCGAATCTGTAAATTTAACAATAACAAACATTTGATTAGTTTGATTGTATGAAACCTCATAAAGCGTGACTAATGAGAAAAATAAAAAAAATATTCATGGTAATAAATAACAATTTAGTAATTCTTATTATGTGCACTTTTTGTTATATGTTTAGTTGCATGCTTACAGATTGTGTAGTATATTTTTCATGATTTCAAATTTCATAAATATAATTTCAGACAAATAAACCCCTAAAATATATTTGCAGTTATTGAAAATTAATTTTTTATTGAACAGTGAAATTTTAGTATGATTAGGTTTTAAAATCTCTATGAGATTATAGTATAATTCCATTTATCCCTTTTCTTTCTTTCCTACAATCCTTCCCATAAATCCTTCCTTCTCCTTCAGAATTTATGTCTTTTTTCACACATTGTTACTGAATTCATATATATATATGCAAAGAGAAATACCCAAATACACACATACATATGTATGTATATATTCCTAACTATAACCTATTGACTATATATAGTATTATTTGTTTGTGTATTTTTCAGGGATAACCTTTTGGTACTGAACAACCAATTGATTGACTCTCTATAATATGCACATAAATATTATGTTTTAAACCATTCTTAAGACTGATTTTGTATGAATATGCTACTAAAAGAGCAGGGTCTCTAGAGAATAAATACTTAGTTAATTCAAAAAGTACTTCAAAGAAAGTAATGGAATGGGTAAAGGTCAAAATTTGAGTCATTATTTTTATTTTCATGTATTAGAGAAGGACATGCCATAAAATTAAATTAAAACATATTATAATGGAAGATCATTGTATATATTACATTATGCCCAGTCTTTGACAAATTGTACTTTAACAGAATGTTCACCACAGTGTATGACCTGAAGTGATACCAATAATCTTGCATTGAAGTACATTTATTTTTTTTCTTTGACTTTACTTATATTTTAATGTAAGATATGGAAAACTATGACTGTTTGATAAGTTATCATTTAGCACATGCCTCATATTCCCACATGTTGACAGATTCCATTAGACAATGTAAAATATCACTGCTCTGCTGATCTGAAATGTTTTTAGGATCCAATAAGCTGTCAAATATCCAGAGGCAGAGGGATTTCCAAAAATATGATTTTCTTTGAAAGCTCAAATTCTGTTGCTGACAGCAAATACTTTCAGTTGTTTATCTTGGCATGACAGACTTACTTCTCTCATTGTCAAAGAGAGGTCTGCCACTCTCCCAAATCAGAATTTTAACAGTTTGTCATTCTTTCATAGTGAATTAAATTGTTGATGAAGATTATGTCTAGTTTTTGCTGTACACTCAAGGGATTCTATAAGCAGTTTTCCTTAAGATAAGCAGTGACATTTACTATGTAAAAATGCTGTGCCTGTTTGTCTCCATTCATGATATGGAATATTAATTCAAGGTCAAAACTCAATACAATATAATTTACATTGCTTTATTAAGAATATTCTTCAGCTGTAAAGTGATTTTTACAGCAGGAGTGGTGACTTTGTAACTTAAATGTCCATTTTTAAAAAATGAACCTACAGGAAAAATGTCAAAAAAAATGATCACAGTCATGCCACCTTCTATTTACATATTTCAATGCCTGTAGATTAGTTGCTGGTCTTGGCCTTCAGCAAAGGCATCTCTTCTTACAGTGGACATTGGTGGTTCGTACAGAGTCTCACAACTGGTTAAAATGTAGCAGATTTGTGCATCTGGAGTGCTCAGCCACCATGGGGACATCCATATTATTAACCTCCCCCAAGGCTCATGGAAGCTCAAGAAGAAAGGGTGGGAAGACTGTAGGAGAAAGCCAAAGGTCAGAAATAGGTAGAGAAAAACATTGTCTTCTTAACATAACAAGACCACTGCATTTTAAAACTTACAACAACTGCAGTTGCTCCTATGAAACTCTATAAGTCTGAGTCAATCCACACTCAGTACAGATTAGGGAGGGGCTTTCAAGTTGCTATTACTGAGGAGAGTTGATGGATGCTTGGGAAAGAAAGCCAGCTATTCTTCTAGTGTTTGGCAAGTAGTTCTTGATAGCCCCACAACCATGTACACATGAAAAGAACTAATTAGAGTTAGCTTGTTATAAAACAAACAAATGAAGACTAAAAGATACATGGGAGATGGATGTGGTATAGATAAGTTGGCAAAAAGGAGGAAAGCAGAAATATGATCCAAATACTTCGTTTTCATGTAAAAAATTCTCAAATTAAAGTACAGTTTAAGAGCCTGGCAGTGTTGGTACATACCTTTAATCCTAGCACTTTGGAGGGAGAGGCAAGCAGATTTCTGAGATCAAGGCCAGCCTGGTCTACAGAGTACATTCCAGGACAGACAGGGCTAGAAATCCTGTCTTGAAAAGCCAAAATAAAAATATTTTAAAAACTGTATATATATATATATATATATATATATATATATATATGATTTAAAAATAATGCCAGTCCTAACATTTCATGAAATATTCATGAATCCAATAGAAATATTCATGAGTGAAATCCATTTAAAAATGTCTGTACAATGAGAAGTGGAACAACATCTACATTCAACAACTAAAATGTAGAGGCTTAACTATTCTTGGCTTCATATGAGCTTTACTTTGATCATGGATCTTTGATCACAAACCTTCAATAAGCCACACTGCACACTTATAATATGATAGAACAGTTGTTTATGAGCATTAAAATAGTGTATTCTATGTAGAACCAATAAATATCAGACTATGCATAAAACTCTTGTTACTCACTCAAAAATAATGCAGATATATTTTAAAATGTTAAGGAATGAGTAGAACCTGTGTTTGATTTTTAACATATAGATTGAAAAGGAATATGAAAATTAAAATATTACTATAGTTTACCTTACATTTCTTTTAGATGTGGAAAAACTGTTCATTTATTGATAATCTATTCATAGAGGAATATTTTGACTGTATTAATATTTCTATAAATGAAGTCCACAGACATAAACCATTGGAATCATTGAGCAGAGCTACTTAAAAACTCTTGTTTGCAAAATGGTCTATGAGCAGGCACAATAATTAAAATAGCCTTCATCTTGTGCTGTATGCAAAAGTCATCCCAAAATAGGTTAAATGCTTAAGTTTAAATTCCCAAACTATGTAAATACCTAGAATCAACATTAATAAAGCTGAACAGCTTCAGTTTATGCACTTAATCTTGACTATGATGTCAAAAGCATCTGTGACACAAATAAAATAAAATCCAAATAGAATTATATTAAACTAAAAATTTGTCTTCTCAGTAAAGGAAATGTTACAAAAATGGGCAGATATCTCACTCATGGCAATAAAAAAATCAAATCCTGTATCAGAGAAAGGGCTGATTCTCAAACTGTACAGATATATTTGTACTTGTGATAGGGGTATGTCTAGAAAATTCTATTGTAAGTTGACTATCATAAGTTTAAAAGGAATCTAATAGACAAACACAGGTTGCCACCGTTAACATTGTCCACACTATAAAGATGAAAACACATGCTTTCATATTACAGGAAGCAAGGGTCACTATTACTGTCCATCATCACAAGAAAGGAACTTGTTGCATGTCACTATCCCAAGAGAAACTATCATTTAGGGTACAAGTTCAACTTTTATGAATGCACACAGTGTTCACACCTGTGAAATAAATTGAAATCAGTAGGTCAGAGAGCATCTCTACCAGGGATAAAGCTAACATGAAAAAATAATAATGGGATTAAATACACAAGCAAACTGATTTAATAAAATAAATTTATTTTAAAACATATTAAAAAGTCAACATACACATGAAAATATCAATATTACCATAAAATAAATATTAATTCAAATGCCCAGTAGAAGTTAAAGGGACTCTATCCAAAAAGTTGAATGATAGTAATATGATTAATTTCTATGGGTACAAAGTGAAAAGGGAACTTCTCAACACTTTTAATGGGAACATAACTTACTTGCTTGGAAAAAGAATCTTAAAAATTTACAAATTGGGCTGCAATACTGTACAAGCTACATTACTATTACCAAAATGTATGTTGAAAAAAGAATGTAAAGGACGCAAGATTTATTTTGGATGAGGACTTTTAAAGGGCTCGCTGCATGGTGTCACTTGATACCATGGCTTCAAGAATAGCATCATATTAGGAACATTGTTCAGAGGGACTCAAGAAATAGTGTGAGATGAAATTCTCAATGTCATGTGCAGAGTAAGGATTCTCCAGCATTTTCTTGCTGTTTAGAGGTTATAGAAATTACATAAATAGTATGACAAACTGCAGAACAAGTATGCACCAGAAAAGCCCCTGGGGAAACATTTCACTTCAGACCAACATCTCCATCCTGGCCCCAAAAAGATCATCATCTTACAGGGCTAAATGTACTTAGTTCTTTTCTAACAATCTTCAAAATATTACCAGTTTATTTATATGTGAGCATATATATATGCAGGCATACATGTGTGCGCTTGTGCACATGCCTGGGTGCAAACACATACACACTAATAGAAAGGAGCATTACTTTCATTTGGTCTTAAAATTGGTGATGTTCTAATTATGTGATAATTATTATTCTGGAGTACTCAATTCTAATGAATTCAAAAAGAGAAAGACAAATGTTTTCAGCAAAACTCTCCCCTCAAAGCTCATTGAACCCATGTGGAAGATGAGATGTAAGAACCAGAAGTGATGGAAGGCACATTGGAAACAAGGCTTTCTAATTCACATGTGATCTCACAGAGACAGAGGCAGAAAGCATGGGGTCTTCATGAGTCTGCACTAAATGAGATCCTATATCTACAAAGAGAAGTGGATACAAACCCTCATTACTAATCAATAGGCAATCTCCAATTGATAACCATTTGTATGGGAAATTTAATTTCCTCTAAGACAGACTCACTGGGGAAACAAACTCCTTTTAACAGTAAGCTGTGTGCACAGTGGCAGATGGCCACAGAAAATGAACTCAACAGCATCTTTTTACCCATTAATTTACATACTTCTTCACTTACCATCCTGATTACAGCCCTGTTATTTTCCCAGTCACTCCCTCACTCAGCCTCACCCACCACTACCCTTTCCCTTCACCTCTAAAAAAGAGAACACCCTTCTCCTCGGTACCAATACACCATCGTACCTCATGTCACTGCAGAACTTGGCACATCTTTTCCCACCTAGGTCAGAAAATGTTGCCAATTTAGGAGAGCAGGATCCACAGCCGGGCAAGAGTCAGAGGGAACTCACACTCCAGTTCTTGGGGGACCCACCTAAATATCAAACTGCACATCAACTACACATGTGCAGGGGCTTTAGTCCAGCCCTTGGTATGATCGTTGTTTGGTGATATAATCTTTGGAATCCCTCAAGGATTCAGGTTTATTGGCTCTGTTAGTTTTCTTATGGGTACTTATGCCCTTTGAGTCCCTCAATACTTTTCCCAACTCTTCTACAAGACTTTCTATCTTGGTCTAATGTTTGGCTATGGGTCTATGAATCTGTCATGATTATCTACTGGGTGCAGCCTTTCAGAGGCCTAACTCTCTCAGAGCACTCTCAGAGTGTTAGGCACTTGTCCGTGAATCCAGGCTGACAGAACAAACACAATCTGAGGCTTTGAAGTTGTTGGAAGAAGGAAGGCAGGGCTCCAATGTGTGCCTTTTGATCCTCTGAGGATAGCAAGACACATTCCCCTCTAATTGGCATGAAAGGAGTATGGAAGGCCTACAATGTGTCTTCATTGATCCTCTAAGGACAGTTGGGAACATACCCCCCCCTTTAATTGGCAGGGGTGGCTACTACATTCATTGATATCCGTCTCACACAGAACATCTAAGTATCCAATCCAGCAATGACAAATACAGCTGTCAACAGTGTTTTTGCATGTTGTATATTATGACAAGGCTTTGACAAAAAAGAGGCATCAAAGTCTCAGAGCATGTATTTATGAATCCACTACCTTGCAACCACAGCAGGAGTTGTTTCCTCCATCCACATACAGACCTTCATGGAGACATGGATTATTCACACATTCATCAAAGTTGAGTTCACAGTGGTCTCCAGGGAATGCACATACCTAGTCACAAAATTAAACTTATGCCATGTCAAGACATTACCTTTTTAAAGTTTTATCTTTTTATTTGTTATTTATTTCATTTTGTACTTTTTCTTTTTACCATGTAGTTCCTTTGTGTGTGTGTTTGCATGTATAAACTATTATATATATTATACTATATTATATTATATTATATTATATTATATTGTATTGTATTGTATTGTATTGTATTGTATTGTATTGTATTGTATTATATTATATTATATTATATTATATTATATTATATTATATTATATTATAAATATGTATATATAGTTTCAATCTAATATTTTTTTATGATATTTCTGAGGGTTTGAACTGAGTGTGTCTTTGTTTCTTATGCTATCTTTTGGCCTCTTTTCCTTCTGCTTGTTTTATTTGTCGAATTCTGCTATGTTAAGTTTAGTTTTATTTTCTTTTATTATTATTCTAAAGATGCCCATTTTTTCCTAGTGAGAGACATTAAGTCAGTGGATAATAATGAAATGGAGGGTAGGGAGGAATTGGAAAGAGTAGATGGCAGGGATACAGTAATTAGGATATATTATGTGAGAAAAATATCTAGTCCAAATACAAGACAAAACAGTTTATATTTATACATATAAAAAGAATGAAACTACAAATAAGACTCTTCTCTTTACCAGGATGCAAAGACATATTGAAGTTTGAAAGGTCATATTGAAAGCTACTTTGTGATACAGAGAAATATATTTTAAAATTCTTTCAGATGCTTAATTAAATGATTTATTCACTATACAAACAAATATTATGAACTATTTAATAAGAGATACTGCAATAGCTACTAAATGTATCACACTGAGCAAGGCTTGATTATTGTTTTTAATTGGATATGGAAGCAAATAATGGGCAATTTTCAATAAGCTGTATACACTGAGTTTTTATTTAATTTTTACCTTTCCTTAAGAAGCAGTAGAAAACATTCCACAATAAATTTAGAGTGACTGATTTACAGTTTTACTTATTATCCATTCTGATAATAATTGCAGTCATATTCTTGGCAGGGAGAACATGAGTGACACTGGACTTTTGGCCAACAGAAAGTAAAGTAAGAATGGTCAGCTAAATACCATAATGTGTATCTGTGTTAGTAAAAATTCTCCGATTTTCTTCTAAATAACCCTGGAGTACATTATTATAATTGCAATTTTGTTTTAAAAAAGTGTTAAAATAAGCTTTCTTGGCAAGGTGCCCTAGAAAACACCATTCTACTCTTTGTAAATTTAGAAATATTCTCAAGTTGTAAACAGCATCTATGAGCTCTGTTGAAAATAATAGGTTCAGACAATAAGTATCAAATCCATGAACATTTCTTCTGGTAACAATAGTTGTCATTTAATGCAGTGAGCCTTACAATTTGCAGTTATTGAGATTTCCAAAGATATTGATGTAACACTACTCAAGTACTACACTTCTAAACCATAGGAAATTCTGAAAGCATTGAAATTTACTACCTAAAGAACCATATACACCAGGCTGCATAATTAATATTTAATAATTAATAATAATGGTAATAATAATAATAACTTCAATGGCTTATATATGGCATTATTGTCAACATTGTTTATAAGTATGAATAAATAAATGATGGCTAGAAAGGTAGATGATAGATAGAAAGGTAGATGATAGATAGATAGATAGATAGATAGATAGATAGATAGATAGATAGATAGATAGATTATCTGGAAAGGAAGCATCAAATATACTGAAGAATAGATTTACCTCCTCTTCTCCTATTCTCTCTTTCCCGTCCCCTGAGCCTTTGTTCTTCACATGGTATGATTAGTTTAGATAGCCTAATCATATTCTAACTATGTAACCTATTCATTGTTTAGCTTCCTCTAATAGGATTCCGCTGGAAGTCTCCATGGTGTCTTTTTTTTTTTTTTTTTGGATTGGATATTTTATTTATTTACATTTCAAATGTTACCTTCTTTCCTGATTCCCCTCTGCAAACTCCCCGTCCCATCACCCCTTACCCTGCTTCTATGAGGGTACTTCCCCACCCACTCCCACCTCATCACCCTAGCATTCCTCTATCCTGGGGAATCAAGCCTTCACAAGACCAAGGGCCTCCTCTCCCATTGACGCCAGATAAGGCCCCTTCAAACTTCGTTAGTTCTTCCCCTAACTCCTCAATTGGGGTCCCTGTGCTCAGACAAATGGTTGGCTGCAAGCATCAGCATCTGTATTGGTCAGGATCTGGCAGAGCCTCTCAGGAGACAGTTGTGTCAGTATCCTGTCAGCAAACATTTCTTGACATCAGCAATAGTGTCTTGGTTTGGTGTCTGCATGTGGAATGAATCCCCAGGTGGGGCATTCTCTGGATAGCCATTTCTTCTGTTCCATTCTTGTCCCTGTATTTCCTTTAGACAGGAGCCATCGTGGGTTAAAATTTTGGAGATGGGTGAGTGGCCCCATCCCTCAACTGAGGTTCATGCCTAACCACTGGATATGATCTCTACAGATTCTCCCTCCCCTTTGTGGGATATTTCAGCTAATGTTATTCTCATGGGGACCTGGGAGGCCATTGCTTGTTTTGAACTACTTCAAACTCCATTGACCCGATATCTCCAGCCACTGGCTTGTCTATCTTAGATTGGAGCTTCCATATTAAAGGAGCAAAGACCAGCAGATTGTTGACTGTTTTAATATTCATAAAAGGTAAAAGTCAAAATACTTTGATTATCCATACCACAATGTGGATACTAGCACATGCTTTTCTTTCTAGATACAGATCTACCTCCTTTTTCTATAAGCAACAAATACTTTTAAATTTGCATACAAATAAGTCATATTGTTTTTACCATTTTCTATAGATTTTGCCTTGTCTTCTATTTTAATTTAGTATGTGAGTGTTTGTGTGTGTGTGTGTGTGTGCGCGCGCGCGCGTGCGTGCCCATGTGAGCACATGTATACACTACTCTTACATAGGCCATCAATCTATAAATTTCATCCTTCCCAGTGCTCAAATTACAGTTGTGTGCCATTATATACAACTTTGATCTGCTGTCTTTTATGCACATATTTCTCATTTTTCAGATTAGTTGTAATTCATGCCCTGCCAGCGGCCATGCCCAGGCTGTTGTTCTTTCTTTCTTTCTTGGTTCTTTTGTGAAGGTAAGCCAATAGGGAAGAATATTGTTGGCAGGGCAAGATATTTAAGGTTGGTGTATAACAATAAAATGTTTACCTATTTTATGTCTAAGTCATTTCTTTTGAACTGACTGACCTGCCTGTCTGAATTCCACTGTAGTCTCTAGCATTAGCACCTCATCTTAAAACAGGATTAAGAAATGGATTAATTTCTAGAGTCTTTTCCCTCTTGTCCAGACACCTCTTGCTTGTCAGGTTAGAAGAAGTTTGGAGCAATAAACTTCTTTTGAATCAGGAGAAGAGAGTCACAGAAGTAAAAGCTTTTACATGAACAAATATGGATTAAACTCAAATAAATTTATATACAGGATCATGCATACACATTCCTCAATATTAATTAGAACTAGTTGGGCTCAGCTTTCATACTATTTCATAAAAAAATGCTTACATACACACATCCATACTTGCATATGCATAGGGAGCAAAAGACCAAGCACCAGTGCAGAAAGAACTCATGCATTCTGGATGAAAAATGAACTCCAATCTTTATTGCATAAAGAAAGAAAAAGCTTCTACCCTTTTATTAGTAAATGAATTAAAACCAAGTATGTAAGAAGAAAACTTCTTAAGTAAGACTAAGCCTGCCGTGATAAGGAAAGACCTGTCTGCCCAATGGTAAGAAGAAGCCTGCTTGCTCTTTCTGCTAGCTCTGAAACTTCTTTTTTCCTCTTTCCCTCTGCATTTCAAGTATTTCTTTCTTAATTTTCTTTAAGCTGTCTTATCGGTTCTAAGTTATTCCACTCTGCATTCTCCTTCTAATCTTGCTTTCTCCCTCTGCTCTGATATAACAATGTTCTTACTCCCAATGTCTTCACTTTTAAGTTCTTATATTCAGTTCTGTCTAAAAAGTTTTTCTCAGTTCTGTTTCCTCTATTTGTCTTTAGTGCTTATACATCTTTTAGACTACATGATCATATGGTAAAAAGTTCACCACACATTTAAACCTAAATTCCAATCATAAGTCAAATGAAAAGTTCACAGCCGAGAATGTTTATACACATATCATTAAGAGGAATTATCTGGTTAAACTTCATTATCAGTTACAAGCTTAATAGGTTTCTGGAAAGTTAAAAATTTTAATTTCTTTGACTAAGATATTAGTGAAGTTTTACATAGATAGACCCATTTAATATTTTATCTTCTCCTTGCACCCAGAATACACTTATAGTAAATCTTTAGTTCCCCTTTTATGATTTATGGTTAATGGTTTTACAACCTCTTAGAATGTGTTCTGAGGAATAGATGCATTTTTGCTGAGATGCATCTCAGAAGCAATTACCTCCTAATACTTGAAGACTGCAAAGGGCCCATTGCGGTTTTGAAATAAAAAAGAATTTTAATAGCAGTTTTATTGTAAAATAGCTTAATAATTATTAAAATTTAGGAAGTCTTATAGAATCATCATTGAAACTATGAAATCATCTATTTGACTATCTAGCATCACCACAAGACATTACATCTTCATTGTTCTGCTGAGTACTCCTCAAAAGAGTAGGCTAATACTTAGTGATTGCTATATATGACAGAAAATGTATATTAATAGTAGGAATTATTTTTAAAATAAAATTCTTCTGGGCCTTGCCTACAGGAGCAAATCTACCATAGATTTTTTAAATCCAAGGTAGAACCATCTCAGGAAGATAACCTTGTAATTTTTAACTTTTTGTTAGCTCCTGATAATGTCCTATTTTTGAGAGAAAACTTATTGGATCAGTTTATCTGAAGTTAATATTGGTAAAATGGAAAGATTTTGATGTGAGCCCACCCCAAACTTCTTTCTTTGAAATAGTAAGTGATTGCTTCTCCAGCATTTTAAAGCACTTTCTGCTCTTGCTGAGGTCTGTGGTTCAATTCTGAGAACCATTGCAACACAACTCAGAAGGGTGTGTAACTACTGTTCCTAGATACATGTATAGTCTCTGTATGTACAAGACACACATGCATTACACAGATATGCATGAAAAGAAAATATTATGAATATATTTTTAAAATTAAAATAAATAAATGAATAACCCAGATGAGTTAATATGTCTATCTCCACCTACCCCTTTTTCTCTTAACTCACTGTTAAGAATTTTCTGCCAAAAGAAGGGAGGATTGGTTTGTCACTTCCTGATGGCAAAACCACAGTAAACTTAATGACAACAATTTTTCTTTCGTGTAACTTCAACCCACCGATACAGCATTCTACTGAACAGTCATTTACATTGTGCAAATATTTCCTACAAGGAATCATTGACTCTACATCCTGCAGTGAGGGTTCTCAAGATGTCTGGACCCATAATGAACCCTAGTAAATATTAGTATTAAAAGAATTATGAGATAGGCAATGGTGTCACATGCCTTTCATCACAGCCCTTGAGAGGCAGAGGCAGGTGGATTTCTGAATTCAAGGCTAGCCTGGTCTAAACTACAGAGTGAGTTCCACAACAACTAGGGCTATACAGAGAAACCCTGTCTCAAAAAAATGAGAAAAAGAAAAGAAAAAAGAAAGAAAGGAATGAAAGGAAAGAAAAGAAAAGAAAAGAAAAGAAAAGAAAAAAGAAAAAAGAGATTTATGGTCGCATCTCATGGGTTAGAATCATAAAGTCTTTGGTACTCTTAAAGCCAGTATGAAAACCAGGAATATAATTCTATCAAACTTCCAGCTTGATAATGCCTGTGGTGATCTAGGGAACACTCATGGATAGGATTTTGTTAGATAAGCTTCATAATTTTCAAATAAAAATGGAAGTGATGGCTTCATTTAAGTACTGTAGAAAATGTGTTCCTTTGAAAAGATATTTTTCAATGTGGTGGCTACTAATTAATTAATTAATTAATTAATTTTTTGCTATTTAACCTTGGGGAACCTATATGTATTAGATAACAAATATTCTTGGAGTACTTTAACCATTTAGGAGAAACCCCCACCTTGATTACTACTATCCTTAATTGGTCCCACACTGAAGATTTGTAGCCATGGAGTCTGCATTTCAGCAATGTCTAGTGTCTCCTAGCACTTCTGATGCTTTCTAGTGACAAAGGCTTGCATCTTCAGGTATCTCACATCTTTGTAACTACACATTCCATAATAATATTATAATTCTCTAGGAGAACTCTGTGCGTGCCTTAATATATTCAGTATAAGTAATTAAGTTTAGGGTTACTTGTATTCGGTTATTTCATTTTTGTGTATTTTCTTCCTTAATTTTTATATTAAATGTTTCAATTTCTTCTACTAGGAAGAAAGTGAAGGTGAATCTGGCATGGTTTACCAAGTTCTTGTTTTCCACAAATACTAACCATGCTGTTTCTAAAGCCTAATTAAATCAAAAATAAAATATTGTTGGTAGAAAATTATGTTATTCACATTGATCAATATTACTAACAATGTCTCTAAATAGAAACTTTTTCTTAAATGTGCTGAAAAATTTCCTGAACAGAGCACCAATGCCTTTTGTTCTAAAATCACAAATCAACAAATCAGACCTCAGGAAATTGCAAAGGTTCTATAAGGCAAAGGACACTGTCCATAGAACAAAATGGTAACCAACATATTGGGAAAAGATCTTTACCAATCTCATATGCAATAGATGGCTAATACCCAATATATATTTAAAAAAATCTCAATAAATTAGATTCCAGACAATCAAATAACCCTATTAAAAATGGGGTACAGAGCTAAACAAAGAATTCTCAATGGAGGAAACTCGAATGGTCTAGAAGTACCTAAACAAATGTACAACATCCTTAGGGGATCAGGGAAATGGAAATCAAAACAACCTTGAGTTTCTACCTCACACCAGTCAGAATGGCTAAGATCAAGAACTCAGGGGATAGCAGATGCTGGTAAGGATGTGGAGAAAGAGAAGCACTCCTTCATTGCTAGTGGGATTGCAAGCTGGTATAAACACTCTGGAGACCAGTCTGGCAGTTCCTCAGAAAATTGGACATATTATTATCTGAGGACCCAGCTGTACCACTCCTGGGCATATACCCAAAAGATGCTCCAACATATAGCAAGGACACAAGCTCCACTATATTCATAGCAGCCTTACTTACAATAGCCAGAATCTGGATAGAGCCCAGATGTCCTTCAACAGAGGAATGAATATAGAAAATGTGATACATTTACATAATGGCATACTACTCAGCTATTAAAAAAATGATTTCTTGAAATTCTTAGGCAAATGGATGGAACTAGACAATATCATCCTGAGTGAGGTAACCCAATCACAAAAGAACACAAATAGTATGCAGCCACTGATAAGTAGATATTAGCAAAAAGCTCAGAATCCCCAAGATATAATGCACAGACCACATGAAACTCAAGGAAAAAGAAGACCAAAGTGTGGGTCCTTCAGTCGTTTTGAGAAAGTGTAACAAAATACTCACAGGAGCAAATAGGGAGACAAAGTGTGGAGGACAGACTAAAGGAAAGGCCATCCAGAGAATGCCCCACCTCAGGCTCCATCCCATATACATTCACTATTATACAATGCAGACACTCTTGTGAATGGCAAGAATTGCATGCTGACAGGATCCTGATATAGCTGTCTCCTAGGATGCTCTGCCAGAGCCTGACATATATAGAAGCAGATGCTCACAGCCCACCATTGAACTAATCCTGGCATTCCCAATGGAGGAGTTAGAGAAAGGACTAAAGGAGCTGAAGGGGTTTGCAACTCCATAGGAAGAACAACAATATCAACATACCAGAGCTCCCAGGGTCTAAACCATGAGTCAATGAGTACACATGAAGTGACCCATGGCTCCACCTGTATATGTATCAAAGGATGGTCTTGTAGGGCATTAATGGGAGAAGAGGCCCTTGGTCCCATGACATTTTCATGCCTCAGTGAAGCAAATTTAAGGGCAGAGAAGGGGGAGAGGGTGGGTGCATGAGGGCACACCCTCATAGAAGCAGGAGGAGGGGGGATAGGATAGGAGGTTTCTGTGGGGGGGATCTGGGAAGGAGATAAGATTCAAAAAGTAAATAAATACAATAGCCAGTTTAAAAATTTAAAAATGGTGAAATTTGAATGGAAGCTTAGAATTCCAAGTCACAATTAATAAAGAAAAATAGTCACTAAATAGTCAAACTCTTTATCATAACTCAACAATGAAAGCCAGTAGCAGGTATATGCTAAAGTCTGGGTAAAGAAGTATTTCAGAATGCACTGGGCTGCAGTTGGATTTGCAGCACTAAGTATTCCTGGTGCCATGCCTTGAACTAATCTGCTAGAGCTCAGAGGTTGAGAAAATGATGAGAGGACAAAAGGATTGGATGGGAGTAAGGCTCTGGATAGAGCTTTAGGCTTTAGTGTAGGTGAGGTTCCTTGTTAAAAGTTAAAGATCAGCTGCCAACACGAATAGTATCCACACACAAAGAAACCCAGAAAGAGGCAAAACAGAATCTGATCCACAGGCAGGAAGACTCCTCCTTTGGCAGATGTGTTAACACACTGTTAAATGCATTCCAAATGTGGTTGCTGAGTAACCATTAAACAACTCTAGGCAACTAGGTAAGTGTTAAAAATAAAACAAAAAGAGGACAGTCTCTTAGACTTTCTTACAAATTACTTAGATAGAATCTATTGTTAGCTAAACCCACTCATTCTCTATGCAAATGTATTAAAGATTTGCCATTTAAAAATTGAATCTATTGAACATTCTATATTCAGGTAAAAAGATGTCAGTTATCATAATTAAAATAGCATTAATTAACTTAACTGGTATACTTTGGGCTGTGATTTCTTAGAAGGAAGCATAGTATTTTGTATTTATTGACTAACAGGAAGTTGGTTTTGATCCCTGAATCTGTGGTGGCACCACAATGTCCTGTTATAATCGACCATGCACATTTCATTTCTGAGAGGACATCAGACATTAGCATAACAGGCCCAGATACACACAATGCTGAACCAAGGTGCCTTCCCATACCTGACCTCTGATTACTAGGGTGACACTCCTTCTAGGTGACGCCTTTTGAATATATGACAACTCAAAGCTTTCTTTTGTGTTACAGTGACTTTTACATATACTATATTTTAGGATTTCTGGTAGCTCAAATTAGATAGACCAGGCTATAGGATTAACCTATCATTGAATCCAACCAAACTATTGATTTACTCACTCCAGATATTAGCACTCTTCACTTTATTTTTCTTACTCTTTCTGTAACTCACCTATAAAAGGTGAATGGCAAGAGTACACAGAGATAGGAATACTATGTTAACTTATTTGACTTGAAAAATATCTGATTAACAATAGCTTTTATTATTTAGACTTACTTTCAAATAATTTTCTTTTTTAAAATGTCCATACTTTCTAGGAAATTGTACTAAATATGAACGTATCTGTGGTAATATGCACTTGTACCTATGTGAATACGTGTGTGTGTGTGTGTGTGTGTGTGTGTGTGTGTGTGTGTGTGCAGGCATGATTATATGTGATTATATATGCAAGCAGCCACAGTGCTTAGTTTCTAATCAGTGTGTGGTTTTCTTTGTTTTTGTTTTTGTTTTTGTTTTTGGTTTTGGTTTTGGTTTTGGTTTTGGTTTTGGTTTTGGTTTTGGTTTTGGTTTTTTGAGACAGGATTTTTCTCTATAGTCCTGGCTGTCCTGGAACTAGAATTAGAAGACACAAAGTTCTGGGTTATTTATTCTTTATCAGTTCAGTAGAATTTCTTTAATGTTGCTGAAATGAACTCTAACATATTTTAGGTGATGTATAGATTCACTATAGAATTATTTTCATAATTTGTAAGATCTAACTTGATGGTTCTTATTCTTTCTATTTTGCAATACTAGATATTTTATTTTTGACAAAATAAAACATAATAATATAAAACAAAAAACTTTACATCAAAGCTAAACAAGCGAAGAGAAATCAGTACCCTAGACCCACTTATTCACACATTCTCTATCAATACATCATAGAGATTTCTTTTTTTTATTTGATGAATTTTTTATTTACAGTTCAAAAGATTTCTCCTTTTCTGGCCCCCCACTCTCTGAAAGTCCCATAAGCCCCCTTCCCTCCCCCTGTTCTCCCACCCACCCCTTCCCACTTCCCTGTTCTGCTTTTGCTCTATACTGCTGCACTGAGTCTTTCCAGAACAAGGGGCCACTCTCCGTTCTTCTTGTACCTCATTTGATGTGTGGATCATATTTTGGGTATTCCAGTATTCTAAATTAATAACCACTTATCAGTGAGTGCATATCATGATTGATCTTTTGAGACTGGGTTACCTCACTTAGTATCATGTTCTCCAGCTCCATCCATTTGTCTAAGAATTTCACGAATTCATTGTTTCTAATGGCTGAATAGTACTCCATTGTGTAAATATTCCACATTTTTTGTATCCATTCTTCTGTTGAAGGGCACCTGGGTTCTTTCCAGCTTCTGGCTACTACAAATAGGGCTGCTATGAACATAGTTGAGCATGTGTCCTTATTGCATGCTGAAGAATCCTCTGGATATATGCCCAGGAATGGTATAGCAGGGTCCTCCGCAAGTGTCATTCCCAGTTTTCTGAGGAACATCCAGACTGATTTCCAAAGTGGTTGTACCATCTTACAATCCCACCAGCAGTGGAGGAGTTTTCCTCTTTCTCCACATCCTCACCAACACCTGCTGTCTCCTGAGTTTTTGACCTTAGCCATTCTGACTGGTGTAAGGTGAAATCTCAGGGTTGTTTTGATTTGCATTTCCCTAATGATTAATGATGTTGAACATTTCTTAAAGTGTTTCTCAGCCCTCCGAAGTTCATCATGTGAAAATTTTTGTTTAGCTCTGGTCCCCACTTTTTAATGGGGTTATTTGGTTCTCTGGGTTCTACCTTCTTGAGTTTTTTTGTATATATTAGATATTAGCCCTCTGTCAGATTTAGAATTGGTGAAGATACGTTTCCAATCTGTTGGTTGATGTTTTGTCCTTTTGACAGTGTCCTTTGCCTTACAAAAACTTTGTAGTTTTATAAGGTCCCATTTGTCTATTCTTGATCTTAGAGCATAAGCTATTGGTTTTCTATTCAGGAACTTTTCCCCTGTACCCATGTCCTCAAGGATCTTCCCCAGTTTCTTTTCTATTAGTTTCAGTATGTCAGGTTTTATGGGGAGGTCCTTGATCCATTTGGAGTTGAGCTTAGTACAAGGAGATAAAAATGGATCAATTCACATTTTTCTGCATGGTGACCTCCAATTGAACCAGCACCATTTGTTGAAAAGACCAACTTTTTTCCACTGGATGCTTTCAGCTCCTTTGTTGATGATCAAGTGACCATAGGTGTGTGGGTTCATTTCTGGGTCTTCAATCCTATTCCATTGATCTGCTTGCCTGACCTTGTATCAATATCATGCAATTTTTATCACTATTGCTCTGTAGTAAAGTTTGAGGTCTGGGATACTGAATCCCCTGAAGTTCTTTTACTGTTGAGAATAGTTTTAGCTATCCTGGGATTTTTGTTATTCCAGATGAATTTGAGAATTGCTCTTTCTAGCTCTATGAAGAACTGGGTTGGGATTTTGATGGGGATTGCATTGAATCTGTAGATTGCCTTTGGCAAGATGGCCATTTTAACTATATTAATCCTGCCAATCTACGAGCATGTAAGATTTTTTCATTTTCTGAGATCTTCGAATTCCTTTTTAGGAGATCTGAAGTTCTTGTCATATAGGTCTTTCACTTGTTTGGTTAGAGTCACCCCAAGATACTTTATGCTGTTTGTGGCTATTGTGAAGGGTGTCATTTCCCTAATTTCTTTCTCAGTCTGATTATCCTTTGAGTATATAAAGGCTACTGATTTTCTTGAGTTGATTTTGTAGCCAGCCACTTTGCTGAAGTTGTTGATCAGCCGTAGGAGTTCTCTAGCAGAGTTTTTTGAGACACTTAAGTATACTATCATATCATCTGCAAGTAGTGATAGTTTGACTTCTTCCTTTCCAATTTGAACCACTTTGGCCTCCTTAGGTTGTCTATTTGCTCTAGCTAGGACTTCGAGAACTATATTGACAAGATATGGAGAGAGGGGGCAGCCTTGTCTAGTCCCTGATTTTAGTGGGATTGCTTCAAGTTTCTCTCCATTTAGTTTGATGTTGGCTACCGGTTTGCTGTATATTGCTTTTACTATGTTTAGATATGGGCCTTGAATTCTTGTTCTTTCCAAGGCTTTTAGTGTGAAAGGATGCTGAATTTTGTCAAATGCTATTTCAGCATCTAATGAAATGATCATGTGTTTTTTTTCTTTGAGTTTGTTTATGTAGTGGATAGTATTTATGAATTTCCTTATATTGAACAATCCCTGCATCCCTGGGATGAAGGCTACTTGAACCTGGTGGATGATTGTTTTGATGTGTTCTTGGATTCAGTGGGCAAGAATTTTATTGAGTATTTTTGCATCGATATTCATAAGGGAAATTGGCCTGAAGTTCTCTTTCGTCAATTGGATCTTTGTGTGGTTTTGGTATCAGTGTAATTGTGACTTCGTAGAAGGAGTTGGGTAGTGTTCCTTCTGTTTCCATTCGGTGGAATAGTTTGAAGAGTATTGGTGTTAAGTCTTCTTTGAAGTCTTCTTTGAAGGTCTGATAGAATTCTGCACTGAAACAGATATATATATATATATTTTAAATTCAATTGGTCTAAAGCTTCAATTAGTTTCACTGTCTCCCTGTTTAGTTTCTGTTTTCCTGATGGTTCCATTGATGAGAGTGGAGTGCTAAAGTCACCCACAATTATTGTGTTAGGTGCAATATAATGTGTACTTTGAGCTTTAGTAAAGTTTCTTTTATGAATGAGGGCACCATTGTATTTGGAGCATAAATATTCAGGATTGAGAGTTCTTCTTGTTGGATTTTTCCTTTGACCAGCAAGAAGTGACCTTCCATGAAGTGACCTTCCATGTCTCTTTTGATGACATTAGGTTGAAAGTCAATTTTATCTGATATTAGAATGGCAACTCCGGCTTGTTTCCTGAGACCATTTGCTTGTAAATTGTTTTCCAGCCTTTTATTCTAAGGTACATTTTATATTTGACACTGAGGTGTGTTTCCTTTATGCAGCAAAATGTAGGGTCCTGTTTAAGTAACCTATCTGTTAGTCTATGTCTTTTTATTGGGGAATTGAGTCCATTGATGTTAAGAGATATTAAGGAGTAGTGGTTATTGCTTCCTATCATTTTGGATGCTAATTTTATACTTGTGTGTTTATCTTCTTTTGGGTGTGATGAAAGAAGCTTAATATCCTGCTTTTTCCAGGGTATAGTTTCCCTTGTTGTAATGGTGTTTTCCCCCTATTATCCTTTGTAGGGCTGGGTTTGTGGAAAAATATTGTGTAAATTTGGTTTTGTCATGGAATATCTTGGTTTCTCCATATATAGTGATTGAGAGTTTTGCTGGGTATAGTAGTCTTGGCTGGCATTTGTGTTTTCTTAGAGTCTGCATGAGCTGCACCCAGGATCTTCTAGCTTTCATGGTCTCTGGTGATAAGTCTGGTATAATTCTGAAAGGTCTTCCTTTATATGTTACTTGGCCTTTTTCTCTTACTGCCGTAAGTATTCTCTCTTTTTTAGTACATTTGTGGTTTTGATTATTATGTGACAGGAGGTATTTCTGTTCTGGTCTAGTCTGTTTGCAGTTCTGTAGGCTTCTTGTATATTCATGGGCATCTCTCTCTTTAGGTTAGGGAAGTTTTCTTCCGTAATTTTGTTGAAGATATTTGCTGGCCCTTTAAGTTGTAAATCTTCACTCTCATCAATGCTTATAATCCTTTGATTTGGCTTTCTCATTGTGTCCTGGATTTCCTGAATGTTTTGGGTTACAAGCTTTTTGCATTTTGCATTTTCTTTGACTGTTGAGTCCATGGTTTCTAAGGTATCTTCGGAATCTGAGATTCTTTCTTCTATCTCTTGTATTCTGTTGTTGATATTTGCATCTATGGTCCCTGATTTCTTCCCAAGGTTCTCTATCTCCCAAGTTGTCTCCCTTTGTGCTCTCTTAGTTGTTTCTACTTCTGTTTTTAGATCCTGGAAGTTTTTGCTCGGTTCCATCATTTGCCTGTTTCTCTTTTCCTCTAATTCTTTGAGAGATTTTTGTGTTTCCTCTTTCATGACTTCTGCCTGTTGATCAAAGTTCTCCTGTATTTTTTTAAGTGATTTTTGCATTTCCTCCTTATTGGCTACAAACTTCTGACCCATATTTTTCTGAATTTCTTTAAGTGATTTTTGTGTTTCCCTTGTAAGGGCTTCTAGCTTTTGATTATTTTTCTCCTGAATTTCTTTAAAAGATTTACTTATGGTGCAACTGGAGGCAGGCTGGGAGGACACAGCTTGCTCAGGTGGGTCTGGCCCCACAGAGATTAGGTTCCAATCCTGAGGCCTCTTGCAGGAGCCTTCAGATTTCTGCTTTGAGATCCAGAACAGCCTGGGTACAATACCACATCTCTAGGCCCTGCAAGAAGCCAGAGGGCCACCAGGGAGGCCAGCTGGGAGGAGTCAGTGTGCTCTGATGAGTCCTGCAGGCCCAGGGCGGGAGACTTTAGGTCTCTGATTTGGGATCTGAACAACCTGGGCCACAGCACCCTGTTTCCAGGCAGTGCAGGAGGTCAGCTGTGCACCAGAGGCCAGCTGGGAAGAGGCAGCTTGCACTGGTGAGTCCAACATTGACAACAAGACCAACTAACACCAGTGAGAACTAGATGGCAAAAGGCAATCACAGGAACGGAACATCACTAACAGAAATCAAGTCAATATGGCAGCATCTGAACACAATTCTCCTTTAACAGCATGTCCTGAATACCACATCACACCAGAAAAACACGATTTGGATTTAAAATCACTGGTCGTGATGCTGGTACAGAAAAACAAGAAGGACATATGTAAAGAAATTCAGGAGAAAATGGATCAAAAATTAGAAGCCCTTACAAGGGAAACACAAAAATCATTGAAAGAAATTCAGGAGAATACAAAAGCCAATAAGGAGGAAATGCAAAAATCACATAAAGAAATACAGGAGAACATAGTAGAGCATGTATCCTTATTACATGGTGGGGAATCCTCTGGGTATATGCCCAGGAGTGGTATAGCAGGATCTTCTGGAAGTGAGGTGCCCAGTTTTCGGAGGAACCACCAGACTGATTTCCTGAGTGGTTGTACCAATTTGCAACCCCACCAGCAGTGGAGGAGTGTTCCTCTTCCTCCACATCCTTGCCAACACCTGCTGTCTCCTGAATTTTTAATCGAAGCCATTCTGACTGGTGTAAGGTGAAATCTCAGGGTTGTTTTGATTTGCATTTCCCTAATGACTAATGAAGTTGAGCATTTTTTACGATGCTTCTCCACTATGCGAAGTTCTTCAGGTGAGAATTCTTTGTTTAACTCTGTACCCCATTTTTTAATAGGGTTGTTTGGTTTTCTGGAGTCTAACTTTTTGAGTTCTTTATATATATTGGATATTAGCCCTCTATCTGATGTAGGGTTGGTGAAGATCTTTTCCCGATTTGTTGGTTGCCGATTTGTCCTTTTGATGGTGTCCTTTGCCTTACAGAAACTTTGTAATTTTATGATGTCCCATTTGTCAATTCTTGATCTTAGAGCATACACTATTGGTGTTCACAGCAGCCCTATTTATAATTGCCAGAAGCTGGAAAGAGTCCAGGTATCCCTCAACAGAAGAGTGGATGCAAAAAATGTGGTATATCTACACAATGGAGTACTATTCAGCCATTAGAAACAATGAATTCATGAAATTCTTAGGCAAATGGATGGAGCTAGAAAACATCATACTAAGTGAGGTAACCCAGACTCAAAAGGTGACTCATGGTATGCACTCACTAATAAGTGGATATTAACCTAGAAAACTGGAATACCCCAAACATAATCCATACATCAAATGAGGTACAAGAAGAAAGGAGGAGTGGCCCCTTGTTCTAGAAAGACTCAGTGAAGAAGTATAGGGCAAAACCAGAACGGGGAAGTGGGAAGGGGTGGGTGGGAGGACAGGGGGAGAAAAGGGGGCTTATGGGACTTTCGGGGAGTGGGGGGCTAGAAAAGGGGAAATCATTTGAAATGTAAATAAAAAATATATCGAATAAAAAAAAAAGAAAACTCAACTGGAGACAACTTTGGAGATAGAAAACCTTGGAAGAAATCAGGGGACATAGATGCAAATATCAACAACAGAATAGAAGAGATAGAAGAAAGAATCTCAGATGCTGAAGATACCGTAGAAACCATGGACTCAACTGTTAAAGAAAATGCAAAATGCAAAAAGCTTGTAACCCAAAACATCCAGGAAATCCAGGAAAGAATGAGAAGACAAAAAATTAGGCACTATAGGCATAGATGAGAGTGAATGTTTACAACTTAAAGGGCCAGAAAATATTTTCAATAACATTATGGAAGAAAACTTCCCTAACCTAAAGAGAGATTTGCCCATGAATATACAAGAAGCCTACAGAACTCCAAACAGACTGGACCAGAACAGAAATACCTCCTGTCACATAATAATCAAAACCCCAAATGTACTAAACAAAGAAAGATTATTAAAGGCAGTAAGAGAAAAAGGCCAAGTAACATATAAAGGAAGACCTATCAGAATCACACCAGACTTCTCACCTGAGACTATGAAAGCTAGAAGATCCTGGGCAGATCTCATGCAGAATCTAAGAGAACACAAGTGTCAGCCAAAACTAATATACCCAGAAAAACTCTCAATCACCATAGAGGGAGAAACTAAGATATTCCATGACAAGCCAAGTTTATGCAATATCTATCCACAAACCCTGCCTTACAAAGGATAGTAGGAAGAAAACATCAATACAAGCAGGGAAACTTCACCCTCGAAAAAGCAAGATAGCAAATTTTCATCAAACCCAAAACAAGATAATCAATTAAATTTAAAAAATAACATCAAAACTGACAGAAAGTAACAATCACTATTCCTTAATATTGCTTAACATCAATGGGCTCAATGCCCCAATAAAAAGACATAGACTAATCGACTAGATACTTAAACAGGACCCTACATTTTGCTGCATACAGGAAACACACCTCAGTGTTAAAGACAAACACTACCTTAGAGTAAAAGGCTGGAAGACAATTTTACAAGCAAATGGTCTCAGGAAGCAAGCTGGAGTAGCCATTCTAATACTGATATTAAAATTGACTTTCAACCCAAAGTCATCAAAAGAGAATCTGAGGGACACTTCTTGCTTGTCAAAGGAAAAATAAAACAACAAGAACTCTCAATGCTGAACATCTATTCTCTAAACGCAAGGTCACCCTCATCCATAAAAGAAACTTTACTAAAGCTCAATGCACACATTGCACCTAACACAATAATTGTGGGTGACTTCAACACTGCACTTTCCTCAATGGACTGATCAGAAAAACAGAAACTAAACAGGGACACAGTGAAACTAATTGAAGCTTTGGACCAATTACATTTAACATATATATATATTTATATATATATAAAACAGTTTATCCTAAAGCAAAAGAATATACCTTTTTCTCAGCACCTCATGGTACCTTCTCCGAAATCGATCATAAAATTGTTCACAAGACAGACTTTAACAAATATAAGCAGATCGAAATAATCCCATGCCTCCTATCAGATCACTATAGAGTAAAAGTGGTCTTAATTAGCAACAAAAACAACAGAAAACCCACATACATGTGGACACTGAACAATATTCCACTCAATGATACCTTGGTCAAGGAAGAAATAAAGAAAGAAATTAAAGACATTTTAGAATTTAATGAAAATGAAACACAACATACCCAAATCTATGGGACACAATGAAAACAGTGCTAAGAGGAAAACCCATAGCCCTGAGTGCCTCCATAAAGAAAATGAAGAGAGCATACACTAACAGCTTAACAACACACCTGAAAGCCCTGGAACCAAAAGACGCTATTTCACCCATGAGGAGTAGAAGGCAGGAAATCATCAAACTAAGGGCCAAAATCAATCAAGTAGAAACAAAGAGAACCATACAAAGAATCAACAAAACCAGGAGCTGGTTGTTTGAGAAAATCAACAAGATAGATAAACCCTCAGCCAGACTAATCAAAGGGAACAGAGACAGTATACAGATTAAGAAACTTAGAAATGAAAATGGAGATATAACAACAGAAACTGAGGAAATTCAAAAGATCAATGGATCCTACTACAAAAGCCTATACTCAACACAACTGGAGAATCTGGAGGAAATGGACAGTTTCCTAGACAGATATCAGACACCAAAACTAAATCAGGATCAAATAGATCATCTAAACAGTACCATAATACCTGAAGAAATAAAAAGGGTCATAGAAAGTCTCCCAACCAAAAAAAGCACGGGACCAGATGGCTTCAATGCAGAATTCTATTAGACCTTCATAGAAGACCTAACACCAATACTCTTCAAACTATTCCACAAAATAGAAGCAGAAGGAGCTCTACCCAACACATTCTATGAAGCCACGATTATGCTGATACCAAAACCACACAAAGATCCAACAAAGAAAGAGAACTTCAGGACAATTTCCCTTATGAATATTGATGCAAAAATACTTAATAATTCACACATCAAATGAGGTACACGAAGAACGGAGGAGTGGCCCCTTGTTCTGGAAAGACTCAGTGAAGCAGTATAGAGCAAAATCAGAACAGGGAAGTGGGAAGGGTTGGGTGGGAAAACAGAGGGTGGAAGGGGACTGATGGGACTTTCAGGGAGTGGGGGTAGAGAAAAGGGGAAATCATTTGAAATGTAAATAAATATATCAATAAATTAAAAAAAAAATAAATAAATAAAAATTCTTGCCAACCAATACATCAAAATGATCATCCACCATGACCAAGTAGGCTTCATCCCAGGGATGCAGTGATGGTTCAATATAAGGAAATCCATCAATGCAATCCACTAGATAAACAAACTCAAAGAAAAAAAAAACATATGATCATCTCATTAGACACAGAAAAAGCATTTGACAAAATTCAGCATCCTTTCATGCTAAAAGTCTTGGAAAGAACAGGAATTCAAGGCCCATACCTAAACATCGTTAAAGCAATATACAGCAAATCAGTAGCCAACATCAAACTAAACAGAGAGAAACTTGAAGCAATCCCACTAAAATCAGGGATTAGACAAGGCTGTCCTCTCTGTCCATAACTTTTCAATATAGTACTTGAAGTTCTAGTTAGAGCAATTAGATATCATAAGGAGATCAAGGGGATACAAACTGGAAAGGAAGAAGTCAAATTATCACTATTTGCAGATGACATGATAGCCTACTTAAGTGACCCAAAAACCTCCACCAGAGAACTTCTACAGCTGATAAACAACTTAAGCAAAGTGGCTGGTTATAAAATCAACTCAAACAAATCAGTTGCCTTCCTATACTCAAAAGACAAGCAGGCTGAGAAAGAAGTTAGGGAAATGACCCCCTTCACAATAGCCACAAACAGCATAAAGTATCTTGGGGTGACTAACCAAACAAGTGAAAGATCTATATGACAAGAACTTCAGGTCTCTGAAGAAGGAAATCGAAGAAGGCCTCAGAAAATGGAAAAATCTGCCATGCTCATAAATTGGCAGGATTAATATAGTTAAAATGGCCATCTTGCCAAAGGCAATCTACAGATTCAGTGCAATCCCCATCAAAACCCCAACCCAGTTCTTCACTGAGTTAGAAAAAGCAATTCTCAAATTCATCTGGAACAACAAAAAACCCAGGATAGCAAAAACTATTCTCAACAACAAAAGAAATTCTGGAGGAATAAGTATCCCTGACTTCAAGCAATACTACAGAGCAATAGTGTTAAATACTGCATGGTATTGGCACCGTGACAGACAAGTAGACCAATGGAATAGAATTGAAGACCCTGAAATGAATCCACACACCTATGGTCACTTGATCTCGACAAAGGAGCTGAAAACATCCAGTGGAAAAAAGATAGCCTTTTCAACAAACCGTGCTGGTTCAATTGGAGGTCACCATGCAGAAGAATGTGAATTGATCCATTCTACTCTCCATGTACTAAACTCCACTGCAAGTGGATCAAGGATCTCCATGTAAAACCAGACACACTGAAACTAATAGAAAAGAAACTGGAAAAAACCCTTGAGGACATGGGCATAGGGGAAAGGTTCCTGAACAGAACACCAATAGCTTATGCTCTAAGATCAAGAATTGACAAATGGGACCTCATAAAATTAAAAATTTCTGTAAGGCAAAGGACACTGTTAAAAGGACAAAACGGCAGCCAACAGTTCCTCAGAAAACTGGACATGACACTTCCGGACGACCCTGCTATACCTCTCCTGGGCATATGCCAAAGGATGCCCCTGCATGCATTAAAGACACATGCTCCATTTTATTCATAGCAGCCTTATTTATAATAGCCAGAAGCTGGAAAGAACCCAGATGTCCGTCAAAGGAGGAATGGATAAAGAAAATGTGGTATATTTACACAATGGAATACTACTCAGCAATTAGAAACAATGAATTCACAAAATTTTTAGGCAAATGATTTGATCTGGAAAATATCATCCTAAGTGAGGTAACCCAATCACAAAAGAATACAAATGGAATGCAATCTCTGATAAGTGGATATTAATTAGCCCAGAATCTCAGAATACCCAAGGTTCAAGTCGCATAACAAATGACTCCCATGAAGAAGTATGGAGAGTGTCCTGATCCTGGAAAGGATTGATCTAGCATTGGATGGGAATATAAGGACAGAGAAAAAGGAGGGAGGTGATTGGAGAATGGGTGGAGAGAAGAAGGTTTATGTGACATATGGTGAGGGGGGTTCTGGGAAAGGGGAAATCATTTGGAATGTAAACAAAGAATATAGAAAATAAAAATATTTAAAAAAAGAGATTTATTTATGTCCTTCATGTGTTCCTCTAACAGCATCCTTACCAGTGCTTTTAAATCCAACTCTTGTTTTTCTGGTGTGTAGGGATATCCAGGATTTGCTATTGTTGGAGAATTAGGTTCAGATGCTGTCATTAATGCCTTGGTTTCTCTTAGTAACTTTTCTACGCTTGCCTTTAGCCATCTAGTTCTCACTGATATTAGATGGTCTTATTGTCATTGGCTGGTGCTTCAACCTACTGTGGACCTTTATGGCTATTTCAGTGACAATGGATGACTGGGTTTCCTCTGGCACAGATTACTGATATGCTGCCTTCCTCTTTTGTGCCTTTGGAGCCCTGCTCACTCTTGCCTCAAAAAATGTTATACTTGAGTTGTCAGGGTGAACCAGGTGTTCTCAGACTGCTCTGTTATGGACCAAAGATGGTGTGTCTGTGATGGGGGTCACTCCCTCTCTTGATTCTCATGTAGGATACAGGCCCCATGATGGACCATCTTGCAGATAAATCGCCTATGTTCTCAGGTCCTGGGCACAGGCAGACCCCTGGAGATTTGCACCTAGAGATCTTAAGCTCAGGATAATACAGTACCTAATGATGTTTTTCTGCCCTGGCAGGCCACAAAGATGGCCACGAGGAGTTGCTCCCTCTGCTGCTCTCCGCCCAGGACACAGGCCCCATGGCCTACCAGCTGGGAGATGAACCACTTGTGTGCTCAGTTCTTGGGTGCAGGCAGACCCCTGGCAGTTTGCATCCCCAGAGATCTAAAGTTCAGGGTGATACAGTACCTAATGATGCTCTTCTGCTCTGGCAGGCAGCGAATATGGCCACGGAGATCTCATACAGATTTCTAATGATGTTTCTGATATAGCAATTCATAGCTTAATTCTGGAAATAAGATTATGCAGAGTGTTTATATTATATCCACTACTCGTGGAGAGTCCATCTATGGCAGGGAAAACTTAAATGCAGCATGAGTATGAGTTCTATCTTGGATCTACCTCATAAATTAAGTTACCATTATTCTAACAAACAATAAAAACATCATATCTAAAGTAATTAAGATTAATTCTACATGATTAGCTGAAGGAATATAAGGTATGTACCTTCTAATCACAGCACTATATACCTCCCTGTGTTTATTCATTATAGAGTATGTAATGGATATGCAACACAGATTAAGATGACATTAATTTATTAAGCACTTGTAAATTAGTTTGGAGAATGATGAAAATATAATAAAAGGCTTGGGCTATAGAATCTAGAAGACTATATGTATTCACAGGTCATAATATTACACAAGAAGATGACATCATTTATCAAAGGTCTGTGAGAATGTCAACTACCTGAGAATTATGAATTAACTCACATGAAATAAAGAATTACTTTTATTTAGTTTATGGGCTTAAAAATGTGGCATCACTAATAAGAAACCTAATTTATTTCCTGTCACATTATACATGTTTCAGTGTCATAGTCAAGAATATGTTTAAACCTTAGCAACTGCAAATTTAGTATCATCTGATTCATAAATCACCATGGAAGGTAAATCCAGGCCATTTATGAATTTCAGTTTGATGAGAATCACCACTAGCAATGACATAAAGGGACCCCAGCTTTCCCTTTAGTACTTTTAATTTGGTTACTAAGTCTATTGGAGGCAACCATGCCCAGTGATATTTTCTTATTATTCTCATGACATCTTTTTATTACTTCTATCCCTGAGCCTATATGAGTTTTAATAAAATGAAGTGATAACAGCCACTGGAGTGTACTACAAGGCAGTTGAGTTAGAGCTGACCCAGTGGCAATTTACCAATCATAGTGCAGAGCCATTTCATACCATTAGCTTTTCAATAAATATACTTTGCTGTTGAGAAGTAGGTCAGAAGAAGGCTCATAAATGAACAGATGGAAAAAGATAAAAAATAAGAAAAGTAGATATACTAAAACCTGTTGAATAAAACACATTAAGAACTGTAACAGCTATGTCTCAATAATGCTGCTTTTGAAAAACAGAGAAGAGATAGAAGACTGTTCTGTCTGCAGGGCCTTTAAAGCTGTAATAGCATAAGGAAGCAATTTAGGTGAGTATCTCACATGATTTAAGTTCTTTCAATTCAATATTTGAACTATATGGATCATCAGAAGAACATTCTGGTTTGAAAGTATAGTTTTATGTCATTGCTTTTAATTCTCAACTAAGAGCTCTTTCAGATTTTTTTGTTTGCAGTAAATAAAAACTACAATATCAAGTATTAGTGTAAATATTTTATGTAGTGTATGAAAGCAATTACAAATCTAAGAATACCATGCAAAGCTTTCCCCATGCTTTCCCGCTTTAGTTGAACTGATTATTTTGTCTTATGTTTTTCAATAATGAATGGGCTGCTATTACCATAAATATTTATAAAATATATTCTGAGGCATATATTTTATTAATTCATTTATTTTATTTGACATGAACCAATAAAACAGACATTCATAAATGTCTGATGGAACTGACATTCATAAATTCATTATGGAAATTCATTAAAATTATTCTAGTGTTTCAAACTAAGGAGGCAACTATGGCACCAAATATTTAGTACTTTTTTGCATTTCCTTGGATCCAGGATAAGCTAACTATTAGATTTTCCATAATTTTAGTATAATAGAAAAATGTTTAGAAATCACATTCAAAAATTAATTAACTGATGATTGAAATTGTTAGCAATGACAGATAGAAACCAAAATTCCAACTCAATTCTTCATAGAGTTAGAGCCATTTTCAAATTCATCTGGAATAACAAAAAACTCAGGATAGAGAAAACTATGCTCAGCAGTAAATAACTTCTGGGTGAATCACCATACCTGACCTCAATTGTGACTAAAATATACTGTATGGTAATGGTACAGAGACAGGCAGGAAAATCAGTGTAATAGAATTGAAGATCCAAAAATGAACCCACACACCTATGGTCACTTGATCTTTGACAAAGGAGCTAAAGCCATCCCCTGGAAAAAAAAGACAGCATTTTCAACAAATGGTGCTGGTTCAACTGTAGGTTAGCAAGTAGAAGAATTCAAATTGATCTACTTTTATGTGCCTGTACAAAGCTCAAGTCCAAGTGGATCAAGAACCTCCACATAAAACCAGATACACTGAAACTAATAGAGGAGATAGTGGGGAAGAGCCTTGAAGATGTGGGCACAGGGGAAATTTCCCTGAAGAGAATAACAGTGGCTTATGCTCTAACTAACATCAACAATCAACAAATGGTACACGGAAAACTTGCAGATCTTCTGTAAGGCAAAGGAGTCTGTCAATCGGACAAAACAGCAACCAACAGATTGGGAAAAGATCTTTACCGATCCTACATCTGATAAAGGGCTAATATCCAATACTGTGCAATTTTATATGCAATCAAATGAGAAGTGTCTTAGTCCTACTCTGGCTGGGAAGAAACACCATAGCAAGAGCAACATGGAGTGGAAAGGGTATATTGACTTAAACGTCCACATTGTACTCCATCATGAAGGAAGTCGGTATAGGAATTCAAACAGCACCAGAACTTAAAACCAACAGCAGGGCCATGGAGGAATGCTGATTACTGGCTTTTGCTCAGCCTGCTTTCTTGGGGATCCCAGAACCACCAGCTCAAAGACGGCACCATCCACCATGGTGGTGGGCCCTTGTCCATCAGACACTAAATAAAAGGAAACTTTATAGTCTTGCCTACAGCCTAATGTTATTTCAGCAATTTCTTAATTAAACTTCTATCAGATTATTTTTTTATATTTCAAGCTGACAAAAAACTATCAAGCACAAACAGTTATAGTCATTAGTAAAATATCTCAATATACTGTATTAATCATCATAAAAATGTAAAAATTCCTCATCTTGTTGCAATTACGTTCCATTACAGCACTTTAAACATGTATGTGGATACAGTCAAATATTTTTAAAAAATGATATTTTAAATTATAGTAAAATTTGGATATGTACCTTATATTTGGTTCTATAGCCAAGTAATTCTATTGCTAAAAGCACAAAATGTTATGAAATATTGCCATTTTAGAAATCTGAGTTAGACGGTGTATATATGCATGCCTTTGTGTGTGTATGTGTTTACCAAAATTATTTTTCTTCAATTTGATTATTACAAAAAATAAAATGCAAAACACTTCATATCCAAATAGAAAAAATAAATTAGCAAGAAAAATTTTATATTAAAATTCTAAGTGAATGGAACATTTATAATGCATAAAGAAAAACAGCATATTTTCTGATGACCATGTCCATCTGTGATTATTTACTTTCTTTTTTTTTTAATATTTTTATTTTCTATATTCTTTGTTTACATTCCAAATGATTTCCCCTTTCCCAGATCCCCCCTCCCCATATGTCCCATAAACCTTCTTCTTTCCATCCATTCTCCAATCACCTCCCTCCTTTTTTTTCTCTGTCCTTATATTCCCCTCCAATGCTAGATCAATCCTTTCCAGGATCAGGACCTTGTCCATACTTCTTCATGGGAGTCATTTTTTATGCAATTTGTGCCTTGGGTATTCAGGGCTTCTGGGCTAATTAATATCCACTAAAAAATGTACCCCATTTTTTAATAGGGTTATTTGGTTCCCTGGGGTCTAACTTCTTGAGTTCTTTGTATATATTGGATATTAGCCCTCTATCAGATGTAGGGTTGGTGAATATCCTTTCCCAATTTGATGGTTGCCATTTTGTCCTTTTAACAGTGTTCTTTGCCTTACAGAAACTTTGTAATTTTATGAGGTCCTATTTGTCAATTCTTGATCTTAGAGCATAAGCTATTGGTGATCTGTTCAGGAACTTTTCCCCCATGCCCATGTCCTCTAGGGTCTTCCCCAGTTTCTTTTCTATTAGTTTCAATGTGTCTGGTTTTACATGGAAGTCCTTGATCCACTTGGAGGGAAGTTTAGTACATGGAGATAAGAATGGACCAATTTGCATTCTTCTGCATGCTGACCTCCAATTGAACAAGCACCATATGTTGAAAATGCTATCTTTTTTCCACTGGATGATTTTGGCTCCTTTGTCAAAGATCAAGTGACCATAGGTGTGTGGGTTCATTTCTGGATCTTCAATTCTATTCCATTGGTCCACTTGGCTGTCACTGTGCCAATACCATGCAGTTTTTAACACTATTGCTCTGTAGTATTGCTTGAAGTCAGGGATACTGATTCCCCCAGAATTTCTTTTGTTGTTGAGAATAGTTTTAGCTATCCTGGGTTTTTTGTTATTCCAGATGAATTTGAGAGTTTCTTTTTCTAACTCTGTGAACAGCTGAGTTGGTATTTTGATGGGGATTGCATTGAATCTGTAGATTGCTTTTGGCAAGATGGCCATTTTAACTATATTAATCCTGCCGATCCACAAGCATGGCAGATTTATCCATTTTCTGAAGTCTTCTTTGATTTCCCTCTTCAGAGACCTGAAGTTCTTGTCATATAGATCTTTCACTTGTTTGTTTAGAGTCACACCAAGACACTTTATATTGTTTGTGGCTATTGTGAAGGGGGTCATTTCCCTAACTTCTTTCTCAGCCTGTTTTTCCTTTGAGTATAGGAAGGCAACTGATTTGCTTGAGTTTATTTTATAACCAGCCACTTTGCTGAAGTTGTTTATCAGCTGTAGGAGTTCTCTGGTGGAGGTTTTCAGGTCACTTAAGTAGACTATCATGTCATCTGCAAATAGGGATAATTTGACTTTTTCTTTTCCAATTTGTATTCCCTTGACCTCCTTATGTTGTCTAATTGCTCTAGCTAGAACTTCAAGTACTATAATGAAAAGATATGGAGAGAGAGGACAGCCTTGTCTAGTCCCTGATTTTAGTGGGATTGCTTTAAGTTTCTCTTCCTTTAGTTTGATGTTGGCTACTGGTTTGCTGTATATTGCTTTAAGGATGTTTAGGTATGAGCCTTGAATTCCTGTTATTTCCAAGACTTTTAGCATGAAAGGATGCTGAATTTTGTCAAATGCTTTTTGTGCATCTAATGAGATGATCATATGTTTTTTTTTCTTTGAGTTTGTTTACGTAGTGGATAGCATTGAAAGATTTCCTTATATTGAACCATCCCTGCATCCCTGGGATGAAGCCTACTTGATCATGGTGGATGATCGCTTTGATGTGTTCTTGGATTCGGTTGGCAAGAATTTTATTAAGTATTTTTGCATCAATATTCATAAGAAAAATTGGCCTGAAGTTCTCTTTCTTTGTTGGATCTTTGTGTGGTTTTGATATCAGCAAATTTGTGGCTTCATAGAACGAGTTGGGTAGAGTTCCTTCTGTTTCTATTTTGTGGAATAGTTTGAAGAGTATTGGTGTTAGGTCTTCTATGAAGGTCAGATAGAATTCTGTACTGAAGCCATCTGGTCCCATGCTTTTTTTGGTTGGGAGACTTTCTATGACCCTTTTTATTTCTTCAGGTGTTCTGGGACTGTATAGTTATCTGTTTGATCCTGATTTAGTTTTGGTGTTGGATATCTGTCTAGGAAACTCTCCATTTCCTCCAGATTCTCCAGTTGTGTTGAGTATAGGCTTTTGTAGTAGGATCTAATGATTTTTTTTTTGATTTTCCTCAGTTTCTGTTGTTATATCTCCCTTTTCATTTCTAAGTTTGTTAATCTGGATACTGTCTCTGTGCCCTTTGGTTAGTCTGGCTAAGGGTTTATCTATCTTGTTGATTTTCTCAAAGAACCAGCTCCTGGTTTTGTTGATTCTTTGTATGGTTCTCTTTGTTTCTACTTGATTGATTTCGGCCCTGAGTTTGATGATTTCCTGCCTTCTACTCCTCCTGGGTGAAATAGCGTCTTTTGGTTCCAGGGCTTTCAGGTGTGTCATTAAGCTGTTAGTGTATGCTCTCTCCATTTTCTTTTTGGAGGCACTTAGGGCTATGAGTTTTCCTCTTAGCACTGCTTTCATTGTGTCCCATAGATTTGGGTATGTTGTGTCTTCATTTTCATTAAGTTCTAAAAAGTGTTTAATTTCTTTCTTTATTTCTTCATTGAGTAGAATATTGTTCAGTTTCCACATGTATGTGGGTTTTCTGTTGTTTTTGTTGCTATTGAAGACCACTTTTACTCCATAGCGATCTGATAGGAGGCATGGGATTAGTTCGATCTTCTTATATTTGTTGAGGTCTGTCTTGTCACCAATTATATGGTCCATTTTGGAGAAGGCACCATGAGGTGCTGAGAAAAAGGTATATTCTTTTGCTTTAGCATAGAATGTTCTCTCTCTCTCTCTCTCTCTCTCTCTCTCTCTCTATATATATATATATATATATATATATATATATATATATCTTAAATCTAATTTGTCCAAAGCTTCAATTAGTTTCATTGTGTCCCTGATCATTTTCTGTTTTCCTGATCGGTCCATTGAGTAAAGTGCAGTGTTGAAGTCACCCACAATTCTTGTTTTAGGTGAAATGTGTGCTTTGAGCTTTAATAGTTTCTTTTATGAATGAGGGTGCCCTTGCATTTGGAGCATAGATATTTAGGATTGAGAGTTCTTCTTGTTGAATTTTTCCTTGACCAGCAAGAAGTGTCCCTCAGGGTCTCTTTTGATGACTTTGGGTTGAAAGTCAATTTTATCTGATATTAGAATGGCTACTCCAGCTTGTTTCCTGAGACCATTTGCTTGTAAAACGGTCTTCCAGCCTTTTACTCTAAGGTAGTGTTTGTCTTTGCCCCTGAGGTGTGTTTCCTGTATGCAGGAAAATGTAGGGTCCTGTTTACGTATCCAGTCGGTTAGTCTAGGTCTTTTTATTTGTGCATTGAGTCCATTGATGTTAAGAGAAATTAAGGAATAGTGATTGTTACTTCCTGTCATTTTTGATGTTAGTTTTTAAATTTGATTGGTTATCTTCTTTTGGGTTGGATGAGAGAAGGTTTCTATCTTGCCTTTTGCAGGGTGAAATTTTCCTCCTTGTATTGGTGTTTTCCTCCTATTATCCTTTGTAGGGCTGGGTTTGTGAATAAATATTGGGTAAACTTGGTTTTGTCATGGAAATCTTAGTTTCTCCATCTATGGTGATTGAGAGTTTTGCTGGGTATAGTAGTTTTGGCTGGCATTTGTGTTCTCTTAGAGTCTGCATGAGATCTGCCCAGGATCTTCTAGCTTTCATAGTCTCAGGTGAAAAGTCTCGTGTGATTCTGATAGGTCTTCCTTTATATGTTACTTGGCCTTTTTCTCTTACTACCTTTAATATTCTTTCTTTGTTTAGTACATTTGGGGCTTTGATTATTATGTGACAGGAGGTTATTTCTGTTCTGGTCCAGTCTGTTTGGAGTTCTGTAGGCTTCCTGTACATTCATGGGCATCTCTCTCTTTAGGTTAGGGAAGTTTTCTTCCATAATTTTATTGAAGATATTTGCTGGCCCTTTACGTTGTAAACATTTACTCTCATCTATTCCTATAATCCTTAGGTTTGTTCTTCTCATTGTGTCCTGGATTTCCTGGATATTTTGGGTTACAAGCTTTTTGCATTTTGCTTTTTCTTTAACTGTTAAGTCCATGGTTTCTATGGTATCTTCAGCATCTGAGATTCTTTCTTCTATCTTTTGTATTCTGTTGTTGATATTTGCATCTATGTCTCCTGATTTCTTCCCAAGGTTTTCTATCTCCAAAGTTGTCTCCCTTTGAGATTTCGTAGTTGTTTCTACTTCTGATTTTATATCCTGGATGGTTTTGCTTAGCTCCTTCACTTGCTTGTTTGTGCTTTCCTGTAATTCTTCAAGAGATTTTTGTGTTTCCTCTTTCATGACCTCAGCCTGGTGACCAAAGTTCTCCTGTATTTCTTTAAGTGATTTTTGCATGTCCTCCTTATTGGCTTTTGTATTCTCCTGAATTTCTTTCAATGATTTTTTTGTTTCCCTTGTAAGGGCTTTTAACTTTTGAACCATATTCTCCTGAATTTCTTTAAGTATGTCCTTCATGTGTACCTGTACCAGCATCATGACCAGTGATTTTAAATCCAAATCTTGTTTTTCTGGTGTGATGGGGTATCCAGGACATGCTGTTAAAGGAGAATTGGGTTCAGATGCTGCCATACTGCCTTGATTTCTGTTAGTAACGTTCCTGCGTTTGCCTTTTGCCTTCTAGTTCTCACTGGTGTTAGTTGGTCATGTTGTCAATGCTGGACTCACCAGTGTAAGCTGCCTCATCCCAGGTGGCCTCTGGTGCACAGCTGACCTCTTGCACTGCCTGGAGACAGGGTGCTGTGGCCCAGGCTGTTCAGATCTGGAAGCAGACACCTGAAGGCTCCTGCAAGGGCCTGCTGTACTCAGCAGAGCACTCCTCCCAGCCGGCCTCCCAGATGCCCCTCTTGCCTCTTGCAGGACCTGGAGATGTGGCGTTGCAGCCCAGGTTGTTCTGGCTCCCGAAGCGGAGATCTGAGGGCTCCTGCCAGAGGCCTCAGGACTGGAACCTAAGCTCCGTGCCACTAGAGCAAGCTGTGTGCTCCCATTCTGCTTCCGGGTGCACACCAGGTCTCTTGCACTTCCTGGAGACCGAGTGCTGTGGCCCAGGCTGTTCAGATCCCGAAGCAGACACCTGAAGGCTCCCACAGGGGCCTGCTGGACTCACCAGAGCACATTGACTCCTCCCAGCCGGCCTCCTGGATGTCCCTCTTGCCTCTTGCAGGACCTGGAGATGTGGTTGTGCAGCCCAGGCTGTTCTGGATCCCGAAGCAGAGATCTGAAGGCTCCCGCCAGAGGCCTCAGGACTGGAACCTAAGCTCCATCAATTATTTACTTTCAAAATTTATATACATATATACACAATCTTGAATATCCCTAAAAGTAGATGCCTGAAAATATAAATTAAATAATATACAAATTAAATAGTAATGAGTATAAAATTGAGGGATGATTATAATATATAACATATATTATTTTCTACTATTAATGTATTTGAAAAATTGGTATTAGAAAATACTGCTATTGAAAAGTATCTAACTAATTTGAGAATATTATATATTTTAAGTGTATCTATAAAGTAGATATCTTGAAAATTGTGAACAGGTCTCGAGCTGAACAGAAGTATTAGGAATTTCAACCTGCAAATTAACCTCAATATTTTAGAATCTCTAATTTTGAAACACAGAGAATAAACAATAAGTCATTTAATAAATAGTAATCTTAAACATTTGTTTTGACACGACTGAGCTTTCAGTAAAAATAATATGCTGTAGTTAAGTTTTAACTTAATCTGAAATATATTAAATTTTAGATGAGTGTTTTATAGAGGAAAAAACAACAACAACAAAATCAGTTTTATGATAAAATTTAAAAGATATTATTTGGATGTCAGGCTTCACTCTGTTGGCAGCTTGAATAGTGGTTCCTGATACCATGGATATGACTGCTAGACAACAGAAAGGAAGCTTTCAGATTAGATCCATTTCAACTAATCTGAGTTCTGTTCCCTAGATGCGTGGTGTCATTTGAAATAGGAGCCCACTGTTAATACTTCAGAGGCTACTGAGGGCTACATCATACTGTATATTATTTGGTAGTCACTTGTAATGTCTTCACTAATCAAATAATCTACTACCACCACTTTGTTAAATCAGCTTTATTCATAAGTACATTATATATTTAATTCTTATCCTTACACACTCAGAGAAGTCTGGCTATCACACTTCATCAAAAAGGCCTCTGTTTACATATCACAAAAAGCCACAACTGGACACCTTGTAGAGATCTACTCATTATGGGGAGGTCAGTCCCAATGAGTACAAATGTCTCACAGTTTCTGCATCACATGAGAAACTTGGCAGATGAGAGAATGGAAAGACTGAAAGGGCTAAACAACAAATAATCAATCTGCTGTTGAAGAGTATTGAATAGAAATGACTGCATAATCAAGATCTGACATATGTTTATATTTATCAGTAGACTTGCAAGTTCAGACAGGATTTATGGATTTTACAAGGAGTCACACCCCTGAACAAGTAATTAGACACAAATGATGACTGCTGAAGGAGAAGGAGCTACCTTCTTCCAGGAATGAACTCCCTAATTGGTTGTTAAATACAAAGTGATGAGCACTGAATACACACACACACACACACACACACACACACACACACACACAAACACACTGAACTCAGCATGTTTTATATTAACAATAATAGTTTAGGGCAAATAGGCTATCAATTTGTCAGTGAAGGAAGAATATAAAGGAGTTAAAGTATATGGACTTGGGAAATGGAGTGAGGAAGGGTAAGAAAAAGTAATTTAGTTATATTTTAATTAAAGTGTATAAAATGAATGTAAATAAAATTTATACCTTTTACAATGCTGAGATAAGTAAACTTTTTACATCTATTGATATTAAATCAGATTAAATACTAGAGTCAGTTTTTAACTAGATATTGGTGTTCAGGTCATATTTTCGATTCATGATTATATATCCTAGATATATAATCTAAGATGATAAATATAAATCATTGTCTCAACTGCTTATCACCATTATATATTTTAGAAATTCCTCAAAACTGTTATTTGTAATTAACCAGCATGCACCATCACTTGCTAAAATTTCGAAAAGCACAATAATTCTAAAGTAAAATAATAAATTGATAAAAGTTTATAAACCAAAGCAAAGTATAGAAACCATGTTGTAAGTGCATTCAGATGACTTTTATGTGCTATATCACAGCTGCCCCTTGACTCCCTCCAGGGGTGTAGTAGTTTGACTAGTTTTGGCACCCATAGATTCATGTGTCCCAATGTTTGGTCATATGGAATAGCACTATTAGGAGGTGTCATTAGGAGGTGTGGATTATGAGTGGCCTTGTAGGAGGAAGTATGTCATGATGGGGGTGAGCTTTGAAGACTCCTATGATCAAGCTCTACCCACTATAGAATTCCAGACCCTATTCCTGGAAGCCTTTCTTTGAAGATACAGAACTCACCTTCTTCAGCACTATGTCTGCCTGCATGCTGCCATGGTTCCCACCTTGATGATAATGGGCTGGACCTCTGAAATTTTAAGCTCGCCCCCAATTAAATGTTTTCCTTTAAAGCAATGGAAACCCCAAACTAGGACAAGGGGGTATATTCTGAACAACTTATCATATATTGTCCATTTTCATTTGGAACCTACTGACTTATTGCCCAACAGCATGTGATTCAAAGTCCTCCAAACCTTACTTCATTTTAAAGTATTAATTTTGGTCCTAATTCTTACCTTTGTATATTCTTTAACATCAGGGGAACTCAAACTGGATATAACTCTTTGAAGCCCTGAAGTTGAAGAAATGAATTTGCCTCTTGTATTTACAGGTACTTCAGAAAATATTCTCAAAAGAGTCAAACTTTTAACTTACATTCTGTCAAGGAATGGCTAGAATAGAAATAAAGATATAAATTAATCATCCATAAAAGTTAAACATTAATCATATTAAAATGAATACCCTCTCTCCTTGGACTTCACAAACTACTAGGTAGATTAAGCATACATAGTAAATAAAGTGGAGAGCTAATTAAATATTGCCATTCATCTTATTATATTTAGAATGATAGTATAATTTAAGAAAGCAGAAAATATTAAAAAAACCAAAAATTTATGTAAAGATGTATTGTTCTATAACACTACACAAGATCAAACAAATAATGATACTAGCAAGAAATAAAGTGTACTTTGGTTTGCATCGATCTATCCACTTAAAAGGGGGATGAGAGTAAGTTTTTAAAACTATATTCATAAATGTGGAATTATTTGCAGTTAAATTCCTAATTGGATTGAGTACAAACTATTCAAAATATTTTTGGGTATTGATTTTTTATATGCTTAAGATATTTACTTACAGATGTAATTGTTGAAATGATTTTAAAATTTTGGAAGCCACTGTGTGTATGATTACATGGAAGTTTTGAAACATATGAAAATAAAGCAAAACTGTATTTCCCAAGGTCCCTTTCACCTGACCTATGAAGCAAGGATGCTCACCACTGATCTTGCCACTCATGTTTAAGGGCATGCAGTGTAAGCAAGCTTGATCCTTGATACACACACATGAGACGTTTCTAGAGTGCAGAGGAGAAAGGGTTAGAAAAAGGGTGTAGAGATAGTGTATAGAGGAAAGAGGGTATAAAAGAGAAAGTGGATAGAGGAGGTTTAGAGAGAGGATGCTGTTCTCCAGGCTCTTTTATTATAAATAGCCTTAAACCAGTACCAACAAACGTGAGCAGTTTTAACAAAAACTACTATTAATCTCCTAGTTTTCTCTAAAGCATCTTGTGAAGTCAGCATTCCTGAAGAGTGTGACTACAAAAAGCTGGTTAAGGGAACTAAGGTACAGACTTTTCTTTCCTTTCTGTTCTTTTTATTTTTTATTTTTGTAGATTGCTTTTTTATTCGATATATTCTTTATTTACATTTCAAGTGATTTTCCCTTTCCCGGATGCCCCCTCCCCAAAAGTCCCATAAGCCCTCTTCCCTCCCCCTCTTCCCCAATCCACCCCTTCCCACTTCCCTGTCCTGGAATTCCCCAGACAGGGAAGCTTTTCCAGGACCAGGGGCCACTCCTTCTTTCTTCTTGGACACCATTTGTTATGTGCATTCTGTCCTGGGTATTCCAAGCTTCTAGGCTACTATCGATTTATCAGTGAGTACATGCCATGAGTGTTCTTTTGAGACTGGGTTACCTCACTTAGGATGTTGTTCTCCAGCTCCACCCATTTGCCTAAGAATTTCATGAATTCATTATTTCTAATGACTGAATAGTACTCCATTGTGTAAATACACCACATTTTCTGTATCCATTTCTTCATCGAGGGACATCTGGGTTCTTTCCAGCTTCTGGCTATTATAAATAGGGCTGGTATGAGCATAGTGGAGCATGTATCCTTATTAAATGCTGGGGAATCTTCTGAGTTTATGTCCAGGAGTGGTATAGCGGGGTCCTCTGGATGTATCATTCCCAGTTTTCTGAGAAACTGCCAGACTGACTTCCAGAGTGGTAGTACCAGCTTGCAACCCCACCAGCAGTGGAGGAGTGTTCCTCTTTCTCCACATCCTCACCAGTACCTGTTTTCTCCTGACTTTTTGATCTTAGCCATTCTCACTGGTGTGAGGTGAAATCTCAGGGTTGTTTTAATTTGCATTTCCCTGATGACTAAGGATGTTGAACATTTCTTTAAGTGCTTCTCAGCCATTCAATAGTCCTCAGGTGAAAATTCTTTGTTTAGCTCTGTACCCCATATTAAGGGGCATATTTGGCTGTCTGGAGTCTACCTTCTTGAGTTCTTTGTATATCTTGGATATAAACCCTCTGTTGGATGTAGTGTTGGTAAATATCTTTTCCCAATTTGTTGATTGTCGTTTTGTCCTTTTGACAATGTCCTTTGTCTTACAGAAATTTTGTAGTTTTATGAGGTTCCATTTGTCATTTCTTAATCTCAGACCATAAGCTATTGTTTTTCTGTTGAGGAAATTTCCCCTGTGCCCGTGTCCTCAAGGGTCTTCCCCAGTTTCTTTTCTATTAGTTTCAGTATGTCTGGTCTTATGTGGAGGTTCTTGATCTACTTGGACTTGAGCTTAGTGCAAGAAGATAAGAATGGATCAATTTGCATTCTTTTGCATGCTGACGTCCTGTTGAACCAGCACCATTTGTTGAAGAGGCTATCTTTTTCCACTGGATGATTGTAGCTCTTTTGTCTAAGATCAAGTGACCATAATTCTGTGGGTTCATTTCCGGATCTTCAATTCTATTCCATTGATCTACTTGCCTGTCACTGTAACAATACCATGCAGTTTTTAACACAATTGCTCTGTAGTACTGCTTGAGGTCGGTGATACTGATTCCCCCAGAAGTTCTATTACTATTGAGAATAGTTTTATCTATCTGGGGTTTTTTGTTATTCCAGATGAATTTGAGAATTGCTATTTCTAAGTCTATGAAGAACTGAGTTGGGATTTTGATGGGGATTGCATTGAATCTGAATATTGCTTTTGGCATGATGGCCATTTTAACTATATTAATCCTGCCAATCCAAGAACATGACAGAATTTTCCATTTTCTGAGGTCTTCTTCAATTTCTTTCTTCAAAGACTTGAAGTTCCTGTCATACAGATCTTTCACTTGTTTGGTTAGAGTCACACCAAGATACTATATATTGTTTGTTGCTATTGTGAAGGGTGTCATTTCCCTAATTTCTTTCCCAGCCTGTTTATCCTTTGAATATAGGAAGGCTACTGATTTGTTTGAGTTAATTTTATATCCAGCCACTTTGCTGAAGTTGTTAATCAGCAGTAAGAGTTCTCTGGTGGAGTTTTTTTTGGGTCACTAATTATACTATCTTATCATCTGCAAATAGTGATAATTTGACTTCTTCCTTTCCAATTTGTATTTCTTTGACCTCCTTGTGTTGTTCAATTGCTCTAGCTAGAACTTCAAATACTTTATTGAATAAATATGGAGAGAGAGGGCAGCTTTGTCTAGTCCCTGATTTTAGTGGGATTGCTTCAAGTTTCTCTCCATTTAGTTTGATATTGGCTATTGGTTTGCTGTATTGCTTTTACTATGTTTATTATGGGACTTGAATTCCTGTTCTTTCCAAGACTTTTAGCATGAAAGGATGATGAATTTTGTCAAGTCCTTTTTCAGCATCTAATGAAATGATCATGTGGTTTTTTTTCTTTGAGTTTGTTTATGTAGTGGATTACATTGATGGATTTCCATATATTGAACCATCCCTGCATCCCTAGGATGAAACCTACTTCATATAGGTGAATTGTTTTGATATGGTCTTGGATTCAGTTGGCAAGAATTTTATTGAGGATTTTTGCATAGATAGTCATAAGGGAAATTGGTCTAAGGTTCTCTTTTTTTGTTGGATCTTCGTGTGGTTTTGGTATCAGCAAAATTGTGGTGTCATAGAACGAGTTGGGTAATGTTCCTTCTGTTTCTATTTTGTGGAATAGTTGGAAGAGTATTGGCAATAGGTCTCCTTTGAATCTCTGATAAAATTCTGCACTAAAGCCATCTGGTCCTGTGCTTTTTTTTTTTGGTTGGGAGACTGTCAATGACCACTTCTATTTCTTTAGGGTTTATGGGTCCATTGAGATGGTTTATCTGATCCTGATTAAATTTTGGTAATTGGTATCTGTCTAGGAAATTGTCCATTTCATCCAGATTTTCCAGTTTTCTTGAGTATAGGCTTTTGTAGTAGGATAGTATAATTTTTTGGATTTCCTCAGTTTCTGTTGTTATATCACCCTTTTCATTTCTGATTTTGTTAATTTGTGTACTGTGTCTGTGCCCTTTGGTTAGTCTGGCTAAAGGTTTATCTATCTTGTTGATTTTCTCAAAGAACCAGCTCCTACTTTTGTTGATAATTTGTATAATTCTTTTTGTTTCAACTTGGTTGATTTCAGCCCCAAGTTTCATGCTTTTCTGCCTTCTACCCATCTTGGGTATATTAGCTTCTTTTTGTTCTAAAGCTTTCAAGTGTTCTGTTAAACTGCTAATGTATGATCTCTCCAGCTTCTTTTTGTAGGAATTAAGAGCTATGAGTTTTCCTTTTAGCACTGCTTTCATTGTGTTCATAAATTTGGGTATATTGTGCCTTCATTTTCATTAAGTTCTAAAAAGTCTTTGATTTCTTTCCTTATTTCTTCCTTGACCAAGGTATCATTGAGTAGATAATTGTTCAGCTTCCATGTGTATTGTGCTTTTTGTTGTTTTTGTTGCTATTGAAGACAACCCTTATTCCATAGTGATCTGATAGGAGGCATGGAATTAGTTCGATCATCTTATATCTTTTGAGGTCTGTTTTGTGACCAATTATATGGTCAGTTTTGGAGAAGGTACCATGAGGTGCTGAGAAGAAGGCACATACTTTTGATTTAGGTTGAAATGTTCTATAGATATCTATTAAGTCCATTTGGTCCAAAACTTCTGTTAGTTTCACTGTGACTCTGTTTAGTTTGTGTTTCCCTGACCTGTCCATTGAAGAGAGTGGGATGTTTAAGTCCCCCAAAATTATTGTGTGGGATATGATGTATGCTTTAAGCTTTAATAAAGTTTCCTTTAAGAATGCAGGTACCCTTATATTTGGGGCATAGTTGCTCAAAATTGAGAGTTCTTCCTGGTAGATTTTTTCCTTTGATGAGTATAAAGTGGCCTTCTGTATCTTTTTTGATGACTTCTGGTTGAAAGTCTATTTTATCTGATATTAGAATGGCTACTCCTGCTTGTTTCCTGGAACCATGTGCTTGGAGAACTGTTTTTCAGCCTTTTACCCTTAGGTAGTGTTTGTCTTTGACACTGAGATGTGTTTCCTGTATGCAGCAAAATGTTGGGTCTTGTTTACAAATCCAGTCTGTTAGTCTATGTCTTTTTATTGGGAAATTGAGTCTATTGATGTTAAGAAATATTAAGGAATAGTGATTGTTGCCTCCTTCTGTTTTTGATGTAATGTTTATGTTTGTGTAGTTATTGTCTTTTGGGTTTGGTGAGAGGAGATTATTTTCTTGCTTTTTATTATGTGTAGTTTCTCTCCCTTTATTGGTGTTTTCCATTCATTATCCTTTGACAGGCTGGATTTGTGGAAAGATACTGTGTAAATTTGTTTTTGTCATGAAAAACCTTGGTTTCTCCATTTATGGTAATTGAAAGATTTGCTAGATTTAGCAGTTTGGGTTGGCATTTGTGTTCCCTTAGGGTCTGCATGACATCAGCCCAGGCTCTTCTGGCTTTCATACTCTCTGGTGAGAAATCTGGTGTAATTCTCCTAGGTCTACCTTTATATGTTACTTGACCCTTTTCCCTTATGCTTTTAATATCCTTTCTTTGTTTAGTACATTCGGTGTTTTAATTATTATATGACGGGATGAATTTCTTTTCTGGTCGAATCTATTTCGAGTTCTGTAGGTTTTTTGTATGTTCATGTGTCATGGTCCATCCCAGCCGGGAACTAAATCCGAGGGGTAATTCTGGATATCAGGAGAGGAAACAGGTCGGGCAAGTGACAAACATACACAACCACACACAGAAGTGGCTTGAATCTGACTGTATTTTTCTGGGTATCTCCTAGTCCAGTCAAGTTAACATCTCAAATTAAGCATCACATTCATCTGTTAAAGCTTCAGTTTTCTCTGGCAGTACAGGGTGTTTACCCATAGTCCAGGGCACATGCGGTTAAACTGCTTTTTCATCATTGCCCCACTGTCCCGCTAGCCTAGGAGCTGAGGAAAGATGGTTCCCGTGCCTGCTGTTTTGGGTGAAGATGGTGGCATTGCAGAGCTTGGAGAGCCTCCTGGCCCGCACTGTCCTCCCAAGAGCACTTCCATCTAGTCTGCCCATTGCATTCTTCCCTCTGCCATGCCTGGGACTGCCATGGGCCCCCTGGTGATCAAAGCTCTGGTAGCAGCCTCTAGCCCCCAGCCCAGTGAACTAACTGGCTGCAGCCCTTAGGCCTAGCCTAATGAACTAACTAACTACCCAGAGTGTCTCTCTGAGTAAGAAGTATCTACAGTCTCCTGAATCACACCTGGATAAGCTAAAAATGTTGTTTTGTCCAAAGACTCCCTGGGTGGGGTCTGCAAAACTAAAGCAGTTCCTCACAAGCTTTCAGTGAGGCAAATCACACCTAGATAAATTAGGAATGTTGTTTAACAGACACTGAATCTTTCAATCCAGGTGAGCCGGGGTGGAGACAGCCTCTCTGCTTAACAAGCAAGGTCAAGAGTTAAAGGCGGAACAGGATTAACTTGTCTATGGATGTCCTTGAGGTAACCAATTCAGTTGCAAAACAGAAAGGTGTGCCTCTGGGATTGGGGGAGATAGCTTTGAGCTATGTACCAACTCAAATGTAAATTCTTTCTATATTGCCCAACACCCACTTCTTCCAAAGACTTTGTATAAGGTTCTTCTAATGTAAATATCCTTAGTCTGGGCCTATTGTGTCAAATCCATCTGCCCTGCAAGAAAGACTAAAAACAAGAAGGAACCTGTGATTTTAGGACTCCTGGAAATTTTTACTGCCTGCTAAAAATGCTTTTTCTACTACATTTGGAGCCATATTACTTATATATCCTGTTGAGAGATAAATGTAATTACATGAACAACTGGAGCAAAGCGTTGCAGAATTTTTTGGCCTCAAGATGGATTCTTTTATATCTTAATATTCTCCGTATTCTTAGTCCCAGGCACTAGGAAGGAGAGCTTCAGAATTATAGTAAATTGCCAAATGAGATTTTCAGCTTCTGTACTTACAGGGTGTTCTGCAAAATTCCCAGGAGACATTTCTTGCCTCTGTCTATAAAAAATTGTTTTACAGGTTTCACTGGGCCACTGCGGCATTAATGGGCATCTCTTTCTTTAGGTTAGGGAAGTTTTCTTCTGTAATTTTGTTGAAGAAATTTACTGGTCCTTTCAGTTGGAGATCTTCACTCTCTTCTATGCCTATAATCCTTAGATTTGGTCTTCTCATTTTGTCCTGGATTTCCTGGATATTTTGGGTCAGGAGCTTTTTGCATTTTTCATTTTCTTTGACTATTGTATCAATGCTTTCTATGGTATCTTCTGCATCTGAGATTCTCTCTTCCATCTCTTGTATTCTGTTGTTGATGCTTGGATCCATGACTCCTGACTTCTTTCCTAGGTTTTCTATGTCCCGAGTTGTCTCCCTTTGTGATTTCGTTATTGTTTCTACCTCCTTCTGTAGATTCTGGATGGCTTTGTTTAATTCCATTACCTGTTTCATTGTGTTTTCCCTTAGTTCTTCAAGGGCTTCTTGCTGTTTATTTGTGTTCTCTTCTATTTCTTTAAGGGAGTTATTTATGTCCTTCTTGAAGCCCTCCATGATGCCCTCCATCAGCATCATGACCTGGGATTTTAAATCCAAATCTTGCTTTCCTAATGTGTTGTGGTATCCAGGACTTGCTGTTGTGGGAGAATCGGATGTTGCCGTATTGCCTTGATTTATTTTAGCAACATTCCCATGTTTGCCTTTTGCCATCAGGTTATCTCTGGTGTTAGTTGGGCCTACTGTCACTGGCTGGAGCTTGCCCCTCCTGTGTGTGTGCTTATCAGCCTATCTCAGCAACCTTGGGTGAGCTGCTTTCTTCTGGCACAAATTGCTGTGGTGCTGCAGAGTTCCTGGGTGCAGGTGGAGTCCTGGTGCTGTTTGTTCCAAGTGGCCTTCTACTCTGGTGTAACCTGCCTACCAATCAGTTGCATAGTCACAGAAGCAAAGATGACAGCCGAGACCCACTCCCTTGTAGTTGTATTTTGGGTATGTACCTCTGTGGCCCTGATCAGCTCTGGATGCAGGCTGTGCAGGCGGATCCTCCACTCTGCAGGGCTGGGCTCACCTGTGCAGGCTACCTCTTCCTAGTTGGAGGCTGGGTGTATTGCTGGCTTCTTGCACTTCTTGGAGATGACGCGCTGTGGCCAAGGCTGTTCCTGATCCAGATACAGAGATCAGAAGGCTCTTGCCAGAGGCCTCCCGACTGGATCCTCCGCTCTGCAGGGCAGGACTCAGCAGTGCAGGCTGCCTCTTCCTAGCTGGCTGCTGGGTGTATAGCTGGCTTCCTGCACTGCTTGGAGATCGCGAACTGTGGCTGAGGCTGATCCTGATCCAGAGGCAGAAGCCAGGTACAGACTTTTCAACTTATTATAGATGCAACATCATTTACATATCAATATGGAAAGTGAAATAAATGAAGAGCCATTAATACTCATCTTAAAATATTTATTTAGTTAGCCAACCAATATATTCTTTTCTACAACTTTTTAGCATGATAATAGATGATGCCTATCTGGACATGAGTGGATATTTCAATGAACATGATCATTACCAATAATATGTAATGCCGTAGAAGTCATCCTGCAATTTCACATGTCCATAAGAGTAGGAGTTATTGTGAATGTATAAGTTCAACAATCAGAATGTCCTGCTTTGAAAGCAAAAGTACCTCTGCTATTAATGATTTAGTGTTCTTCCCCAACCCTGCACATGGAATTTTATGGAGACCTAATGACATGAAAGAACTTATCAAGGAGAAGGTGATCGTTCATCTTTTGAATAATTTATACAAGCCTCATGGAGAAGAAATCATTCTGTGTTTTAGACTTTGCTGGTATCAGTATATATTTCTAATCAGAATTTTGTGATGTCAAGAAATTCTCAGTTTGGGATCAGACAGAGAAGATGCACCTAACCCTCAAGAGACTGAAGGCAGCAGGGATTTGGGAGGTCTGGTGGGGTGGTAGATGGAGTATGGGGACATCCACTCGATGCAGAGACTAGAACCAGGGAGGAGGTATGGGATATGCAACAGTCATAGGGTGAACCCAAAGGGTGATAAAAATCTGGAGTGCAAAAAGAAAATTAAATAAAAATTTAAAAAATTCTCTGGTGTTTAAATACAAATTTACTTCTTTTCAGCTGATAAAAAATATTCTGCATAATATTTATAAAATGATTTCTTTGATGTGTTAGTAAGATTCAAATTTTGGTTGCTTATCCTTTTAAATAATCAATCAGAAATTAAAATACATTGTTTAATTAATTGAATGAGAACTGAACCACAGTGGTATTTGGCATAATATACCAGTACATTTTGAGAGAAGGTCTGGCTCATAGGTTACAAGCCCTTCAGTTTCCTGCAGCCACATGCCAGGCTGTAACTCCAGTTCTAGATGATTCAGCACCTTCTCTGACTCCTACAGTCTTCTGCACACATAGTACATAAACACATTCAGGCAGCCACACATGCACACATATAAAATAAATAAATTAAATATATATATATATAATGTTAAAGCACTAACTTGTTTGGAAGATTACTTTTTCAATATGAAGAACCCATTTAATCAAAGAGCACAGTTATTATATTAGGGAATTTTGATGTGAACTATATCATTTTACAACTGTCATGAATCAGAGACATATTTGATCACATGAAAATAAAGTTTATTTCTGTGAATGATTTGTGAAATGTAGCCAAATGTTTGACTTATATGTTAGTAATAGTATATATAAAAAATAATGCCAAAACTAAGTATTCATAAAGTGAAGGTTCTAAATTTTAAGATGGTTTAAAATTAATGTGAGAAAATTTAAATCATATATTAGCAAGTGGCTACAAATATGGAGGCAATTCTCCCTTTGTATAAATCAAGAAGCCGCATACACTATGTGACATTTGAAACAACATCAGTACAGAAGAAAGAGAATATTTTTAGGGTACATTTTGTCACTATGATTTGAGTCTTATAGAAAATCTATTGCACAAGCTACTAAGGAGAGAAGGGAGAAGCATCAGAAGGCAAAGAGTAGCTAGACTAGTATAACAAGAAGCTTAGGTTCAAGTGAGATTTCCTGAATATGTAAGATAGAAAGCAAAAGAAGATGATTAAATGTTTGGGCTCAATATGTGTGACCACCCCCCACACAGTGTGTGCCCATACACATCAATGCCCATATTTTCAAACATCCACAGAGAAAAACACAAGCACACAAAGACATATACTGACAACTTCAAGAGCTATTCTCTTTTCTTATGTTTGGTTCACTAAGGAACTTAATAAAGCATAAGGCATTGAAAATGACTGGGAAGATACATTTACAGTGCTCTAGCTTGAGACTCTAGCTTTATTTTTTTATGATTGTTATTTTTGGGTGTGTTTTATAGTTATTTTACTACAATATGTGTCTGTGCATTATGTACATGACTGGTGCTTACATAGACAAGGAGAAAATGGAGATCCTCTGGAAACTGGAATTCTAGTTGCTTTTTCAGTCATGGAGAATTCCACACAATACGTCTGGAAGAACAACCAATGCTCTATATGCTGAGTGTTCTCCTCAGCCTCTCTTTGGGAATTAGTTTGTTCATAAATCTACATATCATGAGCATATATTTTCTCCATGGACAATTTAGGTACAAAACATTTTTAGAGCTATAACAATTTATTTCCATAAATCAGAATTTTTGCTTATACATTTTGGTAGAATTTTAATAAAATAGAATAACTGCTTATATAGTTTGGTAGACCTATAACTTATGAAACTATCACACACATATATAAATATGAACGCAGACACACACACAAAAACACACACACAATTAGTTTGAGCTCATGGAATTAGAATAAGTTGGACAGATAGGCAAGTTTCTAGAAATATGGAGAACAGCTTAGTACAATACTAACTTACTAATACACAATCATATAAATAATAAACAAAAACTATTCATGAGAAAGAAGAAATCCATTGCTTCACCAATGGTAATATCTTATAAAGGATATAATCTATAAATTAACTATCTATTGCCAGGGACAAAAATGTCTAGGAAAGACAAAAGTGAAGCCTCAAATAAATAAATAATAAAATGCAAATGGAATGCAGGCCTGTAATCACCTTCAAGGATTGTCAGCCTGTAATCTTAATCAGAAAAACTTTATCACAGTCAGTGATATATATTTGTAATGTTGCAGATGGGAAAAGAGATAAACCTGTGGCCTATGAATAGGTGGCTGTATAGATACTAAAATCTTCTAGGATACTCAATGAAGTATTTAGTAGCTAACCCATGTGTTTGAGTATAGCAAGTCTTCAAAATTTTGTGTTACATAGACACTTTTATAGGCTATTGAGATCTACAGGATACCAAACTAAAAAGCAAATTATAAAGACAAATGTACTTAAAAGAAAAAGTCATCAATCAAAGTTAGTTTTTCATAATCTATAGGCATATTCACATTGAGGCAGTTAGAGGCCAGTGATTGGAGGGGAGAGAGGAGGAGGAGCTAAGAGGAGGAGGAGCAGAAAGAAAAGGAGCCTGGGAGCTGCAAGAGGGGTGGAGGAGGAGACACACAGATCCAGATTGTGTCAAATGTGATTCTGGTGTACTGAGAGGCTAGAAATATTGGAATAAAACTTTATCGTTGCAAATTGGTATTGTGTCATTGGGAGTTTTATATACATAAATATATTTAGTTAACTATTCAAGTTTAAGAGTCATGCTTTGCCAGATACTTGGAAGGAGTGGGTGCTGAGTAGGAGAGAGAGACCTGCCAGGACTCTCTCTGGCCTGGAGCAGAGGCCTGGTGGGGTGGTACTATATTTTAATCCAATCCTACGATATTTGGCACCCAACGTGGGACATGTTTCTACTAGAAACCTGAGATTATTAGTCTAAAAGTTCAGAGTGTTGATTTTTTTATTGTTGTTGTTCTTATTAAGTAACTAGAGGACCAAAATCAGGTCATGTGACTCATGTGCCAAGTTGAAACAAAGAAAAGACTGAGAATACTGAGGACCCCTAGTGGGAAAATCAGGTCTAAACAGGATATTCAAATATTAACGTGGCACTTAATACACTCCTTGGAACTTTGGTATCTTTTCCTCCTTGGCTAGATAAGAGTAGCCCAAGCAGAGGCTCACACAATATTTAAGTTTAACATAGCTTTGTTACCAGGCACAGGATACTCATATTCCTTTTAACATGGCCCACACGTGGAATTTTGGCTGCCTTGTCCAGTTTGGCAATATAGTAAATGCTTATGTAGAGACTCAAACAGAATCTTAGCTTATTTTATTTGTTTTAGATTGTTTTGATTTTTATAATGGGTGTGATGTTGAGTTTTGTGGTTATATTATTCCTCAGGGAAGAGATCAAAATGAAGGTATATCTGGTTTCTGGTTCAAGGATGTGCTAACTTGGGAAAAGAAAGGTTTTGTCTTTGTGTTTTAAGAAAGGGTGAATAGGCTCTGGACATCTTCCAGAGATATTTGGATCAGAAATGGTAGAGGAAGACTTCCAGAGGACTAGATTCCAGAATATCAAATAATAATAATCTATCTTTCTGATACTAAAATTTTGTTATGAGATTTATATATTACAGATTATATTGCCAGGTTGAGTCTCCTCTTCAAACATGCTGAACTGACCTGTTTAAACCCCTGAGGTCCTGGATTTCAGCTAGATCCAGTCAATATATAGAAATCATAGACCAAGCAACTCCCCCATTTTCCCTATCCTTCCCCTACCCCTTATTAATATCTCAATGCCCATATTCAGCTTGAAGAAGCTACAAAGTGTCATTGACCCAGTTCTCTGAGATTTGGGACTAGAGAAGGTTATTATTTTTAAGTTGTCTTTCTAGGGAATTTAGAAATGGTCAGATTTAAAACAGGGAGGGAATAAGATTGATGATATAGCCCCTATTTCATTTGCTAAAAATCCTTTTAATTGTTACTAAGTTAAAGTTGTAAGTTCTCATTTGGTATGGAATTCATTTGATTCATAACCAAGGTTTTCACTGGTATAATTTCTTCTATTGGTACTAAATATGTAAAAGTACAGTGTTTAAACCCAGTCCTTCTTTCCTGTTATTATAACAGATCTGAGATGTTCAAGCCTGTGAGTTTAGGGCCAAATAAAAATATAAGACTCTGAGTTTATTGTTAGGGTGTTTTCTAGATGTTAATAAAAAACAGCTGAAAGCAGTTTATGAACAATAGCCTACTTTACATAAATAAATGGTTTTCAAAAATGTCAGAAATCCACAGAATGTGATGTTTATTGTTATTTATGTCACTTACTGTAGAGACTAGACTGCTCCTGACAGCTTTCCTTTCTGGGTTCAAACAAGAATCTGAGCATATATAGAGTTGCGTCTCTTGTGGCAAATGAGCGGTTGGCAAAAATTTCCTTTCTTCATCTACAGACAAACTCTGTCCAGAAAAAGAACACTTGTACATGTTGGGACAGCTTGATTTCTGCTGAGACAGTGGGGGCTAGTCCTTGGTAATTCATGTTCTCTAAGTCTGTCAGATGACCCTGGGCGAGGAGGCTAAAGACCAGTGCTCCAACATTTTAGAAGGACTGTCCAGATTTTCAGCAATCTCTACCATTTGGCTAAGTGGTGGAAGCTGTGTTAGTCTTCCTATATACTTTCAGTTATTATTGATCACTCTGAGATTTCTGATGGGGTTGAAGACTGTTAGGCTAATAATCAGCCCAAACTGGTTAACTTTGAAAAAGCCAATATAAATTTAAGTAGGTAGTTTCCAGATGTAATATAATTTATAGCCAAGACGTGAGTTAATTATTATCATCTTTTAAGATAATATAGATGACAGAGGTTTGTTTGATTGTAAAAATTAATGGACTGCGTGTTAGGTCTATCATATACTTTATAATTTACAAAATGATAATAGTTGTGGTCAATTTATATTTAGAGAAAAAGTTTTTTTTTAATTAGAGAGAAAGGGTGAAATGATGCAAGATAGTTCCTATCCATTCACATTAAGGCAGTTAGAGGCCAGTGACTGGAGGGAAGAGAGGAGGAGCTAAGAGAAAGAGGGGCAGAGAGAAAGGGAGCCTGGGAGCTGCACGATTGGTGAGACAGATCTACATGCTGTCAGATGTGTTTCTGGTGTGCTGAGAGGTTAGAAATATTGGGATGAAACTTTATCATTGTAAAATGGCATTATGTAATTGGGAGTTTCATACACATAAATATATTTGGTTAACCATTCAAATTTAAGAATCATGCTTTGCCAGATACTTGGAAGGAGTGGATGCTAGGCAGGAGAAAGAGACCCACCAGGACTTAGTGCTGAGGTCTGATGAGGCAGTACTATATATTAATCCAATCCCACTACAAAAGTCATCAGGTAAATCACATATATTCATAAATGAAAAGTATTTCTAAAGAAAGTCAGTGTAGCATGTAAGAAAGACTTGTAGTTCTAATATAAATGATAGGCCCTGTGACTTCTTAACATTAAACACATTATGTAAAATTCTAGGCTACAGTTTATGGTTTTCAATTTAAAAAATCATAGTCAATGATGGTTTTGTGTTTTAACTATATGAATTTTAAAATATATTTTTAACTTTAATTATTCTTTTATGATTTATTTTCTCCCATACTTCCCACCCCGAACCGAGTCTCCAAAAGGATGTCCCCACCCCCACACCACCACTAGCAAACCTCCCCACTACCTGGGGCCTCAAGTTTCTGGAGGGTTAGGTGCATCTTCTCTGACTGAAGCCAGACCAGGCAGACCTCTGCTGTATATGTGTCAGGACCTATGCTGCCTAGTTGGTGGCTCAGTATCTGAGAGAACTCTGGGGTCTAGTTAGTTGAAACTGCTGATCTTCCTATGGGGTTGCCCTTCTCAGCTTCTTCCAGCATTTCCCTAATTTAGCACAAGGGTTCCTGCCTTATGTCCAGTGTTTGGGTGTAAATATGTTCATCTGAATCTTTCAGGTGCTGTACTGGCTGGTTTTGTGTGTCAACTTGACACAGACTGGAGTTATCACAGAGAAAGAAGTTTCAGTTGGGGAAAGTGCCTCCATGAGATCCAACTGTGAGGCATTTTCTCAATTAGTAATCAAGGGGGAGGGCCCCTTGTGGTTGGTACCATCCCTGGGCTGGTATTATTGGGTTCTATAAGAGAGCAGGCTGAGCAAGCCAAGGGAAGTAAGCCAGTAAGTAACAACCCTCCATGGCCTTTGCATCAGCTCCTGCTTCCTAACCTGCTTGAGTTCCAGTTCTGGCTAAGACAAATTGGTACCAGGAGTGGGGTATTCCTGTGACAACCTGACCATGTTTTGGGAAGGACTGTGGAAGGACTTTGAAACTTTGGGCTACATGATCCATTCAGTGTTAAGAGCTCTGTGGAATGTTCTGTAGGAGCTTGGATGATAATATTGAGAACATTGCAGAAGATGGAGGCATGGCTTGTAAAATTTCAGAGGGATGTTAAAGACTCTTAAAGGGACCATGTTTTGATTGTGAAGATTCTGTGGTTTTGGTTAGCTGGGTCTGAAGAATCAGCTGTGGCCACGAAAGGCCATTTGGTGAAGGTGGCAGCCTCAGTTGCAATTCATGGACCAGGACTTGAAGGGGTCAAGCATAGGAGCAGAGGCTTGTCACCATGAAGGGAGCCTATAAGAGTTCTATTGTATTAAGAACAAGTACATCATGAGTTTTTGGAGGCAAATGCATAGAACTAGAAAATATCATCCTAAGTGACATAAACACTAGACACAAGAGGGCATGCATGGTATGTACACACTAATAAGTGGATATTATCCAAATAAAAAGTACAGAATACTCAGGATACATTCTATAGAACTCAGTAAGGTTAACAAGCAGCAGAAGAAACCAAAGTGAGGATGCCTCCCTCCTACTTGGGAGGGAGAAAAAAAGCAGTCATGGTGGTCAGAGAAAGGGATAGACCTGGGAGTGAAAGGAGACTGTGGAAGGGACAAATCGGAACATGATTAGGTGTTGAGGGTAGGAAAAATAGGACTGAAGCCCTGAGGTCCAGCAGAAATAATACAGACAGGCAATCTTTGGAAGGTAGGAGGTGGGGGACCAGAGACCTGGGAGATACGAGACTCTCAGGACTTAAAAGGAGGGACCCTAGATGAAATAGTCTACAGTGGGCAGAAGTAACTGGTAGAAATCACCTCCAGTAGAAAGACAGGACACCAAGTAGAAGGATTGGTTACCATGAAACAGTCAAAAACTCTAACTCAGAATTGTTTCTGAAAGAACTGCAGGGAAAAAAACTGGAGAAGAGCCCAAGAAAAAAGGATGTCCGATGACAGGCCCAAACTATTATCCAGCTTAAGAGTAGGCATCAAGGCCTGACACTATTACTGAAGTTATGGTGTGCTTACAAACAGGAGCCTAGCATGACTGCAATCTGAGAGGCCTAATAAGTACCTGTCTTAGTCAGGACTGGAACTCAAGCAGGTTAGGAAGCAGGAGCCGATGCAGAGGCCATGGAGGGATGTTCCTTACTGGCTTGCTTCCCTTGGCTTGCTCAGCCTGCTCTCTTATAGAACCTAAGAATACCAGCCCAGGGATAGTACCACCCATAAGGGGCCCTCCCCCTTGATCACAAATTGAGAAAATGCCTCACAGTTGGATCTCATAGAGGCACTTCCCCAACTGAAACTCCTTTCTCTGTGATAACTCCAGCCTGTGTCAAGTTGACACACAAAACCAGCCAGTACAATTGACCCCTTGTCAACTTGACACACAAACACATCACCATTAAGCCTCAACCCTTACTTTCTTATTCATCCCCAAGATCTAAATTACTTTAAAATTCCCACAGTCTTTACACATTAAAAGTTCAATCACTTCAAAATGTCCAATATCTTTAAAACTCAAAGTTTTTTAAAAATTCAAAGTCTCTCAACTGTGGGCTCCACTAAAATACTTTCTTCCTTCAAGAGAGAAACATATCAGAGTACAGTCACAACCAAAAGCAAAACTCAAACTCCAAAGATTCAATGTCTGGGATCCAACTCATGATCTTCTGGGCTCCTCCAATGGCTTGGGTCACTTCTCCAGCTCTGCCCTTTGTAGCATACAGTTTGTCTTCTAGGCTCCAGCTGCCTGTACTTCATAGCTGCTGCTGTTCTTGGTGGTAATCGCATGGTACTGGCATCTCCAAAACGCTGCTATCCTCCACTATAACCAGGGAACGTTTCCAGTGGAGGGATTTAGACAACTACAAAGACTTCCATTTACAATTTGTCATGCCAATACAATGTCCTAGGGAAAAGGCAGCACATAAATTGGGGGAATGGCCAACCAATATATGCTCTAGTTTGAGATCCTTACCATGAATAGGAACTCACTCCTGTCATTGCCCGGAAGGTCAGGAGCAAGAGATTGAAATATACAGACTGGGCATCCACTCTAAAATCACACATGGTTGGCAAAAAGAGGAGATAAAATGTTTATTTCTAGTAATATTTCTGATATACTCATATATTGGCATCTAGCCTAATTTTCATCAGAAAGGTTTTATATCTGGTGGAAACACCAAATTGGGGAATCTAAACAGAAGAGAGGGTGAAGCGTAGGAACCAGAAGCATCATGCACACCATAAGAAAACCCACAGAATCAACCAATCTGAGCCAATGCAGTCACTCAGTGACAGAACTGCCAACAAGAGTCTGCATGGGACTGATCTAGGCTCTTCACACATGTTATCATTATATACCTTGATATTTTTGTGTGATTCCTAGCAGTGGCAGCTGAAGCTCTCTCTGAATCTGATTCCCTGCTTTTGGGACCCATTTCCCCTACTGGTTACCCTGATAAGCCTTAATAGAAAAGAAAGTACCTAGTCTCTCTGCAATTTGATGTGCCATGCTTGGTTGGTATCAATCAAGGCTCACCCTTTTCTGAAGAGAAAGGGAGGAGTCAATGGAGGGAAGTTAGGGGGAAAGACACTGGGAAGGGAGAAGGGAGGGGAGTCTTGGCTGGCATGTAAAAAAATTAAATTTAAATAAGATTATTTTCAAGAGTAAGAAATCATTTCCATCCTTTCTAATGACCCTGGCATTATTCTGCAGACAGAACTTAGTTATTTACAAGAAAAATTAACTGTACACTTTAGTCTCATCTTAGAAATTCATTGAAAAAATGCAATCAGGAAACAGAAGAAGCTTTCTTTTAGAATTCCACATAGTACACCAAGATAAAAATAATGACTTGTTGAATAATATGCTAAATCCTTTCTTGGAATCTACCCATAGTTATCTAAAAAGAGTAATAAATTTTCTTCTTAAAAATAATGTTCTCTTACTTACTAGGAGAAATTGTTTTAGTTTAATTTTTTGGCAATACTAATTCAATTAATTCTTTTATCTTTCTCATAATTACTTTTTTCCATTTAGTGTTTATTATGCCTATTAGTATTAATGCTTTCTAGAAGGAATGAGAGAAAATGGAAAGAGCCAGCAATCCTGCACCTAGAAATACATTTGCCATGTCTTAACTGCTAGATGCTGTGAATCCAGCTCCCAGAAAGTTGAGACAGCAGACATATTTAGGAGACCAATGCCCTCTACAGATTGCTTTGATCTTCTCCATTTGGGATGCTGTTTAATGTGGGTTTGTCATATTTAATCTTTCCTATTCTAACGTATATTCCCTCCAGGCCTAATCTTTCTAAGACTTCTATCATGAAAACATGTTTCTCTGGTTTTGCTTTCTGATTCCTCCCTCAGGGTGTGCAGGTGCTGATGCCTGAACAACAAAGGCTGAAGTGGAGTCTGGAAGAGATGAATCAGTAAGATCTCAGTCCATCAGTGAGTATGGCAAGAAGGTCTTCTCTGAAGATTTCAGTGTTACAGATCTTTTTAGACAGTATTCATTGAAATAGTTTGTGCTTATATATTTATAAGTGAATAGTAGTATAAAATCCTCAGAGAACTGGAAAGAGTTCTTCTTAGGGTGAATATTCATTGGTTGAGACCTAAGGTTCTAGAAATATTTCTCTTGCATGGAGACACATTACAGGAGGCTGAACCTATAATTTTGCCCAGGACTATATGACATTCCTCAGGTAGAGGATGTGAAGCTTGGGCTCCCCACATAAGGTCAGAAAAATAAAAGGAAGCTCTGCTGAAAAATTGAGTCCACCATTTTGCTCTGAGCTTAAGGTGCTGTCAGGTCATGATAGACTTAAAAGCAGGGTTTCACAACATGCTTTCTTTTCAGAAAGACTTTTTTTGTATCCATTGAGATTATAATGTGATTTTGTTTGTTGTGCCCTTCCTCCAGCCTTGAGCAGGCTAATCAGACCTTAATGGTTTGCCATTGTCAGTTGCCCACTTAGGGTGAGTCTTCTGACCTAGGTAGAAGTCTTCTGCCTTGGAACTGAAGTTTCCTGCAAAAGGAGACTGCCCACTGAGCTTGTTTTGCAACACAATCAAGCTGAAGCAAAGCATCAGAACCCAGAGGAAACTTTAAGCCTTGATCAGAACCTTTGTCTTGGCTCCTATTTCCGCCTATTTTATCCCCAGCCCCCATTTCAGGTGTACCCAGTTCTCCATGTCCAATGGACTGCTACAGTGGGTTTATTTACTTTTGGAGGACAACCTCAAAAGAAAGAACTAATTTTTGGCTAAGTAACCTACCCAAAAGCTATGCAGGAGTTCTTCATGGATCTTGGATGAGATTGGTGTGGTTATTTAGGTAAATTATCATGTATCATGCTAAGTTCTTTATTATTATTATTATTATTATTATTATTATTATTATTATATTAGATATATTCTTTATTTACAATTCAAGTGATTTTGCTCTGGTCAGCAAATACTTGTGGGTACTGATAATAGTGTCTGGATTTTGTAACTGTATATGGGATGAATCCCTGGGTGGGATTGTCTCTGGATAGTCTTTCCTTCATACTCTGCTCCACACTTTGTCTCTGTATCTCCTTCTGTAGGTGTGTTGTTCCCCCTTCTAAGAAGGACCAGAGTACCCATACTTTGTTCTTCCTTCTTCTTGGGCATCATTTGATATGCGAATTTTTTCTTGGGTATTCCAAGCATGCTAACTTCTAAATATTTATTGTCATGTCCATAGAAAATTTCCATTCTCAGCTCTATTCAAAGATACCACTATTTGAAATGACTGGTGGTGACAGCAGAGATCAGTTGCTCTTCAGGGTATTTACCTATTAAACACTCAGTTCTGATTGCAACATTTGTACCACCATCTCTACGGCTCATCAATTCTCATGGAAAATGAATCAGAAGGAACATAAAAGCTGGAAATTAAGAAGAAGGATGGGGACATAGCGAACACCTGGACAAGGCAGTGACAAAACAGTCATAATATTATAGTTTTGCCTGCCTGAAATGGACATATAAGAGACTAGCCTATGAATAGTCTATTATCAATTGGGGTGGAAACAATGTTATTACCATCCTCTGCTGAACTGTTGCATACTGGGGGATTTTCATGGGAGTGGTAGTCACTGCCTTCAATTAAATATCCACTTATAGGCCCAGTAGTTTACAATGGATGGTTCTAAACTCATGATCACTGATATTATTCTGTTTCCAATAACAAAAAAAAAAAAAAAAAAAGAGTGGAGGTTTTGCTCCAAAGTAACTTCAGGGAAAAGGGATGCTAAGAAATGAAAGAAAGAGTAAGAAAAGGTAGAGGGACTATACTCAAATGCACTTTACTTATGTGTTTACATGTCAAAGAACAAAGTCAACAAAAAGAAAACTATAATACTCAGGAAAGCAAACTACCACACAACGCTGCGTTTTATAACCTACAAATGTTTGAAATCTAAGCCAAGATGTCTCAGCTAACACTATTTAGTTTGTGTGACTCAATGGTAAGCATAGTGGGTGATATGATATTCAAGGTTAACATGAAATCCCATAATGCAATATGGTGTGTTTCTGAAACACATAAGATCTATCACTTGTGTGATTTTGAATTAACCTTTGGTACCTGTTATTCAGAAACATTTTATTGTTGTCGAAGTTTTCAGAATTCCCCATGTTCAATTATATGACTCTGTATGGGCTCATAATCAGTTTCAGAAGTTGTATAATATTCTGCTCCCAGCTTTCCAGTTTTGTTTCTTTTTCTTTTTCTTTTTTTCCTTTTCTTTTTCTTTTCATTTCTTTTCTTTTCTTTTTCCTGTGGGGTTGATGTTTCCTGGACTTTTCCATGTCTATATACCAACTAGTTGTCCCTTGCCAGGAATTAAAAGGTATATTTTTCTCCCTTGTCATTTTCTACACAATTAAATATAGTAACCATTAACATTGTGCTAGGTATCATAAATAAAAATGTTAATACTATTTAAATGATACAGAGCAATACTTATAGGTTATATGCAATACTGTGTAAGACCCGAAAAACCAAGGGTGCCCCAGCACCCCATGCCCTGGAAGGTGACACCCAAATCACTCGCAAGAAATGGTCTCGGTGCAATAGCATTAGTATTTCTATATTCCAGAATTCTGGGTTCCACAGCCATACACCATGTGGGGGTAGAGGATTGAGGACCCCGTGCAACTGAAGTCAGGGGTATTTAAAGGGGAAAAAATCACAACACAAGGGTTGGAGGACACAATTCACAAGGCAAGGGGTGGAGGACAAAAGATGAATGGAATGGGGAATTACAGAATGAGGAAGTAAGGAAGGTTAGAGATTATCTGGAGCAAACGTCCTTGGGGCATTGTATAGTTAAACATTGGAACTAGAATAGGGTGGGCTATCTTTCCCAAGCTGAAAGCAGAAAAACAAGTTACTCTGTGCTGGGCTAGTTGTTTAGAGGTCTAAAAACATTGAGTTGGGGTCTCTCAACTGCATCAGGTTAAATAATTAACAATTATCTACTAGTTATGGTCTGTTTGAAAAGCCATGGAAACAATCTGTCTTGGGTCTCAAAGGACATCTATATCAACATTTTACCGTTGGTATTAAAATCCGATAAATGTATCCACTCTTGAGCATATTTAATGTAATAGGATTTATTATTGATATTTTAATTTGATTATTAAATACAAGTAAAATGCTTCATTAGTGAAAAATAACCATATTATGACTTTATATCTGTCTTGTTGAGACACATTCATTTATTTTTAATTCTTTATACTTCTTTTGACAAGTTTTCTTCTTGAAAGAAATTGTTGTTGTCACTGTGACAATGAACATACTACCCTTGCAGAAAAGTCTCTGTATTTCCCCATTAAGAAAGCTATGACATGCTACATACAAGTCTTACTTAGGGTAATCTACCTGAAGATCCACTTTACTGGGAGAAACATAGACATGGCTGGATCTATGGTTCATAAAATCAGACTATGCTAGGGAAAAAATGTTCAAGAGTATCTAATGAGTAAGGACTTCTGGAGTACAGAAGTGTCAAGTGGAGTCTCTGAATTTCAGCCATCAGTGGTATGAAGAAGTCTCCAGAGGCTGTGAGAAGGTAGATGACTTTGGCACCCTGTTGCAATTTGTTGACCTTCATGATATTTGCCCACAGGGCATAACCTCAAAAGTGCCTTGTATTTTCATGTCCTGTAACAGAACAAGTAGGCCTACTCATTCAAAAAGGATGGCAATTCAGTTCTAAGATGAGTGTCTTAGTTAGGATTTTACTCTTGTGAGTAGAGACCATGACCAAGGCAAGTCTTATAAAGGACAATATTTAATTGGGGCTGGATCACAGGTTTGGAGTTTAGACCTGTTGTAATCAAGGTATGAGCATGGTAGCATTTAGGCCAGCATGGTGTAGACAGAACTGAGAGTTCTACAGCAACAGGATATTGACTTCCAGGCAGCTAGGATGAAGTTGTTAAAGCCACAGTGACACATCTACTCCAATAAGGCCACACTTACTCCAACAGTGTCATACCCTCTAATAATGCCACTTCCTGGGCTGAGCATATACAAACCATCACAATGAGCAAGCAAGTGTCTGCACAGCAGTGTGAGAAACAGCTCTTGAAAGAAACAGCATCCAGAGACACTGCTGCCAAGACAAAGACATTAGCATCGATAGATTGTTTGCTAAAGGAAAAATACAGAAAGATACAGAAAGGTATGTTTATTAGTGATGCTAAACTCTGTAGAATAGCCAAAATACCCTAATTTAGTGCTTCTGAACCTTCCTTTTTTTTTATTCGATATAGTTTTTATTTACATTTCAAATGAGTTCCCCTTTTCAGGCTCCTTCCTAATATTAAGAACCTTTAACACAGTTCCCCATGGAGTTGTTACCTCAACCATAAAATTATTTTGTTGCTACCTCATAACTGTAATTTTGCTAGTGTTATAAATCATAATATAAAATCTGATATATAGAATATATAGGTGATGCCCCAATGGGGTCAGGACACTTGGTTGAGAACTGCTGTCCTACACCACCACTCTGCTCTTTTACAGTGTTTTGTTCATTGAGTCATTCAAAATAAGCAACTAATTTAATAATTATAAATTATGGTTTGTCTCCAGTAATTTATACTAGTGTATATAATTACTGAGATTTATGTAATAAAAAATGAAAAGGAAGAAAATTTTGTAACTACAATCACCTTACTCCTCAAAATTCTTGACTTTTTCACTAATGACTTCAATTCAACCCCAACACTCTGATGGCCAGCTGTCCATTCATAATCTTTAATGGTGAAAAGCATTGGTTCATATCTATAACCAATGGCAATAAATTATTTAAAATAATTTCAAAAAGAACAAAAAGAAGAAAGTTGCTACTCATTGGGACCAATATATTTAAAAGAAATCTCTTAAAAACACAGGTAATTAGATTAAGAATATACGAGTTTAGTTATACTTAATATATCAAACAGGAATATATGTAGACTTTTAAGATATTTTTATATTCTATGATAAATAATGGTTCACAAATTAATGAATATAAAAATGAATTATGGTTTTGGATATGTTAAATATTCTGAGCAGAGCATCTTCTAAGATGTGAACTTCTCCTCTTTTGAAGCAGTATAGGATTTTCCATGTATGAGATTTTCCAACAGCAGCTTTATATGTGTGTGGCAGTGAGAAAGACTGTTTCTTCAGTTTGTAATATTTTGATTTTTTTGATAGCTTTAAAACTAAAAAGGCTGCTTGGATATATATATATCCATGGATGTTTGGCTCAAGTTTTCTTTACTTGAACAATTTAAATATCTGATACCCCCCCCCCCCTTTTTTTTTACAGAAACTTTCTGTAAAATTTTTTTTATAAATCTCATTTTATAAATCTCATTTTGGTTTTGAGCCATTTTCTTGAAAATTAGTCTTTTGTTGATTTGTTAGGTATCCTTACTGGTAAACCTAGAGGAGTTATTAACTTTTATCAGAGTACTAAAGGATGAGGTTGTTCCTAGTGAGTCAGCCTCTTGTGGAGTGTTAAATAGTATGGATTGATTTTTTTACAGGTAGCTCTATATTTCAAGATATCTGTGTTCTATGACAGTTCTCTTTATTGTAGCATCACGCTTTGAAAAGTTGTGTCAATAAAAGCGTTGTTTATTCAGTAGATAACAGAGCAAGGGAGTGTTCTGTGTGGATGGATCTTAAAATACATGTGAACTTGGAGGATAGTTAATGTCATAGTGTTCCAGGACACCTCATAGTTAGAAATTGTAATTAGAAGTTAGGAAGCATTCTACTATAAAGGAAGTAGCTGATGTGTCCCCAAGATGAGGAGAAAAGTAGCATCTATCAAATTTAGGATAGAACATAGCTGAAAATTTATGCCACAGAATATAGAGAAGAGCATTGTAACCTAGACTATTAGAAAAACTGTTTCACCAGGCGTGGTGGTGCACACTTATAATCCCAGCACTTGGGAGTCAGAGGCATGCGGATTTCTGAGTTTGAAGCCAGCCTGGTCTATAGAGTGAGCTCCAGGACAGCCAGGACTCCACAGAGAAACCCTGTCTCAAAAAAACAAAAAACAAAAAAAAACAAACAAAAAACCAAACAAAACAACAACAAAAAACTGTTTCCAATGATCTTAGAGATGAACTCAAAGATTGGATAATCCCTCATCTGGAAAACAGAGACTTCCTGTAGATAGATGTGTCAGCTAAGTCTTTCTGCATTTTGTAAGATGTATGTGCCTGCATTTTTTTCTGGTTTATAGGCATATTCTCAGAGAATGGCCAAGAACTCTCCAAATGCTAGGTTTCCAGATTTCATGGTCTCATTGCTTGTATGTGCTCATATTAAGGAAATACTGAATCTCTAATCATTCTACCCTTGATTGAAAGAGCTTATTCGGTCATAAAATTATCATAGACTAGTTTAATGATAATTCAAAATAAAATACCCTATCAATATAATGTTTCCATTACCCAAAGTATGTTTTTGTCAGTTTCAGACCCATGCCTGAAATATAAAATTACACTTTGCTAATAAAGATACTATACAAATTTCATGTGTGTTGTAAGTCTTCCTTCTCATTTGAAGCAAATATACTATAAAATATCTATTACTTAAATATCATGACTTCTGATGAAATTAATTTTAAAATGAATTGATGCAGAAGTCTATTATAATGTTGAGGTTCATTTGCAACTGTTCACAAACTCTATACACATTCTTCCTTGTCCCATCAAAGAATATTTCATTAATTGAATATTTGTGGTTGACTGCATAGAAGAATAAAACAAGAGAAAGAAATGCTGATAACTACTTTGCCTGTGCAAAATAACCTGTAAAACTAAGAGTAACTGACAGAAGCATGTCTCTCTGAATATATACACATACTAACTTTTGGAACCTATGACAATGTTTTATTAAAACCAAGACAACATGTTAAAAATATTTGCAAATTAGTTCAATTTGAGCATAGACAGGCCTTTGTTATCTTGGTAGGCACTATTCAATATTAACTAGTTTCAAACAACTCTGTTTCTTTGATAAAACAGCCTGACCAGAATAAACTTAGTGGAAGGTATATTTACTTTGGTATACAGTTAAGTCAGGGAAGGAAGCAAAAATCTTAGAGGAATGCCTCTTGTTTGTTCCATCTCAGAGTCATGTTTAGCTTTCTTATCGAGCCAATGACCACCTAATCAAGAAATTGTACAGCCCACAGAGAGCTCAGCCATCCTATCTCAATTAACAGTCAAGACAATCCACACAAATGTGAACACATGTCAATCTGAACTAGGTAATTCCAATCGAGTCTTTTCAAATAACTCTAAAGTCTTTGAAATTGACAGTTAAGGGCCTACTAGGACAGGTCATGGCAAAATCAAGAAAGAGAATTGAAAGCATGTAGAGAAAAAAAAGCACAGAAAAAATATAAAGTTGGTGACTGAAAAATGATGATTCAAGATGGAATAACAAGACATGAGACAAGTAGTTGAATAGTGTTTAGTGACTGGAGTATGTAACAAAACTGATGCTTCTATAGACCTGACACAGAACAAATCCAGTAGATAGTATGAATTACCTCAGATAGTCAGATCTGGATTTTAACTTACAGAACAGTGGGATAACCCTGAACCTGATCCTAGTTATGCATTATTATAAGACAGTTTATGGTATATCAATAATTTATAGGTTATTTATTTCTTAAAGTAATATTAATACAAATAGGTTTCATAAAATAAAATTGTTTTCTTATATTATTTTCATTGTACTCAGATATTATTTGTTTAAGTCATATATTAATATTTTCTCTTAGTTACTTTACCTGCCAGTATAATACCTTGAGTGCATAGAAGTAATATTACAAGTATATAATTTCCTTTATTACCTTTCCTCCCTCCAATTCACCCAACATATTCCATCTCATCTCCTCTCAAATTCTTAGATTCTTATTTTTGTTACTCCTAAATGTGTATATTCATAAATGTGTAAGCAAAACCTGATGAGTTTTTGAATACATTTAGTGTATGTGACTTCAGAGCTGAGCATTTGATACTAGATAACCATTTGGGAGGCTCATTCCTGGAAAAGACTTTCCCTTGTAGACAACATTCATTGTTTACCTATAGTTCTCTGTCTATTGGTGGATCCTATGATATTTCCTTTCCCAAATTTCTGGGGCTATCAGTGTTTTTACTGTTCAGGTCTTTTTTAGGTAGCCATATGTTGAACAGTCATGGATATGGTAGTTTCAAAGAAAATGGTCCCCATTGGCTCATAGGTGTGGCGCTACTAAGAGTAGGTGTTGCTTTGTTGGAGGAAGTTTGCCACTAGGTGGGCTTTGAGGTCACAGAAGCTTAAGCCAGGACTAGAGCCTCAGTCTCTGATAGCTGAATGTGGATGCTGAAGTAAAACTATCAGCTACCTCTCTATCACCATGTCTGTCTGCATACCACCATGCTGCCCAACATGATGATAAAGGACTAAATCCCTGAACTATAAGCCAGCTCCAATTAAATGTTTTCCTTTATAAGAGTTGCCATGGTAATGGATGCCTCTTCATAGTAAAAAATTCAATCTTAGACAATGACTGAAGCTTACTTGTCATTTCTAACAGACACAGTCTTAAAACTGACTTCCCAATTCTCTAGCTCTTAAAATCTTTTTGTCCCTCTTCTGTTCTGTAAGCCTTAGGTGTAGAAGCAGTTTTGTAGATGTATCAATTGTAGATCAGCTTCCCAGCAATCAGCTGTTTTCTGCAGGATCCAGTAGTTGTGGTTTTCTGTAGTATACTCTGATGTAAAAAGAAGCTTCTTCAGTGAAGCTTGGGATCTATATTTGTCTGTGGTAGAGGATAATTATACTATAATGAGAAATTGTGCTGGGTTAATAAAGTAGCAGTATAGGTCCTCTTCTAAGATCCAGAGAGATATCAGTCCTTGGTAGGTATATAGAGTTCTAGTACCAGGCACTATTTTTTCCTGTCCTGTTGACTATGCCTTAATTCCAACTTATTACCTGTTGATTACTACCAAATATGTATACCATTATTGCATTATTGCATGTATACTACGATACTGGTTGTTTTTCTTTATAGGCTTCTCAGCTGGGTAGGACTAGTCATTGTTTGCATTGATTTCCAACATCTGTAATATCTTCTGGGACTGTAAAAGAAGTTTGGATGGAGGTTTTCAGTTTAGATACATTTAAAACCCTCCAAGTTCTCTGTCCAAAGAGTATTTACAATAGGGATGTGTATATGACCTCTGGGAGGAAATTAAAAGTAACAGCAAACCTCCAAGAGAAAGCTGGCCTACCAGGAATATCAGGACACCTGCCAGAACAGATAAGACCACCACTTCTCTTCAAATTCCTGGCCCAAGAGGGTCTCTCCCAGAGCCAGCAGGGCAAAGGAACAAAGGAAGGGCTAGGGACGGGATCCTTCTGTTTGAATCCCAGAGCTAACAATATATCACAACTCTCCATACCTAAATTCCTCCCAGAGACAACTGGTCTCCCAGGAGTACTGACACAGAGACTTGCAGAAGGAAGAAGCCACAGTCAGAGTCAGCAAGACCACCTAACACTAGAGATAACCAGATGGCAAAAGGCAAGGGCAGGAACATAAGCAACAGAAACCAAGGATAGCTGGCAACATCAGAATCCATTTCTGCCACCTGAGCAAGATCTGGATACCCCAACACACCAGAAAAGCAATACTGACTTAAAATCACATCTCATGATGATAGGGTATTTTTAAAAGGACATAAATACCTCCCTTAAAAAAATAGAAGAGAACACAGGTAAATAGGTAAAAGTCCTTCAAGAGGCAACACAAAAATCCCTAAAGGATTACAGAAAAACATCCAAACACTTGAAGAAACTGAACAAAACTACCCAGAATCAAATATGGAAACAGAAACAATAAAAATCACAAAGGGAGACAATCCTGGAGATAGAAAACCTAGGAAAGAGATCAGTAGTCATAGAAGTAAGCATCCCCTCAGACTATAAGAGATAGGAGAGAGAATATCAGGTGCAGAAGACACCATAGAACATTGACACAATAGTCAAAGAAAATACAAAAAGGTCCTAACCCAAAACATCCAGGAAATCTATGACACAATGAGAAGACCAAATCTAAGGATAATAGGTATAGAAGAGAGTGAAGATTCCCAGCTTAAAAGCCCAGCAAATATCTTCAACAAAATTACTGAGGAAAACTTCCCTAACCTAAAGAAGGAGGTACCCATGGAAATACAAGAAGTCTACAGATAGGTGGATCAGAAAAGAAATTCCTCCTGTCACATAATAGTCAAAACACCAAATGCACAAAACAAAGAAAGAATATTAGAAGCAGTAAGGGGAAAAGATCAAGTAATGTAACTGCCCAAAGTTACATCAAATGGATTACCTGGAAGGGATGCTGGGGATGTATGGGAAAGTAGCAAGAGAAGAATGAGACCAAGACAACAGTTGCTGATCAAGATCCCAATGTTTAATGGAACACTCAGAATTTAAAATTTCAGGTGAGACACCTCCCCCAAATTCCGAGGTTTGTTCAGGAGTACTGGACTGACTGCTCAGTGGGCATTGGCTCCACTGCTCAGGTGGCTGGGTGGGTCACCTGCTTAATTCAGAAATTTGTAAATCTTGAAGAACAATAAACTTCACCTTGGTCCGAGAACTCCATCCTGGGGGGTGGGGCTTATGGCTAATACAGTTCTGGAATTCCTGCTCAAGGGCTGGGAAAGGAAGGCTCAAAGTAATGTATAAAGGCAGACCTATCAGAATTATAACTTCTCACCAGAGACTATAAAGGCTAGAAGATCCTGGGCAGATCTCATACAGACCATAAGAGAACACAAATGACAGCCCAGACAACTATACCTAGCAAAACTCTCAATTAACAAAGATGGAAAAACCAAGATATTCTATGAAAAACCCAAATTTACACAATATCTTTCCACAAAACCAGCCCTACAAAGGATGATAGATGGAAAATGCCAACACAAGGAGGGAAACTACACCCTAGAAAAAGCAAGAAAGTAATCTTTCAACAAACTCCCAAAAACATAGACACACAATCATAAATAAAACATAAAAAAAACCCAGGAAGCTACAATCACTATTCCTTCACATCTCTTAACATCAGTGGTTTCAATTCTCCAATAAAAAGACATAGGCTAACAGACTGGATGCACAAACTGGACCCAAAATTTTGCTGCATACAGGAAACATACCTCAGTTTCAAAGACAAACATGACCTCAGAGTAAAGGGCTGGAAAACAATTCTCCAAGCAAATGGTCTCAAGAAAAAAGCTGGAGCAGCCATTCTAATATTCGATGAAGTTGACTTTCAACCAAAAGTCATCAAAAAAGATAAAGAAGTACAGTTCATACTCATCAAATCTACCAAAATATGAACTCTCAATTCTGAACATCTATGCTTCAAATGCAAGGGCACTCACATTCATAAAAGAAACTACTAAAGCTTAAAGCATACATTGCACCTCACACAATAATAGTGGGAGACTTCACCACCTCACTCTCATCAATGGACAGATAATGGAAGCAGAAACTAAATACTGACACAGGGAAACTAACAGAGGTCATGAACCAAATGGATTTAACAGATATCTATAGGACATTTCATCCTAAATCAAAATAATATACCTTCTCCTCAGCACCTCATGATACCTTCTCCAAAATTGACCATATAATCAGTCACAAAACAGACATCAACAGATATAAGAAGATTGAAATATTCCCATGCCTGCTCTCAGATTACTATGGATAATGGCTGATATTCAATAACAAAAAAAAAAAAACAAAACAACAGAAAGTCCACATACACTTGGAAGCTGAACAATGCTCTACTCAATGATAACTTGGTAAAGGAAGAAATAAGGAAATCAAGGAATTTTTAGAATTTAATGAAAATGGTACCACATACCCAGAAATATGGGACACAATGAAAGCAGTGCTAAGAGGAAAACTCACAGCTCTGAGTGCCTCCTAAAATAAACTGAAGAGAGCTTTGAAACACACCTGAAAGTTCTAGTACAAAAAACCAAATACACCAAAGAGGATTAGACTGCAGGAAATAATCAAACTTAGGGCTGAAATCAACCAGGTAGAAACAAAGAATCAACTAAACCAAGAGTTGGTTCTTTGAGAGCATCAACAAGATAGATAAACCCATAGCCAAACTAACAAGAGGCTACAGAGACAGTGTCCAAATTAACAAAATCAGAAATGAAAAGGGAGATATAACAAGAGAAACTGAGGAAATTAAAAAATTATCAGATCCTATTACAAAAGCCTAAGCTCAACACAACTGGAAACTATGGATGAAATTGACAATTTTCTAGACAAGTACCAAATACCAAAATTAAATCCGGATCTGATAAACCATCTGAACAGTCCCATAATCCCTAAAGTAATAGTATCAGTCATTAAAAGTATCCCAAACAAACAAACAAAAGCCTAGGACCAGATGGGTTTATAGCAGAATTCCATCAGACCTTCAAAGAAAACCTAATACTAATACTCTTCAAACTATCCAATAAAATAGAAACAGAAAGAGCACTGAAAAATTCATTCTTTGAAGCCACAGTTATACCAATACCAAAATGACAGAAAGACCAAACAAAGAAAGAGAACTTTAGACCAATTTCCCTTATGAATATTGATGCAAAAAATAAAATTCTCACAAACTGAATCCAAGAACTCATCAGAATGATCATTTACCAAGATTAGGTAGGCTTCATCCCAGGGATATAGGAATGGTTCAATATATAGAAATCCACCATTGTAATTCACTACATAAACAAACTCAAAGAAAAAAAACCTACATGGTGAAAAAGCATTTGAAAAAATTCAACATCCCTTTTAAAAGTATAACCAGACTGATAAAGAAATTGGGGTAACGACACCCTTCACAATATTCACAAACAATATAAAGTATGTTGTTGTGACTCTAACCTAACATGTGAAAGATCTGTGTGACAGGAACTTCAAGCCTCTGAAGAATGAAATCAAAGACCTCAGAAGACGGAAAGAACTCTCATGATCATTTATTGGTAGGATTAATATAGTAAAAATGGCCATCTTGCCGAAAGCAATCAACATATTCAATGCAATCCCCATCAAAATTCCAAATCAGTTCTTCATTGAGTTAGAAAGAGCAATTTTCAAATTCATTTGGAATAACAAAAAACCCAGGATAGTGAATCTATTCTCAACAATAAAAGAGCTTCTGAGGAAATCACCATCCGTGATCTCAAGCTGTATAACAGAACAATAGTGATAAAAATTGTATGGTATTGGTACAGTGACAGGCAGGAAGATCAATGGAATAGAATTGAAGACCCAGAAATGAACCCACACACCTATGGTCATTTGATCTTTGACAAAGGAGCTAAAACCATCCAGTGGGGGGAATAGCCTTTTCAACAAAAGTTGCTGGCTGTTAGTATGCAGAAAAATGTAATTTGATCCATTCTTATCTCCTTGTACAAAGCTCAAGTCCAAGTGGATGAAGGACCTCCACATAAAACCAGATACACTGAAACTAATAGAAAAGAAGTTTTGGAAGTCTTATGAATTAATCCTGACAACCACTTGAAAGGGCTTTCTCAAGCCTGGTACTATGTGTTTGTTTGCTTAACATAGTCTGTGGCTCTTGCAAAGAACATTCTCAGCACACGTGTTTTAATGTGGTTTAAATTATATATATATATATATATATATATATATATATATGCATGTGTGTATGTGTGTGTATGTGTGTGTGTGTGTACAGTTATATGTGTTATTGGTAATTTGGTATAAATAAAAATATTACTTTCTTTTATTTATTTGCCTTCCTTGTTTTAGATATTATAGAAATGTTCTTTCCTTGTTTAGTATTGAATTAAAGCTGGACATATAAATAAAAACTGACTACATGAAAGTATTTGTCACATAAATTACAAAAAGTAGAAATAGAACATCTAACTCCACATCTGAGAAAAATAGAAACTCTGATTTTAAACCTGAGCTTAAAACTTTATGTAGGTCAATCTAAAAACAGTAAATCACACAGTTTACATCAGAAACTCAATTCCCAACACTGATTCTGTCCTTTTCAAAGTTGCTAAAAGCATTGAGGTGAAAATAACGTGTAAGTGTAAAAGCCTTTTCTCACTTATTAGAGCAAGACCAATGGAGAAAAGGTACTTTTTACATGGTCCAATCTTCTCACTGAGTCGGGATTTTAATTAATGATATGGTAATTTTGAGTACAATGAATATTTCAATAAAGTTAGTTAACTTCTTAAAACTTGGACATTTTACATTTCATGAAGTATCACATAAAAAAAAAAAACACGCCAATGAGATCAAGAGAAGAGAACTGAGAGCTAAAAGATACATAATATTCATAATAAAAAATAATTCATAATTAGCCCTAGTATAGAGTCAAGATGTTTTATTTATTTTATAATTGTAAAACTTAGTCATTAGCATCACAGACTCTAGAGGTATTTGTTTGTGTTGTATTTCTTCTGTTTTCTTACTGGTGTTGGGTTTTAACTCAATGCATCACAAATGCTGAGTGCTTGTATCATGAGTGAACTACATCCTTGGGACCTGACCAAAGTCTTTAAGCTTCATTTCTTACCTTTTCAAGTATTTTCAATGTAAATCCTATCAGCCAAGTGAAGGATGTATGAGATGGTGTTTTTAACATAGTGATGAGGTTCTGTTGTGTGGCAAGCACACACAGCATATTAGGTTTTGTGATTTTTTTTGTATTTTAGCATCATGTTGATCCTATCATGTGTTGCATATATACATCCATACATACATTTATAACAATCCTAATGTATGACATAATTATAAAACATGGAAATGATTAACTTTTAGCTTAAAAATAACTTATGTGGATACCTTAATTATAAATGAGTAAGATTTTTGTTTTATTGACAATAGTTTTCTTCCCATATAATATACTCTGATTATGGCTTCCAGCCCCTATTTCTTCCCAGTTCCTCTTGATTTCCCCTCCATTTTGGATCCCAATTTTTCAATCTCTCCTCAGAAAATATGCACATATCTAAGGAATAATGTAAAGTAAAACAAAAGGAAACAAAAATGATAACAAAAAAGAAAAAGGAAAACAAAGAAAATGCTTTGACATGAGAGAAGTAACCTTCAAAGATACCATTAAATTAGTATTGGGTTGACCATGTGCTGCAGTGCCTGGAGTTTACGCTGCATATTTCTCTCTCTCTCTCTCTCTCTCTCTCTCTCTCTCTCTCTCTCTCTCTCTCTCTCTCTCTTTCTTTCTTTCTTTTTTTTTTTTTTTTTTTTGAGACAGGATTTCTCTGTGTAGCCCTGGCTGTCCTGGAACTCTCTGTAGACTAGGCTGGCCTCGAACTCAGAAATCTGCCTGCCTCTGCCTCCCAAGTGCTGGGATTAGAGGCATGCACCACCACTGCCTGACTAAAATTTCTTTGTTTACCCAATCTTATTCCATTGGAGAACTATTTTTTCATTTGTAAGTGGATATCAATTGGACATAGCTTCACAATTAGAAGTATATGTGTGCATCGTATGCACTCACTGCAAAGTAGATGTTAGCCCAAAAGCTCAAAATAAACTTACAATTCGTAGAGCACAGGAAGCTTAAGAAGGAGGACTGAAGTGGTGGTGCTATGGTTCCTCTGAGAAAGGGAACAAAATACTCACAGGTGTAATAAAGGAGACAAAGTGTGGAGCAGAGACTGAAGAAAAGGTCACTCAGAGACTGTCCGACTTGGAGATTCAACTTATTAACAGTCACCAATCCCAGACACTAGGACACATTATGGATGACAAGAAGTGCATACCCAAAGGAACATGCCATGGTGGTCTCTGAAAGGGCCCTGCCAGAGCCTTACTCACACAGAGGCAGATGCTAACAGCCAACCATTGGACTGAGCATGGGGTCCCCAATGGAGGAGTTGGAGGGCAGACTGGAGGAGCTGAAGGGGTTTACAGCCCCATGGGAAGAACAATGATGTCAGACACCCAGACACCCCAGGACTCCCAGGGACTAAACCATCAACCAAGGAGTACCCATGGTTCCAGCAAAAATTGTAGCAGAGGCATCAGTGGGAGGAGTGGTCCTTGGTCAGGTGAAGGCACAATAGATGCTCCAACAAAGGAAAATCAGTGTGGGGGGAGGTGGGAATGGGACAGGTAGAGGGGCATATTCTTGGAGGCAGTGGGTGGGAGGAGGGGTTGGGGGGTTTTGGGGAGGAGGGAAATTGGGAAAGGTTTTACCATTTGACATGTAAATGAAGATTATATTCAATTAAAAGAAAAGTGTGTATGTGTGTATATGTGTGTGTTTGAGTGTGCGTGCATGTGTGTATGTGTGTGTGTGTGTGTGTGTGTGTGTATGTGTGTGTTGTGCATGTGTCTCTGTGTGTCTACTTCTCCTCTTAGCTCTAAGATTATATCCAGTAAAGACCTGTGCTGACCATATGCATGCTTCTTTGTTTTCTATGTTTTTCTCCATTTAAACAAGCATATTTATTTATTTATTTACTTACTTATTTAGATGTTTGCTTTATTTACATTTCAAATGGTATCCCCTTTCCTCATTACCCCTCCAAAAACCTCCTGTCCCATCTCCCCTCTCTCTGCTTACCAGCCCCTTCTTTTCTGATTTGGCATTCACCTACACTCAGGCATCAAGCCTTCCTAGGATCAATGGCCTCTCCTCTCATTGATGTCTGAAATGGCCATCCTCTGCTACATATGTAGCTGGAGCCATGGGTCCCTCCATGGGTCCCTCCCTCTTTGGTTAATGGTTTAGTCCCTGGCAGCTCTGGAGTTACTGATTGGTGCATATTATTATTCCTTCTATGGGGCCTGCAAACCTCTTCAGCTCAGTTGACTGTGAGCCATGGATGTTTTAATCCCCCTTCTAAAAAGGACCAAAGTAGCCACAGTTTGGTCTTCCTTCTTGAGCTTCACTTGGTCTGTGAATTTTAACTTTGGTATTCTGAGCTTTTGAGCTAATATCCACTTATCAGTGAGAGTATACCATGTATGTTCTTTTGTGATTGGGTTACTTCACTCAGGATGATATTTTCTAGTTCTATCCATTTGCCTAAAAATATCATGAAGCCATTGTTTTTAATAGATGAGTAGTACTCCATTGTGTAAATTTACTACATTGCCTTACAGAAACTTTGTAGTTTTATGAGGTCCCATTTGTCAAATCTTGATCTTAGAGCATAAGATATTGGTGTTCTATTCAGGAACTTTTCCCCTGTGCCCATGTCCTCCAGGGTCTTCCCCAGTTTCTTTTCGATTAGTTTCAGTGTGTCAGGTTTTATGTGGAGGTCCTTGATCCATTTGGAGATAAGAATGGATCGATGCGCATTCTTCTGCATGCTGACCTCCAATTGAACCAGCACCATTTGTTGAAAAGACTATCTTTTTTCCACTGGATGCTTTCATCTCCTTTGTCGAAGACCAAGTGACCATAGGTGTGTTGGTTCATTTCTGGGTCTTCAATCCTATTCCATTGATCCGCTTGCCTGATATTGTACCAATACCATGCAGTTTTTTATCACTATTGCTCTGTAGTAAAGTTTAAAGTCTGGGATACTGATTCCCCCTGAAGTTCTTTTACTGTTGAGAATAGATTTAGCTATCCTGGGTTTTTTGTTATTCCAGATGAATTTGAGAATTGCTTTTTCTAGCTCTATGAAGAACTGGGTTGGGATTTTTATGGGGATAGCATTGAATCTATAGATTGCCTTTGGCAAGATGGCCATTTTAATTATATTAATCCTGCCAATCCATGAGCATGGAAGTTTTTCCATTTTCTGAGGTATTCTTCGATTTCCTTCTTCAAGGATCTGAAGTTCTTGTCATATAGTTCTTTTACTTGTTTGGTTAGATTCACCCCAAGATACTTTACGCTGTTTGTAGCTATTGTGAAGGGTGTCATTTCCCTAATTTCTTTCTCAGTCTGTTTATCCTTTGAATATATAAAGGCTACTGATTTGCTTGCATTGATTTTGTAGCCAGCCACTTTGCTGAAGTTGTTTATCAGCTATAGGAGTTCTCTAGTAGAGTTTTTAGGGACACTTAAGTATACGATCATATCATCTGCAAATAGTGATAGTTTGACTTCTTCCTTTCCAATTTGTATCCCTTTGATTCCCTTCTGTTGTCTAATTGCTCTAGCTAGGACTTCAAGAACTATATTGAAAAGATATGGAGATAGGGGGCAGCCTTGTCTAGTCCCTGATTTTAGTGGGATTCCTTCAAGTTTCTCTCCATTTAGTTTGATGTTGGCTACCGGTTTGCTGTATATTGCTTTTACTATGTTTAGATATGGGCCTTGAATTCCTGTCCTTTCCAATTTTCTGAGGAACTGCCAAACTGATTTCCAGAGTGGTTTTACCAGCTGGCAATTCCCACCAGCATTGAAAGAGTGTTCCCTTTTCTCCACATCCTCTCTAGCATCTGCTGTCTCCTGAGTTTTTGATCTTAGCAATTCTGACTGGTGTGAGGTAGAAAGAACCCAGATGTTTTTGATTTCATCTGCTTTAGATGGAAGCTTCTGTGATGATGGATGAGAAAGACACTATTCTATGACTGTAGGACATTATTAGGAGTTGTTTTGATGCTATGTCTTTGGTTGAACTGTAGTATTCTCATTTCCCTTACATCTTTGGCCTCTAGTAACAGGTTCTTGATCACCAAGTATTGGGTATAGAAATCTAACAGAACGGACCTGAAACCAAATGACATTTTTGTTTGTTTATTCTCACAACCTTTCTGCCACTTTTGTACTTGGAGTACCTTTTGTATCTTGGAGGTAGGTCATTATTTCAGATCAAAGAGCTTGCAGTTGCTATTTACCTTTCTTCTTTGTTATTGAGGTGAATACATTCCAACACCATGAACACTAGTACAAATGGACAAATGGTAAGGCTACAGGTAGGGACCAGTTCAACTACTCCTTGTTCAATGTGTTGAATAGGTGTTTTCAGCAATAAGGCTTCCCTATGCCCAGAGAGCAACCAATAGCCTTGACAATATAGTAGATTGAATGAGTGTTACTGTAGGAATTTTTTGGCCAATGACTCAATTAAATGTAACTCATCCTCAGTACTGTAAGCTTCATTTGGTGACAAAAAAAAAAAATGCCCAGCAGAGTCTCTATCCTGTTTTATTTATTTTTTGACAATTTCATTTAGATCAACTTCATATGTGTGTATTTTAGAATGATTCTACCATGTTAGGTTCCCATTATGATCCTTCTAATGAGCCTTAGTTTTAGGTTTTTTTTTTCCTGTTTTTTTCATCCCGTTCCCTCTTCCCCAACATTTGATTCTTTTGACCCATTTTATACTACCTATTCCTCACTACCCATCCCCTACCCTATACCTTACATATCTATTCTCCTTTCCCTTCACAGAGAGTCCATCCCTTTCTTCTAGTCCTTTACTCTGTAACAGACCTCTGTGGCTATACTAATGTACCTTGCTTATCAGAGACTTAATACTTAACATTCATACAGAAGTGAATGCATACCATATTTTGGTTTTCTGAGACTGAGTTACCTCATTATATATTATGTTTTAGTAGCCACATCCATTTTCCTGCAGTTAATAATGTTTGATTGTGCAAATGGACCACATTTCCTTAATGCATTCTACCATTCAGAGATATCTAGGTTGTTTCCCAAAGTGGGCTCTGCAGTAGGAAGTGGTGTCCTTTCTGTTTATACCTAGGAGTGGCATACCTGCATCTTTGGGTAGATTGACTGTTTTCTTTCTGTGGACCTGTCACATAGATTTCCTTAAAGGATGTATACATTTGTACTTCCAACAGCAGTGGATGAGTGTTTCCCTTATTCCACATCCTATACAGCATGAGTTATGATATATTTTATAGATCTTGAACATTCTAGTGGGCGTAAGATGAAATCTCAAAAGTAGTACTGATTTTCATTCTCTTAATGGCTAAGGACAATGAGCATTTCTTTAAGTATTTCTCAGATATTTGGGGGTTCTTCTTTTGTGAATTCAGATCTGTTTGCCAGTTTTTAATTGGTTTGGTTTCCAAGTTTTTGTCATATGTTAGGTTTATGTCATATGAGAGTATGAGTTTATGTCATAGATGGTAAAATCTCTTTTGATATTGTAGTCTGCTGCTTCATCCAAATGATGGTATCCTTTAATGTACAGAAGCTATTAAGTTTTGTATGGCCCCATTTATTAATTGTTGATCTGACTGTATTATTGGTGTTTTGTTCAGAAAGTCTTCTTCTATGCCACTGAATTCAACTCTACTGGACACTTTCTTTTCTGGATTTTGTGTTGAGGTCTCTGTTCCATTTGAAGTTAGTGTTATGCAGGATGGTAAGTATGGATATATTTGCATTCTTCTGTATGTAGCCTTCCAAAGTTGACTAGCACCATTTCTTGAATATTTTTTCTTCTCCAGTGTATATTTTTGATTATTTATTAAAAATTTGATGTCCATACGTGTGTGGACTTATGTCTCAGTTTTCAATTTTCTTCTGTACATATCTGTTTCTATAAGAATAGCAGGGATTTTTATTACTATAGTTTTATAGTACAATTTGAGGGTGAGGATGTTAATAATTCCCATGGTTCTTTTATTATTCAAGATGGTTTCAGCTATACAATACTTTTTAGATGTTTCCTTTTAAGCTGAAATCTCTTCTTACGTGTTCTACGAAGAATTTTGTTGAAAATTTGGTGGGGAGTGCATTGAGTATGTTGATTGCTTTTGATAGAATTCACAGTTTTGTCCTATTTATCCTACTGATTGGTGTGCATGGGAGGTTTTTTCATCTTCTAGTATCTTTTTAACATCTGAAAGTTTTTTCATGCAAGTTTTTCACTATCTTGGTTAGTTACCCCCAAATATTTCATATTATTTCAGGTTACTGTGAACAGTGTTGCTTCACTGATTTCTTTATAATTATGTTTGCTATGTTTATGTGTGTGTGGGCAGGACAATACTGATATTTGTGAGTTAATTTTGTATCAAGTCACTTTACTAAAAGAATTTGTCAGCTATAGGAGTTTCTTGGGGGAAATATGTAGTTACTTACCTATACTAACATATATACAAATAAAGATACTTTTCCTTTCCAACTTGTATCCCTTTGGTGTGCTTCAGTTGCCTTATGTTCTAGCTAGTAACGAGATTTTCGGAGAGCAGACAACACTGTCTTGATCCTGCTTGGTGGAAGTGATTTGAGTTTCTCTGCATATAGGTTAACACTGCCTATGGCCTTGCTGTCAATCTTTACTTTGTTCCAGGATCCCTGTCCTAAAGGTGCATTGATTTTTTTCCCATAGGCAGTTGCTTTATCTAATGATATGTTCCTGTGCTTTTTCTCTCTCAGTCTATTCCCATGATGGAATGCACTCACTAATTTACATGTGTTGACACATCCCTGCATTATTTGCATGGAGCCTACCTGATCATGGTGCATTATCTTTTTGATCGGTTCATATATGCAGTTTGCTAGGGTTATATTGAGAACTTATTCATCTGTCTTCATAAGGGAAATTGAGCTCCATTCCTGTTTCTTTGTTGGTTCTTTATATGGTTTGTTTATTAGGGTGGCTATGGCCTTATAGCAGTAACTGGTATTATTTCTTCTCCTGTTTTATAGAGGATTTGAAAAGTATTCATTTTCTTTCTTTTCTTTTTTTTTTTTTTTTTGAAAATTAGATAAAACTTTGTGCAAAACTCCTGTCTACCTCAAAATATTGGATGGTGGAATTTTAGTTACTGTTTCTAGTTCACTAGAAGTTATAGATAGATTATCTTTTAGTATAGAATAGGGTTTATTAAGGGCATGGGGAGGGGGAGTTAAGAAGGTAGTAGAGGCAGAGAAAGGTGGGGAGAGAGAAAGAGAAAGACAGAGAGAGAGGGAGTGAGGGAGAGAGAGAGAGTAGAGAAGTAGAAGAGAGGAGAAGAGGCAGGCCATAAGCATTTGAAGAAAGAGGGTGGAAGGGAAGAGCAACAGAATGCAAGAGAACAAGAGTGGATCTATTAATTATATATGTATTACTTATCTGAACTCGATCTAACTTTGGTAAGTGGTATATATTTAAAAATTATTTATTTTAGATTTTTCAACTCGATACAATACAGTTTTTTTTAAAGTATATTTTTATGATCCTCTGGATTTCCTCATTGTCTGTCATTACATCCTTCTTTTCATCTCTAATTTGTTAACTTGGACCTTCTCTTTCTGCCTTTTAGTTAATTTGACTAATGGCGTGTCAATCTCACTGATTTCTCAAAGAAACAACTCTTTTTGGTGTTTTTGTTGTGCTTGCTGTTTTGACTTCAGCCCTGGGTTTTTTTTTTTTTTTTTTTTTTTTTTTTATTTTTTATTATTCGATATAATTTATTTACATTTCAAATGATTTCCCCTTTTCTAGCCCCCCCACTCCCCGAAAGTCCGCAAGCCCCCTTCTCTTCCCCTGTCCTCCCACCCACCCCTTCCCACTTCCCCGTTCTGGTTTTGCTGAATACTGTTTCACTGAGTCTTTCCAGAACCAGGGGCCACTCCTCCTTTCTTCTTGTACCTCATTTGATGTGTGGATTATGTTTTGGGTATTCCAGTTTTCTAGGTTAATATCCACTTATTAGTGAGTGCATACCATGATTCACCTTTTGAGTCTGGGTTACCTCACTTAGTATGATATTCTCTAGCTCCATCCATTTGCCTAAGAATTTCATGAATTCATTGTTTCTAATGGCTGAATAGTACTCCATTGTGTAGATATACCACATTTTTTGCATCCACTCTTCTGTTGAGGGATACCTGGGTTCTTTCCAGCATCTGGCAATTACAAATAGGGCTGCTATGAACATAGTAGAACATGTATCCTTATTACATGGTGGGGAGTCTTCTGGGTATATGCCCAGGAGTGGTATAGCAGGATCTTCTGGAAGTAAGGTGCCCAGTTTTCGGAGGAACCGCCAGACTGATTTCCAGAGTGGTTGTACCAATTTGCAACCCCACCAGCAGTGGAGGAGTGTTCCTCTTTCTCCACACCCTCTCCAACACCTGCTGTCTCCTGAATTTTTAATCTTAGCCATTCTGACTGGTGTAAGATGAAATCTTAGGGTTGTTTTGATTTGCATTTCCCTAATGACTAATGAAGTTGAGCATTTTTTAAGATGCTTCTCCGCCATCCGAAGTTCTTCAGGTGAGAATTCTTTGTTTAACTCTGTACCCCATTTTTTAATAGGGTTGTTTGGTTTTCTGGAGTCTAACTTCTTGAGTTCTTTATATATATTGGATATTAGCCCTCTATCTGATGTAGGATTGGTGAAGATCTTTTCCCAATTTGTTGGTTGCCGATTTGTCCTCTTGATGGTGTCCTTTGCCTTACAGAAACTTTGTAATTTTATGAGGTCCCATTTGTCAATTCTTGCTCTTAGAGCATACGCTATTGGTGTTCTGTTCAGAAACTTTCTCCCTGTACCGATGTCCTCAAGGGTCTTCCCCAGTTTCTTTTCTATTAGCTTCAGAGTGTCTGGCTTTATGTGGAGGTCCTTGATCCATTTGGAGTTGAGCTTAGTACAAGGAGACAAGGATGGATCAATTCGCATTCTTCTGCATGCTGACCTCCAGTTGAACCAGCACCATTTGTTGAAAAGGCTATCTTTTTTCCATTGGATGTTTTCAGCCTCTTTGTCGAGGATCAAGTGGCCATAGGTGTGTGGGTTCATTTCTGGATCTTCAATCCTGTTCCATTGATCCTCCTGCCTGTCACTGTACCAATACCATGCAGTTTTTAACACTATTGCTCTGTAGTATTGCTTGAGGTCAGGGATACTGATTCCCCCAGATTTCCTTTTGTTGCTGAGAATAGTTTTAGCTATCCTGGGTTTTTTGTTGTTCCAGATGAATTTGATAATTGCTCTTTCTAACTCTGTGAAGAATTGAGTTGGGATTTTGATGGGTATTGCATTGAATCTGTATAGTGCTTTAGGCAAAATGGCCATTTTAACTATATTGATTCTGCCGATCCATGAGCATGGGAGGTTTTCCCATTTTTTGAGGTCTTCTTCCATTTCCTTCTTCAGAGTCTTGAAGTTCTTGTCATACAGATCTTTCACATGTTTGGTAAGAGTCACCCCAAGATACTTTATACTGTTTGTGGCTATTGTGAAGGGGGTCATTTCCCTAATTTCTTTCTCAGCCTGCTTATCCTTTGAGTATAGGAAGGCCACTGATTTGCTTGAGTTGACTTTATAACCTGCCACTTTGCTGAAGTTGTTTATCAGCTGTAGGAGCTCTCTAGTGGAGTTCTTTGGGTCACTTAGGTAGACGATCATGTCATCTGCAAATAATGATAGTTTGACTTCTTCCTTTCCAATTTGTATCCCTTTGACCTCCTTATGTTGTCGAATTGCCCGAGCTAGTACCTCAAGTACAATATTGAAAAGATAAGGAGAAAGGGGGCAGCCTTGTCTGGTCCCTGATTTCAGTGGGATTGCTTCAAGTTTCTCTCCATTTAGTTTGATGCTGGCTACCGGTTTGCTGTATATTGCTTTTACTATGTTTAGGTATGGGCCTTGAATTCCTGTTCTCTCCAAGACTTTAAGCATGAAGGGATGCTGAATTTTGTCAAATGCTTTTTCAGCATCCAATGAAATGACCATGTGGTTTTGTTCTTTGAGTTTGTTTATGTAGTGGATTGTATTGATGGATTTCCGTATATTGAACCAACCCTGCATTCCCGGGATAAAGCCTACTTGATCATGGTGGATGATCGTTTTGATGTGTTCTTGGATTCGGTTGGCAAGAATATTATTGAGTATTTTTGCATCGATGTTCATAAGGGAAATTGGTCTGAAGTTCTCTTTCTTTGTTGGATCTTTGTGTGGCTTTGGTATCAGCGTAATTGTGGCTTCGTAGAAGGAATTGGGTAGTGTTCCTTCTGTTTCTATTTTGTGGAATAGTTTGAAGAGTATTGGTGTTAACTCTTCTTTGAAGGTCTGGTAGAATTCTGCACTGAAGCCATCTGGTCCTGTGCTTTTTTTGGTTGGAAGACTTTCTATGACTCCTTCTATTTCTTTAGGCATTATGGGACTGTTTAGATGGTCTAGTTGGTCCTGATTTAATTTTGGTATTTGGTATCTGTCAAGGAAATTGTCCATTTCCTCCAGATTCTCCAGTTTTGTTGAGTACAGGCTCTTGTAGTAGGATCTGATGATTTTTTGGATTTCCTCCGTTTCCGTTGTTATATCTCCCTTTTCATTTCTAAGTTTGTTAATTTGGATACTTTCTCTGTGCCCTTTGGTCATTCTGGCTAAGGGTTTATCTATCTTGTTGATTTTCTCAAAGAACCAGCTCCTCGTATTGTTGATTTTTTGTATGGTTCTCTTTGTTTCTACTTGATTGATTTCGGCCCTGAGTTTGATGATTTCCTGCCTTCTACTCCTCCTGGGTGAAATAGCTTCTTTTTGTTCCAGGGCTTTCAGGTGTGTCATTAAGCTGGTAATGTATGCTCTCTCCATTTTCTTTTTGGAGGCACTCAGGGCTATGAGTTTTCCTCTTAGCACTGCTTTCATTGTGTCCCATAGATTTGGGTATGTTGTGTTTTCATTTTCATTGTGTTCTAAAAAGTCTTTAATTTCTTTCTTTATTTCTTCCTTGACCAAGGTATCATTGAGTAGAGTATTGTTCAGTTTCCACGTGTATGTGGGCTTTCTGTTGTTTCTGTTGCTATTGAAGACCACTTTTACTCCATAGTGATCAGATAGGAGGCATGGGATTAGTTCGATCTTCTTATATTTGTTGAGGTCTGTCTTGTGACCAATTATATGGTCGATTTTGGAGAAGGTACCATGAGGTGCTGAGAAAAAGGTATATTCTTTTGTTTTAGGATAGAATGTTCTATATATATGTTAAATCTAATTGGTCCAAAGCTTCAATTAGTTTCATTGTGTCCCTGTTTAGTTTCTGTTTTCCTGATCGGTCCATTGAGGAAAGTGCAGTGTTGAAGTCACCCACAATTATTGTGTTAGGTGCAATGTGTGCTTTTAGTTTTAATAAAGTTTCTTTTACAAAAGAGGGTGCCCTTGCATTTGGGGCATAGATGTTCAGGATTGACAGTTCTTCTTTTTGTATTTTTCCTTTGACCAGCAAGAAGTGTCCCTCAGGGTCTCTTTTGATGACTTTGGGTTGAAAGTCAATTTTATCTGATATTAAAATGGCTACTCCAGCTTGTTTCCTGAGACCATTTGCTTGTAAAATTGTCTTCCAGCCTTTTACTCTAAGGTAGTGTTTGTCTTTGACCCTGAGGTGTGTTTCCTGTAAGCAGCAAAATGTAGGGTCCTGTTTACGTATCCATTCAGTTAGTCTGTGTCTTTTTATTGGGGCATTAAGTCCATTGATGTTAAGAGATATTAAGGAATAGTGATTGTTACTTCCTATCATTTTTGACGTTATTTTTTAAATTTGAATGCTTAACTTCTTTTGGGTTTGATGAAAGGTTACTATCTTGCTTTTTCCAGGGTGAAGTTTCCCTCCTTGTATTGGTGTTGTCCTCCTATTATCCTTTTTAGGGCCGGGTTTGTGGATAGATATTGGGTAAACTTGGTTTTGTCATGAAATATCTTAGTTTCTCCATCTATGGTGATTGAGAGTTTTGCTGGATATAGTAGTTTTGGTTGGCATTTGTGTTCTCTTAGAGTCTGCATGAGATCTGCCCAGGACCTTCTAGCCTTCATAGTCTCAGGTGAAAAGTCTGCTGTGATTCTGATAGGTCTTCCTTTATATGTTACTTGGCCTTTTTCTCTTACTGCCTTTAGTATTCTTTCTTTGTTTAGAACATTTGGTGTTTTGATTATTATGTGACGGGAAGTATTTCTGTTCTGGTCCAGTCTGTTTGGAGTTCTGTAGGCTTCTTGTATATTCATGGGCATCTCTCTCTTTAGGTTAGGGAAGTTTTCTTCCATAATTTTATTGAAGATATTTGCTGGCCCTTTAAGTTGTAAATCTTCACTCTCCTCTATGCCTATAATCCTTAGGTTTGGTCTTCTCATTGTGTCCTGGATTTCCTGGATATTTTGGGTTACAAGCTTTTTGCATTTTGCATTTTCTTTAACTGTTGAGTCCATGGTTTCTATGGAATCTTCAGCATCTGAGATTCTTTCTTCTATCTCTTGTATTCTGTTGTTGATATTTGTATCTCTGTCCCCTGATTTCTTCCCAAGGCTTTCTATCTCCAAAGTTGTCTCCCTTTGAGTTTTCTTAGTTGTTTCTACTTCTGATTTTAGATCCTGGATGGTTTTGCTTAGCTCCTTCACTTGCATGTTTGTGTTTTCCTGTAATTCTTTAAGAGATTTTTGTGTTTTCTCTTTCATGAGCTCAGCCTGTTGACCAAAGTTCTCCTGTATTTCTTTAAGAGATTTTTGTGTTTCGTCTTTCATGACCTCAGCCTGTTGAGCAAAGTTCTCCTGTATTTCTTTAAGTGTTTTTTGCATTTCCTCCTTGTTGGCTTTTGTATTCTCCTGGATTTCTTTCAATGATTTTTGTGTTTCCCTTGCAAGGGCTTCTAACTTTTGATCCATTGTCTCCTGAATTTCTTTATGTATGACCTTCATGTGTTCCTGTACCAGCATCATGACCAGTGATTTTAAATCCAAATCTTGTTTTACTGGTGTGATGGGGTATCCAGGACATGTTGGTAGAGGAGAATTGGGTTCAGATGTTGCCATATTGCCTTGATTTCTGTTAGTGACGTTCCTGCGTTTGCCTTTTGCCATCTAGATCTCACTGGTGTTAGTTTATCTTGTCAGTGCTGGACTCACCAGTGCAAGCTGCCCCTTCCCAGTTGGCCTCTGGTGCACAGCTTACCTCCTGCACTGCTTGTAGACAGTGTGCTGCTGCCCAGGCTGTTCAGATCCCAAAGCAGGCACCCGAAGGCTCCCGCTGGGGCCCGCTGGATTCACTGGAGCACACTGACTTCTCCCAGCTGGCTGCCTGGAAGCCCAGCTAGCCACTTGCAGGACTTGGAGATGTAATGCTGCCGCCCAGACTGATCTGGATCCGGAAGCGGAGAGAGTAGAGCTAAGGGCTTCTGCCTGAGGCCTTGCCCCAGATTGTGTCTGTGGAGCAGATGGAGCCCGTGTGCACTCCCCGGGAGTGCCGACGGTGTATGCTACTGTGACCTCCCCTGTGTTCCGCTCACTCTGCTGGGCAGCCGATCTGCCAACCGGGCTGTCGCACACAAGGTTAGCCTGGCCGCCCAGTCCCTGAGTCCAGGCAAAAGCCTGGGAGGCCAAGGTCTGAGCAAAGTTCTCCTACGGCTTTGACTGTTAATTGGGTTTGCCAGGTGACGAGGATGGCGGGCGTGCGCGCCCGCGCTCCCTGAAAGCGCCGGGAGAGTCTGCTTTGCTAACAATCACCTGGGCGGGTTGACTCACAGATGGCCCACCAAGCCGCCCAGTTCTTGGGGTCAGTCCTGTGCCTTTTGGGGCCTGGACCCCCGCTTTGTTAGCCTTAGGCTATGCCTGTTACAGGTCTGCCTGCCTGAGCTCTCTGTCGCCCTGCAGGCAAAATGGCGGCGGCGCGCTCGCAGGCCTGGGCAAAAAAACCTCCTGGTTGGGTTGGCACCCCGATGGCCCCCCGACCCGCCCAGGGCCTGGGTGCAGGCCAACGCCCGTCGGGCTCAGACCACCGCGGTGTTGGCCTCGGATTATGTTTGTGTACCTCAGTCTGTCCGATTCCTGGAGTACGGAACCAAGATGGATGCTCCTCTCCTGACTGGTGGGAGGCCGAGTTCTGAAGTGGCCTCCGTGCAGGAAAGGCGCCGCACAACTGCAGCTGCTTGCTGTCCGGCTGGTCAGCGAAGGTCAGTGGTCGTGGGCGCAGGGCCTAACTGGTCCCTGTGACGCCTTGGTTCCACTGCTGATGGCCCTTCAGCTGGAGCAGCCACTGCTGCCGCTGCTGCCGCCGCCGCCGCCGCCCCCAGCCCTGGGTTTTATTATTTCATATGATCTACTTCTTTTATGTGTGATTTCTTTTGTTTATTTGTTCTACAGCTTTCATGTATGCTTTTCAGTTACTAATATATTTCTAGTTTCTTTCTATAGGAAGTTAGTGCTATGAATGTGTCACTTAGAACCACCTTAATTGTGTCCCATAATTCAAGAATGTCATGTTTTCATCTTCATTCTCTCCTAAAGGGATTTTTTTCCTTATATTCTGCATTGACCCATTTTCATTTAGTAGTGAGATTTTCCTGTTTCTATGGCTTTGCAAACTTTCCATTGTTTTTGTTGTTGATATCCAGCTCTAATCACTGTTAGTCTGATAGAATGCATGGAATTAGTTCAGATGTTGAGTGTAGTGTTTGTGTGTATGTGTGTGTGTGTGTGTGTAGTTCTTGTTTTTCTCTGAATATCTTGACTAGAGTGGGGTTTGAACTCACCCACTATATCTGCTTGAACATCAATATGTAATCTATACTAATCTTTCTTTACTAGTTTGGAAAGTGTAAACTTGTGTAAGCGGCAAAAATATTAAAAATTATACTATTTTCTGCGTGGATTTCTTTTCTTTGATGAGTAAGTAGTGTTCTTCCATATCTCTTCTGATGACTTTTGATTTGGAATCTGTCATCATATAAAATGGTTAAACCAGCTTCCTTCTTAGATACATTTCCTTAGAATAACTTTTTCCATTTTTTAAACCTCAGATGATACTACCCTTGATATGCAAAAGAAGAGATTCTATTTCTATAATCAATCAGTTACTTTGTTTTGGGTTTTTTTTTTAATGGGGAATTAAGACCATTTGTTTCAATATTTATCAAAAAGCAGTGTTTGTTGATTCCCACTATTTTGTTGTTTGGGTAGAATTTTTTAATTACCTTCTTTTGATTTGCTGGTCTGATATTAACTATTCTTATGTTTTCTTGACTGTGGTTAATTTCTCATGTTGACATTTTCCTTCCATCACCTTATATAGGGCTATATTTGGAGATAGAAATTGGATAACTTTGGTTTTTATCATGGAAAGTCCTATTGTCTTCATTTATTGTATTTTTAAGTCTTTCTGGGTAGAATAAGTCTGGGCTCCCTTTTGTTGATTCTGAGTTTGAAAAACACCCTCTGGCTTTTGCACTTTCCATTGAAATGTCAGGTGTTGTATTATAGTAAGTCTGAATTGATATGTTAATAATCTTTTCCTTTGCAGTTTTTAATATTTTTCCTTGTTCTGCATGTTTAAAATTTTGATTATTATGTACAGAAGGGTATTTCTTTTTTGGTGCAGTCTATTTTGTATTCTGTGTGCTTTTTGCACTCTTATGGGCATCTCCTGCTTTAGTCTTGGGAATTTTTTTGTATTAATTTTGAAAATATTTTCTGTTACTTTGACCTGTGTTCTTCTTCCTTGATCTATTCCTTATATTCTTAGATTTTGTATTTTAATCGTGTCATTTTTTTTATGTTTTGATTTAATGCTTTTAGGTTTTTTCCCTTTGACTGATATATCCATTTCTTCTATCTTGTTCCAGTGTTTGAAATTCTTTCTTTCATTGATTTTATTCTGTTTTTGAGAATTACCTCTAGTGTTTCTATTCAAGGTTTTATAAATTTTTTGTATCCACTTTTCCCTATCAATCCATTTTCCATTTTCATGGCTTTAATTTTTTAAATCATTTCATGTCACTGTTTGTTTTTTATAGATTGATTTCATAAATGGATTTATTAATTTCCTCTTCAAGGACCACTAACATTCACAAAGGCTATTTTGTAGTTTTTGTCTTGTGTTACAACTGTACTGTGTTCTTCGGGCCTTCTGTAGGCTATTTGGGCTCTAGTGGAGTCATATTATCCTTGCTTTTATGCTTTTATTATTACACTGGCATCCAGATGTCAGGGTTTCACATTATTATAATTCTAGGTGCTGATATATGATCTTGTATTTTTGAATTTCACACTATTCTGTTCCTTAGTTTCTATTTCCCTCTCTCATTCTTAAGTGTGTTATAGGTATCGGTTGCCTGGTGGAGAATGCTTTTGACATCCTGCTAAGTTGTCCACTTAAAGTCTATGATTGAATATGTTTCTAGGTATTGGGACCTGACATTTAGAAAGGGAGGTGCGCTAGGAGGAAATATGGGGCTTTGAGATGTCCATGGGAATGATGAATGCTGGGTTTGCAAACAGGCTTTGTATAGTATCCTTGGAAAAGGGACTGAAAGGGAGAATAAGCCACATCAAGATCGAGACTGGTGGACTGAATTTAGAAGAAGGGAGGAACAGCGAAGATAACCCACCTGCTTTTCTAATCCACCTAGTCCACAGTTGTTGAAATTCCTACAAATAGATGAGTAAAAAATATAGAAAATTAAGTTCATGCAGGTATTTTTTCTTAGCACACTACTTTCCACAAGGACTTTTTTTGGAAGGAACAATGAATATGTAAATTACTACACTTATTCAGTTATATTGAATATTTAAAATTTCCCACTCTCATAATGCCCCATGCTTTACATGACATATAGAAGTACATATTTTTACATTTGAGCATCTATTTAAGGTATCCAGTCTCTCAGTCTATTTGTCTTGTCAGTCCAAATAGCTCTTACATAAATTATGTGTTTTCAGAATTAACGAGTATGTATTAATATGGAATTTAGTATTAGTTTAGTCTTAGTTCCTATACTTATCATCTTCTAAGTGAATCATTTTGTTCTATTCCCATGGACTACTGAAATTTATTCCATGAAATTAAATAAGTTGCCTTACCAAGCCATAAATAAAATGACTAAAATCCTACAATAATTAGAAGTGAATAATGGAAGTGTGTTTTGTGATTGCCTTCATCTGCAAAAAGCACTCTATCTTCACTCTAATTATGAAACTTGAAAAATCAATGAAAACATGCTGAGTTCTTATAGTGATTATTAAAGGCAAATCACATATGCTATGTGTCCTTTTACACTGTAATTAAGTGATAAAGTATATCATTACAACCCCAAAGGGAAATGATTATTTATAAAATACAGTAAGTGAATGGGTGAATATCAGTGACATTGTTTGTTATTGACTTTAACTTCAATATCAGAATGAGATATTTTGAGCATCCTTGGAATAGTTGACCATGAATGGCAGCATGGAAGATGTTAGGAAATTTTCACTAACCACAGTACATCTGCTAAAGATAATCACCATTGCTTTCATCAAAAATCCTGCAGAGTTTTAGGGAGTCAGTAAGCTCTCATGAACTGTACTGACCTTGAACATAGTGTATTTAACCCCCTCATAACATTTTCTGTCTGCATCTTCTTATCATTACAATATTTAAACAATAATGACATCTGAAAGTACCCATATTTTCTCTTCTAATTGGTCTTTCATATGCATAGACATCAATACCTTTCTAATGAAGCAATGTGTAGTGAGTGAACTCTTTGTTCTAGAGTTCTATAAAGTGTTATATTCCAAGGAATGCAGTTTGAGAGCCTGCCAAGGAGTGAAATCTGAAGCTCTGGGTTTAGAAGACACATCAATAATTTTATTCTAAATTACTGTTGAAAGCTTGGCCAGTGAGCATAATGTCCAGTTCCTTTATTGAAGAGGAACATTGACATAATTTAGGCTTTGTGTTCCATGTAGTCTTTGTCACAGAATGTCAACTTCTAATGATAATACTAACAGACTTCATGCCAAACATAGCTCTATAAAAATTCACTTATGGATGTTTTCATTTGAATATGATCTGTCCTTAAAGATAACTGCATGGAAAAATTGTTGCAAGCTGTTGATGCCATAATGAGGGTTGGTATCAAATTTAGGTTATGGACATTGTGGTTTGAATATTCTTAGGCCAGCAAATGGCACTAATATGAGGTATGACCTTGTTGGAATAGATGTGGCCTTAGTGGCAGAAATGTGTCACTATGGGGGGTAGGGTTTGAGACCTTCCTAATAGATGCTAGAAGAGAATCTTCTTTGGATCATGATGTAGAAATTTTTGCTCCTTTGCCAGTATTGTGTTTGCATGGATGTTACCATGCTTCTTGCCCTAATGATAACAGACTGAACCTCTCAACATGTAAGTTAGCCCCAATTAAATGCTGACATTTATAAGAGTTGCCATGGATATTGTGTCTCTTCACAGCAATGAAAACCCAAATGATGATAGAAGTTGGTACCAGAACTAGGGTATTGCTGTGATCAGCTTGACCATTCATTTAATTGGAAGGATGTTAATTTGGGGCTCTGGATTTGAAAAATAGTAGAACGACTTAAGTGTTGCTTAAAGGATCATTCTACTAAAAATATGGAAGACATTGATGCTGATTGTGACATGAATAGTGGGGGCCTCGCACAAGATATTTCAGAGGAGAAGAATATTACTATGTTGACTAAGAATGTGTTTGTGAAATTTTGATGAAGAATGTGGTTGCTTTTTGCCTCTTGTCTGAAGTGTCTGCCTGAGGCTAAGGCTAACGTGAAGAGAATCAGACTAATTGCATTGACAAAATAAGTCTCAGAAAAGCCCAAGCTTAGACTTTGACCTCTGGTTTACTCTCATGAATAGTGTTTTGATCATGCATAACAAGCTTATAAAGGAAAAATAGAAAATGTATGGTTGACATAATAAAGGGGCACCAGGAAATAAAATGGAGTGGAATCTTGTCTTCAAAGATATTTGTTTAAGATTAAGGGAGTTGTGTCTCAGGCCAAGATCCCACCAAGCTAAGCTTACTGTTTATGCATTTACCATTGAGCAAGGAATAATTATATTATGGAGGCATTGTTATTATTAGTTGCTTAGATATTGTTTTCAGTTGAACTTTTGATCTGGAATGAACTACAATCCAGAAAAGGAAGACACGAGTTTTTAATCTGGATCTTTAGGAATAGTGGTGATGAAAAGCTTAGTTTCAGGCATGGTAGTTCATGCCTTTAATTCCAGGAGACAGAGGTAAGCAGATCTCTGAGATTAAGAGCAGCCTAGAGGTGTCTGCTTTGGGCTCTGAACAGCCTGGGTCACGGCACTGGGTCATTTTGGTCATTTTGATCATTTTTCTCCTGAATTCCTTTAAGAGATTTATTTATGGTGCACCCGCAGGTAGGCTGGGAGGAAACAGCTTGCTCTGGTGGGTCCGGCCCCAGAGTGCTTAGGTTCCAGTACTAAGGCCTCTGGCGGGAGCCTTCAGATTTCCACTTTGGGATCCAGAACAGCCTAGGGTACAACACCACATCTCCAGGCCCTGAAAGAGGCCAGAGAGGCACCCGGGAGGCCTGCTGGGAGGAGTCAGTGTGCTCTGCTGAGTCCAGCACGCCCTGGGCAAGAGCCTTCATGTATCTTCTTTGGGATCTGAACAGCCTGGGCCACAGCACCCTGTCTCCAGGCAGTGCAGGAGGTCAGTTGTGCACCAGAGGCCAGCTGGGAAGAGGCAGCTTGCACTGGTGAGTCCAGCATTGACAACAAGACCAACTAACACCAATGAGAACTAGATGGCAAAAGGCAAAAAACAGGAATGTCACTAACAGAAATCAAGTCAATATGGCAGCATCTGAACCCAATTCTCCTTTAACAGCATGTCCTGGATACCCCATCACACCAGAAAAATAAGATTTGGATTTAAAATCACTGGTCATGATGCTGGTACAGGAATACATGAAGGACATACTTAAAGAAATTCAGGAGAAAATGGATCAAAAGTTAGAAGCCCTTACAAGGGAAACACAAAAATCATTGAAAGAAATTCAGGAGAATACAAAAGCCAATAAGGAGGAAATGCAAAAATCACTTAAAGAATTGCAGGAGAACTTTGGTCACCAGGGTGAGGTCATGAAAGAGGAAACACAAAAATCTCTTAAAGAATTACAGGAAAACACAAACAAACAAGTGAAGGAGCTAAGCAAAACCATCTGGGATCTAAAATCAGAAGTAGAAACAACTAAGAAAACTCAAAGGGAAACAACTTTGGAGAAAGAAAACTTTGGGAAGAAATCAGGGGACATAGATGCAAATATCACCAACAGAATACAAGAGATAGAAGAATCTCAGATGCTGAAGATACCATAGAAACCATGGATTCAACAGTCAAAGAAAATGCAAAATGCAAAAAGCTTGTAACCCAAAACATCCATGAAATACAGGACACAATGAGAAGACCAAACCTAAGGATTATAGGCATAGATGAGAGTGAAGATTTGCAACTTAAAGGAATAGCAAAAATACCTCCCGTCACCTAATAATCAAAGCCCCAAATGTACTAAACAAAGAAACAATATTAAAGGCAGTAAGAGAAAAAGGCCAAGTAACATATAAAGGAAGACCTATCAGGATCACACCAGACTTCTCACCTGAGAATATGAAAGCTAGAAGATCCTGGTCAGATCTCATGCAGATTCTAAGAAAACACAAATGTCAGCCAAAATTACTATAGGCAGCAAAACTCTAAATCACCATAGATGGAGAAACTAAGATATTCCATGACAAAACCAAGTTTATCCAATATCTATCCACAAACCCAGCCCTACAAAGGATAATAGGAGGAAAACCCCAATACACGGAGGGAAACTTCACCCTGGAAAATGCAAGATAGTAACCTTCTTTCATCAAACCCAAAAGAAGATAACCAACCAAATTTAAAAGTAACATCAAAATGACAGGAAGTAATAATCACTATTTCTTAATATCTCTTACAATCAATGGGCTCACTGCCCCACTAAAAACACATAGACTAACATACTGGATACTTAAACAGGACCCTACATTTTGCTGCATACAGGAAACACACCTCAGTGTCAAAGACAAACACTACTTTAGAGTAAAAGGCTGAAAGACAATTTTACAAGCAAATGATCTCAGGAAACAAGCTGGAGTAGCCATTCTAATATCAGGTAAAATTGACTTTCACCCCAAAGTCATCAAAAGAGACTCTGAGGGACACTTCTTGCTAGTCAATATATATATATATATATATATATATATATATATATATATATATAAAACAAGAAGAACTCTCAATCTGGAACATCTATGCTCCAAATGCAAGGACACCCTCATTCATAAAAGACACTTTACTAAAGCTCAAAGCACACATTACAGCTAACACAATAATTGTGGGTGACCTCAACACTGCACTTTCCACAATGGACTGATCAGAAACTGAACAGGGACACAGTGAAACTAATCAAAACTTTGGACCAATTAGATTTAGCATATATGCATATGTTATATATATATATATATATATATATATATATATATATATATATAACATTTTATCCAAAAGCAAAAGAATATACCTTTTACTCAGCACCTCAAGGTACCTTCTCCTAAATCAATCATATAATTGGTCACAAGACAGACCTCAACAAATATAAGAAGATTGAAATAATCCCATGCCTCATATCAGATCACTATGCAGAAAAAGTTGTTTTCAATAGCAACAAAAACAACAGAAAACCGACATACACATTGAAGCTGAACAATAATCTACTCAATGATACCTTGGTCAAAGAAAAAATAAAGAAAGAAATTAAAGACTTTTTAGAATTTAATGAAAATTAAGACACAACATAACCAAATCTATGGGACACAATGAAAACAGTGCTAAGAGGAAAAAAACATAGCCCTGAATGCCTCCAAAAAAAAAAAAAAATGGAGAGAGCATACACTAACAGCTTAACAACACACCTGAAAGGCCTGGAACCAAAAGAAGCTATTTCACCCAGGAGGAGTAGAAGGCAGGAAATCATCAAAGTCAGGGCTGAAATCACTCAAGTAGAAACAAAGAGAACCATACAAAGAATCAACAAAACCAGGAGCTGGTTCTGTGAGAAAATCAACAAGATAGATAAACCCTTAGCCAGACTAACTAAAGGGCACAGAGACAGTATACAGATTAACAAACTTAGAAATGAAAAGGAAGATATAACAACAAAAACTGAGGAAATTCAAAAAATCATTTGATCCTACTACAAAAGCCTACACTCAACACAACTGGAGAATCTGGAGGAAATGGACAGTTTCCTAAACAGATATCCAACACCAAAGGTAAATCAGGATCAAATAGATCATCTAAACAATCAATAACACCTGAAAAAAATAAAAAAGGTCATAGAAAGTCTCCCAACCAAAAAAAGCATGGGACTAGATGGCTTCAGTGCAGAATTCTATCAGACCTTCATAGAAGACCTAACATTCTTTAAACTATTCCACAAAATAGAAACAGAAGGAACTCTACCCAACTCATTCTATGAAGCCACAATTACGCTGATACCAAAACCACACAAAGATCCAACAAAGAAATAGAACTTCAAGCTAATTTCCCTTATGAATATTGATGCAAAAATACTTAATAAAATTCTTGCCAACTGAATGCAAAAACACATCAAAACGATCAAGATCACCTTGATCAAGTAGACTTCATCCCACGATGCAGGGATGGTTCAATATAAGGAAATCCATCAATGCAATCCACTACATAAACAAACTCAAAGAAAAAAAAAACCATATGATCATTTCATTAGATGCAGAAAAAGCATTTGACAAATTTCAGCATCCTTTCATGCTAAAAGTCTTGGAAAGAACAGGAATTCAAAGCCAACATCAAACTAAACGGAGAGAAAGTTGAAGCAATCCCACTAAAATCAGGGACTAGACAAGGCTGTCCTCTCTCTCCATATCTATTCCGTATAGTACTAGAAGTTCTAGCTAGAACAATTAGACAACATAAGGAGGTCAAGGGGATACAAATTGGAAAAGAAGAAGTCAAATTATCACTATTTGCAGATGACATGATAGTCTACTTAAGTGACCCGAAAACCTCCACCAGAGAACTCCTACAGCTGATAAACAATTTCAGCAAAGTGGCTGGTTATAAAATCAACTCAAGCAAATCAGTTGCCTTCCTATACTCAAAGGATAAGCAGGCTGAGAAAGAAGATAGGGAAATGACACCCTTCACAATAACCACAAACAATCTAAAGTATCTTGGTGTGACTCTAACCAAACAACTGAAAGATCTATATAACAGGAACTTCAGGTCTCTGAAGAAGGAAATCGAAGAAGACCTCAGAATATGTAATAATCTGCCCTGCTCGTTGATTGGCAGGATTAATATAGTTAAAATGGCCATCTTACCAAAAGCAATCTACAGATTCAACACAATCCCCATCAAAATCACAACTCAGTTCTTCACAGAGTTAGAAAAAGCAATTCTCAAATTCATATTGAATAACAAAAAACCCAGGATAGCTAAAACTATTCTCAACAACAAAAGATATTCTGGGGGAATCAGTATCCCTGACATCAAGCAATACTACCGAGCAATAGTGTTAAAAACTGCATGGTATTAGCACAGTGACAGACAAGTGGACCAATGAAATAGAATTGAAGACCCAGAAATGAATCCACACACCTATGGTCAATTGATCTTCGACAAAGGAGCCAAAAACATCCAGTGGAAAAATGTAGCTTTTTCAACAAATGGTGCTGCTTCAACTGGAGGTCAGCATGCAGAAGAATGTGAACTGATCCTTTCTTATCTCCTTGCACTAAACTCCACTCCAAGTGGATCAAGCACCTCCACATAAAACCAGACACACTGAAACTAATAGAAAAGAAACTGGGGAAAACCCTTGAGGACATGGGCATAGGGAAAAAGTTCCTGAACAGAACACCAATAGCTTATGTTTTAAGATCAGGAATTGACAAATGGGACGTCATAAAATTACAAAGTTTCTGTAAGGCAAAGGACACTGTTCCAAGGACAAAATGGCAACCAACGAATTGGGAAAGGATATTCACCAACCCTACATCTGATAGAGGGATAATATCCAATATATATAAAGAACTCAAGAAGTTAGACCCCAGTGAACCAAATAACCCTATTAAAAATGGGGTACAGATCTAAACAAAGGTTTTATTACCTGAAGAAATTCAGATGGCTGGGAAGCACCTTAAGAATGGATGGAGAGAAGAAGGTTTATGGGACATATGAGGAGGGGAGTTCTGGGAAAGGGGAAATCATTTGGAATGTAAACAAAGAATATAGAAAATAAAAATATAAAAAAAGACTTAAAAAAAGAGAAGTGCTCAACATCATTAGTCATTAAGGAAATGCAAATCAAAACAACCCTGAGATTTTACCATACACCAGTCAGAATGGCTAAGGTCAAAAACTCAGGAGACAGCAGGTGTTGGCGAGGATGTGGAGAAAGAGGAACACTCTTCCACTGCTGGTGGGGCTGTAAGATGGTACAACCACTTTGGAAATCAGTCTGGTGGTTCCTCAGAAAACTGGACATGACACTTCCAGAGGACCCTGCTATCTCTCTCCTGGGCATATACCCAAAGGATTCCCCAGCATGCAATGAGGACACATGCTCCATTATGTTCATAGCAGCCTTATTTATAATAGCCAGAAGCTGGAAAGAACCCAGATGTCTCTCAAAGGAGGAATGGATACAGAAAATGTAGTATATTTACACAATGGAATACTACTTAGCAATCAGAAACAATGAATTCACAAAATTTTTAGGCAAATGGTTTGATCTGGAAAATATCATCCTAAGTGAGGTAAGCCAATCACAAAAGAATACACATGGAATGCAATCTCTGATAAGTGGATATTAATTAGCCCAGAAGCTCTGCATAACCAAGGCACAAATCACATAACAAATGACTCCCATGAAGAAGTACGGAGAGGTCCTGATCCTGGAAAGGATTGATCTAGGGTTGGAGGGAATATAAGGACAGAGAAAAAGGAGGGAGTTGATTGGAGAATGGGTGGAGAGAAGAAAGTTTATGGGACATATGGGGAGGGGGGATCTGGGAAAGGGGAAATCATTTGGAATGTAAACAAAGAATATAGAAAATAAAAATATTAAAATGAAAAAAAGAGCACCCTAGTACAGAGCAATTTCCAGGGAGAGAGAGAGAGAGAGAGAGAGAGAGAGAGAGAGAGAGAGAGAGAGAGAGAGAGAGAGAGAGAGAGACAGAGAGAGAGAGAGAGACAGAGAGAGACAGAGAGAGAGAGACAGAGAGAGAGAGAGAGAGAGAGAGAGAGAGAGAGAGAGAGAGAGAGAGAGAGAGAGAGCAGCTTTGGTCCAGGTATGGTGATACAAGCCTTTAATCCTAGCATTTAGGAGACAGAGATATGTAGAACTCTGAGTTGAAGATCAGTCTACAGAGCAAATTCTTAGATACCCAAGCTTAGGAGTTTGGAAACAGAAAGATGGTGATGATGCAATATCACAAGGTGAGCATCTTTCAGCCCCAACAAGGAGCTGAACTCAGCACCTTCAGACACACTCCAGTGTCTCTGGCTTTCAAATCAATAATAGAAGGGATTACTGGGACAATTAATACTAAATAGCTTGAGCTGAGAAGTTAAAAATGATTAAGAAGAGATCAGCATCACTAATGTGAAATCTTGGAAATGTTTTTGGAGAGCACAAAGAAGCTATACTATGAAGAGAGCCAAGGCTATATCTTGTGCTGCAGCTGAAATTGGTAATATGTAAGCTCTAATATGTATTATCTAATATGTAACATTATTGGTAATAAGTAATGCCTAAGTGATACTGGCTTTGAAGGCATGAAGGGGTCATAGAGATCAGCTGCTGCTTGATCTTGTGGAAAGTCAGCGACAGCCACTAATGAAGGTAAAGCCTCAGATGCATTTGATGGCCCAGGACTGAAGTGGTCATACAAAGTTGAGGCTTCCCACCATGAAGACAGAGCATGAGAGGATATTGGCGAAGCCTAGTTGCATCAGAAGTTGCCAGAATATTGGAGATGTCAATATCATAGGAATAACACCAAGAATGGCAGCAACAGTGTAGTAGAGTCAAGCAGACCCTAGACTGTTACAGAGAGTAGAGCTAGAGAAGTGACTCAAGGAACCCAGAAGATCATGCCTGGATCTCAATCATTGAAACAATAATATGTAAACATAGAAGTTGCCTTTGTTTTCCCAAGATGTTATAGGTATTAAAGCCATAGGATACCTGCTAAAGATAACTACTAACAGGAAATCAAGCCAGACCAAGAAAAAAACGTTTATTGTAGTCAACAAAGATGAAAGAATTTGAAGATATGAAGTGGTCTTTCAAATCAGTCATGGAGATGCAGAGTTTGGAGTTTGCTCAGCTAGTTTTTGGTCTTTCTGGATTCCAGGATTTCCTCACTATGATGTTTTAGAATAATAATTTATACCCTATGATGGTGGAGGTATGTGATATACTTTTTATTTTTATTTTATAGAGGATTACAGTAAAGTGATCAGAGGAACCTCAGAAAGAACTTTAAACTTTGCACTTAGAGTTGTTAAGACTATTGTAGTCTATTGGAATTTTTGAAGGTGGATTAAATTTATTTTGATTTATACGATGGCTAAGTATGACCCCCACAAATTCATATGTTTGAACAAACCTATGGGGGTCAGGGACTAGACATTGGTCATTTGAATATACTTGGCCTAGAAGTGTCATTATTACAAGATGTGGCCTTGTTGGAGTAGGATGATTCTTGTTGGAGGAAGTTTGCCAGTGTGGAAGTGGGCTTTGATAACCTCCTAGCTACCTGGAAGAGTCTTCTGACAGCTTTTTTCAAGGTACAGAACTCTTTGCTCCTTTTTCAACAATGTGTGTGTCTTTATGGTGCTATGCTTCTTGTCATGATGATAATGAACTGAACCTTTCCACCTGTAAGTTAGACCAAATTAAATGTTGTTCTTCATAAGTTTTGTCTTGGTCATGGTGTCTCTTCAATGGAAACTGTAACTAAGACAGATACTGTGGTGGGGCCTTTTAAAGTCACATGTCTTTAGTTCTTTATATTCTTTCTGTCAGCAGTCAGCCAAGAGGTGAATAGCTCTTGCTACCACAATATTTTTACATCATCTCCAGCATAGGATCAACAGAGCTGAGAAGTACAGAAGAAAATTTCTGAAACTATAAATCAAAAGATATCTTTCTGCCTCACAGTCATTTTTGTCATGTATTTTGTCACAAGAACACAAAGCCTAAAGCAATGGGCAATGAAACTTGAATGCCATACAAGCTTTGTGTGTCGGGGATTAATCTCGTTTTCACTCTGTCCATCACTTATAAAGGTAAAACACCACTCCTCCTGTGAGTCTCTATGTGAAAGAAAGCTGCAGACTGTGTTTAGCCTGCAGCCTTCAGTTTATCATGCACTGCTCTAAAAGCATTATAAGCTATCGTTTCTGTAGTCTTGAAGAGTGCTGATTGAAACCCTCCTGTTTTACTTCTAGAAAAGATTTTCAGCAAAGATTCTCTGTTCAAATGATCCATCAGCAGTAATGCACTAAATGACCGGTGCTCAGAATTGGCCCTGAAATAGATGAGATCATCCTAAGCAGGTGACATATTCCTTGTATTTCACAAATTGTAGGTCAGTGCTGAAGCATTAGATTATTTTAGAAGAAGTGATAAAATCAAATATTCTGCTGAATAAATCTGATAATGAAGCTGTGAAATGCAAGACATATGCCTCTACTGTAGGATTCTATGAGGCTCTAGTCATTTAGAGAATTTCCACAGTGACACTTTTTTCTTAAGTAAAATATAGGTGATGATTTGATTATAAGGGGAACTGCATCTATTAGATTTCTATAGTTATGATATTACCAACTCAATTTTGAACTATGTTATAATTTAAGACACTTTTATTCATATGCAGTTCCAAACTTATTTCTGATTAATTCTAAAAGCCAGGAGACACAATTCATTTTTTTTCAAAAATAAGAATTACATGTTAAATTGAGAATTTGTTTGAAATTTATTGCAACTGAAGATGTGGTATATGTATGTTTACAGCAACTGATAGTAAGTCAATGAACTATATCCTAAACCGTTACAGAGATAGTAACTAATATACTGAGACTCAGATGAATAAAATCTTGCCTTAAAGAACTGGGGAATAGGCTTGTGTGTAGGTTTTTGTTTGTGTGTGCTTGTGTTTACACATGGGTGTGTATTTTAAATGGCTTCCTGATTTTAAAAATGTCATAAACCAAGGACTTATGAAAATTTATCTTTGTAAAAACTTTGAATATAAAGATATATTGCTTTTCAAGATGCAGAAACAGAAGTTACATAGATCTAAAACTAACTTTTATGATATTATTCTTCTAAAAAGTGATCATGATAATTAATTTATTATTATATATTTTAATTGAAATAGAATTGCTTCTTCACTTTTCCTTTCTTTTTCCTCCTCTCAGTCCCTTTCATCCCTCATATGGACTCTCCCTGAGGCCCTCCTGCAGCGTTGTTGTCAACATTATTCTTTTTTTTTTTATTCGATATAATTTATTTACATTTCAAATGATTTCCCTTTTCTAGCCCCCCCACTCCCCGAAAGTCCTGTAAGCCCCCTTCTCTTCCCCTGTCCTCCCACCCACCCCTTCCCACTTCCCCGTTCTGGTTTTGCCGAATACTGTTTCACTGAGTCTTTCCAGAACAAGGGGCCACTCCTCCTTTCTTCTTGTACCTCATTTGATGTGTGGATTATGTTTTGGGTATTCCAGTTTTCTAGGTTAATATCCACTTATTAGTGAGTGCATACCATGATTCACCTTTTGAGTCTGGGTTACCTCACTTAGTATGATATTCTCTAGCTCTATCCATTTGCCTAAGAATTTCATGAATTCATTGTTTCTAATGGCATTGCTTTTGTTATTTGACCTCATGAACATTTCCTTTTATAGAAGCATGCCCATTGAATTTGTCATTGATCTGGAATTGTTTGTCCAGCTCTTTCTAGGAGAAACTGTTTCAGACTTACTCGAACACTGGTCTTACTATCTTGCCACTGCCCTTTCCATGATATCACCTGAGCAACAAACTCAGGAGGTGTGAGGTAGAAGTTTCCACTGGGGCTGATGTCCCGATATTACATTGATCCTTGCCTTGTGTCCCATTGCAATTTTCTGTGATTATCCCTATTTAATGTAAAGAGATGCTTGTTTAATAAAAGCTGGAAGCTACATTATCTATATATGAAGATAAGGTTTAGAAGGTGGTAAAGAATAATGCTGGTCTAGCAAAGTGGTAGATAATTGTAAAGACCATGACCTCACTGCCCCTGAGAAGTTGGCTGTGGGAAGAATGACTTCTCTCCCATTGAGTGAGCCAAAAACACCAGGTAGAAACCTCTTTACTATTACCAGTATTTGAGTGTCACTTATTGCACATTTAAGGACATATCGCCACGCTGCTCAGTGTTGGCATTCATTGGTGATGAAACTGGGTAGAACTATTAATTTCTTCCCATCCATAGCAGCTTGCATAGTATTTTCTGGTGCTATCACTTCAGTGGGGAAGATTTTAGGTCACATATAGCTCAAATAATCCAAGTCCTGCATCCTAAGTATGAGAAGTTGTATTTAATAGGGCCTTCCCCTCCCCCTCAGATAGGCAAGCAAGGACTGAATCAATTGTTTATACTGTGACAAAATAATACTGTGTAGTATGAACTATAGCTTGAGAACATACTTGAAGACACCATGAGTACCATTTTCATAGGCAGAGGTTCTGTAAAGAAAAGGTGCATGATGAGGAAAATATAGCATAAATAGAGTAATTTTAATCAATATATTTTATGGCATTAGTTATTATATACAAATTTGCTAGTCAGATGATTTTTTAAAGAAATAAGACATATCCTCAGTACTTAATAAAATCTCATCACTTCTTTCCATGCATCACTATAGAGCAGATGTTTCTACACCCCACATGATAGTCTCTTGATAAAATGTCTAGTTGGTTAAATTTAAAGCTAATGTTTTCAGAACATTTGTCAATAACTGACATGTGAATTTTTTTAATTGAAATATAAGTGGCAGTCTAGGAGTCCTGCATTCCATTTTTAGCTTACCATCAATTTTATTTTCAAAGTGTCTTCAACATTTGAAAAACATCATTTTTTAATGTTGTATGTAAATAGTGGTACAGATATTTCTTGGTCCATTTTATATATTAATAATGTCACATATGCTCAGGACATCATAGCCATTAATGCAAATGGTACAGTGACTGAAAATATGTTAGTGACAGGAGGAGGTCATAGGTCACTAGTACAATATTTGCCTAGCACATTTGATGGTTCAAAATTAATTTTTAACAGTGAGAAGAAAATAAAACAAATCAAAAATGTAAATATCTAGCTTAAGCTTACTACAATTTTAATTTACTTACTAATTATTTTCATATATGCAAACCTCATAGTATTCAAAGTTTTGATCTCTAATGTGCTAATGTTTTGCTAAAAAGAATACATTGTAACAATGCTGATTTGGAACTACACTCTCCTTTTATCTTTCTCCCCTTCTCTTCTCTGTGTCTTCCCTCTCTCTTTTTCTCTCATTCTCCCTTACCTAGCTTCTCTCTCATTTTGTCTTCCTATGTTCTAATTCACACTTCAACATTTTACTTTTGCTGAATATTCTAAATATTTCTGTGTAGGGGGAAAGCAACAGTGTAGAAAAGGAATCTCACCCTTCTTTTCCCAATAAGAACTGGGCTTCCTGTTAACTTACTGGCAAAATGGATTGTTGATTATCTGAGCATGAAGTAATGGCTTTTATGAAGCACACATTGCACCTAACACAATAATTGTGGGTGACTTCAACACTCCACTTTACTTCATGGACAGATCAGGAAAGCAGAAACTGAACAGGGACACAGTGAAACTAATAGAAGCTTTGGACCAACAGATATATATATAGAGAGAGAACATTTCATCCTAAAGCAAAAGAATATATCTTTTTCTCAGCACCTCATAGCACCTTCTCCAAATCCATCATATAATTGGTCACAAGACAGATCTCAACAAATATAAGAAAATCAAAATAATTCCATGCCTCCTATCAGATCACTATGGAGTAAGAATGGACTTCAACAGCAACAAGGACAACAGAAACCCCACATACACATGGATGCTGAACAAAACTCTACTCAATGATACCTTGGCCAAAGAAGAAATAAAGAAAGAAATCAAAGACTTTTTATAATTTAATGAAAATGAAGGCACAACATATCCAATCTATGAGAAACAATGAAAGCAGTGTTAAGATTAAAACTCATATCCCCGAATGACTCCAAAAAGAAACTGGAGAGAGCACACACTAGCATCTTAATTGCACACCTGAAAGCCCTGGAACAAAAAGAAGCTAATTCACCCAGGAAGAGTAGAAGACAGGAAGTTATCAAACTCAGGGCTGAAATCAATCAAGTGGAAACAAAGAGTACCATACAAAGAATCAACAAAACCAGGAGCTGGTTCTTTGAGAAAATCAAAAAGATAGATAAACCCTTAGCCAGACTAATTAAAGGGCATCGAGAAAGTATCCAAATTAACAAAATTAGAAAAGAAAAGGGTATATAACAACAGAAACTGAGGAAATTCAAAAAATCATCATATCCTACTACAACAGACTATACTCAATACAACTGGAGAATCTGAAGGAAACGGACAATTTCCTAGACAGATACAAAATACCAAAATTAAATCAGGATCAAATGGATCATCTAAAGAGTCCTATAACCCTTAAAGGAATAGCACAGGTTATAGAAAGTCTTCCAACCAAAAAATGCACAGGAACAGAGGATTTTAGTGCAGAATTCTATCAGACCTTCAAAGAAGATCTAACGCCAATACTCTTCAAAATGTTTCACAAAATAAAAACAGAAGGAACTCTACCCAACTTGTTCTATGAAGCCACAATTATGCTGATACCAAAACCACACAAAGATCCAGCAAAGAAAGAGGACTTCAGACCAATTTCCCTTATGAACATCGATGCAAAAATACTTAATAAAATTCTTGCCAACTGAATCCAAGAACACATCAAAACGATCATCCACCATGATCAAGGAGGCTTCATCCCAGGCATGCAGGGATGGTTCAATATAAGGAAATCCATCAATGCAATCCACTGCATAAACAAACTCAAAGAAAGAAAACAAATGATCATTTCATTAGATGCTGAAAAAGCATGTGAAAAAATTCAGCATCCTTTTATGCTAAAAGTCTTGGAAAGAACAGGAATTCAAGGCCCATAACTAAGCATAGTAAAAGTAGTATACAGCAAACTAGTAGCCAGCATCAACCTAAATGGAGAGAAACTTGAAGCAATCCCACTAAAATCAGGGACTAGACAAGGCTGTCCTCTCTCTCCATATCGTTTCAATATAGTACTTGAGGTACTAGCTAGAGCAATCAGACAACATAAGGAGGTCAAAGGACACAAATTGGAAAGGAACAAGTCAAACTATCACTATTTGCAGATGATATGATATTCTACTTGAGTGACCCAAAAAACTTCACCAGACAACTTCTACAGCTGATAAACAACTTCAGCAAAGTAGCTGGTTATAAAGTCAAGTCAAGCAAATCATTAGCCTTCCTATAATCAAAGGATAAGCAGGCTGAGAAAGAAGTTAGGGAAATGACACCCTTCACAAGAGCCACAAATAATACAAAGTATCTTTGTGTGACTCTAACCAAACAAATGAAAGATCTGTATGACAAGAACTTCAGGTCTCTGAAGAAGGAAATTAAAGAAGACTTAAAAAAAATCGAAAAATCTGCTATGCTTGTGGATGGGCAGGATTAATATAGTTAAAATGTCCATCTTGCCAAAAGCCATATACAGATTCAAGGCAATCCCCATCAAAATCCCAACTCAGTTCTTCATAGAGTTAGAAAGAGCAATTCTCAAATTCATCTGGAATAACAAAAAAAAACAGGATAGCTAAAATTATTCTCAAGAGTAAAAGAACTTCTGGTGGAATCAGTGTCCTGGACCTCAAGCAGTACTACAGAGCAATAGTGTTAAAAACATCATTGTATTGGTAGTGACATGCAGGTGGATCAATGGAATAGGATTGAAGACCCAAAAATGAACCTACACACCTATGTTCACTTGATCTTTGACAAAGAGGTGAAATCATCCAGTGGGAAAAAGATATCCCTTTCAACAAATGGTCCTGGTTCAATTGGAGGTCAGCATGCAGAAGAATGTGAATTGATCCATTCTTTATATATATATATTTTTTTCTATATTCCTTGTTTACATTCCATATGCTTTCCCCTTTCCCAGTTCCCCCCTCCCCATATGTCCCATAAACCTTCTTCTCGCCACTCATTCTCCAGTCACCTCTCTCCTTTTTCTCTGTCCTGATACTCCCCTCCAATGCTAGATCAAGCCTTTCCAGGATCAGGGCCCTCTCCTTACTTCTCCATGGGAGTCATTTGTTATGCTAATTGTGCCTTGGGTATTCAGAGTTTCTGGCCTAATTAATATCCACTTATCAGAAATTGTATTCCATGTGTATTCTTTTGTGATTGGGTTACCTCACTTAGGATGATATTTTGCCTACATTTGCCTACAAATTTCTTGAATTCAGTGTTTTTAATTGCTGAGTTTAATTACTCCATTGTGTAAATATACCACATTTTCTGTATCCATTCCTCCATTGAGGGATATCTGGGTTCTTTCCAGCTTCTAGCTATTATAAATAAGGCTGCTATGAACATAATGGAGCCTGTGTCTTTATTGCATGCAGGGGAATCCTTTCGGTATATGCTCAGGAGAGGTATAGCAGGCTCCTCCAGAAGTGTCATGTCCAGTTGTCTGAGGAACCACCAGACTGATTTCCAAAGTGGCTGTACCATCTTACAACCCCACCAGCAGTGGAGGAATGTTCCTCTTTGTACACATCCTCGCCAACACCTGAGATTTTAACCTTAGCCATTCTGACTGGTGTGAGGTGAAATTTCAGGGTTGTTTTGATTTGCATTTTCCTAACGACTAATGATGTTGAGCATTTCTTAAGGTGTTTCTTGGCCATCCAAATTTCTTAAGGTGAAAATTCCTTGTTTACATCTGTACCCCAATTTTTATTGGGTTATTTGGTTCCCTGGGGTCAAACTTCTTGAGTTCTTGGTATATATTGGATATTAGCCCTCTATCCGATGTAGGGTTGGTGAAAATCTTTTCCCAATTTGTTGGTAGCCCTTTTGTCCTTTTGACAATGTCCTTTGCCTTACAGAAACTTTGTTATTTTATGAGGTCCTATTTGTCAATTCTTGATCTTAGAGTATAAGCTATTGGTGTTCTGTTCAGGAACTTTCCCCCTGTGCCCATATCCTCAAGGGTTTTCCCCAGTTTCTTTTGTATTAGTTTCAGTGTGTCTGGTTTTATGTGGAGGTCCTTGATCCACTTGGAGTAGAGTTTAGTGCAAGGAGATAAGAAAGGATCATTTTGCATTCTTCTGCATGCTGACCTCCAGTTGAACCAGCACCATTTGTTGAAAAGGCTACATTTTTTTCCAGTGGATGTTTTTGGCTCCTTTGTCGAAGATCAATTGACCATAGGTGTGTGGATTCATTTCTGGGTCTTCAATTCTATTCCATTGGTCCACTTGTCTGTCATTGTGCCAATACCATGCAGTTTTTAACACTATTGCTCTGTAGTATTGCTTTAGGTCTGGAATACTGATTCCCCCAGAAGTTCTTTTACTGTTGATTAGAGTTTTAGCTATCCTGGGTTTTTTGTTAGCCCAGATGAATTTGAGAACTGCTTTTTCTAACTCTGTGAAGAACTGAGTTGGGATTTTGATGGAGATTGCCTTGAATCTGTAGACTGCTTTTGGCAAGATGGCCATTTTAACTATATTAATCCTGCCAAACCGTGAGCATGGAAGATTTTTCCATTTTCAGAGGTCTTCTTCGATTTCCTTCTTCAGGGACCTGAAGTTCTTGTCGTATAGATCTTTCACTTGTTTGCTTAGAGTCACACCAAGATACTTTATATTGTTTGTGGCTATTGTGAAGGGTGTCATTTCCCTAACTTCTTTCTCATTCTGCTTATCCTTTGAGTATAGGAAGAAAACTGATTTGCTTGAGTTGATTTTATAACCAGCCACTTTGCTGAAGTTGTTTATCAGCTGTAGGAGTTCTCTGGTGGAGGTTTTCAGGTCACGTATGTAGACTAGTGATAATTTGACTTCTTCCTTTCCAATTTGTATCCCCTTGACCTCCTTATGTTGCCTAATTGCTCTAGTCAGAATTTCAAGTACTATATTGAAAAAATATGTAGAGAGAGGAAAGCCTTTTCTAGTCCGTGATTTTAGTGGGATTGCTTTAAGTTTCTCTCCATTTAGTTTGATGTTGGCTACCGGTTTGCTGTATATTGCTTTTCCTATGTTTAGGTATGGACCTTGAATTCCTGTTCTTTCCAAGACTTTTAGCATAAAAGGATGCTGAATTTTTTCAAATGCTTTTTCAGCATCTAATGAAATGATCATTTGTTTTCTTTCTTTGAGTTTGTTTATGCAGTGGATTGCATTGATGGATTTCCTTATATTGAACCATCCATGCATGCCTGGGATGAAGCCTCCTTGATCATGGTGGATGATTGTTTTGATGTGTTCTTGGATTCAGTTGGCAAGAATTTTATTAAGTATTTTTGCATCAATGTTCATAAGGGAAATTGGTCTGAAGTCCTCTTTCTTTGCTGGATCTTTGTGTGGTTTTGGTATCAGCATAATTGTGGCTTCATAGAACAAGTTGGGTAGAGTTCCTTCTGTTTTTATTTTGTGGAATACTTTGAAGAGTATTGGTGTTAGGACTTCTTTGAAGGTCTAATAGAATTCTGCACTAAAATCCTCTGTTCCTGTGCGTTTTTTGGTTGGAAGACTTTCTATAACCTGTGCTATTCCTTTAAGGGTTATAGGACTGTTTAGATGATCCATTTGATCCCGATTTAATTTTGGTATTTGGTATCTGTCTAGGAAATTGTCCGTTTCCTCCAAATTCTCCAGTTGTGTGGAGTATAGTCTGTTGTAGTAGGATACGATGATTTTTTTGAATTTCCTCAGTTTCTGTTGTTATATACCCCTTTTCTTTTTTAATTTTGTTAATTTGGATACTTTCTGATGCCCTGTAGTTAGTCTAGCTAAAGGTTTATCTATCTTTTTGATTTTCTCAAAGAACCAACTCCTGGTTTTGTTGATTCTTTGTATGGTTCTCTTTGTTTCTACTTGATTGATTTTGGCCCTTAGTTTGATGATTTCCTGCCTTCTACTCCTCCTGAGTGAAATAGCTTCTTTTGTTTCCAGGGCTTTCAGGTGTGTCATTAAGCTTTTAGTGTATGCTCTCTCAATTTTCTTTTTGGAGGCACTCAGGGCTATGAGTTTTCCTCTTAGCACTGCTTTCATTGTTTCCCATAGATTTGGGTGTGTTGTGTCTTCATTTTCTTTAAATTATGAAAAGTCTTTGATTTCTTTCTTTATTTCTTCCTTGACCAAGGTATCATTCAGTAGAATATTGTTCAGTTTCCATGTGTATGTGGGCTTTCTGTTGCTTTTGTTGCTATTGACGACCACTTTTACTCCATAGTGATCTGATAGGAGGAATGGGATTATTTCGATCTTTTTATATTTGTTGAGGTCTGTCTTGTGACCAATTATATGATTGATTTTGGAGAAGGTACCATGAGGTGCTGAGAAAAAGGCATATTCTTTTGCTTTAGGATAAAATGTTTTATATATATATATATATATATATATATATATATATGTTAAATCTAATTGTTCTGAAGCTTCAATTAGTTTCACTGTGTTCCTGTTCAGTTTCTGTTTTCCTGATCGGTCCATTGAGGAAAGTGCAGTGTTGAAGTCACCCACAATTATTGTGTTAGGTCCAATGTGTGCTTGAGCTTTAGTAAAGTTTCTTTTATGAATGAGGGTGCCTTTGCATTTGGAGCATAGATGTTCAGGATTGAGAGTTCTTCTTGTTGTATTTTTCCTTTGACCATCAAGAAGTGTCCCTCAGAGTCTCTTTTGATGACTTTGGGGTGAAAGTCAATTTTATCTGGTATTAGAATGGATAGTCCAGCTTGTTTCCTGAGACCATTTGCTTGTAAAATTGTCTTCCAGCCTTTAACTCTAAGATAGTGTTTTTCTTTGACACTGAGGTGTGTTTCCTGTATGCAGCAAAAGGTAGGGTCCTATTTATGTATCCAGTCTGATAGTCTATGTCTTTTTATTGGGGCATTGAGTCCATGATGTTAAGAAATAATAAAGAATAGTGATTATTACTTCCTGTCATTTTTGATGTTATTTTTTAAATTTGTTGGTTATTTTCTTTTGGGTTTGATGAAAGAAGGTTAGTATCTTGCTTTTTCCAGGGTGAAGTTTCCTTCCTTGTATTGGTGTTTTCCTCCTATTATCCTTTGTAGGGCTGGGTTTGTGGAAAGATATTGGGTAAACGGTTTTGTCATCGAATATCTTAGTTTCTCCATATATGGTGATTGAGAGTTTTGCTGGATATAGTAGTTTTGGCTGACATTGTGTTCTCTTAGAGTCTGCATAAGATCTGCTCAGGGTCTTCTAGGTTTCATAGTCTCTGGTGGGAAGTCTGGTGTGATTCTGATAGGTCTTCCTTTATATGTTACTTGGCCGTTTTCTCTTACTGCCTTTAATATTCTTTCTTTGTTTAGTACATTTGGGGTTTTGATTATGATGTGATGGGAGGTATTTCTGTTCTAGTCCAGTCTGTTTGTATTTCTTTAGGCTTCTTGTATATTCATGGGCATATTTCTCTTTAGTTTAGGGAAGTTTTCTTCCATAATTTTATTGAAGATATTTGCTGTCCCTTTAAGGTGTAAATCTTCACTCTCATTAATGCCTATAATCCTTAGGTTTAGTCTTCTCGTTGTGTCCTGGATTTCCTGTATATTTTGGATTACAAGCCTTTTGCATTTTGCATTTTCTTTGACTGTTGAGTCCATGGTTTCTATGCTATCTTCAGCATCTGAGATTCTTTCTTCCATCTCTTGTATTATGTTGTTGATATTTGCATCTATGGCCCCTGATTTCTTCCCAAGGTTTTCTATCTACAAAGTTGTCTCCCTTTGAGATTTCTTAGTTGTTTCTACTTCTGGTTTTAGATCCAGGATGTTTTTTCTCAGTTCCTTTACTTGCTTGTTTCTGTTTTCCTGTAATTCTTTAAGATATTTTTGTGTTTCCTCTTTCATGACCTCAGCCTGTTAATCAAAGTTCTCCTGTATTTCTTTAAGTGATTTTTGCATTTGCTACTTATTAGCTTCTCTCTTTTGACCTGTATGCTCCTGAATTTCTTTTAATGATTTTTTTCCCTTGAAGTGCTTCTGACTTTTGATCCTGAATTTCTTTAAGAGATTTTATTATGTCCTTCATATGTTCCTGTAACTGCATCATGACTAGTGATTTTAAATCCAAATCTTGTTTTTCTGGTGTGTTAGGGTATCCAGGACATGATGTTAATGGAGAGTTTGATTCAGATGCTGCCATATTGCCTTGATTTCTGTTAGTAACGTTCCTACGTTTGCCTTTTGCCATCCAGTTCTCACTGGTGTTAGTTGGTCTTGTTGTCAATGCTGGACTCACCAGTGCAAATTGCCTCTTCCCAGCTGCTCTCTGGGTGCACAGCTGACCTCCTGCAATGCCTGGGGACTGAATGCTGTGGCCCAGGCTGTTGTGGCCCAGGCTGTTTCAGATTCAGAGGTGGAGACTAGAAGGTGCCCACCAGAGGCCTCAGGACTGGATCCTCTTCTGGAATCAACAGAGCATGCTGCCTGCTCCCAGCCATCCACTGGTGCATGGCTGGCCTCTTTCATAGCCTGGAGATGGGGCACCATGGCCCAGGCTGTTCCAGATCCTGATGCGGAGACTTGAAGGCTCCCACCAGAGGCCTTTCCTATGCTCTGTAGGGCTGGACTCACCAGAGCACGCTGCTTCCTCCCAGCCAGCTTCGGGGTGCACAGCTGGCCTGTTGTACTTCCTGGAGACGGAGTGCCGTGGCCCAGGCTACCAGAGGCCTCAGGACTGGATCCTATGCTCTGTAGTGCTGGACTCCGAATTGATCCATTCTTTTTTTTTTTTTTTTTTTTTTTTTTTTTTTTTTTGTTAACTAAAGTATTTATTTATTCATTATTTTTCTTTTTTTTTTTTTTGTCTTTTTTTTATTTGATATAATTTATTTACATTTCAAATGATTTCCCCTTTTCTAGCCCCCTCCCCACTCCCCGAAAGTCCCGTAAGCCCCCTTCTCTTCCCCTGTCCTCCCTCCCACCCCTTCCCAGTTCCCCGTTCTGGTTTTGCCAAATACTGTTTCACTGAGTCTTTCCAGAACCAGGGACCACTCCTGCTTTCTTCTTGTATCTCATTTGATGTGTGGATTATGTTTTGGGTATTCCAGTTTTCTAGGTTAATAACCACTTATTAGTGAGTGCATACCATGATTCACCTTTTGAGTCTGGGTTACCTCACTTAGTATGATGTTCTCTAGCTCCATCCATTTGCCTAAGAATTTCATGAATTCATTGTTTCTAATGGCTGAATAGTACTCCATTGTGTAGATATACCACATTTTTTGTATCCACTCTTCTGTTGAGGGATACCTGGGTTCTTTCCAGCATCTGGCAATTATAAATAGGGCTGCTATGAACATAGTAGAGCATGTATCCTTATTACATGGTGGGGAATCCTCTGGGTATATGCCCAGGAGTGGTATAGCAGGATCTTCTGGAAGTGAGGTGCCCAGTTTTCGGAGGAACCGCCAGACTGCTTTCCAGAGTGGTTGTACCAATTTGCAACCCCACCAGCAGTGGAGGAGTGTTCCTCTTTCTCCGCACCCTCTCCAACACCTGCTGTCTCCTGAATTTTTAATCTTAGCCATTCTGACTGGTGTAAGATGAAATCTTAGGGTTGTTTTGATTTGCATTTCCCTAATGACTAATGAAGTGGAGCATTTTTTAAGATGCTTCTCCGCCATCCGAAGTTCTTCAGGTGAGAATTCTTTGTTTAACTCTGTACCCCATTTTTTAATAGGGTTGTTCGGTTTTCTGGAGTCTAACTTCTTGAGTTCTTTATATATATTGGATATTAGCCCTCTATCTGATGTAGGATTGGTGAAGATCTTTTCCCAATTTGTTGGTTGCCGATCTGTCCTCTTGACGGTGTCCTTTGCCTTACAGAAACTCTGTAACCTTATGAGGTCCCAATTGATCCATTCTTATCTCGTTGTACTAAGCTCAATTCCAGGTGGATCAAGGACCTCCACATAAAACTAGACACACTGAAATTAAGAAAAACAAGATTTGGATTTAAAATCACTAGTCATGATGCAGTTACAGGAACATATGAAGGACATAATAAAATCTCTTAAAGAAATTCAGGATAAAATGGATCAAAAGAAACTGGGGAAGACCCTTGAAGACATGGGCACAGGGCGAAAGTTCCTGAAAAGAACACCAATGGGACCTCATAAAATTACAAAGTTTGTGTAAGGCAAAGAACACTGTCAAAAGGACAAAATGGCAACCAACAAATTGGGAAAAGATCTTCACCCACCCTATATCCGACAGAGGGCTAATATTCAATATATATAAAGAACTCAATTTAGACCCCAGAAAACCACATACTCCTATTAAAAATGAGATACAGATCTAAACTAAGAATTTCCACTTGAAGAACTTCAGATGGCTGAGAAGCACCTTAAGCAATGTTTAACATCAGTAGTCATTAGTGAAATGCAAACCAAAACAACCCTGAGATTTCACCTCACACCAGTCAGAATGGCTAAAATTAAAAACTCAGGAGACAGCAGGTGTTGGCGAGGAAGTGGAGAAACAGGAACACTCTTCCGCTGCTGGTGGGATTGCAAGCTGGTACAACCATTCTGGAAATTATTCTGGTGGTTCCTCTGAAAACTGGGCACCACAATTCTGGAAGACCCTGCTATACCACTCCTGGCCATATACCCAAATGATTTCCCAGCATGCAATAAGGACAGATGCTCCACTATGTTTATAAGAGCCTTATTTATAATAACCAGAAGCTGGAAAGAATCCAATTGTTCCTCAGTGGAGAAATGGATATAGAAAATGTATATTTACACAATGGAATACTATACAACTCTTAAAAACAATGAATTCATGAAATTCATAGGCAAATGGTTGGAACTGGAAAATATCACACTAAGTGAGGTAACTCATTCACAAAAGAACACACAAGGAATGCAGTCACTGATAAGTGGATATTAGCCCAGAAGCTCAGAATACCCAAAACACAGCCTACATATCAAATCATTCCCAAGAAGAAGGAAAGAGAGAGCCTGGGTCCTGGAAAGGCTTGATGCAGCATTGTAGGGGATTGCCAGGACAGAAGAGTGGGAAGGGGGTTGATTTGGGAACTGGCAGAGGGAACAGAACTTATGGGACTCAGGTGGAGGGGAGAACCAGGAAAGGAAAAATCATTTGGAATGTAAATGAAGATATAGGAAAAAATAAGGAGAAATGTCATTGACTTTTGGTTGGTGGTGAAGGGCAGCACTAGGAGGAATACAATGACCACAAGGAGCCTACTTAGTTGTTTCTGCTGACTGATCATGTACAGCATTGCCTAGAAAATACTCAGTAGATCTAGGAAATAATTTCAAATAATCCAAAATGGTACATATTTGAAAGACATGGGCTAATCTTTTTCAACTTCTATATATTTTATTTTGAAGATGGTTAGACAGATCCCTGTGTGTTCAGTCTACATCTTGAACTTGGGTTTGGACAATATATAGATTAAGAATTACACCAATACAAATAAGTTTTAGATTATCAGATTGCAACTAACAACACAAACATATGTATGTTACTCTAAGTGGTATATATTTAAATAAATTCATTGATTCAGAAATTTATTGATTTCTTATTAATCATAATGGATAGTTTTACTGGATAGTTTTAGGTCTACTTAACATAAGCTGAAGTCATCTAAGAGGAGGGAACTTTAATTAAGAACAGTACAATAAGCTACCCTCTTAGTGAAAATAGAATCTTTTCCTCCATCATCCATCAGTTGCCAAACGCTGCCCGGCTGGGCATGAGACTATGTTCCCCCTCCCTACCAATAATGAAATGTTTTTTTTCTGGGCTGAACCTAGAAGTCTTCTGCATTTTGTAACATCTTTCATGAGTTTATTTGTGCAGTACCCAGCTGTGGCCAGAAAACATTGTTTCCTTGTAGAGAAGCATAACCTCCTGCTTCTCTTTCACACTGATTCCTGAAAATAATAGTGTATGCTAGAGATACCCCATTTATGGCTGAGCATGTCATAGTCTCCTATACCTTGGACAACCGTGGATGTCTGTATAAATCATCATTTCCTTAAGAAAAGATCTGTAATTAGAATTAAGGGTTGTATTACCTTATAGAGATAAAAATTAGTAGGTATATATTTAATACTATGTCCATTTAAAATAATAATTGTATGGAATGAAATGGTACATAAATTTAATAAGAAAGTCATTTGTTACTTTCATGACTCTCATGCTAATATTGCACCAGTAGGCATAGCTTGCCAGGCCATTTTTTACTATAGCAGAGTTCATAGCCGAGTACACTTAGTTAAGTTGTTCCCTTTAGTAGCATGCATGTTTCTTCTAGTAGTATGAAAGCTAACCATTATGAATGAAACTTCCATGTCAGTACACACTGGATTTCTTTATTTTCTATGACTCAAGTATGTTGTGTTTCATCAATAGGATTTTATCATCAAGTTATGGAAGAATATCAACACCAAACCATTGGTAACAGGCTGTAATGTTTAGGAGTCTATGGGATATCATTGGACAATACTCCAATGATAGGAACCCATTCCTAGCCCTCAGATTTTAATTTGTTAGCATGTGGTATCTAGAATGGTTATTATTGCCTGTTTTAACTGCTTTTATAGTGTGTGTTTGTGTTTGTATGTATGTTTATATGTAAGAGCTTCAACAAGAGTAGGCTTCATTACAAGTATCATACAATTTCCTGAAAACTTCTTTAATGTTATGAATCCCTCTACTTTTTCTCCTTTTCCATGGACATTTCATCACCATTCCTATTCAATCCTGCCTAGTTCATCATTCCCTTATACCCATGATGCAACAGTGTACGGCAAATTGTCTAAGACATAACCCACAATATAATTTTCCATAGCAAAGTGTTTTCTTATGTCAAATGCTAAAGACTAAAATTCCTCCTATAAATCCAAATCAGACTCAGCATGTAGAGCTTCATATAATCTTAAAAAGTATTTGGAGAGTTAGGAAAGTAGGCTAAAACAGCACCCATTTCTAGACAACACATAAGTTTTCATTTAACCAAACTTTCATTACTTAAAAAAATAGTGAGTATTCTAGTTAGCTGATGAGTAAATCAAATAGTAAAACTCAGAAAAGTAAATATCAGCTTGTCTTAGGCTCTACACCACATGATCTGAAATGATAATGCATAGTATCTTTACAATATTACCTTGGATTTGTAATGCTATATATGTTCAAACTATGATGACTATGTCTAAACCATATAGTAACCCTGTGTAGGTGTTAAGTATTATCACTGCTGTTTTCTGAGGGAAAAATTATTTCCCAGATGTTAGGGGTTTGCCACAGCCATTGTGATGTAGTGTGGACAAGCAGGTATTAGCCTGGAAAACCCTTGGTTATCAGAGATGTGCTTACTATCTATTGGCAATGAAATCCAGAGGCCAACTCTACAGGAGTAATTTTGCCTTTTGTATTTATCCTTAAGGACAGGGCAACTTAATTTTTTTTTTTTTTTTTTTTTTTTTTTTTTTTTTTTTGGTGAGGGCAATAAAGGTATAGGAATGTGGAAAGATTTTGAAAAATTGCCTTATGAAAAGGAAAGTATTTGAAGACCTCTTGGAGAACATATCATATATAGCTTGATGAAAATATGACTTAATTTTCTTTTCATCAAATTGTCCTAGATTAACACATCATACAAATATCTACTATAGCAAAACAACTGATTCATTGCTCTTTAGAGTTTCTATGTGTTATGAATTCAGTGCAGACAAAGCTACACATTTTTAGTACAATCTTATGTCATGGCATTTGGGGCTCGGCAGGGTGACAGATATATGTCTATCTCTCTGTCTGTCTCGGTAAAGATGAGTCCATTGAGTCTATTCATATTAATTGTTTAGCATGCTAGATTTCAGATTCATACTAGTTATTTATTGGCTCAAAATTCTAGCAAATATGGCACAGCTGTGCTTTATCTTTTTTATAACATTTATAGAAGTCAGGCTACATCTGATTGAATTAAGACATGTGTTACAAACAATTTCAAGATTCCATTGTAAAGTGGTTTACAGAATAGGAGACGCACTGAGTCAATTTCTTATATTAAAATTCATGACATCCCACAAGAAAAATATGGCCTTTACAAGTTGTTATAGAAATTATTGAACTTGTGCTTCATGGGCATAACACATACATGCTCCCCTGAAAATTGTAGATAAATAACTAGAATATCTTTCTTCTAAATAATATGCATTGATAATAAGTTTCTGCAGATCACCTAGAACAATTGGGGTACCCGAATTCTCTGTGAAGTTGACATCATCTTAAGTGAACATGTATGTAGGGGAAGGCTCAGTAGATGCAACTCTTGAGAACAGAAGTCTTAATTCAGACTTGAGACAAAAAAATAGATTTTAATTGCAAAAAATGGAAAATTAAGGACAAAATACTTATCTTTCCATTATGGAAGTGGTTATAATACACATATGTATTCTAATGAATATAAGATTATAAAATGAACCTACAATGTACTAGTTTATATTTAATCTTTACAAGAACTATAATATTTCTATTCCCTGAAATTTTTGTCTTTTAGATCATAAAATTATATAATTAGGCTTATCATATGGAGTGTGCTAATATCTTATTTCCTCATTATTACTGTATTACTTCTCAGAAGCCCTAGTGAGGGAGGCCTCAGTATTAGTTACAAGTTAGATTAGGATTATGCAATGTAATTTAAACAGCTGAGATTCTCTTATTACCTTCAACTGGTGTCCACATGTTGAAGTTCATTCCACATAAATGAAGAAAATTACTTTATATTCTTCATTATGGATACTGTTTTATTGTTAATCATTCATTTTCTCAATCAGTGAATATGTAGCAGAATTCACACTATTTTTTTTCTTGTATTCTAATAATGACTTCAATAAGTCTTAACTATACTTTTTGGTTTTATAAAAATAAAGACTTTTTTGTTTGGAGCATAATGCCTAAGTCATAGTTGAAAGTTTTCAAGCATTACATATGTAAGCATGTGTTTAACATTAGTCAGATTTTAAAATTGTGATTTTAGCTCTGGGATGGTGGCACATGCCTTTAATCCCAGTACTTGGGAGGCAAAGTTAGGCAAAACTCGGTGACTTTGTGGCTAGCCTGATATACAGATTAAGCTCCAAGACACCAGGGCTACCTTCAAGAAAAAATTATGTCTCAAAAAAATGATTCAAAATCATGTTAGAAATGATGGGAAGCAGTGTTTTTATGAGTAGTAATGTAAAAGGAAAAGGTAGGATCAAAAAATGCTTCACAGTAGTGTGAAGACCACTTACTGCTCTCATAAAGGACCAGTGTTTGGTTTGTGCTACCCACAGGGCAGATCATAATTATAACACATAAAATAAAAATGTATGAATTATTTATAAAAATATTATAATATAGCATATGTATATGTGTATCTCAGTATCTGAATTCTGGTTGTACAAAATTTGCAAAGGCCATCTCTCTGCACAAATTATCTGTGATGAATGTGATTTATGAAGCATGTCCCTAGATGTTGGTAAAATATGAATGTCCAATGTTTTAGTTACCTGAGCTTTATGGGGGGTTTTATATGACTGCTATAATGGCTTAAATAACCTTTTGGTTTTTCAAGTCATAAAAACACATTCTGTCCCTGCAAATATAAATTATACAAATTTAGTGTGATTCTGTGGGACAACAATCTTTTCAGGTCACTCCACTCATAATTACAACTAATTAAAATGTGCCAAAGAAAGGATAGAAATTTATCACTGCTCATTAAACCTGTAAAGACTGTGTTAATTAGATGTCAGGCTCAGTAACTCACATGAATGTTTGATGCTGGTCTAATTTTAGAGAAAATGGAAAGTGAACCTCAGAACATTCTATCTGGGATATGAAAGCTGTTAAAATTAAGAAAAACGCACGTTAATGTTAAAATTAAGAAATGGCATGTGTTTGTGGATTTTTTTACGGCTATAATTGCTATTAACTATTGACCTAAACAAACAGAATTAATTGACAGGGTATATGTTGAGTTTTTTTTAACTGACTTCTAGTTTATAGGAATACACAAGGCAGAGATATGAACAAGCTAGGCTCCTTTATAAAGGTGAAGAACTGGAAACAATTGTAGGTTAAGTGGCTTTATTCCACAAATTAAGCAAGATATTTCCAGTCATTCTTTTCAGGAGATAATGTTGTGGGTTAAAATCATTCTTTTTGTTCAAGTGAAATATATTTTCTGTAAAATTCTTTATCAAATTATTGTACTTAAAATCATTCTTTGTGGGGATAATGAATTTTGTGAGAAAATAAAGAGCATTCTCAAGGAGAATCAGACATATTTTTACATACTGATGTCCATTGTGGGACAAATATCAATAGGAAGAGCTTACTTTCTAGAATTAATCTGTTCATTTTGCTTACTGCTTAATTGTTCATCAATCAATCTGCACATGTTAGGGATTGATGTTATAGAAATAATACTAGAAGGGAGTATTGATTGATAACTATTATGACTCCAACTTCTAAGATCAAAATAAAATATTTATTTTATGATTGTTCCTGTACCTTTTTCTTATATTTGTTCATATTATTGCTTGAACAATAGAGTCAATCTTTGGAGGGGGGTTACACTAGTAAAATATTAAGGAAAAAGTATGTGAAGTCAACTGTGATGGTTTATGCTTGGAAACTAAGGATTAAGAAGAATGTATCAATACCATTACTAGACATCCAAATCCACCTAGCTAGTTGTGTTGCTGAAAAGGAAGGAAGAGAGGGGAAGGAGGAAAGCTAATTATATGGCTATTTTATTCATCTTATATATTATATAAGCAAAGAGTATCAGAATTTTACGATCCCTTCTTTCACCTTTCCACATAGATAAGATATTCCACAAGGACATTGTTAAAAAAGTGTTTTGGCTGTCACAGTGACACATGTCAACATGGTTGATAAACATTATCTATACAGACCATGGTTCATGCATTTAGGTATTGTAATGAGTAGTCTTCCAATTGTAAAGTTTTCATCTTGATACTTTTTCAATGATGGTTTTAAAATGTACTAAGTTTTAAAAGGATGCCTTTAGTTGGCTTTCTCACGTAATAATTATCTTTGTAAAAATGTCTTAGATGTACACTGTGATCTGAGATTCAATTCTCTTCTGTTGTAAAACCTATTTTCCTTTGAAATGCTGTTTTCTTAAATACAAAAGAGGTGTTAAATTGACAACCTGTGGATTCTTATTCATAAATAGACTGCAGCAACAGGAAGCAATTAGTTGTCTAAAAATTTTTTTACTTCAGAATTCAAAAGCATAATCATATTCTGCATAGTGTGTGTGTGTGTGTGTGTGTGTGTGTGTGTGCTTGTATATTATATTTCAGGTCTAATATTGATTTGAATGCCCCAATTTTCTCATTAGATATAGTGGAGATCAGAAGTGACATTCTCCTTGTTACTCTTAGGAAACTCTTGAGAAGAAACACTTTTCATGGGCTTCAGGTGTCACCATCACTGAATTTAGGGAAAAAAAATGTTAAAGCCCTCATGTCTGCTGAACACAATCATTCTGCCATTGTGTCTTCCCAGGAAATTTTCCTTCTGGTTTGAATAGACTTCTTAAGTGTACGCTGTCTTCTTAAACTTTTTCAGACTTTAGTCTCAATACTTGGTACTTGGAATTTTTCATTTAAGCTATCTACATAGCTACTCCCAGTATGCATACTCTTGTTAGTATTCTGATGATGGTAAAATATTAACCTAGATATGAACTCAGCCACACAGCTCCCCATTACAATTTGTCCTGTTTGTAAAATATGTTGGACAATGGTGGCATTGAAATTCTGGAAGTAGCCAACCAATGTTTGGTTTAACATGGGACCCATTCTTGGAGACAGATGTCCTGCCCTACACTGCATGCCTGTCTAGGAGCTGGAGACTGGATAGCTAGAGACCAGGGTAGAACCAAACATGTATGAAATAATTTGTAATGATATTGCACTATACTCATAGATAGGTATGTGCCTTGGAGGTCTTCCACAATTCCATCACCTCAGAAAACAAGGAACCCAGTTGAAGAGAGGAAGTTAAGACTATAGAAGTCAGAGGGGTTGGAGCACATTAGGAGAACAATTCCCACAAATTAAGTAAGGCTCACGTGGGCTCACAGAGGCTGAAATGACAATGGCTTTAAATGCCTGGATCTTGAGATCAGGTTCTCAGGAGTTTTGGTGAAATTTCTAACAGCGCTAACTGTCTACCTTTGATTCTTTTTTTTTTTAATTTATTTTTTTTATTGAATATCATCTTCATTTACATTGCAAATAATAAAACCTTTCCGATATCCCCTCTCCCCTAAGACTCTCAACCACTCTCCTTCTTCCTTCCCCCTGGCTCTCCACCTAACATACTCCCTCCCCCTCCCTTTGTTTCCCTTTGTTCAGGCCTCTGTTGAGCCTTAACCTGACCAAGGACCATTCCTCCCACTGCTGCCCAACAAGGCCTTCCTCTGCCACATTTTTGCCATGAACCATGTGTTCCCCTTGGTTTATGGTTCAGTCCCTGGGAGTCTTGGGGCATCTGGGTGGCCAAAATCATTGTTCTTCCTATGGGGCTGTAAACTCCTTCTGGACCATCCTCCAACTCCTCCATTGCGGACCCCATGCCCAGTCCAATAGTTGGTTGTCAGCATCTGCCTCTGTATTTGTAAGGCTCTGGCAGGGACCCTTCGGATAGCAGTTGAGAAATAATTGTGTAATTGCAGCCCAAATGACGTAACATAGAGGAAACAAACCTATGTATGTATCTATCATCAGAACATATCAGGTTTTATAGATAATTTATTTTAATATTTGCAAAATTTTTCTTTCCACTAAAGAAAAATTAATGATTTCTGGAATAAATTTTTATGTCCATCTCTATAACTTGCACATTGCTGTATTCCAGAATTAGCAGGATATTGTTTCTACTTTGCAACTATACCATGCAAAATTATACTTCTTTTCCTTTCAGCTTTTTACCTTGATGTTTAATTACTTTGATTGAAAACTTATCTTCAGCAGTCCTTCTGTGAGAAGTATCTTCTCATTAAAGTAGGACAAAAAGTAGAATGCGCTTTTGTTGTTGAAAGTGTGAATAATTTTCTTAAAAAATACTATGAGCCCAAAAGATGGCTCAATAGGATCTTCCCTACTAGAGTTCATTCTCAGAGAGTCATCTCCTGAAGAATAAGCATGCCCAAACACTCTCTCTCTCTCTTCTCTCTCTCTCTCTCTCTCTCTCACACACACACACACACACACACACACAAACACACACACACACACAACTTCTTTAATTGATAAGTTAATTCAAATAATTAAAATCTATACTACAAAGAAGTCTGCCAGATGTTTTGAGATATACCTAGGAAATGTTTATCAGCCTTAGCAAATGGAACACCTTAAAGAATCCCATGAGCTTTAATTGTCAAAGATCCAGTTTATGTGGCTACAGCCTGGCTGAACGAATCTTGATTAATTAGTCACTTTACATTTAAGTCAAATGTTATCCATTAGTCAGAATTCAAAGGCAATCAAACCCTTGTCTATTTTATTCAGCAGGTATTGTTTTGAAGGACTTATTTCTTTGATTCCTTACATATATCCGTAACTAAGCCCTTTAAATGTAAGCTATCACAATGTAAAGGAAGAGTAGATGGTAGACAGGTTGGAAAGAAAGAGAAGTGGAGCAGATTGAGTACTATGAAGAGAAACTTGATTATGGAGAGGAATAGCCTATTGTGAGTGGTCAACCCTGACACCTTGGGCAAGGGTGATGCTCCAGCAGGAGTTCCTGCTGAGGGTCATGTGTAGGTCCTTGGCTACTAAGGAATAGTTGTCTATGGTGCATATTACTACTAGAGAACATGGGGATCATCCTGATTAGGACAGCCACCTGGACCACTTAGATGTCCAGAGGCTGTGCAGAACTGGCCCCACCCCCACTGGCTGCTATATTCTGAAAAGCTGGTCCCACCACTCACCTACAACAGCCTCAGAGAGAAGACCCTGCACCTCATCCCAATAACATTGTTGATTTGGCCTAAGTAGCACGAGTATGGGTTAATCCTGCAATTAATATGCCATGGGATGGCATGGATGCAAGGAAGTGATACCTGTTCTCCCTTGCTACCTCTGGCAGTCTGACCACTAAGTCATGCGCATGAGAGAGCTCAACAGCTGCAGCACTCAGGATAACCTCACCTATACAGCACAAAGGTCCTGATCCTGGTAAGGGGATACAAGTGAATTGGCTCCAAAGCCAAGATTGCAGGAAAGCTGGCCCTGCCACTCAATTACCATGAGGTTGTTTGCTTAGATTCATGGGGTGGTGTCCTCTTCCCCTCATCCCTTGTCAACTGTGATACTTAGAAAAGCTGGCCCTGAGGACAGGAGAGCAGCCCTGTCCCCTCATTGGCTGTGGAACTCAGGAGAGCAGGCTATGCAGTTCTCTTGGAGACCTCAGTGGAAACAGCCCTGATGGCAAAGAGAGTTACAGCTCCAAGGGTATAAGAGCTGGGGAGTTGTCCCAGCCCCTAACAGGCTGCAGAACTTCAGAGATTTGGCCACTAGCCTTGACTGTGGAGCACAGTGGAGCTAGCCCTGGAGACATGGGTGCAGATGAGTTAATTCTAAGGGCACAAGAACAGGGGAGCTGACCCTGACTATTGCTGGTGATAGTACTAGGTAGCCTAGCCAGAACAGTGTTGGAGAGCTTGCCCTATTGTGTAGATAAGGGAATTCTGGTATGCTGACTAGTTCAGCTACCACACAGGGCCAGATTCATGGCTCTGAATTGGCCCACCCAAAATCTATATCATTCATAAGTGGTTGGAGCATGTGAAAGGGTCCTTCTTGCTGATTCAAAGCTGCAGAATATCCATGATATAAATCAAAACTAGGATAGCCAGGAGGCCTGGTGAGGAATCAAGAGTAACCGTATCACATAAGCCAGAGATCTGATACCAGACCCATGACTCATTGCCATAAACATTTGAAAGGGAAAATGTGTGGAAAGAGGCATATACTTTAGGATACATTGTAATATACTATGACTTCTATGATGAGATTCTCTTCCTGTGCTTTAGTTTTTTGTCTTTTGTTGCTGCCTGAAGCTACTGAGAACTGGTTCCTGAAAGAGAAGCAGAGGGATTGGATGGGGAAGCGGCAAAAAGAATGAGGGCCAGGGCTACAGTTGCTGGTCAAGTAGGAAACTTTAATAAATGTTAGTCAATATTTGGCTTGGGAAAACCCCTCCCCCCAAACTCCAAGCTGAGTTCTGGGGAAGTTGGCTGGCTGATCTTGGCTCTACTGCTCAGGCAGCTGGGTGGGTCACCTGCTTAATTCAGGAATTTGTAGACCTGGAGGAACAATGAACTTCACCTTCACTCTAAGTGCTCCACCCTAGGTGGAGCAGGATCCTGAAAGGCACAGGAATCCCTGCTCAACAAAAGTTGGGCAAAGAAGTTCACCTTGACCAATGTCAAGTCCCTACCATGTGGCATGACACCCCAATGTGGCTCTGTACAATCTTTGTTCTTGCTGTAGATGATGTTGTTGTTGATTTTGTTTTTCATCTGTGTATATTTTGCAAAGCTGAATGGCAGATATGAGTGGACAAGGAGATGAGTAGGACTGCGGTGCATGATGTGACACAAAGAATCAATAAAAAGTTTATGAAAAAGTAAGTGTGGCCTGTCGTTACTAATAAATCTATCCCTTTAAAAGTGGCCCTACCATCCTCTTTCATACATTTTTCTCTCCCTTAAGAATGCATTTACCATATTTTAGGTTACAGTGCTTAAAAAAATTTTAAACCATTTGTATACCAACTTGGTTGTGTGTTTTTCACGGGGCATACATTATTTGCCTAAGAACATTTATCACATTCTATACTTTGTAAAAAAAATAGACAGAAAAGTTTACAGAGTGATAGCAATTAATTTAAGTCATTTAGTTCTTCCCAGTCTGTCAATATTTAGTGCATTTACAAAGATCTATAAACACTAGGCAATCCCACTAAGGAGCTGAGAATTTAAAAGCAAAGACCGGTTCAAAAATCCTGAAAACTCTTGTCCAAATAATTAAATGGACTCTAAGATTTTGGGAATACTAATCATCTCTTTGAAAAGAAAGGTTGTTCTTGTTTCTGCTCAACTGTTTGCTTCTGTATTTATATTACAATTAAATTTAGATAATAAGAAGAATAACATAAAAGAAGTTTCAATTTGACAGAAAAATGTGTCAGACAAGACAGGTGATTAATGTGTGTTTCAGTGCATGCTCTAAAGCAGATGAGAGTGGACATCAAATAAAGGAAGATATAAACCTTCCATAACTTAGGTATTGATATAAATGTACATTTTCATGAATTGGTTAGATCAATGACATTTTAACCATGACATCTGTCCACATTAAATATGTTCTTGCACTTCTGTTTCTCTGAGAGTTAGGCAGATGCTGGAAAGTCACTTGAAACAAAAGTGATGATTAGGTCATTTTCTTCATCATTCGCCCATCAGTAAAAGTTATTGCTAAAGTGTCTTCAAATGTGGGACCCTTGGTACTTCCCTAGATGGTGCCAAGTATGGCTAACTTCTTGGGGTATGGCCTCTGTATGTGCTTTTCTTGATTGACTTTCTGTAACTTTTAGGATTAATGTAATGCCAGTATTTGGTTAGCTCTAGTTAGGACAATGGGAGGATGTTTCTCTATGTGAGTTCCTTATCTTCACCTTCCCCCTTTCTATCTTCAAGGCAGCTCTAGAAACCCCTTTATTACTTCTGACACTTTTCAGTCAAAAATAAAATCATAAATAATAAATAGGACACAGTATCCAAATAATGTAATGAAATTGATGATAAAGTAAAGCAGATATTGTTATTAAATTCTATGAAGTGAGAATTCAATCCCTTAGCTTTTTAGAATTTTTATTAGTTGGAATAATGACTTGCATTTTTTTCCTATTTCACAGATAATCTAGGCAGACAGAGTAACATTCAAAAATACAAAAGTATCCTCAGACTTTATCTTGCAATACAACGGAAATACCTAGTCTTCTCTTGCAAAAGAATCCATTTTGTCATAACCTGAGTAGTCAAGAGGAGCACATTAAGCTTCAGATTACCAAATGGATGAACTAACACACAGAATTTAGCACTGAGAACATTGGTAATCAATGCCTGGAACTTAGACTCATAGAAACTATGCGATAATTTGTTTATTCTATAACCTCAAGTTTATAATAATCGGTCATAAAGCAGTAGAACTTGTTAGGAAAGAAAAGTTATTCTAAACATATGCAAATAGTAAATATTAGACTTTAATAGGCATTCCCTTTGAATGCACTATTCAAAAAGGAACTGTCCAACATGTTTAACCCTAAGTCTGATGATGAGCATACCGATAAGATTTTTATTAAGGTTTCTCCCTAGCTGTTCTAAACCTTGCTCTGCAGACCAGACTGGCCTTGAATTTACGAAAATCTGGATGCCTCTGCCTCCCAACTGATGAGAAATAAGTTGTACACTACCATTTGATCTGAACTTTTATATTGTGTCTAGATCATGCCATCAAGAGACCATCATAAATGGACACATCAGTACTTCTGTGTGCCTGCTCACTGTACACATCGCTAACTACAAATTCTAAATCTCTAAATTTGAGCTTTTAGTAGGACTTGTAAAAATTTAACATTATTTTGAAGTCTGTGAGCCCATTATGCCATAAGAATGACTAAGCAGCCTCATTTATCTTAATTAAACTTTCTCTTTATCAAAATATTACCTGTCAGACACTATTTCTTGAGAGACAGTTCTTACTTTCATCATCACGAAATCAATCAAAAGAAAAAGCCACCAGAAGTAAATACTTGAAAAAATAACCCTGAAAGTAAAAAAGATCCAGTTCTTAAATTCAATGTAGTAAATTCTCACTTCTTGAATAAAACAAATCACTCAGCTAAATATCCAGTGTAGTATTCTATCTATTTCCCCATTTTCTACATAGATGATTAAGATAATAAAATAGCAGTATCTTATGGTATCTTATGCAAACATGCCTCATTAGGGGAAAATATGAGTTAGAAAAAATATATATAATTTGTTTGTATGCATTTAAATTATTAAAATTGTCTGACAATGGGCGAGTTGATAGTGAGCATGTGGTATCTACTCATTTATTTAGACTTAATGCAGAATAAAAATACAACCCTTGCCCTAGACAGAACGATTTGGTAATAACTGTTTGTAATTTAGTAATTTAGTCAAACTCAGGATCAACCTGTTTGTTTAATGTAAATATGAATGGATAATTTTGATTGGGTACAATATGAGATGTAATATAAGGATAGAGAGTCAGAAAAAATTATTTGTGGGAGTCAGGAACAAAGGGGAGAGAAGGGCACCAAATTTTTACATGCATTGGGAGAACCAAGATTTTAAAAGAACAAAGGCAAAGCTTTTCTATGAGGAGGAAGAACATGGAATCTGGGTGATTTCTGTCAGTGTGGTGAGTAAGAGCCTTTCAAGGTCTCTGTGCAGTCCATTGTACAACTTCATTGTTCAAAGAACTGGGGACCAACCCTTTGTTTTTACCTATAGTGATTTTGTTTTCCTTGGTTTTGTTTCCATGAATCCCAGCTTATAGACTGGGGCTGCCTTGTTCCTAGTTGCTATCAGTGAAATAATTCCTTGTTCTATTTTTATACTTTCACAAGGGGTTGTCATTTCAGTCAGATAGCTTCCACTCAAATTAAGTAGGCATTACAAAACCATACACTATACAAGGTTAATAATTTCAAACAGTAACTGATTAATTGAAATATTTTACTCAGTAGCTTTTCTTAATTGCTTAACTCTTTTAAAACTCAGTTTAAATACAGTAAATCTCATGGAGCATATTGAAAAATAAAGAAAGCCATCCTTAAATTACATTGAGATAATCCAATGTTCTATTACACTTTTAAAATACATATCGCTTAAATTTATATGGTTGCAACCACTGAAAATATCAAAGACTTTGTAATTAAATTCAAATTGTTTATGTGTATGTTCTTATGTGTGTATGTATGTACGCAGATATGTATATGTATATGTGTGTCTGTTTTCACTTGCTTTGAGCACATAACTGAAATTCTTATCTGCAGTGATGGAAATATAAAGAATGATTTCTGTTATTTATAATAACCTCTTTTTAAATTTTCCCTCATTTAGCCTATGATGTCACTTTTGGAGGATGGGAGCTGTTTGCTAGAGGATCCAAAATGACAATTAAATTTTAGCCCACCCCTCTGACTTTTAGGAAGGTGAAAGACCTAGAGCCTGATTCCAGTCACCAACATCCAGAAATGGAAGCAGTCATGCACATAATCACTCTTCTGTACTATGACCTGCGAACTCTCCTGAGGCTGTAAAATGGATGAGGGTAGAGAATGAAGTGAGCTTAGCACACATATCCCCATGCTTAAGAGACAAGAGTTATGTGCTGTTGGTTGTTCAATTTATAAAGATTTGTATTTTGTAATTTAATTACTATAAAATAAAACCAAATATTAAATTAAGTCCGTGTGATTCTGACTTGGTTGGGCACCACAAAGTTTTCCTTCTAAATCCAGCGATATTTTTATCTGTTTTTCTCTTTAAGTAGTCCTTCTAAGCAGGCTAAGAAAACAGAGTATTGAACTGAGCATAACATGCCATTACTTTTTAAATGTACTATTATTTCATTATCCACTAAAATGAATACCTTCCATATTAGATTTATATGCCATCACTATGAACAGATACTGAAGATATTTTTTATGGAAAACTGATATGAATACATTCTTAAAAAATGCTCAACTTCATTAGTCATTAGGGAAATGCAAATCAAAACAACCCTGAGATTTTACCTTACACCAGTCAGAATGGCTAAGATTAAAAATTCAGGAGACAGCAGGTGTTGGCAAGGATGTGGAGAAAGAGGAACACTCCTCCACTGCTGGTGGGGTTGCAAATTGGTACAACCACTTTGGAAATCAGTCTGGTGGTTCCTCAGAAAACTGGGCACCTCATTTCCAGAAGATCCTGCTATACCACTCCTGGGCATATACCCAGAGGATTCCCCACCATGTAATAAGGATACATGCTCTACTATGTTCATAGCAGCCCTATTTATAATTGCCAGAAGCTGGAAAGAACCCAGGTATCCTTCAACAGAAGAGTGGATGCAAAAAAATGTGGTATATCTACACAGTGGAGCACTATTCAGCCATTAGAAACAATGAATTCATGAAATTCTTAGGCAAATGGATGGAGCTGGAGAACAACATACTAAGTGAGGTAACCCAGTCTCAAAAGATGAATCATGGTATGCACTCACTAATAAGTGGATATTAACCTAGAAAACTGGAATACCCAAAACATAATCCACACATCAAATGAGATACAAGAAGAACGGAGGAGTGGCCCCTTGTTCTGGAAAGACTCAGTGCAGCAGTATAGGGCAAAACCAGAACAGGGAAGTGGGAAGGGTTGGGTGAGGAAACAGGGGGACGGAAGGGGGCTGATGGGACTTTTGGGAAGTGGGGGTCTAGAAAAGGGGAAATCATTTGAAATGTAAATAAAAAATATATCAAAGAAAAAAAAGAAAATATAAGGCAAATATATGAACTGCAATAATCCATATGAAATTAATTTACTTTTATTTCTAATGTATATACTTAAAGTATAAATAAGTTTCTATTCTCTATTATAAAATTTTAATATTATAGAAATATATGTGTTTGCATATTTGGGTCAGTATCTTTTAGAAACTAAATACTATAGACAATAATACAAGTTTTTGGAATTCTCTGGCCTTTGAAAAGCTTAAGAAATATCTGTGTAACATTGACAAATTGATGGAGAATCTTTATTAACTTCTTATGCAGTTAGAGTATTCAAATGGCACTGTGGAGTACCCTTAATCAACTTTTATTGAAACAAAATATGAACAGAGAATAAAGATTAAAGTGAAACATAACTGTTAACGTCTTTAGAGTACAGCTTATCATATCACTGTTCTGAAACTGAGAGTTCACAACATTATCTTTCAGTTCAGCAATCCCTTAGGTGAGTGAAAGCATTTCAAGATAAAATTCAAGTTTGAAATTGAGAGGCAAGTGCACAGGATTTTTAAGAGATAAACTAAAGGACTCTCACAAGTCCTTGAAGCCTGGTTAGCTAAGGACATATAGCACATCCCATAAAAACAATTATATGATACTCACAAACAACAATAGGAAAAATATGATTGAAAATAAGTATAGACATCTAATTCAAATTTGACCTGTGTTAAAATAAAGAAAATGTGTATGCATGTGACCATGCAGGTGTGTGTGTGTGTGTGTGTGTGTGTGTGAATTATTGTATACAATATACAACTGTGTTTATGCAATAAGATAAGAGAGGGTGATCAGATTCAATTATGAATATAGGGGGAAATTTGTAGCCAGAAAGCAGAGTGGAAGAGCCAAAGGATACAAAATATCTAAAGGTTATATGCCAATTCCTTCATGGTCCCCATGGAAAGACTAGGAGATACAGTTCCTGCTCCTGGAGCAGAGATAGCAGGGTGTGGGCCTCGACATGTATCATTGATTGCTATGCATAAGGCTCATTTATATATTTTACTTTATGCTCCTCCTTTTGGGGGAATGTCCTCTCTGGCAAAGTTAAGGACAACATGGTAATCAGAGATAGCACAAGTCTGGGAGACTAGGGGTATGCCAAATGTCCTTAGCAAAATGGTAAATGCTGTGACCTCAAGACAGTCCTTAAAGCTATAGGAAAGGACTCCAAGAGAACAAGAATACATAATTTCTAAAGTATGCAAAATATTAGGAGGCAATATGAATTGTACGAGGGGCTTCACAGATCTAAAAGAATAGAGGCAGTTTCCCTATGAGTCAACTTGTCAGAAAGATATAAAGTAAAGCATTAAAGAGATTTTGGGAATGGTGATCTCAAAGATGGATCCCACCTAACTAGCTTATTGTCTGTGCTTATAAAGGCAGGCTGATCTCTGAATTCATGTGCCATGTTACAAAAAGTATAATTGCTGTCTTCTATGAATCAAGGCACAGAAGTCATAAATTGCTTGTTCATGGGATAATCAAAAGAAAACCTGGGTAAAGGATTGAATTGATGCACAAATAAAAGACCAGGATTTGATGTGCAAGAAAGAACTACCCAGAAGGAACTAACAAGAGAGAGAATTTTTTCTAGCAGCTTTTCTTACTTTGGTCAGAAAGCCATGACACTAGGCAAAAAGCTCAGAACACCCTTGATACAACTCACAAACCATACAAAGTGCAAGAGGAAGGTCAGCCAAAGTGTAAATGTTTCAGTCCTTCGTGGAAGGGGGAACAAAATACTCACAGAAGGTAGAGCGAGGGAGGCAACTGGGAGAAGAAAAGTAGGAGAATGGAAAAGAAGGGCAGTATCAGGTATGGGAGGAGATGGGGATGATATACAGAGGTCAAGAAATTGAACTGAGATGTGTAGAAATGGGGAATGGGGAACTGGGGGTAGCAACCAGAAAGTCAAGATGCCAGAAAAGCAAGAAGATCCCAGGACCAAACAAGGATAAGATTACCTGAAATGCCCATCAGTGAGAGGGAGAACCTGTAGAGAGCCTATCCAAAGGCTAGGCAAGGCACCCTGGTTAAGGGATGAAGCAACCCACTCATCTCCAAATTTTTACCCCAGAATTGCTCCCATTTAATGGAAATACAGGGACAAAGTGTGTAGCAGAGACTGAAGGAACTGCCATCCAGAGACTGCCCATCTTGGAATCCATCCCATATACAGAAACCAAACCCACACACTATGGCAGATGCCAAGAAGGCCTTGCTGACATAAAGCTGATAAAATTTTCTTCTGAGAGGATCTGTCAGAGCATGACAAATATAGATGCAGATGCTAGCAGCCAACCATTGGAATGAGCATGTGGACCCTAATGGAGGAGTTAGGGAAAGGACTGAAGGAGCTGAAAGGGTTGCAACCCCAGAGGAAGAACAGCAATATGACCAACCAGTATCCCCAGAGCTCTTAGGGAATAAACCACCAACCAGAGAGCACCTCCAGCTGTATAAGCAGGAGAGGAGTGAGTGGTTGTGTGTGTGTGGGGGGGAGCACACCCATAGAAGCAAGGGGCAGGGGATTGGATAGGGGGTTGTAGAGGGGAAACTGGGAAAATGGATAACACTTGAAATGTAAATAAATTAAATATCAAATAAAAAAGAATAAATGAAAAACATGTTTCTATAAGCCTATCAAAGTTCACAATTCACCCATTCACCATTGGTATCTTTGCTTTGTCTGCAATGTCTGATCTTAAATATGGTGGCTAATCCACTTACCATTTAGCTACATTCAAAACACAGTAGTGTTTCAATATGGAAAGTAATACTGACCAATCTTAATATCCTAAATATGTCTATACTGTAGTAAACTTAGAAATCAAAAGGATAAAAACTGGAAACATATTTAGTCATTCTCGTTTTAGTATATTATCTTAGCCATTATTATAAAGTATTTTCATAGGTATTATATAATCTTTAATTTTTAAATCATTACCTGTTGAGAACTCGGCTGCCCGCCAGTCAGGAGAGACTCACCGCCATCTTGATCCCGGGCTCCAGAGATCGGTCAGACTGAGGTACACAAACATAATCCTAGGCCCAACACCGCAGGGGTCTGAGCCAGACGGGCGTTGGCCTGCACCCAGGCCCTGGGCTGTTCGAGTGGCCATCGGGGTGCCAACCCAGCCAGGAGTTGTTTTTTTTTTTGCCCCGGCCGGTGCACGCACCGCCATTTTGCCTACAGGAGCCAGAGTGCTCGGGAGGGCAGAGACTGCTAACAAGCGTAGCCTGAGGCTAACAAAACGGGGGTCTAGGCCCCAAAAGGCACAGGACTGACCCCAAGAACTGGGCGGCTTGGTGGGCCATCTGTGTGTCAACCAGCCCAGGAGGTTATTAGCACAACAGACTCTCCCGGTGCTTTCGCGGAGCGCGGACGCGCACGCCCGCCATCCGGGTCACCTGGCGGACCCAAATAACAGACATAGCCCTAGGGGAACTTTGCTCGGACCTTGGTCTCCCAGGCGTTTGCCTGGACTCAGGGCCCAGGCGACAAGGCTAACCTAGTGTGCGCCAGCCCGGTTGGGGAAATCGGCTGCCCAGCGGAGTGAGCGGAGCACAGGGGAGGTCACAGCAACATTCACCTTCGGAGCTCCCTGGGGGTGCACACGGGTTCCACCTGGTCCACAGACACAATCTGGGGCAAGGCCTCAGGCAGAAGCCCCCAGCTCAAATCTCTCCGCTTCAGATCAGCCTGGGTGGCCGCCACATCTCCAGGTCCCTCAAGAGGCTAGTGGGGGCTTCCGGGCGGCCAGCTGGGAAAAGTCGGTGTGCTCCGATAAATCCTGCGGGCCCCAGCGGGAGCCTTCAGGTGCCTGCTTTGGGATCTGAACAGCCTGGAAAACAGCACCCTGTCTATAGGCAGTGCAGAGTGTAAGCTGTGCACCAGAGGCCAACGGGGAAGGGGCAGCTTGCACTGGTGAGTCCAGCACTGACAAGACCAAGTAACACCAGTGAGAGCTAGATGGCAAAAGGCAAACGCAGAAACGTCACTAACAGAAATCAAGGCAATATGGCAACATCTGAACCAAATTCTCCTCTACCAGCAAGTCCTGGATACCCCATCACACCAGTAAAACAAGATTTGGATTTAAAATCACTGGTCATGATGCTGGTACAGGAACACATGAAGGTCATTGAGGAGAAAATGGATCAAAAGTTAGAAGCCCTTGCAAGGGAAACACAAAAATCATTGAAAGAAATCCAGGAGAATACAAAAGCCAACAAGGAGGAAATGCAAAAAACACTTAAAGAAATACAGGAGAACTTTGCTCAACAGGCTGAGGTCATGAAAGACGAAACACAAAAATCTCTTAAAGAAATACAGGAGAACTTTGGTCAACAGGCTGAGGTCATGAAAGAGGAAACACAAAAATCTCTTAAAGAATTACAGGAAAACACAAACATGCAAGGGAAGGAGCTAAGCAAAACCATCCAGGATCTAAAATCAGAAGTAGAAACAACTAAGAAAACTCAAAGGGAGACAACTTTGGAGATAGAAAGCCTTGGGAAGAAATCAGGGGACAGAGATGCAAATATCAACAACAGAATACAAGAGATAGAAGAAAGAATCTCAGATGCTGAAGATTCCATAGAAACCATGGACTCAACAGTTAAAGAAAATGCAAAGTGCAAAAAGCTTGTAACCCAAAATATCCAGGAAATCCAGGACACAATGAGAAGACCAAACCTAAGGATTATAGGCATAGATGAGAGTGAAGATTTACAACTTAAAGGGCCAGCAAATATCTTCAATAAAATTATGGAAGAAAACTTCCCTAACCTAAAGAGAGAGATGCCCATGAATATACAAGAAGCCTACAGAACTCCAAACAGACTGGACCAGAACAGAAATACTTCCCGTCACATAATAATCAAAACACCAAATGTTCTAAACAAAGAAAGAATACTAAAGGCAGTAAGAGAAAAAGGCCAAGTAACATATAAAGGAAGACCTATCAGAATCACAGCAGACTTTTCACCTGAGACTATGAAGGCTAGAAGGTCCTGGGCAGATCTCATGCAGACTCTAAGAGAACACAAATGCCAACCAAAACTACTATATCCAGCAAAACTCTCAATCACCATAGATGGAGAAACTAAGATATTTCACGACAAAACCAAGTTCACCCAATATCTATCCACAAACCCAGCCCTAAAAAGGATAATAGGAGGACAACACCAATACAAGGAGGGAAACTCCACCCTGAAAAAAGCAAGATAGTAACCTTTCATCAAACCCAAATAAGTTAAGCAATCAAATTTAAAAAATAACGTCAAAAATGATAGGAAGTAACAATCACTATTCCTTAATATCTCTTAACATCAATGGACTCAATGCCCCAATAAAAAGACACAGCCTAACTGACTGGATACGTAAACAGGACCCTACATTTTGCTGCTTACAGGAAACACACCTAAGGGTCAAAGACAAACACTACCTTAGAGTAAAAGGCTGGAAGACAATTTTACAAGCAAATGGTCTCAGGAAACAAGCTGGAGTAGCCATTTTAATATCAGATAAAATTGACTTTCAACCCAAAGTCATCAAAAGAGACTCTGAGGGACACTTCTTGCTGGTCAAAGGAAAAATACAACAAGAAGAACTCTCAATCCTGAACATCTATGCTCCAAATGCAAGGGCACCCTCTTTCATAAAAGAAACTTTATTAAAACTCAAAGCACACATTGCACCTAACACAATAATTGTTGGTGACTTCAACACTGCACTTTCCTCAATGGACCGATCAGGAAAACAGAAACTAAACAAGGACACAATGAAACTAATTGAAGCTTTGGACCAATTAGATTTAACTGATATATATATAGAACATTCTATCCTAAAACAAAAGAATATACCTTTTTTTCAGCACCTCATGGTACCTTCTCCAAAATCGACCATATAATTGGTCACAAGACAGACCTCAACAAATATAAAAAAATAGAACTAATCCCATGCCTCCTATCTGATCACTATGGAATAAAAGTGGTCTTCAATAGCAACAGAAACAACAGAAAACCCACAAACACGTGGAGATTGAACAATACTCTACTCAATGACACCTTGGTCAAGGAAGAAATAAAGAAAGAAATTAAAGACTTTTTAGAACACAATGAAAATGAAAACACAACATACCCAAATCTATGGGACACAATGAAAGCAGTGCTAAGAGGAAAACTCATAGCCCTGAGTGCCTCCAAAAAGAAAATGGAGAGAGCATACATTACCAACTTAATGACACACATGAAAGCCCTAGAACAAAAAGAAGCTATTTCACCCAGGAGGAGTAGAAGGCAGGAAATCATCAAACTCAGGGCCGAAATCAATCAAGTAGAAACAAAGAGAACCATACAAAAAATCAACAAAACTAGGAGCTGGTTCTTTGAGAAAATCAACAAGATAGATAAACCCTTAGCCAGACTGACCAAAGGGCACAGAGAAAGTATCCAAATTAACAAACTTAGAAATGAAAAGGGAGACATAACAACGGAAACTGAGGAAATCCAAAAAATCATCAGATCCTACTACAAGAGCCTGTACTCAACACAACTGGAGAATCTGGAGGAAATGGACAATTTCCTTGACAGATACCAAATACCAAAATTAAATCAGGACCAACTAGACCATCTAAACAGTCCCATAAAGCCTAAAGAAATAGAAGGAGTCATAGAAAGTCTTCCAACCAAAAAAAGCACAGGATCAGATGGTTTCAGTGCAGAATTCTACCAGACCTTCAAAGAAGAGTTAACACCAATACTCTTCAAACTATTCCACAAAATAGAAACAGAAGGAACACTACCCAATTCCTTCTACGAAGCCACAATTACACTGATACCAAAGCCACACAAAGATCCAACAAAGAAAGAGAACTTCAGACCAATTTCCCTTATGAACATCGATGCAAAAATACTCAACAAAATTCTTGCCAACCGAATCCAAGAACACATCAAAACGATCATCCACCATGATCAAGTAGGCTTTATCCCGGGAATGCAGGGTTGGTTCAATATACTGAAATCCATCAATACAATCCACTACATAAACAAACTCAAAGAACAAAATCATATGGTCATTTCATTGGATGCTGAAAAAGCATTTGACAAAATTCAGCATCCTTTCATGCTTAAAGTCTTGGAGAGAACAGGAATTCAAGGCCCATACCTAAACATAGTAAAAGCAATATACAGCAAACCGGTAGCCAGCATCAAACTAAACGGAGAGAAACTTGAAGCAATCCCACTGAAATCAGGGACCAGACAAGGCTGCCCCCTTTCTCCTTATCTTTTCAATATTGTACTTGAGGTACTAGCTCGGGCAATTCGACAACATAAGGAGGTCAAAGGGATACAAATTGGAAAGGAGGAAGTCAAACTATCATTATTTGCAGACGACATGATCGTCTACCTAAGTGACCCAAAGAACTCCACTAGAGAGCTCCTACAGCTGATAAACAACTTCAGCAAAGTGGCAGGTTACAAAATCAACTCAAGCAAATCAGTGGCCTTCCTATACTCAAAGGATAAGCAGGCTGAGAAAGAAATTAGGGAAATGACCCCCTTCACAATAGCCACAAACAGTATAAAGTATCTTGGGGTGACTCTTACCAAACATGCGAAAGATCTGTATGGCAAGAACTTCAAGACTCTGAAGAAGGAAATGGAAGAAGACCTCAAAAAATGGGAAAACCTCCCATGCTCATGGATCGGTAGAATCAATATAGTTAAAATGGCCATTTTGCCTAAAGCACTATACAGATTCAATGCAATACCCATCAAAATCCCAACTCAATTCTTCACAGAGTTAGAAAGAGCAATTATCAAATTCATCTGGAACAACAAAAAACCCAGGATAGCTAAAACTATTCTCAGCAACAAAAGAAAATCTGGGGGAATCAGTATCCCTGACCTCAAGCAATACTACAGAGCAATAGTGTTAAAAACTGCATGGTATTGGTACAGTGACAGGCAGGAGGATCAATGGAACAGGATTGAAGATCCAGAAATGAACCCACACACCTATGGCCACTTGATCCTCGACAAAGAGGCTGAAAACATCCAATGGAAAAAAGATAGCCTTTTCAACAAATGGTGCTGGTTCAACTGGAGGTCAGCATGCAGAAGAATGCGAATTGATCCATCCTTGTCTCCTTGTACTAAGCTCAAATCCAAATGGATCAAGGACCTCCACATAAAGCCAGACACTCTGAAGCTAATAGAAAAGAAACTGGGGAAGACCCTTGAGGACATCGGTACAGGGAGAAAGTTTCTGAACAGAACACCAATAGCGTATGCTCTAAGAGCAAGAATTGACAAATGGGACCTCATAAGGTTACAGAGTTTCTGTAAGGCAAAGGACACCATCAAGAGGACAGATCGGCAACCAACAAATTGGGAAAAGATCTTCACCAATCCTACATCAGATAGAGGGCTAATATCCAATATATATAAAGAACTCAAGAAGTTAGACTCCAGAAAACCGAACAACCCTATTAAAAAATGGGGTACAGAGTTAAACAAAGAATTCTCACCTGAAGAACTTCGGATGGCGGAGAAGCATCTTAAAAAATGCTCCACTTCATTAGTCATTAGGGAAATGCAAATCAAAACAACCCTAAGATTTCATCTTACACCAGTCAGAATGGCTAAGATTAAAAATTCAGGAGACAGCAGGTGTTGGAGAGGGTGCGGAGAAAGAGGAACACTCCTCCACTGCTGGTGGGGTTGCAAATTGGTACAACCACTCTGGAAAGCAGTCTGGCGGTTCCTCCGAAAACTGGGCACCTCACTTCCAGAAGATCCTGCTATACCACTCCTGGGCATATACCCAGAGGATTCCCCACCATGTAATAAGGATACATGCTCTACTATGTTCATAGCAGCCCTATTTATAATTGCCAGATGCTGGAAAGAACCCAGGTATCCCTCAACAGAAGAGTGGATACAAAAAATGTGGTATATCTACACAATGGAGTACTATTCAGCCATTAGAAACAATGAATTCATGAAATTCTTAGGCAAATGGATGGAGCTAGAGAACATCATACTAAGTGAGGTAACCCAGACTCAAAAGGTGAATCATGGTATGCACTCACTAATAAGTGGTTATTAACCTAGAAAACTGGAATACCCAAAACATAATCCACACATCAAATGAGATACAAGAAGAAAGCAGGAGTGGTCCCTGGTTCTGGAAAGACTCAGTGAAACAGTATTTGGCAAAACCAGAACGGGGAACTGGGAAGGGGTGGGAGGGAGGACAGGGGAAGAGAAGGGGGCTTACGGGACTTTCGGGGAGTGGGGGGGGGGGGCTAGAAAAGGGGAAATCATTTGAAATGTAAATAAATTATATCAAATAAAAAAAAAAGACAAAAAATAAAAAAAAAAAAAATCATTACCTGTTATATTGACTGTTTCTAAAGTGCATGAGTACTGTGCAAATGCCACTACAAGAAAAAACAATAAAAAATCCCAATAAAAGTTAAATACAGTAATTTGACTTCTAGGCCTATGATTCTTGTGGCACAATGGATAGTGAGTCCTACTTCTGCATTTGTTCTGGCTTTGAACATACAACTTTTAAAACACAAGCATGTATTAGATATAATGTGACCTGTATATAATAAAACAAAGGAGAATAAGAACATATATTCTCATTAATTTTAATAAATCAAATCTGTTTCTGGTCAATTAATATTATTAAACTAGTTTTCATGATTTTCTCAAATCCAATATTTTCAAACTCTACTTGGGATACATTTTATCCATGCCACCATTACAACGTTTGGATGAATATGGAGTTGACAAGCTTACCTATGGAATGGAAAAGCCTAGCAAACATGGGCAGAAATATAGGGGAAGTAGCTATGTGGGGAAAGTATAATATAATGATAGATTGGCTGTGGAGGGAAAGAAATGTCTAGCAGAAGTCAGTTTCAGGTTATCTTGATATTTCAAAGGGTTTGCAGCTCTCTTCTCTTCTTTGTAAACTTGTGCTGATGGGAAAGTACTTAGAAGCCTTACTGTGCTAGAAAATATGGTCAGGAAAGTAAGTAGTGAGGATATGAGCACGGTTAACTGATGCTGATTACAGCTTCTGTGGCACTTTGAATGGGAATAACTCCATATAGTTTAATACGTTGAAATACTCGCTCTGCTTTGGTGGTATAGTACAAAGAAGGAGGTGTAGCTATGCCCAACGAGGTGTGCCCTCCTCCTACTTCATATCATGTTTGAGTTTCATTATTCAGCATTCTTGTTAATGAGGTAACTTTGAGTGTTTTCACTATAGTTTGAAGAAAGGTCACCCATGAACATATTTGTATACATCATAAAATAAGAATGATACAGCAATTAATTTTATGGTTCATAACTAAGTGATTGAAGATATGAATGCCAACCTATTATCTGTAAGTTTAAGTGTTCCTCCCTAGTGAATATTTAAATTAACTACATTAGTGTATATTTCTACTCTATGACTGAATGATAGTTTGGGCTCTATTGTAAATACAGCCAAGTTCAAATTCCTTACTGATCTGTTTGAAACATCAAAGGCTGTCTTTTATGAGGTGAATAAATTTATAATATTCAGAAATGTAAGAGAAAATTACTTGAGTTCAGAAATTGACTATCAAAAGGTCAACTTATATCAACTATATCAACTTGTATCAAGTACACCAAATTATTCTATATAGATCTTGTTAAAAATGAAGGAAACTATTATTAATAAGTCTGGACTTGTAGAGAAATTTTACTTTAGTAACATGGTAGCTCTGGCTAAAATGCAGACACTTCATTTCTTCTGGCTGGAATACAGACACACCCTTAGTACACACTTTAAAGTAGAATTAGTTTGTGGCAGAAAGCAGCCAAGTTTGAAAGTGACATCTAATTGAGGGGCAGACAAAGTGATAAATCAGAGAACAATTTGTCAGAATGGGTGACATATAGTATATGCTCAATGTTCACAAGAACAGCACGGGAAAGAGCATCTATTTAGAGCAGCAAAGGAAGAGCAAGTCAGTGAGTTGGGAGTCAGTGTAGTGAGTGAGGTGTAATGGAGTCTTTTTTATGAGTTAGTGCAGGTCAGTGCAGGTCAGCAGTGGCAGCTAAAGCCAGAGAATAAGAAGACACCAAAAGTTTAAAACAATGCCAGAGGTAGTTTGAAGCCAAAATTCAGTGAGAAGCTGAGAGAAGCCAGATTGATTCTATCAGCTTGGAGAGGAGTTCAAGCCAGAACAGCTGAGTAGGACCAGTCAGCCACAGTTCAGAAAGGACTAGAAAAGGTGACCTTAATCAATATTAATCCTCTGAGACGACAAATACATCAGGCAAACAAAAGTTACTTTTAAATGGAATGACTAACATACTTAAAAATCAATTAACTGCTAATATGTCGGTAATCAATTTGATTTTATCTATAATTACCTGGTATACTTGTCTTTAAAAAAAAATCAAGAACCAAGTACACTCCTTTCTGTATAGGATATGAAGCTATGTGACCACTCTCAAATGTTATCGCAAGTAAAATTCTTATATTTGATAATCAATGGTAGTGTAGAAATCAATGATAGAGTAGAAAGCAAAGCATATGGAGAATTGTGGGCCTAATTTAAGCAATCAGACTATATATCATGTATTTATTATGATATAGTTTATAGAATCGAATCGACTGTTCTAAGATCAGAACTCTCAGCCCTATATTGGATGTCTCTATCAAGCCCTGCCCCTCAGGGATCAAGGAATCCTTTGAAAGAGGAAACTAAAGAGCTTTAAGAGCCATAGGAGATGGAGGACACTTAGAAAACAAAAACCTCCAAATCATCATGATCAAAGCTCAAATAACTTACAGAGACATAGGTGGCATGCACAGGACCTGTACCAGTCTGCATCATATTCTCTGCACATACTTTATGGCTTCCAAGCTTGATATTTTTATGGGATTCCTGACTGTATAAATGAGTGTGCCTCTGGTTCATGTGCCTTTTCTTGGGCTTTTTTTTTTCTTGGTTTGTCTTGACCAATTTCAATGTATTGGTTTATATTATATCATATGTACCATACCATATCATATTGTATTAGATAAATCTGCAGTTACAGAAAGGGTATGGATGGCCTCAGAGACTAGAGCCACTTCTGAGATATTAGAAAGAAAAAATGTTTAAGACTGTTAAAGCTATCCTTGATAGCTTAGCCAAGGGACCTAAATTATTTTCAGGACCCTACTTTCAGATGAGAGATTCACCACAACCTGGAGTTTAATAATTTTCTCATCACTTCCAAAAATGGCTAGTGAATAATAATAATAATAATAATAATAATAACAATGATGATGATGATGGTGAGGATGATGATGATGATGATGATGATGATAACCATGACTGCCTTTCCTATCATCTTAGTCTGTATTTGTGCATTATTTGGTCAAAATTGATCATGATTCTTGCTGGCAAAGAATTGTGGAATTAAGTTTTTGTTTTTCACACCTCCATGTGGAAAATTGAAGATCTGAAATTCATAGATGGTACTGAACATGGGTGAGTGTCCCGGCCATCCTTTCATTATTCTCTTAGATTTTCCTTAAAGAGACATTCTAGTCCCTAACTTCATTATACTAATAAAATAAAGGAAGAGAAGGTAGCACAGAAATTATATAGCCTGAGATAGCAGCATGCATCCAGATTATGAAGCAAACATGCAGTTTGTCATTTTCTTTTGTAAAACCCATACCTAAGTACTTTAATTTGAACAATGAGGATTGGAGAAAATTGCAGATAGATTTCAGCTATCCGGTGTATATATTCTTTATCACAGAATTCAGCGTTCACTCTCTTTAGGTAGTAAAGTAGATCAAGTGTTTCAGTTTACTTTAAAAATACTATGGTATCTAGTCAAACAGCAAGTCAAAGTGCGTTATTTACTGAGCATTGGAATTGTGTGTATTCCTCTGTGTAGGGTAATATGGTTAATATTATAGGCATTAGATAGAATCCATTTGAAGCCATTATGAAACATCACTAAGTATTTTTTTAGATTTTTTAAACAGTAATTTTATTTAGTGATGGACATTAAAGTCTCAGATTTCTAACAATGATGTGTGGCAGTGCGTTGTTCTTTACCATAACTTTTTCTTAATGTTACCAAGGGTCTGTGCATCTTCTATATCTTTTGTCTATTGTCCTGTCTTATTTATATCCTGTCTTATTTCATGGCCTGTGGGACTATGAAATGTAGCCTGTGTTCTGGTTGAGTGAGGCTTACTCCAGAAAGTCAGTAGAGAATTCTACAAGGGACAGAACCATGAGCCACATTCCTGGACACTAGGTTTCTGACACCAGGAGCCTTCCTTCAACTTTATAATTCTCTGGCCATCTGTCACTTAAGGCAACACACAAAGACCCTGCTATTCTGGCTGGACTCCACCTCCACAGTTACCTGACTACAGTCTGGTATGCTCTGCCCCACAATTACCTGGTAACAGCCAGGTAGGCCCAGCCCACTATAAGAGGGGCTGTTTGCCCTGCCCCCTGTCTTCTGTCTTGCTCTTACTCTCTTGCTTTCTTGTCTCTTGTTTCCTTGCTACCCCTCTCTCCCCATTGCCATGGCTGCCTTCAACTTCTCTATTTTCTCCCCCTCTCTACTTCTCTACAATAAACACTAAAACCAAAGGACTGTCTCTTTCATCTAGACTCCCCTAAAGAGTTGTGTCTAATCTCCCACAAGAAGGCGTCTCCCAGCCTTCAGCCACAGACCAGAACCAGAACCAGCAGCCAGACCAAACTTGCTCAAGTGGGAACCAGCCAGTGCCTTTCCCTTCAGTCCAGTGCCACAGCTGCCTCTGGGCTGCCACCCACCTGTTCTCACTGCTGTATCCAGAGGCATTCTGTGATGCCCAAAGCTAGAACGTGTTGTTACTAGCCTCTGTGAGGACTAGGGACTCCAGACTCTGCTTTCCCCACACCTTGGAGTGGGGTGCAGTGGCCTCACACCATCTGATACCTATCCTGTGGCGACCTGTGGGGTCACACTGCAGTCTCTCATGTCAGCCCTCCCAGTGCCTGCAAGCTCTGGCAGGACGAGGGTTCCCTCCCTCTTTATTTCCCCACAGATGGCTATTCCAGGATTTGCATACAACTTTTTATCTTTTTCTAAATATGAATTACTTATTTAATATTTAAATTTAAAATATATTTTACACGTGCGTGCAGAGAAATGAACCCAGGTTCACTGAAAGACCATCAATCAAGTGATTGTACTCTGAACCCTCTCCCCATCTCCTGAAGATATAATCTTTATACTGAGTTCTCATGTGGAATGTGATTTGCAAAAAATTTAACCCATTCAATATATTTTTATTTCTTCACAATATTTTATGTATAAAATTTTAAATTTCTAAAACAGAATTTTGCTATACTTTTATAGGTACTCTCCTCCTGGTACCTCGTCACATTCATTTCTTCTCCTCAGTGAATCTTCTCCCATTTCCCTTGAGTAAAGGGCAGGTCTCCCATGGATATCAACTAAACATTGTCTAACAAGGTGCAATAAAACTAGCAACCCTCCCCCCCACATTTATATTAAGGCTGACCACGACAACACAGAAAGAGGAACAAGATTCCAAAAAGCAGGCAAAAGAGTTAGGCAGCCCCTGTTCCCACTGCTGTGTTCCACAAGCAGACCAACGTACAGAAATATATATATATATATATATATATATATATATATATATATATATATATATATCCCCATGCAGGCTCCTAGACTGGTGTTACTGGTGTTTGGTTCAACAACAACATATATTTATACACCTCTCTAAGCCCAGGTTAGTTGGTTCTGTGGGTTTTCATGTAGTGTTCTTGACTCCTCTGGCCTCCCCCTCTTCTGCAGAATTCCAAGAGCTCTGCCTCATGTTTGGCTATTTGTCTTTGCTTCTATCAGTTGCTGGAAGAAGCCTCTCTGTTGACAATTAGGTTAGGCTCCTATCTATGAATATAACAGAATAGCATTAGAAATAATTTCATTATCTCTTTTTTCCCCAGTCATGTTGTGTTCAGTGGCCACAAAATCATCGATCTACAATTTGTCCTGCCTGAAAGATGTGCTGGGGTAAAGATGACACTGAACTTGTAGGAGTATCCATCCAATGACTGGTCTGGATTGAGACCCATTCCATGAGAGGAAGCCTACTCTTACACTGTCTGGAAATCCAGGAACCATAGCCTGCATAGCTCAGAGATCTAGAATAGAAAAAACTATAGTCTTAAGAACCTTAGCAAAAATAGCTCTAGATGTAAGCCCTAATTTTTAGCCAATTATATTCTATTTTTATGTATATTTGTATACAAATCTCAAATTATTTTGATGATTTTTGTTTTAAGTCTTAAATAAAAAACACGAGTCCTTCTTGTTTCTTTCTTCAGATGACTTTGTTTACAAATGTCAGTTTTAATTCTAAATGAATTTGGGATACATCTTCATTGTTCTTATAATCAAGCCAGTGGTGACTGGTACAGTGCATACTTAGTATTTAAGCTATTTTTTCCTTTAATTTTTGTTTTGAGTTTATCTGTGAAGGGGCAGCTCCAGCAATGGCCATGTCCTACAGAGGAGGTAAAGAGTCAGCAAGAGAAGAGAGTCAGGCATGGGAAGTGAGGAACCTTGCAGCCTGACTGACAGGCAGTCAAAGTGCTTCTTTACTTATAGAACTCTGACAGAGACACGTTCACATTGGTCCTAAACATAGATCATACCATTTTTGTTGCCAGACTTGTTTTAACTTCCTCACTATCATAAGTTTAGTTATCATTGATAAACCATAAAAACAGTTATGTTTTAAAATTGTTTCCCTTATCAACCCCATAACCCATATTTTAAGAATCTAGACATATTTTTTAACAAAGCATGACAGCCCAGTCTTTTGTGTTGTAAAAAAAAATCTCAAATCTGCCCTGGGCAGATTGCCATGCCCCAAGCAGTGTATTACCAACTTTTAATGGTCAGAGTGTCAATTGTCATTAGTTCCAAGGAAAATCTTCAGGCTGTAGCTGCTATATTTATTATTCAATTTCTGCCATAATATAATGTTTGTGTTTCTATAGAACTTATTTATATGTCTAATCTTGGTAATTCTTTTATTTCTTGATAATACAATACCTCAATGTGTCTGTATGAGATACTTTTCTAAGAAGGGCTTAATACTTCATACTTCTATCACTTTCTACATCATTCTTTGTCTATCAATATCAGCCCCTGTGTGTGGTATACATAACTCCAGCCAGTCTTATATTGCTGATGCATGTTTTCCTTGAGAGCAGTACTATATGTGGCCCCCAGTTTTATATGCCGTGTAGTCATTAGTGTATATAGTAAGAAGATTTTAATTTGTTCTGCTGCCAACTTCTCTAGCCTACTGAATCTTGTTTACTGTTTTATATTTCTTTTTTTCTGACCGTCTTCTTCCTGAGTAAGTACAGAGGCAGAGTATTATGAATCTGGAACCTTAAAAAGCTATGTCTGGTATCTCTGTGTCACAACTGTCAGGAAGACCTGAAAATAGGGCCAGATAAAGTTATTTTCCTAAAACCAGAAGGGGTAGTATGCTAAAGACTCTCCTGAGATAGCTTAGAAACGGTACTCCTTGAAGAAAGCATAAATAATTCATAAGAAATTTCCCATCAATTCAATATCCCCAGGTTATACAAAGACTAATCCCCCTCCCAAGAATGCAACATATAGAGCTCAAGACCAAAAGTGAAAGATGGCATGATGGTGACTGTGTCATGCGGCTCGGCTTTGCTGGATCATTTTCAAACCACTGTTCTTGCTTTACAACTTTCACTATTCCCATTATATGTGGCTGTGTCACACAGCACTTGTTGTATTCCGTAGCTGCCTACAGCTATTAGGAATTGTGTTGCTGGAACAGAAGCTGAGGGATAAGATGGGGAAGTGTCAAAAAGAAAGAAGGGCCAGGACAATGTTTCACTGATTGAGGCTGAAACTTTAATGGCGGTCAGAACTTTTAACAGTTTGGGCAAACCCTTCCCCCCAGACTCCAGGTTGAGTTCTGGTGGAAGTTGTCTAGCTTCTCCTGGAGGTTCTTGTCTCAACTCCTCCAGCAGCTGGGTGGGTCACCTGCTTAATTCAGGAATTCCTAGACCTGGAGGAACAATGAGCTTAACCTTCACTGAGCTTCTCTATCCTAGGATAAAAATTCCTGCCTTAACCTACTTCCCTATTATGTCCTAATGGCAGATTCCTGCTGGAAGCCAGGGATTGTCCTTGACCAATGTCAAGTACACTCTTAGCACTCCACCAAGGATAAAAATTCCTGCTGTACCATGAGGAATGACTCCCCATTATGGCTCTGTACAAGCACCAGCTATGCTTGGGGTAAAAAGTTATCTTTCTTTCAATAGAAATTACTTCAAATTTTCTCACTTTCAGTAGTAATGACCCATAATCAGTACAAATTCATTCTATAAATCTTTATGTTTATTTACATATTCTTTAAGTATTGATTTAAAGGATTGAGTGCAAAAAACAATTTTCTCTTTTGTTAAATTTTTTTGTGTATATACCATTCCTTTTAAGGCACCTCTAGAATGAATTGTTTTTTTTTGTTTTTTGGGGGAGTGTTTATTGTTACTTTATGGAAAACAATTGATTTTTATATGGAGATCTTATGTTCTGAAGCTTGTTGGAATTGTGAAGACTAGCAAGTTACTATCAATGGAACTTGTGTGAGCTGCATATAGGTTTATGTCAATTATAGATTAATAATTTCATTCCTTACTTAAACGTGAATGCATTTTAATTTTCATTTTCTCCTTATGGCTTTGTAAATACCATTGATAAGACATTGCATAGCAGTTAAGAACCATCTTCCTTATGCTTTTCACACACAGGAAGCTTCCAATAAATTTGGAGGAAATGTGAGAATCATTATCTGGGCATCTGTTTCATTGTTGATTGGTTGGATTTTCTTTCCCACTACTTTCTTGAAGGTTATTTATCATTATATAAGGAAAAAGTATTTTAATTCTTAGTGTGCTAATTGCTTCTGACATTATCTATACCCAAAATTGCCACTGCATTTACCTTTAATGCCTTAATCTGAATTTTCGCATGAAGTAACATGGTATTGGAAGTGCTTCTTTCTCTTTTATTTATTCAGTGTCTTGAGAAGGATTGTGAACCTTTGCTCATGTTTGGAGGAATGTGCCAGTGAGGAACTCTTATTGATTAATTGCATATTTTTATTTGTCCAATTAGAATCTTTATTTAGTTATTTGACAATTTCATATGTCTATCTTTTTAAAACTTTTTAAAGTCAGAATTTTGCTACTCTCATAAGGTAGATGTTTCAAGGTTACTCACCATACCTATTTTGAAACCATATTTAGAAAACTTTCTACTCTGAATAAATAATCTTGTAATTATATGTGAGTTTCTAACAATACTGTCTTGTAAATAGAGGTATGGATCCTTAAGTAATTGTTTCTAATTCATACAAAGAAATACTCACAATGAGGTTTGATTATATAGTGATGCTCCCAACTTTGTACATGCATAAATATACAGTAACAAAGGGACATATGCACACATATATACACAGTGATAAAGGTACATCACAGCAGTTTAAGGGGCAGTTTAGATTTGTTATTTGTTTGTTGTTTATTTATTTGAGCTGGGTATTGAGTCTAAAATCTTTTTCATGCTAAAACCACATGTTCTCCCAGCAAACAATATTTCAGTCTCAGAAACCAATGTCAAAGAGGCATCTATTACTAAACAAGGAGTAATTTGAGCATCAAAATAAATGATGATTAATGTTAAAATATTATTGTGCAAACAGAATATGAAATCTCATTATTTTATATTTTATAAATAAATAAGAAAATGAACAAAATATAAATGTTGACAAAATGTGTAATACATATCAGACATGCAAACATTCACACGTATAAATATTTGAACTATATAGGGTTTCTTTCATTAAAATACTTCTGAAAGAGAAAGGGCAGGAAGCCTCAATGGAAAAACCCATCAATCTGATCTCAGTTGAGCATAGCCCTTTAAAATCATTTGCTAAAAGTTACTCTTTGTGTTGTGTGCATTCTCCCTGTGCTCAACATTTGGAAGAATTGATATCTAGCTATATTAAAAAACAATTCAAAACATCATTCATACCTCACATGGACTGAACTTGATATTACAAAAGAATTTTAAAATTAAGTAACCTCAATGTTGGATGGGAAGAAATGAAGGGAGATGATAGTAAGGGATGGATCCAATGTGTGTGTGTGTGTGTGTGCCTGTGTGTGTGTCTGTGTCTGTGTGTGTGTCTATGTGTGTGTAAATAATATGTGTGTGTAAATAAACTGAAAATACATTGCATGCAATTATCAGATAATCATAAAAATATGATTCAAAGGGTATTGGACCCCTTCCCTTCTTGATTATACACACACACACACACACACACACACAGCAGTAAAAAAAACTCAGAATTGTCACAGTACATAGAAGTCTAAGTATACATGACATACGTGCTAACTACTGCATGGTATGCTAACTGGCACCCAGGGGAAGAGAAGTGTGGATGGTGTACTCTTTTTATTTAGGAATGTTTCACATTTGTTCCATTCTTGAATACAGTGTATTTGCTGTTTGTATTCTCAAAGGATAAAAATTCTAAAGTGAAAGGTTATCATTTAATCAATGAGTCTTGATCTCAGAGAAATAGATATCAATATGTGATTGAATATACAAGAAACACACTGAAGAAACAAATACGAAAGAAAAATCACTCTGTCTGTATTGGTAGATGAGGCTATAATGAGTCATCTTAATCCAAAGTAGGGAAGACAGAAGAGGGGGAAAAAGATATTAGCAGTATACTATATGATGAATTAGCTATTTACAATGGCAAAGTGCTAGTGAGTACCAATCTTCTGATACAGAACATCCCCAATACCGCCACACACTCAAAGACATTGTTTTCGTGTCTCCACTGCCCTAAACCCCTGACATAGTTTGCCATTTAGTACTGTGATAAGCTCCATGACAAAAAACAAAACAAAGCAAACAAATAAAACCCTCCTGGGGGAGAAGTTGTTTCAGCGTGCAGTTTACAGACCATCATATAGCAAGTCAAGGCGGGAAGTCAGCATAGGAGTCTGGAGACAGGAACTAAAGTGAGCCTTAGCGGAATGCTGCTTATTGGACTGCAACCCAAGGTTCATTTAGCTGCTTCTAGTTCTCCTCTTTCTGCTTCTCTTTCTGCTTCTCCTTCTTCTCCTCTTCCTTCTCCTCCCTCTTCTTCTCCTCTTCATCTTCTTCCCTCTTCTCATCCTTCTCCTTCTTCATCTAATGAAACTCAGAACCATTGTCCATCAGAGGCACCAACCACAGTGGGCTGGGCTGTCCCATATTAATCATTAATCAAGAAAATACCAGCATAGACTTGCCTGCAAGCCAAACCATAGAGGCTCATTTCAACTGTAGTTTTTCTTTTCAGATGTCAGTAGCTTCTGTTGGGTTGACAAAAACAAGCAAAAAAAAAAAAAAAAAAAACAACAACACAACATCCAAATAAGCTTAAATTATGTTCTAGAGTAACTTTTAAAATTTTAACCTCAGAAATGATGGCAATTATAGTTGTAGTTCTCCTCAAAGCACTGTGGCAATAACAAGGTACTCAGCATTCAGCGCAAACTAGGAACTTTCTTTCATTTGGTACTCAGCTCACATCTTAGACATTAATGAATTCTGTTTTTCCTTTATATACTTTTCTCCTTCTTTTACAATTGTATCGCTAAATTATATGTTAAAATACTTGAAGGATTTTCAAGTAACATGACTTCTAATTTCAAGGGCAGGTATACTTTTCTTTTGATATACATGTAAACATATTTATCTACCTCAGAATGAATGAAGCACATCTGTTTAGATGATATGATGCCTGCATTCAGCTTCTTGTGTTTAAGTTCAGATAAACACATATAAAAGGAATGATATATCTCTTTTGATTCTCTATTGATTCTCTACACTTTCCTATTTGAGACAGTACTTTAAAGAATTGGTTACAGCTAGTGCTGCAATCATAAAGTTAACTTTATATCTGTCTTTAAAACATGTCAGCACACACACAAATAAATAACTTTGATGATAGATACTGGACATTACTAGGTAAGATGTATTTTAAAAATTGTCCACATTGTAATGATTTAGTTTTGCTTTTTTTTTTAAAAGCACCAACATGAAGTTAAATTGATTCTTTTATTGAGTAAATTTAAATGTAGGACAGACTTAAGAAACTTTGTAGCAATTTGAATATAGAACAGGAGACTTCTACAAAATACTTCTAAATTGGTTTTCCGATCTTTGATGTCTGTTGCCCTCTGTTCCCTCCTATGACAATGTCTGATACGCTGTCCCAATGATGTTTCATACGTTGCTCATAATGACTTAAATTGTGTGACAGTTAGGAAGTCACCTATTAAATTTCACCAGAGTTTAATTTATCAACAATTCCATTTCTAGAAATTTATTCAGGAAGAAAAAACAAACTATGCTTATATAATATTTATATAAGACACCTTTTACAGTATTATGAGTACATGTTTTTTGAAGGGTACCAATCTGAGAATCATCAATAGAATAATAAATTAGCAAGCTGTGTGCTCACATTATTTAATCTATCAATGTTTAGCATTCAAAAGAATATGATTAGAGTTTTGTATCCAGAAACATTACTCCTCTCCCAAGGGATTAAGTCCAAAGTCTTGGTCTCTGTGATCTAGATGGAACATAAACCGCACAACTTTAATCACTTTGGCTAGAATACAGATAAAAAGATTTAAGGCAAAAACATATAAGGTAGAAGGAAGTAGCCATGTTTGAAAGTGACACTGAATTGAGGAGCATATGAAGTGAGAAATTAGAGAAAGAATCGACAGAATGAGTCAAAAATAGAATCCACTGAACTCTCAAGAGAACAGCATGGGGGCAGGGGAGGGGAAGCTACTTAAGAGAATCAGCATAGTGAGAGAGACAATGAGTCAGTTGGGAGAGAGTGGAATGCGATGGAGCTAAGTTTGTTCAGTTCGGTGCAGTTGAGCAGAGGTAGTTGAAGCCAGAGAATAAGAATGAGAAGTAAGATTTGAAAAAAAATATATTGTGAGAGATAATTTGGTGCCAAGCAGAGCAATTCAGTTAGAAGCTGAAGGAAGCCAGATTGAGTTTGTCAGCTTGGAGAGAAGTTTAGGCCAGAAGAGCTGAGTTGACCCAGCCAGCAAGAGCTTAGATATAGTGGGAAGAATTGATAATGGCTTTCATCTTATCCTCTCCTCTGAGAAAATAAAAACAACATTTATAGATTTAATCAGTCTAGGTTCATTTTACCTTTATCTAAAGCAGTGGCTTTCATAGACTACATTAAAGAAAGACTTTCCATCTGGCTCTCTTGACCTAACTTTTCTCATGATACTATTCAGATGCCACCAGCCATTTCCCTTATATTAATATTCACACTGGAGATGGAAACCAGTTCCTTGCCACAAATTGCTATGTTGTTTAGGGATAATGAATACTTTACCAGTGGGCGTTGTCCTCATGGCTTTTAAATACCTAACAATCTAAAAATAATAGTAATTCCAATGCATTTTCTGTTTGATTTATTTTCATTTTGTTACTGATTGTTTCTCACTTTTAAAAAACATGTTTCATTCAATACATTTTGATTATATTCTATTTCTTTCTCCATAGCCTGCCTGATTCTCCTGAACTCTTTTCTCACCAGACTTAATGTTCATGTTCTTACTCAAAATAAAGAAAAGAATTCCCCAACCCAACAAAATGAAATAAAAAAATCAAATCATAACAAATAAAGTACACATACAGACATTTATACATATGGACATGCAGTACTCATTCACAAACCCCAATATATCATTAAGGAGCAGATTCCAATATAATCACACTATGCTCTTTTTATTTGAACTCTATCATGGAGCACACTGCCATCTCTGAGACAGAAGGATTGGGGATGTAGCATTGAACTCTCAGTGGGGCAAAGTTTTATAAGAAATGACATGCAAGTGAGGGGTTGTTAGCCTGGCAGAGATCTGATTAGGGGGCTATTATGGAATTTGTTTGTCCTTTGAAACAATTAGCTGTTGTTGGGAGCCAAACCATAAAGTTAATTTGTACTTTCCTTGTGGTTGTTAGGAAGTGAAGTGCCAGGGGCAGGCTTGTAACTTGGAAGTGCAGTTTAGTTAGGTAGTAACCTGGAAACTGATGTTAGAGTGTTCAACATTTGGTCAGGTTCTGTAAGGTAGAGTCTGAACCCAAGGTCAGGTGGCACACACAACACACACACACACACACACACACACACACACACACACACATTTATTCTACTTCTTGTTACTCAACTACTCCTAAGCATCAAGCCTATATATCATGGAGTATGGTTGATACACCTAGTGACACTCCACTGGGGAAAAATGATTTCCCTGATCTCAGCAGCATTAATCACAAATAGCCCCTTGGTTAGACGTGGTACTTTATGCTACTTCTAGTTCACTGTCTTCATGACAATTAATGTCTTGAACTTACACATGTTAGTCTTGTACATGATAACATAAACTCTGTGAGTTCATATGCAGAACATCCCTATTGTATTCCAAAACATTGTTTCCTTGGAGTCATTCACAAACTCTGGTTCTCATAATCTTTCTAAATACTCTTGGGAAGAGATCCCTCAGGGTTGAGGAGTGGATGTTAGAAACAAAGTACATTTAGAACTAAGTGCTCCAAAGTTAGTGAAAACACTCCTCTCACATTATTCCATGTAGTTCTCTGTGTTACTTACCATTGACTATGAGTTAAGTAAATTACAAATTTATGACATAGTATATATCACTGAGAGTCTGTCTATTGCTGTGTTTATTTGGAAGAAGAGTAGCAGGACGCATGACCTATCTAGTTTCAGATTCTTGGTTTCATTGACAGCTTTATGTATAAGTTCCATCTCTCTGAGTGGGTCTTACAATAATCAAATAGTGGTTGGTTACTTCTGTATCATTTGTGATATTGTAACAGTATGTGTTGCAGCAGAAAATGGTTGTATGCCACAGATTTTTCTGAGTGAGAATGTTGCTAACTTTTTACCTCTAGTTCTGTGTATAGTTTTTCTAGCATCATTCTAGTCAGGATTGGGTAGGCTTCTAATTTGACACCATAGCACCTTGATTTTTCCATATGCCATGACACAGTAAGTAGTATATTCGGGAATAAGACCTTATCACCATGTTGTAGAGTATAATCAAAAGTCTTGTCAATTAGAGTTCTTTGACATCCTTATGGCCAATGACTCAACAAAATCTAATCCATTTTTGTTTTGGGTGTTTACTTGGTTGAATGTGGTAACTAGTTATGGCATTGTCTCCCTATTATATGTCACCTCTGTTTAAATTCTTTTTATATATTTTTAGGAATCTTCTAGAGTAGTAGTTTTCTTTATGTCTTTTCTTTTCTTTTTTTTTTATTAGAAATATTCTTTATTTACATTTCAAATGATTTCTCCTTTCCTGGTTTACCTCCCCCTGTTCCCCAATGAACCCCTTCCCACTCCTTTGTCCTGGCATTCCCTACATTGCTACTTGAGCCTTTCCAGGACCAGGGGCCTCTCCTCCTTTGATGTCCCACAAGACCCTTCTCTGCTGCCTATGTGTCTAGACTTCAAGAAGACCTCAGAAGATGGAAGGATCTCCCATATTCATGTATTGGCAGGATTAATATAGTAAAAATAGCCATCTTGCCAAAAGCAATATACAGATTCAATACAATCCCCGTCAAAATCCCAACTCAATTGTTCATAGAGTTAGAAAAACAATTCTCAAATACATCTGGAATAAAAAAAAAAAAAAACAAAACAAAAAAAACAGGATAGCTAAAACTATCCTCAACAGTAAAAGAACTTCTGGGGGAATCAGTATCCAAAACCTCAAGCAATGCCACAGAGCAATAGTGTTAAAAACTGCATGGTATTGGTACAGTGACAGGCAGGTAGATCAATGGAATAAGACTGAAGACCCAGAAATGAACTCACACACCTATGGCCACTTGATCTTTAACAAAGGAGATAAAACCATCCAGTGGAAAAATGGTAGCCTTTCAAAAAAAAAATGATGTTGGTTCAACTGTCAGCTAGCATGCAGAAAAATGGAAATCAATCCATTCTTATCTCCTTGTACTAAGCTCAATTCCAAGTGGATCAAGAACATCCACATAAAACCAGACACACACCTATGGCCACTTGATCCTCGACAAAGGGGCTGAAAACATCCAATGGAAAAATGATAGCCTTTTCAACAAATGGTGCTGGTTCAACTGGAGGTCAGCATGCAGAAGAATGCGAATTGATCCATCCTTGTCTCCTTGTACTAAGCTCAAATCCAAATGGATCAAGGACTTCCACATAAAGCCAGACACTCTGAAGCTAATAGAAAAGAAACTAGGGAAGACCCTTGAGGACATCCGTACAGGGAGAAAGGTTCTGAACAGAACACCAATAGCGTATGCTCTAAGATCAAAAATTGACAAATGGGACCTCATAAAATTACAAAGTTTCTGTAAGGCAAAGGACACCATCAAAAGGACAAAACGGCAACCAACAACTTGGGAAAAGATCTTCACCAATCCTACATCAGATAGAGGGTTAATATCCAATATATATAAAGAACTCAAGAAGTTAGACTCCAGAAAACCAAACAACCCTATTAAAAAATGGGGTACAGAGTTAAACAAAGAATTCTCACCTGAAGAACTTCGGATGGCAGAGAAGCATCTTGAAAAATGCTTAACTTCATTAGTCATTAGGGAAATGCAAATCAAAACAACCCTGAGGTTTCACCTTATACCAGTCAGAATGGCTAAGATTAAAAATTCAGGAGACAGCAGGTGTTGTAGAGGATGTGGAGAAAGAGGAACACTCCACCACTGCTGGTGGGGTTGCGAATTGGTACAACCACTCTGGAAATCAGTCTGGTGGTTCCTCCGAAAACTGGGCACCTCACTTCCAGAATATCCTGCTATACCACTCCTGGGCATATATCCAGAGGATTCCCCACCATGTAATAAGGATACATGCTCTACTATGTTCATAGCAGCCCTATTTATAATTACCAGAAGCTGGAAAGAACCCAGGCATCCCTCAACAGAAGAGTGGATGCAAAAAAGTGGTATATCTACACAATGGAGTACTATTCAGCCATTAGAAACAATGAATTCATGAAATTCTTAGGCAAATGAATGGAGCTAGAGAAAATCATACTAAGTGAGGTAACCCAGACTCAAAAGGTGAATCACGGTATGCACTCACTAATAAGTGGATATTAACCTTGAAAATTGGAATACCCAAAACTTAATCCACACATCAAATGAGGTACAAGAAGAAAGGAGGAATAGCCCCTTGTTCTGGAAAGACTCAGTGAAGCAGTATTTGGCAAAACCAGAATGGGGAAGTGGGAAGTGGTGGGTAGGAGGACAGGAGGAGAGAAGGGGGCTTATGGGACTTTTGGGGAGTGGGGTGCTAGAAAAGAGGAAATCATTTGAAATGTAAATAAAAAATATATCGAATAAAAAAAGAAAGAAAGAAAAAAAACAGACACACTGAAACTAATAGAAAAGAAACTGGGGAAGAGCCTTGAGCACATGGGCACAGGGGAAAAGTTCTTGAACAAAACACCAATAGCTTATGCTCTACGATCAAGAATTAACAAATGGGACCTCATAAAATTACAAAATTTCTGTAAGGCAAAGGTCACTGTGAAAATGGCAACCAACAAATTGGAAAAAGATCTTTTACCAGCCCTATATCTGACAGAGGGCTAATATTCAATATATACAAAGATCTCAAGAAGTTAGACTCCAAAGAACCAAATGATTCTATTAAAAAATGGGGTACAGAGCTAAGCAAAGAATTTTCACTTGAGGAATATCAAATGGCTGAGAAGCAGCTAAAGAAATGTTCTTTATGTCTTTTCAAACTTATTTTGTGTCATTTTTTCTTGCCTATAGACCCTTTTTTACCTGTCTTTCTGTCCACTAAATCCCTGTGTCCTATTTTGCCCATTATTTATCTCCTTATAAAACAATATTCAGTTTCCTCTATCTTGGAAGATTCCTTCTTGTGTCATTCCCTTATGAGTTACCTAATCTCTGTAGATGTACTAAACGAAAAGCATAAAAAATATGAATTAACATGTCTCTATAAGAGAAAACAATTTATTTGCCTTTTTTTCCTTAGTAACTTCACTCAGGATTTGTTTTTAGTGATATTCATTTTCTCCTACATGTTTTACTGCTCTAGTTATCAGCATAACCTGAGAGAGTATTGACCTAAAATCGAGGCAGACTAAAGTGTTATGCAATAGCCAACTTTATTCATAGCATCAGTCAATTTATGCTATATAGACAAAGAAGTATCACATGACCGAAGTGTTCAATCCCAAGAACAAGACACATGTAGTAAAACCACTTTTCCCCACAGGCATATTTATAATAACAGCTGGAATAAATTCACTCCTATCAGCTTTAACTAGGAGAAGCTCAAAAATACATTTCAAAAACAATTGGGTATTTTAAAGAAACTGATTTCAAAAGACTCATGTCTTTATTTCTTGGAGTTTTTCATAAACACTCAGAAATCTCCTTATACAACTCCAGCTTTGGACAATGTTCCAACAGTACATTTTTAAATTAATAATTTTGTTTTTAATACCAACTGAATAATATGCCATTGTTTAAACATATGATATTGTTCATCCATTGATTCTTTGATAGACATTTAGGTAATTAGCTCTGTAGTAAAGTGTAGATTCATGGTTATATGCCCAATAATGGTAAAGTATTATTTTCTGGTGAATCTAATTTCATCTTGCTAAAGATATACATAGTGGTTTACTAGTTTGCACTCCCATCAGAATTGAACAAGTGATCCCCTTTCTATACATACACATCAGCATCTTCATTTATATGCTTTATTAACATTGGTCATTTTGTCTGAAGTATGATGAAATCTCAAAGTATTTTTAATTTTTTTCCTGATGGCTGAGGTTGTTAAATACTTTTAAAGTGATTTTTATCCATTTTCATTTTATCCTTTAGGGACTCTGTATTTCTATATTGCAAGTTTAATTGAGTTGTTTGTTTTCCTGATGTCCAGTACCTACTTTCTTTCTCTCTTCATTCTTCCTGTTAGTTCTTTGTATATTCTAGATACTAACCCTCTATCAGATGTATAATTGCAAATTATTTTTTTCCATTCTGTAAACTGTTGAAATGGTGTCCTTTACTCTATAGAGCTTTTCAACTTCATTAAGTTACAATTGTGAACGTATGTGTTCTTTAAGTGAAGGACCAAATTCTATATCATCTTTTAATAACTCCTGGTTCAGGAAATTGGTATCACACAGCTTGTATTCAAGAAGTACTTATATGGCATTTTTTAAAACCTAGAGTAAATTGAAAACAACAACTCTTAATATATACTGAGAAAAGGTGAAGTGATTTATATTTGGTTAGAGCACCAATACAGCCTGGAAATTGACTTACAGTGTTTCAAAGTTCAGATGTTCAAACAACCAATTTTAAGTATTATATTATTTGAGAGATATATGAATTTTCAATACAAATGGCTTTGGTCATTAACAGATGTGTTTTTATAGAATACATTAGTTTGTTTTTCCAGTAACAACCAATTTTCACTTTAGTTGAAATTGGCAAAAGTGCCACAGGGAAAAATTGACATTTTCCATGAGTTTCTGGAAAATGCAGTAGTACCAAATGTCATCAGACTTGAGTTACATTGGGAGTTATTCTGAAACACTCATGTACATGCTTGCAAAGTTTAATGTCAATCCTATTGGCATAACAAGTAGGGCAATCTTGTGTCTGCAACAGCAGCCTGATTCTAATGTGACAGAACCACTTTCATTTAAATCAATCAAATACTTTAGGGTGTATTTTATTGTACTAATGTTGATCTAAAGTCTATAGAGCTTAGAACAAATTAGGGAGTGCAATCTTTACTCACAAAATTATTCAATCTAGATAAGGGTCCATAATTTACATAAAAATATTGAAAAACTAAATTAAATGTCTAATATTACTGTATAGTTCTGCAAAGTACATGTTATTGCCCATAACTGCATATTGGGAAAAGTAATTCTACCTTTAGTAAAAGTGTTCAGAAGACAACATGTTTTTTGAATTGTTGGTTTAAGAGTTCTGAAACTAAACAACAGCAGTTCTGGAAAAGCCAGGATACAACACATTTGGAGGCATCTGAGACTCTCAAGTCAGAAATAAGTTATGAGAAGACCACTAAAGGAGTCATGATATTTGAGTGCATTGAAATCTTGAGCAAAGTGACCTCATATAAATTTTACAAAAACTGAATTCAGTATGCACTAGAGCACACCAGGCAGTTAAAGGCCTAAGGAACTCCAGTTAAAGCTTCCTGAAAGTAGGGTCAGCACAAAAGTTTATCAGAAAATGCTTCTGTGCCAAAGTTATACATGTGCTATTGAGTAAGTGCTCATGATGGTGGGTGGCAAGACTCCAGAATATAGCTCTGGGATGCAATATTTTACTGTATTTAGCACTGGTTCCCTAACATTTTGAATCCTCATTTTAATCTATAAAGTAGAATTAATAGCAAATGCATGACCATTCATGAAGAATAAAATACACATGAAGTCCTTTATCATAATACTTGGGAACGTTTCCTAACCATTAACTACTCTTTTTATACCATTCAAAGAGAAAGCAACAACAATAGCAGCAGCAGCAACCACAGCAATAACAAGAAAACAAAACAATAAAAACCAGAAGCAAGCAAAAATTCAAGGAAAACAAATCAACAGTCCTGGTGAAAAAGCACAATAATAGAGTACACAGAACTCCTTGATCAATGCCCTGAAAACTGACCAACAGCCATCCAAAGAGAAAGTTTAAGTTTAATTGATTATTAATTTCCAGAAATTTCAAGCAAATGAATTATTTAGCTATTCTCATTCAAGTAAAGTATTTATATAAAATTTAAAACATAAAGATATACAAAGTAATATAATTTGTTTATAGTATACTTCAGTGTGTGTATATATCAAACACACACACACACATACACACATATATATATATATATATACATATATATATACCAAGTATTTGTACTTATACTATTCATTTATATAAATATTCTTTATATAGAAATGAGCTCATGATTCCATTTTGCACAAAGATTTTCTAAATTTATGTAATGTTCCAACTGCAAATTAGAACCTCAGTGCCTAGTTAGATTCATCCAAATTCTTAACAAACACCACACTTAAAACTATGTTTAACTTTGTATAGATACTGATATGAAAAATTTAGGCATTTATGTAAAATTAATGTTTTGGGTACTGAAATGCTATAAAATGCATGCCATCATCAGTGAGTACCATTCCTGGGAACAACTATTTTCCAGCAGAAACCCATGATGCCCACACATCGGAGTATGTGCAGCTTGGTAAAAGCTGTTCCTGGCTGTAATTGGGGCACTGCACAGGAATCACAGCATCTAATTTTCTTTGGCAGCAGTGTGACAGCAGGCTACCACTTAGTATTCTCTGGACAAATGAAAGAGTGATGAAGCACAGCTGTTCTAAAGGACTGCCCAAAGAGGCAGCTGAATGGGAAGAATCTATGACACGTCAAAGCACAACTTAGGGAGCACATAGAGAAACTGTGTCAACCACAAAGGACTAGTAGAAACTCACAAAGGAACTGGTAGAAAATCATCTTTTAAGGTTTTATTGAACGGGTTATGTGGGATACATTTTAGTTTGCTTAGAAGTGACTTCTCATTTAAGAGAACATTTGGCTTGCTTTTACAAAGGAACCACAGGGTACGTATGCTCTAAAATGCCTTAATATATTGGCCTAGTGGAACTCTACTTACTCTACACAATTCAAGTGGATTCAAGATTTATATTGCTCTAACTCTTATTACAAATGTTTTAATATATGAAATAGATATTAGATAATATTACTTCTACAACCTGATAAGATTTTGTTGATTTTATTATTGTATATTAGTTCTTTGAGAATATACTATAATTAGTTCCTTGGTAATATGGACAAATGCTTATAGAATAATGAATGTTGATCATATATTCTACCTTCCATTACTACTCCCAGATCCACCTCCTTCACTTCCTAACTCACTTGACTGTGTGTCTTTTTGTCTTCCACTGGAGCATGGTCTACCCATCATGGTCAAATTCTTATAGAAAACTAAATCTTGTTCTTTCACTAGCTAACACTTTATTACTAATACCTCTTTAGTAATGGATGGAGCTTCATGTTCACCACCACTCTCATTTTGTCAGGCTTAAAACTGCACAGGTCTTGTGTATGCTGTCTCAACTGCTGTGCACTCAAATGTGCAACTGCTCTGCTAGTACTTGAACACTATTGTTGACTTGTAGTCATCCAGTGACTCCTATTGCTACAGTCTTTCATTCCCATTACTCAAACAATCTCTGTCCTCAGAAAAATAGGGTTTCCTATAGTTGTCACATGGCTATAATGCTCTTCAGTCTCGTATTCTCTGTACATTGGCCAGTTGTAATTCTCTGTGTCAATCACTGTCTCCTGAAAGCAGAAAAAATCATGAGGGTTGAAAGCTTCTTTAATCTATGCTTATAAAAATGAGTTATTAAGAACTGATTTTATACTACACCCATTTAGCAAATAATAGAACAGTAGTAGGTTCTCCCTCAGAGCCTCTGAACTCTTGAGATTCTTGACCACAATTATAAGAACAGATATGGATTTAAACTTGTGGATTGGGCCTTAAATATAATCAGAAAATGATTAATTAATTCTATAATATTCTACCTCTATTGCAGGGGTTACAGATGGCTAAGATTGATTATATTTTGTTTTCTTATTGATTAGTTTTTATTATTTTATTTAGGTAGCTTCTATTATATCTAAAACTTCTGTACATCATAGGAAACCATCATTCAAGTAAAGAGGTTTCATTAGGGAATTGAAAAACTCTTTATCATCTATACAGCTTACAGAGGCCTGGTGTTCACAATAGGTAAACATGAAAACAACAAATAAATTCACCCCAAGAAAAAATAACTTATTTTAAAATGGAACACTGAAGTAAACAGAGTCCTTAAAACATAAAAAATGAAGAGTCCAGATAGGTTTGAAAGAGTTTGGAATGTTGTTATTCACCAGGTAATGAAACTTAAAAATAGTTTGAGATTTTACATGACTTCAGTCAGAGTAGCTAAAAATATAAATTATAAAATAATTCAAATGATTACTAATATGTACATGGGTATTGAGGAAAGGGAAACATTTACATTTCTGTATTACTGCAAATAGGTATAGCCACTAGGAATAATACTCAAAATCCTAGAAATAGATCTACCACATGATCCAGCTATACCACTGTTGGTCATATGCACAAAGGACTTTGTACTATGCTACAAAGATACCCACATAAACATGTTCATCACTGTTTAATTCATAATATAAAAGAAACAGAAACAGCCCAGGTTTACATCTACCATGGAATGGATGATGAAACCTTTGTAAACTTAGACTATAGAATATCATTTATCTATTAAAGTATAACAAAATTTAAGTTGTTTATCTGATCTTGATATAACTTTGGTAAAATCTTTTAGATTTTTCAAATTTTGTGTAGAATAGGCTTTTAATGCCTGACCAAATGATTATTTGGATTTCTTCAATGTCTGTTGTTATTTTCTCCCTTTGTTCCTCAATTTTTTTGTATATTTTCTCTTTGCCTTTTAGTTAGTTTGGAAAAGGGTTTGTCTCCACAAAATATTCCAAAAAGTAGAAACATAAAAAATTATTGTCAAGTACATTTTATGAAGCCACGGTTACCCTGATAAACAAACCACACAAAGATTCAAGACAATAAAGAAAGACAATAACAAATTTCCTTTGTGAGCACAGATGCTAAATTACTTAATAAAATGCTTGCAAACCAATTCCAAGAACATACCAAAAAGAACATTTAGGCTCTGTCCAAAGATGCAGGGATGATTCAACATACAAAACTCAATCAATGTAGCCCAATATATAAACATTCTAAAAAGTAAAGCCATGTGATCGTCTTATTATATGCCAAAAGATCTGACTGTATTTAACAGCCCTTTTGAATAATGGCCTTTGAGATATTAGGGTATCTGGGGCATAGCTAAACATAACAAAGGCAATTTACTGCAAGTTGATAGAGCACTAACATCCAAACTATATAAAGAATTCAAGTTAGACTGCAAAAAACCAAAGAAATAGGTTTTTAAAAATGCAGTACAGAGCTAAATAAAGAATTCCCATCAAAAGAATTTCAAATGGTTAAGAAGTTCTTAAAGAAATGTTTGACATCCTTGGTTATCAGATAAATACAAATCAAAATGATCCTCAAATTCTCCTTTATGCCAACCAGAATGACTAAGATCAAATCTCAAGTGACAGCACATGCTAGAGAGACGGTGGAGAAAAAGGACCACTCCTTCACTGCTAGTTGGATTGCAAATTTCTACAACCATTGTGGAAATCAATATAGTGATTCCTCAAAAATTTGCAAATGCTTCAACCTAAAGTCCCAGCTACATGGCTCCTGGGCATATACCCAATAGGTGTTCCAACATATAGCAAGGCCACATGTTCCCTATGTTCATAGCAGTCTTATTTGTAACAGACAGAAGCTGGAAGGAACCCAGATGTTCCTTAATCAAATAAGAGATGTAGAGGCTTCCAGGATTCAATGTGGGTAAGCTTAGCTGAAATTCCCAGCAATGCAAATACGGAACCTGAAGAACTTCCTCTAGTAGTCTGACAGAACCTGCACTGGAGAGTTGGGGACAGCAAACCACCTGCAATACTTTTGACCTAAGCTTGTTCCTGTCTAAGGGAAATGCAGGGACAGAAATGGAGCAAAGCATGAAGGAATAGCTGACCAATGACTGGCCCAACTTGGGTTTCATTCCATGTGCAGGCACCAATCCCTGGCACTATTAGTGAGGCTATATTTTCCCAACATCAAATTAAATGGATAGAAAGTCAAAGCAATTCTGCTAAAATCAAGAACAAGACAATTTTCTAATCTATTCAATATGATTCTTGAAATTTTAGCTAATGCAATAAGACAAATGGAAGAGATAAAGGGGATAAAAAGCAGCAAGCAAGAATTTACAATATTATTTGAAAATAATATGATAGTATACATAAGGCAAACACACACACAAAAAAAATCTGCCAGTGAACTTCTGTAGCTAAAAATCTTCAAGGACTGCTGAATACAAGATAAAACAAACAGATAAACAAACAAACAACAATAATTCTCCTATATAAAAGTGACAAACAGGCTGAGAGTGGGTGGGATAGCAAGCAGGGGGAGGGTGATGGCGTAGGGGGATTTGGAGAATAAATGAGGAAAGGGGATAACATTTGAAATGTAAATAAAGAAAATATCTAATAAAAAAAGAAATTAAGGAAACAATGTGTTTCACAATAGCCTCAAATAAATATGAACTATCTTGTGGTAACTCTAAGCAAGAATGTGAATGGCCTATATGACAAGAACTTCAAGTCTCTGAAGACATGAATTGAAGAAGATAATCACGAGCTGGATAGAAATCCCATGCTCATGGACCAGTAGAATTAACATAGTAAAAATGGCCATCCTACCAAAACAATCTACAGATTCAATGCAATCCCCATCAAAATTGTGACAAAATTCTTTACATAACTTGAAATGATAATTCTTGATTTCATATTCATAAACAGAACAGAATAATAAAAGAAAAAAAGAAAAAAGATCAAATAATAAAAGAGCTGGGAGAAATAGGAGGTGGGGCATTGGGAGTTGGAGAGGGAAGAGAGTCTGTGTCAGGATATATTGTATGACAAAAGTATAAAGGAAAAGAATAATTAATCCAATTTATAAAAAGTAAACTAATCACTCTGACTGAAGTAACCTAGACTTAGAAAGGAAAATCTCATATTTTCTCTCATTTTTTTATGTTACCTTTGAATACTTCAATACATGGCTTCTATTTAGAAGTCACACAGAGGGGTCATGGGCTGTTATTTCAAGGGAAGGAAAAGAGAATGCAGTTACACAAAGGGTGAAAGAGAAATAGTGACAAGATGTTTTAATTGTAGTGAGGATGAAAGGGCAGGTTAGAATTGCTTTATATATTTAGTGAGGTAACTATGTCTCAAGTCAACACAGGCTAACAAACAAAATAAGTTTACTAAGAAACTATATTCCTTCTTTTGAACCATCACTCACCATAGATAATGAGGTTCCAGAGATCCCCAACATTATACCCTGCTGCCTACACTTTTGGTTACCTTCAAGATCTGAATGGAAAATACCCTATCACTAACAACACCACATATGTTAATCATAGCACATGGAGAAATTTTAATTGTGCTTCATTATCTCCTACTTTGTAGAGTTCTTTGCTTATGCCTTTGAAGTTGTTGTATGCAAGTTCTGGGATACATAATACCATTATGTATTAAAATTTGTTAAACAAGATCATGTGACAGATGGAAGCCTATTTTGTGCACTTTGGGAGATCTCCATTGTGTTGCAGTGTCTACAATATGAGCCACCCAGTACCCCCAGAGCTCCCAAGGACTAAACTATCAACCAAAGAGTACACATAGAAGGACTCATTGCTCAAGATGCATATGTAGCAGAGGATGGCCAAGTTGAATATCAAAGGGAGGTGAGGCTTTTGATCCTGAGAAGGCTGGATGCCACAGTTTAGGGGAATACCATGACAGGGAAGCTGGAGTGGATGGATTAGGGAACAGGGGGAGGGAGGATGGGTTAGGGGGTTTTCTGGGAGTGGGGACCAGGAAAGAGGACAACATTTGAAATGTAAAAAAAGAATATATGTAATTAAAACATGGAAAAAAAAGACTTGCATTAGTCATGATGTCTGTTCACAGCAGTAAAATCCTGAGATACCAACCATGGGAACTAAGGACAGCTGCAGCTTGAAAATATAAATTGAGTTAATTACAATAAGAAAAAACTTCATTCTGAATAGAAAACATTTGTTGAAAAGTATTAGGTTTCCTTTTTAACATAAAATTTAGTGACTGTAGGTCTAGAAAATATCTACCAAATGCAAGTTCTTACCACTATGCTACTTTTATAATGATTTGAACAAAGTTATTACAAAATGGAGCATATTACACTCAAACATATAGTTGTTCAAAACGGTTATTTCTTTTGAAAGTTTAGGAATAGTTAGGATATAAGGGGGCCTAATTTTGAATCACTGCTTCAGATGTTAATATATAATTGATCAAGAATCAATGAAGCCAGAACAACAGACAAGTGCTATTGATTAACTTAAACCTTGGTTATAACATTGACATTTAACTAAGGTCATTAATATATAGGACAGATATTAAACATTTCTGAAAATGGTACAATGGGGGTCTCCAATTTACAATACTGTGAAACGTCACATTCATATCTTAAGTGACACATACAAAGCATATAGAATCTGTCTAGATCAATGGTCTGGATATCTAGAATCCTGTCAGCAGTGGATTACTTATAAATAATCACTGGGATGTTTGCTACACGTCTAGCTTCTTCTGCTTATGTAGAAGTTCATTTACCTTCAAATGTTCTTCAAGAAAATTGCTACTTCTAGTACTTTCTTCAGCAAATGGAGATTCTCAGAGATGTGAAATAGATACATACACACTTCATGTTTCTTATTTGTATGCTTAGAGAAATTTGACTTCAGGTACTATTATTAAGACTTCATCTGAATATTTGGCCTTAAAAATATCTTTACTATTATCAAATTAAAATGTTTATCAAAGATATTGGTAGTTCAAACCTGTTAAACCACCTAATCAGCTTGGGTCAGTTTGAGCACATTTTCATTGACTGAACTCATTGCCAAACACTGAAATTATTGCTATTAATATTTTACTCTTGCTAACTAGATTGCAAATATTTTATTTTATTTTATTTTATTTTATTTTTATTTTATTTTTTAACTTTCTATATTCTTTGTTTACATTCCAAATGATTTTTCCTTTCCTGGTTCCCCTCTCCCCATATGTTCCTAATTACCCTTCCATTTCTCTGTCCGGGTACTCCCCTACAATGTTGGATCAAGTCTTTCCAGGACCAGGGCCCTCTCCTTCCATCTTCTTGGGAATCGTCTGATATGTTAATTGTGTCTTGAGTATTCAGAGCTTCTGGACTAATTAATATCCACTTATCAGTGACTGCATTCCATGTGTATTCTTTTGTGATTGGGTTACCTCACTTAGGTTGATATTTTCCAGTTCCAACCATCTGCCTAAAAATTTCATGATTTCATTGTTTTTTTAATTGCAGAGTGGTATTCCATTGTGTAAACATACCACATTTTCTGTATCCATTCCTCCATTGAGGGACATCTGGGTTCCTTCCAGCTTCTGACTATTATACATAAGGCTGCTATGAACATAGTGGAGCATGTGTCGTTATTGCATGCCAGCAAGTCCTCTGGGTATATGTCCAGGAATGGTATAGCAGGGTTCTCTGGAAGTGTCATGCCCAGTTTTCTGAGGAACTGCCAGACTGATTTCCAGAGTTGATTGCAAATCTTTTGACAATGGTATATTTTTATTCAAATCTTCTTAAGTAGACAATATATTTCTAAAAGTAATTTTATAAGAAATGAATAGTTATTCATATTGCAAATTCAGAGCGGACCATAAATATTCAAAAGTGAAAGTTAATCCAACTAGTAATAAGACTTACAATTCCTAACAGAAGATAAACTAAAATTTGAAATGCCATATCAGGGCAATATGAAGAAGCTTTCTTTCTCAATGGACATTCAGGAAAACCTTTGAACCAAATAATAAGCCTTCTTGTAAAAAGATATTGCTTCTTTTACTATCAATAACATTTTGGCATAATGATTCTTGTCACCTTTCTTTATAAACTTACTTTCAGAGCATACAGGTAGATAATGAGACTGTGGGGGAGGATAACTTCACCATCCAGCTAACTCTATTATTAGAGTCTAGGGAATTCTATTAAAAGAAGAGATAGCTATTTTTGCCAGAAATCAGGGAAGTTTGTAAGTCATTTCAAGAAGCCATTTAAATATCTTCAGTACTATTCCTGGAAGCACCAGAACCTCATACTGTAGGATAAGAAAGTTCCCATCACGTCTACATCATCCTTCCTTGAAGTCTTCATGACAAGTAGCAGTGTACTTGCAAGGTAGGAGGCCATGTCCAGACTCATTCAGTTGGAAAATTTTAAATCAGAAACAAAACCAAACAAACCAAAAAATGTGGAATGTTGTAAAGGAAGGCATTAATAAAAAACACAAGAATACATGAATAAGGTGAATGCTTCACAAATCAATTGCACACCACCTGGTTATGAAATACCAAAGTTCAGTCATGAAAATCTAAATATAGGTAACACACAGTAAAGCATGTATTTAGAAATAGAAATAAATATGTGTATATGTATATGTGTGTATGTGTGATATATTATTATATGTTTTTATATATGTGTGTGTGTTTTATAACCACATGTTTGTAATAACAACTCATATAAAAAAGGCCAGGAATTTGGAAGATATTCAAAGGGCTATATACAAAGGCTTAAAGGTAGAAAATGGATGGGAGAAAAGTTGTAACTATATTATAAACTCAAAAATTTAGTAAAAGTTAAAATGTGATTGTTTCCTGAGTTTTATATTAATTACAAAGAAGAATCTTGAGGGGTCTAAGAAAATGCTTGGCTACCTTCAATATAATATTAATTAAAATAGTCCGAGGACCAATGCAAATCTAGTAGCTGAGAATATATTTTAGAGATTGTTCCAAGGACGTGTCTTAGTGGGCCATCTGATTCGATTTAGTGTGCTTAACTTTCCTTAGGAATATAAGAGAAACAATGCGATTACTACAGTATACCTCATCTCTATATAATGAACACTTCGAGGCTGAACAAGATCCCTGGCCCTCAGATTGCATCATGTTTGAAACATTTTGATACAGATACTAGGATCACTCAATAAAGCATAATGATGAAACAAAAATAGAATATTGATTTGTGTATTATTCACAAAGAGTGTGGATTAAATAATGTGCAGTAGCCTCAAAGTAAGACCTGAAGTATAAAGGGCATAATGTTGTATTTTATTTTATATATATTAATTTTATTTGGTAAATTAATAAGTATGTAAACTTGATTATAAAGAAATAGATTTTCACAAATGATATTATACTTCACGATTCTAAAAATAGCTATGCAACTGAGATGTCCTCAATCTTGTCAGAGTCAGGTATATATGTCAGGATGATATGAGATGATATCATCCAAAACACATTTGCTCTTTAGAGATACCCAGCTTTTTCATATATGATGGGTACACTCTCAGATATGTTTAAAGCTAACAGAATGAACAATTTTTATGTTCTGTACAATTATGTTTTAGGGGTGTGGATAACTCTACTTTGTTATCCAAAATAATAATGATTAAAGGCGAAATAGAAAATTAATTAACTTATATATAATAATTTTAATATATGTGCTTGGGGAGAATTAAGTTTTTCTTATATAAGCAATAAAACTGTCACAGAGTATTTCAATCATATAGGGCACTGTTTTTGAAGTGTAAATACTGACTTTTATATTGAACATAAAAGCAAACACTACTGAATCTGAAATGAATTTCAAAAAAACATTTAAACTGTCCCTTGCTTTAAGAGTACATCTCACGGAACTTATTTCTGTAAGAAGCTAACTCTTCCATAAGAATTCTCTAAAATTTAAGCTATACTTAATTTGTATTTAACTGAACAGAGGTTTACAAAGCTTATGCCATATGTGAATCTTTGTCTCCTAACTCATGTGTTCTAGAATGGCATTTTACATAATTTATTTTAGTTACAGTCTATCCTTATTTCTCTCAGCTAATTTCCCTGTAGTTGTAAGTTGAATCCTTAAACTGTAAATGTACTTTGACATGAGAACTTGTCCTTGGGCTACCTCTCTGAAGAGTGACTCTTTGACGTCTGGCTTTGTCAGTGATCATCACCTTTTGCAACCCATGATATCCCTCTGTTTTTCCATTTGGTGTATCACTACCAGACCCTTTCTGAATAGATGTCACATAACTTATGAAGTTAAGAGTTTTCTAGTGGAGAAATGTATAAAGCATGTCACTCCCAATCATGACAGAATTACAAATTATACCTAGGCATCTTTCTCCCTTTCTGTCCCTTCTCTGTTTTCTTGTGATTTAATTGTCTGTTAGCAGATTCTTCCCTCATTATTCCTCATCATTGTTACCAAAGGTCCTGATGATGAGATACTTTCTGTTGTTATTGTCTCTTAACCTACTAAGATTGTGATGACTCCTGTGAAAAATCAGTGTGTGTGTGTGTGTGTGTGTGTGTGTGTGTGTGTGTGTGTGTATGAGTGTGTGTTTTCTATATTCTCAGTTCTAGAGTGAGAGTGGATCTTGGTTAGTATCCATGGAGACACAGTGTGAAGCCTACCTTCCAAAGAATATCATTTGCTAAAAGGAACCAATGCAGAGCAACTGCAAACTAAACTTTAAAAACTTCCATCAACATTCACATTATATTTCATACTTTCATCAAACACCAAGTTTTACTCCTTATGCAAATTCCCATTCTATAATCTTGCAATGATTTCAAATACAAGATCCATCACCTGAGTCTATTGTGCTAGAGATATTTTCATAGTTGTGAAATTTCCTGTACTCAACACTTCCTAGAATCCTGTTTTGTATTTGGTACACACAACCAAGCGAGACATTGTTCATGACAGTTGATTTAGGCAACTCTTTGCTTGAATGAAGACAAGAGACAGCTTGAAAACAGTGATGGCTGTCTTATTCTATGCTTTCTTGTATAAAAATCATGATGGATCTTCTCTCAGGTGACTGAGTGGTCAGGTACAGCCTGGAGGCAGGGACCAAGAGCAGCAGAACAGTTGGTTCCATCTGGGCTCTGCCTACACCCAAGGAACTGGGCAACTCCACAGTCCTCTGTGCACATATCCTGCCAGGGGAGTACCACTGTGTAGGGAGTGAATTCACTCCCAGCTTTGGAAGTCAGGCCACCTCTGTCTACTTTCTAGTTACCTAGTTGGCATGTACAGCCAGGAGGCAGGGTCCAGGAGTAGCAGAACAGTTAAGACAGAGTCAATCCAAGCTTGACCTGCACCCAGGAACTGGGCAGCACCACAGCACTCTGGGCCAGGGTAGAACCAGTCACTGAGGGGTGCTGAGACAGGCTTGCAGGCCCATAGGAGGGACAAGCACTTACCAGAGACAACAGGACCAACTACCACCAGATATAACCAGATGGCAAAAGCCAAATGTTACAAACAGAAACCAAGGCAACATAGCACCATCTAAACCCAAATTCTCCCACACCAGCAAGTCCTGGATACTACCAACACACCAGAAAAGCAAGATTTGGATTTAAAATCACAGCTCATGATATTGATAGAGGGTTTCAAGAAAGACATAAATAACTCACTTAAGAAATACAGAAGAACACAAGTAAACAGGGAGATGCCTTTAAAGAACCACAGGAAAGCACAACAAAACAGGTAAAGGAATTAAACAAAACCTTCCAGGATCTAAAACTGGAGGTAGAAACAATAAAGAAATCACAAAGGAAAACAAATCTGAACATAGAAAACCCAGGGGGGAAAAAAAACAAGAGTCATGGATACAAGTATCAACAACAAATACAAGAGATAGAGGAGAGAATATCAGATGCAAAAGATAACATAGAAAGCATTGATACAACAGTCAAAGAAAATGAAAAATGCAAAAAAACACCTAACCCAGAACATCCAGTAAATCCAGAACAGAATTAGAGGACCAAAGCTAAGGATGATATGTATAGAGGAAAGTGAAGATTTCCAAATTAAAGGGCCAGTACATGACTTCAACAAAATTATAGAAGAAAACTTCCCTAACCTAAAGAAAGAAATGCCCATGAACATACAAGAAATGTATAGAACTCCAAATAGATTTGACCAGAAAACAAATTCATCCTGTCACATAGTAATTAAAACACCAAATATACTAAACAAGGAAAGAATATTAAAAGCACTAAGGGGAAAATGGTCGAGTAACATCTAAAGGAAGACCTATCAGAAATAGACCAGGATTCTCACCAGAGACTATGAAAGCCAGAAGATCCTGGGCAGATGTGATACAGACCCTAAGGAAACACAAATGCCAACCCAGGATTCTATACCAAGCAGGACAAAAAATAATTGTATAATATCTTTCCACCAACCCAGCCCTCCATAGGGTTGGAGGGAAACATCAACAAAAGGAGGGAAACTACACACTAGAAAAAACAAGAAATGAATTGTCTTTTAACAAAATAAAAAGAGACACACACAAGCATACCTCCACCTCTAATAACAAAAGTAACAGGAGGCAGAAATCACTTTTCTTTAATCACTTAATATCAATGGACTAAATTCTTCATAGACTAACAGACTGGATACATAAGCAGGACACAACATTTTGTTGCATACAGGAAACTCACCTCAGGCACTAAGACAGACTCTGCCTCAGAGTAAAAGGCTGGAAAACAATTTTCCAAGCAAATAGTCCCAAGAAACAAGCTGGTATACCCATTCTAATATCAAATAAAATTGACTTTCAACCTAAAGTAATCAAAAAAGATAAAAAAGGATAGTTCATACACATCAAAGGAAAAAAACTATCAAAATGAACTCTCAATTCTGAACAAATATGCTTCAAATAAAAGGGTACCCACATTCATAAAAGAAACTTTACTAACGCTCAAAGCACACATTGCATCCCACACAATAATAGTGGGAGAATTCAACACCCCATTCTCATCAATGTTCAGGTCAGGAAAACACAAACTAAACAGGGAAACAGTGAAACTAACCAAAGTTAACCAGATAGATGTAACAGATATCTATAGAACATTTTATCCTAAAACAAAAGAATATACCTTTTTCTGAGCACCTCATGGTACCTTTTCCAAAACTGACCATATACTTGGTCACACAAAAGACTCCAGCAGATACAAGAAGATTGAAATAATTCCATACATCCTATCAGATCATCATGGACAATGGCTCGTCTTCAATAACAACAAAAACAACAGAAAGCCCACATACACATAGAAACTGAACAACATTCTACTCAATGATAATTTCATCAAAGAAATAAAAAGTAGAGATTAAAGACTTTTTAAAATTTAATGAAAAGGAAGGCACAACATACCCAAACTTATGGGACACAATGAAAGCAGTGCTAAGAGGAAAATTCATAGCTCGGAGTGCCTCTAAAAAGAAACTGGAAAGAATATACACTTAACAGCTGAACAGCACAGCTGAAGGCTCTAGAACAAAAAGAAGCAAATAACACCCAAGAGGAGTAGATGGCAGGAAATAATTAAACACAGGGTTAAAATTAACCAAGTAGAAACAAAAAGAACTATACAAACAATCAACCAAACCAGGAGTTGGCTCTTTGAAAAAACCAGTACACACACACACACATACACACAAGTGTGTGTGTGTGTGTGTGTATACATATATACACATATATACATATGTACAGAGCCATATTGGGAGCCATACCACATGGTAGGAACTTGACATTGGCCAAGGACAATGCCCTGGCTACAGGCAGGAATCTGAAATTAGGATTATAAGAAAGTAGGTTACAGCAGAAATTTTTATCCTAGGGTGGAGAAGCTCAGAGTGAAGTTTAAGCTCATTGTTCCTCCAGGTCTACAAATTCCTGAATTAAGCAGGTGACCCACCCAGCTGCCTGAGCAGTCCAGGACCACCAGGAGAAGCTAGCCGACTTCTGCAGGAACTCAACCTGGAGCCTGGGGGGAAGGACTTGCCCAAATTGTTAAAAGGTCTGACTGCCATTAAAGTTGGGGCCTCGATCAGTAAAATATTGTCCCGGCCTTCTTTCTTTTCGCCCTTTCCCCATCTATCCCTCAGCTTCTGTTCCAACAACCCAGTTCATAGTAGCTACAGGCATTTACAGAATACAACATACATATATACATATATATACATATATACCAGTGTGTATATCTAGATATGTGTGTATGACTATATATATGTATGTATATATATATATATAGTCAAATACAAATATGTATACTTTCATAATTAATAAAATGCATGTTTTCCCACTCAAGAAAAAAGAAAAAAAGAATCTGAGGCTAGTGTTGATAGCTAGTGTGTTCCAGAACATCCAAAAGTACACGGCTTGATCCACTCAAAAGGAAAATAAACAAAGTTAAGAAATTCCCATTAGCCAGGCAGTGGTGGTGCACGCCTTTAATCCCAGAACTCTGGGAGGCAGAGGCAGGCGGTTTTCTGAGTTCGAGGCCAGCCTGGTCTACAGAGTGAGTTCCAGGGCAGCCAGGGCTATACAGAGAAACCCTGTCTTGAAAAAACCCAAAAATCAAAAAAACCAAAAAACAAAACAGCAACAACAAAACAACAACAACAAAAAATTTCCACTAATATATGCCCAAACATGTGCACATGAATTCATGGAATATATGATGGCTGCACATACAGAAACAAACAGACAGACACACGCACAAACACGCACATACACACACACACACACACACAAACACATATACACACACATGCACAAATTTCAAACTTATAGATTCACTGTCACAGTTCTGGAATGAATGGAAATTTAAGAAATCAACCCATTCAGAGAGTAATTTTTGAAAGTTCCTGACAAATGAATTACAATATTGATGTTTGGGGGAAATTTTCAAGGTTAGTTAAAATAGCCTATCTCTTATAAGATGATAGTATCAAATTTCACATCAGGCAACAGTCACTACATTTTATATAAAAAAAAATGGAGAAAATATAAGCATAAAAGAGTGCCATTTAAAACATGGCTATATTCTTTATAAGTACCTTTATTTTGACTCATCATTAATGACAATTCTGAAAAAGACTGACATTCATCAAGTCTATTTAAGTCTCTGAAAATCAGTTAGTGAAGGACCATGAGAAGATTCATATGTATCCTGGAGAGTATTATGTTGAAACCACAAAGCCCTTATGTAAAAAATATAATAATCTTTACCAAGATTATTAGTGTTCAACACTGTATTACTGATCTTTAATAATTTTGATTATTTAAAATCTTATTTAAAAGTCAAGAGAAAATTCTAATTCAGTGGACTAAAAATAATAGATAACAGAGGAATGAAAAAATAGACAAAAGGTATAGGAAACAGGAAGGAGAAAAGAGAACATTTATTGTCATTTTACTTTGACCTTGCCATGAAGATCTCACTGCAAAAATTTGGCTAGGGTCTATTTACAACAATGTGTCGTAAAATAGTCATGATATCTGTATAGATAACTTTGCATCTCCATTGAAGAATGAATAATTTATCTTTCTCAGAAAAGTTTAAAGTACTTTTTTTAATGTAAAGTACCAATTGATAGTTGTGTTTCTCAAAGAATGAAGTGTAAAAAAAGACTCTCCATTGAAAAAGTATCAAAACAACCAGTTTTTTTTTTTTTTATTGATGACACGGTGAGACTGAGGGATCACTTTTTTTGTTGTAAGATTAGTTACATGTTAGCTCTTGCTGTAAAAGTAAATGGAAGATGGTTTGTTTTTAAATATACATCTTTTTACTTCTCAGAATATATAAAATTCAGTCTGAAGTATATTAGTCAGAGTTATAGTGACTGCTTAAAGCATTTTAGAGTAGTTCTTCTACTTTGCTGTGGTGCCACATCAAATGATATATTGCAAGGTTTGTTTCCAGTGAATTCCATGATGTTACTAAGTCTTAATCCTGAATTCTAATGGCATTCTTCAGATTGAAAGCATCTCTATTGCTATTTGCATTTTTCTGCATATTATGAGTTAGGGATTTTTTTTTGCCAGAAAATAATAGAAAATTTAGCTTATAATGAGACATGCATTTGCCAGTGCCACATAGTGTCTGATTTATGGGAAAGATATGTAAACAGTTAATTGGAATGTTTAAGCTAAAGTGGACAAAGTACTCTAAATATTTGATAACTTCACACTACACAAGACTTAAAAACAAAAGTTCTATTTGTATGACTGTAATAACACTACGATTCAACATGTGCACATATAGAATTTTATTAACTCAGTGTAACTTTATTAAGAAACTTTTCCTTTTTATATATAATGTAATATTTTCATAAAACATGACATAATACAATTTAATGAATTTAATGTTACATTTAATATTCTAGTTTTTAAGATACAAGGGAAGAAAGAAATGAGTGAAGTGAAGACTGAACTGTTGAGCAAAAAGCATGCTGCTTAAGAAGACCTTCATATTATTGACATTTCCTTATTATTGAAGATAAAAATTAACACTGATGAAAGACCAAAAACAATACACACATGTGCATACACATCCTGAGGGAAAACATGAAGACACCTCTAAAGAAAGCATTAGTATGCTCAATTGATTTCAATACTTATATTTATTGTAGAACAAAGTAACTATAGTTAGTAATAATATAAGGTATGCTAAAATCACTGAACAAGTAAATTTTAATTCTTTTCATGAAACAAAGTAAGTTAGTAAGAAGTTTGATATACTATTTATCTTTGTTATATATAATCGTGAACTTACATGTAACCAATAGATTTTACTCTGTGTGTGTGTGTGTGTGTGTGTGTGCGTGTGTTGGTATATACAAATGTTTCTGCATACATATTATGTACATATATTCTAAAGGATAACCTAAAGTGTTATTATTCAAGTGTGATCCCCAATTTCTAATTTGAACTCCACAGGAGAACTGTATTAGCTGGACAGTCAGCTCTAAGGATCTGCCTGAGTTACAAATGAGTCACAGCACACCCAGCTTTTATTCCTCCTCTGCGTTTCTAGAGCTTGAACTCTGGTTTTTGTACTTCCCAAGCTATGTCCCAGGCCCAAAGTCAGTTTCTTCATGGTACATAAAACAAGTGCGGCAGAAGACTTGCTGGCAAATATTTTAGGTAAGTGGGTTGTTGGCATGTACTATGATGTAGCAGGAACTAATCCTAAACATACATGACCTAACTCAGATCTCCTCTCACTAATTATTATTAGTAATGCATTGTGTTGTCCCACTGTGAGAAAGCCCACTGCGTAGGAAGGTGAAGAGGCTTTGCTATTTGAACAATGGGACCTAACAAACAGCAGCAACAACAACAATAGCAGCTGATGATGATCATAAAGAATGTGAAACCAGATCATGATGTACAACCTCATCAGAATTCAGGTAGATCTTCTGATTTCGAGGGTATGAAATAGTAATCATCTGATGGTTCTGATAGAGGAAGTTGCTGAATTGCAAAGGTATGAGCAAAAGCATTTAATCTGGTTAAGAATTCTAGATATAATAGAGCAAGAGCAGAATTCATTATAAGATTGTCAAATGTCTATATGTTAAGAGTTATCATTACACCATGACAAAAAGAGTTCATTAATCAGCTAAGAAATTAGCATGTTGTCCTGAACAACATGATTCTCAATAGTTGGCACAATCAAACAGGTAGAAACCAGCCATGTAGAGACTATGACAACCACAGTATACTGTGACAAACACCAGGGACAGACTCTGGCTCATGTGAGGAACTTCCTTGGCTCATATCATAAAAAAATAAGTAGAAATAAAAACAACAGTCTTACTTCTAAGTTGAATCTGATGAAAATATCTAAACATTTAATCTACATTTGTCTAGTTAATATTGCATTTTCATTTGTGAATGTTACATTGGATGTTGTAGATTTCATGCCAGTACATTTATAATGAATAGCTTTACTATCAATATTTTAAGTATTGATAGTATTTATTTATGTTTTGATCGTGTATGGGTCACAAAATCATAAAGAAGATATATTTCTGATTAAGAGTCTATTTTACCAGCAATAATAATATTCTATATCCAGATATATTCTATATTCTATAATTCTATATTCTGTATTCTATATCCAGATATATTCTATATTCTATAATTAGAATTTGTAAAAACTAGCATGATCTTATTATTTTAAAAGCCTCAGTTATATATACATGATTTATTTTCTGTTTGCTTTGAATTTTTAAGAAGTTGGGGTTGAATTTGAATTTGAGTAAAGATGTGATGCGAAAGTCACTCAAGAATTCTAGCTAATAAAAATTTGGTATCTTTTACTTTATAATATCTTAAATAAAGAGAAAAACCCTTCAAAACTCTTGCTGTCTCCAATACAAGAAAGAAGCAGTTGGATAGCAAATTCGTGGTTTTGTTGCAATATGGTCTGAGCAACCATGTAAACAATGAAATCTGCTAATCAAAAGCAATTTCTCATGAAGTAAAGACAGCGGCTAATTGAGAGCATCTGATGCTAAAATAAGAACTTCAAAATGAAATCTCATGCAGCATCTTGTGAGAAAGCTGCTGAGGAAACGCAAAAGCCTACAGCAGTTCAGACATGGAGAGAGTGGTAGAAATGCTGGTTGTCACTCAACCACAGTATCATTGCAAGTTTCATTAACACTTTCTCTAGTAAAACTGTTTGACAGTGTATAAGAAAAGGACAAAAATTAATCTCATGGGGTTCTACACGTAAGCGTGTACAGCAAGCAAATCCACAACCCAGTAAGCTTCCCTCAAACTGCTTGACAGACCTCACACAGCTGCTGTTTTTGCCTAAAGAGGAATATCATGCATTTTTGTGAGTTCTTACCTGTTCTTTGTTTTTGTGACAAAAGAGGAAGAAATAGAAAGAAAGATTCATTCAAAGGACAAAGACAGTCCTGAGAGTATAATGAGTACATGAGGGAAAGTTAGAGAGCAGAAAGCAAAGGGACTAAGATGAAGCCTATGTCAGTACATTTCTCAGTGCCAAACACTGCTGGTGAAATGCAGGGAACCTGTTCTCTTGTGTTGTTGCTTCAAAAAGAAGGGAGGGGAATTTGGTGGCCCTGTCATTACATGGTGAAAAATGGTGAAGCCAGGATTCAAATTAACAAATTTAGAAATTTCCTGCTATTATTCACAATTCTTATCAGTAACATACTGATATTTCAAAGCTATTGATTTAATCAGAGTGAAATCATGAAATGACATTGACTGTACATTCTAAAATATGCATGTATAATCATGCTATGTAAGTTCTATAGTTATTAATCAATTATTGTTCACAACATCACACATGCAATGATGCATAAATACATACATAATAATACAACACTGAGTATATTATGCACGTGAACATGTATACATATATATGATATATATCATATACATATACATCATATATATACACATACATGTACACATACACATACATGTATACGTATAAATATACATATGACAAATAAAAGTGATCTCATAATAGGGGAAGAAGGAAAGGGAAAGAGGGAAGAGATGAACGGCAAAATAATGGAGAAGGGGTTTGTCACTATGGTTAAAATCTGCCATTCTCAGTAACTTGAGAAGTCATTCTTTTTATCCTAACTGGTTTTCTGCTGGCAAAGGCACATGCCCAGGTATTTTTGAACAACGTTTCAAATGTTACCCAAATACCCCTTTCATTTAGAATTAAAAGGAATAATAAAGAGAAGAAGAGAGTAGTAAGGCTTTTTCACACCCATGATCAAATGTATCCACATAGAGAAAGAAAGACTATCAAGTTCCAAATGACAGTAAAATTTTATCTCTTTCTATAGACCATTGTGGTTTGTATGTGTCTGTGTGTGTAGGTGTGTGTTTTATGTGTTAAACTCAATATCATTTGCATGACCCACTATCTACCTACCTTCTTATCTGAATAAAGAGCTATCATCTAGTTTCTTGTTTTATTTTACAGTATTTAATTTATTTATTCATTTTTATCCCAATCTACACCTTTTCTCTCTCCTCTCCTGTTGCAGTAAATACTTTAACTGCGCCTGCTCATTCTTTTTTTATTTAAAATTAAAATTTAATAAAGATCATCTGTATCTGGCAACCAATTTAAGTAGATCTGAATGTAGCTCTGGTTATCTTTCAGCATAGTACTTTTAAAGGATTTTTCTCCCAATGGATTTTTTCTTATTTATTTATTTATTTATTTATTTATTTATTTATTTATTTATTTTTCCATATTCTTTGTTTACATTCCAAATGAGTTTCCCTTTCCAAGTTCACCCCTCCCCCTAAGTCCCATAAGCCCTCTTCTCTACACCAGTTCCCCAATCAACCCCCTCCCCTTTCTCTGTCCTGGCAATCCCCTACAATTCTGCATGAAGCCTTTCCAGGACCAGGTCCCTCTCCTTCTTTATTGAGAATGATTTGGTATGTGAGTTGTGTCTTGTATATTCAGAGCTTCTGGGATAATATCCACTTATCAGTGACTACATTCCACATGTTTTCTTTTGTGAATGAGTTAACTCACTTAGTATGATATTTTCCATTTCCAACCATTTGCCTAAGAATTTCATGAATTCATTGTTTTTAATTGCTGAGTAGTATTCCATTGTGTAAATATACCACATAAAATCAGACACACTGAAACTAATAGGAAAGAAACTGGGGAAGACCCTTGAGGACATGGGCACAGGAGAAAAGTTCCTGAACAGAATACCAATAGCTTATGCTCTAAGATCAAGAATTGACAAATGGGACCTCATAAAATTACAAAGTTTCTGCAAGGAAAAGGACACCATCAAAAGGATAAAACAACAACCAACCAAATCGGGAAAAGGTCTTTACCAACACTGTATCCGAGAGAGGGCTAATATCCAATATATACAAAGAACTTAAGAAGTTAGACACCAGAGAACCAAACAACCCTATTAAAAATGGGGTACAAAGCCAAAGAAAGATTTTCACCTGAAGAACTTCAGATGTCTGAGAAGCACCTTAAGAAATGTTCAACATCATTAGCCATTAGGGAAATACAAATCAAAACAACCCTGAGATTTCACCTCACACCAGTCAGAATGGCTAAGATTAAAAACTCAGGAGACAGCAGATGTTGGCAAGGATGTGGAGAAAGAGGAACACTCCTGCACTGCTGGTGGGATTGCAAGCTGGTACAGCCACTCCGGAAATCAGTCTGGTGGTTCCTCAGAAAACTGGGCATGATACTTCCGGAGGACCCTGCTATACCATTCCTGGACATATACCCAGAGGATTCCTGGCCTGCAATAAGGACACATGCTCTGCTATGTTCATAGCAGCCTTATTTATAATAGCCAGAAGCTGGAAAGAATACAGATGTCCCTCAATGGAGGGATGGCACCTGCTCATTCTTGTGCTTGAGCCATCAACTCTGAGCTTTGGAAACATCTCCACTGAGGTCACTAAGTTCCTACTGGCAGATTACTACCGCACTAGCACCATGTTTCAAATCCCCCAAGGCCTTTGTGGCACACATATGGTGAACTCACACTTTGCCCTTTAATCTTTTTCTCTTGAACCCAGTTGAACTACTATATGAAGGAAAATGCCACAAGGACTTAGTTCAGAAACAATAGTAACTCAATCACTGGGTGCAACAAATAAAATCCTTATCTTGTAAACCTTATTAAATCTGATTCTTCTGGTGGAAAATATTGATGGTTCTGCCATTGAAACCAGAAGACAATTGTAGCTATACCTTGTCCTCACAGTTCTCCTTGTCCAAAAGGACCTCTCTCCTGCTTCTTCTCTTCCTCTGTCAAACTCAAAAGTCCCTCCTACTTGCCCAGTGATTGGCTCCTTTAATCATTAGGGAATTGGTCCATAAGAACAGGAGTAGGCCCATCCACAGCACTCTCCTCCCAGTCTTACCATCATGAGCCCCTCCCAGTATTATGTATTAGCCCCTCCCCTTCCTCTTAAGCCATTAGTTCTTAGGTACCATCTTGCCCTGGGGCATTAAATTGTAGCAGGACTAGTCACAACTTCTCCCACTGAAACCTAACAAGGCAGTCCAACTAGTGGAAGGGGGTCCAATCATAGACAGCAAAATAAGATACAGCCTCTGCTCAGATTGTTAGGAAACACACATGATTTCCAAGCTGCACATGTGTTACAATTGTATAGGGAGCCTGGGATCAGCCCTTGCATGCTCTTCAATTGGTGGTTCAGTTTATTTCAGTCCCATAGGCAAAAGTTAATTGACTCTGTAGGTCTTCTTGTGGTGTCCTTGACTTCCCAGGCTCCTTCAATCCTATCCTCAACTCTTGTACAAAAATCGAGATCTACCTGATGTTCCCTGTGGGATTCTGCATCTGTTTCCGGCAGTTTCTGCATGAAACGTTTCAGGAGATATTTATGTTAGGTTCCTGTCTGAAAGCTTAGCAGAGTATCATTAATAGTGTCAGGGGTTGGCTCTCTCCCATGATGTGGGTCTCAGGTTCGGCCAGTCATTGGTTGGACATTAAAGCAATCTGTGCTCCATTCTTACCCCTGTGCATCTTGTAAGCAGGACAAATTTTCAGTTTAAGGTTTGTGGGTGGGTTAATATCCCCCTTCCTACTCTGGAAGTTTTGCCTGGCTACAGTAGGTTGTCACTTCAATCTCCATATCTCCCACTGCTATGAGTCTCAGCTGGAAAAGAAAGGCATCAATTTCTTCTCTGCTCTTTAATATATTTTTCTAATTATTAGTTTGTGTGCTGCCTACAGTACAAAGTAGGTGCTGAATGTAAGTTGTTTTCATCCTGGTTACTCAGCTCTGCATCTGAGCTCAGTTGTACCACTGACTCAAAGACTCAGATATACTGGAGTCTGAAACAAAGTCCACCATGAGTACTGAACTTTTCTTATTTGCACCACTGTGAACACAATTCGTCATGAGGGCTATTTTTAAAATTTCTGAATTCTCTGGAATGTAGCCATTCTCAATTTCTTCATCTGAGAAGAAATATGATGAAAATCCTCTATGCTCAATAATCAATTGATCACTGATAAGTCCAATGTTCTACACTGACAAAAGACATTTGAATAGGTTGCCCTCCCCTATAGTTTCAAATAATAGCCAAAACACCCTCTTTATTAAGATTACTACCTCTATATATCAATGGGCCTTTAAATGTTTAAAACATGCATATAAAGCTTTGAAGGCAACAATGCCAAGGACAACGATGACAACAAGAACAACAAGCTCTCACTTTATCTTCAGGATTGTAAGCACTCAGAAGTAATTTAGTACACATATACAGTAAAATCTTCCTATCTTTGATTATGTTCTGACAAAACTTTCTCAATTAACAAGTGACCAAATATCAAGCCATTTTTCTTACACTAAATATATAAGACTAGTTTTTGAGAGCATTTGTTGCAAACTTAGTAAATTAAACACTGCATAACTAATTTACTGATTTTTGCTGGCTAAGTTTTGACTCTTAACATTGACCTCATGGTCACCAGCTTTATAGTCAATGCTCAAAGAAAATATTTTTTTGTTGTTTTTTTCTTTGGCTTAAATTAGATACTCTACAATCTATTCTGATCATATCTTGTCCTCCCATTTTTTTTGGTTACCTTACCTCAGCTCTGGTTTCACTAATTTTCTATCTCTCATTAGAAAAGAATAGGTGTCTCAGAGATAACATCCAAACATGACAAAATAATTCATAAATTCTTAGGCAAGTGGGTGGAACTGGAGAATGTCATCCTTAGTGAAGTGGCCCAATCACAAAAGAACACAAATGGTATACACTCACTGATAAGTGGTTATTAGCCCAGAAGCTTGGAATACCTAAGAAACAATTCACATATCAAATGATGCCCAAAAAGAAGGAAGGAGAGGCCCCTGGTCCTAGAAAGGCTCTGTGCAACAGTGTAGGAGAATACTAGGATAGGGAAGAGGGAAGGGGTTGATTGGGAAACAGAGGGAGGGTAGAGGGCTTATGGGACTTTCGGAGAGGGGGAATCCTGATAAAAGGAAATCATTTGAAATGTAAATAAAGAATATATTGAATAAAGAATGAAAAAGATAAAATAAGATGAAGCAAAAAGTATTATGTCAATGTTGGAAATGGCAATCCAACAGGAAGGAAAGTATACCAAGAGCAGTCACCAGAGTCAGAGACCCATTCATTCTCACAGTCTGGAGAATATCTATGATATAGACACAGAGAACCTGGTATAGACCTATCAAGGCCCTTGCTTACTACTTCAGACACTGTGAAATCATACATGCTTTATTCAGTTGATGCAGAGCCATGCTCTCATGATGTCCTCCATCCACACTGGCTCTTAAACTCTTTCTAACTTCTATTCCATGAAATTTCCTGACCCCTGACAGGAGGGATATGATAGAAACCTCCCATTTTGACTTCTACTTAATGTCTGACTGTGATTCTTTGCATCTCATCTGTTCCCATCTGCTGCTAGAAGAAACTGCTATGATGATGACTGAATAAACCACTGAGCATAGTAGAAGCAGAATATCATTGGAAAACATATCAAATTTTGTTTTTTACCCAAAGTCTCTGACTATTTAGTTTCTTGTTCTTGGTTACCAAAGAAATGTCATATGTGTGTTCTTCCCAGTGGAAATGAGATAGCCAGTTTGGAAGTTTTCATTCAGTGTTGTCAGAGTTGAAACACAATATTTGTTATCATTAGACTCTACCACTTATTTCAATTTTTACAATCTAATTGAATCTATTATTCATTAGCAAACACATGGATAAAAGTGCTTCTTAAATCATATATAGATATCACCAACTCATGGATGCTCTCTGAACCCAGAATTTCTCCCCAAGTACATTGTTTACATAAGCAAGATGAGAGAGACGACAAAGCCACGGACAATCGAATGTTAAGGACTCCCTTTAAGGTGTTTGTGGTGAAATAATACATAATGAGAGGAGTGAAAACATACTAGTTTTAATAGTGAATATTTTCATTCTGTCCCCTACATGCATTCTTCAAATACAAATTAGAAGCATTTAAGAGAAGAGTTCACATGCTTGATCCAAGCATTCATTAAAATATGACACCATGTAGAGCAATTTAATAGAAGACTTATTATGAATTTTCAATGCCTTAGTTCTCTGGAATATGAAGAACCATTCTGGCACTTTTTTGGCAGGAAAGTGACTAAGCAACCCACAAAAATACTTAGTGAGCCAGAAGGGCAAGTCCATATACTCAGATGACTTTTTAAAATAGATAAAAATGAATGCTAAGTGCTAAAACCCATCTAGAAAGAAATAAAATAATAAGATAACAACTAATATCAAGCCAGTCTGTTACCAGAAATTGATTAACCATCATCTTACTGGAAGAAATGCTCATAGTATCATATGCTTTTAATAGTACTTTCTCACTTCTATAGTGAGAAATTATTTCTCTAGACCATCACTTCATAGTAATATAGTCCATTATATATTAAACCTTCTTGAGATACAAAGAAAATGCCCTCACCTCTGTTCACTACTACAATCAATAAGAAATTCATAGTTGTTTAAAATGATGGCTACAATTATTTCAATATTTCAGTGTGTGGCTATTGCTGTGGTTTCTATAAATCACAATAGTAATATTTTTTCCACTTCAGCAGGTATAAATAAGACTTCACATCATATTTTCAAAATTTCTTCTTCTAGATAAGATTAGCTGATCTTGTATATGTAAAGATTATATTGCCAGTGGAATTTTTTCAATTAACCAATGTGGTTTAAGAGAGCCACATGGGTAATATAAGGGAAGACAGAAAACATTAGTGAGCATCTAAGAACTCTTTGGCCATGTGTGTGTTATATTATATTTTTAATCCCTATAATTAGCAATTAATGGATGGATAATCAGAGATTATGAGCCACCTCATACTCTATCAGATAATTTGTAAAGAGTCTAAAGAGAAATAAAAGAAAAATTCTCCACTCTGGTTTGACAATTTAAAAATTACTACCATTTGAACTACATGAATACCAAATTTCTAAAATAATTGTTCTTTTATAAGGTATTTCATTTCTTATCTTATATAACATTCCATAGATTTAATACATTATATATAGGAATATAAATAGTATTTTTGTTCCTTTGGAACTATGGAGTATATGTTGATATTTCAATGTTTTCCCAAAACATGAAAGAGCAACTTGAGGACATAATAACCCAAGAAACAAAGGAATAAAACTGGCCTTATTAATCTTCAACTGGATAAAGATTTTTCAGGATTGTTGACACCTGATGTGATCACCACATTGTTCCACTAGTAGAAGAAACTGGCATTATTTTTATTATTATTCAGAAGATAAGGAATGGCAAACTTAACGGCTCACAGAAATACAATCTTACAAATTAGATTAGATTTCTATCACTCTGCTTTGTTTTATCACACTTTTTCAGTAAGAAACAGGAAAGACTTGACTCTCAGAGTAACACTGGTGGATAAAATGATCATTAGAAGAGGAACATTTCCTACTTGAATCTGGTGCTATGTTTCATCTGCATTCTTATTTCTCCCTAGCCAGCCACAAAAATTAACAGATGATTTGATAGTGTAATTAAGCATGCATAGGGATTCCAATATGCAACTGGTTTCTCATGATTGCAAGTGGAATTGAAACCAAAAGCCCCAAAGCTCTTGTGGATAAGAATGTCCTTGAGAAAGGCACTGACTAGGAAGCACACAGCAGGGAACCATTCACTCTTCTGCATCTTCATTCTCTCATTTCTGGTGCCAACAGTATGTTCCCATTTCTCTTTCGAAAGACTCTAGGTGACAAAATTATACTTGAGCGCTTCAGTAAATGATACTTTTGTTTATCTCAAATTGTAATGTTTTAGATATAAACTTAATTATGTGTAAACACTAATATAAAAGCATATATTTGTATATATAACATATGAATATATGGATATGCTTTTGTTCATAGTACGAGAGACCTTGATTATTCTATTAGGTTTTATTTTAGAAGACATACCATGGTCAGTTTTGATGCACACAGATATCCAGTCTTGACAGTGAGATTTACCTCACTGTCATTTGTCCATTCTTAATATATACATGAAGATAGAGAGGTAGATATGGATAGAAGATAGTGTTTGAATGTCTCATTTTACCATATTCTTTATTCTATACAAATTGCATACAGGGACGCACATGTGCAGGACACATATCACTAACTTTAATCAAGAAAAGCATCTGTTTCTGCTTTGATATTGTTCCTGGCTGTGATAAATGATATGACTGTTACTTGAAATTGCAGCTAATTCCTCGAACGACATATTGCCTGTCTTGTGCTGCTTGAGGGACCTCATACTATTTTGGCTTCCTCTAAATTGTGATAATAGGATGACTTCTTTCTGCAGATAGAAGGCATAGTAACTGCCTCCAATTCTCCTCTGACCAAGATCATGATCAAAGCTTGGTGTGTGGGTAGGCTGGGATGCCGACTGCACAACTGAGGTTAGATGCTTCCAATTTTATCCCTTCATGATCTGGTGGAAGATGGAGAGACTGCTCTTATACAAGGAACTCAAGTGGATCGACCAAGAGTAGGACATGAAAGGCAAAAATATAGGCCACCCTAAAGCACACCTTCTAATAATGTGACCCTGCTAAGAATCTGAGTGGTAATGATGAAGGCCTGGATGCTGCAATCAGCACTCGTGCTAACACAGGTATTTTTGATGTATAGGCACAGCCTGGTTGTGAGGGGGAAATGACAAGATTTCAAAGCCTGCCAGATTCTACTGGCACTGGCTTTAGCTTCCAAAGTAAAAGAAGCCTTTGTAGATAATGCAATAATTCCCAGTTACATCCTTTTATGTATGTGTGTCAGCCATTTATGTGCATCAAAGCCAATAATTGTTCAAAAGTTGAATCTTTAAAAGATATCAATATATATGCTTTATTCACTTGATTGTCACTTTATGTTATGGGGTTATACGTGTTTCTCTGATTTTATTAGTGAACTGTCATTCTGTGCCTAAAAGATGATATGGGCAGAGACAATAAGATGTAGCTCAGGATAAAATTCTAAAAGTGTTTATTGGGTTTGAAAAGCTCTTCGGCACGTGGTACCTGATGTATCTGATGACGATTGACAAAAACCTTGAAGTGTCAAGCATTACTTTATTGATTTAACTTTCTGCTTTTATAGATTTACTCATTAAAGTTTGCTTCCCCAGCTTCAAACATTTTTGAAAAGCATGCTCAATACCCCCACAAAACACAGGTTCAAAGTGTACAATGTTACTTGAAACACTTGAATGCACAGATCCTCATCTGTAAATAATCTATGCAGCAATATTTCTCTCATTTTAGATTTCTCAGAATGGCATGCCTACTTTCAAAAAGAACAAAGAGAGACAGACACCCATCCCAAACCCACTGCAAAACATCAAAGCGTTTCCCTCAGGTGCATTAAGTTCAGCTGCATTGCTTGGGCGCTGTTCTGCTTCCGTTGTGAGCACTATTGGCTTAATCAGAATCCTGAACAACTTACAGGGCTTTATGAAGACAGAGAAATCAAACAAAATTACTGTTCACTTTAATAATGCTCAGATATTTTAACACATCATTTTGACAAGTAGTGAAGGCAGCTGCCTTGCAAACTTAAGAGTAAATAAATCTATATAGCCCACACGGTGGAATACACGGTGGAAAAGAATAGAAATAATGCTTTATCAGTCTTCTGCTGACTTTTCTACTGAGGACAAAATGAAAATAGGAAGTGTGTAGTGGCTATCCCTGGTTGTCAACTTGACTATATCTGGAATGAACTACAATCTAGAATTGGAAGGCTCACCTATGATCCTAATCTGGAGGCTCAGAGATATAAGTTTCTGGCCTGGATCTTGGCATGGAGATCTTGAAACATAGTAGCTATGAATTCCAGAAGATTAAGACAAGGAGATCTGAGTTCAAGATCTTCTGGGATTAAAGGCATGGAGGCACAAGCCTTTAATCTGGGCCACACCCTCTGCTGGAGACCTACAGGCACAAGCCTTTAATCTGGGCTACACCCTCTGCTGGGAATATATATAAGAACATTAGAAGAAGGAAGATTTACTAACTCTTCCTTACCTGCTTGACTCGTGAGACTGAGCAACTGCTAGATCCTTGGACTTCCGTCTATAGCTGCTGCTGCCCATTGTGGGGGAGTTGGACTATAGACTGTAAGTCATCCACAAATTCCCTAACTATACAGAGACTGCCCATACGTCCTGTGACTCTAGAGAACCCAAACTAATACAAAGTGTATCAGACTGAACTCTAGACCTCCTAGCTGCTATTATTATTTTAAATTATATATATATGTATATTATTATATACTTAATTATATATATTTTTGTTCACACATAATTAAAATTAGTGTGAACAAAAATGGAAAGAAGTCAGATAGACATGGAAAGAAGGAAGGAAAGAACTAAGGAAGGAAGGAAGCAGGTAATGGAGTGGAGAGGGAGGGAGAGAGAAGAATCTGAAAGTAGACAGATACATTTGAAAAGAAGAGGAAGAGGAGCATGTCTGGGAGAGAGGATAGAGGAATATTCGTAGTTGATCATGAACACTTTGGTTTCTAGATATATGAAATTGTCAAAAATATTAGATTCAAGGGAAATAAATGAATTAATTAAGACCAAAAGAATTGGATAATACTCTAATTATAATTTAAAGTCAATGATAAATCAGTATTTTTGAACCAATCTAAGTCTACCTTATATGCACAGAAATGCGTTAATATTTTTCACAAGGTGATCCACTCACAAAATAAGAAGCACATTTAAATAGATTTTCTTACTTATGCCTAAAATCCTTTCCCAACTATGTACTATTATTTTTCCAAAACAGACACTGTTCTGTTGTGACAGCTAAAGCTGCTTGTCAACTTACCTGGATGTGAAATCAGTTAAAATCCAATATTCTAGGCATTTATCCGAAGGACCTTTTTAGACAGATTATAATTCTAGATGTCAGTCTAATTTGGGTAACTAGTTATAAAAATGAACAAAATTAATTATATTTTTTATATATGCAAATGATTTCAAGAGAACCATCATGTCTATTTGGGGACATCTTTGTGCATTTCAGATTTAAGCAGTCATATCTGTGACAATTTGAGGAGGTAGATTTGGATATCTGTAGGAGATACAATCTCACAACAAACACCCTTTTGCTTTGACTCTTACAATCTCTCACCCCCTCTTTCACAATACTTCCTGAGTCTTATGAGTAGAACTCTCTTGTAGATGCATCCAGTGACACAGGGCTCCACAATTCTGCATTTTGATTGGTTGTGGTTTTCTGTTAACAGTCTCCCTCTTTTGCAAAGAAATCTCAACAGACCTCAACCCAACTCAAAGAACTGCGGTAAAAAATGGAATGCTGTAGGAGTGGTCCCTGGTTCTGGAAAGACTCAGTGAAACAGTATTTGGCAAAACCAGAACGGGGAACTGGGAAGGGGTGGGAGGGAGGACAGGGGAAGAGAAGGGGGCTTACGGGACTTTCGGGGAGTGGGGGGGGGGGGCTAGAAAAGGGGAAATCATTTGAAATGTAAATAAATTATATCAAATAAAAAAAAAAGACAAAAAAAAAAAAATGGAATGCTGTTAATGAGAGAAATAGTCTTACCCAGGAAATACACACCAATTGGTTACCCAATTCCAAATATAACAGCCCTGTAACACATACAAGTAACACTATACAGACTGAGTAGTTATATGTGTATATGTGTATTTATGTATGATGCATATACAGTTATATATTATGTATAATATATACATTTAATAACAAGGAATAAAGAAGTCATAGGCTTGAAAAAGAATACTCTTTTGAAGGTGAGTATACATGATGGCTTATAGGAAGAAAAATCTAGGGAGGGATGATGTAATTATAATTTCAAACAACAAAAAATAAAGTACTGTCTAAAGTTCTAACAAAAGCATCTTCTTAATGATTAATGGGAAGTTTAAAAATTTGTATTCAAGATATTCTGCTCTCCATATTGAAGGTGTGCCAAACTCAAAGCCAGGCAAAGTTATTAAAATTCATGAAAGGAACTTGGGACAATCAAAGAATACAGCTCTTCTATAAATATCCTCTAATTAGTTGGCTATCTGTGACTTCATGGAGATATTGTATGTGAGACTTGCAATCACTTCCCCTCACTCCAATCATTTTAATGTACTCCAAATTAGAACTCAAATCTCAAAATGTATAACTCTATTCTTAAAAGGCACAGGAAATAGGTTTTATATCTGAGTTGCATTTATTTTTAACTGAACCTAAAATTTTAGCTGATTAATAATATGTATCCATTTACGTGGTATTAGGTTACATAAGGACATTTTCACATAGCTTTTATATAATATACTTTGGGCATATGACATCCACCCCTCACCTTCTGCATCTTCCATTTTCTCCCTCCCATAAATGACCTTCACTTTTAGCCTAATAGAACTGTGGATTTATATGTAGGTATGCTTGAGCCCCTCCCAATTTGGTACCTTATTATATAGCAGTATAGTTTTATACCAGAATATGGACATGGGAAGTTGCAATTTAGAACATTTACAAAATTGGTGATTAATTTTGGTAATTGTATATTCAGGCTTAACATTTTTGCAGCTGCTTTTCCAGTGTGACTGTAGTTTTAGCTACACATAGAAATGTATGAAAGGTTGAACAGCCCAGTATCCTTATTCACGTTTGGTACTGTGACAATTTTACTTTAACTGTTATGAGAGCAGATCATTTTTTATTATGACTTAATTTTTTTCTATTATCTGAGCATGTTAACTACTTTTGTGAATTATTGGCTCTTGAACATTCACCTCAGTAATATGGCCATTTCTGATAGTACTTTTAAAACAATACAAATCAGTATGTATGTTGAAATTCATGAAAATATTACTTTGTTGGATATGTGTTTTACAAATAATTGCTCCCTGTCCATAGCTTGTCTTTATGCTTGTTGTAAGTGTATTTTGTGAACCAAAATTTAAAGAGAGTGAAATTTAGATCACATATTTTGCCTTTTAAAGATACTTTTTTTATTACCAGATTTAAAGGCCCTTTACTAAGCCTTAGACTTTGAAGACAGTTTTCTCCTATAGTTTTTAGATTTCATGATTAAATTTCTGCCCAATTTTTCTTCTTTTAAAAATGTATTTATTTATTCACTTTATAACCCAATACCAGCCCTTTCACTTCTACCAGTACCACTTCTTGAAAGTCCTTTCCCTAGTCCACATTCTCTTCCCCTTTGAAAAGAGGAACCCCTCTCTCAGTGTCAACCATTCACACTAATACAACCTCCTATTTCTCACCCCACCCCATTCCCCAGAAACAAGTCCCTGAGGTACTGGGTACATCCTCTCCTACTAAGGCCAGATATAGTGTTCCATTAGTGACTCAGGACCCACAGACAGGCAGACAAGAGACAGCCCCTGCTTCAGTTGTTGGGCGATACTCACGAAGACCAAGTTGTACTATAAAATTCCAGGGAGTCCTAGGTGCTTGCTCTTTGGTTGGTGATTCAGTCTCTGGAAGCCTTCAGTGGTTCAGGTGAATTTACTATGTTGGTGTAGAGTCCTTGTTCTTTTAAGGTCCCTCCATCCTTCTTCTAACTCCTCTGTAAGATTCCCTGAGATCCACCTAATGTTTAGGTGTGAGTCTCTACAACTCTATCCATTTTATGCTGGGTCCAGCCTCTCAGAGGAGAGTTATGCTAGGTTCCTGTCTGCAAACATAAAAGAGTATCATTAATAGTGTCCGGGATTGGTTCTTGCCTGATGGATGGGTTTTAATTTGGGGCGATCATTGGTTATCCATTCTCTCAGTCAGTGCTTTATCTTTGTCCCTGTACATCTTATAGGCAGGACACATTTGGGGTTGAAGGTTTTATGGATGGGTTGGTGTCTTTACCCCTCCACTGGGGTCCTGCCTGTCTATTGGAAGTGGTCATTTCAAAATCCATACTCTCCACTACTAGGATTCTCACCTAGAGTCATTCCCATAGACCTTCTGGGGCCTCTCCCCATCCCAGGGCTCTAGCATGCTTTAGAGATTGCTTCCACTGCTCTGCTCCTTAAGTATGATCCCTTGCACCCCACTTGCCTCCACATCCTTATTCAACCAACTTCTCTCCTTCTGTTGACCTCCCATATGTATTTTGCATTCCATTCTGAGAAAGATTCAATCATCATCCTTGGGCCCACTTTGGCTTTTTGGCTTCTTTGAGTCTGTTGATTACAGAATGGCTAATCTTCTACTTTATAGCAAATATCTATTTATAAGTTAGTATATATCATGATTGTCCATTGGGGTCTGGGTTACTTCAATCAGATGGTATTTTCTATTTCCATGCATTTACCTGCAAAATTCATGATGTCCTTATTTTTAACGGCTTAGTAGTATTCCATCATGTAGATGCACTAAAGTTGAGAGACATCTAGGTTCTTTACTTAAAAAAATTTAAGACCAATTGAGGGCTTGCTTGTTGTTAATTTCTCCAGTGATATTTATTCTATAGGGTATTCTTTCTTTGAATTTCTTGTGAAAGTTAATTGGGTATGGTAAGATTGGATGATATATTGATTGACTATCCTCAGACACTGAACTCTGTATCACTGCCTCTGACAAATTGCAATCTGATTATTACAGCTATATAAAATACACCCTTCAGTGGGCATGGGCATTTCTCATATTCTCAAAGAAAACTTCAAGTTTATGTAAGTCTAATAAGCAAGTAAAAACTTGCTTGGCATTTGTAGAAATAATATTTGAATATTTTGTGAATTTTATAATTTTTATCATAAATCCCATGTGTATTGTTAGATTTTTTTTATCTCCTTTCTTTTTAGGGAATATGAGTATACTTTTATATTTTAATGCAATCATTGCTAGTATATATAGATAAAATTGATTGCTTGAACTGGCATACTGATGAATGACATTGATCACATCACTTGGGAGGTACAAGCCAACAGATTAATGTCACTTTTCAATGATCTTGATTGATATAGTGAAATCCAATGTGGCCATGGCTAAATTGTGAGATTCTGTTGCATCAATCAAAAACCAGCTTTTGATTATTTACATTTTTGAATTTTAATGATAATTTATTAGATATTTTCTTAATTTACATTTCAAATGTTATCCCCTTTTCTGGTTTGCCACTGGAAATCCCCTATCCCAAAACCCCAATCCTGCCCCCTGCTTCTATGAGGGTGTTCCCCCACCCACCACACACTCTCACCTCCCACCTCATATGTACATTAGGGTATCTAGCCATCACAGGACCAAGAATCTCTCCTCTCAATGATGTTCAACAAGGCCATGCTTTACTACATAAGTGGTTGGAGCCATGGATCTCTATGAGTACTCCTTGGTTGGTACTTTAGTCCCTAGGAGTTTTGAGGGGGTCTGGTTGGTTGATATTGTTGCTCTTACTATGGGGTTGTTAACTCCATCGGCTCCTTCACTCCTTTCTCTAACTTCTGTCCTGGGGAAGTCATGCTCAGTACAATGGTTGCCTGTAAGCACCCAACTCTGTATTTGTCAGGCTATGGCAGAGTTCTCTGAAGAGAGCAACATTGGGCTCCTGTCAGCATGTACTTCTTGGCATCCGCAATAGTGTCTGCATTTCGTGACTGTATAAAGGATAGAGTCCCAGGTGGGACAGTCTCTGGATGGCCTTTCCTTCAGTCTTTGCTCACACTTTGTCTCCGTATTTACTCCTGTGAGTCTTTTGTTTCCCCTTCCAAGAAAGAATAAAGCACCCACACTCTTTTTCCATCTTCTTGAGAGTCATATGATCTGTGAATTGTATCTTGGATATTCAGAGCTTTGGGGTTAATATCCACTTATTAGTAAATGTATACCATGTGTTTTCTTTTGTGATTGGGTTACCTCACTCAGGATGATATTTTCTACTTCAATCCATTTGCCTAAGAATTTCATGAATTTACTGTTTCTAATAGCCGAGTAGTACTCCATTGTGTAAATGTACCTTATTTTCTGTATCTATTCCTCTTTTGAAGGACATCGGGGTTTTACATTCATTTTTTTATTTTTGATCTTATAGCATAAGCCATTGGTGTTCTGTTCAGGAATTTTTTCTCTCTGCTCACGTGTTTGAGGCTCTTAAGTGGATCAATGTCTTTCTCATAAAACCAGATAAACTGAAACTAATAGAAGAGAAAGTGGGGATGAGCATTGATTTACATCTTAAACTCTGAAATTGTTGACTTCAGATTATAATTCTTAGTGATATATATATATATATATATATAATCAATCATATGTGATATATACATATCACATATGTATATATATAATGCATGTAATATTTTTATATAATACACATGCAAACATGCATACAACAATATTTCTCTCTTACAATCCCATGTCCATGTGCATGAAGGTGAGGTGTTGAGGGTCAAGGTTTGCACTGCATTCAACAACTTCTGCCCATATGTGCAAGGCTCTAGATCATCTATTGAATCATGGACAACCTACCAATGTACACACTCCTCAAGAAAAATAATAACTTTACCTTCTCTGCCAGTAATTTCTGAGATAGGGTAGTGTCTATGAGATGCTTACTCATCTCCATATTGTAATTTTGGCTGGCTCAATTTTGCACAGATCTTGAACACGAAACTGTAGCTACTGTGAGTTTATGAGTACCAAGGCAATACTTTGTACCACTAACAGTGATTTGCAGCATCTCTTCCTATTCTCTGGTCTCTACATACTTATGCCCAGTCTTTTGATGTTTCCCTTGATTCTTCTAGATCAGAGGACAATATGGATATGTTATTTAGGAATAAGAATTCATAGTCACAATCTCATCACTTTGAAAAGTAATGACCTGGATTTACCTACTACAATAAGAATATTTCCTAATTAAAGCTATAAAAAATAAAAATTTATGGTTATAAACACAAATATTTAGAAGTCTCTTTTGCAACATGGATATATAGAACAAAAAACAAAATATATTTCCCTATAGATTCTGTGGCTTTCTTGGCCATCAGTGTATCAGGCCTCTAAATCAGTCAGAAAGTAGTTGGTTACCTCCAAAGAGCAATGCTATTACTGCAACAGTAGACACATCTTGTCTGGCACATAAGTATTCTAATTTGGGAATTCAGACCTGGGTAAGATTACCGATTTCTTTGATCCCTTATTAACCTACCCAGACCTACCTGGACTATGAAAGGAAGTTTCCAAGTAAGTTTAAGATTAATTACTCTATGTCCTGTGACTACCAAAGAGTGTGGTGTCTATATCAATAGGGAGTTACCAGCTAATTATGGTGGGTGACAAAGAACAAAGGCAATAGTCTGAGTTGTTATTGCAGTCTTCTATGACCTCTCTGACCAATAACTCATAAAAAGTACCCTATATTTAACACTGTGCTTTTTTATTTAATAATGCATGTTTCCTGAATATGACATAATTTACCTATGCCCTTAATGCCTCTATGCAAATTTCTTAAATAAAATAAAAACTATTGTGTTTTGTAATTAGCTTATAAATCAAGAGGTTTCCATACAGCTTCTTCACACATCCTGAGATTTGGCCAATTAACTCCCTAAGCCTCTACACTGATATCCCTTTAAACCTTCTTTTTGTTACATATATTCATAGCGCTTTCAATTCTAATTATAATATTTAATTGAGCACCAAGATACTATATTTCCAATGGCTTTTTCAAACACCTTTCTATTTAGTTAACTGTCTCCACTCTCTCCTGGTTTCCTCTGTCTACCACCCTCTCTACTATTACTGTCCTCATACTCATCCATCCTCACTACTTTATACAGTATGTTAATTTGTCTTTGTCTTTTCTATTAAATCCCACCATTTTTAAAAGATCCCCTATTTTAAAAGCATGATTATACATTGTATTAATTGATTGGAATGAATAACTAATTGTTTTTAATGATTTCTAAAAATGTGGCCAGGATTTAGTTGTGAAAAATTCATGGAGAGGGAGTCTTGAAACTTTAGTGAAATCACTAAACATCTTCTTAAGAAAACTTTGGATTATTTTCACTGTTAGAGAAAACACACTCTCACCCCACTTGATCATCGTTCTACTCTATACCAGCCTCCTTTCACAAGGGCTGTGAAGCTGGTAAGGGCAGTATTATTGTATTTTTAAATAAACATTTTCAGTTTATTTATGTTACTTTTCTAGCAAAATCCACAATATTTGATTTACTCATACTGACTTTTTTCTGTCAGCCAAAATCAGATGAAGTGCAAATCTTCATTTAAATTTCTCTTGATATATTAAAAACTAGTTTGTCCTGCTTTAACCATGTATTTAACCATGGAGTGTTACATCTCCAGTAAACTAGAAATTTGAGGATCCACTGTATTTATAACTAGGAAAATAAATACCCAGTGGCTCTATAGAGTATTGGGAACTTACCTTTAATCAAAGTAGTTTAAGATTTCATTTTCTGCAATCATAAATTAAATATCATATATATGATGCATCATAACATCCCACAGATACAAAGAATTTATTAATTATTGATTAATTTATTTTTATCTGATTATTTTGAGGGTGGACACCTTTTTTTCTTTCAACATAGTACAGGTCGCAAGAGATAGAAACTGGTTTAGTCTACACCAGAAAAAATTGTCTCCCCTCCTGCTTCCTTCACTTAACTTTTCTTTCCTCTCATTGCTCAGACAAGCACGATGGCACCTGCATAGTTTGCCAGGTCGATTGGAATGAGGAACCCAGATCCTCCGGTTTTATCCAAGTTTTTTCCTTAAGTTGTATAAAAGATTAAGGGTACCCATTCCTCAGGGATCTGCTTCTATTATACAGGTGCTCTGTCTCATTTATTTCTGTTTCTGTCTCTGTCTCTTTCTCTGTCTGTTTCTTCATCCTTCCTCCTCCTTCTTCCTCCTTCCTTCCCTCCTTCCTTCCCTCCCTCCTTCCCTCTCTCTTGCCTACCGCCTCTCTCTCCCTCCCTCCCTCCGTGTCTCTCTTTCTCTCCCTCCTTACCTCCCTTCTTCCCCTCTCTCTCCCGTCCTCTCTCATAATATCCCATCTATAAGCTTATAACAAAGCTTCTTTCTAAACCCACTTTCCTGCCCACCCATGTTGTCAAAAGACCAAGAAGCCACTAGCTTGGAGTAACTCTGCTAGATGTTGATTTTGTCCTGGACTTTAGCTCTCCAAGTTTGTGGATGTGCAAGGTAGGAAAAAATTGCCTGAGGATAATATTTTCCTTACATTAAAAAAACATGTGAACAATGCAATTTTAAAATTAAAATACATTGAAATGCTTGTAAGAAATACCAGGATTAAAATTATATATCTTGTTTTAAACAAAAGGAAGTTTGCTATGGCATTTACCTGGTTAACAGATGGTAGAAATAAAAAGGCAGAGTGGGATATGGAGAGAAAGGGCTCTGGCTTCAAGGAGGTTAAGGCTATTGAATCAGACTGACCTTAATAAGAGACCCATGCAGCAGTTCACCTACTGGTAATGAAAATGAAATCTCTGCTTAGCAAGCTTGGCAGCTGTCAGCTCACTTTGAGCTTTAACAAGTCTGCTGATATACATGTGACCCACACTATGAAGAGGATAGTCTGACTGCACCGGAAGATAGACCGTCCAGAAAACTGCTCGGAGAGATAGTAACACTGAGCATGCTCCCACTCCAAGGGCGCTGGGGCTCAGCTCCTGCTGCAGCTGAGACAGTGTGGCAGAGCTATTCATTATTCATATTTCCCATCACTCGCCAGGGATGCTGGCTTCTGTGCTCCACTGGATTTTTTCTAGCTTACCTCTGCTTCTCATAATGGAAGAGCACACTGGGAACTACTTTAAGAGTGGAAATAGTTCATTGTTAAGGAGAAGGGAAATAATCCATGTGATCTAAATTCTTTGTGACTATCTAGGATACTTCAAGAAGCACTTATAAAAATGTAGCCTAAAAATAAATGAAATCTGGTCCTAGGACAGATTAATGATTTCATAATTTCTCTTCAATTTAAAACACCTTTTGTTCTATGTCAATTTAGGTCAGATGTCCATCTCTGTAGTATTTACTGTCTTGTTGGTAAGCATAAACCAAAAATGCTTCTGGTTTGAAATGATCTAAACCATTGTTTAAAAGAAATTATTTCTCAAATGTGTTCGAAGAAAAAATAACACACACACACACACACACACACACACACACACACAATTAATTTTATTTTTTAGGTTAATTGTGAAACAATCCTAAAAATCACATCCAGATTCTAGGGCACAAAGGCTTTTGTTATGTATCATTTGTGTTTGTGTGTGTGTGTTGTGTACTTGCCTGTATGTGTATGTACACATGGGTGTTGGTTTGTGCATTTGTATGTGAGCTTTTGTACTGTATATACATATCTGTTCAAATATTTTAAACTATCTGTAATCAATGAAAAAGGTAAAATTCAGGAAACTACTGTCACTCATTTCTGTGAAAGATAATAAATTTAGTTTTAAATTAGTGTTGTTTAGGAAACAAATAACAAATGTAAAAGTATTTATATGAAGGTTTGGGGTATATCTGGAAAGGAGTAGGGGTGACAAAGATCAAAACACACTGTATGAAATATGCAAAGAACTAGTAATGCTATATTCTAAAATATCTATATTAATTCATAGCAATGGACTGGTTTGTCTCACACCTCAATTTCTGATGCTGACACACTAGTCTTAGCTTCACAGCCTCCAGGCAAAGAGAAACATCGCAATATCTTGCTTATTCAGTCTGTGGCTTTGTGTTATGGCATCCTGAGCAGACCAATGGGTAAAAGAAAACCATTTACTAAATTGTTCTATTTTATGAAGCTAATTGCAAATATATTTATATGTGAGTAAAACTGTCCTTTCCTCCTTACAACTTAAAACAATGCCTTTCAAATTGTGTATTCATGTCTGCTTTATGCTTTATGCTTTGTGTATGTGTGTGTGTGTGTGTCTGTGTGCGTGTGTGTTTTGACATTAATTAGAAATGTAGGTCTTAATATAAAAAAGGTCAATCTGGAAGTCAACAACCAAAGCCATACAAAATCATATTCTTTGATAGTTGTCATAGTTAGGCAAACAGTCTTTAGCAGATGTGTAATTTTATTTATTCAATTACATGTATAGATAGATACATAGATTCATAGATACATAGATATACACAGAGCTAGAGAAAGTTAGATATGTGTATATATAGAGACAATATAGATAGTGTACATAAGATGGAGGAACAGGGGGAGGGAAGAGGGCTGATGGGACTTGCAGGGGTCGGGACCCAGAAAAGGGGAAATCATTTGATATGTAAATAAAGAATACATAGAATAAAAAATTACAGAAATCAAAAAAATGTAGATATAGGTAGATATGTATATATTATATAAATACATGAAAACTGGCACACACATATGTATATATATGACAATATCATATATATGTGTATATATATCTGTGATATTGTCAAGATTCAATTTGAATGAATTCCTAGTATTTAAGTCCATTATTTATACATGCCACTTAAAATGTGCATTTTAAAACTGACTATTTTCCTAAAACACAACCACTCTGCAAATAATTTTGTTTTTTATGCTATTAAATTATATTCATAATGAATATACTTGTAATAGAATGATGGGGGAAAAGCATGATTTGAATTTGTAATCTGTTGGTTTATAGAAAACAAACAAGGAAACATTTATTATTCTCGGAGCCTACATTTCTTGCATTTATATTTAGTTAATGATAATGTACACATACATGCACTTAAAGATGGGAATTGTGCTGTATTCTCTCATGTGTTGACCATGATTGGTAAAGATTTAAAAAAAAACAACAACAACAAAAAAAAAAAACTAAGTCTTTTCCTCCTTCAGTATTCAATGAAGACTGACTACAGAATTTCTGTCCATACCAAAACTGATGATAATTAAGGTCATCACATAAACTAATGTAGTATTTAAATAGTACTTGGAGACAATTTTATGTACACCTGAAATAATGTTTTAATTACATATACGAAACAATATAATACTTATACTCTGCATATCTTACTGTGCCATTGCACAAATATTGAAAAGAAACTCTATGCTTGTTTAGTTTAGATGCAATTAATTAGCAAACATTTCAGTCTACAGTGTGTGTGCAGATGTGGAAAATGAAAGTGCTAATTGCCTACTATTTACTGGTTTTGTTTTTATAACACACTAACCAGTGACTCGTCATGTCCTAAAAATTTGATCTTACTTTTGTGGGAATTTCATATTCCAAGTCACTTATTAATTATTCATATCGAAATATTAATATATTTTAAACGAGTGTACAGAATGTGCAGCAATGGGCAAAATTAAAGCAGGAACATTTACATAGATATCTACATCCCATCAATCAGGGAGATATTAAAAAGCAAAGTGTTTTTTATCAGATATTTTTCTTGTCAATCATAATGTGCTTACCGTGACAAGAAAGATATATTCTTGTTGAGCCATATCTAATATCAATGATACATATTATGGAATTATTGCTTCTTTAAATCTTAGTACATCTAAGTAAGTGCAAGTGTTTTTGCAGAGGAATTTCAGTCCAGAAATTTGGTTGCTCTGACAAGAGATAACATCCAAAGGCCTTTGAGGTTTGTGAATGCTGGCTACAGTACAGACTCAGTGCATCCCTTTGATCCCTTTAGCTGGAATACAGACACAATCTTAGTATATACCTTCAATCCCATATAATGAAAGCAAGGTTACTTTATCAAAGGAAGCAGCCATGTTTTAATATGGCATCCAATTGAGGGGCAGAAAAAGTAACAATCGGAATGATTTGACCAAAGTAAAAGTTACTTTTACAGTATTTTACTTCTCTATTGTTACGATTCAAAGGATTAATTTGTTTAAACTAATGAAAATGTCCAAATATTGACGGTGAAGAATTTTTATTTTATTTTATTTTCTATATTCTTTGTTTACATTCCAAATGATTTCCCCTTTCCAGTTCCTCCCTCCCCATATGTCCCATAAGCCTTCTTCTTAAATCTTTCTGTTTGTAAAATCTAATTTCTGCACAAGATTTTAAAGTTTTTGCTTAACCTATTCATACTTCAGGCTTTGAAGTATTGCAAAGTTGGTTCTTGATATTTAGCTGAATATTTAATGCAAGTATATAGTCATGTATATAACCAGATATTTTTAAAAATCCTTAAAGCATTGAAAATTGAATTGAGAGGCTAGTGCAACAATCTGGGGAAGAAATAATAAAGATCATGGGATAGGTTTATGGCTATAGAAGCTACTGTGAGGCAAGTGATAGGGAAGAATTTCAGATAGGTAGAAGGTAAGATATCCACAAATGACTTGTTATTTTGAGTAAAAATTAAAGTATAATACTTTTATAGAATTGTTGTTGTGACTTTAATATGCCATATTAAGTAGGATCAGAATAGGTTTTCAAAACAGACTGCTGGATGTTAAACCATATAAAATAAACGGGTATTCATTTACTAAAGAAATGACTTTGAGTTAGTTCCTCTCTTTGTAGACTAAGGATAGTTATTATGTGCCCTGCAAAGGTTAATTGATTGATACAGTCATTTCCTTCGTAGCCCCTAGCACCTTGCCAGTTGTATACACATGTTCTAATGTGAGCAATGATGTGACTATGTTCTTCACTGATGCAGGGAGAATCTGCCTGACTAGGCAGAAAGTGCAGAAAACCTCCTATACAGACTTGAGTTTCCTTGATATAACTTCATTCAAGCATCTTAAAGTAGGTTTGCTGATCCTGTGTCTCTGTGACAATTATATGACAGAAGCAATTTAAATGAGGTGAAATTCATCTTAGCTCACAATTCAGAAGGTATAGTATAGCATAAAGTGTTTGACATGGCATTGTAGTTTGATCCATGGTGGTAGGAGTGTGTAGATCCTCATCATAACCAACCAAGTAGGTACACATGGAGGGAGCCATGGTACTGGCCACATATGTGGCAGAGGGCAACCTTGTTGAACTGAACATCAGTGAGAAAAGAGGCCCTTGGGCCTGAGGGTGTTAGAGGCCCCAGTGCAGGGGAATGCCAGGGCAGGAGGACAGGAGTGGGTGGGTGGGGGGAGGAGAAAACTCATATAAGCATGGGAGGGTGGATAGGATAGGGGATTTCTGAAGAGGAGGCCTGGAAAGGGGAAAACATTTGAAATGAGCCTGTGATAAATAGTTCACATTCAAACTGCAATAGGGAATTATATTGTATAGAAGTGGAAAGTATATGTAGAGAACAAAGAAGAGAGGGTTGATAAAAATCTCTGAGTATGAGAGTGGAAAGATTAGTTTTAGGCAGAAAAGACATACTATTTCCTTTGTGACTGGGGAGAAAGAAACAGGTTCTGTGTAAAATAAGAATTGGTTCAAGACTTAAAAAAAGAGATGAGAGAAGATGGCACCTATAAAAAATAAGTTATAAATCAAATTCAAAGCTGGAGTTTTCAATACATGGGATAGATATTGTATTACCATTTGGACATCTTGATCATGCTCATTTTCTCTGCCAGTAAAAGAATGAAAAGTAAGGAAAAACATCATTGCAACAGGCATCAGTGGAAAATTCCCAAACGTGAAACAAGAGCAGACAGATTCAAGTAGTAAATCATCAGATTTATTAGGGACAAAAATATACACACACTCAGGATACGCAGAGAGAAAACAACCCTCCACAAAGCAGAAATAAAAACATGGCCTCTCTTTGAAAACTGGCAGTTTTAAAGTCTTCAAAAAGTCTTTCTTCCCTAATTTCAGGATGGTCTGTTTGAGGAAAAGCAGGATCGTGTATTAACTCAAAACTGCTGGACAATCAAGTTTCTGAACTTATTGAGTCTGTCCATTAGCAACAGATTTTACTCTGGGAGAAAAATGCTCCTAATTCTATTTTTAAACTGCCAGATTTCTGTCTCAAATCAAGAGGGTAAGGAAGAAGCAAGAAAGAGAAGGAGAAGGAGGAGGAGGAGGAGGAGGAGGAGGAGGAGGAGGAGGAGGAGGAGGAGGAGAAGGAGAAGAAGAAGAAGAAGAAGAAGAAGAAGAAGAAGAAGAAGAAGAAGAAGAAGAAGAAGAAGAAGAAGAAGAAGAAGAAGAAGAAGAAGAAGAAGAAGAAGAAGAAGAAGAAACAGCAACAGCTTGGAAATTCATCACCTTTGTTACCAAGTCATAGATCATCCCCCTATCTGCCTTCTGGTAGGAAATCTGGTAACTCACAATCTCTTGGTTCCAGTAATAAACTTTTCCTGAAGGTTACCCATGATGGTTACAAATGAAACAAGACTATTGGGCAGAAGTACAGATGGTTTCTGTTTTATTTTTAAGAAACCAGAGGACGCTACTATACCACTCCTGGGAATATACCCAGAGGATTCCCTGGCATGTAATAAGGACACATGCTCCACTATGTTCATAGCAGCCTTATTTATTATAGCCAGAAGCTGGAAAGAACACAGATGTCTGTCAATGCAGGAATGGATACAGAAAATGTGGTATATTTGCACAATGGACTACTACTCAGCAATTAAAAACAATGAATTCATGAAATATTTAGGCAAATGGTTAGAACTGGAAAATATCATCCTAAGTGAGGTAAACCAATCACAAAAGAATATACATGGAATGCAATCACTGATAAGTGGATATTAATTAACTCAGAAGCTCTGAATACCCAAGACACAAGTAGCATATCAAATGACTCCCATGAAGAAGTAAGGAGAGGGCCCTGATCCTGGAAATGCCTGATCCAGCATTGTAGGGGAGTACCAGGACAGAGAAAAAGGAGGGAGGTGATTGGAGTATTGGTGTAGAGAAGGCTTATGGGACATATGGGGAGGGGAGAACTGGGAAAGGGGAAAGTGTTTTGGATTGTAAACAAAGAATTTAGAAAAGGAAACAGTTGTTTCTCTAGTATTTTTGCCCACTGATGTTTACATACAGCATAGCTTCTTGGTATGCTGCAGAGATTCTGGATATGACTAGCAGAGATTTTAGCACAGTCAACTCCCTACTTGCCTCACTTGGTGGCTAACCTTGCACAGTTCATTCACTGGGCAATGATATATTTTGGTCCTCAAAACAATCTTTCTACTTATTTCTTTCTAAGTTACTAAAAATTTCTCATTTCTGGACTCAGGCTTCAGCTTAGGTATTTATCCACTTTCTTGTCTGATTCACTTTCTATCCCAACTATTTTATGTCAAAATCAATCTACTTTGCTGGTCATCTGGCTACCACTTCAATCTATTCTGTATGATAAATAACTCTTGGAATGGAGAGATTGATATCATGTTAACGTAAAATTTTTCACTACTGACAGGAAGCCAGTGCTAAAGATTTTCAATATGTCATCTTCCTTGTAATACAGCTAATAAAACAGTGCTTGACCTAATATGTTTAATCAGACTTTAGTGGCTGACAGCCTTTGGTATCAATGTCAGAATCATTTCTCAGAGATAGTCTCTTAGTATTTCTTCAAACTGGAAAACTGGCTTTCCTATTTTTTCCTCTGCAGGGACAATAGAAATGTTGGATGTTATACAATTAGGTGAAAATCAACTATTTTTCACCTATTATTGTAATTTGACATACATCTAGGAAACCACTCTAATCTATGGAAAATAATGAAGTATAAATTTTTTCTATTTGTGAAATTCTTTACATTTTAATCATTCCTCCAAATCTTTCTGTTTTAATAATGATTATACTTACATCATTTTTTACCTTGATTTTAATAGTAAACAGGAGAAAAATAAATTACTTTCTAAATTAGTATAAGAAGTAATCTTCAAACTTATGAATTATTAGAAAGGGAGAGAAAAGGAAAAGAAAAAATTAAATACATAATTCAGAATGATAATAAAAAACTACAATACAAGCTCATTCAAATTAGATGGCTTTGAGACTTTTATGACAGACATACTAAAATTAATTTTAGTTATAGTCAACACAAAAGACTCTGGAAACAAACCTAGACATGACAACTAGAGATTCTGAGAGATGTGGAGAGATATATATATAAAATTTATGTAGTAACCATGTGAAACAAGACCATCTATATATAAGATGAGGGCCTGGGTATACTCAGAAATGGAATTGTTTTCTTGTTGTTGTTGTTGTGGTGGTGGTGGTGGTGGTGGTGATGGTGGGGGTGGTTTGCTTAAATATGCACAATTTGATTTTCATAATTCCAACAGATTATATTTATCCTAGCAAAGAAAAAAAATTGAGTCGCCATTTGCATCAGTAAGCCAGTGGCTCCACAGCCTTCTGTGCACAGCCCTCCAGGAGAGAGTGATCTCCTAGCAGTGCTTCCACTTCTGAGCATGGAGGTGTGATCTCCACTTTCTCTCCAATATCTCTTTGGAGGGGAGCAGCTAGGAAGGCATAGGGCATATGATTAGAGGAGCAGCTGGGACAGGAGCCTTCTGGTCACCACTTGCATCAGGCTGCTCTACAGCCTTCTGTGCACAGCTAACCAGGAGAGAGTGATCTCCCAAAAGTGCTTTCACTTCTGAGCATGGAGGTGAGATCTCCATTTTCTCTCCAGTATCTCTCTGAAGGGAAATAGCTGGGAGCACACAGGGCATATGATCAGTGGAGCAGCAGGGAGAGGAGCCTTCCAATCTCCATTTGCACCAGGGAGCCAGGAGGTTCCATAGCCTTCTGTGTACAGCCCTCCAGGAGAGAGTGATCTCCCACAGTGCCTCCACTTCTGAGAGCAGAGGTAAGTTCTCCACTTTCTCTCCAATATCTCTCTGGAGGGAAACAACTAGGAGCTCACAGGGAATATGATCAATGGAGCTGCCGAGACAGTAGCCAATAGAGAGAAGAAAGAATTTCAGATGCTGAAGAAAGCATAGAAAACATTGACTCAACAGTCATCGAAAATGCAAAATGCAAAAACTCCCCACTCAAAACATTCAGGAAATCCAGGAAAAAATGAGAAGACCAAATCTAAGGATTACAGATATAGAAGAGAGCAAAGATTTACAACTTAAAGGGCCAATAAATATCTTCAACAAAATTATAGAAAAAAAACTTCCTTAACCTAAAGAAAGAGATGCCCATGAATATCCAAGAAGCCAATTGTACTCTGAACAGAATGGGCCAGAAATGAAATTCCTCTTAGAACATAATAATCAAAACACCAAATGCACTAAACAAAGACTATTAAAAGCAGTAAGAGGAAAAGGTCAAGCAACTTATAAAGGCAGACCTATCAAAATTATGTCAGACTTCTCACCAAAGACAATGAATGCTAGAAGATCCTGGGCAAATGTCATACAGACCCTAAAAGAATAGAGAGTAGTATGCCAAGCCAGACTAATATACCCAGCAAAACTCTCAATCACCATAGATGGAAAAACCAAGATATTCCATGACAAAACCAAATTTACACAATATCTTTCCACAAATCTAGCCCTACAAAAGATAATATATGAAAAATGTCAATACAAAGAGGGAATCTACACCTTAGAAAAAGCAAGAAAATAATCTTCTTTCAAGAAATCCAAAAGAAGATAACCATACAAACATAAAAATAATATCAAATATAACAGGAAGAAAAAAATCACTATTCCTTAATATCTCTTAACATCAGTGGTCTCAGTTCCACAATAAAAAGACATAGACTAACAGATTTGATGCACAAATAGTACCAAGCATTTGCGGCATATAGGTAATACACCTCATTGTCCAAGACAAATACTACCTCAGATTAAAAGGTGTGAAAACAATTTTCCAAGCAAATGGTCCCAGGAAACAAGCTGGAGCAGCCATTCCAGTATTGGATAAAAGTGACTTTCAACCAAAAGTCATCAAAAAAGACACTAAAGGATACTTCATACTCATCAAAGAAAACAACAGCCAAGAAGAACTCTCAAATGTAAGGGCACCTACATTCATAAAAGAAACTTTACTAAAGCTGAAAGCACACATTACACAAAACAAAATAATTGTGGGTGACTTCTATACCTGACTTTCATCAATGGGATTAGGGAAACACAAACTAAACAGAGATACAGTGGAACTAACAGAAGTTATGGAACAAATGGTTTTAACAGATATCTATAGAACATTTCATCCTAAATCAAAAGACAATACCTTCTTCTCAGTACCTCATGCTACCTTCTCCAAAACTGAGCATATAATTGGTCATAAAACAAACCTCAACAGATATGAAATTTAAATAATCCCATACCTCCTATCAGATTACTACTACTGATTAAAACTCGTCTTGAATAGCAACAAAAACAACAGAGATCTCACATACACATGGAAGCTGAACAATGCCCTACTCAATGATACCTTGGTCAAGGAAGAAAAAAGGAAAGAAATCAAAGACTTTAGAAATTAATGAACAGGAAGGTACAACATACCCAAATTTATGGGACACACTAAAAATGGTGCTAAGAGGAAAACTCATAACTCTAAGTGTCTCTAAAAAAAAAAAAAAAAAAAATTGGAGACAGGATATACTAGCACAACTAAAAGCTCTAGAACAGAGAGAAGATAATTCTTCTAAACAGGAATTCAAGGCCCATACCTAAACATAGTAAAAGCAATATACAGCAAACAAATAGCCAACAACAAAATAAATGAAGAGAAACTTGAAGCAATCCCACAAACAAGGGATTAATCTTACTAGACAAGGCTGCCTTCTTTTTCCATATTTAATCAATATAATACTTGAAGTTCTACCTAGAGCAATAAGACAACAAAAGTAGGTTAAAGGGATACAGATTGGAAAGGAAGAAATCCTATCACTATTTGCAGATGATATGATAGTATACTTATGGAACCCCAAAGCTCCTCAAGACACCAGAGAACTACTACAACTGATAAACAACTTCAGCAAAGAGGCTGGATATATAAGCCAAACAAATTAGTAGCCTTCCTATACTCAAAAGATAAACAGGATGAGAAAGAAATTATGGAAAAAAAACCCTTCACAATAGTCCCAAACAATATAAAGTATGGTGGTGTGACTCTAACCAAACAAGTGAAAGATCTGTATGATAAGAACTTCCTAAGTTGACAAGAAAAAAGAACTTCTTGAAAAGAAAAAAGAGATCAAAGTTCTCAGAAAATGTAAAGAACACCCATGCTTGTGGATTGGCAGGATTTATATAATAAAAATGACCACCTCACCAAAAACAATTTACAGATTCAATGCAATCCCCATCAAAATTCCAACTCAATTCTTCATAAAGTTAAAAAGAGCAATTCTCATATTCATCTGGAACAATCACAAAAACAGGATAGCTAAAACAATTCTCAACTATAAAAGAGCTTCTTGGTGCATCAGTATCCTGGTCCTCAAGTAGTACTACAGAGCAATAGTGATAAAAACTGCTTGGTATTGGTAAAGTGACAGGCAGGTAGACCAATGGAATAGAATAGAAGACCCAGAAATGAACCCTCACACCTATGGTCCCTTGATTTTTGACAAAGGAGCTAAAACCATCCAGTAGATAAAAGATAGCATTTTCAAAAAATGGTGCTGGTTCAACAGGTGGGTAGCATGTGGAAGAATGCAAATCGATCCATTCTTAGCTCCTTGTATTAAGCTCAAGTCCAAGTGGATCAAGGACCACCACATATAACCAGACACATTGAATCTAATAGAAAAGAAAGTGGGGAAGAGCCTTGAGCAAATGGGCACAGGGGAATTTTCCTGAAGAGAACACTAATAGCTTATGCTCTAAGATCAAGAATTGAAAAATGGGACCTCATAAAATAACAAAGTTTCAGTAAGGAAAAGGACACTGTCAATAGGACAAAGTAGCAAGCAGCAATTTGAAAATTATCTTTACTAACTCTACATCCAACAGAGTGCAAATACCCAATATATACAAAGAACTCGAGAAATTAGACTTGAGCGAACTAAATAACCCTATTAAAAATGGGGTACAGAACTAAACAAAGAATTTTCAACTGAGGAATATCAAATGGCTGAGAAGCACCTAAAGAAATGTTCACCACTCTTAGTTATTGAGAAAATGCAAGTCAAAAAACCCCTGAGATTTCACCTCATACCAGTCAGAATGGCTAAAATAAAAATACTCAGGAGAGAGCAGGTACTGGTGAGGATATGGAAGAAGAGGAACACTCATCGACTTCTGGTGGGACTCCAAGCTGGTACAACCACTCTGGAAATCAGTTTGGTGGTTACTCAGAAAATTGGGCATAATACTACTGGAGGACCCTGCTATTACCACTCCTGGGAATATACCCAGATGATTATCCAGCATTTAATAAGGACACATGCTCCACTATGTTCATAGCAGCCTTATTTCAAATAACCAGAAGCTGGAAAGAGCCTAGATGTCCCTCAACAGAGGAATGAATACAGAAAATGTTGTACATTCACACAATGAAATACTACTCAGCTATTAAAAACAATGAATTCTTAAAATTCTTAAGCAAATGTATGGAACTAGAAAATATCATCCCAAGTGGGGTAACCCAATCACAAAAGAACACACATGTAATGTACTCACTGATAAGTGGATATTAGCCCAGAAGCTTGAAATACCCGAGATACAATTCACAGACCAAATGAAGCTCAAGAAGAAGGAAGAACAAAGTATGGATACTCTGTTCCTTCTTAGAAGGGGGAAGAATATACTTACAGGAAGAGATACAGATACAAAGGGTGGAAGAGAGACTGAAGGAAAGACCATCTAGAGACTGCCCCTCCTAGGTGTTCATCCCATATACAGTTACAAATCCCAGACACTATTGTGGATGCCAAGTGCTTGCTGACAGGAGCCTGATATAGCTGTCTCCTGGGAGGCTCTACCAGTGCATGAAAAATACAGAGGGGGACACTCTCTTGTATTCTTTTTCTGAAAAAAGGAATTGCAGAAGATCTCAGAAAATGGAAAGATCCCCCATGCTTGTGGATTGGTAGGATTTATTTAATAAAAATGTCCACTTTGCCAAAAGAAATCTACAGATTCAATACAAAATATAAAGTATGTTAATTTATAAATAAAGTTGAAAAACATAAAGTATGTTACTCTCTTATTAATATACAAGCATAAACATTACTTTTACATAACAACAGTAAAATAAAATTAAAATCAAAATATTTGCATTTATATATCATCAAAATAATAAAATGCACATTTTATGCTATAAGATTTGTGTTATACATATAAAACATTGTTAAAAGAACTTATGAAAAATATTAATGAAAGGCTATCTGTGTTCAGTCACAGAAACACTTATTAATATGATGTTTTCTGACCTAATTTACATAATCTACCAAAAACAGAGCTACAGTTTCTAAATTTTCATTTTATGAAAATTACCCACTTATAATTTATACAGTATTGCGAGAAATTCATGATAAGAGGAGCAAGAGAAATGGATGATGAGGGAAGGTGGACAAAGGATTGGGAGAAAAAGAGGAAATAGTAACTGTGGTCAGGATATAAAGCAAATAATAATTTTTTTAAAAAAAATAGTTTTATTTGTTCCTGTATTTCTAATTTACCATAAAGCAGGAATTATCAAATGAGTGTCTTGCTAGTATCTGAACTGACATACCGGTGAACTGACTGGGATTGTGATTCGTGAATTACCTACACATATGTGATTATCTTTTTATAAATAGTGAAAGTAAATATAATAGGGAAGGAAATTCTTTCAATCAATGCATCAGGGAGATGACTCTGAGGTTAAAGCTGTTAGTGTAGAAGCATGAAGAGCTGAGTTCAGATCCCCAGAATTAATATAAGATGCTAGGCATGAGGACACATGCCTATAATTCATATACTGAAAACAGAAACAGAAGAATTCCAGGACCTCACTAGCCATCTGGTTTATCCCTTTCATAACCCTGGATTCTGCCAAGACATTACTCAGATGGAGGCAGTGACTGGTAAAGACATCTGACACAGCCTTTGGCATATGACCACAAACAAGAATGTGCCCTTACACACATGTACAAACACACACACACACACACACACACACACATTACTACCTGAGGACCTAGCTACACCACTCCTGGGCATATGCCCAAAAGATTCTCCAATGAATAATAAGGACACTTGTTCCATTATGTTCATAGCAGCCTTATTTATAATAGCCAGAAGCTAGAAAGAGCCCACATGTTTCTCAACAGAGGAATGGATACAGAAAATGGAGTACTACTCAGCTACTAAAAACTATGACTTCATGAAATTCTTAGGCAAATGGAAGAAATTAGAAGATAACATCCTGAGTGAGGTAACCCCATCACTAAAGAACACACACCGGTATGTACTCACTGATAAGTGAATATTAGCCCAATAGCTCCAAATACCCAAGATACAATTCACAGACCAAATGAAGCTCAAGAAGAAGGAAGACCAAAGTGTGTGTGCTTTGGTCCTTCTTAGGAGGGGGAACAAAATAGCCATGGGAGGAGATACACAGACAAAGTGTGGATGCTTCAGTACTTCTTAAAAGGGGGAACAAATGCTCACAGGAGCAAATATAGAGACAAAGTGTGGAGCAGACACTGAAGGAAATGCCATCCAGAGACTGCCCTACTTGGGGCTCCATCCCATATGCACTCACCAAACACAGACACTATTGTAGATGCCAAGAAGTACCTGCTGACAGGAGCCTGATATGGTTGTCTCCTGAGAGCCTCTTCCAGAACCTGACATAATATAGAGGTGGTTGCTAGCAGCTAGCAATTGAACTGATCACGGGGTCCCCATTTGAGGAGTTAGAGAAAGGACCGACAGAGCTGAAGGGGTTTGTAATCCCCATAGGAAGAACAACAATATCAACTGACCAGACATGAACAGAGCTCCCAGGGACTATACCACCAACCAAGGAGTACACATTGAGGGACCCATGGCCCCAGCCTTATATATAGCAGATGATGGACTTGTTGGGCATCAATGGGAGAGGATGCCATTGGTCCAGTGAAGGCTCGATGTACCAGTGTAGCGAAATATGAGGTTGAGTAGGTCAGAGTGGATAGGTGGGTGGGGTCATATTCTAATAGAATCAGGAGGAGGGAGATGAGGCAGGGGATTTCAAGGGGGGCAATCAGGAAATGTAAATAAATAAAATATCTAATAAAAATATTACTAAGCATAGAAAAAAAGTGGTGCTTGATGACAGAAACCAGATGTAGCTCTGGGAGGTTGTGCAGATGCAAATGCATCTGTCAAATGCAGATGTAGATGCTCCCAGCTGGTGCAAGAATTGGGGGAGTAGAGGGGAAGTACAACTACATAGAAAGAACAATGTGGGTTGGCCAGACCACCAAGTGCTCCCAGGGACTATGCTACCAACTCAGGACTGTAGAGGGAGTGATCCATGTCTTCAGATACATATGTAGGAGAGAATGGCCTTGCCCAACATCAGTGGGAGGGGAGGCTCTTGGTCCTGTTGAAGTTTTATGCCCCAGCATAAAGGGATGATGGGGCTGTGGGGCAAGAGTGGATAGATCGCACCCTCATTGAGGCAAAGTAGAGTAGGGACAGGACAGATGGAATGGTGTTTGTGGAGGGGAAACAGGGAATGGTGATATCATTTGAGATGTAAATGAATGGAATGATTAATACAAATAATAATAAATGATAGAAAACTAATGGAGAAGAAGTCAAAGATGATCTTTGATAATCTCATACCCTGCTCTCTCTTTCTACCTTATTTTCTTCCTTTAACGTGGCAAGATTCACAAGCCTGCTACCTTGCCTTCTCTATCATGATGGACTTGTATGCATTTTTTTTAAATAATTAGAATTGTATGCAAAGCAAACTCTTTCTCCCATGGGCCTTTCTGCCAATATACAAACAGGAAAGTAATTAAGGCATGGGCCAATGTTACAAGCTTAAGAAATTCTTTTCTTATAAATCCCAAGGAAAACAATGGTAGATCATTAATAAGTTTACTTTAGGCATACTCTGTAGCCATGTGATTCACTGTTACATTTTTATTAAAATTCTCACTGATTATAGTTTACCTGTTAGTGCCAAACCCACAGAAAGCACTCAATAAGGTTTTGACAAAACAATTAATAATTTTAAAGCTAAATAATTGGTCCCTAAATAGAAGGTTGAGCTTTGCATCTCCCAAATGCAAACATGATATGTTTACCCAAGTATTAGTCGTGCAAGGTGTCACAGAAAATTGCTCTGCAATCCCATTTTCAAGAAATAAAAGTCTAAATTCCACTGTACAATAGGTTGGTTGCCACAGCAACACTGTTTGCATTTGCATCATCATGTGCTTCTATTCTCAATCCCATAAATAATTTTGAATGTTCTTTCTCCTTCTAGGGATTCTGCCTACTCTCAGCCCCTCATGGCTCTCTGCTTCAATCCTTAGATTAAGAATTTACATATAATGTTTTAAATGATTTACTAGCCACGAGTTTTAAAGACCTTACACATTAAAAGATAATGTACAAATTTCCAATCCTTTATTTTTAAAGTATTGTATCATGGTACATTTTTTATTATAAAGTGAACTTTTATATCCCTAAATTTATTTTCTGTACATCACAGTTTTGACTGTAAATGTACTAATTAAACATTGTATCCTAGATATTAGTAGAGAAATTTTAGATTTTTTAGTCCCCAAATAATTGAATTTGTCACAAATAATTTGAAGTAATTTTTATTTTAAAAATTATATATTTTATCACTGAGATTAATTTTGTAATGCCAAATATTTACGTAATGCATTCTGATTTCCCTTTCTTCACATTGTCTCTCATTGCCCTCCTATATCCCTCAAGATTTTCATCTCCAAGTCTTTTGCCTACATTCATGTCTTTTGGTTTGTTGTATGAACTGTGGGTATAATCAAGGTCATTCATGTGGCTTCTGATATAGCGTTAAGTATTATGTGATGATGAGTTTATTATTAGTGGGTACCCAACTGAAGGAAGAATAATTTAACTTCTCTCAGCACCCATTAGACAACTAACAGTTTCCCAAGAGCAAGGGGTAAGATCCTGTAAGCCCTCCTCCACTTATCACTATTTCTCTACCTTGTGAATTGAGTTCATGATTACAATAGCTGTGTCATACCAAAAAGACAATATTTTTCACCCCTCTATCTTTAATCAAAGCTTATATTCTTTTTATCTCCCTTTTTCTAATGTTCTCTGAGCCATGGAGTTGAGTGGTATAGACATCTGATTTAGGTTAGCTGTTCTCATAAAAGTGAAACTCTGTAGATCAAAGCTGAGAGAAGAATTTTTGTATGAGTAGAGACATAGAAGGCTATTGAAAGTCACGTTTACATATCAAAACACAGTAGTAACTTTCCCAATCAGGTTTGTGTCCAACCTGGTTATGTATTTTTGACTATTTCTATAGTACTAGATATAAGGTTTATCACGAAGAATAGGTTTCATGTCTAGTTACAGAATAGTTGGTTATTTCCATAGAAATCTGCCATAGTTTCTACATTAGTATTTTAATAAGGAATTGTGCTTATTTCTATGTCCAGCAATTATACTCTAACACTTTAAAGAAAACATCTTATGAGTCATATTGATATTATGATCTCATGTCATGTTGATATTATGATTTTCTAAAATATTCCAAATTGTTATTTCCTATCTTTAGGCATTACCTGCCATCTCTCTCCCAGGAAATTTTTCTTAACTTCTTAAGTATACCAACTTGGAAGCATGAACCTCTGCCTTTGATCTTTTGTAGTTTAACATATGACACCATGGAATTAAACCAACCCAGAGCATATATCCAAGAGGCTTAGCATTTGCAAAAACATATGTTCTCTTTCTTTCAATCTTTGAAATGAGAATCTATATATACCATATTCCCACCAAAGGTTGTGGATCCAAGAATACACCCCCATCCTACCACTCCTAGCCTTCATTTTTTTTTTCTAAATTGAATGTTTACATTCCAAACGCTTTCCCCTTCCCCAGTTACCCCTACCCCATATGTACCATAAGCCTTCTCTACACCCATTCTCCAATCACCTCCCTCCTTTTTTCTCTGTCCTGGTACTTTCCTACAATGATGGATCAGTCTTTTCCAGGATCAGGGCCCTCTCCTTACTTCTTCATGGAAGTCATTTGATATGCTACTTGTGTCTTGGGTATTCATAGCTTCTGGGCTAGTTAATATCCACTTATCAGTGATTGCATTCCATATATATTCTTTTGTAATTGGGTTACCTCACTTAGGATGATACTTTCCAATTCTAACCATTTGCCTACAAATTTTATGAATTCATTGTTTTTCATTGCTGAGTAGTATTCCATTGTGTAAATATACCACATTTTCTGTATCCATTCCTCCATTGAGGGACATCTGGGTTCTTTCCAGCTTCTAGCTATTATAAATAAGGCTGCTATGAACATAGTGGAGCATGTATCCTTATTGCATGCCAGGGAATCTTCTGTGTATATGCCCAGGAGTGGTATAGCAGGATCCTCCAGAAGTGTCACGTTCAGTTTTCTGAGAAACCACCAGACTGATTTCCACAGTGGTTGTACCATCTTGCAATCTCACCAGCAGTGGAGGAGTGTTCCTCTTTCTCCACATCCTTGCCAACAACTGCTGTCTCCTGAATTTTTAACATTACCCATTCTGACTGGTATGAGGTGAAATCTCAGGGTTGTTTTTATTTGCATCTCCCTAATGACTAATGATGTTGAGCATTTCTTAAAGTGCTTCTCAGCCATCCAAATTTCTTCAGGTGAAAATTCTTTGTTTAGATCTGCACCCCATTTCTTAATAGGGTTTTTGGTTCCCTGGAGTCTAACTTCTTGAGTTCTTGTTTATATTGGACATTAGCCCTCTATCAGATGTAAGGTTGGTGAAGATTTTTTCCCAGTTTGTTGGTTGCCATTTTGTCCTTTTGACAGTGTTCTTTGCCTTACAGAAACTTTGTAATTTTATGAGGTCCCGTTTGTCAATTCTTGATCTTAGAGCATAAGCTATTGGTGTTCTGTTCAGGAACTTTCCCCCTGTGCCCATGTCCTCAAGGGTTTTCCCCAGTTTCTTTTCTATTAATTTCAGTGTGTCTGGCTTTACATGGAGGTCCTTGATCCACTTGGAGTTGAGCTTATTACAAGAAGACAAGGATGGATCAATTCTCAATCTTCTGCATCTAGACTTCATTCTTATTGCTCTTTTCTTTTGCTTTGGAATGCTGTGAACAATAAGATTGTTTGCTATAATATAACCTTAAATTTTGTTTGTAGTACAATATTTGATATAACATTGCATTGAACATATATAATATAATATTATATTGAAAAAATTTAAAAAGTACTTAAATCCATAATTAAAGGTGTGTGTCTGTGTGTATGTGTGTTATAACATTTTGAAACAACAAAGATATTTTGTCAAACACTCCCTGCTTCAAACAGAGTATAGTTTTACAAGTTTGAGTAAAAGGGAGAATCTGCATTGTGAAGCAATAAGAATGAACTAACACATACCATTATGTAGATGACTTCAGAAGAAAACGATCATATAATCCTGAGAAATTCCTTGTCATACAACATAATAACAATATCTGTTATTATAAGCATGATTATATAAGTTAGCTTGGAGTAAAAATTATTTATGTGATACATGCTAGACATGAAGATTTTTCTAGATGCAATAAAAGAAAGAAAGAAAAAAGAAAGAAAGAAAGAAAGAAAGAAAGAAAGAAAGAAAGAAAGAAAGAAAGAAAGAAAGAAAAGAGGGAGAGATGGGGAAGGAAGGAGGAAGGGAGGAAGGGAGGAAGAGAGAGAGAGAGAGAGAGAGAGAGAGAGAGAGAGAGAGAGAGAGACCCAAACTAGACATCAGAAAATTATCATCAAAGATTTATATGAGACAGGTAATGATACATCCTCACTAAAAACAAATGACCCTTTTAAAGTCACAGTTAAGAAATGAAAAATACATTGACTGTATCCTAGGTATAACTGTTTTGAACCTTGTGTTTTCCTTCAAATTTACATGCACACAAAGGAAAATGCAAGGAGCATTAGTACATTCTGGTATACTTTACAGAAATATTATAAAAGAAAGCAAATGTAGTTCGTTTAATTCTTGCTTAAACCAGAATAGAAATGTAATGAACTTTGCAGCTAAATATCTAAAAAATAATATATTAATTAGTATTATGTTTTTATAGAAAACAAATTGTGTTTATCTCTGTGTTAAAAATACAATCATTATTTTTTGTTTTGCCTTGTGAATTAGGATAATATAGAAAAGGCAGACTCTAGAACTTCTGAATAAATGAAATAAAAAGAGTCTTCTGGGGAGGTTTTAGGGGATCTTTGTGATCTTAATAGAGTAAAGACCTCTATGTGAAAACTGAAGGGCCAGTCCTCATGAGGATCTACTCATGTGTGTGTGTGTGTGTGTGTGTGTGTGTGTGCATGTTTACTATTTCTTTTTTATAAGATATTTTCTTTATTTACATTTCCAATTCTATCCTCCTTTCTGGTGTTCCCTCTAGACCTACTCTTTTATATCCAACCTATTAGCTGTTATTATGAACAAGAAGACTCCACAAACTGAGGAGTACATAAAGCATAAAATTGCAAAAAAGTTTATATATATATATACATACATATATATATATATATATATATATATATATATATATGAAGAGAGAGATAGCTGACAGATGGATAGAGAGAGAAAGAGAGGAGAGATAGGAATGGAGATATGTACAACCACTATGGAAATCAGATGGCGGTTCCTCAGAAAACTGGACATGACACTTCTGAAGGACCCTGCTATACCTCTGCTGGGCATATACCCAGAGTATTCTCCAGCATGGAATAAAAACATATGCTCCACTATGTTCATTGCAGCCTTATTTATAATAGTCAGAAGCTGGAAAGAACCCAGATGTCCCTCAGTGGAGGAAAGGACACAGAAAATGTGGTATATTTACACAATGGAATACTACTCAGCAATTAAAAACAATGAATTCATGAATTTTTTAGGCAAATGGTTGGAACTGGAAAATATCATCCTAAGCGAGGTAACCCAATCACAAAAGAATAGACATGGAATGCAATCATTTAAAAGTGGATATTAATTATCCCAGAAGCTCTTAATTCTGAAGATACAATTAGCATAACAAATGACTCCCCTGAAGAAGGAAGAAGAAGGCCCTGATCCTGGAAAGGCTTGATCCAGCATTGTAGAGGAGTACCAGGACAGAGAAAAGGAAGGTGAATATTAGGAGAATGGGTGGAGAGAAGAGGACTTATGGGACATATGGAGAGGAGGGAACTGAGAAAGGGGAAAACATTTGGAATGTAAACAAAGAATATAGAAAAAAATATATATACAAAAAAAGGAATGGAGATATGAATTTGTCACCATGTTGATAACTTTCTACCAAAATGTTCAGTTTCCATCATCATCACCTTCAGTTTCTCCAAGTTTATTTCCCAGTTATTTCCTAAGGGCCTTCTTTCTAGGAGTAAGAATAAGTGCTTTGAATTATCATTTTGTCCTTCATATTATTGATACAGCCAACATTTATAAAAGTTTATTTATTTTAATCTCTATACATATATGCTGTTTTTTTCAGCTGTTTTCTCTTCAGTATATAATTTTTTGTAGACTTATATTTTTCAAAACCTACTTTTAATGTGTATTTAAATGCTTTAGCCCCTTTCTAGCCAGCCATCCTCCAGAAGTACTAGAATGGAAAGATAAATAGGGCAAAGAAGGGTGCGGACCTGTTTATTAATAGTTATTTGGAGTGAATTGAATCTATGTTGTCAAGATATCAGCAGTTTAGTCCACATGAATCTTCAGTGTTAGCTGGGTACACTTTCAAACACTTCTCATGAATCAGCAATAGCAGTTCCATCCAGAAGAAACTGAAAATCTCTACCACTCAATCTGAGAGTGTGGAAGTGCAAGAATCCACTTCCTAAACACCACTAGAAATTTTTTGATGTGTTTCTTTCTGTGTAGTCACAAAAAATTGGTGACCAGCAAAGAGTGGCAAGGTAAACCAATTCCACACAGAATCGTCCAGGACCTGTTGTGTTATATTTATACCCTTTCAAACATTACGTGTTGTCTCAAGTATCAGCTTCAAGCAAAACATCACATGTTCTTTTCCAGCCTACTTCCAGGGAAACACTAATGTGTCTGTTCTAAGCAAAATGCCCTTCCACGTGTTTGTCTCAGCAAACGCTTCCTCTCATTAGATTTTTTTCATAAAAACATTGTATGATGCAACTGAGTCTCCAAAGAAATTAGAAATTTGCACTTCAATTTTTTTCAGTATAAGTTACATACCTAGCTTTGAACTTAATCTCAGTAACCTGCATGCTATTATTAACTTACAGACTAGGTTGAAATTGAAAAAAAAAAGATTGCTAGGTTTTAATATTACCATTAAATTAAAGTTGAAGAGAACCAAAGTTTTTAAAATGTATTTTACCAGGTAAGGTTGATGGTAAAGTAATCTTGCATCTGTGGCAGGCCCCACACTGAAGGAAATGGGGGCAAAAACTGGACTTGATAGGTTAAACAAAATGAGACCATAATGTTGTATAGGTTAGGTACTGTATATGGAGGGAGATGGAGAAAGAGGATTGGGAATGATCAAAAGACAATGAAAAAACTTTGAAAGGAATAATTAAAACATAGAGACACAGATACTCAGACCCACATGGACTCAGAAACACACACACAGTTTCTATAATACCTCTTTCTTGGGGACATGTATTCCTATTAAATGAAATTTCTTTTTCTTTTCTTTTTTGTTTCAGTTTGGTTTGATTTTGGTTCGTTTGTTTTGGAGGGTGAGGAGCTCATCCTAACATTTCCAGCTTCATTATGGCCTGCAGCTATGTATGCTGCAAAGTTACCTTCTAAATTATTTTTATTTAAGTAGTTAGAGGTTAATTTCCTCTATTTTTTATTCCTTACTGCTAAGATTATCATGAAGGTAGTTATTAATGTCTACCAGTCCTGTTTTTTAAATTCAAATATCATTTTAATCTGATTTTCTACAAGTTCCAAAAATAGAGAGTTATCACTAAATCACTCATTTTCATATATAATTTAGTCATCTTAAAAGAATCACTTTTCTTTACCCATATCTTACCACTATTTAATTCTATAAAATAGAATACAAAGTAAAGAATACCTAATTTTGTATACTGGAAAAATCTTATCCCTTATGTGTATAAAAGGAAAATAAGGCTAGTTTAAATAGCCTTATTCTCTTTTCCATGAGTCTTATAGATTTTCTGTCTTTTTTCACAATATTTGGTTAAATTTTTGGCTAAATTAACATTTAAACAGTTGCATAATTTTACTAGCAGATGATGTTCATCGTTCACCTGCATTTTACTATATGATTTCCTTGATTGTCAAAAGTTTCTGAAACTAACCATCTCAATTATTAGCTTGTTTTCCACTTAGTTATCCAACAATTACTATTGTAAAAATGTGAAGAAAAAAAACTTGCTATAAGTATTTCCAAATTCTCTAGTACAAAGTAATGGATGCAATTCTTTTCACTTCAAGTCTTTTGAGAAGTTCTCAACAGTCATTTGCTAGTTTTTTGAATTTCAGTTTTATCATTTTTGTCATCTTTGAACTATTAAGTTTAAACACTTCTCAGTTTCTTTCATTTATTTTTTTTCTTTTTTTCTTTTTTTATTCGATGTATTCTTTTTTTTAAATTTTTTTTATTCGATATAATTTATTTACATTTCAAATGATTTCCCCTTTTCTAGCCCCCCCACTCCCCAAAAGTCCCATAAGCCCCCTTCTCTTCCCCTGTCCTCCCACCCACCCCTTCCCACTTCCCCGTTCAGGTTTTGCCGAATACTGTTTCACTGAGTCTTTCCAGAACCAGGAGCCACTCCTCCTTTCTTCTTGTACCTCATTTGATGTGTGGATTATGTTTTGGGTATTCCGGTTTTCTAGGTTAATAACCACTTATTAGTGAGTGCATACCATGATTCACCTTTTGAGTCTGGGTTACCTCACTTAGTATGATGTTCTCTAGCTCCATCCATTTGCCTAAGAATTTCATGAATTCATTGTTTCTAATGGCTGAATAGTACTCCATTGTGTAGATATACCACATTTTTTGCATCCACTTCTTTAATTACATTTCAAATGATTTCCCCTTTTCTGGGTCCCCACTCCCCACAAGTCCCATAAGCCCTCTTCCCTCCCCCTGTTCCTCCATCTACTCCTTCCCACTTGCCTGTTCTGGTATTCCCCTATACTGTTGCATTGAGTCTTTCCAGAACCAGGGGCCACTCCTCCATTCTTTTTGGACATCATTTTGTATGTGGATTATTTCTTGGGTATTCCAAGTTTCTAGGTTAATATCCACTTATCAGTGAGTGCATACCATGATTGATCTTTTGAGACTGGGTTACCTCACTTAGTATGATGTTCTCCAGCTCTATCCATTTGTCTACGAATTTCATGAATTCATTGTTTCTAATGGCTAAATAATACTCCATTGTGTAAATATACCACATTTTTTGTATCCATTACTCCCTTGAGGGACACCTGGGTTCTTTCCAGCTTCTGGCTACTACAAATAGGGCTGCTATGAACATGTGTCCTTATTACATGCTGGGGAATCCACTGGGTATATGCCCAGGAGTGGTATAGCAGGGTCCTCCGGAAGTGCCATGCCCAGTTTTCTGAGAACCTCCAGACTGATTTCCAAAGTGGTTGCACCATCTTACAATCCCACCAGCAGTAAAGACTTTCATCTGGATCCTGATAAATATCTTTATAAACACAGTGTGGTACAGATTTGTAATGAAACATAAAATTGGAAAAATAAAAATACAAAATGTACAGTTTAAGAGGGAGAAAATAATCAAAAATGACAGGAGTGGTGACCTCCATGTAAGAGCCCACCCAGCTAAGTTTCCAAAATGTGAAAATTAATTAAAGAAAAGCTTAGAACCAGTTATGGTTGCACATACTTTTAATCCTACCATTCAGGAAGCTGAGGCAGGAATATCTCTGAGTTCCAGGCCATCCTCCTCTACAGATCAAGTTCCAGAACATCCAATCTTAGCCACTAAGAGAAAGTGTTGAAAACAGAAAGCTGGTAGAGATGTATTTGAGCAAAGTGGCCAGATCACTGCTCCAGGAAGAAGCAGAGCTTGGCAGATTTATCAATGTGGTTTTGGTTTTCAAGTTAAGGATAGAAGAAATGGTATGAAATCTTCCTTCACAACTAGGAAAACCAGAGTGGTTAGACTTAAGTCAGGGGTGTCTCTGTATGGAGGCACGGGCAGGACATTGTGTGAAGATATAAAGACAAAGCCTGGATTCCATGGAAAACTGAAGAGGTTAAAAAAAAATCGCAAAACCATGAGATACCAGCCAAGGAAAGCTACGCACAGGGAGTGGAACCAGTCAAAGAAATGGACAAGTGTATTGCTGTCAACAAAGCTGAAAGGAGTTGGAGACCTGAATATTTGACATTAGATATGGAGCTGCAAAGATTGGAGTTTGCCCTGCTGGAATTTGGTCTTGGTTTAGCCGCGTAATTAGAAGCTGTTTCCTCCCTATTGGAATAGCAATGTATTTTTTTTTGTACCATTATATGGTAGAAATATGGTGTGATCTGCTTTTCAATTTTGATTTTACAAGGGTTACAGTAAGGAAATTGTCATTGGTTTCAGAAAGACTTTGAACTTTGTACATTTAAAGAATGATGAAACTGTTTTAGACTATGGGGATATTTGAAGGTTGACTGAATAATTTTTTTTATTTTTATGTTTGGTATTATGGTACGGACACAAGCCTATGGGCAGGAGGAGTGGAATATGGTGGTTTGAATAAGATTCGCTCCCATAGGCTCAAATATTTGAATGCTTATTTGAGTGTCATTAGAATGTATGACCTTATTGGAGATGATATAGCCATCTTTGAGAAAGTGTGTTTCTAGCGGTGGGGTTTGCATTTCAAATGGTCAAGCCAGGCTCATTGTCACTCTTTTCCTGTTGCCTGCTTAACTCTCCTCCTCCAGCATCCTGTCTGTCTGCTGCCTCATTGCCCATCGTAACTATAACAGACTGAACCTGTAAATAAGCCCCAAATGTTTTTCTTTATTAGAGTTGCAGTACTTGTGGGTGTTTGATGCCCTAGTTTAGGGGAATGCTAGGGTGGGAAGATGGGAGTATATGGCTGGGGGAGCAGGGGGGTGGGATGGGGTAGGAGGGTCTCCTAAGGGGAGACCTGGAAAGGGGCAAATATTTGAAACATAAACAAAACAATTTAATAAAAGAGCAGTTGCTGTTCTTACAGTGTCTCTTCACAGCAATGGTAACTTTAACTAAGACGAATTAATTCTGAAAAAAATGTCCTTTCATCTGGTTTTCTATTGGGAATTCTTCAGGTAGTACTTTTGCTAAGAAACAGATTAATCATATCCCCCTTCAGTTGTCAGAATCAACTATTCTTAGGATGAAATGCACATTCCTTGCCATTTGAAATATCATTATTTCTACTCTGCCTACCAGCTCCATTTCATCCCACTAAAGACTTGCATTCTGAGCTCTGGAATAATATGAATGTCTTTTAGCTATCTGAATATATTATATTGTCACTCCACTGTTCTTTAACTTATTATCCTCTATCTCACGATGCTTTTTGCACTCATGTTTATTTTCTCTTCATCAATAGTCTAGTCTTACACTAGACATCACATTTATCTCTAATGCCAAAACACATATACTGTGTCTCAATTTATTAAATTAACCTGTCAATCCATTTAGAATCTAAAATTTAGATAAAGGCTGTGAATTAATTAGTGCTTTTCTACAATTTCTACATAAATGTCTGGATTTGATCGATATTTTCATTTAATTAGTTGGATTCGGTTGGAATCCATAAGGTTTTTCTTATTCACTGTCTCAAAACCAAAAATTCTTGTTTATACTGTGATATTAGGTGCTCTTAAAGAAATAACAAGGATTATGATGAATATTTTATTTCCTGGCCATTGAGGCATAGCATTTATTTTTTTATAGTTTGGGTTAAATTAATGTGAAATACAGTAATAGTAATTCTTTGTGGTACTAAGTAGCCATGTATAGGACACTAATAAGACAGGTATGTTTACTCAAAGAAACAATATAAGCAATATTTATTGGATATTTTATTTATTTACATTTCAATGCTGTCCCTTTCCTGGTTTCCCATCTGGAAATCCCCTATTTCCACCTACGCCTGCTTCTATGAGGGTACTTCCCCACCCATCCACTCTTGCCTCCTCACCCTGGCATTCCCCTACACTGGGGAATCAAGCCTTCCTAGGACCAAGGGCCTCTTCTTCCATTGATGCCTTACAAGGCAATCCTTTGCTACATATGCAGCTGGAGCCATGGGTTGCTCCATGTGTGCTCTTTGATTGGTGGCTTAGTCCCTGGGACTTCTGGGGAGTTTGGTTGGTTGATGTTCTTCCTATAGGGTTGCAACCCTCCTCAGCTACTTCAGTCCTTTCTCTAGCTTCTCCATTGGGGACCCTGTGCTCAGTCCAATGGTTGTCTGTGAGCATCCACTTCTGTACTTGTCAGGCTCTGGCAGAATCTCTATCAGGCTCTTTTCAGAAAGCACTTCATAGCATCTGCAATAGTGTCTGGGTTTGGTGTGTGTGGGTAGAATCCCCAAGTGGGGCAGTCTCTGGATGGTCTGTCCTTTGGTCTCTTTTCCACACTTTGTCTCTGTATTTCCTACCATGAGTATTTTGTTCCCCCTTCTATTTTCAGTTAAAATTTTCTGATTCCAAATAATTTCATCTCCAAGCAAAGAAATAATCATAAGAAGCTTTATTACTTTTCCTGAGCACATGAATATCATATAAAGCAAGTACAGGGAAATAAGTCATGTTTGTTTAATAAGACAGCTACCAAATTATAGTCTCATTCAAATATGATCTAATTACCAAGAGATTACAGAATATGAGACTTCTGGGATGGCTTATAATGTATGTCTTAATCACTGAGAAAATAAAAAAAAAGAATCATGAAGTCCCAGCCTTTAAATGTGCTAGTTATTTCTAACTGCTAATAAAAAGAGAAAATAAGTTGGATAAAATGTTTGAAATTATGCTTTGAATTTCTTTAAGCATCTATTTTATTTGTGTATATGTGTGTGTGTGAGAGAGAGAGAGACAGAGAGACAGAGACAGAGAGAGACAGACAGACACACACACACACACACACACACACACACAGAGAGAGAGAGAGAGAGAGAGAGAGAGAGAGAGAGAGAGAGAGAGAGAGAGAGAGTGAGTTTGTGTGCTCCAAGTCCAAGTGCTGGTGTTTGAGGATGTCAGCATAGGATGCTAAACTCTCCAGGGTGAGAGTTACAGGCATTTGTAAGCCACTTGATTCCCTTACTGGGAATTGAATTTAGTTTCCATGGAAAGAGAGTAAGCATCTTAAAGCTAAATCACCTCTCCAGCCCCAATATTATGTACCTTTAGATTGAAATCTTCTACTAACAAAGTATTAGGATTTATCATTAACCATTTGTATCTCTGTGCATTTGTCTCCCTAACATAAATAGCATATTTCTATGAAATTAATAAGAATTTTACATACAGTACTCCAACGAAAACCTATAAAATCTCAATTAAAGTTCTGTAGTTTGCAGATGGAATTTTTGTATATTCTGTAGTTTTTAAAGCTATTGATTCTTAAAGCTACCTTTATTTCATTGCATTCAAATAGAATTCAGAATTTGTTAGGCCATTATATCCTATTATGAGGATGATTTTGTAGAATGTCTGTGGGCTTCTGCAAAAAATGTGTATTCTTTGTTGATATGTTGGAATATTCTATATTATCTTTTGGGTTCATTTGACTTATGATGCAATCTTTCTTTTTTTTCATTTTTTTTTTGTCCAAGAGGCCTATAACTGAGAGTAGGGTATTGAAGGCATTTGCTCTCACTTTGTTGGAGTTAATCTTTGATTTTTGACCTTAGGTAAATAAAAGTAGACAGCTATGTTTTGTTCATATATGTTAGAAATGACAATATCCCCTTGGAGGATTGTTACTTTGAAGAGTATTAAATGACAATCCATATCTCTTCTGACTAGTTTCGATTGGAATCTGCTTTGTGGAATGTTAGAATAGCTTTGCACGCTTGTTTCTTTTGTTTGCTTGGAATTTCTTGTCCAGACATTAAAGGTGGAGTCTATTATTGCTTACAGTATTTTTCTTGGAAGCACAGTAAACAATGAATCTTGTTCTCTAATTCAATCTGGAAGGATTTGTCTCCTTACCAGGAAATAAAATGATTAATATAAAGAGTTATTACTGAACTATATGTATTGATTCATGCTGTTTTTGTTGCTTTCTTGATTTCTTCTGATTGAATGCTCTGGAATTGTTAATTTTTCCCTATGATGCTATGATTGTGTTAGTATTCATTTCTGTATGTTCTGTACAGCCTGTTATTGAGTAATAATCTTTAGTCTGGTTTTATAATGTAAATTATTTTTCAATTATTATATATATATATATATATATATATATATATATATTATTGCTATGTGTAGCAGTGTGTCTCAGAAGGATTTTTGGAGGTTATATCTGAACTTGGAATGCATTTTTCTATCCCCCCCCTTTGGCTTAAAATATTCAGTCAAATAATCTGCTGTTATTCTGATAGGCCTGACTTTCTAAGTGACTTCATTGTTCTTACAGCCTTTAATGCCCTTTATGTTTCTTCCATAGTCTTACTTATTTGCTATTTTATAGTTCTCTTGAACCCGGATACACCTCTCTTCTCTTTTTTTTAAAATATAACTCAAACAAGTTTATTTAGAATTTTTTTAGCAAGTAATATTAAATATGATAAAAAGTTGTATCAATCTACTAAGAGTTTCACAGTTTTCTTAATTTCTTTCTTTATTGATATATTTTTTATTTACATTTCAAATTATTTCCCCTTTTCTGGGTCCCCACTCCCCGCAAGTCCCATAAGCCTTCTTCCCTCCCCCTTTTCCTCCATCTACCCCTTCCCACTTCCCTGTTCTGGTATTCCCCTATACTCTTGCACTGAGTCTTTCCAGAACCAGGGGCCACTCCTCCATTCTTTTTGCACCTCATTTTTTTTATTCGATATATTTTTTATTTACATTTCAAATGATTTCCCCTTTTCTAGCCCCCCACTCCCTGAAAGTCCCGCAAGCCCCCTTCTCCCCCCCTGTCCTCCCACCCACCCCTTCCCACTTCCCCGTTCTGGTTTTGCCGAATACTGCTTCACTGATTCTTTCCAGAACAAGGGGCCACTCTTCCTTTCTTCTTGTACCTCATTTAATATGTGGATTATGTCTTGGGTATTCAAAGTTTCTAGGCTTATTAGTGAGTGCATACCATGATTGATCTTTTGAGACTGGGTTACCTCACTTAGTATGATGTTCTTCAGCTCCATCCATTTGTCTTAGAATTTCATGAATTCATTGTTTCTAATTGCTGAATAGTACTCCATTGTGTAAATATACCACATTTTTTGTATCCATCCTCCATTGAGGGACACCTGGGTTCTTTCCAACTTCTGGCTACTACAAATAGGGCTGCTATGAACATAGTGGAGCATGTGTCCTTATTGCATGCTGAAGAATACTCTGGGTATATGCCCAGGAGTGGTATAGCAGGGTCCTCAGGAAGTGTCATGCGCAGTTTTCTGAGGAACCACCAGACTGATTTCCAAAGTGGTTATAACATCTTGCAATCCCACCAGCAGTGGAGGAGTGTTCCTCTTTCTCCACATCCTTGCCAACACCTGCTGTCTCCTGAGTTTTTGACCTTAGCCATTCTGACTGGTATGAGGTGAAATCTCAAAGTTGTTTTAATTTGCATTTCCCTAATGATTAATGATGTTAAACTTTTCTTAAGGTGTTTCTCAGCTCTCCGAAGTTCTTCATGTGAAAATTCTTTGTTTAGCTCCATACCCCACTTTTTAATGGGGTTATTTGGTTCTCTGGGTTCTACCTTCTTGAGTTCTTTGTACATATTAGATATTAGCCCTCTGTCGGATTTAGGGTTGGTGAAGATCCTTTTCCAATCTTTTGGTTGACATTTTCTCCTTTTGACTGTGTCCTTTGCCTTACAGAAACTTTGGAGTTTTATGAGTTCCCATTTGTCAATTCTTGATCTTACAGTGTAAGCTATTGGTGTTCTATTCAGGAACTTTTCCCCTGTGCCCATGTCCTCAAGGGTCTTCCCCAGTTTCTTTCCTATTAGTTTCAATGTGTCAGGTTTTATGTGGAGGTCCTTGATCCATTTGGAGTTGAGCTTAGTACAAGGAGATAAGAATGGATTGATTCACATTCTTCTGCATGCTGACATCCAATTGAACCAGCACCATTTGTTGAAAAGACTATTTTTTTCCTACTGGATGTTTTCAGCTCCGTTGTCGAAGATCAAATGACCATAGGTGTGTTGGTTCATTTCTGGGTCTTCAATCCTATTCCATTGATCAGCTTGCCTGACATTTTACCAATAACATGCAGTTTTTATCACTATTGCTCTGTAGTAAAGTTTAAGGTTTTGGATACTGAATTCCCCTGAAGTTCTTTTACTGTTGAGAATAGTTTTAGCTATCCCGGGTTTTTTATTATTCCAGATGAATTTGAGAATTGCTCTTTCTAGCTCTATGAAGAACTGGGTTGGGATTTTTATGGGGATAGCATTCAATCTGTAGATTGCCTTTGGCAAGATGGCCATTTTAACTATATTAATCCTTCCAATCCACGAGCATGGAAGGTTTTTCCATTTTCTGAGATCTTTGATTTTCTTCTTCAGAGATCTGAAGTTCTTGTCATATAGGGCTTGATACTTTATGCTGTTTGTGGCTATTGTAAAGGGTGTCATTTCCCTAATTTCTTTTTCAGTCTGGGTATCCTCTGAGTATATAAAGGCTACTGATTTGCTTGCATTGATTTTGTAGCCAGCCACTTTGCTGAAGTTGTTTATCAGCTGTAGGAGTTCTCTAGTAGAGTTTTTTGGGACACTTAAGTATACTATCATATCATCTGCAAATAGTGATGCTTTGACTTCTTCCTTTCCAATTTGTATCCTTTTGACCACCTCTCTTTAAGGTCAGGAAAATTTTCTTCAATAAGTTTATTGAAAATATTATTTTTCTTTATTATTGAAAATACTTTTCTATTGTATAATATATTCTGATTACGATTTTCCCTCTGCCTATTCCACTCTGTTCCTCCTTATATTTCACCTTCCCTTAATTTTGGCATTCTTCCAATTCTTCTAAGGCAATTATCAAAAATATGAATATTTTCCTAGAGTTCTTTCTCTGGGAAACTCTTACACTTTATGAAATTTGGCTGTCGCATGAGATAACAGTTTTGGAACCCTCTGGACCATAACTTTTACGTGGTGACCCTGAGGAAGGACTTCCCAGAAGATTTCTCTCTGTGATGCTCATCTTTTCTTAATCACAGTTTATTTTTTAACCCCATATGACTATTGTTGGTTGTCCCAGCAAAGAAAGGTTTTGCTTTAGTGTTTCTGTTCTCTTGTTGTTCACAGATGATTCTTCAGCTTCAGCTGACAAAAATCAGAAAACTCTAAGCTCGTCAAGTTACCATAATAGCATCCAGGGCTATAGGTTCTCTCTGCAGTGCCTTTGAAGTCTTGAAGATCTCTCCATGTGGTCTTTTGGTGGGAGAGTCTAGATGGCAGTAAGTTTTGGTAGTAGTAACTAGGAGAGTGCAGAGAAATATGTACAGTGTGTCTCAAGCTATGGGATTATGGTGGAAATTGGGTGTGCTAACCAATGCAGGAAGCACTAATTCCTGTAACAGAGCAAAGGAAGGAATGTACTCAGATTTGTATAAAACTATGGTTACTATGATACCAAAAACAGACAAAGACACTCTGAGAAATACATTAATTGCACAATTTTTCTGGTATCATAGTTGTAATACTCAATAAATTTCTTGCAAACTGAAGTCAAAAATACATCAAAATATTATCCACCATTCATGGTGGATACTTCATAGGTCCTTTTCATTCTAGAGGTGTAGGGATGGTTCAGCATCCACAAATTAATAGATACAATCCATCATATAAATAAACTTAAAGATACAAAATGCATGGATATTTCACTAGATGCAGAATAGGACTGTGACAAATTCAACATCCATTCTATATAAAAACTCTTGAGAATACAAGGGGCTCATGTGAATATAAAGACAGTATATATTAAGACTGCAACTGACATCATGCTAAAGGGAGGAAAGCTGGAAGCATTACCAATAAAATAAAAAAAGAAGAAACAGGTTGCCTACTCTCTATTGCTTGCTCAATATAGTGGTTGGATTTTCAGCTAGAGCTATAAAACAAGAGCAGACAATAAAGTATATACAAATAGAAAAAATATGCACATTATCTTTATTTGTATGTGATATGACTAAATACATAGAAGATTTAATGTCTCCACCAGAAAACCTCTACACCAAATAAAAATATTCAGCAAACTAGTATGATACAAAAATAACACACCAAAATCATTGTAATTCTCATGTAACAATGAAAAACATAATTGAAAAGGTGAGAATATAATCTTATTGGAGTCTTGGAATAACTCTAAGCAAGAAAGTGAAGTATTTATACAATGAAAACTTTTAGACACTGAAGAAAGAAGTTAAAGAAACAGACAGAAGATGGAAAGATCACACATATTCATGAATTAGTAGGGTTAGTGTTGTAAAAAGAACCATCCTAAAAAAAGCAACTTAGGGATGTAAGGTAATCTCAATCAAATTTACAACACAATTCTTCAAAAAAGTAAAAAATAAATTTCATAATTCAAAGATAGATGCAAATGTCCAGTACATACAAGGTAATCTTTCTAATTTTATTCTAGCAAGAAGTACATGACACTAACATGTCTTAGTTCCTGTGACTTTTGAAGTGATAGCACTTCAAATGTAAATCTAGATATTAGTTTGAGTTTAAAAATTTTAAATCCAATTCAAGATGCCAGAACTTCTTATAGATATTGTAGATCAATGAAATGACAAACTAAAGATACTTCATTTTATGGCTTTCTGAAGTAAAGGAGAGCTTATAACTGATGTGAAGGGTAATATACAAAGAACACAAAGCCATGTTAGGATATAACCTTATTTACATGTGGATTTATATATATGCTCTCCATGTTACCTCTCTCTGTGTATATATAGTATTCTTATATGTGTGCATGTGTGTGTATTTGTATATGTATATGGCAAATATTACATTTGCCTTTAATAAGTAGCATATGAGAATACTTTTTCACTATGTAAATATTTTATTTCTTACTTAGTGGGATGGTGCTTTTCAAGACAAGGTTTCTCTGTGTAGTTCTGGTTATTCTCAAATTCAGTAGATCAGGCTGGCCTCCAACTCACAGATATCCTCCTGCCTCTGCCTCCTCATTGCTGGAATCAAAGGTATGTGCTACTACTGCCTGGCAACAAATATTTTATTCCTTAGGATATATTTTAACAACTTTTGATATCTCTCAAACTTTTCTTATCATATGAATTACTTAATGTTAGCCTAATAGCAATTTTCTAATCCTTATTGCTTTGAATTTTTTTTAATATTTTTATTTTCTATATTCTTCGTTTACATTCCAAATGATTTCCCCTTTCCCGGATCCCCCCTCCCCCATATGTCCCATAAACCTTCTCTCCATCCCTTCTCCAATCACCTCCCTCCTTTTTCTCTGTCCTTATATTCCCTTCCAATGCTAGATCAATCCTTTCCTGGATCAGGACCCTCTCCATACTTCTTCATGGGAGTCACTTGTTATGCAATTTATGCCTTTGGTATTCAGGGCTTCTGGGCTAATTAATATCCACTTATCAGAGATTGCATTCCATGTGTATTCTTTTGTGATTGGGTTACCTCACTTAGGATGATATTTTCCAGATCAAACCATTTGCCTAATAATTTTTGTTTCTAATTGCTGAGTAGTATTCCATTGTGTAAATATTCCACATTTTCTGTATCCATTCCTCCTTTGAGGGACATCTGGGTTCTTTCCAGCTTCTGGCTATTATAAATAAGGCTGCTATGAACATAATGGAGCATGTGTCTTTATTGCATGACGGGGAATCCTTTGGGTATATGCCCAGTTTTGAATTTACTAAGTGAAATACTACTGCAGTGAAGAGATTGATATTGACTGATATCTGTATTATGTAACTATTTTACTAATATAATTTTATGTTTTATAGATATTTTTCTGGCATCGTCTAGCAAAATCTTCTTTTGTTTGCCTGCTATGCCATTTTAAGAAACCACCATCATTTTTAAGAACTTACTTCATAAAACCATAAATCTCCCAGGTTTTTATTATGGCTTACCTAACCTATCGTGACACTCTTATGTTCTTAGTTTTATATCATTTTTGTAAACCTACATTGGAAACTTTGACTGACTTCCAATGAGTCATTAAATCTAATTTTAGCTGAAAATTTAATAAAGCATAAACTTGTATGCTAACACTTATAGAAACACACATATATTTATATGTATAAACTCAACTTTAATATGTTGTGAAAAACTTGGGCGCATTGCTATATTTTCAAAAGTCATCAAAAATCAGATGGTTCATTCTATAGTCTCAACTTTATACATATTTCCCTACCTTTCAGAAACAAGCGTGCAATTATCCAAACTTTTCTTTATTTGTTATGTATTTCTACATACATAATTATTAACTCATATTAATAGACAACAAATAGTTGCCTATAGTTCACATTGTCTCTGATTTTCCAATATGTAGTCTAAATATTGATTTTGAATATCACAAATGTTAGTAATTTCCTTCTCCAATTCCACCAAAATAAAACTGTTATCAATATAAGAAATATTTCCATATCTTATGAGTTATATTGTGGTTTTGATATGCTCTCTATACTGTTTAAATTTTATGTTATTTAATCTATCAGTGTATGCTGATTATTCTAAAAATCATGACCTAAAACTAAAATTAAAAAGGTTTATTCTGTCACATGTTTCCACACATTTTCAAAATTATTTCTGAATCATATTTACCTGCTCTTTTATTAGTAATCCACACATACATTAGAACTCCACAGTACATACAGTGCATTTGATCATACTATCTTTTCCATCCTATTCGCAACCCCTTCCTGATCCAACCTCCTCCTGATACTACATCCTTTTTTCTTTCTTCTTCTTCTTCTTCTTCTTCTTCTTCTTCTTCTTCTTCTTCTTCTTCTTCTTCTTCTTCTCTCTCTCTCTCTCTCTCTCTCTCTCTCTCTCTCTCTCTCTCTCCTCTCATTCTTCAGTAGACTGAGTCTAGGATACTGTCTATACTATGTAGGTGCTAGATTATTTGCCTTCATCTCCATTTCTTAGTTACCGCAAAAGAGGGAATTATTATATAGCTCAGGCTGACACCAACCTCATTATTTAGGCAAGACTCTCCTTTAATTCTTAAAAAAATAAAACAATAATTTCAAATTCATTTTCTATAAAAATACAATCTATATTAAATAGCCACTTATTTTTTATTGCCCCGTGGATATATCATCTTAAAATATGTTGCCATGTGGAACTGAAAGTTCCAAAGAGTTAAAGATAAAGTAAGAATTTCTCTTTCGCAAGTATTATTTAAAACTAAAGGCTTTGATTTTCCTTGTAATATGCAGAATTTTTCTTTTTGACTTATTGAACCACTTCAACTTCCATCAAATCTTTGAAATCATTGTGTCATAGGAGCTCCTGAGTCAAAGGATAAGCAGGCTGAGAAAGAAAATAGGGAAATGACCCTCTTCACAATAGCCAAAAACAGTATAAAGTATCTTGGGGTGACTCTTACCAAACATGTGGAAGATCTGTATGACAAGAACTTCAAGACTCTGAAGAAGGAAATGGAAGAAGACCTCAAAAAAATGGGAAAACCTCCCATGCTCATGGATCGGTAGAATCAATACAGTTAAAATGACCATTTTGCCTAAAGCAATATACAGATTCAAAGCAATACCCATCAAAATCCCAACTCAATTCTTCATAGAGTTAGAAAGAGCAATCCTCAAATTCATCTGGAATAACAAAAAACCCAGGATAGCTAAAACTATTCTCAGCAACAAAAGAAAGTCTGGGGGAATCAGTATCCCTGACATCAAGCAATACTACAGAGCAATAGTGTTAAAAACTGCATGGTATTGGTACAGTGACAGGCAGGAGGATCAATGGAACAGGATTGAAGATCCAGAAATGAACCCACACACCTATGGCCACTTGATCCTCGACAAAGAGGCTGAAAACATCCAATGGAAAAAAGATAGCCTTTTCAACAAATAGTGCTGGTTCAACTGGAGGTCAGCATGCAGACGAATGCGAATTGATCCACCCTTGTCTCCTTGTAATAAGCTCAACTCTAAATGGATCAAGGACCTCCACATAAAGCCATACACTCTGAAGCTAATAGAAAAGAAACTGGGGAAGACCCTTGAGGACATCGGTACAGGGAGAAAGTTTCTGAACAGAACTCCTAGCTATTATCAAATGGTCAGCCCTGAAAACATGTATATTCAGGTAACTCAGAACTTAACAGGCTCTAGTTATATACTTAACAACACACACACACACACACACACACACACACAAACACACACATACACATGTAACATGTAGATGCAACACAATTTTTTTTAATTTTTTTTATTTGATATAATTTATTTACATATCAAATGATTTCCCCTTTTTTAGCCCCCCCACTCCCCGAAAGTCCCGTAAGCCCCCTTCTCTTCCCCTGTCCTCACACCCACCCCTTCCCACTTCCCCATTCTGGTTTTGCCGAATACTGTTTCACTGAGTCTTTCCAGAACCAGGAGCCACTCCTCCTTTCTTCTTGTACCTCATTTGATGTGTGGATTATGATTTGGGTATTCCAGTTTTCTAGGTTAATAACCACTTATTAGTGAGTGCATACCATGATTCACTTTTGAGTCTGGGTTACCTCACTTAGTATGATGTTCTCTAGCTCCATCCATTTGCCTAAGAATTTCATGAATTCATTGTTTCTAATGGCTGAATAGTACTCCATTGTGTAGATATACCACATTTTTTGCATCCACTCTTCTGTTGAGGGATACCTGGGTTCTTTCCAGCATCTGGCAATTATAAATAGGGCTACTATGAACATAGTAGAGCATGTATCCTTATTACATGGTGGGGAATCCTCTGGATATATGCCCAGGAGTGGTATATCAGGATCTTCTGGAAGTGAGGTGCCCAGTTTTCGGAGGAACCGCCAGACTGATTTCCAGAGTGGTTGTCGCAATTTGCAACCCCACCAGCAGTGGAGGAGTGTTCCTCTTTCTCCACACCCTCTCCAACACCTGATGAACCTGTGATGAGATTCTGCATAAGAGAAGTTGGATGGAGAAAAGGAAATTTGCGAAATGATGCAATTATATTATAATCTCTAAAATAAAAATTATAATTCCTTTTGAAAAGAAATGCATAAACCTAATAAAATATATTTCTTAAGTATATATTTAAATATATAAAAATTCAAAACTAGAAGCACATTTTCATAGAGCATTCCTGTTGTTATAATCAAAGACCATAATCCAAAACCAATGGAAATCAAAATGTATTGTTCTAGAAGTTGAAGCACTTGTCAAGTCAGTAATAGTTTCAGGGCATGCTATGATTCTAAGAATGTATCCTGGTTGCATCTTCCTGATTAAATATAAAAGTAAATATGCTTTCTTTTTCTTTTTTTTTTTATTATTCGATATAATTTATTTACATTTCAAATGATTTCCCCTCTTCTAGCCCCCCCACTCCCCGAAAGTCCCGCATGCCCCCTTCTTTCTTATACTTATTATATATAATATATAGCACATATTTTATATAAATAAAAATAAAATATATAGTAAATAATTATATAACACACATGCACATGCGCTCACGCACACGCGCGCGCACACACACACACACACACACACATACACACAAGATATTTTGTTAATAAACGTTTGGCTCTATTATTTAACCCTTAAAAATTTGCCACTTATTTTTTATAGCTAATTAAATTTCAGTATATGTAATTTGGAGGGACACAGACACACCATAGCATAAAAGCAGTTGATTTTTAGTTGTACTTGAAAAATTATGTTACCTAATCTTGTCACTTGTGGGCATTCAATGTTTGTTTTGTTTAAGCCCTGAACTTCAGGCTATCTGCCTTATGACTGGATAACTAAGGACTAATAGTGCTAAGATATTTAATGTCACTAAGATGTCCACACTTTGCTTCCCAACAAGTTGGTAAAGTTCTCTTTACTGCCAAGTTTTTCTAGTTTATCTCTGGCTTCTGAAATGCTTGTGTCACTCAGCAGTCAAGAGAAATTCCGAGAACATGCTTTAACTCGACTTGTTCATCCTTTCATTTCACAGATAAATGCTTGTTGCTCTACCGACCACCCTAAATGGAATCTATCCCATCCAACCAGAAATATGGCAGGTTTGTCTGCAGCCTGAGCCAAAGGTAAAGATGATGGAATAAAATGGAAAAGTACCCAGGCATGAAGGCCGCACATTTCCAGTAGCAGTTTACTTGTGTGAGCAGTTCTTGATATGTAATCATTTTAGTTGAATTTTAGTGCAATAAAAATTATATTGAGAAATAATTGCACACTTTTGTTATTTTGGGGGGGGGGGACTTACTCAACTTTTAGTTTCAATATTATGATTCAAAACACTTAAAGCATGAGAAATATCTCCACGTTATAAGATTTACCAAGATACTGAAAATAGAAAACAACTAATTGTAACTCAATTGGTTTTCAGTTGGACTGTTTTCAATCTATTAACTTTGCCTTCTTTAGGTCTCACATGGAGATTGAAAAAGAGATGGGCAGGATGTGCAGTCAAAGATCTGCTTTTTATAAAACTCTGACTAACAGGATGACTCACTGGGAGAGAAGAGCTGCAGCACCACAGCCTCACTCAGAAGTCAGCCCTGCAAACCAGTGAGAAATACATAGTCGATTATTGAGGTTTGGTGGTGGTGGTGGTCGTGATAGTGGTGGGTTTTTGTGTTGTTGTTGTTTTTGTTGTTGTTTTTTGGTTTTTTTGTTTGGTATGGTTTCGGTTTTTTTGTTTGGTTGTTTTTTTGGTTTGGAAGGATTTTGTTTGTCTTTCAGAAAGAAAAATGGAGTGTAAAATCACAAGCTCACTTTGATTCACTGTATCATAGCTATGATGAGGTTCTCCAAAAAATAAAATCAGTGCATATATACAGCTGGGTGATATACAGATCTGTGTATTAGATAGATAGATAGATAGATAGATAGATAGATAGATAGATAGATAGATAGATAGACATATACACACATATATACATACATACATACATACATATGTATACAAACAGATATATAGCTGAGACATAGATGATAGATATGTAAGAGAGAAGTGAAGAGAGAAGATTTTGTAAGGTATTGGTTCATGTATGTAACTATGGGGGCTGATATACTGAATATTTTGAGGATATAGCCATATAATAGAAACAAACTGAGAGTGACGTAAAAGTAGAATGCAAACCAAGTCCAAAAGGTAAATTCCAGCATAATGCTTTCTTTCTAGGGAGCATTTATTGTTGCAGCTGTTTTGTTTTATTTGACCTTGTCTTTTTCTTTCTCAATTCCACTCATTGCATCCTGGTTACCATTTCCTACTCAAAGCCTACTACCAGAAATATTCAAGTCACCAAGCCAAATTTACTGAAATATCCAAACTTAAAATGTGTCCAAATATCTAAACAATGGATCCTAGCCAAGGTCACATAAAAATGAACCATTCCAACAAGAACACATAAAAACACAATTGAAAACAGTGTTACAAATAGGTTTTAGGAGGAAATATTTTGATAGTCTTTTAACAAGGGGCACCAAAGTATTTACATCTCTATTAAGAGTTAAAATGGAAATCATAGTGAACTGAAATCCTTGCAGACAAGATAGAGCATTCTTGGTGGAGCAGCAGTTCATGAGTGCTCTGTTGACTAAAGCAGATGCTTCCTGACACAAGCACCTGCCAGCTATCTCCACTTGAACTCATAATTCTGTCAGAATTGATTGTTATATCCTATACATTTTTGTTTGGTTCATCATTATTATTTTATAAGCCAGATAACATCTTACTAATGTGATCCTACCTAGAAATCCATACTTTATGAAAGAGTAGTGGAGTGGAAACTTTTGGTTTCTTTGTAAAGTCAGTTATGTCAAAAGATGTTTTGCTGGCCACACAGGTGAAAGGTTGTTTTGCTAAAGCAGACACATGAAAGAATGTTTTCCACAAGCAGACATGGGTCAAAGGATGTTTTACTATAGCGAACATATGGGACGATGCATGATGTTCAGAAGGAATATAATTATGACACCAGAGACAGTGGAAACTAAAGCATTGGTTTGCTTTTCTCCACCTTGATATTCTGCTAAAGACACACATTGTTTAACCTTACATTGTGATGTTTAGCTAGAATGTGGTGATGCCAAAGAAAGAAACTCACCCAAGAACATCTCCTGAGGTTCCTGTGGTTTCTGCCGTGGACACAGTCTCGTTTGTGAGCCTTGCAGTTTCTTCTAAATTGAAAAAAAATAAAAAATAAAAAATAAATAAAAACCAGATGTATCCAACAGAGGGATGGATACAAAAACTGTGGTACATTTACACAATGGAGTACTATTCAACTATTAAAAACAAGGAATTCATGAAATACTTCGGCAAATGGATAGAACTAGAAAATATCATCCTGAATGAAGTAACCCAAACACAATAGAACACACGGTGTTCACTCACTGATAAGTGGATATTAAACCAAAAGCTGAGAATACCCAAGATAAAATTCACAGATCACGTGAAGCTCAAGAAGAAGGAAGACCAAAGTGTGGATACTTTGGTCCTTCTTAGAAGGGGCATCAAAATCCCCATGGCTCACAGCCAACTAACGGACTGAGCATGGGGTCCCCAATGGAGGAACAAGAGAAAGGACCCAAGGAGCTGAAGAGGTTTGTAGCTCCATAGGAGAAATAATAATATGTACCAACCAGTACCCCCAGAGCTCCCAGGACTAAACCACTAGAAAAAGAACACATGGAGGGACCCATGGCTACAGCAGTATTTGTAGCAGAGGATGGCCTTTTCAGACATCAATGAGAGGAGAGACTGTTGGTCCTGTGAAGACTCAATGCCCCAGTGTAGGGGAATGCCAGGTCAGGAAATTGGGAGGGTGCATTGGTAAGCAGTTGGAAGGGGGGACGGGATAGGCAGCTTTTGAAGGGGTAATGAGGAAAGGGGATAAAATTTGAAATGTAAATAAAGCAAATATCGAATTAAAAAATTGAAATGGTCTTGCTGATTCCTGTTTGGCAACTGCGAAGTGGACTGTACTACAGATTCTAATTTATATGTGGTGTTTGCTAGTGGACTGAATTGCTAATATCCTGACAATGACGATTGGACTTACTCCTAAAAAACTATTCCTAAACATATATACTTTATTGTGCCCTAATAACTTTTCTTTTCCACTCCCTCTGGTGTGTGGTAGACTAGAGGGGGAGTTGAATGTTTATTAAAGTAGGATGGGAAAAATTTATGCCTACAGATTACAGTAATAGATTTATTGACTTTTTCATAGTCCACTTATCCCAAATTACATAACTCAATGAAGATTTCCAGGGCTTCTTGAAAGTCTACTTATGATGCTTTGATGGTTTGAATATGTATGGCCTCCATAGACTCCGGTGTTGAATGCTTGGCTCATAAGGAGTCCTATTACTTGAAGGTATAACCTTTTGGAAGTAGGTTTAATGTTCTTGGAGGCAGAGTTTTACTCTGGAGGTAAGCTTTGGGATATCAGATGTCCAAACTTTATTCAATCTGACACAGTCTCCTCTGTTGCCTAAAGATCAAGATGTAGACCTCTCAGCTCCTTCCCCAGCATGTCTACTTCATGCCACCATGCTTCTTACCTGGAAAGTAATAGACAAAATCACTGAAACTGTAAGCCAGCATCAGTTAAACATTTTCCTTTATAAGAGTTGCCATGGTCATGGTATCTCTCCACAGATATAGAAACCCTCAGACAAAACTCATCATGCAAGTACCACCATGGGACTAACAACACATTCACATATGTGAGTGCTTAGTGTATACAGACAGATGATTCTAGTCATTTTCTTACCAAAATTAATTCATAGCTAAAATAATATAGATAAATTCTGACTATATGGGATTTGGTTATTAAAGAATATTAAAGAATTTAATAACTATTAAAAGTTTTTCATATTACCCTTTTTCTGTTCTCCTGGCCATTAAAAGAGAAGCTGAACATTCTGTTCCCAGGTTTTTTTTCTCCAGAAGGCTTGTGGGCAGAGCTGATTATTGAGAAGCATTTATATGTGTCAAGGAAGCTGCAGGCTTCTTGGAGGCCACTGTCCCCTGAAGACAGTGCACACAGATGTGAGAGGAAGGCAGCTGTCTTCAGAAAGCCAAATGTCCTTGGGAGACAGGTCCTCACAGATGTGAAAGAAAATGTTAGAATTTGAAGACATTTCCCATTATTACATTGAGGTCCAAAACAGTAAATGCAACATCATATGATAAAGGACACTGTTCTCAATAACAGACTTACCCAGTCAATATAAACAGTTAATAGGAAAACTACTATTTAAAAAAACCCTGGTACATGGAAAGGTAATGGGAGGATTTTAAACGTAACAAATATTAAGCAGGTTGTGGGAATTTTACTCAGGATTTATAGCTATGTAGCTCCTAACACTATTCAGACTAGTTTTCAGCATATGGCTTAGCTTCAACCTCTTAAGTTGGATTGTGTTTAGCAGCTGCTGAGTGAGAAAACATTGGAAATGCCAGATTTCACATCATATTTCATATTCTTCAAGATCTGAGAAGACTGCTTCAAATACTTGAACACCAAAGTCTCAGCCATAAAAAGGTTTCCTTGTCAAAGGCACAGATTAATTTTCCTTTCAGGCCTGTATTTTTTATTAAAATTATTTGATGTGCAGTATCTATAAAAATCACTGTATTTCACCCTAAATATATATGTGTGTTTGTGAGTATGTATACATATATATGTGTACATATATATTATATATATACATATTACATATATTATCTGTGCATGTATAATTTTACATAAAAGACACATTATAATAAACAATTTAAAAAGTAGCAAGCTACTTTACTTGTAGTATAATGTCAAATAAATACCTGAATAATGAAAATGAAGATAAAAAGAACTGAACAACATAACTTTGGAATGGAATTTTTAATGAAATCATACATAGCAAAAAACACTCATGAAATATCAAAAATAGGGTTGTATAAACAAGATCTACATAATGTTACAAGACGCTACTTCTATGTGAAGCACTATAAGCAATTGACACCTGGAGAGAGGGGGAAATTACTTTTCTCTAGAGAACATCCTTATAATTTAAGAAATCCCAAGAGTCATCATGAAAAATATAGATATAAGCCACAATAAATAGGCTAATTAGGATATATGTGTATAGAGTATGCGTGTGTGTGTGTGTGTGTGTGTGTGTGTGTAAAATAAGCATTAAATCATTAAAGAAGAATGCCTTTGAGAGGAACTTAGTTGGGACCTTGGACAAGTTGCAGGAAAAAGGACAGGTGAAACCTGTGGTAACTCACTCAAAAAACAAAACAAAAGAAAACAAAATTAAATTAATAAATAGAAATAATGTAAGAAATAATGGATCTTATCCCAGCATAGCAGAATGCTTTCATAGTAGTGGCTGTGTTAACATACAGAAGACCTGAAGGATATGAAATTAGCCTAAATCCCAGCACTGATGGAGTGCACTTCATGTATATCCATTCAATCCTAGATCAAATGTCATTGGTAACTTCTAGCTGCTAGTTGAACAAGAATAAGGTATTTTTCAGGTTGTGTTCTTAGAGCGGCTTCCCATATTTGGTATATCTTTATCTATAGGTGAGATTTTGTAAGAATTTTCCTGTCTGCACCGGAATATCAATCAGTGTTGTCATTGTGCACGTCTTGTTTAGACAGTCATTTTGTTAAGATTTCATGGCTGATACTTTTTGTCATATGTAGAAAACACTCTTTAAGCAGATGCCCTGGTCTCCTGGTTTTGTCTTTTGTCCCCTTCTTTGACTATATACCCTGATTAGGTTCAGAAGTTGTGTTGTAGATCTGTCAATGAGGAAAGAGAACCCCATAGTCAGGGTTTCTGTATTTTGACCAGTTGTAAAATCCTATGACCACTCCATCTATCTCAACAATAGCTTCTTCAATGATGGGATAAAATTACACTTATCTGTGGATATAAAGTTAGGTATTTAGACTGAAGTGGGAAATTGAACTGGCTTATCAAATTGGCAGTAGTAAATTCTTCTTTAGAGTCCATGGCATCCATCAGGGAGATGTGGGTGGTTAGATTTATAGTACTAAGCTGAAATTTGTCCAATTTAATGTGCCTTAAGTACAATTATATGGCTAAGGCATACACGTGCCACCACTGTACCTCTGGGGATATCTTGTCATACTGATCTTTGTGGTGGTCCATGGGCTTCATATGGAACCACAAAAGACCCTGAACTTCCAAAGCAATCCTGAACAAAAATTACAATGCCAGAGGCATTACGATACAACACACCTAAAGCTGAATCACAGAACCATAGAAATAAATACTGTCACAAAGCAGACATGTAGATCGACAAAACAATATAGAAAACTTAAATATGATTATACATAGTTACAACTGGCAGACACCATGCAGGAAAATGTAGATCTTCCCGCAAGTGGGCAAATAAATTCCCTAGAGATGTTCTACCATCTATCATTCAACTGTGATGGGTGAGCTGTGCTGCAGCACAACCCCAGAGACTTCATCTCAGGATTACTTCTTGTTACTGATGTGCTTTCTCATGTTTGTCATTGCCATATGCCTCATTTATCTGGCTTGGTGTGAGTGGACACTGGGAGACCCTCCATGCCTACAGCCTAGTGTGATTAATTGCTGGGCAATATCCCACTCTGTTGGACAAGTTTCTTGCAAATCAAACATGAAGATAAAAGTTCTTGAGATAGTGTCTAGATGAATCAATGATTTTATGGAATTTCTGACTTGATTTAAGTAGTTTTCAGAAGTTAGCTTGATTTAAATTTGGAAAGTTAGGGTAATTGATAGAAAATATAAAATTAGGAAATTAGGACAGTTGATACATTCTTTTAAGTTAGAATCAAGAATGAAGTGTGTCCCTTCCTTACAGAAGGGCAAAAGCTGCTTGAGTTAGAGAAAGGAATACAGTGAGCACTCATGCATCACAAGCACACCATTGTAGGTGAGAAGAATAGGCTGGGACAAGCTAATAATCAAATAAGCACACACTCTATGTAGGGCCTGGTTTCCTTTTCTTGTGATCTAGGAATGAGGTAACAGGTTTTCTGGTGTGTACACCAGAAAATAATTAGATTATTATAAACAACAAATTATTCTGAGTATTAAAACGGAAAACAAATGATTAACCAACTTAGCTGCTCAGCACATTAAAAAAATGATATGTAAAGAAAAATACCTACTCACTATACAAATGTAGGTTGCTGTGAACTAAGCATTGGGAGACACTTACTGCTATAGACTTTGCCTGCTTAAACTTTGTTAAACAATGAATAAAAATTACTGCTTTGAGGTCACAATGAGCTCCTGAAAATAACGATAAATGACATTTATTTAGTTAGATATACTTTTCATATAAGAAATATGTAATCAATATCCTCTTGCAATTTTCTTGTGTATAGTGATTTTAATTTGTTCTTGAAGAATGTTTTTATGGGGGTTATCTTTAGAAAATGTGTAACTTATGGCTATTAAGCAAGTTTCTTCTTAAGAGGAAGAACTTTGTCTCAAGGAGTATGAAAGGAGGTTAAGAGAATAAATAAATCACTGGAGCTTGCCTTTATGTCAATTTTTCTGTGTGTGTGTGGGGGGGTGCGGTGTGTTTGATACCCCCCCTCTCTTTCTAATCACTGGCTACCATAGGCAGCAGTGCCCATAGGTATCTAGACTGACTCCTATCAGTGGTTCCCAGCCCTGATACCTATTGGCTGCCTGTCTCAGTTTGCCGTTTGGTGTCAAAGCTGGTCATTGGCATACAACTATCACATATTGCCACAGATGACACATTATATGCTGGTTAAAAGTCACATCTTCAACAAATGATTCTGGTTGTCCACAGGTAGAAGAATTAAATACCGTATTATCCAATTTATTAAACTCTAGAATATAACTTAAAATTAATAATATATAACAATTAATGCAATACTATGGTTGCATACCAACAGCAAACAGTTCTGAAAACACTATTATTTCAGTTTTCTCCTTAAGAAATTAAGGCAGAAGAAATATTATTACTTAAATAAATATTGTAAAGTGAAGTTCTATTACATAATATTATAAACTCTTATTCTTTTTTTATAAACTCTTATTCTTAATCCACGCTCATATTCACTGTTAAATGTAGATGCTCTTCTGAATTTATTGAGTTTATAAAAGGAAAACTTTAATATTGAAATGACATGTAGGCATTAAAAGAACAGATTTGAATTCAAATAACTGACACAAAAATAACTTTAATACTTTAGTTTAAATAGATGACACAAGAAGCAGAAAAAGGGGAATACACTCAGACACTGTACCAATACAAAGAATATAAAAACTCAGACAAGTGTTAATCAAAATTAAAGGCAGTGAATAGGATCCTGTAATAGAAACGAAAGTAGAACACATTCTATTATCAATAAGCAAGAAAGAGTAATAGGCAATATTGTTTGACAAAATATATGTTGGCTGAATATTCCCAACAGTATTTTTATAACAAGATATTTCATGTGTTCTTTATTCTAAGATAAACATGCATATATATATAATAAACATAATATACATAAAAATATATATGTAATTTTGAAAAATCAAGTAATATAGAAAAAGATTATAATATATATTGAAGAGCAGGTAGAAATCTGAAATAAGTAAAAGGAAAATAGTCTAATAATGATGCACAAAACTCATGAATTGTGAAGGATATTTCATAGTCACTGGTATTTGGATATCTGAACAGAATAACAATTTCTAAGCTGTGAGCTACATTTTGGGTATACACACAAAAAATATGTTTATATATTGTGGTGGTCTGAACATGCTTGGTCCAGAGAGTGGCACTATCTGGAGGAGTGATCTTGTTTGAGGAAGTGTGTCACTGTGGGCATGGGCTTTAAGACCCTTGTCCTAGCTGCCTAAAAATCCAGTCTTCTGCTGTTTGCCTTGGGAACAAGATGTAAAACTCCCAACTCCTCCAGCTCCATGCCTGTCTAGATGTTGCCATACTCCCACCTTGATGATAATGTACTAAACCTCCAAACCTGTAAGCCAGCCCCAAGTAAATGTTGTTCTTATAAGAGTTGCCTTGATTATGGTGTCATTCACAGCAATAAAACCCTAACTGAGTCATACATAATATAAACAATTCAAGCTTAGAACTATTATCTATGAAGTACATACTTGCCCAAGTACATAGGTAAAAGAGATTTTTAAATGTGTTCATTTTGCTAAGAGGTTGTGGCCAAAACTATTTGTCAAGAATTTCTTTACTAGAGTAAATGGAAATTCAAGCACATATCTGATTCCCATGTACACTACTATCTCTTAGACTCTTGATACACTAAATGCCAAAATACCATCCCCTGCTTTTCCTGTCTCTATGTTTTTGTTTGTTTGTTTGTTTGTTTGGTTGGTTGGTTGGTTTGGTTTGGTTTGGTTTGGTTTGGTTTGGTTTGGTTTGGTTTGGTTTGGTTTGGTTTGGTTTGGTTTGGTTTGGTATGTATGGTATGGTTGGTTTGGTTTGGTTTCATTTGTTTTGTTTTGGTCCAAACCCAGACACTATTGTGGATGCTAGGAAGTGCTTGCTGAAAGGAGCCTGATATGGCTGCCAACTGAATTGCTTCTACAATTCCCTCTTAACCTCTCTAACTGAAGGTCTTATAATGAAGATTGTAGATTATAGAGTTTTTCAGAGGTAACCTTTTATAAAACACTTAAACATTTGACATGGCACACTTTTTTGTTGGATATTTTCTTTATTTACATTTCAAATGTTATCCCTTTCCCTGGTCCTCCCCCTACTGGGGAAACACTTATCACATCCCCCCTTCCCCTGCTTTATGAGGATGCTCCCTCTACCCACCCACCCACCCACCCACCTTTCTGCCATGGCATTTCCCTACACTGGGACATCAACCACCCTAAAACCCAAGGTCTGGTCCTCCCACTGATGTCCAACAAGGCTATCCTCTGCCACATATGCAGGAGAGCCATGGATTCCTAGATGTGTGCCCTTTGGTTGGTGGTTCAGTCCCCAGGAACTCCAGGGGTGAGGGTGGGGGTAACCCAGCCACAAAAAAGCACACATGGTATGCACTCACTGATAATTGGATATTAGTCCAAAAGTTCAGAATACTCACGATACAATTCACTAACCATATGAAGCTCAAGAAGGAAGACCAAAGTGAGGATGGTTCAGTGCATCTTAAAAGGGTTAACAAAATACTCACAGGAGGAAATATGAAGACAAAGTGAGGAGCAGAGATTAAAAGAAAGGCCATCCAGAGACTGCCCCACCTGGAGATTAATCCCTTATAGAGTTGCCAAAACCATATCCTATTGTGGAGTCTGATATAGCTGTCGCCTGAGATTCTCTGCCAGAGCCTGACAAAAACAGAAGTGGATGCTGGCAGCCAGCCATTATACTGAGCATGGGGTTGATGTGGGGGGGATAGAGGAGTTGGAGAAGGGACTGAAGGAGCTGAGGGGGCTTCAGCCCCATGAGGGGAGCACCAGTGTCATGGTATGCTTTGAATGAATCTTAAGAACCCGTTTGTTCCTATAGAACTGTTGCCTAAGGCAAAACCAGAGTAATCATTAGTCTAGGATTGACAGACAAAGCATCTTTCTTTGATTACTTTCCAGACCCTATGTGGTCAATCTCTGTCTGTTCATGCTGCTCAGAGTTTATCTCCATCTATTATTTCTTTTGTCTTTTGTTATTTGCATACTTGAATTTTTTTGTCATTGAATAGTTCAATTAATCCTTTAACAATGGTCCTCAATCTGTCAGTCATGACCCCTTTGGCAAACACTTTTCTCCAAAATTATTTATATTATGATTCATCGCAGTAGCAAAATTACAGTTATGGAGTAACAATGAAATTAATTTTATGGTGTATGTCAGTGGTTTAGTGTTGGCCACCATATGAGAACCTGTATTAAAGGGCTGCAGCATTAGGAATGATGAGAGTCACTGTTTTACAAACATCTAAAATATTCATCTCCTCACTTCTCCCTTCTCCTCTTCTCCAGTTCTCCTGTGAGGCATTCTGTTTCAGTTTCAATAAACTCTGCTTTGTTCTACTTGAGTGAGATGGTTTCCCTAGACTACTGTGAGTTCCAGAGCAGAATTACATCTTGGAAATGAAGCTTGGAAGTGAGCTGCTAAAGTCCACTTCATGTTTCCAAATTTCTGAAAGCATTTGATTAAGGTTTCATTGATTTTATCTCATCATCTGTAGTCAAATGAAAGACTCTAGCCATTAATCCTAAATGGACAAAATCTCTTGGTTTTTGCCTCCCCCCTTCATTTTTCCCTCTCTCTCACAAATCATAGGACCTTCAGAGAGTAGGAAAGGACTTAATTGATAATAACAGTAAGATGCAATTAAACATCTTAATTAGTATAATAATATCAAAGGAGAGAATTAAAGAGTAACAACAGTAATTATAATTTGTTTAGGATTTAGCATGTAGGAAGTCAGCTAATGGAATTATATCTTTACTTTTCAAAAAGAGAATTAAACAAAATGCTGACTCTTATTACAAAGTTCTTACAGAATAGGAAGGCATAGCTCTGCATAACAATACCTATATGGATTTACTCAATAGGAGAAACACAGTCATATTTAGGCAAGGATTAGGAAGAGCTCTCCCCTTTCCTCCCAGTAATGAGTATTTAATCTTTTTAATTTTAATGAGATTCTCAAGCCAATTTCTTGGCATCGGAAGCCTCTATCTCAGTCTAAAGTGCATAAGGCTGCATTGCCATAAATAGGTTTGTTTATCACTGAATAATGCCAATATTATTAATAGCTTTGGCCTTTATGGAGCATTCTACATTAATCACTCTCTACAAGTGTAAAAGTCTGTCAGTCTTTTCCCTATGCTGACTGGTAAGATACTGATATCAAAGGCACTGACCCTGAAAGCTTAATAATTATTCCACAGGGCTAGCTATTATTGCCAACAACAACAACAACAACAACAACAAGCCCATAGATTTTTTTCCTCTAAAAAATAAATAACTAAGAAATCCAAAATGTGAGCCAACTGTCACTGACCATGGAGTGTAAATGCAGATTTAGGTTGACATAAATAAGATGCTTGAGTATGGAAATGGTTTCTTGAAAGTTTTGCATGCATAATCAAAGGGAAATCATAAACCAAAATAATTTTCAAGTTCACTGGTGGAGACGATAGGCAGATAGGTGATAGCAGGTGGGGAAATCTCTGCTGAAGATTTTAGCTTCTGACTGGTGACATTCTTAGTGTTTTTGTAGGTTGACCTAGCACACTAATAGGTTAAACAGCCTACCTGATAGTCACAAAGATGACAGATCAGACAGACATGGTCACTGAGTGTCTACTGAAAAAGACTAAAGATAGCTCTAGATCACTTGGCCGTGTCAATTATGTCTCACATCTTCAAAGGTTTGCATAAGTACAAAAAATGTAGATTTTGTTAAAATTAAACTATCTATTCATTTATTTATACAGTATTTGTCTGTAGGTGTGTCTAGGCACATAGTGTCTGTAGAGACAAAAGAGGATGAAGAATCCCCTGGGACTAGAGTTAGAGAAGGTTGGAGGCTACCATGTTGCTACTTGGAACCAAACCTCAAGGCCTCTGGAAGAGAAACCATCATGTTTAACCACTATGCTATCTCTCAAGCCCCAAGAATTATATATGCCTCTCTTCTTAAAGCCCAGTTACCTTCATTGAATTTGTTTATTTGCCCATTATTTTATTATTCTCTGGATAATTTTTGGCTGTGTTGAAAGTCATTCATTGTGATAGTGAGAGATTAAGATCTGAGCCAGTAGCATGATAGTAGACATAATGATACCTCTGAAAATTTTCATCACAACGCCTGAGGCTTGTGAATGTGATACATTCCATGCAAAACCGCATTATAGATGTGGCATGTCAACAATTCTACGTTTGGGAGGCTGTCCTGTGTTATCCTTGAGAGTAAGACCTAGTTCCAGAAATTTCTAAAATGTTAAGGAGAAACCAACCAGATATCAACACGAAGTTCTCAATCTGATATGGCTGTCTTTGCAGATAGAAGAAGATAAAAGCCAAGGGTAGAGTTTGGCAAATGAAAATGAATTGTTTCTAGGTCTCCAGAACTGATTGTAACATGCTGAAAAATGTATTTTTAATCCAATGAGATCTCTGTTATACTTCGGGTTTGCATATAGGTGGATTACTATTTAAGTTTACTTTTATTTATTTTTACTTTTATGTATGTGTATGTGTGTAAACCTGTGTTTGTATGTGCAATTCATTGCAGGTGCCAATGGAAGCCAGAAGAAAACATTGGATCCCCTTGAGCTGGACTCATAGGAAATTGCAAGCCATGTAACTATGAACTTTGGTCTTCTGGAAGAAGAGCAAGATCTCTTAACTACCAAGGCATCTCTCCAGCTCTATGCTTGTTTTACTTGCTACATTTGTGATGATATATGATATGACTCACAGAGAGTTTAATATTGTTATAACTAAGTCAGGTAACTTATACATTAGAATATTTGAAGAAAATAACTGATTGACAGGAAATGTGAGCTTTCAATGTTCTAACTCTTTGAAATTTATCATAAACTTATTATATTAATTATAATAAATAAAGTAACAAATGATTACAAAATCATAAGATCATGTCATAGAAAAACAGTGGTTTGTACTACTCAAAATATACAGGCCATGGATGAGTTATGAGTCTAGATCATGGACTATTTTGAGTCTTTGTATCCAGAGAACCCAGAAAACTTCAGCTTTTTCCATAGAACATGCATTTACATTGCTAGCAAATTTACATACCATATTAACCTGTACTTAACTCAAATGCAGTTGATGTAAACCAAATTCTGTAAATACATAAAGACATTTTCTTTCTTGTTTCAGTTGAGCATATTAACTGAGGTTGCCCAATCTCCTCTATATACTTTTATAAACTAAATATTCTCTTAAATATTTAGTTTAAGAGAAAACCTGAAAGACAAGAAGAAATCAGTGCTTGGCTTAAAGAAATAGATGACATGGGGTTTTGCTATTCAGTAACTTCCTTGTATGAACCTTTTGACCAAACTATGACAGAAATGACCTCTGAAGTATAATAAGCCTCACAGAATAAATACCATTATTCTGATTTACATTTGCTTTATATTGTAAGTCTACAAAAAAAACCAAGTTAAGTCTAGAATCTGGCAAGACATTTTTTTGAAATGGGATAGTCCTTGAATCACAGACATTTCAATGTCTTAGTATTTTTACTGCCTGAATAATCTGCTACTAAAAGTCCAAAGACAAAAGTGACTATTCTTAGTAGTTAAATGCATCATACCTGTGGCTTCCTGTGAAATGTCACCAGTTCTGTGGTTGATTATGAATAAACTGCTTTCCGTTACAATTCTTTCACCCTGTCAAGAAACATACAATGGAAACAAATGAGATTTGTAACGAAGTACTATTTGAACTTCTTGTACATTTTATTTGCTCATTCAAATATGTATATTAATGTTCTAAAAACAGAGAAAAAGTACGAGGGAGACTGGATAATGTGAATGTGAAGTTACACATGGCATCCAGTTCTTACTTCAGAGCCGTAAAACTAAAATCAACTTGTAAGCATCTTCTAAAAAGTCTTTTGGAGTCTTTTGGATGCAATGTGTTATGCACAGTCTGATGATGGTGCAAAGTCAATTCAGTGGGACAAAGTATAAGATTCTGTGCAGCCACTGTCATTCTGAAGCCATAAATCAAGATAATTCAGCTGTCTAGCGGTGAGAGATGGAGGAATGAGGCTGCCATCCTGGTATTCCACAGATTAATAGGACCATATCGCTGAGTCAAATGTAAATCAGCATAGAATTCATCTAAATACAATTGAAATGCAATCCTGACAGCTTTAAGGATGTTAGCCACAGGCTAAAGGGATGGTTGTAGACATCTCCCTTTTAGAAGTAGGAAACTGACTTGTAAGTGAACCTTTCAGTACACTGGGAGGAAATTGTCTTGAGAAGTGGAATAAGTATTTTGAAGGATTGTGGACTTCCATTGTTGAATGTTCAAGATATTTGCCAGATGTACACAATACTACAAGCATAATATAGTACTGAATAAAATCCATGATAACTAATTCACCTAACACCAGGAAATAAAATATTTTATGATCATACAGTTATAAAATTCTGAATGTGACTGAATTTTTTTACAGTATTTGTAGGAAAATAACTTTATAACCTAATAGTAATCAAAGAAAGATTTATTTAAGAAGAGAGAGATAACTGTTAGACTCAGGATTGAATGAATTCATCAAGAGCAGTTTTTTTTGCTTGTTTGCAAATTAACAAGTTACAAAATAGCTCTTAAACTCTAATAGGAGAAGTTATTGTCTGCAGAAATCATAAATAACTGTTTAGAAAATTGTGTTGCTGTATCTTAAAGAAGCATGTAAAACACATGTATCAATGGAAATCCTGATAAATTCAATCATGATATATCACAGTACACTCCATGGAACTCACTGTTTCTAAGAAATGAAGTACATGAAAGCAAAACTTCTGTCTTTACTTTTCTGTACATTGAATCTCTCTTTTGTTGCATGTCATGTTTGTAGCTAGATTATATGTAGAAAAATTGATATCATTATAATATATTAAGGATAAATATAAAAGGTTTGGTTTACTAGTAAAGTATTAAGGTGTCAAGTTGACAAAGGATCAATAATTTATTTTATTTTTGTTAACTTTAGACAGGCTGTAGTTATCTGGGAAGACAGCACACTGTGGGTGCTGCTACCACAGAACAAATGTTCCCGGATTTTAAAGAAATCAAGCTGAACAACCAAGGATGAACAAACAAATGTGAGTTTTTTCTCTATGGCATTCGCTTCCATTACTGTGCCCTGGTTCCTGCCTTGAGTCGCTTTACTGACTGCCTTCATTGGTAAGTAAGCTGCAAGATAAAATAGATCTTTTCCTCTCCAAGATGATTTGGTCATGGTCTATATTATAGCAAAAGAAAGTAAACTATCATACGACTTGTGATTTCATAACAAGATATGATATGAATGAAAGACCAGGTAAACCAGATAACATTATATATATATATATATATATATATATATATATATATATATATATATATATATATATATATTATATATATATAACATTTATATATATACATATATATATATGTTAACATTATCTCTTAGAATGAACAAACAAGTTATTTGTGCCTCTAGTAATGTGAAATATTTTCATTAAAAATGATAAAATATTTCTGTAACATTAATTAAAATATAGTATAAAATTCAGTCTAATATTATTGTCAGAAATACCTATTAGAAAGAATGTAAGCTTTCCCCAGAGTGTTTGAATTATGCAAACACTGATGCTGAAACTGAGAAAATATATTGGAAGGTAAAAGTCCCAAGTTTTCTCAAAACTTATAAAAACCAATTAAAATAAATGCAAATTTTATAACATTTCAATCAAATACTTGCTATATAAGTAAACATGTGATAATTATGAATAGTACAGGGTTTATTCTTTAAAGTCCAGCTGATAATATGAATACACTGATGAATGATGACAAAATTATTATTATTATTATTATTATTATTATTATTATTTAGTATGCCTGAACATACTGGCAGCATCTAGGTAAGACATACAGGAACTTGAAATCTTGTAACTATTCTTTTTTTAAATTTTTTATTTACATTTCAAATGATTTCCCTTTTTCTGGTCCCCCACTCCCTGAAAGTCACATAAGCCCCCTTCCCTCCCTCTGTTCTCCCACCCATCCCTTCCCACTTCCCTGTTCTGGTTTTGTCTTATACTGCTACACTGAGTCTTTCCAGAACTAGGGGTCACTCCTCCGTTCTTCTTGTACCTCATTTGATGTGTATATTATATTTTGGGTTTTCCAGTTTTCCAGGCTGATATCCACTTATTAGTGAGTGCATACCATGATTGATCTTTTGAAAGTGTGTTACCTCACTTAGTATGATGTTCTCCAGCTCCATCCATTTACCTAAGAATTTCATGAATTAATTGTTTCTAATGGCTGAATAGTACTCCATTGTATCCATATATATATACACCACATTTTTTGCATCCATTCTTCTGTTGAGGGATACCTGGGTTCTTTCCAGCTTCTGGCTATTATAAATAGGGCTGCTATGAACATAGTGGAGCATATATACTTACTACATGCTGGGGAATCCTCTGGGTATATGCCCAGGAGTGGTATAGCAAGATCTTTTGGAAGTGACATGCCCAGTTTTCTGAGGAACCGCCAGATTGATTTCCAAAGTGGTTGTACTAATTTGCAACTCCACCAGCAGTGGAGGAGTGTTCCTCTTTTTCCACATCCTCGCCAACACCTGCTGTCTCCTGAGTTTTTAATCTTAGCCATTCGGACTTGTGTAAGGTGAAAACTCAGGGTTGTTTTGATTTGCATTTCCCTGATGACTAGTGAAGTTGAGAACTTTTAAGATGTTTCTCTGCCATCTAAAATTCTTCAGGTGAGAATTCTTTATTTAACTCTGTACCCCATTTTTAATAGGGTTATTTGGTTTTCTGGGGTCTGACTTCTTGAGTTCTTTGAATATATTGGATATTAGCCCTCCATCTGATGTAGGGTTGGTGAAGATATTTCCCCAATTTGTTGGTTGCTGATTTGTCCTTTTGATGGTGTCCTTTGCTTTACAGAAACTTTGTAATTTTATGAGGTCCCATTTGTCAATTCTTGATCTTAGAGCATAAGCTATTGGTGTTCTGTTCAGGAACTTTGCCCCTGTACCGATGTCCTCAAGGGTCTTCCCCAGTTTCTTTTCTATTAGCTTCAGAGTGTCTGGCTTTATGTGGAGGTCCTTGATCCATTTGGAGTTGAGCTTAGTACAAGGAGACAAGGATGGATCAATTCGCATTCTTCTGCATGCTGACCTCCAGTTGAACCAGCACTATTTGTTGAAAAGGCTATCTTTTTTCCATTGGATGTTTTCAGCCCCTTTGTTGAGGATCAAGTGGCCATAGGTGTGTGGGTTCATTTCTGGATCTTCAATCCTGTTCCATTGATCCGCCTACATGTCACTGTACCAATACCATGCAGTTTTTAACACTATTGCTCCGTAATATTGTTTGAGGTCAGGAATACTGATTCCCCCAGAATTTCATTTGTTGTTGAGAATAGTTTTAGCTCTCCTGGGTTTTTTGTTATTCCAGTTGAATTTGAGAATTGCTCTTTCTAACTCTATGAAGAAGTGAGTTGGGATTTTGATGGGTATTGTGTTGAATCTGTATATTGCTTTTGGCAAAATGGCCATTTTGACTATATTAATCCTGCCGATCCATGATCATGGGAGGTTTTTCCATTTTTTGAGGTCTTCCTCTATTTCCTTCTTCAGAGTCTTGAAGTTCTTGACATACAGATCTTTCACATGTTTGGTAAGAGTCACCCCAAGATACTTTATACTGTTTGTGGCTATTGTGAAGGGTGTCATTTCCCTAATTTCTTTCTCAGCCTGCTTATCATTTGAGTATAGGAAGGTTACTGATTTGCTTGAGTTGATTTTATAACCTGCCACTTTGCTGAAGTTGTTTATCAGCTATAGGAGTTCTCTAGTGGAGTTTTTTGGGTCACTTAGGTAGACTATCATATCATCTGCATATAATGATAGTTTGACTTCTTCCTTTCCAATTTGTATCCCTTTGACCTCCTTATGTTGTCTAATTGCCCAAGCTAGTACCTCAAGTACAATATTGAAAAGATAAAGAGAAAGTGGGCAGCCCTGTCTAGTCCCTGATTTTAGTGGGATTGCTTTAAGTTTCTCTCCATTTAGTTTGATGCTGGCTACCGGTTTGCTGTATATTGCTTTTACTATGTTTCAGTATGGGCCTTGAATTCCTGTTCTTTCCACGACTTTAAGCATGAAAGGATGATGAATTTTGTCAAATGATTTTTCAGTATCTAATGAGATGAAGGAGCAAACAGGCACAGCCTGGTTCACACAGACAACCTGGGGCAAGGCAAGCTAGGGTTGCAAGGACACACAAGAGGAGGGCAGCGCATTAGCAATCTGTAACAGGGGAAACTCAGCCATCCAGTGTTGCAGAAATAGCCATATAGCCTCACAGGATGCACAAATACCAACCAGAGACAAGACCAACTAACGCCCGAAATAACAAGATGGCAAAGGGCAAATGCAGGAACGCTACTAACAGAAATCTAGGCAATATAGTAGCATCTGAACCAAACTCTCCAACATCACCAAGTTCTGATTATGCAAACACACCAGAAAAACAAGATTTGGATTTAAAAATCACTGTTCATGATGCTGCTAGAAGAACACAAAAAGGACATAAATGAATCTCTTAAAGAAATACAGGGGAATATGAATAAACTAGAAACCCGATTAATGGAAACACAAAAATCACTTAAAGAAATTCAGGAGAATAAGGCTCAAGAGATAGAAGCCAATAAAGAAAAAACACACACACAAAAAAAACTTAAATAAATGGAGGAGAAAGTGAGCCAAACAGCAGAAGTCATGAAAGAGGAAACACAAAAATCTCTTAAAGAATTACAGGAAAACACAAACAAGCAAGTGAAGGAGCTAAGCAAAACCATCCAGGATCTAAAATCAAAAGTAGAAAAAGCTAAGAAATCACAAAGGGAGACAACTTTGGAGATAGAAAACCTTGAGAAGAAATCAGGGGCCATAGATGCAAATATCAACAACAGAATACAAGAGATGGAAGAAAGAATCTCAGATGCCAAAGTTACCATAGAAACCATTGACTCAACAGTCAAAGAAAATGCAAAATGCAAAAAGCTTGTATCCCAGAACATCCAGGAAATCCAGGACACAATGAGAAGACCAAACCTAAGGATTATAGGTATAGATGAGAGTGAAGATTTACAGCTGAAAGGGCCAGCAAATATCTTCAACACAATTATGGGAGAAAACTTTCCAAACTTAAAGAGATTGATGCCCATGAATATACAAGAAGCCTACAGAACTCCAAACAGACTGGACCTGAGCAGAAATACCTTTTCTCACATTATAATCAAAACCCCAAATGTACTAAACAAGGAAAGAATATTAAAGGCAGTAATAGAAAAAGGCCAAGTAACATATAAAGGAAGACCTATCAGAATCACTCCAGACTTCTCACCAGAGACCATGAAAGCTAGAAGATCCTGGTCGGATCTCATGCAGACTCTAAGAGAACAAAAATGTCAGCCAAGACTACTATACCCAGCAAAACTCTCAATCACAATAGATAGAGAAACCAAGATATTCCATGACAAAACCAAATTTACACAATACCTTTCTACAAACCCAGCTCTACAAAGAATAATAGGAGGAAATCTCCAATATGAGGAGGGAAATGACACCCTCGAAAAAGCAAGATAGTTACCTTCTTTCATCAAACCCAAAAGAAGATAACCACTTATAACTATTCTAAGTCATTACAGTCTTAAAGTTCAGCTAAAGTATCACATTCATGTAACTACCAGCTCTGGAAATGCAGAAGGGAAAGTAATGTCATCCCATCTCTTCTTTTCAGAGCTTGAGGTATTCTAGCAAAGGTTAGACATTTCAAGCCTGAGGAACGAAATCTTATGATGCAGAAGAACAAACTGAATACTGACAGTATACAATATGCCCTACAATTCTGTGCTTTAGTACAAAGATGATTTCATCTATTCAAAATGCTGTCTCATTAAATATGTTTTTTAAAATTAGTTCAGTTTTCAGACCTATTCTTTTTGTTGTTGTTTTGTCTTGTTTTCCAGACTGAGTTTTATTCTGTAGTTCAGGCTGTCCTGAAACTCATGCTGTGGTCCAGGTTGGCCTCAAAACCACCGAGATATGCCGGCTTCTGGCTTTTGAATCCAGTGATTAAAGGCATGTACCACTGTGTCGTGCTAGGACCTACCTATTCTTAAATGTGGTTATCTGAAGTATGGTGTTAAAATATCTATAAGCTATAATTTCTATAATTGTTTTTCCTATTATCTGAAACACTGCCTCTCATACAAATAAACATCATATAAAATATTTATTTAAAACTTTTCAGATCATAAATATATTAGTAAGTTCTGTGATTGATGACAGAAAACCAATTTTCTTACTTAAAAATATATAAAGAATTACTTATATAAATTTTATTTTATGAAGTTATGACTGCAAAATAAAGTTTAAGTTATACAAAATGTTATAGTCTTAAAAGATACAAATCTGATTTAAAAAGAAATCTGTTAAAATATTTTTAAAGTTGGTCTCCATGAAATTAGAATAAACTGTATATTAAGTATTGTGTAGGTCTTTATTATTTCAGTAGAATGCTTATAAAAATTTAGGTTCACAGAAACCTTAGTAGTGAATATGGTTGCCATGTAACTTTGATTCTCCCAAATTTTTAAAACACTTCGAAAATTTTAGAACTCCAGAAAATGAATTTTGCTGATTACTAGTTAAATACTGATCTTGTAGCATTGCAGACAAAGTTGATCCTAGAGAAAGCTTGGGAAAGAGAGAGTCCAGACTAATTTACTGGCAGGATCATAGACAAAACTAAACTTTGGTATGCCTAGAGTATTCATGGATGCTCTTCATTTATGATAGGTTCTAATAACAGGATTTTAAAGAATAGTAAAAAAAGCACAATGTGTGTCTTGAAAAAGAGAACCAAAAGAATGACTCTCCAATGGGGAATGTGCAGCTACATCTTAGATAATAGATACTATCTTAGTCATGCATGTAAATATATGTGCAGGTGTGTGCACATGCATGTGCATGTTTGCCTATGGGTGTGTTAATTCATTTTGGGGGAGCAATAAAAAAGACCTTGAAAATTAGATGATTTGATTACATTCAATGATCATTATATGCTAGACCACTGGTAGTGTCCTTCAAACCAGTCTCAACCTTTGAACTATGTGTAAATTCGTCAATTATATCTTTGCTCTCTGTAGTACTTTTTAAATTATAAGACCTTGTCTGCTCTGAAAATTCTTTTTACTTGTACTATACATCATCTCTGGACTGGAAAAATTACTTCTTTGGCTGAGTTTTACCTCTTATTTCCACAAGATGAACCAAGGGTCTGAACAATCTTAAAACTCAGCATTTGGTTGTTGCAGCAGTGCCTATGCCTGGCCTGACCATAGCCTCTAGACATTTAATTTCTACCAAACCTTTATAATTTTAATTAAAGAATTTCATTTGCTTGTTTCAAAACTGAATGTTATTGACTCCTTCAGAACAGAACACACACACACACACACACACACACACACACACACACACACACACACGTATATCTCAGAAGTTCTATAGCTTTCTATCCTGAGCCTGTTTTCATTGTCTGTTTATTTTTCTTTTCTTTACTTCCAATTGGGTATTATCCTCTCCTGCGCTTGATTATAATAACTAGTGACAAATTTAAAATGAGGATAATTTGATGATCTTCATGTAATTTTCTTTTTGTTTCAGCAGAAACAAGCCTAGAAAAATATAACTGGTCCTTTCTAAATAGTTGTTGCATCCAAAGGGACTTAATTTATCAGTACTGCTTCAGTGTCCCTATTGGAATCCTGTATTCTTTACTAAGAAAGTCTATAAACATTTTGCAGCATTTAATTGTAATTTTTGTTTCCTAATGTTATTTTCTCATACTTCTACTTGTGTCTTTTGTTAAACAGATTCAAAAGTTGAATCAGAATCTAACTGATATTCCTTAGGTTCTTATAATATTTTGATCTCATCACAAAAAAAAATTTCTACATATTAAGTAAATTTAAAGTTAGAAACTTGCAGGAAGTACTTAAGTTTAGAATGTAGTAAAACTAGAATACAACATGACATATGCCAGAGAACATTTTGGGCACATTATTTCAGCTTCTAACAATATTTACACAAATTTATGAGGTGAAATATTAAATTTTGCATCTTTTATTAATCATGTACTTATTTATGGGCATAGCTGGAGTGGTGGTGGGTATTCTAAAGATAATACTGAGAGAACTGGGAATAACTTGTGAGAGTTAGGCTTGCACTCTCCCTTTTGAATCCTGGTGATCAAAGTCCAGTAGATGGTTTTCGTGAAAAGAATGCATAAACACTGATCCATCTGCTGAGCGTCCTTCTTATGTTACAAATGGTAAGATCTTTATTAAATACAATAACCTTGTAGCTCTCAGATTATTAAACATCAAGTTATTGAATAACAAATTGTCTAGGATATCATCATTATAAAAGGCAGTAATACATTAGCCTTCCAAACCTTTTTACAGGAGCTAGAGCTATGTCTCAGTAATGTACTAATCTTACAGAAGACCAAACTTAGGTCTTACTCCTCCTTTCTTTAGCAGGTTCATATTAGCCTGTAAAGTCAGCTCATGTGCATGATGCGACTCCAGTGATGTACCATTAACAGTTCTCTTTCTCTCTCTCTCTCTCTTTCTCTCTCTCTCTCTCTCTCTCACACACACACACACACACTCACACATACACATACACACACAGACAATTAAAAATAACAAAATAAGTATTTCCTCACATCAAATAATCATAAAATTATCACATCAGTTTAACATTAACATATTTCATATGTTTTTCCAATATTAATATTGATTTTCAAAATGAACCAAGAAAGTACTTTGACTTTTATTTAAATTAGTAAATTTTAAATATGACTATAAAATTTTGAATTAAAATTAATTGGTTATTCCAATGCCCATTAATTAAACTCTAAAAATTCACAAAATTATTCTCTGAATTCTTCTTTTGAGTTTTCAACTAAATTGTCAGCACAAAATGTGTAGGTTTTATTTATTAAAAACTCGAAATCTTAGAATTATTAACACCTAATTTACTCTATTTTCACCTTATTTCTTTGGAATGTTTTGCAATATATATTAATAACTTATACAATAAACAATTGTATGTATAATTGTTTATTCTTGTCTTTTCTTACCTGGGTTAATTCTTAATTGAACTTACTTGTTTTCTATCATCAACTAAAGCCCCTTTAATTGCACAGTGACTGTGGCCAGAATGCAGAATGTTTAATAAACTAATTAAATGAATAATAAGATACGGCTGAAGGAACATTGCTGCTGAAAAACATAATTCAGAAAGAATTCAGTCTTCATATGAATTAATCTACAGTGATATTCAATCAGGATAACAACACTCACTGACTGCATAAGGAAAAAAATGTTTATTCCACTCAATACATCTCAAATAGTATATTCCATTATGAAAATTATGCAAGTCTGTTATCAAAATACAAAAGAACCTGCCAACAAGCTTGTAAATTAAAGCAAAAACATTGGACTGTAAGTTTTAAGTTATTTTTCTTTTGAAATTATAATATAATTACCTCATTCCCCTTCTTTTTCTTCCTCCAAAACTTCCCACGTCCCTCTGTTAGCTACTTTTCAAATTCATAGCTTCTTTGTTCATTGATTTTTATTCCACGTGCATGCCTGTGTACATCACACACACACACACACACACACTTCAGGTTCCTGAAATGCCAGTACTCTATTCTCAGGTTTAATCATGTTGCCTGTAAGAACGTTTTATTTCTGACCATTTGCTATAGAAGTGCCAGTCAGTGTGCTCCTCCCGCTGGAGACTATTTCTTCTGCTTTCAACATTCCCTTGTTGCCTATAGTTTTTTATGTGGTGTTAACAACTTGTGGTCTTTTCCTGTCCACATGAATATGGCTATTGCTATTATTTTTAGTCTAATTGGACTTAAACTCAAAAAGAGGAAAGTTGTACCTGACTATAGATTTAATGTATATAGAAATCAGTTTTTCTTCTAGGGGAGGAAAAATATTTGTCCTATATTTCTAGAAAATTTAATGAAATTTTAGAGTAGAGTACATTAGTTCTTTTTTTCATTTTATCCCAGACTTATTAGTCATGTGTGTTTATAAATGCTAAAATATCGGAAATGGAGGTCTGTGTGGAGCATAAAATGTGTACCATTTGGGTAAGCTTATTTGAGATGTGACAAAATATATAAGAGAAACAATTTAAAAGAAATAAAATATGATTCAGACTCAATTTCAGCTTCATCACAGCTGGCTTCATTTCCTTTAGGACTGTGGTGAGGCAGATGATCAATGTTACCTGGTGTACAATAGAAAAGCTAGTTTGCTTCAAACATGCCAAAGAAGAGAAAGAGAAAACAGAATGACAGACAGATCTCTCTTTGTCTCCCTGCCTCTCTGTCTCTCTGTCTCTCTGTCTCTCTGTCTCTCTCTCTGTCTCTCTCTCTCTCTCTCTCTCTCTCTCTCACACACACACACAAACACACACACACACAAATACACACATACAGAAAGAGAGAGACAGAGACAGGGACAGGGACAGGGACAGAAAGACAGAGACAGACAGAGACAGACAAAGACACAGAGACATACAGAGATACAGAGAAAGACAGATAGATAAGGAAACAGAGAAAGAAGGGGGCCAAAGATAGAAACAGAAAGAATACAGGCAACCTGGCACCTACTGTGATTTGTTTCTTTCTATTAAGTCTTTCCTTCAAAAGATTACATCACTCCTAGAAGCCCAGTATGTTCGTTCACATATCAGTGAACAAATATTTTGGTCCATAGCCTTTGGGAAACATTTCAGTTTCAAATTATAACCCAATACAAAGCATAGGTAAAAAGTATCTTGAGTATCAGATGGCTAGAAAAATGGCACCTTGAATCCTTGACAAACAATTGATTTTAAAATGAAAATTCCATATCTAACTTACAATTACATAATAGAAATATTTGGAAAATAAATTTTATTATGATTATCAATCATTTAACAGTCTCTACACAATAGATGCTTTATTTTAATTTTTAGGAACATTTTTAATATTTACTGATGGATTGTGTGAGACAACAAGAAAAAATAAAATCATTTTCCAACTTTACTTCTGCATAATGTTAGAGTTAAGGATTATTAGCACTCGTTATAAATAAAGCTCATATTTGTAAGCTAAAATAAAAATTTTGAAAACTTCTAATTCTGAATGACTTTTGCTCTTTATTGAAATAAGTTTAAATGGAAACAGCCTCAAGGTCAGCTACCATCGAAAACCAGTAGAAAACATGACTCATTTCAATCATTTTTCAAACATTGGTTGTAACTTCCTAAGGAACTTTCAGGGACATATAAACATATTAAGACTCACATCAACAAAAAATGAAGGTCAATGGTAAAAGGCAATGCCAGCTGCACAGCCTGGCAAACATAACATCCGGTCCTTTTCTTTATTTTCTCTGTTCTCATAAGGAATTTCAGCATGATCTGGAAAAGCACCTGAAGGAATATAGACGATTCATTTTTTTATATCAAAAGGGATTTATTTGTGCCATGTTCATCCAACTCCTCCAGATTCTACTGAATCATTTAACAGAGAACAAGGAATCATTTCATAAACAAGTCAATCTGTAAGGTATTCAGCAGGGACTCAATGAGTGCAATACATTTGAGCCATTAGAATGTAAAGTAAGCAAAGAGGCAGAGATGATCAGAACAGATAAGGGACAATGAACTGTACTAACAACTCAACATTGAACTCCTAACTTCCAAAATAGAGATAAAGTTATTATCTATTATTATCTAATTTTAACTGAAAATAGATTCTTCTTTCATTCAATACATCCCAATCACAGTTTTCCTTACCTCCTCACCCCCTAGTCCCACCCATACCCTCTCTTCTAGATCTACTTCACCCTAATTTCCCACCAAAAAAGAATAATACATGGGTTATAATAATTTTCACCTAAAGAACTAAATATGTGGACTTAACTGGGTCTGCACAGATTCAGAAGAGCTGAAAGAAAAGCTGAGGATTAATTGTTGATTTCCTGTCTCAGTTTGACTTACAAAAAGAACAGAAAGGAGGTTTTCTTAACCCAAATCAACCATATGGTCAGTGAAAGAATGAACATACTGGTACTTTCCTAAAAGTTCCAGGCAAGAAGATGTGTGAAAATGGACCCTAGTCTAGGACAGATCAAACATACCCAGGACAAATTAAAATTACCATTTAAAAGACATTCTACTCAATGATACCTTGGTCAAGGAAGAAATAAAGAAAGAAATTAAAGACTTAAAAAAAAGACATGGAGTTTACTCTAACTTGCATAGATTAGGCTAGGTTCAAATTTCATAGAAATAATGAAAAGAGGTAGCTGCTAGTTATTAAGTTATACAGCACGCAACATCTTCCAAAGGATAGTAGAAATCACAATATAAAAATACCAAGCACTGTGGTGCCATATTAAAAGCCTTATAGTAAAAGACAATTCCTGGCATTCTAATGTGTGAGTTCATTTTCACAGAGCTGCAGGGAATTATTATTTCCTATTAAATCAGATATACTCAGAATAAGATTAACGTTGGTTCTGATAGGATTTTTTTTTTATAATTTTCAGTTAAAAGTAAATCAGGAGAGAACAGTGGAAAAGAATTCCATTTTCCTTATTGAAGGGTCATTATTTCAAGTTCATTCATACAGTCTGTAGTATGCCCATTGTACCCTCTATATGTAAAGCCCTTCTATTAGTTTGTAAAGCAGAAAATCTAACTATAAGCAATCACAAAGGAAGAAATTCTAAATTTAATATGTAAAGTTTGCTGAAGCAACCTGTGAATATCAATATACCAAATCATACAGAGACATGAAACTGATCAAAATCTTTATTTTTTAAAATGAACATGAATAAAATGTCTTTAGAAATTTGCCTTTAATTCTATTCCATTGGTCCACTTGTCTGTCACTGTGCCAATACCATGCAGTTTTTAACACTATTGCTCTGTAGTATTGCTTGAAGTCAGGGATACTGATTCCCTCAGCATTTCTTTTGTTGTTGAGAATAGTTTTAGCTATCCTGGGTTTTATGTTATTCCAGATGAATTTGAGAATTGCTTTTTCTAACTCTGTGAAGAACTGAGTTGGGATTTTGATGGGGATTGCGTTGAATCTGTAGATCGCTTTTGGCAAGATGGCCATTTTAACTATATTAATCCTGCCGATCCATGAGCAAGGGCACTGCTAAAAAGACAAAATGGCAACTATCAAATTGGGAAAGGATATTCACCAACCCCACATCTGATAGAGGGCTAATATCCAATATATACAAAGAACTCAAGAAGTTAGACCCCAGGGAACCAAGTAACTCTATTAAAAAAAAGGGGTTATAGATCTAAGCAAAGAATTTTCACCTGAAGAAATTTTGATGGCCGAGAGGCACCTTAAGAAGTGTTCAGCATCATTAGTCATTAGGGAAATGCAAATCAAAACAACCCTGAGATTTCACCTTACACCAGTCAGAATGGCTAAGGTCAAAAACTCAGGAGACAGCAGGTGTTGGTGAGGATGTGGAGAAAGAGGAACACTCCTCCACTGCTGGTGGGGCTCTAAGATGGTACAACCACTTTGGAAATCAGTCTGGCATTTCCTCAGAAAACTAGACATGACACTTCCAGTGGACCCTGCTATACTTCTCCTTGGCATATACCCAAAGGATTCCCCGGCAGGCAATAAAGACACATGCTCCATTATGTTCATAGCAGCCTTATTTATAATAGCCAGAATCTGGAAAGAACCCAGATGTCCCTGAAAGGAGGAATGGATACAGGAAATGTACACAATGGAATACTACTCAGCAATTAGAAACAATGAATTCACAAAAATTTTAGGCAAATTGCTTGATCTGGAAAATATCATCCTAAGTGAGGTAACCCAATCACAAAAGAATATACATGGAGTGCAATCTCTGATAAGTGGATATTAATTAGCCCAGAAGCTCTGATTACCCAAGGCACAAATCGCATAACAAATGACTCCCATGAAGAAGTATGGAGAGGGACCTGATCCAGGAAAGGATTGATCTAGCATTGGAGGGGAGTATAAGGACAGAGAAAAAGGAGGGATGTGATTAGAGAAGGGATGGAGAGAAGAAGGTTTATGGGACATATGGGGAGGGGGGATCTGGGAAAGGGGAAATCATTTGGAATGTAAACAAAGAATATAGAAAATAAAAATATTTTTTTAAAAAAGAAATTTGCCTTTATATTATTATAAACAATGTCAGATTTTATGGATATTTCAAGATGTGTTGTTTCTCAGTTACTTTCCAAATTATTCCCTAAAAGGTGTGTAAGCTCATAGTATGCAAATATATATGTAGATATATCTTATAACATTATATATACATATATATGTATATGTGTATATAAGTAAATGTGTGTATATATATATATATGTGTGTGTGTATATATACACACACACATATATAAACTCAATCATTGGAATTGTACATCTCTTTCTGCAAGTACATAATAACATATTTTAAATAGCTTGGAAGTTTGTTTTAACATAAATTTTCTTGACTACTTGGATACACTGCTGACTGTTAATTTCTGTTTTTCAGAAAACAGAATGAGGCATTGCCATCATTACTGCTAAGTATGGACTAAGGTTAGTAGAGAAGATCAGTGACAGGCAGAGCAAGACATCATAGAGTATTCATCAGGACTAATGTCAGCATCAAAGAAGACAGAACATAAAGAATACTCCTGGAAAGAAAGGAGCTATTAGATTTGTGAAAGATAAGGAGAATTTATATTCAAGTCCTTAAGATAGGGACTTTAATTCTTGTTATAGTCCAAAGAACATCTTTGATTTCTATGTGTGCACTAAGAAAGAAAGAGCATATGGCTTCAGGTCTGACCATTCTGGATCTGGGAGAGCCTTAGTATCCTTCTTCTAGCAGTCACAAATTTCCTGTAGTACTTTGTCTATGGGACGAGCTCCACAAAATTTTCACTTGCCCCAGGGACTAAACTACCAACCATAGTCTACATGGAGGGACCCATGGCTCCAGCCTCATCTGCAGTGGATGATGGCATTGCTAGGCATCAATGGGAGGGGAGGCCCTTGGTCCTGTGAAGGCTAAATGCCCCAGTGTAGGGGAATGCCAGGGTAGGGAGGTGGAAGTGGGTGGGTGAGAGAACATCCTTATAGAAGCAGGGGGAAGGGGGATGGGATAAAGGGTGGGAGCTGGGGACTGGGAAATGGGAAATGGGATAACATTTGAAATGTAAAGAAAGAAAATATCTAATAAAAATAAAAAATAAAAGATTTCACTTTCCATTTTAATGTATGGTGGTGGCCAATTTTCTTCTGGGAATGATGCAGCAAATGTAACACAGGTGGTTCTTCTTATGGCAAGGCCTTAGGAGCTGGGTCCCCACCTGGCAAAGACCTGTGTGAATATTTGTGCAGAATCTGCCTGCCTTTCCTATAGGAATTGTTTGGTTTGCTTTTGCCTTGCATTAGTATTTTTGGCTTTATTATTGGAAGTCTTCACTTTCTCTATGACAGATGTTTCTCCAGAATCAGAAAAAAAGAAGCATGAACTATGATTTATTCTTGTGTCTTTGAGGATTGTGAGAGCAGAATCAAGCATCAATCCTCTGTTAATAATGGTGGTGTGGTTGAGTTAACACAAGGCTCTGGTCTAGGTACATCAATTAACATCCAGATGTTCTCTTTCTATGGAAACTTAGTTCTGACAAAAAAAATTGCCCACCTGCCTGTTACAAACAACAGTCAGATGATAATCATAAGGTTAGAAAAGTCTTGCTGGATCATTGCATCTAAGACCATGGGAATATACTTCAGTGATCCAAGAAGAGATGAGGAACTGACTCATGTGACTCATTTCCTGATTGCCCTGGGTATTAGAGGAATTAGATTCCTTGCTTTGGATGTGAGAAGACACTAGGTGTCAATCATTAAATTAGAATTTTCTGGTTATGAAGTTTTTTTTTTTATCACCTCTCTATATTACAACCACAATTTCTACCAACCATGGTCACTTGGTTATGTATTAATGGGCTTGGTTAGATAATGACTGTGGAAACTGGGGATGGAGGACAAGAAGAAATAGGGATAGTACAGTGTGTACATTATTATTAAATGTGGGAAATTCTTAAAACAGACTACCCATGAGAAAAAGAGAAAATGAATATAAAACCTTTTCAGCTGTGGACAAATAGATTATGAATAAAGCTGGTCTGAGCTGTCTCAGTGCCGGAGTATGATCTGCACCTCTTGGTCCTAGTCTTCTTTCATTTACTTCAGACATCTGTCTTTGGGTTTCGAACACCACCAGAGCTGGACTATGGAAAACATGTCTTGAGATGTTGCTGGGAGGAAGGAAAGAGAGGTAGTGATATAATTCTATTTTAGCTAAAAATAAATTTTAAAAATGAGGAAAAGAGTTCAGGTCTTTAATCAGCACATTTTTCAATTCCTCCTTCTTACACTCAGATTCTACTAAACACCACTTTATTCCCCTTTCCTACCAGATTTCCTGCTTTCATACAGCACACGTAACTGGTAAAAAACGCCTGCCTTGCTATTCCTAACATTTCTTTGAGACGGGTGACCCCATTCCTCACATTGAAAGAACAAGTTTCGGTGAGAGCTGATCTTCATTGCAATGACAGTTAATAACTACACATCAAATATCCCATATTTGCTAAAATATCACATTTTTAATCTTCTGGATCCAAACACAAGGGATATTGGTGAGGTGAATGATATATGAATTACCTTGACTGGACGTTTGCTTGAGGTATGCAAGATCAAATTTCATATTTTATTCCATAAATAGACACAATTATAGTCAAATGACTTACAAAAGCAAACTAAGAAAAGGGAATGAATTCCATGCAAAAATTGCTCCTGAAGAATAGAACATAAGGGCACTATATTTTCTTGCAACTGAGACTTCAGCATTCTCAATTTCCTGCATCAGGTGAGCTTGAGGGAGATGGCCAATTGTAGTGCACTAAAAACGTCTCTCGTGTGTATGATTTACTTGTCAGTGACAATTTAACTTCTGTTAAATAAACCCATATCACTGCAGTAACAGTAGTGTGTTAATGCCACTTTAATCCTTGCTGGGTTTTTTTAATTGAATTAATTTGTCAAAGCAGTAAATTCACACAGCTGACTTAGAATTTACTTAGTAAGAAGACATTGTGGAGTCAGTCACTGAAATTATCACCCACATACACTGTAAAAAACTATCCTGTAGTTCAAGATAAGAATTTAATCAAAGGGTTTCTTTTGTGGCTGGGGGTGTAACTAAGTTAGTAGATAGAGTGCTCGTCTGGCGTACACAAAAACCTGAGTTCTGTTCACAGTGAACGTTTTGAAAAATTATGTGAAGGAGAGGATCTATAATCCCAGCACCTAGTAGGTAGAATTAGGAATATAGTTGGTTATGTATATATGTATATGCATATACATATACATGTACACGTACACACACATATACACACATACATATACACATATATTTATACATATATATATATTTATACATATATATGTTCTTTTATTGTCATAAAAAACAGCAGTGTCTAACATAACAGAAGTTAGACTCCAGAAAACCAAACAACCCTATTAAAAAATGGGGTACAGAGTTAAACAAAGAATTCTCACCTGAAGAACTTCGGATGGCGGAGAAGCATCTTAAAAAATGCTCAACTTCATTAGTCATTAGGGAAATGCAAATCAAAACAACCATAAGATTTCATCTTACACCAGTCAGAATGGCTAAGATTAAAAATTCAGGAGACAGCAGGTGTTGGAGAGGGTGCGGAGAAAGAGGAACACTCCTTCACTGCTGGTGGGGTTGCAAATTGGTACAACCACTCTGGAAAGCAGTCTGGCGGTTCCTCCGAAAACTGGGCACCTCACTTCCAGAAGATCCTGCTATACCACTCCTGGGCATATACCCAGAGGATTCCCCACCATGTAATAAGGATACATGCTCTACTATGTTCATAGCAGCCCTATTTATAATTGCCAGATGCTGGAAAGAACCCAGGTGTCCCTCAACAGAAGAGTGGATGCAAAAAATGTGGTATATCTACACAATGGAGTACTATTCAGCCATTAGAAACAATGAATTCATGAAATTCTTAGGCAAATGGATGGAGCTAGAGAACATCATACTAAGTGAGGTAACCCAGACTCAAAAGGTGAATCATGGTATGCACTCACTAATAAGTGGTTATTAACCTAGAAAACTGGAATACCCAAAACATAATCCACACATCAAATGAGATACAAGAAGAAAGCAGGAGTGGTCCCTGGTTCTGGAAAGACTCAGTGAAACAGTATTTGGCAAAACCAGAACGGGGAACTGGGAAGGGGTGGGAGGGAGAACAGGGGAAGAGAAGGGGGCTTACGGGACTTTCGGGGAGGGGGGGGCTAGAAAAGGGGAAATCATTTGAAATGTAAATAAATTATATCGAATAAAAAAAATAACAATAAAAAAAAAAGAATTCTCACCTGAAGAACTTCGGATGACGGAGAAGCATCTTAAAAAATGCTCAACTTCATTAGTCATTAGGGAAATGCAAATCAAAACAACCCTAAAATTTCATCTTACACCAGTCAGAATGGCTAAGGTTAAAAATTCAGGAGACAGCACGTGTTGGAGAGGGTGTGGAGAAAGAGGAACACTCCTCCACTGCTGGTGGGGTTGCAAATTGGTACAACCACTCTGGAAATCAGTCTGGCGGTTCCTCCGATAACTGGGCACCTCACTTCCAGAAGATCCTGCTATACCACTCCTGGGCATATACCCAGAAGACTCCCCACCATGTAATAAGGATACATGTTCTACTATGTTCATAGCAGCCCTATTTATAATTGCCAGATGCTGGAAAGAACCCAGGTATCCCTCAACAGAAGAGTGGATGCAAAAAATGTGATATATCTACACAATGGAGTACTATTCAGCCATTAGAAACAATGAATTCATGAAATTCTTAGGCAAATGGATGGAGCTAGAGAATATCATACTAAGTGAGGTAACCCAGACTCAAAAGGTGAATCATGGTATGCACTCACTAATAAGTGGATATTAACCTAGAAAACTGGAATACCCAAAACATAATCCACACATCAAATGAGGTACAAGAAGAAAGGAGGAGTGGCCCCTGGTTCTGGAAAGACTCAGTGAAACAGTATTTGGCAAAACCAGAACGGGGAAGTGGGAAGGGGTGAGTGGGAGGACAGGGGAAGAGAAGGGGGCTTACGGGACTTTCGGGGAGTGGGGGGGCTAGAAAAGGGGAAATCATTTGAAATGTAAATAAATTATATCGAATAAAAAAAATTGTACTCAAAAACAAAAAAAAAAGAAAAGAAGATAAAAGGATGACCTTGAACTCCAACGATATAGGATCAGAGTAGAAGACATAGAAGTCTCTATATATAAATACTTCTTTTTTAAGACCATTAAATGTTAACACCAGAAGTTAAAATAGTTTTATCAAATAAATCCACAATTTATTGTCAGAACATTAATTCAGTAGTGGGGAATAAAATATTTTTATTCCCCATTTCTAAGTTTCATGACACCACATTTGAAAAGTACCATACTTTATCAAAGGTTAAAAGGTAAAATTATTGTTTTTCCCTAAAGAAAATTGACAAAGCATTTCTTTTTTTTAAAAAAAAGATTTATTTATTTATTTCATGTATGTGAGCATAATATCCCTGTCTTCAGACACAGAAGAAGAGGGCATATGATCCTGTGACATATGGTAGTGATCCACCTTGTGGTTGCTGGGAATTGAACTCAGAACCTCTCGAAGAGCAGCCTGTGCTCGTAAATGCTGAGCCTTCTCTCCAGCCCTGAAGTACATCCTGTACATCAAAAACAATTTACTCAGGATGTCTTTAGACAAATTCACATGACCTAATTAGTTATTCCCCCTACAAATTATAGAAATACTGACCACCCATGTCCTCTCATTTCATAGAGTTTTAATAACATTTAAAAAGGCCTTCTGTGATTATATTAATTCAAGGGAGTTGAAGATATGAAAATGCTTGTTGTTTAATTTAGACTATAAGTCAGAAGCCCTGTGCTGATCTTTCTATCTTAGTATATTTATTGGTTTTTAATGAGGCATTTTGGGAAATAAATATTGTTTAAATTAAAAAATAATTAGGAATATAGTTGGCTTTGTATATATATATATGCATATACATATACATGTACACATACACACACATATACACATACATATACACATATATTTATACATATATATATATTTATACATATATATGTTCTTTTATTGTCATAAAAAACAGCAGTGTCGTCTTCCCCCTTTCTTTCAGGACTGCAGGAATCTGATTGTCAATCCTATTACTACATTGCCCAGATTCAACTAAATTCTCTATATAGTATGTTGTTCCCTACCAAAGTTACTCAAGGAAACCAAACAGACCTTGGTTCTGGTTTTTGATATGCTAAGTATGCAATGTAGTCCAGCCCTATATAGGCCTCAGTCATTAAAAGGACTCAGTCCTTAATATCTACCCAATGTATTGCAACTGTTCAGGTCTGATAAAGAGACCTGTAGCATAACATACACTTACTTCATAACATATAACATAACAATAGCAAGCATATTAGACTTGCATGGACATGTCAAAGCGGCTTTACATCCAACACACTAAGAGGTGTGATATGACCAAAGCCAGACGCACCATGCAGCAAGGCGCTGGCAGATGATACACCTAAGAGCTACATCCCAGATACCAGAGCATCCACATCAATATCAAACTCACACCAGATATACGTTGATCTTATGCAGCTGAATTCATATGTTCACAAACAAAATAAAACCCTGCTGAATGACACCACAGGACAAAGTTTCTATTGTAAATACAAAAACAGACAATAAAAAAAAATAAAACAAAGCTACATAAGACCAGTAAAGCAAATGACTCCAAAGGCTGTACAAATATCAACAAAGAAAAAAGTTTCATACAAATGTAACCCTCGGTCTTCAGAATATTATAATGTAATATCCTTCTTGACATCTTAATCAAGGAAATTGATGACTTAGCTGAAAATAATTCACCATGAAGAATTTAAAGAAACTCAATAAGATACAAGTGAATACAATCAGATTATCAAAGCTACTATACATAATTTACAATTTGAGGGAGGAATTCAGGACAAAGAGATCATTTATAAAGAGGTAATCACAGATATTAGAAAAAAGAACTATATATATGAAATAAAAATAACATTGAGAGTCCAGTCTGATACAGACTAGATTTAAAAGCAGAGAATTCTCTGCTGGATGACAGGTTTCACTAAGTAACTTGGTGTCATGGTTCCAATAGCAGTGGCTCTGAATGCTCATTTGTTAGAATACTTACAGTTAGTGAAACTATTGGGGAAGGAGTAGAGGTGTGGGAGGAGGTGTTTCACTGAGGTTAGGCTTTGGGGCTTCAGAAGCCCTCAGTATTACTATCTTTCTCTCTGACTTTGTCTCTCTTTCTCTCCCTCTCTCTCATTCCTCCCTCCCTCCTTTGTTTCTTACTGGTGGATCAGATATATGATCTTGGTCTCACCTAGAATTATACTCAGCTCATTTCTACCATGCTCCCTGTCAGGATTGTCACAGGTGATAACCCTCTGGAACTATGGCCCCCGATTAATTTTATAATTAATTTTATAATTGTAAGTTGCACTGGTCACGTTGTCTTATAGCAACTCAAATGTCACTGATACTTGGAGACCTGGAAACTATGAAATAAAATATAATAAGAGGAGATTGTAAGAAAAAGATGAGGTATCAATAAGCAAAGAAATGTTTGTACTCTGAGTTTTTCAAAAGAAAAGAATTGGAAGACATAAAAAACTTGCTTAGTCAATAATATCTAAAAGTTTTATGGCTTTGAAAGGACATAACTGCTCAGGTCAAAGAACTCAAAGGAACCCTAAGAAAAATTCCCTCCCAAAGATACTATGTTGTTTAGTAAATTCTGCAGTAAAATTTAAAGTAATTGACTCAATGTTTTGTTAAGTTAAATAATATATATCTACTGTATTTTAATATTTATACAATCTATTTGTAAGTGATTTTAGGCATAAAATTTGATACAGTCTAGTATAGTAAAACATTTAGAATATCCAGGAAATTAAAGCAAGCAAAGAAATGTTTCCTCTTCTATAGGATATTGCTCTAGGTAGAACATTCTTATAAAAACTGAATCATTGTTACTAATATCAAACCTTCAAATGAGAAGCAAACATCTTAAACATGGTACTCATCACACTGGAGAAGTAAATTGAGAAATTTTCTTTAAGATTATGGTGTAAGCATGAACATTCACTTGTTGCTTTCTGCTAAATGTAACTCCAGCCCTTTCCACTCAGTAAGAGAAAGAAATATAAAATGCCTAAATAAATAAATAAGAAAGTAGAATTGTTTCTGTTTTCATATTGTACATATAAGTACATGTATGCCACCATATAAAGAATTATGTATGTATATATTTACTAGCTGATCATAATACACACCAATTGAAACTAATAAACTAAGTAAAATCATAACATAAATTAAAATGAACACCCCTTCTTTCACCAGATATAATGGTATATACATTTAAGTCCCGTACTCAGGAATGTGAGACAAGAAGATATCTGTGTCTTGAGCCTAATCTGATCTGTGTAAGGTGTTTTAGACGAGCCAAGACTACTTGGTCAATGAACAATTCAGAAAAGATAAGCCTACAATAACATTAAACAGAATATTTAAGTAAAAATTTAAGGAAGATCATAAAAAATCTGTACACCAAATGCTGTTAAACACCAATAAAAAGAAATTGAAGAACACAAAAGAACATGAAGGTATATGCTCTGTCAATGAAAAAGAGAAATTAGTATTATAAAAATGTTCATAACTACCCACAGGTATCTGTATATTGGATATTCTCTTCTAAGTTTCAATGGAAAATTTACAGAAATGCAGGGAGGACCAAAGTTTACATTTATGTGAAGCCACATAAATCTTTACAGCATCTTGAGCACAACCCTGGGAATAGTTTGCTTCCTGATTTTTCTGCATCAAAAAGGTAATAGTAATCAACAAGGCATGTTTGGGCCTGAAGAGATGGCTCTGTGGTTAACAGCATTCTTGTAGAGGACTAGAAACTGAATAATTTCCACTCATATTGGGTGCCTCACAACCACCTGTAAATCAAATTCCAGGAGAATCAATTTGATAGAGGGCACTTGCATTCATAGCACGCATGCATACACACACACACACATACACACACACACACACACACATGTACATACATGTGCACACACACATGTAACTGTACACACAAATTTTTAAAACTCCAATATGGCCCATAGAAACCTAGACTAATTGACCAGAAATGAGGACTAAATAAGCTCTCTTATACACAGTTAATTAGTGTGTATCTATATACAATCAGAAGCAATAGTGGTATCCGTAATTGGTACAAGAAAAACTGGTAATTCATATCCATAACAGCGACATTAGTTCCTTATTGAAGATCTTCTACAAAAGTAAATTAATAATAGGCTAAAATTTATATATGACCAAAATAAACAACTAGAAAATGTAGGGGAGAAATGTTCATACAATTGGTATTTAAGTTTGCTTTACTCTTATTGCATTATCATTTTATTTAAGAGATAGTATTTCCTCATGTAGGCTAGACAAACCTTGAGGTCAAGACCCTCCTGCCTCAATTTCTGCAGTGCAGAGAATACTATCCTGTACCACTACTCCAGGCTAATGCATTCATCAGGCATTGACTTCCACAAATGACAGCAAAGATCCAGTATCAAACCAAGAATAAAATCATGTAACTACAATATCTGAATATATTCTCTACAACAACTTAACAGTTAACACCATGAAAAAGCAACCCAGGCAAAATTGTAAATTATGTCTGAAACAACATGTTTATATCTACGATGTACAAGGCACTTCTTCAAGTTGGTAGTTCAAAATAAAAGCAACCCAATTTAAAATGTGGATAAAGAAGCTTTGTAGAATTTTTTTTCCCAAAAAGACATGGCAAACAGAGATATGAAAGGGTGATCAGGATCACTAGTGATTAGGGAAATGTAAATCAAAACCACAGTGGGATAGTACCTCATTCAAACTAGTAGGTGATTATCTAACGTTGAGATAAGAAAGAAATTTAGAGAATCCTCTAGAGCATATAGAAATATCCCTTTCTTAAAGGAAATCAAGGTTATATGGATGAATCTGTCAAACTGTGAAGTCAAGATTTGTGCTTTTCAGTCTGTGTGAATTTTACCTTATCAAAAAGAAAAGGCCTAAAAATAAAATGAGACATGAAATTTTACTTAAGTGTGTATGAATAAACGGTGCATGATTAATGGCTGGTAAAGCTAATCAGTAAATCCATTATACTATAAATTTTGCAATTCAGTGTAGGAGTAAATGAAAAAAGAAAAATATTGACATACTCTGGAAGAAATGAGATTCTTAAGGTAAGAATGTAAATTATTGCCATAATTATAAAAATAATTAAGGCAGTTCAAAGATGAAAGAAAAAGAGGGAAGGAAGAAGGGAAGGAATGAGAAGGGAAGAGAAGGGGAAGGGAGGGGAGAGGAGAAGAAAGGAGGGGAGGGGAGAAAGTGAGAGGAGAGGGGGAGGGGAGGAGGAGGGGAAGGAAGTGGAGAGGGAGGGGAAGGAAAGGGAGGGTAAGGGAGGGGAGAGAAGAGGAGAGGACAGGAAAGGGAGGGGAGGGGAGGGGAGAGGATAGGAGAGAAGAAGAGAGGGAGGGGAGGGGAGGGGAGGAGAGGAAAGGGAGGGGAGGGGAAGAGAGGAGAGGAGAGAAGAGGAGAGGAGAGAAGAGGAGAGGGGAGGGGAGGAGATGAGAGGGGAGGGGAGAGGAGGGGAGTGGAGGGGAGGAGAAGGGAGGAGAGGAGAGGGGAGGGGAGGGGAGGGGAGAAGAGGGGATGGGGAAGAGGATGCATGGAGAGGAGTGGAGAGGGGAGGAAGAGAGGGGGAGAGGGGAGCCAAGGAAAATGAGAAAAAAAAAGACTAGACAGGATAAGACAAGACAATCTGTCTGTGGTTCTACCATGTTCGTTTTTCACAGAAATGAAATCAGAATCACAAAATTATATCTGCAGGTCTTAGTCTAGTACATCATACCTCACATTAGGAATAACATGGAATTCACCTTAATGTCTATGAATTGAGGAATGTCAAATCTATATGGCATATCTATGTAATGCACCACAATCCAATAGTAGAGTCAAGGAGTTCCAAACATCAGCATCCACAAGGTTGAATGTGGAGGATCTTAAACTAAGTGAAATAAGTCAGCTACAGAAAGATGGATACTAAGCTATTTCACTCCTATGTAGAATCTGACAATGTTGCACTTAGGAAAGTAAACTAGATGTTGGTTCCCAAGGATAAGCCAAGGAAGCAAAGAACAACTAGAGAGATATTAGTCAATTCCATAAAATGACCTGAGTCTAACATAGTTTTTGGAATGGATAGTGTGACACAGTTCCACCCCTGGATCAGAGCTAAAAGGATGTGGGTCTCCTGGTGTGCTTATAGGCATAAAGCTTGTTTCCTAATAATGTACATTTTTTACTTCTTGTTCCTCCTTTGGGGAAATGTTCTCTCTGCTGAGGTTAATGACTCCATGATACGCAACGCCAGCACAATTCCAGGAAGCAAGAATGTGTCTGGTAATCCTCAGCAATATGGTGATTTTGTGACCTTCAGGACAGCCCTTAAGGCTGTGTGAAAGAACTCTGAAAATAAGAGTTATACAAAAGTGATGAATACGTAAATCAGTATAAGAACTGATCTTTACAGGCTTTCTTATCTATGCACATTATAAGGATGTGCTCATTATATGTATGAGGGACTTGATGGACCTGAAAGAACAGAGTCAGCTGCACTAATGTGTCTGCTAGTCAGAAAGATATTACAGAAGAAGATATAAGATTTTATCAATAGAGGAAAAATCCTAGATCATGAAAGAGAAAGGAATAGTTAAAAAACAAACTCAGAGAGATAGATATATAATATTAGTGGTAAAATGGTGGTCTCTAACATCAACAGCTCAATTTGATCTAGATATTCTGCTCCCTAATGGATCTAGTTGTTTGTATAATCCAAATAGAAGTTATGGTTGGACAAAGATCTGGTATCAAGAAAAAAAGATGATGACTTGATGATATATTCCTACATTATGTGATAACTTAATATTTTCTAATAATAAGCCTTGGAGATACTGAAACATAAAAGAAACAATCCAAACTTTAAAAAAAAAATCCATTGAGGTAGCTAAGAATTATAATATTGTTTCAATGCTGCTTACATCAGCATAAAGAAGAGCGTGCTGAATAGCTCAGGAATTAAAAAAAGTATTATACTTAAAGCTAACATTCTCTCATAAAAATAACCTCTATGTCTAGATTTGTCAACCATAAGCACTGTGCCCAACAACGTGTATATTACTTGCAATACTAAAAAGATAGAGAAAGAAAGAAAGGAAAAAGGAAAAGAAAAAAGTACTTCTTGTCTGTTTCATTTGCCTCAAACTTGCTCTGTATCTCAGTTTCCATTCCTAAGTCGAGGAGATAAGTTCATAAAATGCTGATTTGTGAAATGATCAAAAGGGAACCTGGGGTAAATGATTAAACTGATATGCAATAAGGAAGTAGCTTATGCAATTGTAGTAAATAAAAAATTGGGCTTTGGTCTGCAAGAGAGAGGTACCTAGAGCAGATTATAGAGCTGTCAGCTTGCGTAGATCACTAACGCCAAGTCATTCTTCCACTACTCCCATTCACTCTTTTCTCAGGACCCTCTCCAAGGAGGAGGCTGCACCCTGACAATTACTGGATTTTGTAAAATGAATTCTGAACCCATGGTGGGCAGCAGAATAGCAGAGTTAATAATGTGTTTTTCAGGAGAAGGGACAGAGTTTAGTGATAGAGAGGTGTCCAACCATTCATTAAGCCCTGGGCTGAATATTTGGCACAAGGATAAAACAAAAGGTCTCATGGGACATGTTTAGGAAATGTGGAGGCTGAGACTAGAGGATTACTGTAAGTTGATCTACAGAATGAGTTCCAGGCCAGACAGAGCTGCATAGTGACATCCAGTCTCAAAACTAATAAAATGTAGGCAATACTTGCTGAGAATAGCTATTAAATAAACTCACAGTATCTTTAGTAAGATCTGGCTTTCACAATAATAAATTAATTTTCACAATCTATATCTAAACAAATAATTACATTTTTTGCCATGAATGTGCACAGCTTTATCAATTATACAATAAAAATAAGAAAGTATGTATGTTAAGCTTATTTTAAGTTAAATATATAGTTTAAACATCTTCGAATTTCAGTGTAAGTGCTCCTAAATCTACTGGAAGCTATTTGGTATGTACTGATTTTGCCTACTAATATACATACCTAAATGTATATTTAGAGAGTATTTAAATTATGGTAATAAATTAAGAGTCCTAATGTCATAGTTATAATTTAGTAATTATGTTTTCTTCACTTAGAATATGAAGTCACTCTAAATTGAAGAACCCATTTTATTAAGTAAAATTAATTAGATTTAATACTGCTAATATTTAATGTTAATTCTCAATCTTTATGGAGAAAATCTGTGATTAGCATAATTAAATGTTTGCCAGTAATGTTAGTTTATGCCTTGGTAGCTGACTTACTTCAGTTGGATAGAACACCATGAACCAATGTCACTTAGATGTGCACTCAAATAACAGAAAAAGCACAAATGATGTTTTTACTTATGTCAATGGATGTTGCAGACTACTTAATAGATAATTCCTAACTACTAATGACATCAGTGTTCTTTTTCTCGTGCTAACAGTACCTAGATCTGTGGTCCTCAACCTGTGCTTCATGACCCCAGGAAGTTTGTATATCAATATCCTGTATATTATGTATTTACATAATGATTCATAGTAGTAGTAAAATTACAGTTATGAATAAGCATAAAATAATTTTACGCTTGAGGAGTAACCACAACATTGAGGAACTGAATTAAAGGCAGCATTAGAAGGTTGAGAACCACTGGTCTAGATACATTCTCCACATCTTAAAAAATGTTATTGCCAAGTTGAAAAATTAAATCATTCCCAGAGTGCCCTTTGATGCCTTGAAAAGCTATAATCATATTGAAATCCAAAATATCTTCAGAGGAATAATTAAGAAGTAATAGAAAAATGTAAAAGAAACTTTACAAACAGAAGTTATTTCAAAGACCGTGATATAAATATCTTTGTCATTTAAGGAAACAGTTTACCAAATAATTAAAAATTTAAGGAGGACATATTTATCATATCATAACTGTTCTTAATCTTGGAATACAGATTTGAAAACACCATAGAAATTTTGGTTGTTTGCTTGTTTTTCCACTGTTGATAAGTAGACTGAAGGCTTTGTGAATGGTATTTAACCTTTTTACCACAGAACATCACTAATACCCCTTAGAAGTATGGAATCTTCATGAAACTTTTGTATAGAACAGCAGGGAACATAACTTAAATGAATACATATTCAAAATCATGTAAAGTATGGTTAAATTATATTATAAAACCAAAAATGGATACAAGAAATTGAAGAGGTTAATGTTGGTAGTTACTAAGGGCTTTACAGTGATTGTTACAAAATGATTGCAATACAAGCAAAACTAAATAAAACAAAAATATTAATGCAAATATATCAATAAAGTACTGAGATTATATGTTGAGAATGGCAATTCAGGAAAATGCAGAAAGTCTACATAGCTGAATCAGAGAGGGAAAGCAATTAGGAAAATCAGGTCATTGGCCATGCCCTAGATCTGCTCTATGAACCACAATACTGAATTTTAATATTAGCTTCTAATTTCAGAAGGATGGTAGTGGAAGTTGTATTTTAGGATTCCCGGGCATGCAATAATGATACATGCTCCATTATGTTCATAGCAGCCTTATTTATAATAGCCAGAAGCTGGAAAGAACCCAGATGTCTCTCATTGGAGGAATGGATATAGAAAATGTGGTATATATACACAATGGAATACTACTCAGCAATTATAAGCAATGAATTCATGAAATTCTTGGGAAATGGTTGGAACTGGGAAATATCATCCTAAGTGAGGTAACCCATTCACAAAGGAACACACAAGGAATGCAGTCACTGATGAGTAGCTATTAGCCTGGAAGCTCTGAATACCCAAGACACAATTCACATATAAAATGATTCCCAAGAAGAAGGAAGGAGAGGGCCCTGGCCCTAGAAAGGCTTGATGCAGCAATGTAGAGGATTAACAGGACAGAGAAGTGGGAGGGGGTTGATTGGGGAATGGGAGGATGGAGGAGGGCTTATGGGACTTATGGGAAGGGGGGAACCGGGAAAGGGGAAATCATTTGGAATGCAAACAAAGAATATAAAACATTAAAAAATTAAAAAAAAATCAAAAAGAAGGAAATTAAACTGCTTTGATTGACATATTTTATATATCAACCTTGTACATGTGTAGAGAACAATTATATGAGACAAAGGTGAAAGCAAGAAATAAATATTATTTATCACTCTCTCTAGATAAAAATATAAAAGATAGATTTGCAATATATCTGGGGTTAATTTCTATAACATATTCTGATGGACGGTTATATTAGATAGGAACTGTTAAGAAATGAGTGTAACAATTTTCAATTTTGTGGCTAGATGCCAAATAGTACTCTTTCCTGAGGAAATGATATTCGCAATGAATCAGCAAGCTGGCTCTGTGGGTAAAGAAGCTTTGGGTACAAGACTAACTACCTGAGTTTGATGGATTCACATAAAAAAAATAAATGAATCTATCTATATACGTCTGATCTCCTGGGAGCACACTTACCAAACTGGTGTACATGGCAGAAATGACACAAGAGGAAGGACCATGCCTCAGCAGGGTAGGAGGTGACAAGACTCTTGAAAGTTTTCCTCTGACTATTACATATATAACATGGCATACACATGCCTTTACATACATACATATGCATAAATAATAATTTTTAAGACAGCAAAAAGTAAGAGTTTAACTGTTTAAGCAAATGATATATTTTTACATTTGTTAATTGTCTTTTTTTTTATAAGATCAAGGTAGGAGTTAACAGTTGTTAATAGGAAGCAGCTTCTGGAGTAGGGAAGGGATATATACACACACTTCTTTCAGTTTTCAGTCGCAGTCTTCAGGCCCTGTGCATTCTACCTCAGGTTCTGAGAGTCTGCATTGATTTGGAGAGCTTTGTTTTCATGGTGTCTCACTTCTCCTTTGGCTCATTCACTTTTTCTTCCACCTCTTGTTCAGTGTTTCTTGACTTCTGAAGAAAGGAATTTGATAAAAAAAAAATCAATTTAGGTCCGAGTGTTCCTAGTCTGTCTGCATAATGTCTGTCTGTGGTCCTTGGTATTTGTTTCCAATTGCTGCACAAGGAAGAGTTTCTCTAATGGCAAACACCATGAGAGATGAGCAAGGGACTCAGCTATGAGTACAGCAGAATGTCACAAGGAGTTATGTCATTGCTCATGCTTCTGTTTGTTTGCTATTAAAACAGTAGAGTTTGCTTTTCCAATAGATCTCTAAGGTGTCTATTTTCTAGATTTTGGTCATCTATTCACCTAAGCAGTCTCAAGTATGGCTTCCATCTTAATTAATCCTTAAGTTAAATCAGGAAATAATTGATTACATCCACAAGCTTTGTACCACCATTGCACTAGCGTATCATGTAGGATACTGTTATATAATGAAAGGATTTGCAACTGACTGTTATTTATGCATTCTCATTTTAAAGTACAGAGTACCTTCAGTAGCAAAGGTGCTAACAAGAAGTGTGAATGTTCTATGTAGACACCAGCTTAGCTCTCCATGCTCAAGAACTTGGTTGTTGGCATCTGCAATGGGGAGTCACTGTCAGCTTGTGGCAATTTTTAGCTACATATGAAAACAAACAAACAAAAAAACCCTACAATAACTTAAAAATTCAGAAAACAAAATGGTATTGACAAAAAGAAACAGATATGTTAACCAATTGTAATTGAATTGAAGACCTAGAAATGTATCCATACACCAGATTTTAGATATGGTAGGAAAAATATACACTAAGTAAAACAAAAACATCAACATCAACAAATGCTGCTAGTCAAACTGGACATGTGCAGGTAGAAAAGTACAAATAGTTCCATATTTATCACCCAGTACAAATCTTTTTTTTCTTTTTTTTTAATATTTTATTTCTAAATTCTTTGTTTACATTCCTAATGATTTCCCCTTTCCCAGATCCCCCCTCCCCATATGTCCCATAAAACTTCTTCTCTCCATCCCTTCTCCAATCACCTCCCTCCTTTTTCTCTCTCCTTATATTCCCATGCTAGATCAATCCTTTCCAGGATCGGGACTCTCTCCATACTTCTTCATGGGAGTCATTTGTTATGGAATTTGTGCCTTGAGTATTCAGAGCTTCCGGGCTAATTGATATCCACTTATCAGAGATTGCATTCCATGTGTATCCTTTTGTGATTGGGTTACCTCACTTAGGATGATAATTTCCAGATCAAACCATTTGCCTAAAAATTTTGTGATTTCATTGTTTCTAATTGCTGAGTAATAATCCATTGTGTAAATATACCACATTTTCTGTATCCATTCCTCATTTGAGGGGCATCTGGGTTCTTTTCAGCTTCTGGCTATTATAAATAAGGCTGCTATGAATATAATGGAGTATGTGTCTTTATTGCATGCCGGGGAATCCTTTGGGTATATGCCCAGGAGAGGTATAGCAGGGTCCTCTGGAAGTCTCATGTCCAGTTTTCTGAGGAACCTCCAGACTGATTTCCACAGTGGTTGTACCATCTTACAGCCCCACCAGCAGTGGAGGAGTGTTCCTCTTTCTCCATATCCTCGCCAACACCTGTTGTCTCCTGAGTTTTTGACCTTAGCCATTCTGACTGGTGTAAGGTGAAATCTCAGGGTTGTTTTGATCTGCATTTCCCTAATGACTAATGATGTTGAGCACTTCTTTTTTTTTTCTTCTTTTTATATTTTTTTATTCGATATATTTTTTATTTACATTTCAAATGATTTCCCTTTTTCTAACCCCCCACTCCCTGAAAGTTCCGCAAGCCACCTTCTCTCCCCCTGTCCTCCCACCCACCCCTTCCCACTTCCCCGTTCTGGTTTTGCCGAATACTGCTTCTCTGAGTCTTTCCAGAACAGGGGGCCACTCTTCCTTTCTTCTTGTACCTCATTTGATGTGTGGATTATGTGTTTTGGGTATTCCAGTTTTCTAGGTTAATATCCACTTATTAGTGAGTGCATACCATGATTCACCTTTTGAAAGAGGCAGTGTTGAGCACTTCTTAAGGTGCCTCTCAGCCATCCAAATTTCTTCAGCTGAAAATTCTTTGTTTAGATCTGTACCCCATTTTTAATAGGGTTATTTGCTTCCCTGGGGTCTAACTTCTTGAGTTCTTTGTATATATTGGATATTAGCCCTCTATCAGATGTGGGGTTGGTGAATATCCTTTCCCAATTTGATGGTTGCTGTTTTGTCCTTTTAACAGTGTCCTTTGCCTTACAGAAACTTTGTAATTTTATGAGGTCCCATTTGTCAATTCTTGATCTTAAAGCATAAGCTATTGGTGATCTGTTCAGGAACTTTTCCCCTGTGCCCATGTCCTCAAGGGTCTTCCCCAGTTTCTTTTCTATTAGTTTCAGTATGTCTGGTTTTACATGGAGGTCCTTGATCCACTTGGAGTGAAATTTAGTACATGGAGATAAGAATGGATCAATTGGCATTCTTCTGCATGCTGACCTCCAATTGATCCAGCACCATTTGTTGAAAAGGTTATCTTTTTTCCACTGGATGTTTTTGGCTCCTTTATCGAAGATCAAGTGACCATAGGTGTGTGGATTCATTTCTGGATCTTCAATTCTATTCCATTGGTCCATTTGTCTGTGAGTTGGGATTTTGATGGGGATTGCATTGAATCTGTAGATCACTTTTGGCAAGATGGCCATTTTAACTATATTAAGCCTGCGAATCCACGAGCCTGGCAGATTTTTCCATTTTCTGAGGTCTTCTTCGATTTCCTTCTACAGAGACCTAAAGTTTTTCTCATATAGATCTTTCACTTGTTTGGTTAGAGTCACACCAAGATACTTTATATTGTTTGTGGCTATTTTGAAGGGTGTCATTTCCCTAACTTCTTTCTCAGCCTCCTTATGCTTGAGTATAGGAAGGCAACTGATTTGTGTGAGTTGATTTTATAACCAGCCACTTTGCTGAAGTTGTTTATCAGCTGTAGGAGTTCTCCGGTAGAGGTTTTCGGGTCACTTAAGTAGACTATCATGTCATCTGCAAACAGTGATAATTTGACTTCTTCCTTTCCAATTTGTATCCCCTTGACCTCCTTATGTTGTCTAATTGCTCTAGCTAGAACTTCAAGTACTATATTGAATAGATATGGAGAGAGAGGACAGTCTTGTCTAGTCCCTGATTTTAGTGGGATTGCTTCAATTTTCTCTCCATTTAGTTTGATGTTGGCCTACAGGTTTGCTGTATATTGCTTTAACGATGTTTAGGTATGGGACTTGAATTCCTGTTCTTTCCAATACTTTTAGCATGAAAGGATGCTGGATTTTGTCAAATGATTTTCTGCATCTAATGAGATGATCATATGGTTTTTTTCTTTGAGTTTGTTTATGTAGTGGATAGCATTGATGGATTTCCTTATATTGAACCATCCCTGCATCCCTGGGATGAAGCCTACTTGATCATGGTGGATGATCATTTTGGTGTGTTCTTGGATTCGGTTGGCAAGAATTTTATTAAGTATTTTTGTATCAATATTCATAAGAGAAATTGGCCTGAAGTTCTCTTTCTTTGTTGGATATTTGTGTGGTTTTGGGTCAGCGTAATTGTGGCTTCATAGAACGAGTTGGGTAGAGTTCCTTCTGTTTCTATTTTGTGGAATAGATTGAAGAGCATTGGTGTTAGGTCTTCTATGAAGGTCTGATAGAACTCTGCACTGAAGCCATCTAGTCCCGTGGTTTTTTTTTTTTTTTTTTTTTTTTTTTTTGGTTGGGAGACTTTCTATGACCCTTTTTATTTCTGCAGGTATTATGGGACTGTTTAGTTGATCTATTCGATCTTGATTTAGTTTTGGTGTCAGATATCTGTCTAGGAAACTGTCCATTTCCTCCAGATTCTCCAGTTGTGTTGAATATAGGCTTTTGTAGTACGATCTAATGATTTTTTTGAATTTCCTCAGTTTCTGTTGTTATATCTCCCTTTTCATTTCTAAGTTTGTTAATCTGGATACTCTCTCTGTGCCCTTTGGTTAGTCTGGTTAATGGTTTATCTATCTTGTTGATTTTCTCAAAGAACCAGCTCCTGGTTTTGTTGATTCTTTGTATGGTTCTCTTTGTTTCTACTTGATTGATTTCGGCCCTGAGTTTGATGATTTCCTGCCTTCTACTCCTCCTGGGGGAAATAGCTTCTTTTTGTTCCAAGGCTTTCAGGTGTGTCATTAAGCTGTTAGTGTATGCTCTCTCCATTTTCTTTTTGGAGGCACTCAGGGCTATGAGTTTTCCTCTTAGCACTGCTTTCATTGTGTCCCATAGATTTGGGTATGTTGTGTCTTCATTTTCATTGTGTTCTAAAAAGTCTTTAATTTCTTTCTTTATTTCTTCCTTGACCAAGGTATCATTGAGTAGAATATTGTTCAGTTTCCATGCGTATGTGGGTTTCTGTTGTTTTTGTTGCGATTGAAGACCACTTTTACTCCATAGTGATCTGATAGGTGGCATGGGATTAGTTCGATCTTATATTTGTTGAGGTCTGTCTTGTGACCAATTATATGGTCGATTTTGGAGAAGGTACCATGGGGTGCTGAAAAAAAGGTATTTTCTTTTGCTTTAGGATAGAATGTTCTATATATATCTGTTAAATCTAATTGGTCCAAACCTTCAATTAGTTTCATTGTGTCCCTGTTTAGGTTCTGTTTTCCTGATCGGTCCATTGAGGAAAGTGCAGTGTTGAAGTCACCCACAATTATTGTGTTAGGTGCAATGTGTGCTTTGAGCTTTAATAAAGTTTCTTTTACGAAAGAGGGTGCCCTAGTATTTGGAGCATAGATGTTCAGTATTGAGAGTTCTTCTTGTTGTATTTTTCCTTTGACCAGCAAGAAGTGTCCCTCAGAGTCTCTTTTGATGACTTTGGGTTGAAAGTCAATTTTATCTGATATTAAAATCACTACTCCAGCATGTTTCCTGAGACCATTTGCTTGTAAAATTGTCTTCCAGCCTTTTACTCTAAGGTAGTGTTTGTCTTTGACCCTGAGGTGTGTTTCCTGTAAGCAGCAAAATGTAGGGTCCTCTTTACGTATCCAGTCGGTTAGTCGATATCTTTTTATTGGGGCATTGAGTCCATTGATGTTAAGAGATACTATGCAATAGTGATTGTTACTTTCTATCATTTTTGATGTTATTTTTAAAATTTGATTGTTTATTTTCTTTTGGGTTTGATGAAAGGTTGCTATCTTGCTTTTTCCAGGTTAAGTTTCCCTCCTTGTATTGGTGTTTTCCTCCTATTATCCTTTGTAGGGCTGGGTTTGTGGATAGATATTGGGTAAACTTGGTTTTGTCATGGAATATTTTAGTTTCTCCATCTATGGTGATTGAGAATTTTGCTGGGTATAGTAGTTTTGGTTGGCATTTGTGTTCTCTCAGAATCTGCATGAGATCTGCCCAGGACCTTCTAGCCGTCATAGTCTCAGGTGACAAGTCTGCTGTGATTCTGATAGGTCTTCCTTTATATGTTACTTGGCTTTTTTTCTCTTACTGCCTTTAATATTCTTTCTTTGTTTAGAACATTTGGTGTTTTGATTATTATGTGACGGGAAGTATTTCTGTTCTGGTCCAGTCTGTTTGGAGTTCTGTAGGCTTCTTGTAAATTCATGGGCATCTCTCTCTTTAGGTTAGGGAAGTTTTCTTCCATAATTTTATTGAAGATATTTGCTGGCCCTTTAAGTTGTAAATCTTCACTCTCATCTATGCCTATAATCCTTAGGTTTGGTCTTCTCATTGTGTCCTGGATTTCCTGGATATTTTGGGTTACAAGCTTTTTGCATTTTGCATTTTCTTTAACTGTTGTGTCCATGGTTTCTATGGTATCTTCAGCATCTGAGATTCTTTCTTCTATCTCTTGTATTCTGTTGTTGATATTTGCATCTATGTCCCCTGATTTCTTCCCAAGGCTTTCTATCTCCAAAGTTGTCTCCCTTTGAGTTTTCTTAGTTGTTTCTACTTCTGATTTTAGATCCTGGATGGTTTTGCTTACCTCCTTCACTTGCTTGTTTGTGCTTTCCTGTAATTCTTTAAGAGATTTTTGTGTTTCCTCTTTCATGACCTCAGCCTGTTGACCAAAGTTCTCCTGTATTTCTTTAAGTGTTTTTTGCGTTTCCTCATTATTGGCTTTTGTATTCTCCTGGATTTCTTTCAATGATTTTTGTGTTTCTCTTGCAAGGGTTTCTAACTTTTGATCCATTTTCTCCTGAATTTCTTTAAGTATGTCCTTCATGTGTTCCTGTAACAGCATCTTGACCAGTGATTTTAAATCCAAATCTTGTTTTACTGGTGTGATGGTGTATCTAGGACATGCTGGTAAAGGAGAATTGGGTTCAGATGTTGCCATATTGCCTTGATTTCTGTTATTGACATTCCTGCCTTTGCCTTTTGCCATCTAGTTCTCACTGGTATTAGTTGGTCTTGTCAATGCTGGACTCACCAGTGCAAGCTGCCCCTTCCCAAGTGGCCTCTTTTGCACAACTTAGCTCCTGCACTGCCTGGAGACAGGGTGCTGTTGCCCTGGTTGTTCAGATCCTGAAGCTGACACCTGAAGGCTCCTGCTGGGGCCTGCTGGATTCACCAGAGCACACTGACTTCTTCCCACTGGCTGCCCGGGAAGCCCCTCTTGCCTCTTGCAGGACCTGGAGGTGTGGCATTGCTGCCCAGGCTCATCTGGATCCGGAAACAGAGAGATCTGAGGGCTCCTGCCAGAGGCCTCAGGACTGGAACCTAAGCTCCATGCCACAGGTGCAAGCTGTGAGCTCCCAGACTGCCTCTGGGTGCACACCAGGTCTCCCGCACTTCCTGGAGACCAAGTACTGTGGCCCAGGCTGTTCAGATCCCAAAGCAAGCACCTAAAGGCTCCCGCTGGGGCCCGCTGAATTCACCAGAGCCCACTGACTTCTCCCCGCTGGCCACCCGGAAGCCCCTCTTGCCTCTTGCAGGACCTGGAGATGTGGCGTTGCTGCCCAGGCTGATCTGGATCCAGAAACAGAGAGATCTGAGGGCTCCCGCCAGAGGCCTCAGGACTGGAACCTAAGTTCCATGCCACCGGAGCAAGCTGTGTGCTCCCAGACTCACCCAGTACAAACCTTAACTCTAAATGGATCAAAGACCTCTACATAAATCCACATACAGTGAACATGATAGAACATAATGTCAGAAATAGTCTTGATCTCAATGGAACAGGACAATATTTTCTGACCAGAACACTATTAGCACAGGCATTAAGATCAACAACAAATAAAAGGAGCCTCATGAAACTGCATTGTAAAGGACACTGTCATTCAGATAAAATGATAACCCAAAAAATTAGAAAATATTTTCCAACCGTACATACAATAGAGAGGTAATATCTAAAATATATACAGGACTAGAAAACACTAGATGTCAAGAAAACAAATAACTCAGTTTTAAAAATTAGGTATAGATATATACAGAGCATTCTCAAAATAGGAAATTCAAATGGCAGAGAAACACTTAAAAAATGTTCAACAACTAACCATCAGGGAAATGCAAATCAAAACTACTTTGATATTTGGTCTTATTCCTATCAGAATGGTGAAAATCAATAACACAAATATCAACTCCTGCTCGTAAGGATGTGGAGTAAGGGAAACACTCATCTATTGCTGATGAGAGTTTAAAGTTGTGTAGCAACTATAGAAACTAGTTGGGAGCTTCTTCAGGAAGATGAGAATCTATTTACCGCAAGATCCATCTATACTATTTTTGGGCATAAAGTAAATTATTCTTTATCCTACCATAAAAGCACTTGCTTAGTCAGGCTCATTACTGCTCTATACATAATAGCCAGAAATTGAAAACAACCTAGATGCCCCCAAACAGAAGAAAGGATAAATAAAATGTGGTACATTTACACAACATAATTTTACTCAACTTTTTAAAAAATCAGGCAAATAGAAGTAGATAATGTCAACCTGAGTGAGGTAACCCAAACCTAAAAGAAAAATATGGCATGCTTTTACTTCTGTGTAGATATTAGCTATTAAGTCAATGAGCTTCTGTCTGTTCAAGTTCACAAGAAGTCATTTCCCCTAAGGCAAACTTGAAAAAAGAGAAAAAGAGAGACACAGTGGAGTGGATAAAATCTTCACTTTGATGTCACAACAATGTACCAAGGCTGAACTTATTTTTTCATGATACTCTATTTTACAGTTTAAAAAACTTGACAAGCTGTTTCTTGAGGAACGACATTCAGCCTTTGTGTTTCTTCAGAAAATGTCTCTTACCAGCTTGTCTTGAATACTTTTATTTTCTTGTCACCTCTTTAATGTTCTTACTTCTTGCCATCTTGAACTGTATCTTCTTATACAATATTGTCACAAAAAGTCTTTTCTTCAAGTTTTGTTTTCTAAAGACCTTGAGCAAAGATGTGAACCCTAAGGATGTATTATATAAAATGTCAAAATAAGGACAGTGGATGAAAGTGATTTTAGAAACATATAATCAACTTAATAAGGTTTGTCTGCTAACTTGAATAATAGGAATGAGACAGGGCCATTAATTTTCAGTACAAATGGCACTTACGATCTTCATAAGTGCCAATTCACTTTGAGAATATTAAAAATATTTATGACTATAGAGTAAAACCACCATTACTATAACACTCTATGTACAGTAGACATTTTCAGTTTTTCCTTCAGCTTCATTCATATACACCAGATTAATCGGCTAGAGTGCCCTCTTGTTAAATGATCCCTGCAGTGTTAAATGTCTTTACCTTCTAAGTGAATAATATTGCCTCATTAAATTTTATTCTTTTGGCAATAGCCAAATAGTCTAGTAGGCAGTGTACCTAACTCCATTGGTGTATGCAAGAAATACTGCCTTGACTTGCTTCGACTACATTTTGACAGTAGTAAAATTTTGTCTGATCGTTATACATCAAGTTCAAAACACTTTCCATTTAATAAAGACCTCAAGGACACAAAAAACAAAAACAAAAACAAAAACAAAACAAACAAACAAAATTTAGGTGATGTCTGTTTAGAGCCTAGTGCAAAAGAGACTGCGTATACAGGAGAGAAGCTTTTTGGACAAACCTGAAAATAGCTAATTTGTAAAGCCAGAACATGGGCATGACATATTTATTTCTGGAATTATAATTCCACCAGTCTTACCTAGCATATGCACATTCACAAATCCCACCAAATGGAGGCCTGAAATGAGATAAATCACAATTTTTACATTATAGCATTCATAGGACTTTTTAAATTACTTTACTGAGTTAATGCTGACTCTTCATATCTAGGAAATAAATACACATCTAGAGTTCATAGAAGTTTATCTTGCTTGCAGGTAGAAGAGGACCAGAGAGGTCCAGGATGAGATAAGACAAACTGAATTAAAAGTATGTGCTTTTAGCACAGTGATGGCTATAGTTGGACTCTAGTTTCCTGAAGGAAGCCTAATTGTTCAAAGGAGCTCTGGTGCCATGATGTTTATCTAACCAGGAATTAAGGGTGTCCTTGGTGGACACCTCTCAATCCAGACCAGGTAGGTAGGAGGGTTCTCAGTCCAGAATTTAAGCAAAAACCTTCTATGTTCTCTGCTTTACGATAGTATATGCAGGATAGACAGCTACCTCAAGTTCCTGCCACTGAAGAACTACAGTACAGTTTTGAGCTGTAAGTCATGACAGATCCTTTTTCTTTTAAGTTGATTTTATCATATTATTTTTCTTCACAGCAACAGAAAAAGTCCCTTAAACCCTAGTGTTTGCTTCATCATAATGATGAACAGTAAGTATACTTTACTGGGATTATTCCTGGATCCTGCAAAATTGGATGATAGAGGTACAAAAAAAAAAAAAAAAAAAAAAAAACAGTAGATTTCACAAGTTTCATGAGTTTTAAAAGTTAAAACTTTACATACTGTGACTTTGAGTTTATATAACAATAGTGTAATCTAGAGAACATCTTGACTATTGAGCTGCCTTATGGCACTTTAAATAGCAGTCTGTTATCATTCTCTTCTTTTTCCTTCCCATTTTATGTTGATAAATGATATAGTAACTAACTATAATTATTCATGCAGCCTGTCTCTTTGATTATCTGCATACTGAGTATAATTTTCAAATGTCTTTCTTCCCTCAGTGAAATCAATATATAAGCTAAATTCCTGCCCAAGCATTAAGACACAAGGAAATTTGAGTAGCAAATTATATTATTGAGGTACATGGTGGGAGTTTTACATATAGGTTTCAGCATTCTTTGATTTAGAGCAAGTGTTCTCCAGTATATTAAGTAAATTAAAAGTAAACTCCGAAGTCCTTCTGGGTATGTCTCTGTTTTATGTGCTATTAAATGTATTATTTACTGGGTTTTAGTTTCTTCAGTTTTGTTTTGTTTATTAAATTTTATTTACTATTACAGGGTATTACAATCTCATCATGACCAAGGCAATATAAAAGAAGAAAACATTTAATTGGGGCCTTGCTTACAATTCTGGAGATCCATGATCATTTTGTCAGGAAGTGGATATGTATGTCACTGAAACAGTAACTGAGAGTTGAGCAGGTTTACATTATCATCTCTGGCAGTGTGACAGCTCAAGAGTGAGCTTGAGAGAGATTACAGGAGAGAGAGTCATGGAGATAGAGAGATAAGAGATACAGAGACAGAGAGGCAGAGAGACAGGGAACAATAAACGCACACAAAGAGAGACAGAGAGACAGAGACAGACAGAGACAGAGACAGAAATGAGAGACTGGATCTGGTTTGGTTTATTTGAAAGCTCAAAGCCCACCTCCAGCAGCACACGTTCTTTAAGGATTCATACCCCTTAATCCTTCCTAAACAGTTTACCAACTGGTGACTAATCATGCAAATATATGAGCCATGGTATGTAAGTTGGGGGGAGGGGGGAGGAACATGAATTCTTCCTCAAGCCACCACACTCTCTTTAAGGTCCATTGTTTTGTTTGTTTGTTTGCTTGCTTGCTTGCTTGCTTTTTTGTTTTTTGGTCTGTTTGGTTGTTTTCATGTTAGAGACCTTAAACTCAAATTGCAGTTGAAATTTCTCTGAATTCTTAATGATCACTTCCAGTATACCTAGAAATAGTGTCTTTCTATGCTACATGACATATATCTGCTCCTTGTAGGTGCCCAATAATTTTGCTAGAGTTTAGTCATTTTTCCCACAGTCAAGAAGACAATGAAAAGCATCTATGAAGTCTATGTTATAAAAAAATCTCATGACTCTGAATCTTTCAGGCACACACCCTGTGCTGCTTGATATGTTTGCAAACCACTTAATTTTGATTAATGGTAGCATTTTTATTAGCCAAGCATGTCTTCCATTCAAGATTATGTTTAAAAGAATGTCAGTCTCCCAAATCCAAAGTCATTACAACCTTCTCTCAGAGCTACTCCTTAGGTGGGGTCATGCAAAACTCAGCTCATAATTTCCAGTTAATTGCAGAACACCTGGCCCTTGGGTGCCTTCCTCTGTTCCCTGAATAGGTTCCCTTTCGTGAATTCCTATAGCCTATGATGAAATGACCATTCATGTAATGCAGGGTAAGTGACACTTATTGGAAGTCACTTTGAAAACATTTGTAAAATATCTTGTTTAGAAGTAAAAAGGAAGCTGCCACCCTGCCTTACTTTTCATCCATTTGCAGAATAGTTATATTGCTTTCACAAGGACTAGGTAGAAAGGCTATGGTCATCTTTTCTTGAATTACAAGTAATAGTAAACTAGGCTTATAGAGAAAGAATAATAAATGTACATGTTCTATCTAGAACTGAGTCATATATTTCATTATCACCAAAATATAATAACTATGCTTTCATTTAAAACAGCTGATTTTAAAGCAAAAAAAAAAAAACCCAATGATTCTCTTTAAATCAGTTGTATTGGTATTCTAATGATAACACTGTTCCCAGTGTATAACTTAGGAAACACCTATAACTATAGTGAAGATAGAGTTGTGCTTTGGGATGCATCTTCATGGTCTTCCTTAGCTGTGTTATTATCACATGGTGCTTGGGAGTGCAAGCTTCTGGTTCACATCAGTTTTCGAGTTTCATTTAGCTTCCCCCAAAATTTAAACTTTAAAATATCTTTCATAAATTAATGAAATTGTGCTTTCCTATAACCAAGTTATCATTTATATTCACTCACACATCTTTTTTATACATTTCATAATTTATGTGCTTTATTTTCTGACTTCTCAGTTCACTCCATGATTAGAAAGTGGTCGGAGAAAGAAGAGGCAGGATGGTACTAACTGCTCTCCATCATACAGATACTATTCTTTCACTTGTAACTGGATTGCTCTTTTATAAAATAGTAATGATAATAATAATCATAAAGCAAAACAGAGAAAAAACAATGAGCTGAATCACACATCTAATTTATATGAAGCAGAATTCAAGACCCACCATATGCTATCTAAAACTTTTATCTGATTGCAATCATCTGTCCACTTTTCAAAAGAGTATATAGACCAAGAAAGAAATGACATGCTGAGATCCATATGCAAGAACACATTGCAAGTTATAGCCTTCTGAACTTAGTTCAATACAGTTTGAGCGATACCATTTCCCCTTAAATATAAAATGAATTTAATATGATAGCTCCTTACAGAGTACAAATTAAAATGAAATAGTGTGGGGAAATATAATGGGAATCATAATTCCTTTTCTGATATCATGTTAAGATAACTGCTCTTCTACGATAAAAGGCTAAATTTAATTATAGGGTCACTTGCATATTCTAAAAGGTCAAGGAATCTCAGCTCAGAGTTAACAGGAGCTAAAACTAGCTACAGGGTTCCTTCTTAGAAAATAATTAAGGATTTCAAGACACTAATGTCTGATCATGAAAAGAAGCCTGTGATACTACACACTAACATAGTCACAGAGCTGATCTAGCATGTATTTTCTTTCAATTAGTCTCAGTTGGGTTGATGACTGAGGAAACAAAGTTCTGGGACATGAATTAAGAATTCACTAATTTTAATAATAGAGCAATAATATAGAGCAATAATAATAGGTTATTATACAAATATCTACATTGTATGGTTGAAATTTCTATAGCAAAAATATGATTGAAAAATTATTTTAATTCAGATTATTCAATTCAATTCAAACCAGAAACATCTAGATATGATCTAAAACATCATAATATGTAAATGAAACAAAAATAAGTTATAATGTATTAACTAGGATTGTATTTTGATTGAGGAACTGAACAATACTAGCAGATTCAGTGATCTTATAGGATAGAAGAATAATTTAAATTTCCTTAAACAAATAGGAACCATTAACCAAAAGTATAATCAAGACATAAAAATATGCAAAACATAGTAGTTGATATTCAAGTGCACATATGTGAATTTTCTAGAACATTAATAGTACAAAATTCTATGAGTCCAAGCAGAAAAATAACTATTAAATCAATCTCTAAATTACATTTTAAATGTGCTAAAACTAAGATGTGTTAAAAATGGGAGAATCTGAGGACATAAGAGACATTGTTGATGAACACATTTAATTAAAGTTGTAAAATGCTAAGAATTAAAAATATGCTCAAAGAATTTCAATGTACTAATATCAAGTCCTCATAAAATTCCTCATACCACAATGACAATGCTAAGTTCCTAACTCCTTCGCAATCCTTCTTGACTTAATAGGAATCATTTTGATGTCTAGGATTGGCATGTAGTCTACTCCAGAGCACACAGCCCTTATATTCCCATCATTTCTGTATGTGTGTCCGAACACGGATGTGAAAGAGTGATCAAAGATGAGAGACAGCACAAAAACTATGAGTTACATCATATTTTCTTCAAAATTAAATATTTTAAAAATAAAACTATTAATGTCTCCTTCTGAAAGCAATTCTTACCTACTATTTAAGAATTTGAAAAATAACAAATTTAGGAAAACTTCATGAGATTTCTTTTTGAGTTCATTTTCTTTAAGCATGATGGCTAGCAGCCTTGGAAGAAACAGTTAATAGGAAGTGGCAGCCCTTGGCAGGTTTCATGTCCTCTTAGTGCCCTCTCTCTTCTGCCTTCCAGCACAGGTATTAGAGCCTGGAAAACAGATTCTCACCATGTCCAGAAAAAAAAATGTGTCTGTGAGTCAGTTTCCGTGCTCATGTTAACTGTGACTGCAGTAGGGTTTCATTTGTTCACATCAGGGACATTTCAGAATTGTCCTACCTTTCCTATCCAGCCACTCTGCCATCAGCTTTTGATTCAAGGTCAGAAAAAGCCAGGGAGATCATGAATAGAAACGGAGTGGCTTTTTAATGTAATTTTAAATTTTTAACCTGAATGGTGGGTACTTGCCTGGATTATTACAGAGCTGTACTTGAAAGCTGCTGCCTCAGCCACTGTCCTGGAGTCTGGGATATCCTCCCTTCACCTTCCTCTCAGTTTCTCTGCAGTAATTACTCAGACTGTATCCCCTGTCCTTGGCCTCTGCAGGACATCTGAGCTCTTTAAATGCAGACCACCTCCAATTAGAGAACTCACTTTTCTTTTGTTAGCACATCTCTTTGGGTGGTCCTAATCTTGAAGCCCTCCCTCTGGCCCTTTTCCCTTTGTTTTTTTTTTTTTTTTCTTCCTTTTTAACAAGACTTTTACAGGGGTCATTCTGGCAAAAGCCTGTAAAATCTTTTCCAGATTTCCCAGCTTTGTTGTGCTAATTTGACACTTCCTCCCCTTTCATAATAGACTGTTGTGGTCCTGTTTTTCAATTAGAATTTTCTGATTAATTCTTCATGATTTAGAACATCTTTATCTCTTCAAGGAATCTGATTCAGTTAACCTACCTTAACCTCAATTTTGTACACAACCTAAGTAATGTTTTCTTTATTTCTACCTTTTAACACAGTCATGCTTTGTTGATCGTTTCCTGGTAACCTTCAGAGAATTTAAAAAGAGGATTTGGGTAAAACATTGTAAGAGCAGAAACCTAATTGGATTCTCAATAAAAAAATTAATTGCCACATCCTACAACAATAAAGAGGTCAGAGAAATCTCTGATGTATTTTACCAGTGATGCATTTGCATTAGAAAAGATCAATAGAAGGTAATATAACAAATTAATTTAGAGAGCTAAAAATTGATTTGTTAACCCTTTTATTGCCTCCAAGTCTGGGTCAACTGCTGGTAGAAATAATGTCTCATTAATTTTGTCTTATGCTTGCTTTGTGTTATATGGTCTCATAGAGTTCCTTGCAGTAATGACGAAAACAGGTTTCTGAACCTTTCACGGAGCCAATCTGACAATTAATGAAATGACTGTGTTTGTTTTGTGTGTGTGTGCGGGGGACTGTCCCTGTGCTTTTTCTTTTGCAAATTTTAATTTATAATCATCCTTTAGACATTCAACAAGCTCCTAGCACACAGTGATTCAAATACTCATTATCATCTTTTTCACCCTTTTATGATATTTTAACATTTAGAAGATTACAAAATTCATTTGATACAACCTGGATTGCAGGTCCCAATGATGTCTCACAAATAAGCAGAAGAAAGAGTTTGGGAACATATTGGTAATCAACTTCTTGTAAATTATCCTATAATAGTCACTATTGCCTTATGACACAATTTCCATCTGTGTTTACTGTTTACCCTAATGACTCATACAAAAATAGATGCATACTTCATTTTAACAGCACTCTATGTTGAAATAGTTTAGAATTTTTCTTTAAAACTTTGCACATCTTGTCTATGTGCTTCACAATTCTAGACATATTTGGAGCCAGAGTCAACTAATAAATAATATGATTTGAAAATTGTACAGTGGATAACAAAGGAACTACTTGAATGAATATTTTTTCTCTAATGTAAAATTAAAATGATTTTTTATTTTACATAAAATTGGTTTCCAAAATCATTGTATCATTTTGATATTTAAATCAAACTTATTTTTTTCTGAACTTGGATATTACATATAAAAAAATCACAGATTTTTTTTCTTTTTTTTTATTATTATTGGATATAATTTATTTACATTTCAAATGATTTCCCCTTTTCTAGCCCCCCCACTCCCCGAAAGTCCCGCAAGCCCCCTTCTCTTCCCCTGTCCTCCCACCCACCCCTTCCCACTTCCCCGTTCTGGTTTTGCTGAATACTGTTTCACTGAGTCTTTCCAGAACCAGGGGCCACTCCTCCTTTCTTCTTGTACCTCATTTGATGTGTGGATTATGTTTTGGGTATTCCAGTTTTCTAGGTTAATATCCACTTATTAGTGAGTGCATACCATGATTCACCTTTTGAGTCTGGGTTACCTCACTTAGTATGATATTCTCTAGCTCCATCCATTTGCCTAAGAATTTCATGAATTCATTGTTTCTAATGGCTGAATAGTACTCCATTGTGTAGATATACCACATTTTTTGCATCCACTCTTCTGTTGAGGGATACCTGGGTTCTTTCCAGCATCTGGCAATTACAAATAGGGCTGCTATGAACATAGTAGAACATGTATCCTTATTACATGGTGGGGAGTCTTCTGGGTATATGCCCAGGAGTGGTATAGCAGGATCTTCTGGAAGTAAGGTGCCCAGTTTTCGGAGGAACCGCCAGACTGATTTCCAGAGTGGTTGTACCAATTTGCAACCCCACCAGCAGTGGAGGAGTGTTCCTCTTTCTCCACACCCTCTCCAACACCTGCTGTCTCCTGAATTTTTAATCTTAGCCATTCTGACTGGTGTAAGATGAAATCTTAGGTTTGTTTTGATTTGCATTTCTCTAATGACTAATGAAGTTGAGCATTTTTTAAGATGCTTCTCCGCCATCCGAAGTTCTTCAGGTGAGAATTCTTTGTTTAACTCTGTACCCCATTTTTTAATAGGGTTGTTTGGTTTTCTGGAGTCTAACTTCTTGAGTTCTTTATATATATTGGATATTAGCCCTCTATCTGATGTAGGATTGGTGAAGATCTTTTCCCAATTTGTTGGTTGCCGATCTGTCCTCTTGATGGTGTCCTTTGCCTTACAGAAACTCTGTAACCTTATGAGGTCCCATTTGTCAATTCTTGCTCTTAGAGCATACGCTATTGGTGTTCTGTTCAGAAACTTTCTCCCTGTACCGATGTCCTCAAGGGTCTTCCCCAGTTTCTTTTCTATTAGCTTCAGAGTGTCTGGCTTTATGTGGAGGTCCTTGATCCATTTGGATTTGAGCTTAGTACAAGGAGACAAGGATGGATCAATTCGCATTCTTCTGCATGCTGACCTCCAGTTGAACCAGCACCATTTGTTGAAAAGGCTATCTTTTTTCCATTGGATGTTTTCAGCCTCTTTGTCGAGGATCAAGTGGCCATAGGTGTGTGGGTTCATTTCTGGATCTTCAATCCTGTTCCATTGATCCACCTGCCTGTCACTGTACCAATACCATGCAGTTTTTAACACTATTGCTCTGTAGTATTGCTTGAGGTCAGGGATACTGATTCCCCCAGATTTCCTTTTGTTGCTGAGAATAGTTTTAGCTATCCTGGGTTTTTTGTTGTTCCAGATGAATTTGATAATTGCTCTTTCTAACTCTGTGAAGAATTGAGTTGGGATTTTGATGGGTATTGCATTGAATCTGTATAGTGCTTTAGGCAAAATGGCCATTTTAACTATATTGATTCTACCGATCCATGAGCATGGGAGGTTTTCCCATTTTTTGAGGTCTTCTTCCATTTCCTTCTTCAGAGTCTTGAAGTTCTTGTCATACAGATCTTTCACATGTTTGGTAAGAGTCACCCCAAGATACTTTATACTGTTTGTGGCTATTGTGAAGGGGGTCATTTCCCTAATTTCTTTCTCAGCCTGCTTATCCTTTGAGTATAGGAAGGCCACTGATTTGCTTGAGTTGATTTTATAACCTGCCACTTTGCTGAAGTTGTTTATCAGCTGTAGGAGCTCTCTAGTGGAGTTCTTTGGGTCACTTAGGTAGACGATCATGTCATCTGCAAATAATGATAGTTTGACTTCTTCCTTTCCAATTTGTATCCCTTTGACCTCCTTATGTTGTCGAATTGCCCGAGCTAGTACCTCAAGTACAATATTGAAAAGATAAGGAGAAAGGGGGCAGCCTTGTCTGGTCCCTGATTTCAGTGGGATTGCTTCAAGTTTCTCTCCATTTAGTTTGATGCTGGCTACCGGTTTGCTGTATATTGCTTTTACTATGTTTAGGTATGGGCCTTGAATTCCTGTTCTCTCCAAGACTTTAAGCATGAAGGGATGCTGAATTTTGTCGAATGCTTTTTCAGCATCCAATGAAATGACCATGTGGTTTTGTTCTTTGAGTTTGTTTATGTAGTGGATTGTATTGATGGATTTCCGTATATTGAACCAACCCTGCATTCCCGGGATAAAGCCTACTTGATCATGGTGGATGATCGTTTTGATGTGTTCTTGGATTCGGCTGGCAAGAATTTTATTGAGTATTTTTGCATCGATGTTCATAAGGGAAATTGGTCTGAAGTTCTCTTTCTTTGTTGGATCTTTGTGTGGCTTTGGTATCAGCGTAATTGTGGCTTCGTAGAAGGAATTGGGTAGTGTTCCTTCTGTTTCTATTTTGTGGAATAGTTTGAAGATTATTGGTGTTAACTCTTCTTTGAAGGTCTGGTAGAATTCTGCACTGAAGCCATCTGGTCCTGTGCTTTTTTTGGTTGGGAGACTTTTTATGACTCCTTCTATTTCTTTAGGCATTATGGGACTGTTTAGATGGTCTAGTTGGTCCTGATTTAATTTTGGTATTTGGTATCTGTCAAGGAAATTGTCCATTTCCTCCAGATTCTCCAGTTGTGTTGAGTATAGGCTCTTGTAGTAGGATCTGATGATTTTTTGGATTTCCTCAGTTTCCGTTGTTATATCTCCCTTTTCATTTCTAAGTTTGTTAATTTGGATACTTTCTCTGTGCCCTTTGGTCATTCTGGCTAAGGGTTTATCTATCTTGTTGATTTTCTCAAAGAACCAGCTCCTGGTATTGTTGATTTTTTTGTATGGTTCTCTTTGTTTCTACTTGATTGATTTCGGCCCTGAGTTTGATGATTTCCTGCCTTCTACTCCTCCTGGGCGAAATAGCTTCTTTTTGTTCTAGGGCTTTCAGGTGTGTCATTAAGCTGGTAATGTATGCTCTCTCCATTTTCTTTTTGGAGGCACTCAGGGCTATGAGTTTTCCTCTTAGCACTGCTTTCATTGTGTCCCATAGATTTGGGTATGTTGTGTTTTCTTTCATTGTGTTCTAAAAAGTCTTTAATTTCTTTCTTTATTTCTTCCTTGACCAAGGTATCATTGAGTAGAGTATTGTTCAGTTTCCATGTGTATGTGGGCTTTCTGTTGTTTCTGTTGCTATTGAAGACCACTTTTACTCCATAGTGAACGGATAGGAGGCATGGGATTAGTTCTATCTTCTTATATTTGTTGAGGTCTGTCTTGTGACCAATTATATGGTCGATTTTGGAGAAGGTACCATGAGGTGCTGAGAAAAAGGTATATTCTTTTGTTTTAGGATAGAATGTTCTATATATATCTGTTAAATCTAATTGGTCCAAAGCTTCAATTAGTTTCATTGTGTCCCTGTTTAGTTTCTGTTTTCCTGATCGGTCCATTGAGGAAAGTGCAGTGTTGAAGTCACCCACAATTATTGTGTTAGGTGCAATGTGTGCTTTTAGTTTTAATAAAGTTTCTTTTACGAAAGAGTGTGCCCTTGCATTTGGGGCATAGATGGTCAGGATTGACAGTTCTTCTTTTTGTATTTTTCCTTTGACCAGCAAGAAGTGTCCCTCAGGGTCTCTTTTGATGACTTTGGGTTGAAAGTCAATTTTATCTGATATTAAAATGGCTACTCCAGCTTGTTTCCTGAGACCATTTGCTTGTAAAATTGTCTTCCAGCCTTTTACTCTAAGGTAGTGTTTGTCTTTGACCCTGAGGTGTGTTTCCTGTAAGCAGCAAAATGTAGGGTCCTGTTTATGTATCCATTCAGTTAGTCTGTGTCTTTTTATTGGGGCATTAAGTCCATTGATGTTAAGAGATATTAAGGAATAGTGATTGTTACTTCCTATCATTTTTGACGTTATTTTTTAAATTTGAATGCTTAACTTCTTTTGGGTTTGATGAAAGGTTACTATCTTGCTTTTTCCAGGGTGAAGTTTCCCTCCTTGTATTGGTGTTGTCCTCCTATTATCCTTTTTAGGGCCGGGTTTGTGGATAGATATTGGGTAAACTTGGTTTTGTCATGAAATATCTTAGTTTCTCCATCTATGGTGATTGAGAGTTTTGCTGGATATAGTAGTTTTGGTTGGCATTTGTGTTCTCTTAGAGTCTGCATGAGATCTGCCCAGGACCTTCTAGCCTTCATAGTCTCAGGTGAAAAGTCTGCTGTGATTCTGATAGCTCTTCCTTTATATGTTACTTGGCCTTTTTCTCTTACTGCCTTTAGTATTCTTTCTTTGTTTAGAACATTTGCTGTTTTGATTATTATGTGACGGGAAGTATTTCTGTTCTGGTCCAGTCTGTTTGGAGTTCTGTAGGCTTCTTGTATATTCATGGGCATCTCTCTCTTTAGGTTAGGGAAGTTTTCTTCCATAATTTTATTGAAGATGTTTGCTGGCCCTTTAAGTTGTAAATCTTCACTCTCATCTATGCCTATAATCCTTAGGTTTGGTCTTCTCATTGTGTCCTGGATTTCCTGGATATTTTGGGTTACAAGCTTTTTGCATTTTGCATTTTCTTTAACTGTTGAGTCCATGGTTTCTATGGAATCTTCAGCATCTGAGATTCTTTCTTCTATCTCTTGTATTCTGTTGTTGATATTTGCATCTCTGTCCCCTGATTTCTTCCCAAGGCTTTCTATCTCCAAAGTTGTCTCCCTTTGAGTTTTCTTAGTTGTTTCTACTTCTGATTTTAGATCCTGGATGGTTTTGCTTAGCTCCTTCACTTGCATGTTTGTGTTTTCCTGTAATTCTTTAAGAGATTTTTGTGTTTCCTCTTTCATGACCTCAGCCTGTTGACCAAAGTTCTCCTGTATTTCTTTAAGAGATTTTTGTGTTTCGTCTTTCATGACCTCAGCCTGTTGACCAAAGTTCTCCTGTATTTCTTTAAGTGTTTTTTGCATTTCCTCCTTGTTGGCTTTTGTATTCTCCTGGATTTCTTTCAATGATTTTTGTGTTTCCCTTGCAAGGGCTTCTAACTTTTGATCCATTTTCTCCTGAATTTCTTTATGTATGTCCTTCATGTGTTCCTGTACCAGCATCATGACCAGTGATTTTAAATCCAAATCTTGTTTTACTGGTGTGATGGGGTATCCAGGACATGTTGGTAGAGGAGAATTGGGTTCAGATGTTGCCATATTGCCTTGATTTCTGTTAGTGACGTTCCTGCGTTTGCCTTTTGCCATCTAGTTCTCACTGGTGTTAGTTTATCTTGTCAGTGCTGGACTCACCAGTGCAAGCTGCCCCTTCCCCGTTGGCCTCTGGTGCACAGCTTACCTCCTGCACTGCTTGTAGACAGTGTGCTGCTGCCCAGGCTGTTCCGATCCCAAAGCAGGCACCCGAAGGCTCCCGCTGGGGCCCGCTGGATTCACTGGAGCACACTGATTTCTCCCAGCTGGCCGCCTGGAAGCCCAGCTAGCCTCTTGCAGGACTTGGAGATGTAATGCTGCCGCCCAGACTGATCTGGATCCGGAAGCGGAGAGAGTAGAGCTAAGGGCTTCTGCCTGAGGCCTTGCCCCAGATTGTGTCTGTGGACCATATGGAGCCTGTGTGCACCCCCAGGGAGTGCCGATGGTGTATGCTACTGTGACCTCCCCTGTGTTCCGCTCACTCCGCTGGGCAGCCGATCCGCCAACCGGGCTGTCGCACACAAGGTTAGCCTGGCCGCCCAGTCCCTGAGTCCAGGCAAAAGCCTGGGAGGCCAAGGTCCGAGCAAAGTTCCCCAAGGGCTATGACTGTTAATTGGGTCTGCCAGGTGACTAGGATGGCAGGCGTGCGCGCCCACGCTCCCTGAAAGCGCCGGGAGAGTCTGCTTTGCTAACAATCACCTGGGCGGGTTGACTCGCAGATGGCCCACCAAGCTGCCCAGTTCTTGGGGTCAGTCCTGTGCCTTTTGGGTCCTGGACCCCCGCTTTGTTAGCCTATGCCTGTTACAGGTCTGCCTGCCTGAGCTCTCTGTCGTCCTGCAGGCAAAATGGCGGCGGCGCGCTCGCAGGCCTGGGCAAAAATCCTCCTGGCTGGGTTGGCACCCCAATGGCCCCCCGACCCGCCCAGGTCCTGGGTGCAGGCCAACGCCCGTCGGGCTCAGACCACCGCGGTGTTGGCCTCGGATTATGTTTGTGTACCTCAGTCTGTCCGATCCCTGGAGTACGGAACCAAGATGGATGCACCTCTCCTGACTGGTGGGAGGCCGAGTTCTGAAGTGGCCTCCGTGCAGGAAAGGCGCCGCACAACTGCAGCTGCTTGCTGCCCGGCTGGTCAGCGAAGGTCAGTGGTCGTGGGCGCAGGTCCTAACTGGTCCCTGTGACGCCTTGATTCCACTGCTGATGGCCCTTCAGCTGGAGCAGCCACTGCTGCCGCTGCCGCCGCCGCCGCCGCCGACTCTCCAGATTTTTTTTTTTTTTAACAATGTGGCAATAACAAGTCACCACAAAGGTATGCCCTAAAGTAACAGAGCTTTATTTTTCTTTGTCTTCTGGAGAGCCAAAACTCTGGCAGGGATTCAATGTGAATCAACATGCTCTCAGGGCTGGTTCATGGGGGACTCTTGTCTTCTGTATCATCGCTTTCCCTTCTTGTGAGTTCCCATGACTCCCCTGGATAATTTATAATGAAAACTGGGATGGCAAGTCCTGTTTCTCAACTTGACTAAATCTGTAATTAACTAAAACACAAATGAATGGGCAAACCTCTAAGGAATTTTTTTCTTAATTAAATCATTTGAAATGGGAAGACCCATTGGTAATCCATATTTTGATGTTTGAAGTTAATCTTTTAATCCAGATCTTTTGGGTAGGGGAGATCAACCATTAATATGGATCATACATTTTTGATGGAAGCCTGTATAAAGGACATGGAAAAAAGAAAGTTCTCTCTCTCTCTCTTTCTCTCTCTCTCTCTCTCTCTCTCTCTCTCTCTCTCTCTCTCTCTCTCTCTTCCTGCTTGCTCTCCCCATTTCTAGCAAGTTCTTTCCTTCACTGGCATTAAACCTACTTCTTTAAGATTTCAGTGTACACTGACAACCAGTTGAGGCATTCAGCTTCATGGACTGAACAACTACTAGATTTTTGGACTTTCTGTGCATAGCCATACATCCTTGGTATAGCTATATCACAGGTTATAAGTCATTCTTAAATATACATAATATTTCAGGATGCCACAGTTGAGAGACTTTGGACTTTTAAAGAGATTTTAGAATTTTACAAAGACTATATTTTAAAAGAGATAATTATAAAATTATTATAAAATTATTTTTATGAGACTGGGTTTTTAAAAAAATTTAAACTATATGGGCTGTTTAAATTTCGGAATATTTATATTATAATATTAATACTCATGTTCAATCTTTATATCAAACAAAAAATGGAAAGGTAATTGTTCTCCACTGATGTGATTGTGTGTTAAGTTGACAAGGAGTCATTTGTGTAGGCTGGTTTTGTAGAGAAATTTTAATCTTCTTGGAGAAGGGATTATATCCCTTCTAGGACTATGTGAATCCAGTTGGAATGCAGACACACTAAGTTACAATATGATCTGGCTGGAATATAGACATGACCATACTACATCTTTAATCCATAGCAATGAAAACCATGTTTGAAAATGATATATAATTAAGGGGCAGACAACCTGATGAATCAGAGAAGGATTTGACAGAATTAGAGATAAGCAACAACCAATGCACACAAGAATAGCACAGGAAAGAGAGGCTGTTTGTAGATCTGGTACTTTATGTCCTTTTTTTAAAAAATCAGGACTGGTCTTTAAATGGAGACAAATGGGGTTTGTGTTGCCCTTTCATAAGTTTCATGAGTTAAAGTGCATGCAAACACCCATGATATCATAGCTATACTTGAAGTAATAGATATATCCAAACATTCCTTGTGCTCTTTCTCCACAGGATAGAAAAAGGCTTCTGAGACTTATTAATTAAATATGATGTTTCCAGTTTCCTCTCTGTCTGTCTGTCTGTCTGTCTGTGTCTCTCTCTGTGTCTCTGTCTCTGTCTTTGTCTCTCTGTCTCTCTGTCGCTGTGTCTCTGTCTCTGTCTCTGTCTCTGTCTCTGTCTCTCTCTCTCTCTCTCTCTCTCTCTCTCTGTATGTGGTGCTTAGTGGTATTGACTAAATGTTAAATGTTACCCATCTTGCTCTTTTGAGATGGGTTCTCTTACTTGCCCAGAAGTCACCAAGTATCCTCCTCTGGCCAAAAGGTTGCAACTATCCTTCAGTCTACCTCCCCAGTGCTGTGATTACAAATGTGTGGTACCACACTCCTCCTTCCCTACTCCTGCTCCTGTTCTTTCTTCTCTTCCTCCCCTTCTTTTTTTTTCTTCTGCAAATTATGAGGATCATGCTTGCAGAGCAAACCCCTTATGTACTGACCTAATTTCCTATTTCCTAACAGTACACATGACTACCTGGTCATGAAAATTATTTTAACAAAATGACAGACTCCTCAGATTAATGAGACAGGCTGACTCAATGACAGGTTTCAAATTGATGGTTCAGGAGATTAGGCCTAAAAACCCAGGCTTTGGGTAGCTAGTCAGAAACTGCCCTGGCATCAGAAATTGGCCCACCACCTGGCCTGAAGGTGAGAAAAGGGTCAGCTATTTCCAGTTAGCCCCCACTCCTGGTAATGGAATATCCTTAGAGAGAGAATAAAACAAGCTCAATGGGTCAGCATTTTATAGCCACCCCTCCCACTCTAATGGTTTTGGAATGCCTAGAAACAGTAAGGCAAAGCCCACCTATACGAGTATTTCTCTAATGTGCTTTAAATCAGGCCTGCACACTTATTTGGTTGTCTCTCTGTGTTGGTTGTGGGAGGCCTCAGCATGCTGAACTTCTGCAGAATAAAACACTCTTTGCATTTACATAATATTTGAGTCCAGGGGATCATCCTTTGGCAAATCATGGACACTTGCAATAGAATTTCTTTAAAATGAATTATCTTGAATCTTCCCTCTCCATCCTTCAGTGTTAGCTGGGTTGGTTTTCTGCTGGCAACCACAATGTCTGTGAGCGCATGAGTGTAATGAGCTCTCAAATCCAAATCACATTATTTCACATAAATCTTTCCTGCTCTCTGGATCTTAAAAAAAAAGAATTTCTGTCCCTCCTTTATCAATGTTCTTTGATCCTTGGTCATGGATGTGTCAGGTTGGAACACAGATGTCTCCACTAAGGCAAAATAATCCAAAGTAACTACTCTGTACTTTGGCCGATGATGAAGCTCCCCATTAATCATAATGTCCCACATACAGAAGTCTGTCTGGTATCATTGAGAATTGTACTAATTTCTGTGTATAGTGATAAATATCGTGAATAAAAATAACGATACCATGTCCTTTTAGCAAAATAATACTAGTAGATCCCACTGAACACCAGAATATACAATATTTATTCTGTGAGCCATTTTGGCTTCATTTCTCTGGGTTATTGACTTTCTTGGGCATCTATATTCTTGTATTTCATTAAAGTTGGAAGGGTTTTTGGCCATTATTTCTTCACATGGTTTGTCTCCCTTTTCTTTTCTTCTTTAAAATTTTGAAACTCCAGGAATGTACTTATTATATTGCATGCCTCACTGATTTGCTAAGTTCTGTTTTACCTTCTTACATTTTTATCTGTTCTTTAGATTCATCTCCCAGCAGCCTGACTATAGTTTAATGATCACTGCTGCTGCATGCTTATATCTGCATTAAAGTTATCATGTGAATGATTTAATTTCATATACTATTTCCCTGTCAATGTTCATATTTTCAGTTTACTTTTAGCTTCCTATATCTTTATCAATATTTGAATTTAGTTTTTATATTATCATACAGACTTTCTCTAGGTTTCCCTTTAGGGTCTTTAATATCTTTATGATATTTTAAAAGTCTTCGTGTAGTAGAAATATTATTAGATCCAAAAATGTTTGCTGATTTTCTTTCTTTCATTTTGCTTCTTTTTCTTTCAATTGAATAAACCATGGTCTTTTGTTTCTTTCCATTCCATGTGAATTTTTGTTAATACATACTTGTGCATAGTGATGTAATTATTATGCAATAATTACTTTTCCTTGGCTGTGAACTGCTATTATATTTGTTTATGTCTCCATGCCAAGGACTAGTTTATGATATAAATTCAAGCTCTTTCCATGACTTTTTCTGAACTTTTCCCTGTCTGTGAATAAGCATTATTTTGTTGTGCTAGATAAACAGGTGCGTTTAGAGAGATTGGTTTTTACTGGTCGACTTCAAAAAGGGAGAAAGAAAAAGAGTGACATATAGTTCAAACATTGACATTGCATTCCACTGTTCTTTTTTTTTTAAAGATTGTTTTGCCTTTTTAAAAAATTCCTTAATAATTTTTCCACAGCAACTATTCTTTAGATTTGCTTTCTCTGAATAGTTTCTTTTTTTAATGGATATTTTCTTTATTTACATTTCAAATATTATCCCCTTTCCTGGTATCCCCATATATACCTGAAACCTATGAAGGTCTTTCCCCACCCACAGACCCACTCCCTCTTCCCCTCCCTGGCATTCCCTTACACTGGGACATCGAACCTTCACAGGACCAAGGGCCTCTCCTACCATTGATGCTTGACAAGGCTTTCCTCTGCTACTTATGAGGCTGGAGCTCTGGGAGGTCTGGTTGGTTGATATTGTTGTTCTTGTAGTCAAGCTTCCTTTGGTTATTGTGAAACTGGGTGCAAAGCCTGTGTCCAAGGTCTGTCTGCTCAGGGCACAGTATTCAGGCCAGAAGGAACTTCTTTAAGATTTATTTATTTATGTTAATGTTTGTGAGTACACTGTCACTTTTTTCAGACACACCAGAAGAAGGCTCAGATCCCATTACAGTTGGTTATGAGCCACCATGTGGTTACTGGGAATTGAATTCAAGACCTATGGAAGTGCACCCAGAGTTCTCAACCTCTCTTCAGTCCTCTTTTCTATTTCTTATAAGTTGCTTCATACTCTCAATGACTTTCACTATGAAGCTGCAAAGGACAATTTTACAAACAATGGATTAACAGCAAGTTTAACAACAATCCCAATCATGTTTCGGCATCTGAGAACAGAAGTAAAAGTCAGCAGGCAGAATAGGCTTCTGATATTTGAAGGACAGAGTCTATTCTACCACCCCAGGATCTCATAAGGCAAGTGCGAATTTCTTCATAAGGAAGTTAAAACTTCCAGGAAACTTCAGAGATTCAGTAGCTTCTACCAGTGTACCTGTCACAACATAAATGCATATAGAGCCCATTGTTCCTGTTCTGCTAACTGTTTCTAAAATCTTCACACTATCCCTTTTATTTTAAAAGCTTTCTCCATATTTCACAACTGCTACAATTTATGTAAACCTCATTGGAATAGACCACATTTTGGTTTTCTTTTCTTTTTTCTTTCTTTCTTTCTTTCTTTCTTTCTTTCTTTCTTTCTTTCTTTCTTTCTTTCTTTCTTTCTTTCTTTCTTTCTTTCTTTCTTTCTTTTTTTCTGATTTTTGTTGTTTTTGTTTTTGGAGATAGGGTTTCTCTGTATAGCCCTGGCTGTCCTGAAACTCATTTTGTAGACCAGGCTGGCCTCAAACACAGAAATCTGCCTGCTTCTGCCTCCCAAGTGCTTGGATTAAAGGTATGTTCCACCACTGCCCAGATTTGCTTTTCTAAAATGTATTATATATAACATGACATATATTTCCTAAGTAAGAAAATTTTAATATATTTTTTGATTACCTTTTTAAACTTGTACAATTCCTCAGTATTAGAGCTGTGGAGATGAACCATTGCTTACAGTTACTGTTGTACAATTAAGAGGAGAGGAGTTTGGATTCCATATCAATGCTTGGTGGGTCTGGCAGCCCTTCCCTAGTTCCAGCCTTGAAATGATTAGCAAAGACAGATAAAGGAAGCTAATTATGGAGGCTATCTGTAGTGGCAATCTCTGGGTGTGATTTGAGATGTTCTGCCTCAAAATATAAGGTGGAAGTACAATCAAATAAGATTCCAGTTTTCATCCTTAGGCCATTATATTTATGTTCATACATATTCATGCACAAAGACAGCATATATGTATCTTCACACATGAAAATGGGTATACACAAATACACACATACACACACACACACACACATACACATGAAAACAGAAAAATGGAAAAATGCTGAATAACTGAGTATAACTTCAATATTACTTAAATGAATAAGGAGTAAAACTGATAGATTGCCATGGGAATGAATGTAAATAAATTGAAGATTTATGCCAAATAACAAGAGTCCTAGAAACTTTGCTATACTATATAACAGTTTTGAAAAAAATTCCTGTGTGTTTAGAATACAGTGGAGCATAAATCATGCAGAGTCTATTTAGGCAGATAATTTAGTAATGGATGAAGAAACAATGAGTCTGACAATGGTTTTCAAGTTAATGTTTCTGCACACCTCAAAATGAAATAAAGTGAAACAACAAGGGGCAAGAAAGCAGGATTGTCTTAGTCTCTGGCTTCTGCAGCATATAAGTCTCAAGGTGTCAGGAGGCACTAAGTCTCCTCCCCAAGAACTGAGGTCACATGGTGCAAAATGAACACCATTGTAGTTAAGAAAACACTGAGCTCATTATTCATGCAAAAATCTAGTTTTGAATAAAATAACACTGACATGAATAACACTTGATTATATCCCTAATAGAATTGGCATATCTTCTTCGGGAGACTATCATAAAAGGCCACATATATTCACACATCTTCTAGAAAATAAAATTTCACAAACAATTATTCAAACTTTTAAGAATACCGCTGTTTTGGGATTTTACTGCTGTCAACAGAAACCATGAGCAAGTCAATGTTTATAAGGGCAGCATTTAACTGGAGCAGGCTTACAGGTTTAGAGGTTCAGTCCATTATCATCAACGCAGGAACATGGCAGTATCGAGCATATGTAGGTCGGGAGAAGCTGAGAGTTCCATCTCTTTCTCCCAAGGCAGCTATCTGAAGACTAGCTTCCAGGCATCTAGGGTGAGGTATTAAAGCCCACACCCACAGTAGCATACCTAATCCATCAAGGCTATACCACCCAATAGTACCACTACCATGGCCAAACATACAACCCATCACAACCTCCATATCTTACTAATAAAGACACATTTCATTTTCTCCATCTTGTGAAGATATTTTTACTCTATTTCCTTATTAACTTACAATAATACTAGAGAATCCACAACTGAGGAATCTCAAATGCCTAGAACCACATAAAGACATGTTCAACATCATAAGTCATCAGGGAAATGCAAATCAATATGATGCTGGGATTCCACCTCACACCAATCAGAATGTCTATGATCAAAACCTCAGGTGACAGTAGATGATAGCTAAGCTAGGATGTGGAGTAAGAGGAACACTCTTCAATTGCCTGTGGGATTGCAAACTGGTACAATCACTCTGAAAAATCAATCTGGTAGAAATAGCTCAACCCAAAGGCCCAGCTATATCACTCCTGGGCATTACATGAAAGATTCTTCACCATACCTCAAGGACATGTGGTCCAACATGTTCATAGCAACCTTGTTTATAATAGCCAGAAGCTGAAAATAACCCAGATGTCCCTCAACTAAAGAATGGATACAGAAAATGTGGTTCATTTACAGATGGATTACTACTCAGCTATTAATAAGGAAGACAACATGAGTTTGGCAGACAAATGGATGACACTAGAAAATATCATCCTGAGGACATACATGGTGTGTACTCACTGATTAGTTGATATCAGCTAAAAAGTACCGAGTATTTAGGATACAACTCACAGACAATAAGAAATTTAATAATCATAAAGGCAGAGGTAAATATACTTTAATCCCATTTGGAGGGGGCAGGGAATGATCATGGGAGGCAGAGAGAAGAAGTGACCTGGGTGGGAAAGGAGACTGGAAGGGGAACAGGATCTGGTATGGGGGCAGGGAACTGGAATAGAAGAGAAGCCCAGAGGGCCAGGGGAATGAATGAAAATATGTAGCCTTGGGAGCTAGGAGATGGGTGGAGCCTCTGGAAAGTACTAGAGACCAGGGATTTGAGAGACTTTCAGGACTCAATGGGGGGTGACCATAGTTAAAATGCCCAACACTGGGGAGAGGGAACTCGAAGAGTCTACCCTCAGTAGATAGACAGGACCTCAATTGGAGTAACTGGGTTACCTACCCACAGTCAAAATTTCTGGCCCAGAATTGTTCCTGTCTGAAAAAACTGCAGAGACAAAAATGGAAAAGAGACTCAGGGAAAGACAGTCCACTGATTGGCTCAATTTGGGATTGATTTTATGGGGGGAATCACCAAAGCCTGATATTACTATTGATGTTATGACAGGTTACTGACATGAGCCTGGCAAGCCTGTCCTCTGAGAAGCCCTACAAGAAGCTGACTGAGACAGATACAGATAGTTGTATCCAACCATTGGCTTAAGTCAGAGACCCCTATGGCTAAACTGGGGGAAGGATTGAAGAAACAGAAGGAGAAAGTCAACCCATGTAAGGACCAACATTCTCAGCTTACCCAGAGCCCAGAAAGCTTCATAAAACTGAGCTACCAACCAGGAACATATAAGGACCAATCTAAGTCCCCTGGCACATATATAGCGGAGGTCAACCTGGTCTGGTCTCACTGGGAGAAGATGTGCTTGAACTTTGAGAGACTTGAGACCTCAGGAAAGGGGGAAGCTGGTGGGAGGGGGTAGCACTCTCGTGGACAAGTTCCTCACTTGTCATCAAGCCTGATTATCAAGAAAGTGAAGTTCAAAGAATAGATTTTATTTTCACATTTAAACCAAGATTTCACTTTGCTGGATCCCACAGATGCATTTTACTTCTTTGGTTTATAAATTTCAGTTTGTCAGATGCAAATTAAATCATCTAACCACCATCCCGATTAAGAATATAATTTTGCAGATATAAAACTCATGTCCCCATGTATGTTTGACAGTAAAATAATAAAATGAACACTCTAATCATTGTACAATCAAAAAATACTTTTTCTTTATGATTCTGTGCAAGTAAACTTAAATTTTAAACACTGAAGAGAAGAATGTCATTATCCATTCTACTGTAGTCAATTTATAGAGCATGCAGTATCATGCTTGATGTAATTCTATCATATACTTTCTTTTTCTTTCTTTCTTTCTTTCTTTCTTTCTTTCTTTCTTTCTTTCTTTCTTTCTTTCTTTCTTTCTTTCTTTCTTTCTTTCTTTCTTCCTTCCTTCCTTCCTTCCTTCCTTTCTCTCTTTCTTTTTAATTTTTATTTTTTTGGTTTTTCGAGACTGTTTCACTGTATAGCCCAGCTGTCCTGGAACTCACTCTGCAGACCAGGCTGGCCTCGAACCCAGAAATCCACCTACCTCTGCCTCCCAAGTGCTGGGATTAAAGGCTTGCGCCACCACTGCCTGGTCAACATATTCTTTTAATTATTTAAACATTATTTTATCTGTTCTTTGAAACTGAATGCATGCCCACAAGCTGTTTGAATCACTTCTATTCCATATTCCCTCCAACATGGGACAGGACTCACCAACCTGCTTCCTTCATACTGTCTTAGTCTCTGTTTATATTATTATTACTTTCTGAGTGCAATCACTGTTCAACATATGTGTATGTTACCTTTGGAAAAGGGGCAGCTCACTGACAGGCAAATTCCAGAAGGAAAGTGACTCTCCTGGTTCAGTAGCCATCAATTGCCAATAGCCTCTCTTTTTCGGGTGGTGGAGACAAGAAGCTCCCATATACGTGAACTAGGCTGGAAGATTCATTGGCTTGAACTTGTGTATATCTTATGCAGATAACCACAGTGGCTAAGCCGGCTCTTTATTCCTCACATAACCTTCTAAAGAGCAATACTATGCCCAGGAAACATCATTTTCGGTACTTCTCCCATTCCCTGACTTTGCCATTCTTTCAACCTTCTCTATCACAATGTTTTCTGAGCCTTGGATATGAGCAGTTGGTACTTTACATATTTCTTAATTCACCACACTTTAAAGGCTTTATTCTGATGTGCTCTTTCTAATCACTATCATGATTAGATTATTAGACATATTTTTAATTGAAATTGAATTACATTCTACTTTCCCTCCAAGCTACAGTTGCTCTCTGCAATCCTCCCTCTTAACCTTCCCATGTCTCGGCTCTCAAGTTTGATAATTTCTCCTTTTATACTATTACATACATATAGAATGATGGGTCAGAAAACTACTTGTTAGTTTAGTTTTAATTCAAATGCATGATATTCAAGATTCTGGAAAGAAATACAATAACCTTACCAACTTGGGAAATTGGAAATATGCAATAGAATGAATGCCTAGAAAGAAAGATTTAAATAGAAATATTGAGACAGAACCAGAATTGGGCAAATTCCTTGGGAGTAAGAGCTATAGAACCATTACCATCCCAAAGCCTGAAAAACCATTGGGCAAAAATAGAAAGCCTGAAAGCTATGAAGCATATAAAATACATGAGAGATAGGAGATAGACAGCCTCAGGATAGGCAGAAAGGGACATGGAAGATGAATGACCTAAGATCAGACTTTTGTCATTTTTCCAAATCTCTCATTGACCAACAGTCAGAGGTCAAGAATGCAATTGCAGCCCTATGCAGAGGTCAGCCTCTTAGGGACATTGTAAGGTAAAGAATGATACAGAATGAGATATAGAAAACAATCAGAACAGAGACCTCTGCAAAGAGGTGACATTTAATCTAAAAACCACACTACCAGCAGAAAATGTGCTTATAGCAATCTGAGAGTAAGAAGACAATATAAATTATCGACTGAAAAATGATATATAGTATTTCATATTTCTACTTACACTAAGATAAAAGTTAAAAATCCCATCATAATTTGCATGTGAAAGTGTCAATGTGTCATGATTCTAAATGATGCAATGAAGGAAGTATGAAACTTTCATAAATATGACTAAATACTTAAAGAAAAAGAATTCAAGAACTTCTTCTTCTTCCCTGTTTTTTTCTTTTTTTGAATAGCATGTCCAAAGGCAGACAAGTTGTTTTATAATATCTAAATGTAGTATAATTTTAATCCTAAATCTCTCTTGAATCTTGAAGGATAAGGTAAAGCCAAAGGGACAATTTGGTATCAGATGAGCACTGACCCCCACATACACTTGAATTGTTACTGTAGACATACTGCCTTTTGTTGGCATGGCTATAAAACTGATAATTGCTTCACAGGCAAACTTAAAGTGGTATCCTGTACAGAGAGATACCTTGTACTGCATTTGAAATAGACTCACTGAAAGAAATATCATTGGAATATGATGTATGAAAATCTGATCAAGAGAGTTCTATAGCTATATATTCAGTCAATCATAACCTGAATTATGTAATAACCCTAACAAAACTAAAATAGATTTAATATAGGTAGAATAAGATGTAATAAGTTTATTAAAACTCTCTTTTATATGTTATGCAAATAATATATCACAGAAGAGAAGTGAGATGACCAGTAAGGCAATATTATCAATAATATATTAGTATCACATTATGAGTTGGCTGCCTGATTATCAAAATGTAGGTTTTCTCTTCTGTAATATTTCTATACCATATTAACTCTTTTCCCTTACAATTGTTTGATCATGTGATTGAACTCCCCAAACCCAGAACCTGAGCAGAAACTTTAAACAACCAGTGCATACGTAATTGGCTTTGTCTATTGTCTCTTCTTCCTTCCCACATACCTTACTTCTAGTATGTTGACACACCAGAGGGCCTTAGATGGTATATATTGGCAATGACAGTCAAACTAAGGCAAGGCTGCATGCAGAAGCAAAGCAGAACTATTTCCAGAGCTGACAAAATCAAAGCAAAATAAAACAAACAAGCAAAAAACATACTTTTGTTTTTCTCAAGTGATAATACTTTCAATTTTAAAGCTACTATAATATATTTGCACATCCTTACAATCTTGCAAATTATGTGAAGAGATGGTCCCTGGATGAAGATGTTAATGAAATTTATATTTGATTGAATTTAAATAGTTTGATGACTTGCTTAGTATATTTATTTGAGTGTCAATCTCATACATTCAGGGACATTTTTTAAAAATAACAAAGTTGAAAAGTACACATCAAAAAATGAAAACAAACAGCTGTCTGGAGGAGTATACAAGGCTGAATTTTTCTGAAGTGTATCCCAATAAAGAATATCAGGGATGAGGATTCAGTAAATGGGAATGGCATGGTTATGTAAAGTGTGTGAAGTTTACTGAGAAGCTTGTCAGAGTTAACTGATTCTGTGAGTTCAACTAGTTTCTGACTTACACTTGATGCTAATAAATTCTAATATGCCTGTATTATTTATCTTCAAAACTAGGATACTTTAGAGATGAAATTAATTAATTCATGAGGAACTCATTTATCAATGGAATCACCTTTGGGCAAACTGAATTAATGGATAAAAATGCGTACTATGCACAGTTAATAGAAAACTGTTAGACATCAAAGTCTTACTACACAAACCTCCATCCCATGATGATTCCTGAACCAATGTCTGGAGAAACTGAACAATTCAACACTGACATTGTTTGTTACTCTTTATTGGTTATCTTCCGGTTTCATTCCAATTTTTATACTCTAATTCTCTAAAATTCAAATATTCTTATCTATAGATACAATTTTTGGATCCTGCAGAATTTATGTCATGCCTTTATTCTCACTTGCCCCATAATCAAGTAACCTTCTCCCTGATGTCTATCACTGTGCACCAATAATACTCTTCAGGTGATGTTATATACTTACCTAATATTGCCCATGCATCAACAGTCTTTATAAAGAACAAGACGCGAAACTCTTTTAAACAATTCTTCTGTATTTCATTTAAATCAACCTGTATGACCAATCCTCAGATATTGTTTCAAGTTGAAGAGAGTTCACAAAGATAAGTTTGAGCAAGATCCAAGGATTAGTTAGGTGTATAACTTTATTCATTTTCCAATCTCTTCTCAATGTTATTGATAACAACTCTTCAGGGAGAAAATTATGGAAAAGTAACAGAGGCAAGACCTGCAATATGTTACCATTGATTTAGTGTGAGACATAGAGTAATTATTCTGGTATTCCATCTGAGAGACCATATATATTAATATCTGTTTCCTATCACCCAATATCGATTTAACTCTCATGCTCACATGCATCTTCTATAATGATGGATCTACTGTTAGATGATTGCTTACCAACAAATGTCTGATTATTCCTTCCAAGGATAAAATGTGTTGACTTACATATCATGCTCCTTGAGTTGATTTCATGTTTTTTTTATGTTTAAATGTGCTTTTTAATTAAGCAACAAAGGATATAAGAAACATGACCAAGTATCAAACTTGCAGGAATTCTTGCTTTTTCTTTATTCATCCCACATTTATTCTATTACATTTGAACTTGCAGTCACCTGACTTGTAAGTGGAATGAATAAGTGACAATGTCTGACTGCATGCAATGATTGCGTGCTATTCATTTTCTTTTGGGGAGAGTTGAAAAGAAACAAATTACTCTGTCTTGATATAGATCTTTGCCACCATCATTCTCATTGTTTCATTCGATTATTGCCTTAATCACACATTGAATCTGGAGATTATGCTGTGTGCTGAAAGCATAAAAATTGACAAGCTGGATGAGGTTTCTAACTTCATGAAAATTACATTATGCAGAAATATCAAGTTAGAGTAAGTAAAATGATACTCGGAATTATTTACATATGATTTATATGGAGAAAATGAGTAATAAGGAGTCACATAAAACGGTGAGGGAGACAGGAATAGAAGGCAGAGGAAATGTTCCTGGGAATGGTAATTTTCAAATTCAGACTTAGAAGAAGTTACACTTTTAGTAAGTGAGGGAAGATGAGTTTCTGTAGGAAAAAGCAGTGCTTGGTGTTCCATCTTCAAGACAAGAGCTTGCCAAGCTCTATGAAAAAAAAATCTAGAAACCAAATCAAAAATGACAGCTTAAATGCAGAAATGCTATATATTTACAAATATATATCCACACAGTTGTAAATATAGCTACTAAGACATCATAAAGCCATAGACTTTAAGAGTTCAGTCCCATTTTCAGCACTATAGAAGGATGTCTTGATGCATTGCTGTTTTCTTTACACTGTTTGAGGATGATCTAAAAACTTTAAAGTACTAATTTTATGTTGAAATGTGATTTCAATATTTATCTAAGAATAAAATGCTAATGAACATTCTTGACACATATGCTAGGTTAATGGATGGAAGAGAAATAAGTTAAACAGATTTATTTTAAGGTCTTGGTCCTGGCTTACCAGTATTTTCTGTGGATATCAGGCTAGCCTCTAATTCACAGAGATCTACCTCTATGTACTATCCCAGTAGTAGGATTAATATTGTGAACCAGCACAAGGGAAGACAATCTGATCTAATGTGAATAATAGTTGCGAATTTCGGTGATTCTTAAGAAAATTATAGTACACTAGGAGAAAAATAATGAACTGAAAATATGTCATCCACATATATAACACATTAGGAGTCATCTAACCTGGTATCTCTTTGAGGTAGCATTTATAAAATGTTTGGGAAAATGACTATATTACAGTAACATTGTATTGGATAAAAACAATAAATAAACATTACTCAGAACAATTCCCAGTAAGTGAAAATATTAATTATTGTAAATGCTGCTATAAAAATATAAACATATACTGTGCAATTAATTGTGGAATGCCCTGACAATGATAACTTAGTGATCAATTTCTCAGTTGAGATAACAGGGTCCTCTACCTTTTGTACAGAGTAGAAGATTACTGGATAGATTGCAAACTAAAATGTTCCCATGCCATTATAGTGTATGAATAACTATTTTAGATTCCTAAGGGATAATTAAAGATTATGGTCTTGAACTTTCAGCTATATAGTTTATGTATTGCCTATAAATAATGCAGATTGGCTTTCCTCATTTGAAAGAGTGGGAACTTAAGGAAATAATATCTGCCATTATACTGTTGAAGTGTAAAACCGCTGATAAGGATAGTAAGTAGCACTGTAATTTCAAACATAACAAAGATAATTATTTGATCTTCTGCTCTTAAAAATAAGCTGAAAATAATTTTACATAATGGAAAAATAGATCTAGGTTTGAGACAAGTTTTCAAAAACTCATGTAATTAGAATTACAATGTCTGCTGTAACTCCCCTCAGGCTGTTCAAACACATAAGTTGAAATTGCTGAGATTCTGAAATCATTTGTTTTGACTAATGGCCTCTCAGTTATTTCAAACCTCCTTTTTTTTCTCTATGAAATTCCACATTGCCTGCTTCTCCCTTTAAACATTCATTGGTCTTTTGTTTGTTTTGCTTTCTTTTAAATTTGCTTTTATTTCATTATCTCTTGTGTGTGTGTGTGTGTGTGTGTGTGTGGTGTAAAGTTACCTGTGTATGTATGCAAGTATCTGTACAGTGTACAGAAATCACAGCACAATATGAAGGTCAGCGGTCAAATTTGGGTACCAGTGCTGGCTTCTCAAATTGTTTAGTACAAAGGTGTTCTGTTTGTTGATGTTTGACGCCATATTTAATTCAATGTGATAGACAGTTGATTATGTCATTCTCTCCTCCACCTTCCTACTCATCTCAATAGCTCTGGTATTACAGATGTGAGATACCCAGCCTGGCTTTACATGGGTTCTAGATATTTGAGATCAGGTCCTTGTGTGCTTAGTATTTATACAGAGCTATCTCCCTAACCATTTTATTTATTTATTTATTTATTTATTTATTTATTTATTTATTTATTGGATATTTTATTTATTTACATTTCAAATGATATCTCCTTTCTCAGTTTCCCCTCTGCAAACTCCCTATCCTATCCCCCTTTACCCTGCTATGAGGGTGCTCCTCCACCCACCTCCCACTCCAGCCTCACTACCCTACCATTCCTCTACACTGGAGCATCAAGCCTTCATAGGACCAAGAGCCTCCAGATAAAACCCCTTTAGCTCTTGCAGTCCCTCCCCTAACTCATCCCTTGGGATCCCTATGCTCAGTCTTATGGTTGCCTGTGAGCATCCACATCTGTATTTTGTTTGGTTGTGTGGTTTTTTTTTTTTTTTTTTTTTTTTTTTTTTTTTTTTGGTTTTTTGAGACAGGGTTTCTCTGGGTAACCTTGGCTGTCCTGGAACTCACTCTGTAGACCAGGCTGGCCTTAAACTCAGAAATCCACCTGCATCTGCCTCCCAAGTGCTGGGATTAAAGGCATGTGCTAACACTGCATGGCTACCCCATCTGTTTCTGTTAGAATCTGGAAGAGCTTCTCATGAGACAGCTATATTAGGCTCCTGTCAGCAAGCACTTCTTGGCATCTGCAATATTGTTTGGATTTGGGGTCTGCATGTGAGATGGATCACCAGGTGAAAGATCTCTGGCTAGCTTTTCCTTCAGTCTCTGTTTCACTCTTTGTCCCTGTGTTTTCTTTAGTCAGGACCAATTCTGGGTTAATATTTTGGAGATGGGTGGGTGGCCCCACCCCTCAACCAGGGGGCAATGCCTAACCTGTGGATATGGTCTCTATAGGTTCTCGCTTCCCTTTGTGCGGTATTTCAGCTAATGTCATCTCTGGGGAATACTGTGAAGCTCTTTCTTTCCTGGCATCTGGGACTTCGTAGTTGCTACCCCCTTCCCCATCCACCATTGCTACACACCTCTGTTTAATTTCCTGACCCTCTGTACATCTCCTCCCATATCTGATTATTACCTTCATTTCCCCCCCTCCTCTTCCTTCTAAGTCCCTCTATTTCAAGGGGGAGCATAATAATAATTTATTTTCATTTTTACTTTTATCTTTTTTTGTTTAACTATTTGATTATTGGTAGCTTTCATTTTTGTTATTAATCTCATTCCTGTTTCAATACAGTGGGGGGGGGGAGAAACAGGTGAGACTGAAGACTCAAAAATGGATGTGATAAAATATGCCTGTAATCTCAGCACTCTGCTGAGATTACAGAGAAAGGTTGTGATTCAGAGGCCAGCCTGGACTCCATCCTAACCCTATCTCAAAAAATAAATAATGGTAAAAAACAAAAAATCCCAAAAGAACAAAACAAAAACAGCAATAAGGAAATCCTTGAGTAGGTATTTTATACTCTGTAGTTTCTGGAAGAAAAAAAAATTCTGTGGTCAAATTTTCTTTTGATCAAGTTCAGTTAAAATACACTGTACACTCATAAAAGGACCCATTAGAGAGAGACAGAGAAAGAAAGAGAGAGAGAGAGAGAGAGAGAGAGAGAGAGAGAGAGAGAAAGAGAGAGAGAGAGCTTTCTAATGACCAACATAGCATCATATGCCCATGAGTAAAATAAATGCAGAAATATGGTAATGATCAGGGACATTCTGTTTATACTTAAGGTCTACTCCACAAGACAAAAATGCATGTCTGGTTCAGTAACTCTGTCCAAGAACCCATTAGTACCTGCTTCATAAAATCTGTAAAATTTATGATATTTTGCCATTTACCCAAATTATCATGGACATCAAAAGCAATGTGTGAGGCAGCACTACGATTTTAAATTGTCCTACAGAGAAACAGAAATAATGTAATGTAGATCTACCAAAAAACACCAACCAACCAAACAAACAAACAAACAAACAAAAACAGTTGCCCTGATAAATAAGGTAGAACTTGAGGACCCAGACATAAGACCACACTTCTACAGCCACCTAGATTTGACAGACAGCCCAAATGGACACACTGAGAAAAGACAAAGATGTTGACAAATGATACTGGTCAAATTAAATACCAAGAAGAATAAAACTAGTCTAGCGACTCTGAGAACTCAGACAGTTGAGAACTCAACTGAAAATGGAGCAAAGACTTAACATAAGATGTGATCCTGGAAAGGATTGATCTAGCCTTGGAGGGGAATATAAGGACAGAGAAAAAGGAGGGAGGTGATTGGAGAATGGATGGAGAGAAGAAGGTTTATGGGACATATGGGGAGGGGGGATCTGGGAAAGGGGAAATCATTTAGAATGTAAACAAAGAATATAGAAAATAAAAATATTTATAAAAAAAAAGATGCGATGCTCTGCCGGGCAGTGGTGGCACATGCCTTTAATCCCAGCACTTGGAAGGCAGAGGCAGGCAGATTTCTGAGTTCCAGGCCAGCCTGGACTACCCAGAGTGAGTTCCAGGACAGTCAGGGCTACACAGAGAAACCCTGTCCCAAAAATCAGAAAACAAAAAACAAAGAACTAACAAAAAACCCAAACAAACAAAAAAAGATGTGATGCCCTGATTATCATAAATGAAAAAATGGGTTAATGCTCCAATTTATTGTCACAGGAAAGAAATGTTTTTTAACAGTCATTTTTCTTATCATTTAATTGGAACAGTTAGATCAAACACTTGACAGTATCAGGTACCACTCTCTTCATGTGTGTATTTATTGCATGTTTCTTTTTTATTGGACATCTTATGTATTTACAATTCAAATGTTATCCCCTTTCTCAGTTTTTCCTCCAGAACCCCTCTATTCCATCCCAATCTCCCTGATTCTATGAGAGTGCTACCCCTCCCACACACCAACTCCCACTTCCCTTCCCTCGCATTTCCTTACAGGACCAAGGGCCTCTCCTCCTACTGAGGCCAGACAATTCCATCCTCTGCTACATATGTGGCTAGAGACATAGGTTCCTCCATGTGTACTCTTTGATTGTTGGTTTAGTCCCTGAGAGCTTTGGAGGGTCTGGTTGGTTGATATTGTTGTTTTTCCAATGAGTCTGAAATCCCTTCAGCTCCTTCATTCCTTTCTTGAACTCTATTTGGGGCCCTGTGCTTAATCCAATGGTTGGCTGTGAGCACAGCCTCTGTGTTTTTCAGGCTCTGCGGAGAGCCTCTCAGGAGACAGCTATATTAGGCTCTTGTCAGCAAGCATTTCTTGGTATCATCAATAGTGTCTGAGTTTGGTGTCTATATATGAGATCGATCCCAGGTGGGGTAGTCTATTGATAACCTTTTCTTCAGTCTCTGATCCACTCTTTGTCCCCATATTTCCTTTAGAAAAAGACTTTTAAACTTAACCTTAAAAGACCTTTAAAACTAGAACATAGTCACTCATGGATTAAGAAAAAAATTTAAAATGGTAACTCATGAAACTTAAAAAAGTTCTCTGAAAACATTCTATTTAAATTTGTCTATCTGAGTTAGGAGTACCTCACTTAAATGATTATTTCTATTTCTATTTATTTAATTTATCTTTATATCTGAATAATGTATAAATATACCACATTTTGATTATCCATGTATCAGTTTAATAGAATATCTAGACTATTTCAACTTGTCTATTACTCAACAACAAAAATGAATGAGAAAGTTCCTCTCTGGTAGAGCACATAGTACTGTAAATATAACAAGCTTTAAACAAAGATATGTTAAAAAACAATAGATAATATGCAGAACAGGAAAAAGTTAACTCTAACTTAGGATGTTTAACTATGTTTCAAAAAATCATACTGAAACCTATTACTTTGTAAGGTAACTAATTATATATTAAAAAGGAAATCCCAATGAATGATTGGCCAGGACACCTTCAAAAGCCTTCAGGATTATACAGGTTATAGGCATTGTCATTGGTTGCAAACCAGGATGGATGGATGGCAAGTCCCTATTTTAAAAATTGCACACACTTTCTCTGGTGGTTGGAATGAGAATGGCCCCAAAGATCCATATGTTTGAGTGCTAGGTCACAGTTAGTAGAACTATTGGGGAAATATTAAGGGGTGTGGTCTAGGTGGAGTAAGTGAGGTTTTGTTGGAGGAGGTATGTCCTTGAGGGTGGCCTTTGAAGTTTAAAAGCTCACATGAAACCCAGTATCCCATTCTGCATCCTATCTACAGGTCATGATGTAAAGCTCCCATCTACTTCTAAAGTTCCATGTCTATCTGCTTCCTACCATAATGACCATGGATTATCCATCTCTAATTGCAAACAACTCCGAAGTTAAATGCTTTTTCTTTATAACAGTTGTCTTGGTCATGGTGTCTCTTCATAGAAACAGAATAGTAACTAAGCCATATGTGTATAGAATCTTAATTCACCATCATGTCTGCTCTAGCAAGGGATCACATCCAAATATATGATTTGGCTGAAACACACACACACACACACACACACACACACACACACACACACACACACACACACACACATACACACACACTCCTTTAGTACATGCCTTTAACACATTAGAATAAAGGTAAAGTTAGTTTGTAGAAAGAAGCAGTCATTTTTGAAAGTAATGTTTAATTGAGGGGTAGACAAAGTGATGAATCAGAGAAAGATTTGGCAAAATGAATCAGATAGGATGCACTTGCATCACATGAGAATAGCAGAGAAAGAGAAACTATTATGTTTGGTGGGTGGTATATGTGTATGACAGTTTCACAGAGACAGGTTAAAACAAGAACAAGCTAGACACTGGTGAAGACAGAAGAAGCCAGAAAATGAGAGGGAGCCAGAAGATTAGAATATATTGCCAAAGTTGGCATGAGGCCAGCCAGAAAAAAATCTATCAGAAGCTGAGAAAAATCAGATTGAATTTGTAAGCTTTGAAGATTGGATTGTATGGAAACTAGAAGCTTCCAGGCCTAGGGCTTGTAATAATTAGAACAGAGAAGGAAATGCTCTGGGCTCAGCCCAATCCATGTGTTTATATAGTTTGGGTATGACTCACATCTCATCACTTCATCTGAAGAAAAAAAAAGTACACTTACATATTTGATTATAGATACAAAGAGACTTAGTTGAAAATGAGCTTGAAGCTTCCTCCCAAGTGCAACTCCCAACTTGGTCTGGGAGTTGCTATATAGGTGCCTGGAGAACAAAATTGAGCCATTATCTTCCCCAGCGTAGAACTTTCATGCTGCAGTATCCACAACCCAGGTCAAGTGTAGCTTACTGATTCAACAGTGGCATAGCTACTATAAAATTATCTAACTCCTTTTAAAAATTAATTAATTAATTTATTGATTAATTACGTATTTGCATCCCATGTGCTGCCCCCCTTTCTGGTCCCCCTGCACTGAGACCCTTCACCCATTCCAAAGGCCTTGTCAAATAACTTTTCTGCATCTAAATAAATTAACATATTTTATTTGTTTTGATTTGTCTTTTGTTTGTTTATATGGTGGGTTATTTATTTATTTATTTACATTCCAAATTCTGGTCTTCTCCTGGTCCTCCCCTCATAAAATCCCTCCTTCCATTCCCTTTCTACTTCTCCTCTGAAATGGTGAGGACCTGTGGGTATTTCTCAATCATGACACATCAAGTCACTGCAGGGTTAGGCACATCATCTCCCATTTAGGCAAGACTGGGCAGGTAGCTCTGTTGTGAATTGGATTCCACAGCCAGGCATCAGCTTTAGGGACAGCCCCTGCTCCAGTTGTTGTGGGAATCACATGGAGATTGAGCTACATGTCTGCTACATATGTGCCAGGGGCCTTATTCCAGTCCTTGCAGGTTTTTTGGTTGGTGCCTCAGTCTCTGAGAGCTCCCAGAATTCTTGAGTAGTTGACTCTGTTGGTGTTCCTGTGGGGTTCCCATTTTCTTCAATGCCTTCAATCTTTGCCCCAACACTTCCATAAAAGTCTCCAACCTCTCTCCAGGGTTTGGCAGTGAGTATCTGCATCCTTTCCGGTAAGTAGCAGGATAAAGCCTCACGGAGGACAGTAATGCTAGGCTCTTGTCTACAAGCATAACTGATACCTTGACTTTTTTTATTTCCAATTTATAAACCCTTAATCTCCTTTTGTTATCTTACTGATCTAACTAGAAGGTCAAGTGCTACATTAAGAAGATACGGAAGGAGTAGGCAGCCTTTTCTTGTTCGTGACTTTAGTAGGATTGCTTCAAGTTTCTCTTGATTTAATTTGATGTTGGTTATTGGCTTTCTGTGTATTATTATTGGCTTTCTGTATGTTATTTTTATTATGCTTAGGTATGTATGTGCCTTGAATCCCTGATTTCTACAAGACTTTTATCATGAGTACATGTTGGATTTTGTTGAAGGCTTTTTTAGCACTTAATCAGATGATCCTGTAATATTTTACTTTCAGTTGGTTTATATAGGAGATAATCTTGATTGATTTTAATATTTTGAACCACTCCTGCCTCCATGGAATGAAGCCTTCTTGATCATGGTCAACAATGGTTTTGATGTGTTCTTGGATACAGTTTGTGGGAATTTTATTAAATATGTTTACATGAATGTTCATAAGTGAAACTGGTCTGAAAACTCTTTTTTGTTGAGTCCTTGTGTGACTTAGGTTTCAGGGTAATTGTGACCTCATAGAATGAATTAGGTAGTGTTCCCTCTGTATTTTGTGGAGTGCAGGTATTAATTCTTCTTTGAAAGTATGGTAGATTCAGCACTAAAACCTTCTGGCCCTGGCCTCCTTTTGTTTGAGAGGCTTTTAATGAATGCTTTTATATTTTTAGGGATTATAGAACTATTTAGATATTTTATCTTACCTTGATTTAACTTTGGCAAGTTGCATAATGTCTAGAAAATCATCCATTTCCTTTTTATTTCCCAGTTTCATGGAGTACAGCCTTTTGAAAATCTAATGTTTTTTTCTTTTAATTTCCTCAATTTCTCTTGTTATGTCTACCTTTACACTTTGATTTCATTAAATTGTCTACTGTCTCTGTGTCTTTGGGTTAGTTTTACTAATGGTTTGATTTTCTCAAAAACCAACTCTTGGTTTTGTTGATTGTTTTTATATTCCTTTTGTTTCTAACTGATTGATTTTAACACTGACTTTACTGCTATCTACTCTTGGGTGTTTTTGCTTCCTTTTTGTTCTAGAGCTTTCATATGTCTTGTTAAGTTGCTATTATAAAATCTCTTCAATTTCTTTATAAAGTCACTGAATCCTATTAATATTCTTCTTAACCCTACTTCTGTGTACCACAATTTCGGGTATGTTATGCCTTCATTGTCATTGAGTTCTAGAAATTGTTTAATTCCTTTCTTTTTTAGTAAATATTTTCTTTATTTACATTTCAAATATGATCCATTTTCTTTGTTTCCCCTCTGAACACCATCTATCCCATCCGCACTGCCCCTGCTCACCAACCCACCCATGCCTGCTTCCCTGTCTTGGCATTCGTGTATGCTGGGACATCAGATTTTCTCAGGACCAAGGGCCTCTTCTCTCTTTCATGTTCAACAAGGCCATCCTCTGCTACATATGCAGCTGGAGCCATGGTTCTCTCCATGTGTACTCTATGGTTGCTGGTTTAGTCCCTGGGAACTCTGGGACTACTGGTTGGTTCATATTGTTTGTCATATGGGGCTGCAAATCCATTCAGTTTCTTAATTACTTTTTCTACCTCCTCCATTGGGGAACCCTGTGCTCAGACCAATATATGGCTAAGACCATCCATCTTTGTTTTTCTCAGGCACTGGCAAAGCCTCTCAAGAGATGATATATCAGGCTCCTGTAAGCAAGTACTTATTGGTATCCACAATAGTGTCTGGGTTTGGTTACTGTTTATGGGATAGATCTCCAGGTGGGACAGTCCCTGTATGGCCTATCATTCACTTTCTGCTTCACACTTCATCTCTGCTTCTCCTCCCATGAATATTTTGATTGCCCGTAGAAAAGGACCAAAGTATCCATACTTTGGTCTTCTTCTTGAGCTTCATATGGTCTGTGAATTGTTTCTTGGTTACTTGGAGCTTCTAGGCTAATATCCACTTATCAGTAAGTGCATACCATGTGTTTTCTTTTGTGATTGGGTTAACTCACTCAGGATGATATTTTCTAGTTCCATCCATTTGCCTAAGAATTTCCAGAATTCATTGCCTTTAATGTACCACATTTTCTGTATCCATTGCTCAGTTAAGGGACATATGGGTTCTTTCCAGTTTCTGGCTATTATAAATAAGGCTGTTGTAAACATACTGGAGCATATGTCCTTATTAAATGTTGGAGCACTTTCTGGGTTCTTTCCAGCTACTGGCTATTATAAATAAGGCTGTTGTAAACATACTGGAGCATGTGTCCTTATTAAATGTTGGAGCATCTTCTGGGTATATGCCCAAGAGTGGTATAGCTGGGTTCTCTGGTAGTACTATTTCCAATTTTCTGAGGAACTGCCAAAATTATTTGCAGAGTGGTTGTATCAGTTTACAATCCCACTAGCAATGGAGGAGTGTTCTTCTTTCTCCACATCCTTATCAGCATTTTCTGTCACGTGAGTTTTTGTTCTTAGCCACTCTGACTGGTATGAAGCAGAATCTCAGGATTGTTTCTATTTGCACTTCCCTGATGATTAAAAATGCTGATCATTTCTTTAGGTGCTTCTCAGCCATTCAGTATTCCTCAGTTGAGAAATCTTTGTTAAGCTCTGTACCCCATTTTTAATAGGGTTATTTGGTTCTCTGGTGTCTATCTTCTTGAATTCATCGTATATAATGGATGTGAGTCCTCTATCAGATGTAGGACTGGTGAAGATATTTTTTCAATCTTTGTTTGCCATTTTGTCCCACTGCCAGTATCCTTTGACTAACAGAAGCTTTGCAATTTTATGAAGTCCCATTTGTCCATTTTCATCTTAGAGCATAGGCCATTGATGGTCTTTTCAGGAAATTTTCTCCTATGTCCATGTGCTCAAAGTTCTTCTTTGTGTTACTGTTTATTAGTTTCAGTGTATGTGATTTTGTGTAGATATCCTCGATTCACTTGGACTTGAGCTTTGTAAAAGGACTTTAGAATGGATCAATTTGTATTTGTCTACATGTTGACTGACAGTTGATCTAGCACCAATTGTTCAAAATGCTGTCTTTTTCCACTGGATGGTTTTAGCTCCTTTTTCAAAGAACAAGTGACCATAAGTGTGAGTTCATTTCTGGGTCTTCAATTCTATTCCATTGATGTACCTGCCTGTCACTGTACCAATACCATGTATTTTACTTTTTTTAATTACTGTTGCTATGTAGTATAGCTTGAGGTCAGGGATGGTTATTCTGCCAGAAGTCCTTTTATTGCTGAGAATAGCTTTATATATCCTGGGCTTTTTTGTTTGTTTGTTTGTTTTGTTTTTGTTATATCATATGAATTTGGGAATTGCACTTTCAAATTCTATGAAGAACTGAGTTGGAATTGGAATTTTGATGGGGATTGCATTGAATCTGTAGTTTGCTTTCTGCGAGATGGCCATTTTTACTATTACTATTATCTTACCAATCCATGTGCATGAGAGATCTTTCTATTTTCTGAGATCTTTGATTTCTTTCTTCAAAGACTTGACGTTCTTGGCATACAGATCTTCCACTTGCTTAGAGTCACACCAAGGTATTTTATATTATTTGTGACTATTGTGAAAGGTGTTATTTCCCTAATTTCTTTCTCAGCCTCTTTATCTTTTGAGTAGAGAAAGGCCCTTGATTTATTTGAGATAATTTTATATTTGACCACTTTGCTGAAGTTGTTTATCAGGCTTAGGAGTTCTCTAGTAGAATTTTTGGGGTCACTTAAATATACTATCATAGCAACTGCAAATAATGATGTTTTGACATCTTCCTTTCCAATTTGTATCCCTTTAACCTCCTTTTGTTGTCTAATGGCTCTGGGTAGGACATGGAATACTATATTGAGTAGGTAGGGAGAGAATGGACAGCCTTGTCTAGTCCCTGATTTTAGAAGGATTGCTTCAAGTTTCTCTCCATTTTGTTTAATGTTGGCTACTGGTTTGCTGTTTATTGCTTTTACTGTGTTTAAGTGAGGGCCTTGAATTCCTGATGTTTACAGGACTTTTATCATTAAGGGATGTTGGATTTTGTCAAATGATTTCTCAGCATCTAATGAAATGATGATGTGCTTTTTAAGTTTGTCTATATAGTGGATTACATTGATGAATTTCCATATATTGAACCATCCCCAAATACCTGGGATGAAGCTTAATTGATCATGATAGATTATTGTTTTGATGTGTTCTTAGATTTGGTTTGCAAGAATTTTATTGAGTATTTTTTCATCAATATTCATAAGGGAAATTTGTCTGGAGTTCTCTTTCTTTGTTGGGGCCTTGCATGGTTTAGGTATCAGAGTAATAATGGCTTCATAGAATGAATTGTGTAGTGTACTGTTTTTAATTTGTGCAATAGTTTGAAGAGTATTAGGATTAGGTATTCTTTAAAGGTCTGCTTGAACTCTGCACTAAAACCATATGGTCTTTTTTGTTTGTTTGTTTGTTTGTTTGTTTGTTTGTTTATTGGGAGACTCCTAAAGACTGCTTTTATTTCTTTAGGGGTTCTGGGACTGTTCAGATCATTTATCTGATTCTGATTTAAGATTGTTACCTGGAATCTGTCTACATTTCATCCTGATTTTCTAGTTTTGTTCAGTATAGGCTTTTGTAGTATTATCTGATTTTGTTTTGGATTTCTTCACTTTCTTTTGTTATATCTCCCTTTTTATTTATGATTTTGTTAATTTGGATATTGTCTCTGAGCCTTCTGGTTAGTCTGGCTAAGGGTTTATTTATCATGTTGATTTAATCAAAGAACCAGCTGCTGGTTTTGTTGATTCTTTGTATACTTCTTTTTGTTTCTACTTGATTGATTTCAGCCCTGATTTTGTTTATTTCCTGCTATCTACTCCTTGTAGGTATATTTGCTTCTTTTTTTTTTCTAGAGCCTTCAGATGTGCTATCATGCTGCTATTGTATGCTCTCTCCGGTTTCTTTTTAGAGGCACTCAGAGCTATGTGTTTTCCTCTTAGCACTGCTTTCATTGTTTCTCAGAAGTTTGGATATACTTTGGCTTCATTTTCATTAAATTCTAAAAAGTCTTTAATTTCTTTATTTCTTCCTTGACCCAGGTATCATTAAGTAGAATGCTGTTCAGCTTCCACATGTATGTGGGCTCTCTATCAATTTTGTTGTTATTTAAGACCAGCCTTAATCAATGGTTATCTGATAGGATGTATGGGATTATTTCAGTCTTCTTTTATCTGTTGAGGCCTGTTTTGTGACCATTTTATATGGTTAATTTTAGAAAAGGTGCTGAGACAAAGCTATATGCATTTGTTTGAGGATAAACTTTTCTATAGATATCTGTTAAATCCACTTGGTCCATAACTTCTGTTTGTTTCAATGTGTATCTGTTTAGTTTCTGTTTCCATGATCTGTCCATTGATGAGAGTGTGGTGTTGAAATATCCTCCTGTTATTGTGTGGGCTATGATGTGTACTTTGAGCTTAAGTAAAGTTTCTTTTATGAATGTGGGTGTCCTTGCGTTTGGAGCATAGATATTCAGAATTGAGAGTTCTTTTTGGTAGATTTTTCATTTGATGAGCATGAGGTGTCTTTCCTTATCTTTTTTGATAACCTAAGGTTGAACATTGATTTTATTTGATATAAGAATGGCTACTCCACTTGTTTCTTGGTACCATTTGCTTGTAAAATTGATTTCTAGCCTTGTATTCTGAGGTAGTGTCTGTCTTTGTCACTGAGGTGGGTTTCCTGTATGCAGCAAATTGTTGGGTCCTGATTATGTGTTCAGTTTGTTAGTCTATGTCTTTTTATTGGGGAATTGAGTCCATTGATATTAAGTGATAATAAGGAAAAGTGATTGCTGCTTCCTGTTATTTTTGTTATTAGTGATAGAATTATGTTTATGTGGCTATCTTCTGACTTTCTTGCTTTCTGAAGGGTGCAGTTTCCCTCCTCATGTTGGAATTATTTAAGGGATTCTTGTGTTTCCTCTGTGAGGTCTTCTAGCTGTTTACCTGTGTTCTACTGCATTTCTTCAAGTGGGTCATTTATGTCCTTCTTAATATATTCTAACAGCATCATAAAATGTGATTTTAAATCCAAATCTTTCCTTTCTGGTGTGTTGGTATATCCAAAGCTTGCTGTTGTGAGAGAACTGGGTTCTGATGATACCATGTAGCCTTGTTTTCTGTTGGTATGGTCCTTGTGCTTGCCTTTCGCCATCTGGTTATCTCTGATGTTAGTTGATTTTTCTGTCTCTGGCTGGAACTTTGCCCTCCTGTGGGCCTGTAAGACTGTGTCAGCATTCCTGGGAGTCCAGCTCTCTTGGCAAAACCTGTACACTGAGGGCTGTGAACAACCTTAGCTCCTGGATGCTGGTGGCATCCAGAAGGATCCTGTCCCAGCTGTTTCACTGTTCCTGTGCCCTGTGCTCTCCTGGCCAGTTCCACCTTGGATAGTCATAGGAGAGAAAATGGTGATCTCACCTCCAAGCCCAGGAGTCTGAGCACTTCCTTGAAACCAGCTCTCCCCTGGCAGGGCCAGTGCACAATGGGTTTTGGAACAGCCCCAGCTCCCAGGTGCAGTTGGTGACTGGAATGAACCTATTGTAGCTGCTTTACTAGTTTCTTTCTTTATTCCATGACAAGTCATCACTGAGTAGAGAGTAGTCAGTTTCCATGAAAATGTGGACTTTCTTTCATTTCTCTTTGCTGAATCTAGCCTGAATTCATGGAGATCTGATAGAATGCATGAGGTTATTTCACTCTTCTTATATATGGTTGAGATTTGCTTTCTGCTTATAATATGCTCAATTTTGGAGTGTGTTTCATGAAGTGTTGAGAAAAAGGTATATTTTTTGTTTTGGGGTGAAAGTTTCTATAGATATGTTTCTTAACATCTGTTAGTTTCATTATTTCTGTTTTGATTACTTGTCCATTATTGTGTGGGGTACTAAGTGTGATTTCAGCTTTAAAACTGTTTCTCTTGTGAATGTGGGTGCCCTTGCATTTGGGACATAGATGTTCAGAATTGAGATGTCGTTTGCTGTATGTTTTCTTTGATGTGTATAATAACCTTCCCCATCTCTTTTGATAACTTTTGGTTGAAAGTCCATTTCATTAGATATTAGAATGGCTACCCCAGCTTGTTTCTTGAACCTGTTGATGTGGAAAATCCTTTCCCAGCCTTTTAACCTGAGGTAGTGTCTATCTTTATTGCTGATGTATGCTTCTTGTATGCAGCAGAAGTATGGATCTTGTTTATGTGTCCATTCTATTAGCCTATATGTTTTTACTGGTGCATTGAGCACATTGATATTGCAAGATGTCTAAAAGTCATTTATTTGTAATCTTCTGGATTTTAGGGTATTGTTTGAGAAATCAGGTTAAATCAGGTGTAATACCAATCGGTCTGCCTTTATATATTACTTGAGCTTTTCTTTTGCAGATTTGAATATTCTTTCTTTGCTTTTTACATACACTATTTTAATTATTATGAGGCAAGAAGATTTTCTTTTCTGGGCCAATCTATTTGGTTTTCTTTTCTTTTTCTTTTTCTTTTTCTTTTTCTTTTTCTTTTTCTTTTTCTTTTTCTTTTTCTTTTTCTTTTCTTTTCCTTTTCCTTTTTCTTTTTCTTTTCTTTTCTTTTCTTTCTTTCTTTCTTTCTTTCTTTCTTTCTTTCTTTCTTTCTTTCTTTCTTTCTTTCTTTCTTTCCTTCTTTCCTTCTTTCTTTCTTTTTTTCTTTTTTGAGACAGGGTTTCTCTGTATAGCCCTGGCTGTCCTGGAACTCACTCTGTAGACCAGGTTGGCCTTGAACTCAGAAATCTGCCCGCCTCTGCCTCCGAGAGTGCTGGGATTATAGGCATGCGCCACTACCGCCCGGCCACTATTTGGTTTTCTATGAGTCTTTTTTATTTTTAAATTAGGGATTTTTTTCTTCTATTTTTTTTTGTTGAAGATGCTTTGTGACACACTTTGTACTGGGAATCTTCATCCTCTTCTATTCTTACTATTCTTAGGTTTGGTATTTTCATAGTTTCCCATATACCTTGGATGTTTTGAGGTAGGAGCTGTTAACATTGGCATTTTGTTCAACCTATGTATCAATTTCTTCTATGGTATCTTACATACCTGAGATTCTCTCTTCTATGTTTTGTATTACTTTGATTATGCTTTTATCTGTAGTTCCTATTACATTTACTAGATTTTTCATCTCCAGGATTGCCTCCATTTGTATTTTCTTTATTGATTCTATTTCCATATTTATGTCTAGACTGCTTTATTCATTTGAGAGTTATGATTTTAAGTTTTTTTATTACTTTAAGGGATTTTTTTGTTTCAACTTAAAGGCTTCTACCTATTAGATTATGTTTTTCTGTATTTCTTTAAGGGAATTTTTATATACTATTTAAATGCCTCTATCATCTTCATGGGATGGGATTTAAGGTCACAGTGTTGCTCTTCATGTCTTTTAACATATCCAGGGCTTGTTGTAGAAGGAGAGCTGATCGTGCCATATTGCATTGACTTCTGTTGAGTATGTTCTTGTGCTTTCCTTTTGCCATCTGGTTTCCCCAGTTATTGCTTGTCTTGGTTGTCCTCTTATGGAGGAGACCTCACAGGAGGCAGTTGGACCTGTGTATCCAGAGTTAGAGAAACTCTTCTAGAAGTCTGGGAGAAATATGGGGTCAGGGGTGACGAGTTGATCTGTGGCTGTAGATAGAGGTGGAGAGCAGAAGAACCAGTTTTAAGCATGAAACTATGATTTTGATGGGATATGAGGCAATGTCCATTTAAGAAAATTTGTTCATTGTACTTGCAGGTCAAAGAACAATGACTGGAGAGATCATATGCATGATTCATGAATTTATTACTTTTTCTTTGCTAAATGATTATATTGTCAAACTATACAAATACGTATTGTAGTATTTGAATATGCTTTGTCCAGGTAGTGGCCCTATTAGGAGGTGTGGCCTTCTTAGAAAAGCTGTGGCCTTGTTGCAAAAAGTGTATCATTTTGAGGGTGTGTTTTGAGACCCTCTTCTTAGTTGCCTAGAAGACAGTCTTCTCCTTGCTGCCTTTGAATCACAATGGAGAACTCTCAGCTCCTTCTCCAGTATTGAGTCTGCCTGTGAGGTGCTATGCTTCTTGCCTTGATAATAATGAACTGAACCTCTGGACCTGTAAGCCAGCTACAGTTAAATATTTCTTGTATAAGAGTTGCCTTGAACATGGTGTCCCTTCAAACAGTGAAATCCTAACTATGACACTTATCTTACATATTATGTTTATACTTCAGATCTGGTAAGAAAGAGTCTTTGTATTGTATTAAGTTTAAAACTGATGCATGGCTGGTAAAAGTGCTAAGAATAAATGTTCTCAGCCTTAAATAGGAATCTCATATCATCCTTGTAAAAGTTCGGGTAAGAATCCTGGCTAGGCTAAATCTCAACTGTTAATAAATTTGAGTAAATTATAGATTTATATGGAAAAAATAAATCCTGAAGCATGTTTCATAGTCATTCATAACATAAATAACATAGATTTCACTGAACAAGTTTTAATGTGTCTTAAGCTTAACAGAGGCATAACATATGATCCATAGTTAGGAAAATAATCCATTATTAATATAAAGAAAACAAAATATTTAGTATGTGTAGTAAATAACTATTAAATTAGTTACTTAAAATATTTGTGATTAAAGGAAACATTTATATGAGAAGATGAAATTTGAACATATATAATGAAGTATGCTAAGGAAACTCCTTGTGATTAAAATAGAGCATTGGAATTTTTAATATATCAAGAAGGTCAAGCATGTAAGTGAAGACAAAGACATTGAAATCCATTGAAAATCTCCAACCAAATCAGCAAGAGAGATAAAAAGAGAAAATCTAGAAAAGAATAGCAGCTGATTATGTGTGGATCAAAGCCAACTCTTCCAGCAGATGTAATGCTAATTTCAAGAGGAGAGCAAATAGAAATATCTACAAAAAAAGTCCAGCATGTGAAACAAATTCTAAGTAGTCATGCACAGAAATTGTAACTGCCAACAGAACTTAAGCCTTGAAAACTACACCAAGCTACAACAGAGTCACACTGGGAAAAAAAATCATTGTTAAGGAGCAAGCCTTAAAGACAGACAGGGCAGACACTTTAAGGACTTTTGAAGGAGAAAAACCTCAAGGATGATGCTACAAAGTCATCAGAAACTAAGACAATCCTAAAAGTAGTAAGTTAATAAACATATTCAAGGTGCACAAAATAATCAAGGCAAGAAATCAAATTAAGAAAATATAGCTTTTTGAAACACAAATAGAACATTTCAAACATTCAAAAATACAAAGAGAATTTGTATTCAAAGTTTTCCATAATATTTAAAGCAATTTAAATCTGTAAGCAATAATAAGATGAATGTAAAATTTAATAGTAAAGGTAAAATCAATCTGGAAATGTGTCTTAATTCAAAGTAATCCATAAAAAAGTAATAAAGGAATAAAACTACAGAAAAATTAGAAAACAAATCAATATTTGAGTGGCTAGCTGTCTTAGTTACTTTTCTATTGTTGTGAAGAGATTGACCAAAGAAACTTATAAATGACAACATTTGGTTAGAAGCTTTGTTACAGGTTAAAAGATTAAGTCTATGATCATCATGACAAGGAGCCTGGCAGAGGGTCGTCAGGAATAGAGATGGAGAATTAGCCGCGAGGCTCCATGTGAGCTACAAATAGCTGGTACAGACAGCAAAACTTGGCCCAATGTATGTTTTTGAAATTTTAAAGCACACCTTTAGTGACACACCTCCTTCAACAAGGTCACACACTCCAATTTTTGCTAAAGAGTGCCACCAACTAGTGACCAAGCATTCAAATATATGGACCTATAGGTTCATATATTCTCATCCTTATTAATGATAGTGATAGACCACCACTATCACTATCATTATTTTTTTTAGAAAAATCAGGCATTACATAAGGAATATTGTTTAGGATACCACCTAATGAAAGAGTGTCAATTTATGGATACAGATTTAGATATTGTTTTTATACATTTTATTTCAGCATTTTACAACACAAGAAGGAAATCTGTCAAATGCAGGGTTTTTAAAATTATATAATGTATAATATTGAAACTATCATTCTCATAAAGTGGAATAACAAGATAAATATAATGAATATTATTCTAGAAACTTTTTAATTTTTTATATCTAATGGACATGTTCAGGTACTACAGAACGTGTGTGCAGATCAGATTACAGCTCTCCTATGCATTAATTCTCTCCTACCATAAAAGTTCTGGGCATCACAATCAGGTTGCCAGTCTTGGTGGCAAGTACCTTTACCCACTGTGACAACTCACTGGGGTATAATAGATATTCTTAATGCCTAAGAAAGTGATTTTCTGTGGAGATTTAATATCTCAAAAGCAAAAATTGAGACATGAAATGTATTCCTTATATATTGTTAATGACCCCCTTCTGGATAGAGGTTTTGATTAACCCTCATATTAAGTACCTAAAAATATTTTATTTATGTACAAATTCCTTGTATAGATTAAACCAACAAACTTTAATGTAATTGAAGAAAATATATATAATGGGATATGGTACCAAAAGCCACCAATAGAGACATTGATACATATTTATATATGTGAATCTGTATATTTGTGTCTATATGTATATTTTGGAGGAACCACAAAACTGGTGTCCTGATAAGAAGGCAGGAAATGTCAGAACAATTAGATGAAAGCCATATTTATTTAAATAAAGCTTGAAGGAAAGGAAAGGGAAATGCCAGAAATGGCTTTTCCTTTTATGTATATACATATGTGTAAAATACACTTTAACACATTTTTCTTCAGGATTAAAAAAAATGTGTCTGCAGACAGCTTGGCAATGTTTCTGGCTTAGATATTTAAACTTGCATGTGTTATACAATATGTACTAAATTATGCCTTTGTTTTTCAAACAGAAACAATGCAAATGCCAGGATCAGCTGTCAAGATTTTCTGTGATATTAATCAACATTGTATTGTTTGTAGGGATGATATGGTTTTGTGATCAAATTTTAAATTAACCATTTACTAGGATTTATACAAATTTAAAGACATGTATCTATTATTATTTTTATTTTATTTGTATTTATGAGTACCTGGCACATAGAAGCCATACCAGTCTATTTAAACCCCAGGAACTGGAGACTAGAAGCAGTTGTGAGCAGCCAGATACTAATGAGTGGAATGAAATCTAAATCCTATGAAAGAACAAGAGTGCTTACCTTCTGAGCCATAGCTCCAGACCCATAAACCAAAAAAAAAGTATTGTGTTACACACAAAAATGTTTACATTCTTAAAATAATATAACTTCAATAATCTGATATCTATATTATGACATCTCCCTGCTGAGTTCTGTATCTAATGCTAGGAAGTATATTCTTTCTTTTCTTTAATTATATGGAGAAATACAAATTGTCATTAAATGATATAGATAGATGGAGATAGATATGTCCAGATATAAATATAGATATAGTTTTAACCGTCATTCACAAAGTAATTGAAAATTTTATGTTTATTATAAATATTGGAAAACTTTACTAAATTGGAAAAGTTGATTAGCCAAGTTTCCATTTTTTAATTTGTGATGACAAAGATAAGTATCTTTTATGCTTTTCTCCATATTCATTTTTATACTTTAATTATTTTCTTTAATTCAAAATACACAAAAAATCACTAACTTATTTAAGTAGCTCCTTCTCTTAGCTCTCTCTCTCTTTTCGTTTTCTTTTGCCTCCTAACCACAGTTTTCCCTCCTTCCTTTCCTCTCAGCCCCTAGCCCCCATCTTACCTATCTACTACCTATCTCAATGCCTTGTCTGTTTCTCTTCAGGAACAGGCAGGCCTCCCATGGCTATCAAACAGCTATGGCACATCAAGTTGCAGTAAGATTGGGTGCCTGCGCTCCTATTAAGGCTAGCCTAGGCAATCCTGTAGGACAAATGGGCCCCAAAGGCCCGAAACAGTGTCAGAGACAATCTCTACTCCCAGCATTAGGAGGCTCAAAAGAAGACCAAGACAATAAGTGAAGAGAGGGAAGGTCTCAGTCAGTCCTCTACAGGCTCCATTGTTGGTGGCTCAGTCTCTGTGAGCCACTACAAGCCCCGGTTAGTTGATCTTTGGATGTTCTTGTGGTGTGCTTGACCCCTCTAGTTCCTACAATTCTTTGCTGTCTTCTGTAGAATTCCTCAAGCCCCACCTAATGTTTGCTAATGTGTCTTTGCATCCATTTCCATCAATTGCTAGGTAAAGCCTCTCTGAAGACAATTGGACAAAGCACCAGTCTATGAGTATAACCTTAGGAATAACTTCATTAACTATTGATTTCTCAATTCTTACAAAACTTGTTTTATAAACATACATATAGACATATGCATAATTTATACCTTAAATGTATACAATATGCATATATACAATGTATGTGGCACTTAAACTTTGCACAAACATATAATATAGAATATACAGCATATAGACCTTAATCATACAGAAACATAATTTGTTAAAAATGAGCCCCAAATCTCCATAAACTCTCAAATTGGCTAACTTTTAAAGATTAGTAGAGGAAGAAAATTAGCATACATATTTGTGCATTTCTATATATGTACATATCAACATCATATCTATATAGCATTAAATATTAAGTAAAGATGATAGACACACTATATAGATTGGTTGATAGACAATAAATATGTGGATGTCTAGATAAGTAGACAGTAAATGAGAGATAGATGTTGGATAGATAGACAGATAGATAGATGATAGATAGATAGATGATAGATACAGAGATGCATAGATATAGGTTACAGATAGATTAAATAATTACATGATTGGTGTGACAGTTCAACAATGCCATATGGTTCTATTTATATTTTTAGCTTTATGATAATAATACTCTAACAAAAGCAACAAAGGGGAAATGTTTTTTTTTTTAATCTCACCTTTACTAGTTATAGTCCACCATTGCAGTGAAAGCACTACAACAATTTCAAGTCACATCTTATTCACAATTGAAATCAGAAAGAAATTAATGCACGGTGCTTAGCTAGCTTTCTCCTCTCTGAGAGCCAAGGGCCTAAAACTAGGAAATGGTACCACCCATTTTCAGGCTGAGTCTTCCTTTATCAATTAAGGCAATCCAGTTAATCAGATGCAAATATGCTTATAGACCCACTTAATCTAGAGAACTCCCTACAAAAATCCTCTTCACAGGGGATTCTAGCTTGTCACATGCATAATTTGAGGAGAAGAAAGGGCTTACATAAGATTGCTGAGGAACTGATGAATATTCTCATTACCTTTTCACTGGCAAGAATGTGCAAACTCAGATTACAATGTCCCATGTCTAAAATACACACACACACACACACACACACACACACAAATAAAACAAAATAAAATGTCACTGTGACAAGTGAATTTGGTTTTAATGGCAATGAATGACAAGTAAAATAACTCATTCCATGACATGAGACACTGGCTAACATTGACTACATTGAAGAATGTCAAATTCCTGCTACCGACTACAGACTTGAGCTACCTTTCTGTGAAAGTCACTGTATCAAAGACATATTATTTCTTCATGAGTATTAGCAGTAGCTATACTTAATTCTGACTTGGGAATTTCACCATAGGAAAGAGAAGGTTTCAAATGAGAGACTGAGCACTGATGGGAGCCACTTGGAGAAAGACATGAATCTCTTTCAAGTGAAACACGGATGGGAAATGCCTAGAGATGAAGCGGGCTTCTGGGAATCAAAACCCTCTTATTAGAGTTTATTGAAATATCTTCTAAGCTCAGAAACTGCAGACATGTGTGAACATGTCACCTGACAGGACCTTACTGAATTTCTTGGTTCCACACTGACACTTTAACCCAAACCCTTCAGATATGGGACTCTGCAAACCAGAAGAAAAGAGAAAGGAACTGATAAAAGAAGACAAAAAAGACAACTTCCTGTTTTGTTCGATAGTCAATGCCAGACCAAGCCTGCTTTGTAAGTAAGACTGAAATCTGAGTTTGTGGATTAGAAGACTAGAAGACTTTTGGTGACCTACCATGACTAGACAGTTATGGAAGAAAGGTCAGGAAAAACAAATCCAGGGTTTTTTAAAGATCGGGGACCAATGCTTCTTCTTATGATTTCTACATAACATCACAGTAGAAGTATTAAAAAAATAATTACACAGTAAGGAAATCACATGCACATGTTCTAGGAAGGGAAAAGTAAAATAATCCTGTTTATGGGTTTCAGTGACAAATTATTATATTAATTTAATTTATACATCTGTATATGTTCTTCCTGAATTAAAGTGCAGTCATTTTATTTTTTATTACTACATATTTTATTCCATAAATACAAATATTGAATTTATTTATGGTGTGTGTTCTTCATTTTATACTTTCAGCAAATACTTTCTTTAGGATAGAATTAAGTATCACATGCACAAAAATTTACTATTAGAGTGCATAAAGGACTAAAATGATTCAATAAAACTAAGTATACAATTAATTTAAAATTATGTAGATTTCAAAACTAGAAAATGTACATTAAGTCATCACTTGTTATTTTATTAGTCTTGTGCATGATTCATTTACTATGTATTAGGGTATTTGTATTGCCTGACTTTGTTAAGTTGGACTATTGAATTTGATGTGCTGAATGAAATTAATTTATTGTACTAATCATCAGTAATATTGACCATAAAAATTAAAAAATAGTTCCAACTGTTCATTCAGGCAGTCATAAAATACATAAAGAAGCAACTTTCTGTGTCTACATCTAAAATCTTTCATCTTTCTGTGATATTGTTAAAATAATTAGAAAATATTCCCTTTTCCTAGATTATTATAATAATCTTTAGTATTATCAAACTGATTTAAGCCCACACTAAAATGACTCTGGAAATGTTTGCCAGATTGTCTGTTGAGAAATAGATGCGAGAATACCAAAATATCCAAAGAAAATTTCCCAAATTTGACTTTCAGGCAATCTGCTGAAAGTGTAAAGGACTGACAGACATGTAGGAAGATGTGAGAAAAACAGACAGAAAGTCTCCTTGGACTGGGCACATTTCATAGCTACGTCTCAGGTCACCAATGGATATTATCTTAGGATGAAAAAAAACATTAAATGAATTTTCAAAACTATGACCCAGGAAACAATAATATAAATTGATTTCATTTGCATGTTGTTAAAAAAAAGAAATGTTAAGTTTTATAATATCATAAAACATATAATAATCTTCATATCTAGTAAAATGTTCGGCTCCAGCAAATATGAAAATTAATTACCAGGGAAAGGTCATTCTCCAGTGACATTAACAGAAATCAGTAACAAGGCCTATTTTCCAAGAAGGAGAAGCAACCCTCCTGAGTTTTCAGATTCATACTTACAGAAATGATAATACATTCATATGTATGTGTGTGTGTGTGTTTGCAATTAAAATATTGTCTTAAACATAAGTCTCACAAAATTGAGCTTATTGCATTAATACATAAAATTAAAAGGTGAAAATACTACTATGATATTTCCCTGCTTTGTGAGCTTGGTATAAGCTTTCTTTTATAAAATTTTGATAAAATTATACATTCTGGGGATAGGTCAGCAACATTTGCCTTTGCAGACTTTTTTTTTCTCTATAAACCTTGAACTATATTTATTTTATAGTATTTCATATTAAAGGTTACATATTTACACATATAATACAATCACACTCTATAATATGTGATAAATATGTATGCAATATTTTAAATGCACTTATCAATAAAATAGACTGTTGGAAAAATATTCAAGTTAATCAAAATTTTGCTTTATTTATGCTATGTATAATGTGCTTTTCAATCATAATTTGAAGAAACATGGAATACAACAAATATGTGATATGGAAATAGTTTTCAATGGTAAAAGAAAGTAAACAGCAGATGACATAATTTTGAGAGATTTATGCAATACACAGATATTGATGTTGAGCAATATTTTATGCTCAATCTTTGCTCCCAGATGGACAGGACATGCAGCTCCAGGTACAGAGACACCCCCCTCCCCGAGTTTAGTATCACTTGGGACACAGACCACCAGGCTTTAGCCTGCACCCAATACCTGGGTAGTTCTGTGGTTCATCTGCGTGCCCACCTGTCGTAGGTCGTTTGCCCTGCAGAGTACTCAGCACTTGTAGGGGCCCCTGCCACCATCTTCGCTCCCAGTCAAACAGGACAGGCAGCTCCAGGTACACAGAGACAACCCTGAGTGTAACATTGCTTTGAGCAAGGCATACCAGGGCTCCAACAGTATCCAAGAGTAGGGCAGCCTATCAGCAATCTGTGCCAGGGGAAGTCCACTCGTGCAGAGGAGCAGAAATAGCTTCATAGGCTTATAGGAGGGTCAAGCACCAGAAACTGACAGCAGGATCAACTAATGCCAGAGATAACCAGATGGCAAAAGGCAAATGTAGGAACACTACTAACAGAAATAATGGTAATATGGCAGCTCCCAGACCCAATTCTCTGACAAAAGCAAGCCCTGAACATCCTAACACACCAGAAAAACAACATTTGGATTTAAAATCACTGGTCATGATGCTGTTAGAGGAATACAAGAAGGACATAAATAAATTTCTTAAAGAAATACAGGAGAAAACAGATCAAAAGGTAAAGTAAGGGAAAAAGTCCAAGTAACATATAAAGGATGACCTATCAGAATTACAACAGAAGCCCTGACAAGGGAAACACAAAAATCATTTAAAGAAATTCAGGAGAATATGGGTAATCAGATGGAAGCCAATAAAGCAGAAGCTGGAAAGAACCCAGATGTCTCTCAATGGAAGAATGGATATAGAAAATGTGGTATATTTACACAATGGAATACTACTCAGCAATTAAAAACAATAAACTTATGAAAATTTTAGGCAAATGGTTAGAACTGGAAAATATCATCCTAAGTGAGGTAACCCAATCACAACAGAATACACATGGAATGCAGTTACTGATAAGTGGATATTAATTAGCCCAGAAGCTCTGAATACTCAAAACACAATTAACATATCAAATGATGCCCAAGAAGAAGGAAGAGGAGGGCCCTGGTCCTGGAAAGGCTTGATCCAGCATTGTAGGGGAGTACCAGGACAGAAAAATGGGAGGGGGTAATTGGGGAATGGGCAGAGGGAAGAGGGTTTATGGGACTTATGGGGAGGGGGGAACCAGGAAAGGGGAAAGCATTTGGAATATAAACAAAGAATATAGAAAAGAAAAAAAGAAAAAAGTTTATGCTCAAGTGATGAATTAAGTAAAACAATTTGCTTTGTTTAAGCTATATTAAACTACCAGAAACACAAATAGCATCAACCGATATGTAATTAAAAGAATCAGAACTCATTTCCCCTATATCTAGAAAGTGATTTATATTATGTAAATAGTTTAGGTATATATGATTATTTCCACTCATTCCTCCTAATATTCATGCTTGCATGTCTATCCCTGAGGTCTGTCTCTATGTACATCCACTAATAACATAAGAAGGAGCATATTAGGAAATTATTCAGTCCCTTTGTATGAAGGAGTAAAAGTTTCATAAATTTCATAAATTACAAAGAGTAACCAATTTCAGTGTGTACATAACTTAGCACACCAGCAAAATTTGGGACATAATCTAGCTTTTTAAATTCTGAACCTAAATATTTTTTTTTATTTTTTGATACTGATTTTTGAAACTATTTGCATTTATAATGTGTCTGTGTATGTATTTGTGTCTATGTGCTGTCTGTGTATCTCTGGAAATGTGTCTGTGTGTCTGTGTGTGTGTGTGTGTGTGTATGTATGTATGTATATCAGTGCATACTATGTGTATGAGATGTTGTTCAAGGCCTGAAAGGGATGTCAGATTATCTGAAGCTAGAGTTAGAGGTAGTTAGTGTTAGAGGTAGTTCAAGAGCCATCCTGCATGGGTTCCAGGAATCAAACTCAGGATGTCTCCAAGTACAAGAAGCATGCTTTACAAATTGAGTTCTCTTTCTAGTACAATTGCTTTCCTTTAGATCACATATTGTATTTGATAAGAAAATAGGCTTTTTATCTTTCTCTCTTCTCTCCCTTCATCTCCATCATCCCCTTTTTGCCCTACCCTGAATAAACCTCAAAAGAGAGAGAGAGAGAGAGAGAGAGAGAGAGAGAGAGAGAGAGAGAGAGAGAGAGAGAGAGAAAGAGAGAGAGAGAGAGAGAAAGAAACAAAGAAAGAAACAAAGAAAAGAAACAAAGAAAAGAAAGTATTCTTGGTTGGAGGACTTTGAATGTCACAGTTTGAATGTTAAACTAAATTCAGGTACTCTGTGGTACTTTGACACTATTAATTAAAATCAAGTGTTATCCCCTAACAAGAAACACACTTCAAGTAAGATCCTAGACTCTCGATAGCAAGAATGCCCCATGTTTTACCTTCATTATTTGTGTGAACTCTAACAATATTCCTATCTTCAATTTTTCTTACAGTCTTCTCTGCCACATCAAAATATCCACTTTTCCCACAACAACTTAGTATATTGTTTTGGTTCTATTTCCTCTGAGTTATTATTACAAATAACAATTCTGGTTTCTTTATTTTCAAGAGTTACTTTAATGTTTCTTCATTTCTGGGACAGTTGTCAGAAAACGTCAATGATGGAGCTAAGAGAACTTTTCTTCATGACTGGCAGACACTTTTAGTTGGTATAGTACTTAAGGCTGACAGTTTTACTTTTTGATTTTAAAAATGTTTCTCTACTGTCTTCTGTACTGACAAAAGGTTAAAAGTTGATATTTTCTGTTCTGCCCTTTACTGTGGATTTTCAATAACAATGCTTATAATTCATTGTAGGTTTTTCAGTTCCTGAGCTGTGCCTCTGTGCCGATGTCATTTATTACTTGAGTTTCATGGAACTTTCTCTACCTGTGTAAGAGATTGATACAACTGAATCTCTAGTCCCTCTAACCCCCCTTTTTCTTTCCCTACCCACCATTCATCCTCTAATTCAGGTTGACTTTATCTCTGTACATGATGAGAAATAAGTTGTAATCGCCTGTATATGGAAATGCAGATACTGTTTATTGAAGTAGCCATCTTTTCTCCAAAGTGTGTTTTGCATATTTTTTAAGAATTGGTTGGTTAGGAAAGCACATGACTAACCATGAACACTCCTTTTTCTTTTCTTTTTCCTTTTCTTTTTCTTCTTTTCTTTTTGTTTCTTTTTTCTATTTATTGAAAAGAGATTCTTCTCTCATAGAATATATCTTAATCATACTTTCCTCTTCCTCCACTCCTCCCAGGTCCTCCCTGCACTTCCTCTCTCCTGTGGATCCATTTGCCATTCATCCATCAAAAGAGAGCAGGCCTCCAAAAGACAACAACCAAAGAGGACAAGGCAAGATACAATAAGACAAGGCAAAAGCCCCCACACAAATTTCTACAAGACAACCCAACAGGAGGAAGAGTCCAAAGTGCAAGCAAAGGGTTTTGAGAAACACTTACTGCCATAGTCAGTACTCCAAAACAAATAAACAATCAAAGGAACAAACAAAATCCAACAAACTAATAGCCACAGCATTTATACAGGAGTCCTTGTAGAACTGTGCAGGGCCTGCATTTGCCACTTCAATCTCTTTGAGCCCTAAATGTCCTGCTGAGCGTCCTGATTCCTACAATCATTTTTCTATACCCACACCCTCCCTCTACCTTCTTCTTGAGGATTGCCCATCTCCAAAGGATGAGACATAGTAGAAATTTCCAAGTTCAACTCCACTACACCAACTGCCTTGCTGTGAATGTCTGCATCCACTCCCATCTGCTGCCTAAGGAAGTCTCTCTGAAAAAGACTGGACAAGGCTCTAATCTATGATTAGCAAAGTATCATTAGGAATCATGTCATTATTTTTTTTGACAATCCTATTTCATTCTACCCTAGATCTCTGGACTGTCCAAACTTTGGTTCCTGGCCACCCAAGTTGGGTTGGGCATGAGCTCCTGCTCATGAAGAGGGCTTCATGTTAATTCAGAGATTGGTTGAGAACTTCCATAAGTTCTGTACTACGGTTACCCCACCATATCTTGCAGACAGGATAGATTGCTGGTAAAAGGTTTTTGTGGTTATGTTGTTTTCCACATTTTTGGAAAGCCTGTATTTTTGGCAGCCTGCAAAATGCCTTCCTGAATTAAAGAGTTTAGGATTTAGGGATGAAGGCTACAAGTCACACTGTCAGTTTGTAGAAATGACCCTCTGCCCTAACATCAGTCTGGGTTGTTTAGAGATTTCACAGAGAGGTAAGAATTATCTCAGGAAACAACTAAATGAATGCAACCCAGTTTCTTCACTAAGAAGCCTTGTCTAACTGCAGTGATGTCCTGCTGAGACACTTCATCCTCCATGTCTAGGAGTCCTCACAAGGATCATCCCCAGAGATTCCAGAAAGTTTTCATTACACTGTTTTCATAGCATTATCCAAGAATCCTCCAATTTCAGCTATTTCTCTCCATACTTTCTTCCTCCTTCCCATATTCCTGATATACCTGATTTTTCTTGCTCCTGTCCCATTGGACCCTCATTCCACCAAAAAAATTCAATTTTATTTTCCTTACAAGAGAGATCCATGTATCCACCACTTGAGTCCTCCTTATTATCTTTTCTAACCACTGAGGAAGGAGTGGGTAGGCAAGTAAGGGGCACCCTCACAGACAGAGGGGGAAAGGGGCTTGTGGAAGGGAAAGAGGGAAGTTGGATAATTCTCTTACTGAATATAGCTTGGTTATAATTTAATTACTGTCTAGTATCCACTTATATGAGGTCTGTTGTTATATCCACCTAATTCATTTCCCATTTTATGAATTTAGATATCCTTTCTCTGTTAGTGTGGACAAGAGAAATTTTTCTCAAACAAAACAAGCTCTTTGTTTCATTGATTCTTTGTATTGTTCTCTTTGTTCCTATATATATATATATATTTCAGCCCTCAGTTTCATTATTTCTTGTCGTATATTTTTTGGGTATGCTTACTTTTTTTTGTTTTAGAACTTTCTAGTGTGCTTTTTGATTGCTAGTATCAGATTTCTCTAATTTTTTATGTAGTCACTTAGAGCACTGAACTTTTTTTTAGAACCACTTTTAGTGTGCCCCATACATTTTGATCTGCAATGTTTTCATTTTCATTGAATTCAAGAAAGTCTTTAATTAATTTATTTTTTCTTCATTCATTTTTTTAATTAAATTTAGAGTTGTTCAGTTTCCATACCTTTATAATCTTTGTTATTATTATTGTTTTTGGTATCAAACTTTAAACTGTGGTGGTAAGAAGAACAGTGATATCAACCAACCAGACCCCCTAAAGCTCCCAGGGACCAACCAAATTGTACACAGGGGTTATCCATGGCTCCAGCTGAATATGTATGAGAATTTCCTTAGCTGGAACCAGTAGGAGGAGAACCGCTTTATCCTGTGGCCACTTGATGACCCAGGATAAGGGAATGCTAGGCCTCTGAGGCAGGAGTGGGTCGGCAGGTAGGATAGCACCCTCATAGAGTCAACAGGAATGGAGAAGGGGATAAGGGGATTGTGGATGGGAACCTGGGAAGGTGGATAACATTTGAAATGTAAGTAAATAAAATAACCAAGAAAAATAAAAAAATGGTAAATAAGAGAGAATATTAAAAAATAAAACCAAAAATCTGCCAGTACTAAAAAAAATGTTATTTAAATGTTCTTGTGTTAAGTCTTTCTTTGTGTCTTACTGTAATATCAATTTTGGAGAAAGTACCATGAGGTACAGAGAAAATAGTATATCCTTTTGTGTTTGGGTGAAATGTTTTCTAAATACTTGTTAGGCTGGTTTCATTAACTGTGGTGCTTTTAATATGTTTGGTCCAGGAAGTGGAGCTATTAGGTGGGGTGGCCTTGATAAAGTAAGAGTGGTCTTAGTGGAGGAAGAATATGGCTGTAGAAGAATGCTTTGAGAAAGCTTCCTCCTAGCTATGTGACGATGCCAGTCTTCTCCTGGCTACCTTGAGGTCAAGATGAGAATGTTCATCTTCTCTAGCAACAAGTCTACTTAAATGATGCCATGTTTTCCACCATGATGATAATGGACCTCAACACTGAAACTGTGAGGGAGCCCATACTGACAGATTGCCTTTGTAAGGGTTACTTGATCATAGTGTCTCTTCACAGCAATAAAAGCCAAACTAATATATTAATAATATCCAGTACCTCCAGTATGTCTCTGATTAGTTTTGATCTGTCCATGGTAACAGTGGGATATTAAAGACTCCTGCTCTCAGTTTGGGAGGGCCCTTAACTGAATTAAGTTATAGTAGGGCTTCTTTTATAAATTTGGGTGACCTTGTGTTTGGAGCATAGCTGTTAAAAATTAAAATGTCATCTTTGTGAATTTCTTTATGGCTATGTAGTGTCCTTCCCTTTTGCTATGTTTAGTTTGAGGTCTATTTTGTTAGATATTAAAATTGCTACATCATTAGTTCCTTTACTATTGAGAATAGTTATTTCTGTCCTATCTTTTGCTATTCTAAATAAATTTGAAAATTGCTCTTTCTAACTCTATGAAGAATTGTCTTGGCATTTTGATGAGGATTGAATTGAATCTGTAGATTGTTTTATATAAGATGGCCATTTTTGCTATATGAAACCTGCCAATACATGAGAATGGGAGATGTTTCCATCTTCTGAGATCTTCATCTATTTCTTCAGAGACTTGAAGATCTTGTAATATGGATCTTTCATTTGCTTGGGTAGAGTCACAACAAGGTATGTGATATTATTTGTGACTATTATGAAAGAGTCATTACCCTATTTTCTTTATCAGCCTGTTTTTCCTTTGAGTAGAGGAAGGCCACTGATTTCTCTGAGTTCATTTTTTTTTATTCGATATAATTTATTTACATTTCAAATGATTTCCCCTTTTCTAGCCCCCCCACTCCCCGAAAGTCCCGTAAGCCCCCTTCTCTTCCCCTGTCCTCCCTCCTACCCCTTCCCAGTTCCCCGTTCTGGTTTTGCCAAATACTGTTTCACTGAGTCTTTCCAGAACCAGGGACCACTCCTGCTTTCTTCTTGCATCTCATTTGATGTGTGGATTATGTTTTGGGTATTCCAGTTTTCTAGGTTAATAACCACTTATTAGTGAGTGCATACCATGATTCACCTTTTGAGTCTGGGTTACCTCACTTAGTATGATGTTCTCTAGCTCCATCCATTTGCCTAAGAATTTCGTGAATTCATTGTTTCTAATGGCTGAATAGTACTCCATTGTGTAGATACACCACATTTTTTGCATCCACTCTTCTGTTGAGGGATACCTGGGTTCTTTCCAGCATCTGGCAATTATAAATAGGGCTGCTATGAACATAGTAGAGCATGTATCCTTATTACATGGTGGGGAATCCTCTGGGTATATGCCCAGGAGTGGTATAGCAGGATCTCCTGAAAGTGAGGTGCCCAGTTTTCGGGGGAACCGCCAGACTGACTTCCAGAGTGGTTATACAAATTTGCAACCCCACCAGCAGTGGAGGAGTGTTCCTCTTTCTCCGCACCCTCTCCAACACCTGCTGTCTCCTGAATTTTTAATCTTAGCCATTCTGACTGGTGTAAGATGAAATCTTAGGGTTGTTTTGATTTGCATTTCCCTAATGACTAATGAAGTTGATATCCAATATATATAAAGAACTCAAGAAGTTAGACTCCAGAAAACCGAACAACCCTATTAAAAAATGGGGTACAGAGTTAAACAAAGAATTCTCACCTGAAGAACTTCGGATGGCGGAGAAGCATCTCTGAGTTCATTTTTTATCTGGCCACTTTGTTGAAGTTGTTTTTCAGCTTTAGAAGTTCTCTGATGGAATTTTTGGGGTCACTTAAGTATACTATCATATCATCTGCAAATAGTGATATTTTGACTTCCTCCTTTCTAATGTGTAACCCATTGACCTGCTTTTGTTGTCTAATTGCTCTAGCTAGAACTTCAAGTACTATTGAATAGATAGGGAGAGAGTGGGCAGCCTCATCTAGTCCCTGATTTTAGTGGGATTGCTTCAAGTTTCTTTCCATTTAGTTTGATATTGGCTATTGTTTTGCTGCATGTTGCTTTAATTATGTTTAGATATGGATCTTGAAAACCTGATCTTTCTAAGACTTTTAACATTAAGGGATGCTGAATACTGTCAAATGCTTTTTTAGCATCTAATGAGATGAACATGTGTTTTTTTTCTTTGAGTTTGTTTATGTAGTGGTTTAAATTGATGGATTTCCATATATTGAATGACCCCTGCATACCTGGGATGAAGTCTACTTGGTCATGGTCAATGGTAATTTTGATGTGTTGTTGGATTCATTTGGCAAGAATTTTATTGAATATTTTTGCATCAATGTTCATAAGAGAAATTGGTCTGAAGTTTTCTTTCTTTCTTTGGTCTTTGTCAGGTTTAGGTATAAATGTAATAGTGGCTTCATAGAACAAATTGGGTAGCATTCCTTCTGTTTCTATTTTGTGGAATAGTTTAAAAAGAGTAATGGTATTACTTGTTCTTTGAAGGTCTGATAGAATTCTCCTCTAAGCTCATTTGGTTCTGTACTTTTTTAGGTTGGAAGAATATTAAGGACTGCTTCTATTTCTTCAGAGCTTATGGGACTCCTTAGGTGGTTTATCTGATACTGTTTTAACTTTGTCACCTGGTATATGTGTAGAAAGTTATCCATTTCATCCAGATTTCCCAATTTTGTTGAGTTTAAGCTTTTGTAATAGGATCGGATGATTTTTTGATTTTTTTCCACACTGTCCATTGTTATGTCCCCCTTTTCATTTCTGATTTTATTAATTTGGATACTGTCTCTGTGCCCTCTGGTTATTCTAGCTAAGAATTTATCCATCTTGTTGATTTTCTCAAAGAATCAGCTGCTGGTTTGGTTGATTTTTTTTGTATACTTCTCCTTGTTTCTATTTGGTTGATTTTAGTCTTGAGTTTGATTATTTCCAGTTGTCAACACCTTTTGGGTGTATTTGCTTCTTTTTGTTCTAGAGCTTTCAGGTGTGTTGTCAAGCTGCTAGTGGTAGTTCTTGCCAGTTTCCTTTTGGAGGCACAGAAGAAGTGGGTGGCAAAGAAGAAAAGAAAAGGGGAGAAACAGAATACTGAAAACAGAGAGAGGAGGAGGGAGGGAAGGAGAAAGGAGAGAGAGAAACAGAGAGACAGAGAGACAGAGACAGAGACAGAGTTAAAGTTGAGGTAGAGTGCACTTCTTTTATATGCAGCCTACATCTGGTGTACCTGGAGGTGGCAGGTGATGAATTAATTCATTGCTAAGTCACTGAGAGGAGCTACCTGGAAGCTAACACTTTCTGCTTGTGAGGCAAGTATATTTTTGATTAAAATATTTTACCTGTCCTGCTAATTTACTTTAGAAACATGGTTGGCCAATATTTTCATTGCCAATTAGCAAATGCAACAATCAATGCTTTAGGATCTTTTGAGTGAAAAGTATTCCCTATGAAAGCTACTTAGTGATTGAATAAAAACAAGTCTGGTGCACATCCTTATTACGGAGATCTAACCAAGGAGACTGACATCTATACTATACAATTAACAGTTTGGTTGTAGCTAATGCAAGATTTTTCTGTCTGACAGTTCATACTCTGAGTACATTTACCTTAAGTTTTTATGTTATGTACTCTATTTTGGACATGGATTTTTGTTTTGTATGTTTAGAGTTAAGAAAAGAAAACTATTTTCTTTTAGAAACCTTAAGTCAAATAAAAATAATTGAATAGAAGTATATCGTGTTCTCATATAACCATCAAGTGCACCATTTGCTGAAGAAATTATAACAAACATGTTATTGAATTGGGAATTTTTTCTTCTCTCTTTTTTTAATTGGTTATATTCTTTATTTACATTTCAAATGTTGTGTCCTTTCCTGATTTCCCCCTCCCCTGAAAATCCCATAAGCCAACTCCCCTTCATCAATGAACCAATCCCCGCTTCCCTGTCCTGGTATTCCTCTACATTTTGGCATCAAGTCTTTCCAAGACCAAGGGCCTCTTCTCCCTTTAGTGTCTAACAAGACCATCCTCTGCTGATGATGTGTCTGGAGCCATGGCTAACTCCATGTGTACTCTTGGGTTGGTGGTTTTGTCCCTGGGAGCTCTGGGAGTACTGGGTGATTCATATTGTTGTTCCTCCTGTGGTGCTGAAAACCAGGCACTATTGTGGGTGTCTACATGTGCTGATTGACCAGAGCCAGATATAGCTATCACCTTGGAAACTATACTAGTGCATGACAAATATAGAGGGAGGCACCCTCAGCCAGCCATTGAACTGAGCACAGGGTTCCCATTGGGGGACTAGAGAAAGGACCCAAGGAGCTGAATTGGCAATTGTTATATTGGGCCTAAAAGTCTTAATGACTCTGTGTACATAATAATCAACTTACAAACAAAATTTTTGAGATTATTTATTTAGTTAAAACATTTCCACTCTCTTTCCTTTCTCTAAACATTCCCATGTATTCCTCTTCACTCTACTTCAAATTCATAGACCCCTTTATTCTAATTGTTATTATATGCATATATGCATATGCATTAATATTCTAAATATAAGCTGATCTCTCTGTAAAATATTGCCATGCCTTTTAAGTTATACTTTGTGCATTTGTTTGGTGAGTTGTGTTTAGGGCATGTTGACACAATGAAATATGTGAATATGGTTATCTAGCTTTTGTGAGAGTAAAGAGATATGGTCCATAAAAAATCAAGTTTTATTTTCTGAATAGATATTCATATATCTCTGTTTCTGTTGGTTCATTATAGTGTTTGAGGTTCAAGAAATGTTGGGAGATCAATAACAAATTTTATTTGCAAGTAAGGTATCAGCTTAATCTTCTTTTGAACCTGGATGTTTGTCCCATAAATTTCTCACATTTAGTCATTATCTGGAAATAAGAGATGAAGGAAAAATGATAAAAGATCATGATATCTCTTTTTAAAATACAAGTTAGGTAAATCAACAGGAAACCAACAATTACATCTATCAAACTATATAAAACTAAATAAGGTATATATTATGAGGTTATATTCTCAAAATGTAAACACAATTTCACAGCATAAATACTATAATATAAACTACTATTAAGAATAAATCCTGAAGTTGGAAATAAGTCAACATCAAATTACTTAGAAAACTATAAATAAATAGGTAAATAAATAAATAAATAAATAAAATCCAGGTTAAAAAAAATGCACAAATTCACAAAGATAAAGAATCAGAAAGGATTGCAACAGAGAACTGAACAACAATATTAATAAGGAGACTATGTACAGAATACCTTAACTGCTTGAAAATTTTTTTCCTGGGGTTAAGGTTTTTTGAGCCCTGTTTTTGTCACTAGCATGTCGATTGGCACAATCCTTTTTCAGATCCTGTTTAGGCTCTCATGATGATGAATCTTTGTGGGAGTAGATGCTGACATTTCTAAGAGACAAAATTTCATAGCAAACTCCCTGTTTTACTCTGGTTCTTACAATCCTTTCCACCCACACTTTTACAATGAGTCTTAGGTGCAGGAACTGTGCTGTAGAACACTGTAAAGCCCAGCCCTTTAGAACTGAGCTGGGCTTCAAAATTCTTCAGTTTTATTTTGATACATTTTCTGCAATGGTTATTGTCTCCTAGAAATAAAGAGTTCAGTGATCAGGGATGAAGAGTGCATTAAGATACTTGGAAGAGTTTAGAAGGAAAAATGGGAAGGGGAGATAACATTATATCCCAAATTTTAAAAAAATAAATATGAGGTATAAACTTTGTCTCACTTGGGGGCATTTTTATCTTCACAGTACAAGGACCTTATCCACATGTTTTAAAGGCAAAAGTGGCATCAAATTTACATTTTGAAGAAATAAATTATTTAATTCAATATTTGTTTTGGAATCTCAACAAGTATTATTATTTAGCCCTTCAATTCTTCCCATTTCTGTTTCTAGGAAAGCAAATTAAATTGTTGTATGAACCAACAGGACAACTATGTCTCTTGAGAGTCTCTGTGATTTCTAGGATTGTTACAAAAAGGCAGCAAAGAACTTTAATGAATTCTTTTCTCATAGGCTCACATACTGTGCCCTTGACACTAAATTTCCTGTTGTTTCTGTTTAAGGTTTGTTTGAAGTTATGAATCCTTTGAGCATAGAATGGAATCTTTACTGCCAGGCATACATGGCATTATGATATTTGAAGAAGGAAAATTCCTAATTTAATATAATAGGAAGAAACAGTTTCAAAGCATCCTTAATAAAAAAGGTTTCAAAGGTCAGGGTTTTCTGTCAGAATTCAAAACAACTGTAATAACCAGAAACTAGATAGCAATATAAACATTATTCCTTGGGGGATGTATACATGCTTAAAATGAAAATGCTTGGATAGAAACATGGTATTTCATAAGGTTTAGAATAGAAAGCATATGGCCAGCTGTATACAAAGTGATTTACTCTCCAGCAAGATCTTCTTCCTGAGCTTTCCATTTTCTCTTTCTCATAGGCTGGTCATGGTCATGACAATACTTGGTTCTTAAAATTTTCAGCTATGCTGAGTGAACTAAATATATCTTTTAACAAGGAAGACTGAAGAAGCTTCAAATATACTACTTCAGGTAATCTGAGGAAGGATTTATTTACTTAAATTTAAAAAGAGAAAACCTTGGTGTTTTCAAAATACAGCATTATTCTTGCATTTTTCCTAATTATTATGAGGTATTTTGTAACTCATATATTTTGGAGCAATTAAAATAATATCACAATCCAGTGCTACTCATACACTTCATGTTATTGGTAAGAAAACAATCCATCACTCACATCCTACTAGGTAGAGAAAATAGACTATTCTAACACAGTGTTAGAATGAACACTAAATTCAAGTGTTTTCACCTTGGGAAAATTGCTGAACCTATCTATGTCAAAGTTTCATTAAAGGTGATCATACTTCCTGCAAAGTTTTATTGTGGATATTAAAAGTTATATAGAGATGATTAATATATGCCTTTCACATAGAAAGGATATAAGTATAATTACTACACATGAGTTATGTAGTCTTCTCAATTTGGGTAATTTTAGGAGATGCTTTATAAAGGACTGCTGATGCATAAATGTCTAGAATCTAGAAAATTAAATGAGGTGGCACAGAAATTTTCATCTTAAATACATGAAGCATGGATAATAATGTGAAGTCTTGTTACATATTGATTTCTATGATGAACATAGTTTATCTTAAAAAACTCTATCAAAGAATAATATTTTAATATTTTGATTTAATTCCAAATTTCTCTATCTTTATTTTTAATCTTCTATCCATGATTATATACAGTTAAAACAAGAAGAAAAGGGACTCTTATACATCTGTTAGAGTTGAATCTATTGACAGAAAAATATCAGTATAAAGTTTGTAAGTGCTAATTTTTTTAGAAAAAGAGAAGCTGTAGTTAATAGAGGTTAATATGCTGTCAAATCACACATTTCAATGATTATTTACAAAGGAAATATTAACTAATTCAAGAAACATATAATATTAATACTATCAGTAAAGATACTATAAGTCAAATGTTGACCAAAAATATTGGAAATACTTCTTTTTTTTGCCATTTATTCCTCAGTTATATTTAGCCACTGAATCTTACAGAGTGACTGTCTTGACTCCTTGTGTATTGAAAAAGAATATCTTCTTCAGGGACTCTTATTCTTTTTTAAATTTTAAAATATTGTTATAATCATTTACATGTATGGGTATTTTGCTTGAATGTATGTATATTCATGACATATATTGCTGGTTCCTAAGGAGACAAGAAAAGATAGTTGGATTACATGTAACTAGAGTTACAGAAAGTGTGAGCTGAGCCACCATGTGAATATTGAGAATTAAACCTGAATCCACAGGAAGAGTCACAATATTCTTAACTACTGAGTCATTGTTCTAGTTTTCCTCCAAATGTTTTAAGGTTTCATCCTTTGATTCAGCTACTTTAAGGAAAAAATGAAAGTCTAGAATGTGCCAACTTCTCTCTGTTCCAAGGAGAAACATAAAGACCTCTAGAGGTCTGTGTCTATATATTGTAGGACAATAATGGAAAAAAGATGCTACACATTTATTGCATAGAGCTACCTAGGTCATCTTTTACACAGAATACTGTAAGCAATTTTCCTTTAATTTTAACTGATGAGGTTTGTTCAAGGTTGTCTGTTCACTTCTCTGTTGCAGTGATAAAACAGTAACCAGAGTCTTTAAGTTGTGAAAATTTCAAAAGTTCAAAATCTATATACTGTGTATTCATGAAAATCAAAAGCAAATATTATACTTTTTTATTCCACAATGGCAGAAAGAGATGATTATGATCAAATCAGAATAAAACCAAAAGTCAACAGAGAAAAAAGTCAACAGGCTCAAAAAAGTTTATCACCTTAGAGCACTTATTGAGAATAATCTAGGCTTATTTCTATACCACATTTTTTGATTGGGTTGTTTGGGTTTTGGTGGTTAGCTTCTTGACTTCTTTGTATACTTTTAATATTAGAGCTCTATAGGATGTGGAGTGAGTGAAGATTTTTTTCCCAGTCTATAGGTTGGTGATTTGTCTTGACTATGTCCTTTGCCTTACAGAAGCTTTCCAGTGTCATGAGATTCCATTTACCAATTCTTGATCTTAGAACCTGAGCCATTGGAGTTCTGTTTAGGAATTTTCCACCTGTGCTAATGAGTTCAAGGTTCTTTCCCACTTTCTCATCTATTAGATTTAGTGTATCTGGTTTTATGTTGAGGTCCTTGATCCACTTGGACTTGAGCTTTGTGCAAGTTGATGAAGAAGGGTCTACTTTCATTTTTCTACATACAGACATCCAGTTAGACCAGCACCACTTATTAAATATGCTTTCTTTTTCCATTGTATATTTTTGGTGTCTTTGTCAAAGATCTAGTGTCTGCAAGTGTGTGGCTGTATTATTTGTTCTTCAATTCTAGTCCATTACTCAATGTGTCTGTTTCTGAACCAATACAGACAGTTTTAGTCAGTTATTATTGCTCTATAGTAAAACTTGAGGTCAAGGATGATGATTACTCTGACCATTCTTTTATTGTTAAGAATAGTTTTGGCTATTCTGATTTGTTTTGGTTTTTCTCTTTCCAAATGAATTTGAGAATTGCTCTTTCCCTGTCTTTGAAGAATTTTATTGTGATTTTGATGGGGATTGCATTGAATCTGTAGATTGCCTTTGGTAGGATGGCCATTTTTACTATATTAATTCTGCCAATCCATGAGCCTGGGAGATCTCTCCATTTTCTGCGATTTTCTTTAATTTCTTTCTTGAGAGACTTAATTTCACTACAGAAGAATCTCAATTGGTTTAGAAGCACCTAAAGAAATGTTCAAAGTACTTAGTGATCAAAGAAATGCAAATCAAAACAACCCTGATCCAATATATATATATATATATATATATATATATATAAAGAACTCAAGAAGTTCGACCCCAGAAAATCAAATAACCCTATTAAAAATGGGGTACAGAGTTAAACAAAGAATTCTCACCTGAAGAACTTCGGATGACAGAGAAACAGATTAAAAAATCCTCAACTTCTTTAGTCATCAGGGAAATGCAAATCAAAACAACCCTGAGATTTCACCTTACACCAGTCAGAATGGCTAAGATTAAAAACTCAGGAGACAGCAGGTGTTGGTGAGGATGTGGAGAAAGAGGAACACTCTCCCACTGCTGGTGGGATTGCAAATTGGTTCAACCACTCTGGAAATCAGTCTGGCGTTCCTCAGAAAACTGGGCATGTCACTTCTGAAAGATCCTGCTATACCACTCCTGGACGTATACCCAGAGGATTCCCCAGCATATAATAAGGATATATGTTCCACTATGTTCATAGCAGCCCTATTTATAATAGCCAGAAGCTGGAAAGAACCCATGTATCCCTCAACAGAAGAATGGATGCAAAAAAGGTGGTATATATACACAATGGAGTACTATTCAGCCATTAGAAACAATGAATTCATGAAATTTTTAGGCAAATGGATAAAGCTGGAGAACATCATACTAAGTGAGGTAACCCAGTCTCAAAAGATCAATCATGGTATGCACTCACTAATAAGTAGATATTAGCCTGGAAAACTGTAATACCCAAAACATAATCCACACATCAAATGAGGTACAAGAAGAATGGAGGAGTGGCCCCTGTTTCTGGAAAGACTCAGTGTAGCAGTATAAGGCAAAACCAGAACAGGGAAGTGGGAAGGGGTGGGTGGAAGAATAGGGGGGAGGGAAGGAGGCTTATGGGACTTTCGTGGAGTGGGGGACCAGAAAAGGGGAAATCATTTAAAATGTAAATAAAGAATATATCAAATGAAATAAAAAAAAAAAACCCTGAGATTCCACTTCACACCAGTCAGACTGGCTAAGATCAAAACCTCAGATGACAACACACTTTTGACATTGAGAAGAAAGATTACTCCTCCATTGCTGAGGCCCTATGTTCACAGTGGCCTTATTTGTAATAGCCAGAAGCTGGAAACAATCCAGGTGTCCTACAACAGAAGAATGGATACAGAAAATATGGTTCATGTACACAATGGACTACTACTCAGCTATTAAGAATGAGGACATCCTGAGTTTTGCAGGTAAATGGATGGAACTTGAAAATATCATCATGAGTGAAGTAACTCAGATCCAAAAGGCTATACATGGTATTTATATATTAGCCAAAAATGGACAGAATACCTAAGATACAGCCTACAGAACTCAAAAAGTTCAACAAGTTGAAGGGCTCAAGTGAGGATGCCTCAGTCAGATTTGGGAGAAAGAAGCAAACAATCGCAAAGGGGGAGTGATGGAGGGATAATGGAGAGAAAGTGGATAGGGGTTGGGGAAGAGGGGAGCATGATCTGGTATTGGGTGAGGGACAAGGACTGAAACCTGGAGGGCCAGTAGAAAGAACGTAAACAGGCAACCTCAGGAGCTAGGAACTTGAGGGGAACCCTCTAAAATGTACCAGATAACTGGGAGGTGAGAGACTATCAGGACTCAAAGGTAGGGACCTTAGATAAAATGTCAGACAGTAGGGAGAGGGAACTTATAGAGCCAACCTCCAGCAGAAAGACAGGCACCAAGTGAGGGAGGGGGTTGCCATCCCACAGTCAATACTCTGACCCATAATTGTTCCTGTTTGAAAAAACTGCAGTTATGGAAATGGAGAGAAGTCAGAGAAAAAAATGTCCAGAGACAGGCCCAAAGTTGGATCCAGCTCAAAAGGAAGCGCCAAGACCTGCCACTATTACTGAGGCTATGGAGCACTCAAAGAAAGGGACCTAACATGACTGTCCTCTAAAAGACCCAAAAAGCAGCTGAAACAGTCAGGTTTAGATATTTGCATTCAGCCTATAGACAGAAGCTGTTGACCCCTATGGTTGAATTAGGGAAAAGCCGGAAGAAACTGAAGAGTAGTGAGACCCTATAGGAGGAACAGAAGTCTCAAATAACCTGGACCCCAGAGACCTCTCAAACACTGGACCAGCAACCAGACAGCATACCCCAAATAATATGAGACCCCCCAACACATATACAGCAGAGAAATGCTGGGTCTGGGTTCAGTCAGAGAAGGTACACATAACCCTCAAGAGACTGGTGGCCCCAGGGAGTTTAGAAGTCTGGTGGGGTGGGTGGGAGGGGCTTGGGAAGTGAGTACATCATCATGGGCACAGTGGGTGAGGAGGGGGTATGGGATGTGGACAAGTTGGGGGGTATACCAGGCGGGGAATAAAATCTGGAGTGTAAGATAAACAAACAAACAAACAAATGATTAAAAAAATGATTCGAGGTACTGAAGGATTGATGAGCTCTGCCTCTCCTCTGGCATCTACAACACATACAGCTTTTCTAGTAAGCTCAGGGTGGCTAAAGTCCACACCCCCCACTGTCCTTATGGTCTTTTGATAATGATCATCTGCAATACTGTAGGGGGTCCACTGTTACTGCTGCTGTGCATTCACTAATGCCTTCTCCTATCTGACCTTCAGTGATGCTGACCCTGAAATATGGTGCCATGCCTCTGTTTCTCTCTATGTCCACTTACATCCTGAAATCTTCCCTGTATCTGAGACTTCCTTTTCAGGAAATGCCTCTCTTGTACTCTTTTCAGGAACTCCAACTCTTCCACATTCAGTTGCCAGCCTTCAATTGATCTCTATAATCCTCTTAAATACCTCTTCAAAATCAATACCTCTCTCATATTTGCAAGTTCAATCACCAGCTTGAGAGGCAGCCTTTGCCACCTTGGACAGAGGCTTCTTCTCTGGGCTGACCTGAGGAAAGATCTCCTATGCTATTTTCCCTCAGTGATTATTTACTATAGCTATGTTTTCAGGCCCAGTTATTCTGCATAAATTGTTCCTGTAAAGCATAGTGGGCTTTTCTTCCACAAATAACTAGTTTAAATATATTGCATGAAAGGCCTCCCTCAGAGCCAGTGAGAGACTTCCCTCTGAAATCCCCAAGCTAGCCTTCCATAACTGAGTGTCTTTCGAAATCCTTTGCTTCTGAGCTCCCATGGAACAGCCCTGAAGCACTGAACATGCACTATCTTTTCACCCTGTGTTAATTTCTTGTCTTTCACTGTGACAAAGCACCTTGACCAAGGCAGTTCCTGGAGCAAATAATGGTTTGATAACATGACAGCAGGCATGGCAGATGAGACAGAAAGTTGAGAGGGCACATTTAGCTTACAAAGGCCATCCCCACTGCCATATTAGGATGAGCTACCTAAACCTCCCAAACAGTATCACCAATGGATACTAAGTGTATAAATGCCTGAGACTATAGGGGTAATTTCTCATTCAAACTACAACATGAACCAAAGTTCCAAATTCTCCCATAGTCTTTCCAGGAAAAACAAAAAACAAAAACCACATTCAGGTCCATCTTATTATACCATTCTCATGGTACCAGTTTCTAATAATCTGGTTTGCTTGTCTGATGCAATGATAAAACACTGAACAAAGACATTTTGTGAAGAAGTGCTTATTGGGGCCTATGTGTTCATATTATAGTCCATCATTTAGAAAAAGTCAGGACCGGAACTCAATCAGAAACAAGGAATCAGGAACTAAGTCAGAGAACATCACAGGTTTGTTTTCTCTGCTTTGTGTTCAGCTTCACTTCTTAATCAATTCAGGATTCAGGATCATTTGCATTTTGTCTTCAGACTAAGGTTTCCTACCATGCCAATCCTACATCAGCTTAGGCTTCTCTAGCCCACAGTTTCAAACTGTTCTGCATTTCTCCAACATCACAGTTCTGAAGAACCAAGAACCACATTATAAGAGTTACCACAGTGATAGCTTCACTTGCTTTTCCTAGAGATGATCTACGTTGGGTCTTTAGGACCTAAATCAGGCAATTCAAAACCACCTGTAAATACAGCTTCAGAGAGCTCCAAATCCTCTTTTGACTCTATAGACACCCACACATGCATTCACATATAAGTACACATTCACATACTTAAAATATACTTAAATACATTTTAAAGTTCATAAAAATCACATTATTCTGAATCAAATTTTAGTTACATATTACAATATACCTCTATTGGTAGCTTTTGTTTCTTCTCTAGGAAATTTTCACAAAATATTTTCCTTATAGAATTCACCATTTCACAATTTTAACTCTAAACTTTTGAATTTTGATCAGTATTTCATTCATAATCTGAAATCTAAATCAAAATGCTTTAAAAACTTTAAAATAGGTTTCCCAGCTACTTAAAAAAACCATGAATGATAGCTTCTAAGCAATAGTTTTACTTCATAGTCATTAAGATAGACTGGCTACAGAGATTTTTCAGCTGTAAAGAACATATGCTGCTCTTGCTGAGGACTAGAATTAATTCCTATCACAACCAACAGGTGTCTCATAGTTTGCCAGGAACTCCACTTGGAGGGGCTTGGACAGCTTCTTCTCCCTCCTTAGTCACTGTATTTACTTATATAAACCCACATACAGAAGACATACACAAACGTATAACTACAAACAAAATATCTTTTCATAAGATAATTCAGGCAGGAGAGATGAGTCAGAAGTTAAGAGCATTACCTGCTCTTTATAAGTATCTGGGCTTGATTTCCAACACCCATGTGGCAGGAGTTATCTGTAACTATTTTCAGGGGCTCTGAGAGCCTTGTCTGGCTTTCATAAGCACCTGATATGAATAAAATATAGGCATGCACACAGATGCCCATACACATGAAAAAATAAATTAAGAACACACAGAAGCAAAGGAGGAAATAGTTGAGAAGGGAATCTGCAGCAGTGGAAGGGACCAAGAGAGTAACGAGGCGGAACATTTTAAGGGAAAGGGCCCAGGGTAAGAACAGTCTGTCCTGACTTGACCTAGGCCTGAGACCAGGGCCATGGAAAAATACCCTTCAGCCTGAACCTCCAGAGTCTTAGAAATCCTTGGTCCATGACTCAGCATAACAGCAAAAACTTATTTGCTGCCATACTCTTCTTTTCCACTAGCTCATTACACATGCCCAAGACCCCTGTTGTCTCTCTTCCCATTGAGTGGCAGAAGCTACTCTATGTTTCTTCCCAGTAAATCTCTTTTGTGAGGTTTCCTTGCGCAGCATGACTTTTTGGTATTCCTTAGCTCCCTATGGCCAAGATACCCTTGTACAAAAAATAACCCAAACCAAAACTTGTTGCTGTGACCCAGATTCCGTGATGCCTGAGCATCCCCATGGAGTCTGAGCTGCAGCAGAATTCTATCCCTCTCTCTCATCCTACTACAGCAGACCTTCTGGCTCGCTACGATTTCAGCATCCCATTCACCAGCAGTAATTTGGTAAGTTTACAATTCCTGTTCAGCTGGTGTAAACATTTCTCTGAGTCTGAAGAAGTGACCCTTGACTGTCTGGCACCTGTCTATTAATTACTCTTACATGGAGAGGAACCACAACCACTGTTTCTAAGTCTACATGACTGGCCTACTTCACACCTCCCACAATCCTACAGCTTCCTTCCTGACTGAGTTATTTTTGAAACTTTCCTGTCAATCTCCCACCCCCGTTTTTGTTTGTTTGTTTGTTTGTTTGCCTCTCCTTGGAGATGCCTATAATCACACAGCTTCTTAATGCCCTCTTGACTTTTATGATACTGTGTGACCCTATTGCATGTCCCTTTCCTGTAGATGACACCTCATTCTTGAGCTCAGATTTTCATTAACTTCTTCTTTTTTGTATTTTTAATTTTTAAATTTTCTTTCACTTTTAAAAATTTTATTCATTTTTTGCATATTTCCTAGTAAACAGCATAATTGAGTGGCTTTTGAAAAATAAAATTAAAAACCTAAAATTAAAAGAAGGTAATCATTTATAAATTCTGAGTTAATTCAATTCACATTTAGCTATATATATATATATATATATATATATATATATATATATATATACATACATATATATATATATAATATCATGTATATATGTATATAATGTTTACTTGTACAAACACAGAATTTTATGTATATACAGTTGAATTGTATTTGATAATATAATGTGCAAAGAGTTGTTACTGGGTACCACAGTTTTCTTCATCTGGCTACATATGATAATTTATGTGTGTCAAAATGTCAAATGTAGAAAATTGATCTTAATTGCATGTTTTCAAATTAACATTCATAATACTTTTAGTACATTCTTCCTTTGTTGTAAATTAAATACCTAAAATTTATTTACTTATGATTGACAATCAATAAATCTTCAGTAAAAACTAAATATATTTGGTAATGACAATTCATTTACTAGACATTAAATACAGTAAAATGATGGATAATATTTTCTATATCCATGCCATGCAATTTTACATCTTTCCTTCTGTTCATTTCTTAAATGGAACATTATATGATTTAAAATTCCACTTCCCAAAAGTTTCATGCAGGATTAAAAATTTTGTTACTTTAAAAAACATTAATATATATCAAGATTCTAGGTTGGACACACAGCACATTTAAACCATTTGACCTTTGGTAAAATTCCAAGATTGGTTATATTGAGAATATGATCAGGAGTTGTCAGACTCAGAGATTATGAAGCCAAGAAAAAAATGAAACATTAAACTCAGTGAAACTGCGGTAAACCACAGCTTATTGACTATAGATAAGTCACATCATAAAACTGTCTTTCAAGCTTAGGAAATAAAAATAAATGTGGTGTATATAATTTTTTTCTCAGCACAGTTTGTCAGACTATGTGACAAGTGTCTTTGACAAGTGATGGCAAATGAAGCTTTGTTTTTCTAAAAATGAAATTTGGTGATATTATCATTGAACTTTTGTTCAGTGAAAAAATCAACAACATGCAATGTTTTATAATAAAGAAGCTATTAGTATACAATATGGCAAATATAAGGCTTAAATACAAATAAATTTTCAACCTTAATACAGGCAAATTATCCTGAATTAGGGATAGGGACAAAATAATATCTTAATTTTGATAAACATTGTTTAATAAAGATAGTAAAATTAATCAGAAGAAAAATGCAGTAACAAATAAATTTAGTGGACTTCAAATATGAAGTATTTGAATATGAAGTAATATGAAGTATTTTATGTGTTAATCCTTGTGAAATGTAGGTTTGTATAAGCCAGACAGAAACCCTCATTGTTCATGTGTATCATCCTTCATCCTACTAAAAATAGTGATCTGAATTCTAGGAGTTTACAGAAAAAGAAAGAAAAAGAAAATTGAAAGAATTTTGCACATTAAAAAAAGCACAGGGTTTTGTTTAAATAGCAGCACACATACTGAAATTGAAATAACATAGCAAAGATTGCTTTGGCACCTGAGCAAAGATTACAGACAAATTAGTGAGCTATGGTTTTAAATGAATTGAGCAATGTAAGGCTGTAAAATCAAGGAAGAATTAAAAAAAGAAAACAAAGACAAAACAACCAAACTGAGGTAATACTGGAAGTTAAATATTTAGGACCTCAAATAGGACTTTCAGAGGCATGCTTCACCAGCAGAATACAATTGATAAAAGGAAAAATTTCAGACATCAGAAATATGTTAAAAAATATTCTTTGGAAAAAGAAAATCTAAAATCTAAAATATACCAGCCCCCAAATCCACAAATCCTGGAAAATTAAATTTTTGACCAAATATTTGAATAATTTTGAGGAAAAAGAGGAAACTTTGATTAAAGACACAGAAATATTTTCAACAATATCTCTGGCTGGCGCTTGTCCCTCCTGTGGTCTTGCAAGCCTGTCTCAGCATCCCTGGGTGACCAGCTCTCCCTTGGCACAGAGTGCTGTGGCACTGTCTAGCTCCTCCATGCAGGTGGAGCATGAATGGACCCTGTCCCAGGTGCTCTGTGATTCCTGTCTTCCCTGTGCCCCTTGCTGTACCCACCTACCTTCTCAGTTGCCTTATGTCCAAAGCTGGGGGTCAAATCACTCACTGCAGAGCAGTTCCAGGGATTTTAAGTATAATATTTATTTCACTGGGAGTTGGTTAAAAGTCCCTTTAAAATGCATATTTTCATTTCAGATGAAAATGTCCAAATCTAAAGAAGATGTTTACCAATGCACAATAGCATAAGGCATATGAAATAAGTGGATATTAATTAGCCCAGAAGCCCTGAATACCCAAGGCACAAATAGCATAACAAATGACGCCCATGAAGAAGTATGGAGAGGGTCCTGATCCTGGAAAGGATTGATCTAGCATTGGAAGGGAATATAAGGACAGAGAAAAAAGAGGGAGGTGATTGGAGAAGGGATGGAGAGAAGAAGGTTTATGGGACATATGGGGAGGGGGGATCCGGGAAAGGGAAAATCATTTGGAATGTAAACAAAGAATATAGAAAATAAAAATATTTTAAAAAAAGAAAGGAGAAAAGAAGTATCAGAAATATCAGAAAAGAAATTCCCCTAGACAAATAATCAACACACAAAGCATACAGAACAAAGAAAAGATATTTTGAAATATTAAGAGCTCCAAGGTAATATTATAGACAGACCAGTGAGAATAAGACCAGACTTATCAGCAGAGATTCAAAAAGACAGAAAGGCCTTGAAAGGTCTTTTACAGATTCTAAGAGACCAGAAATGCATAGCCAGATTACTATAACTACAAAAACTTTCCATCACAATAAATGGATAAAATAAGACAATCCAAGATAAAAACAAATTTAACAATATCTATCTATAAATCCAACCTTACAGAAGTGTTAGAAGAAAAATTTCAATCAAAAGATGTAAACATACACAAGAAAATTTGAAATGTGAATAAACAATGTTTCTAATAAAAAAAGGAAAAACGAGGTTAATAGTCCCAGAGCCCTAAAACCAGAAGGGGAACACACACACACACACACACACACACACACACACAGACTACAATCACCACTACAGCTGCTGTCAGAACCACCACTACCACCACCACCACCACCACCGCCACCACACCACCACGACCACCACCACTACTACCAAAATAACAAGAATCAACAAATCAACAAATACTACTTGTTCATATATTTCAGTGTAATGAATCTCAATTCTCAAATGCATAGCCACAGAATAGCAGAATTCGTGCTGCAACAGGCCCCATCTTTCTGCTTTATATAATAAGTTCCTCTCAGTTTAAAAGGCTGGAAACAGATATTCCAAATAAATGGACATAAAAAACAGCCTGGTGTAGACATTGCCTTTTCTGGAAATATAGAGTCAAAAACTATGAACTCATAAAAATGAAACTCCAATAAAACAGCATTTCAATTCTTAATATCTATTCACCAAATAGAAAGACACCCACATTGTAAAAGAAACACTACTGCATTTAAACCACATATTAAAAGGCACAGACTTATAATGGAAACTTTAATACCTTACTGGTGCCAAAAGTGAGGTCACCCAGAAAACATCTAAATAGAAAAATGGTGCATCTAATATTATAAAGTAAATTGAGCTCACTCATATACAAAACGTTTCACCCTCCCCCCCCAAAGGCTGTATCTTCTTTTCTGTAACTTATCAAAGAAGTGACAACATACTCAGGCACAAAACTAGTCCCAACAAATGCAAGAAGGTTGAAATAATATCCAGGATTCTACCTGAACACATCAGAAAAGCTGGATATCAATAAGAAGAGAAACAAAGAAACAAACAGAAAAATAAACAAATAAAACACTTGCAAATCCCAGTAAACAAACCAACTCACTACTGAATTAAAAATAAGACAAGACAGAAATTAAGAAAGAAATTAAAAACTTTCTAGATTAAAATGAAAATAAATATACAGAAGACCCAAGTTTTAGAGACACAATGAAGCCAGTTCTAAGAGACAAATCTATAGCACAAGAGTCTATATAATAAAATAGAAATTTTATACTAGAAGCTTTAAAGTGCACCTGAAAGCTCTAGTTAAGCAAAGGAAATCAATTAAAAAGCATGAATAGAGAGCAAGGAATAATCAAACTCGGGGATAAAAACAATAATATAGAAACAAATTAAAATAACCAATACATAGAAAACTTATGTAACTGAGAGTTAAAGTTGAACAATAAATTTGAGAAAATTAATAAGATTTGTTCATTTGAAGAAATGAATAAGATTGCCAGGCTCTTAACCAAATTAATTAAAAGATAGAGGAAAGAAGACCCAAACAGATACCAAGGAAATATAGAAAACATAAGAACATATTTCAAAAGCATATATTACATCAAATTTGAGGATTTTAAAGAAGTGTATAATTTTCTCAATATTTATTATATACCAAAGTTAAATAAAAATTAAATATGCATTTTAAAGAGACTTTTAACCACTCCCAGTGAAATAAATATTATACTTAAAATCCCTGGAGCTGCTCTGCAGTGAGTGATTTGACCCCCAGCTTTGGACGTAAGGCCCCCATCTTCTCTCAGGCAACTGAGAAGGTAGGTGGGTACAGCAATGGACACAGGGAAGACAGGAATAACAGAGCAGCTGGGACAGGGTCCATTCATGCTCCACCTGCATGGAGGAGCTGCACAGTGCCACAGCACTCTGCGTCAAGGGAGAGCTGGTCACCCAGGGATGCTGAGACAGGTTTGCAAGACCACAGGAGGGACAAGCGCCAGCCAGAGACAGCAGGAGCAACTAACACCAAAGATAGCCAGATGGTGAAAGGCAAACTTAGGAATGTTACTAAGAGAAGTCAAGGCAACATGGCACCCCCACCCCAAACCCAATTCTCCCCAAACAGCAAGACCTGGATACCCCAACACACTGGAAAAAAAGCAAGATTTGGATTTAAAATCATAGCACATGATTCTGATAGAGGGCTTAAAGAAGGACAGAAATAACTCCTTTAGAGAAATAGAGGAGAACACAGATAAATAAGTAGAAGCCCTTAAAGACTTCCAGGAAAGCACAACAAACAAACAAACAAATAAAAAAAACAACAAAAAATGTGAAAGAATTGCACAAAACTATCCAGGATCTAAATATGGAGGTAGAAACGATAAATAAATTACAAAGAGAAACAATTCTGAACATAGAAACCCTTGGAAAGAAGTCAGAAGTCGTGGACACAAGCATCAACATCAGAATACAAAAGATAGAAGAGAGAATCTCAGATGCAGAAGATACCATAGAAAATATTGAAACAACAGTCAAAGAAAATACAAAATGCAAAAAGATCCTAAGCCAAAATATCAAGGAAATCTAGGACACAATAAGACCAAACCTAAGAATTATAGGTATAGAAGAGAGTGAAGATTTCCAAGTTAAAGGGCCAGTAAATGTCTTCAAGTGATGCCCATGAACATACAAAAAGCCCACAAATCTCCAAATAGATTGGACCAGAAAGGAATTCCTTCTGTCACATAATAATTAAAACATCAAATACACTAAACAAAGAAAATGTTAAAAGCAGTAAGTGAAAAAAGTCAGGTAACATATAAAGACAGACCTATGAGAACTAAACCATAATCTTCTTTTAACAAAACAAAAAGAAGAGAGCCACACAAACATAACTCCACCTCTAATAACAAAAATAACAATCACTTCTCCTTAATATCTCTTAATATCAATGGACTCAATTCTCTATTAAAAAGACATAAACTAACAAACTGGATACATAAGCAGGACCCAACATTTTGTTGCATACAGGAAACCCATCTCAGCCACAAAGACAGACACTATTTCAGAGTAAAAGGTTGGGAAACAATTTTCCAAACACATAGTCTCAAGAAACAAACTGCTGTAGCCATTCTAATATTGAACAAAAATAACTTTCAACATAAAGTAAACAAAAAAAGATAAGGAAGGACACTTCATACTCATCAAAGAAAAAATCTAACAAGATGAACACTCAATTCAGAATATATATGCTCCAAATACAAGGGCACCCACATTCATAAAAGAAACTTTACTAATGCTCAAAACACACATTGCAGCCCACACAATAATAGTGGTAGACTTCAACACCCCACTGGACAGGTTAGGGAAACACAAACTAAACAGTAAAACTAACAGAAGTTATGAATCAAATGGATTTAACAGATATCTATAGAACATTTTATCTTAAAACAAAAGAATATACCTTCTCAGCACCTTACAATACCTTCTTCAAAATTAACCATATACTCAGTCATAAAACAGACCTCAGCAGATATAAGAAGATTGAAATAATTCCATGTACCCTATCAGATCACCACTGACTAAGGCTGGTCTTTACTAAAAACAAAAATAACAGAAAGCTCATATACTCATGGAAACTTACAACATTCTACTAAACTATAACTTGGTCAAGGAAGAAATAAAGAAATTAAAGACTTTTTAGAATTTAATGAAAACAAAGGTAAAACATACCTAAACTTATGGGACACAATGAAAGTAGTGCTAAGTTGAAAACTCATCTCTCTGAGTGCCTCCAAAAAGAAACTTGGAGGAGCATGCACTAACAGCTTAACAGAATGGCTGAAGGTTCTAGAATAAAAAAGAAGAAAATACACCCAAGAGGAGTTGATGGCAGAAAATAATCAGACAGAGGGCTGAAATCAACCAAGTAGAAACAAAAAGAACAAAGAAAACAAAAAGAATCAACCAAACCAGGAGTTGATTCTTTGAAAAAAACTCACAAGATAGATAAATCCTTAGCCAAAATAACTGGAAGGCAAAGAGACAGAATCCAAATCAGCAAAATCAGAATTGCAAGGGAGACATAACAACAGATACTGAGGAAATCCAAAAAAAAAAAAAAAATCATCAGATTCTACTACAAAAGCTTATACTCAACGAAAGTGGAAAATCTAGATGAAAAGGACAATTTTCTAGACAGATACCAGGTACCAAAGATAAATCAGGATCAGATAAATGATCTAAACATTTACCTAACCCCTAAAGAAATAGAAGAATTAATTAATAGTCTACCAACCAAAAAAAGTTCAGGACCAGATGATTTCTATCAGCCCTTCAAAGAAGAGCTAATACCAATACTCTTCAAACTATTCAAAAGAGAAACTATTCAAAATAGAAACAGATGGAACACTACCCAATTCATTTTATGAGGCCTCAATTGCTCTAATACCTAACCACACAAAGATCCAACAAAGAAAGAAAGAGAACTTTAGACCATTTTCCCTTATGAATATTGATACAAATATACCCAATAAAATTCTTGCCAACCTAATCAAAGAACACATCAAAATAATCATCCACCATGATAAAGAAGGCTTCATCCCAGGGATGCAGGGATGGTTCAATATATGGAAATCCATCAATGTAATCCACCACTATATAAACAAACTCAAAGAAAAAAACCACATTATCATTTCATTAGATTATGAGAAAGCATTTAGCAAAATCCAACCCCTCTTCATGATAAAAGTCTTGGAAATATCAGGAATTCAAGACCCATACCTAAACATTGTAAAAGCAGTATACAGCAAACCAGTAGCCACATCAAACTAAATGGAGAGAAACTTGAACCAGTCTCACTAAAATCAGAGACTAGACAAGGCTGTCCACTCTCTCCCTACCTGTACAATATAGTACTAAAGTCCTAGCCAGAGCAATTAGACAACAAAAGGATTCAAATTGGAATGAAAGGTTTTTTTTAGTAGACATTCTCTTGCTTTTATTTATTTATTTTTTAGGGTTACTTCTTTTTTTTAATATTTTTATTTTCTATATTCTTTGTTTGATAGTATATACTTAAGTAACCCAAAAAATTCCACCAGAGAACTCCTAAACCTGTGGAACAACCTTAGCAAAGTGGCTGGATCTAAAATTAACTCAAACAAATTAGCAGCATTCCTATCTTCAAAGATTAAAGAGGCTGAGAAAGAAATTATGGAAATGGCACCCTTAACAATAGCATAAATAATATAAAATACCCTTGTGTATTATATACACATACCAAGCAAGTGACTCATACCAAGCAAGTAAAAGATCTGTATGACAAGAACTTCAAGTCTCTGAAGAAATAAATTGATGAAGATCTCAGAATGTGGAAAGATCTCTCATGCTCATGTATTGGCAGGGTTAATATAGTAAAAATGGCTATCTTGTCTAAATCAATATACAGATCCAATGCAATCCCCATCAAAATTCCAACTCAATTCTTCATAGAGTTAGAAAGAGCAATTTCCAAATTTATCTGAAATAACAAAACCACCCAGGTAGCAAAACCTATTCTCAACAATAAAAGACCTTCTAGCTGAATCAGTGTCCCTGACTGCAAGCTATACAACAGAGCAATAGTGATAACAACTGCATGGTATTGGTACAGTGAAAGACAGGTAGATTAATGAAATAGAACTGAAGAGCCAGAAATGAACCCTAACACCTTTGGTCACTTGATCTTTGAAAAAGGACCTAAAACCATCCAGTAGAAAAAGACAACATTTTCAGCAAATGGTGCTGGGCCAACTGGCAGTCAACATTTAGAATGATGCAAATTGGTCCATTCTTATCTCCCTGTACAATGCTCAAGTCCATGTGGATCAAGGACCTCCACATAAAACCAGAAACACTGAATCTACTTAGAAGAGAAAGTGGGGAATAACCTGGAGCACATGAGCACAGAGGAAATTTCCTGAATAAAACACCAATAGCATATGTGATGCAAAACTTTTGTAAGGCAAAGGATACTGTCAATAGGACAAAACAGCAACCAACAGATTGGGAAAAGATCTTTACTAATCTTCCAATGATAGAGGGCCATGTGTGTCCAATATATACAAACACTCAAGAAGTTAGTCTCAAGAGCACCAAATATCCCTATTAAAAATGGGATACAGAGCCAAACAAAGAAATTTCAGCAGAGGAATACTGGATATCTGAAAAACATTTAAAGAAATGTTCCACATCCTTAATGATCAGGGAAATGCAAATAAAAACAACCCTATGATTCTACCTCACACCAGACAGAATAGCCAAGATCAAAATCTCAGGGGACTGTAAATGCTAGAGAGGGTGTGGAATAAGAGGAACATTTCCATTGCTGGTGGAATTGCAAACTGGTCAAACTACTCTGGAATTCAGTTTGGTGGTTTCTCAGAAAATTGCTGAGAACTACCTGAGGATCCTACTATACTATGCCTTGGCATATACCTAGATGTTCCAACATTTAATAAGAACACATGCTCTACTATGTTCATAGCAGCCTTATTTATAATAACCAGAAGCTGGAAAGAACCTAGATGTCCTTCAATGGAGAAATGGATACAGAAAATATGGTATGTTTACACAATGGAATACTACTCAGCAATTAAAAACAATGAATTCATGAAATTCTTAGGCAAACAGATGGAGTTAGAAAATATCATTCTGAGTATGGTAACCCAATCACAAAAGAACACACATAGCACACATTCGCTGATAAGTAGATATTAGTCCAAAAGCTCTGAATACCCAAGATATAACTCACAGACCATATGAAGCTCACGAAGAAGGAAAACCAAAGTGTGGGTACATTGATCCTTATTGGAAGGCAGATCAAAATACCCATGGCTCAAATCCGACTAATTCAATGAGCATAGAGTCCCCAATGGATTATCTAGAGAAAGGACTGAAGGAGCTGAAGAGGTTTTTAGCCCCCCCAGGAGGAGCAATAATATGTACCAACCAGTATCCCCAGAGATCCCAGGGACTAAATCACCAAACACAAAGTACACATGGAGGGAACTGTGGCTCCAGCTACATATGTAGCAGAAGATGACCATTTCAGACATCAATGAGAGGAAAGGCTATTGGTCCTGTAAAGGCTTGATTTCCCAGAATAGGAGAATGCAAGTCAGGAAATTGGAGGGAGAGGGGATGGGATGGGGGTTTTCCTATGGCTAATGGTAAAGAGGATACCATTTGACATATAACTAAAGCAAATGTTTAATAAAAAGCATGTCTTCAAGCCTCAAAAATGTGTTTAGTAATTGTGAAGGAGAAGCAAGTCAATAACTGGATAAATACGAATGTTTGAAGCAATTTGGTTTTCCAAACCCACCAACAAATGGCCGAGCAATCAGAGGCATTAAAAATATCAGAGCAGCTGGCTACCAGCTGAATAGAAATCAATTAGCTTTAACATCCAACTCTAAGACTGATCTGCAATTAGGCACAGAAGAATAAGAAGTGTGCATGAGCAATTTTTACTAAGCCAGATAAGCAACATGTATGACATTCATTGATGAGCCTTCACAGGTGGATATTATGCACCCAGCCACAAAACACATAGGAAAGGTCTCTTTCCTTGTTGAGGAACATAGGCTATAGGATACTACTAAACCACCAGAACAGCCGCCATAAGTGTACCCAAGGTGAAAAAAAACCCATATTTGGCACAGCACTTCATAGTCACAAGCATGTCCCTGTTCAGAGACAGAACTGTGATCACTCCAAGAGTCACCTAAACATCTGACTCGGTGTCCAGTTACCTACACAGCCCTTATAGCCTATTGTGGACAGTGTGATGAGTCACCCAAAAGTGCTTTACATTAATGCCAATAGAATCATGTTCCTGAACACTGCCAGGAAAAGACACTGCATTAAAAGCCCTGAGTCTACCTGAAACACCTATCTAGATAGCAAGGAAGTTGTCCTTGAGTCAAGGGACGTTAGAAAGCTAGCATAGACAAAGCAGCCAGGTCTGCCAGGGAAGCATCCAACCTGCAGTGAGTCCCTCAGTTAGACAGAAACCTGGTCTGAGGTTGCCAACACCTTGGATCCAGTGAAAATCAGCCAGATCACCCAGGTATGCAGAGGACAGCAGAGTGAAGGATTTCTCAGGACACAGCCTGCCTGAGTTTCTGCCAAGGGAGCTGGGCAGCTCTAGAGCTGCCTGGAAAGGTATCATATGGGGGAACATCTGACTTGCAGGGGGGAGAAAATGGCTCAAAAGGTAGAAACCCTTAAAAGGGAAACACAAAAATAATTTAAAGAAATTCAGGAGAATATGAGTCAACAGATAGAAGCCAATAAATGGAAATACAAAAATCACTTAAAGAAATGCAGGAGAAGATCTTTTCCCAATTTGTTGGTTGCCAATTTGTCCTTTTGATGGTGTCCGTTGCCTTATAGAAACTTTGTGATTTTATAAGCTATTGGTGTTCTGTTCAGGAGCTGTCCCCCTGTACCGATGTCCTCAAGAGTCTTCCCCAGTTTCTTTTCTATTAGCTTCAGAGTGTCTGGCTTTATGTGGAGGTCCTTGATCCATTTGGAGTTGAGCTTAGTATGAGGAGACAAGGATGGATCAATTTGCATTCTTCTGCATGCTGACCTCCAGTTGAACCAGCACCATTTGTTGAAAAGGCTATCTTTTATCCATTGGATGATTTCAGCTCCTTTGTCAAGGATCAAGTGGCCATAGGTGTGTGGGTTCATTTCTGGATCTTCAGTCCTGTTCCATTGATCCACCTGCATGTCACTGTACTAATACCATGCAGTTTTTAGCACTATTACTCTACATCAGACAGAGGGCTAATATCCAATATATACAAAGAAGTCAAGAAGATAGACCCCAGAAAACCAAATAACCCTATTAAATAATGGGGTACAGAGCTAAAAAAGGAATTTTCACCCAAAGAACTTTGGATGGCTGAGAAGCATCTTAAAAAATACTCAATTTCATTAGTCATTAGGAAAATGCAAATTGGCGAGGATGTGGAGAAAGAGGAACACTCCTCCACTGCTGGTGGGGTTGCAAATTGGTTCAACCACTCTGGAAATCAGTCTGGCAGTTCCTCAGAAAACTGGGCACTTTACTTGCGGATGATCCTGCTATACCACTCCTGGGCATATACCCAGAGGATTCCCCTGCATGTCATAAGGATACTTGTTCCACTATGTTCATAGCAGCCCTATTTATAATAGCCAGAAGTTGGAAAGAACCCAGGTATCCCTCAACGGAAGAATGGATGTAGAAAATGTCGTATATTTACACCAATATACTACCTATTATACCTAATATACCACCAATATACAATACTATTGTTATATCAATCGTAAATGGACTACTTACTATTCAGCCATTAGAAACAATGAATTCATGAAATTCTTAGACAAATGTATGGAGCTAGAACATCATACTAAGTGCAGTAACCCAGTCTCAAAAGATCAATCATGGTATGCACTCACTAATAAGTGGATATTAGCCTAGAAAATTGCAATACCCATTACATAATCCTCACATTAAATGAGGTACAAGAAGAATGGAGGAGTAGCTCCTGATTCTGGAAAGACTCAGTATAGCAGAATAGGGCAAAACCAGAACAGGGAAGTGGGAAGGGGTGGATGGGAGAACAGCGGAAAGGGAAGGGGGCCTATGTGACTTTTGGGGAGTGGCAGGCCAGAAAAGGGGAAATCATTTGAAATGTAAATAAAAATATATTGAATTAAAAAAAAGAAATGCAGGAGAAATTGAGTCAACAGGCAGAAATCAAGAAAGAGGTAACACAAAAATCTATTAAAGAAATACAGGAAAATAAACAAACAAGAGAGGAACTGAGCAAAATAATCCAGGATCTAAAAACAGAAGAAGAAACAACTAAGAAATCACAAAGGGAGACAACCTTGTAGATTGGAAACCTTATGAAGAAATCAGGGGCCATAAATGCAAATATCAACAACATAATACAAGAGATAGAAGAAAGAATCTCAGATGCCAAAGATACCATAGAGATCATTGACACAATAGTGAAAGAAAATGCAAAATGCAAAAAACTTGTAAGCCAAAACATATAGGAAATCTAGGACACAATGAGAAGACCAATCCTAAGGATTATAGGTTTAGATGAGAGTGAAGATTTACAACTTAAAGGGCCAGCAAATATCTTCAACAAAATTATGGAAGCAAACTGCCCTAACCTAAAGAGAGAGATGCCCATGAATATACAAGAAACCTACAGAACTCCAAACAGACTGGACCAGAACAGAAATACCTCCTGTCACATAATAATCAAAACCACAAATGTTCTAAAGAAAGAAAGAATATTAACAGCAGTAGGAGAAAAAGGCCAAGTAACATATAAAAGAAGACCTATTAGAATTACATCAGATTTCTTACCAGAGACCATGAAAGCTTTGAAGATCCTGGGCAGATATCATACAGACTCAAAGAGAACACAAATGCCAGCCAAGACTGCTATACCCAGGAAAACTCTCAATTAGTATAGATAGAGAAACCAAGATATTCCATGATAAAACCAAATTTACACAATATCTTTCCACAAACCCAGTCCTACAAAGGATAATAGGTAGAAAACACTAATACAAGGAGGGAATCTACACTCAGGAAACAGGAAGATATTAAAGTTCTTTCGTCAAACCCAAAATAAGACAACCACTCAAATATAAATATAACATAAAAAATGACAGGAAGTAATAATCACTATTCCTTAATATCTCTTAACATCAATGGACTCAATTCCCCAAAAAAAAGACATAGACTAACAGACTGGATTTGTAAACAGGACCCTACATTTTTCTGCATACAGGAAACACACCTCAGTGTCAAAGACAAATACTACCTCAGAGTAGAAGGCTTGAAAACAATTTTACAAGCAAATGGTCTTAGGAAACAAGCAGGAGTTGCCATTCTAATATCAGATAAAATTGACTTTCAACCTAAAGTCATTAAAAGAGGCACAGAAGGACACTTCTTACTGGTCAAAGGAAATATCCACCAAGAACTCTCTGAACATCTATGCTCCAAATGCAAGGGCACCCTCATTCATAAAAGAAACTTTACAAAAGTTCAATGCACACATTGCACCTAACACAATAATTATGAGAAACTTGAACACTCCACTCTCCTCAATGGACAGATCAGGAAAACAGAAACTAAAGAAGGGACACAGTGAAACTAATTGAAGCATTGGACCAATTGAATATAACAGATATATATATATATATATATATATAACATTTCATCCTAAAGCAAAAGAATATATCTTTTTCTCAGCACCATAAGGAACTTTCTTCAAAATCGATCATATAATTGGTCACAAGACAGAGCTCAATAAGTATAAGAAGATCAAACTAATCCCATGCCTTCTATCAGATCACTATGGATTAAGAGTGGTCTTCAATAACAACAAAAAGAACAGAATGCTCATATACACATGCAGGCTGAACAATACTCTAGTCAATGATACCTTGGCCAGAGAAGAAACAAAGAAAGAAATCAAAGGCTTTTTAGAATTTAATGAAAATGAAGGTACAATATACACAAATCTATGGGAAACAATGAAAGCAGTACTAAGTGCCTCTAAAAAGAAACTGGAGAGAGCATACTCTAGGAGATTAATGGTAAACCTGAAATCCCTGGACCAAAAAGAAGCTAATTCATGCAGGAGTAAAAGACAGAAATCATCAAACTCAGGGATGAAATCAATCAAGTAGAAACAAAGAAAACCACACAAAGAATCAACAAAACCAGGACCTAGTTCTTTGAGAAAATCAACAAGATAGATAAAACCTTAGCCAGACTAACCAAAGGGCACAGAGATAGTATCTGAATTACAAAATTAGAAATGAAAAGGGAGATACAATAGAATCTTAGGAAATTCAAAAAATCATCAGATCCTACTACAAAGGCCTATATATAACATAACTGGAAAATCTGGAAGAAATGGACAATTTCCTAGACAGATAACAAATACCAAAATTAAATCAGAATCAAATAGAGCATTTAAACAGTCCCATAACCCCTAAAGAAATAGAAGGGGTCATAGAAAGCCTTCCAACAAAAAAAAAAAAAAAGCACAGGACCATATGGTTTTAGTGCAGAATTCTATCAGACCTTCAAAGAAGACCTAAAACCAATACTCTTCAAATTATTCCACAAAATAGAAACAGAAGGAACTCTACCCAATTCATTCTGTGAAGCCACAATTAAGCTGATACCAAAACCACACAAAGATCCAACAAAAAAGGTGAAATATAGGCCAATATCCCTTATGAATATTGATGCAAAAATACTCAATAAAATTCTTCCCAATCGAATCCAAGAACACATAAAAATGATTATTCACCAGGATCAAGTAGGCTTCATCCCAGGGATGAAGGAATGGTTCAATATATGGAAATCGATCAATGCAATGCACTGCATGAACAAAGAAAAATCTCATGGTCATTTCAATAGATTCTGAAAAAGCATTTGACAAAATCCAGCATCCTTTTATGGTAAAAGTCTTGGAAAGAACAGGAATTCTAGGCCCATACCTAAACATACTAAAAGCAATATACAGCAAACCAATAACCAACATCAAACTAAATGGAAAGAATCTTGAAGCAATCACACAAAAATCAGGAATTATACAAGGCTGCCCCCTCTCTCCATATCTTTTTAATATAGTACTTGAAGTTCAAGCTGGAGCAATTAGAGAACATAAAGAGGTCAAAGGGATAGAAATTGGAAAGGAAGTTGTCAAACTATCACTATTCACAGATGATATGATAGTCTACTTAAGTGACCCAAAATAGAACTCCTACAACTGATACATAACTTCAGCAAAGTGGCAGGTTATAAAATCAACCTAAGCAAATCAGTTGCCTTCCTATACCCAAAAGATAAGCAGGCTGAGAAAGAAATTAGGGAAATGACACTCTTCACAATAGCCACAAATAATATAAAGTATCTTGGTGTGACTCTAACCAAACAAGTGAAAGATCAATATGAGAAGAACTTCAGGTCTCTGAAGAAGGAAATCGAAGAAGACCTCAGAAAATGGAAAAATCTTCCATGCTTGTGGATTGGCAGGATTAATATAGTAAAAATGGCCATCTAACCATAAGCAATCTACAGATTCAATGCAATCCCCATCAAAATCCCAACACAGTTCTTCATAGAGTTAGAAAGAGCAATTCTCAAATTCATCTGGAATAACAAAAAATCCAGGATAGCTAAAACTATTCTCAACAGTAAAAGAACCTCCAGGGAAATCAGTATTCCAGACCTCAAGCAGTACTACAGAGCAATAGTGTTAAAAAACTGCATGGTATTGGTCCAGTGACAGGCAGGTAGATCAATGGAATAGGATTGAAGTCCCAGAATGAACCCACACACCAATGTTCACTTGATCTTTGACAAAGGAGTGGAAACCATCCAGTGGAAAAAATGGTAGCCTTTTCAACAAATGGTGCTGGTTCAACTGGAGATCAGCATGCAGAAGAATGCAAATTGATCCATTCTTATCTCCTTGTACTAAGCTCAACTCCAAGTGGATCAAGGACCACCACATAAAATCAGACACACTGAAACTAATAGAAGAGTAATTAGGGAAGACCCTTGAGGATATAGGCACAGGGAAAAGTTCCTGAATAGAACACCAATAGCTTATGCTCTAAGATCATGAATCAACAAATAGGACCTCATAAAATTACAAAGTTTTTGTATGGCAAAGGACACGGTCAAGCAGAGAAAACAGCAACCAACAAATTGGGAAAGGATCTTCACCAACCCTACATCTGACAGAGGGCTAATATCCAATATATACAATGAACTCAAGAAGTTAGAATCTAGAGAGCCAAATAACCCTATTAAAAAATGGGGTACAGAGCTAAACAAAGAATTTTCACATGAAGAACTTTGAAAGGCTGAGAAGCACCTTAAAAAATGTTCAATATCATTAGTCATTAGAGAAATGCAAATCAAAACAACCCTGAGATTTCACCTTACACCAGTCAGAATGGCTACGATTAAAAACTCAGGAGACAGTAGGTATTGGCAAGGGTGTGGAGAAAGAGAAACACTCCTCCACTGCTGGTAGGAATGCATGTTGTACAACTACTCTGGAAATCAGTCTGGCTGTTCCTCAAAAATCTGGGCATAACAATTCCAGAGGACCCTGCAATACCACTTCTGGTCATTTACCCAAAGGATTCCCTGGCATGCAATAAGGACACATGCTCTACTTTGTTCATAGCAGCTTTATTTATAATAGCCAGAAGCTGGAAAGAACCCAGATGTTCCTCAATGAAGGAATGGATACAGAAAATGTGGTATATTTACACAATGGAATACTACTCAGTTATTAAAAACAATGATTTCTGAAATTCTTAGGCAAATGTTTGGAACTGGAAAATATCATCCTAAGTGAGGTAACCCAATGACAAAAGAACACACATGGAATGCAGTCACTGATAAGTGAATATTATCCCAGAAGCTCTGAATACCCAAGACACAATTTGCATATCAAATGATTGCCAAGAAAAAGGAAGGAGAGGTCCCTAGTTCTGGAATGGCTTGATCCAGTATTGTAGGGGAATACCAGGACAGAGAAAATGCAGGGGGTTTATTAGAAAACGGGCTTATGGGACTTATGGAAAGGGGGGAACCGGGAAAGGGAAAATCATTTGGAATGGAAACAAAGAATATAGAAAATAAAATATAAATAATTATAAATATCAAGCAAAATGAAACCCAAACAAACAAAAAACAGGATCAGATAGACAAAAGAAAGAGAGAGAGAAAGAGAGAGAGAGAGAGAGAGAGAGAGAGAGAGAGAGAGAGAGAGAGAAAGAAAGAAAGAAAGAAAGAAAGAAAGAAAGAAAGAAAGAAAGAAAGAAAGAAAGAAAGAAAGAAAAAGAAAGAAAGAAATCTAGCCTAACACAAGCATTCTGGCAGTTAGGTATATCTATTACCAATGTTCATGTCTGGAACAGGTTCTCTGAAGAAAACTGAGTACTTTGGGCGGGAGGCTATTTAGAGAGCACTGTCCCTAGAGGAGATAGGTGTTCCTACAGGTTTAGAATCAATGGTACTCTGTAAACTCTATGTTACAGACGTTTGAGTGTGTCCCCCAAAAGTTCATGTAATTGCAAACCAATGTGATAATTTTGAAAAATAACAGATCTTGAAGAAGTGTGGCCTTTAAAGAAACTTATTCTGTTCTAGAGCTATCACTTTCAGATGATTTTAATGTAGTTCTTACATGACCAAGTTAGTCCAAGTGAGGTATGAGAATGAATTCCCTGTGAGAATGAATTCCCACCCCTATCTCCTGTGATTTTATATTTATGTTATTTATTTTTCTCTTTTTTATCATATATATATTCTTTATTTACATTTCAAATGATTTCCCCTTTCCTGGTCCTCCCTACAAAGTCCAATAAGTCATCTCCCCTCCTCCTATTCCCCAATCAACCCCCAAAGAGTTAGCCTGGTCCTTCTCCAGCATCTTTCTTCTCTCCCTGTATGAATTCTGACCCATGTACACTACTCTCACCTATGCATAACCCTCTATGGTGCCATTGGCCAGGCTGTATCAGAGTCATAAGTGCCTCCCCAGAGGGCAAGAAGATAGGGCCTTTTACCCTCCAAAACTATTAACCAAATAAACCTGTATTCTTGAAAAAAATAATTAAAATCCCCCAAAAATCGCATGAAAAAATTTTTTTATCATAAAAGTCTAAGAGACTTTCAAAGCATTGTTAATGACAATACTCCTCAAAGTATTGCACAAATGAGAAACAGAAGGTACAATTTCCTAGTTCATTTTACAGATAAGACTTACCCTGATACCACACCACATAAGGAACCAATAAAGAAAGAGAATCACTTACTATTTTCCCTTGTGAACACAGATGTAAAAATACTCAATAATATACTTTCAAACTGAATTGAAGAACACAACAAGAAAAATCATTCATCATGATTAAGCTTCATCCAGATGTTCAGGCATGTTTATACATATGTATATCAATAAATAAAATCCATCATCTAAATAAACTGAATGTCACGAACTAAATGATTGACACATTAGATGCTTGAATTACCAAGAACATAATACTAGATATCAAAGGAACCTGGAGAAAACTAAATAGTTTTGTTACAAAGAAAAAAACAAGGTCAATATAATGATTTCTATTACTCTGCTATACTCATAGAATAATATGTTTCTCAGCTATCACCAGAGAAGCTTCTTTCTGCAGAAGGGAACAAATACAGAGACTCACAGACAGACATTATGCAGAGAGTGAGAGACCTTGGAACACTCATCCCTACATGACATCTCTCTATCAAGTCACTCCCCTCAGGGCTTTGTTAAGCATGCAGAAGAGGCAGAAAGAATGTAAGAGCTAGCAGGGACAGAGGATACCAAGAAAATAAGGCAGAGGCACAATTAAGAGTGAATTCGTACATAAGGGGAACAGAGTTGGACTGGGAGCACTACGGAGAGAGAAAATCAAATCAGGATATATTTTGTGATAAAAATATTTTCAATAAATGAAAATATTAGAAAATTTATAGATCTAATCTTCAAAGATCCTTTATACAATAATAAGAGAAATATCTTTTGAGAAAAAAATCATTCAGTTTATTGAATTAAATCTACAGTAATTTTAAGTCTTCGGCAATGCTCATCATATTATGTAAAAATTCAAAAGATAATATAATTATTTACAAGAATTATTTGTGTTTTTTGTCATTCAAAATGCAAACAACTTTGCAAATACACCCCTCCTTTTCCATTTAGGGGATTACTGTTAACAGTCCCTGCAGATAGGAAAAGTGGGAATATTGATCTTCTAATGAAAAGTATATTGCAAGTTATCTGTGCACACATTTCTGCATATCCTAGTGTAGTTTTGCTGTTATGGTTTTCAATTTCTTTTGTAACTTTAGGATTTCTAGAAAAACAAAAATCTACTCAGCCAGAACATATATGTAGAGGACCTAGGTCAGACTTCTACAGTCTCCCTGATCTATGAAAGTTCCCATCAGTCCCTGTCAGTTGATTTTGTGAGCTGACTCCTCCTGGTGTGTCACTGAGCCCTCTGGTTCTTCAGATTTTTCATTCCCTCCCCCATAAACAGGATTATCCAAGCTATGCTTATGTTTGGCTGTGGGACTCTGCATTTTGTAACCAGTTACAAGAATTATTTGGGATTTTTAATTCGATATATTTTTATTTACATTTCAGATGATTTCCACTTTTCTGGGCCCCCCCACTCCCCAGAAGTCTCATATGCCTTCTTCCCTCCCCCTGTTCTCCCATCCACCCCTTCCCACTTCCCTGTTCTGGTTTTGCCCTATACTGCTACACTGAGTCTTTCCAGAACCAGGGGCCACTCCTCCATTCTTCTTGTACCTCATTTGATGTGTGGATTAAGCATTGGGTATTCCAATTTTCTAAGCTAATATCCACTTATTAGTGAGTGCATACCATGATTAATCTTTTGAAACTGGGTTACCTCACTTAGTAAGATGTTCTCCAGCTCCATCCATTTGTATAAGAATTTCATTAATTCATTGTTTCTAATGGCTGAATAGTACTCGATTGTGTATATATACCACATTTTTTGCATCCATTCTTCTGTTGAGGGATACCTGGGTTCTTTCCAGGTTCTGGCTATTATAAATAGGGCTGCTATGAACATAGTGGAGCACTATCCTTATTACCTGCTAGGGAATCCTCTGGGTATATGCCCAGGAGTGGTATAGCAGGATTATCTAGAAGTGACGTGGCCATTTTTTTGAGGAACTGCCAGACTGATTTCCAGAGTGGTTGTACCAATTTGCAACCCCACCAGCAGTGGAGGAGTGTTCCTCTTTCTCCACACCCTCACCAACACCTGCTGTATCCTGAAATTTTAATCTTTAGCCATTCTGACTGGTGTAATGTGAAATCTCAAGGTTGTTTTGATTTGCATTTTCCTAATGACTAATGAAGTTGAGCATTTTTTAAGATGCTTCTCAGCCATCCGAAGTGCTTCAAGTGAAAATTCTTTGGTTAGCTCTGTACCCCATTTTGAATAGGGTTATTTGGCTTTCTGGAGTCTAACTGCTTGAGTTCTTAGTATATATTGGATATTAGCCCTCTATTTGATGTACGGTTGATGAAAATCATTTCCCAATTTGTTGGTTGCTGATTTGTCCTTTTGATGGTGTCCTTTGCCTTACAGAAACTTTGTAATTTTATGAGGTCCCATTTGTCAATTCTTGATATTAGAGCATAAGCAATTGGTGTTCTGTTCAGGAAATTTCCCCCTGTACTGATGTCCTCAAGGTTCTTCCCCAGTTTCTTTTCTATTAGCTTCAGAGTGTCTGGCTTTATGTGGAGTTCCTTGACCCATTTGGAGTTGAGCTTAGTACAAGGAGATAAGGATGGATCAATTCGCATTCTTCTGCATGTTGACCTCCAGTTGAACCAGCACCATTTGTTGAAAAGGCTATCTTTTTTCCACTGGATGTTTTCAGCTCCTTTGTTGAGGATCAAGTGGCCATAGGTGTGTGGGTTCATTTCTGGATCTTCAATCCTATTCCATTGATCTACCTGCCTGTCACTGTACCAATACCATGCAGTTTTTAACACTATTGCTCTGTAGGATTGCTTGAGGTCAGGAATATTGATTCCCCAGAATTTCTTTTGTTGTTGAGAATAGTTTTAGCTATCCTGGGTTTTTTGTTATTCCAGATGAATTTGAGGATTGCTCTTTCTAACTCTATGAAGAACTGAGTTGGGATTTTCATAGGAATTATGTTGAATCTGTATATTGCTTTTGGAAAAATGGCCATTTTAACTATATTAATCCTGCCAATCCATGAGCATGGGAGATTTTTCCATTTTCTGAGGTCTTCTTCCATTTCTTTCTTCAGCATCTTGAAGTTCTTGTCATATATAGATCTTTCACTTGTTTCGTCAGAGTCACCCCAAGATACTTTATACTGTTTGTGGCTATGGTGAAGGGTGTCATTTCCCTAACTTCTTTCTCAGCCTGCTTATCTTTTGAGTATAGGGAGGCTACTGTTTTGCTTGAGTTGATTTTATAACCTGCCACTTTGTTGAAGTTGTTTATCAGCTGTAGGAGTTCTCTAGTGGAGTTTTTTTGGGTCACTTAGGTAGCCTATCATATCATCTGCAAATAGTGATAGTTTGACTTCCTTTCCAATTTGCATCCCTTTGACCTCCTTATGTTGTCTAGTTGCCCGAGCTAGTTCCTCAAGTACAATATTGAAAAGATAAGGAGAGAAGGGGCAGCCTTGTTTAGTCCCTGATTTTAGTGGGATTGCTTCAAGTTTCTCTCCATTTAGTTTGATGTTGGCTACCGGTTTGCTGTATATTGCTTTTACTATGTTTAGGTATGGGCCTTGAATTCCTGTTCTTTCCAAGACTTTCAGCATGAAAAGATGCTGAATTTTATCAAATGATTTTTCAGCATCCAAGGAAATGACCATGTGTTTTTTTTTTTCTTTGAGTTTGTTTATGTAGTGGATGGCATTGATGGATTTCTGTATATTGAACCATCACTGCAACCCTGGGATAAAGCCTACTTGATCATGGTGGATGATTGTTTTTATGTGTTCTTGGATTCGGTTGGCAACAATTTTAATGAGTATTTTTGCATTGATGTTCTTAAGGGAAATTGGTCTGAAGTTCTCTTTCTTAGTTGAATCTTTGTGTGGTTTTGGTATCAGCTTAATTGTGGCTTCGTAGAAGGAGTTGGGTAGTATTCCTTCCATTTCCATTTTATGGAATATTTTGAAGAGTATTGCTGTTAGGTCTTCTTTGAAGGTCTGATAGTATTCTGCACTGAAACCATCTGGTCCAGTGCTTTTTTTGATTGGAAGACTTTCTATGACCCCTTCTATTTCGTTAAGGGTTATAGGACTGTTTAGATGATCTATTTGGTCCTGATTTAATTTTGGTATTTGGTATCTGTCTAGGAAATTGTCCATTTCCTCCACATTTTCCAATTGTGTTGAGTATAGGCTTTTGTAGTAGGATCTGATGATTTTTTGAATTTCCTCAGTTTCTGTTGTTATATACCCTTTTAATTTCTAATTTTGTTAATTTGGATACTTTCTCAGTGCCCTTTGGTCAGTCTGGCTAAGGGTTTATCTATCTTGTTGACTTTCTCAATGAACCAACTCCTGGTTTTGTTGATTCTTTGTATGGTTTTTTTTGTTTCCACTTGATTGATTTCAGCCCTGAGTTTGATGATTTCCTGTCTTCTACTCCTCCTTGGTGAATTAGCTTCTTTTTGTTCTAGAGCTTTCACATGTGCCATTAAACTGCTAATGTATGCTTCTCCTGTTTCTTTTTGGAGGCACTCAGGGCTATGAGCTTTCCTCTTAGCACTGCTTTGATTGTGTCCCAAAGATTTGGGAATGTTGCGCCTTCATTTTCATTAAATTCTAAAGTCTCTGATTTTTTTCAATACTCAAACAGCTTCAGAAATATTACTCTCTCTTCCTCCTTAAAAGATTAGTGCCAGCAACCCTGCAGATAGGAAAAACATAGACATTAGTCTTTTCATTAATAAGAATATTGAATGTTACCTATGTACAGATTTTTGTGTATTTTTCAGTGGTTCCTAGTTCTGATGCCACCTGTGGCCATGTGTCTGCTCCAAAAACATCTGTCACACTCAGAAGAAAAGATACTACATTCAGCTTCCAATTTTCCAATAGTGTTAATAAATGACTTCTGGCAAGGATGAATATTTTCCAAGTTATGTGCCTTCGTTTGTTATAATAGAAAAGTACACATTTTAGCACTACTACATTTAAGATAAGTTAGAATAAAAATGAATTACTTTCAATACCGTTATTATCTTATTGTCGATTCAGACATGGCCAAACAGTGCAATTCTGATTGACATGAAGAGTTGCTATTCATCAAGGGCTTCTTAGAATCAAGGGCAATAGGGGGCTAGGCATCAGCTGTCTCACCTGTTTCTAAAAGCAAGTGAGGAGTTTGTAATGCCTGGCAATATAGCAGCCATTCTTTGCCGATATTCAAAGAAACTAAGTTGTCAAGGAGACAAACCAGAGAGGAGTGGTGGTTAGGCTATTAGTGAAATGTCTGTACTACTCAGTTTAGCTTCTTTCCAAACAGACTGAATTCTGCTCATGAGAGTAGGGATTCTTTGGTTTTGTCAGGTAGATTTGAGCTGTAGTCAAAATCATGTTGCTTAATGTCATAATGCTTCAACCGTAAGTGTATATAAGTCTTCAGTGCTCTCATTGTCTTAGTCACTTGAAGGGCCATCAGAGCAGTTTCCTTCTGAAAAGTCAAATAAAATTCAAGGAGGAAGGGAAAGCTAAAGGGGCATTCTGTACAGCAATTTTATCCCCAAACAGGAGCTCTACTGGTCTAACCTTGATGAAATCAGCTGATCAGTACTCATGTTACTATTTGTTGCCTATTTGAAGCACTCTTCTTTTGTCCCAGCTTTCTTCCTGCTCCTGGACTAACTTCAGTTTATCTAATCACTGCTCATAAATCAAATTTCTGTATTATGTAGAACACTTTCATTTTTTTCTGCATTCATCTTAAAATGTAAATATTGACAATGAAGGAACTTAAAAATAGTTTAAAATGTCTCCTGTAAATTTCAAAGTTCTAAGCTTGTCAAGAGAAAATCAACATTCATTACTGACTTTCTGTAGGTATTGATAAGGTAGGAATCATCAGAATTATCAGGATTTCCATGCATTAATGAGCTTTTGGTGTGTGGGAGGCATATAAGAAAATCAACCCAGAGAAAACTTTTTTTATGAGAAAGAGAGATAAAAGGGAGTAATTTTAAAAAGAACATTTGGCATGTGTTTTTCCAATAAATAGACATTACAATAAACCAAAGAACTTAGCAAGTATTCTCTTCCATGTGGTACTGGTTACCAGTTCAATGACTTCTTTATCATTTAACAGTCTTCTGAATTGCTATATGGACTTTAAATTTTCATTGTATAGGTGCTTACATAAAATAGTTATTTATTTTATCATTTTAATAATCTTTGTAAAAGAAAAGAAAAGGAGAGTATGATTGAACATTTAAGAAAATTTCCATCTTAAATATATCACTAATCTTGTCCTTCTCATGTGAAATGTTTTATATTTTGAGGAAATCACATATTAATATGTACCTGCTTTCATTAATTTACAATGCTATTGGAAAGTTCATTCATTAAACTTATTATATATTCCTTATTATTATAAAAGAATAATCTTAGAGTCTCATTTAATACTTGTTTTATTAGAGACACATTTAGCAGGTTTTGGATGTGCATATAATAATAGTGTTACTGAACATTATACAGAAAAATGGACATTAAAACTGGAGGCTGCCATTCCATATTAAAAATGGAATATTAAATAATAGTCTAGAACACAACTTCATCAATGGTATCATAATACTTTGATTGACGGGGATTCATATGAAATCCTATTGTGAGCTCTCAACAAAATTCCAAAGTTATATGTTGACAAAATATAGAAAATTATGCAAGTATCTGTGTGTTTCAACAATAATGTCATAATATAAGTATGTGGTATAGTAGCAAAGTCTCTTTAATAATGTGTCAAATAATATGAAAAGGACAGCCACACCTCTACTAATTTCATTAGTGTCAAAGATAAAAATAAAAGGTGTTTGAAATGTCTCAAGTAAAAATATTGATATATTTATATTTTATATTAGTGACAGATTACAAATACACTATTCTAAGTTATTGCCTTGATTCAATAAAACAAATTAAAATGAGAAAAACAATATTTTCCTTGCCATCACTGTGTGGAATGATTTTGTTCACCGATGAGTGAGACTCCTTCTAAACATTAGTTTCTGTAATTACACTCTCTTGGATGAAGAAGGGCTCTCTCCATATCTAGACATCCCTATTACATAGTATGCAGGTTTGAAAATCTTTCTAACTCTTAAACTAACTTGCTATACAAAAGAAGGAAGCACATATGAATATATATATACATATATATGTATATATATATATTAAATATACATATTCAATTTCAGTTGACATTCTAATATAGTTAGGGAAAATCATACTAAGCCACTCCCTAAATGAGAGCTATAGGCAATTAATGGCATCTAAGAGACAAAGAGTCAGGATTCTTCTGTTTAGACCCTCTGAGAGATTAGAAAAATCTCAAATGATCATTCCCATGCATATGTATATGAACAACAGAAAACAAACTTTGCAGGGTATGTGTGTGTGTGTGTGTGTGTGTGTGTGTTTGTGTGTCTGTGTGTGTGTAAAAATAATTATAGAAGTCATGAATTTGAAAGATAGTGGTAGGTACATGGAAAGAGTTGGTGTAGGGATAGTAAAAAGCCTGAATTTTTATATTTTCTCTAAAGTTCTTTTTATTTTTATTATATTTACTCTGTTATATATTGCACCACTACTGCAGTTTGCCCTATATCTACTTCTCCCATTCCTTTCTCCCCATGTCTCTTCTTCTCCAGATCTATTTCTTTATCCTTAAGAAAAGTGCAAGCCTTCCAGGAATATCAACTAAAATTGCATAATAAGTTAGAATAAGACTAGGCACATACCCTAATATTAAGGTTGGACAAGGTAAACCAGTAGGAGAGAAAGTTTCCTAAAGTCAGCTAAAAGAGTCAGGACAACCCACATTCCCACTATTAGGAGTCCCCCAAAACATCAAGTCAACAACCATAAGATATATTCAGAGGACCTAGCTGATCCTCATACAGGATCTCTGATTGTCATTTTAGTCACCGTGAGCCCCATTAGGTTGGGGTAGCTTTTCTTCACATTGTGTGAAGTTATGCCTCTATATTTTCAATTGTTAATTCTGTACTAACAGAGAACTCAGTGCTGGCAGGATTCTGGGATTGTCATTTCCATACTCTGTCACTGGGTTTCATGTCTTATAAATATTTGTCCTGCCTTCCATGCCTAGGGAAATCTAGAATTGTATTAGAGGTTGTCTAGGTAATGATTGGTTGGAAAAAAGACCTGAGAGTCACTATCTGTGCAGGAAGTAAAGGGCAGAAAAATAAGGCAGAGGGAAAGACTCACAGAGGAAAAAAAAGAAGAAGCAGGAGAATCAAGAGCAGACAAGGAAACAGACATGGATTCCAATGGTGTAGAAAGAAATAGAGCTAACCAAGTGGCAGGTTTTCACTGGACAGTAGAGCTAAGTTTAATAAGCTCGTTGGGGGATTGACTCAGCAAAAGAACTAAGCTTTGTATTATCATAGAAGTCTTGTGTCTTTATGTATACAGCTATTGAATCCAAGAAAGTTCTGTTAAACCATTTGAACCCTGCTTAATAATTCTGTGACATTTTCTTGTCCTATTCTCAATCCCACTGGCACCTACGTTCCTTCGACCCTCTCTTCCTGGGGATTCCCTGAACTCCACCTAATGTGTGGGTCTCTGAAGTTGCTACTACCTGTGTGACTGGCTAAAGTCTTTCTGATAATGTTTATGCCATGCTCCAGTCTATGAGTTTAGAGAATATAATTAGGAATCATTTCAGAATTTCAGTGACTTTTTGGGTGGGAGAGAGTCTTGGCCTTGTTTGGTTTTATTTTGTCTCTCCAGCCTCTGGTTCTTGGCACCGTGGCAGTGTCAAGTCTAGAATACCTCTTATGGTATCAGTTATTGGCTGTTTTGTCCTTCTCATAGTGCTCTTTGCCTTGAAGAAGCTTTGCAGGTTAATGAGCTTCAATTTATTAATTGGCTATCCTATGCCTGTTTTGCTGTTCTCTTCATGAAGTCAGCTCCAGTGCCCAGGAATTCAAGGCTATTTCCACTTTTCGGTCTATTAAGTTCAGTGTACCTGGTTTTATGTTGAGGTCTTTGATTCATTTGGATGTGAATTTGTTCAGGTTGATAAATATGGGTCGATTTTCATTCCCCTACAGGCAAATATCATTGGACCAGCACCAATTTTTGAACATGATTTTTCCCGCACAGTACATTTCCAGCTTCCTTAAAACCTTCAAAAACTAGTTATTCATAGGTATACCAATTTACATCTGGGTCCTTAACATGATTCCATTGATCAACCTGTCTGTTTCTATGCTTATACCGTTGGGTTTTTATTATTGTTGCTCTGTAATATGTACAGCTCAAAATCAGGAATAATACCTCTAGAAATTCTTTTATTGTTCAGTATTGCATCAGCTATCCTAGGTGGTTTTTTGCTTTGACACATGAGGGTGAAAACTATTCTTTCAAGTCTGTAAATAATTGTGTTTGGAATTTTGATGGGGATTGATTGAATCTGTAGATTGCTTTTGGTAATATGGCCATTTTTACTGTTCTAATCCATGAACATGGGAGATCTTTCCATCTTCTGATATGTTTTTCATTTTTTTCTTCAGAGGCTTGATATTATTGTCATACAGGTCCACCACATGCTTGGTTAGAGTTACCTCAAGATATTTTATATTATTTGTGGCTATTGTGAATGCAGTGGTTTCCCTGATTTCCTTCTCAGTTCATTTGTTATTTGTATATAAGGGTGCAACAGATTTTTTTGAGTTAAACTAGTATCCAAGTACTTCAAGTATTATATTGAATAAATATTTAAATTTATTATCTACCATTTATTTTTATTAATTATATTTTTCTTTATTTCTTTGTAAAATGTACATATTTATTGTTCAATAAATTTATTGATCACATTTTATGGATTTAAATGGTTGTTTTGATAGATTCTTATGCTGTGTTTTCTTTCAGAGAAATTGCAGTTACTGAATTCATTTTTATACTGCTTAATTGAACTATGCTCTGGAACAGGTGTGTAATATACATTGAGTTGTGGTAGATTATTGCAGTTGGGATGATGTTCTTGATTTCACCTTTTAAAAGATAATATTAACTCATGTTAAGGCTTGACCTATATTATCTAAAACCAAACCCCAATAGAATTAATTAATTTTATTTTTTCGAGAGTTGAGAAATCCTTTCAACTGAAACTCAATATTTTAAATATTTAATGAAACTTTAATATTTAATATTAACCCAATGATTAATTCATTTCCATTAAATATTCTCTATAAAGAAATGTTAAGTAAAATAATATCACTATTTTCTGATTATATAAATATGTTTATTCTCTAATTAGGAATACATGACCTACAAAATAAACTGAAAGATTCTTAAACAACGGGATAATAGATGTTTTTCTTTCACTTTACCAAACAAATAAAATATAGTAAAAGTTCTAACTAGTAAAGCTTTTTCTCACTTTTAAATATAGCCTCAAAACCCTTGTATCTTCAAAGAACATACCAATGCCAGTAAGTGGAGCTAAAATGCCAAGTTTTGTATCAATGGCATGATTTCCTCTTTATGTTTACTCATTTGACTTTTTCAATATATTCTTTGTTCTTCAATTTCATTCCATTCTGTAGTAAAGTCTTTACAAGCCAAGGACCCCTCAAGATTGCAGGCAAGTGGATAGAACTAGAAAATATCATCTTGAGTGAGGTAACAAAAGAACAGGCAAGGTATGTATTCACTGATAAGTGGGTACTAGGCAAAAAGCTCAGAATACCCATGATACAACTCACAGACCATATGAAGCTCAAAAATAAGGAAGACCTAAGTGTAGATGAGTCAGTCCTTCTTAGAAGGGGAACAAAATACTCATAGGAAGTCGAGGGCAGGAGGGATTGGGAGGAAGAGAGTAGGGGAGAGGAAAAGGGGAAAAGGGGGTAAGGATCAGGTATGGGAGGAGACAAGGATGATATACAGAGGGTTTAGAAATTGCGCAGAGGTATATAGCAGTGGGTGAAAGGGAACCCATCAGAAAGTCCCAGATGCCAGGAAAGCAAGAGGCTCCCAGGACCCAGCAGGGATAAGGCTAGTTGAAACGCCCAACCTAGGGGAGGGAAAAACTAAATAAACCATATCTAGGGGCAAGAACCCCTGTTGAGGGATAGGGCCAACCATTCATCTCTAGATTTTTATCCCAGAATTGTTCTCGTCTAAAGGAAATATGGTGAGGAAGTGTGGAGCAGAGACTGAAGGAAAGGTCATCCAGAGACTGCCCCTCCTGGGGATCCATCCCATATACAGACACCAAACCCAGACACAATTGCTGATGACAAGAAGTGTTTGCTGACAGGGACCTGATATAGGTTTCTCCAAGGAAGCTATGCTAGAACCTGACAAATGCAAATTCAGATGCTCACAGCCAATTGTTGGAGTATGGGGACCCCAATGGAGGAGTTGGGGAAAGGACTGAAGAAGCTGAAGGGATTTGTAACCCCAATGGAGAGAACAACCCTGTGGGCCAACCAGAATCACCAGAGCTTCCAGGGACTAAGCCAACAAAGAGTTCTTTCTCATGGAGAGACTGATGGCTCTAGCTGGTTAGGTAGCAGAGGATAGCCTTATCTGACATCAATGGGAGGAAAGGCCCTTGGTCCTGTGGAGGCTCAATGCCCCAGTGAAGAGGAATGCCAGGGTGGTAAGTTAGGACTGGGTGGATGGGTGGAGATATATCCTCAAAGAAGCAAGTGGAGGGGAGATGGGACAGGGTCTTTGTGGAGGGGAAACCAGGAGAGGGGATAACATTTAAAATGTAAACAAATAAAATATCCAATAAAAAATGACAAACAATAATAGATCACCAAAAAAAAAATGCATTAGTGAACACAGTCTGCATGAAACCAATTCTTTCCAGTAGTACTTGTTCCTATTCTTCACCTAGCATAAGGGAAAATGATGTTCTTTTCTTTCTTTTCTTTTTCTTTCTTTTCTTTCTTTTCTTTTCAACCTCTGAGGTATTCTTCCTTCACTTCCTCTCTTCCTCACTTACTCTCTTCTTCATCCTTTCTTTCTTCCTTCCTTCATTTTTTCTTGAAGGTGTTAGTTGATATGTTTCAGAACTCATAGTCTGAAGAAATTACTTATGCATATCCTACTGGATGGGGGAAAACCGGGCAAGGGGATAGCATTTGAAATATAAATAAACATCCAATAAAAACAACATAATAATGCATGTCAGAAGTTGGGCGTAGGACTAGCAAAAAGACTACCCAAATGATAATAAGGAGAAAAATTCATAAATGAGCATTACCACAACATCCATGTGCTCTGAGTTATGACGCAGAAATCAAAACTAAGTCTCCATGATGCAATACCACTCTTGGGCATATACCTAGAGAATTTCCCAGCATGTAATAAGGACACATGCTCCACTATGTTCATAGCAGCCCTATTTATAATAGCTAGAAGCTGGAAAGAACCCAGATGTCCCTCGATGGATGAATGGATACAAAAAATGTGGTATATTTACACAATGGAATACTACTTAGCAAGTAAAAACAATGAATTTATGAAATACTTAGGCAAATGTTTGATCTGGAAAATATCATCCTAAGTGAGGTAACCCAATCACAAAAGGACACACATGGAATGCAGTCACCGATAAGTGGATATTAGCTCAGAAGCTCTGAATACCCAAGACACAATTCACATATCATATGACTTCCAAGAATGAAGGCCCTGAAATGGCTTGATCCAGCATTGTAGGGAAGTACCAGGACAGAGAAGTAGGAGGGGGTTGATCAGAGAATGGGCAGAGGGAAGAGGGTTTATGGAACTTTTGGGGAGGGGAGAACTTGGAAAGGGAGATTCATTTGGAATGTAAGCAAAGAATATAGAAAAAAAACTTAAAAAAAAAAAAGAAGTTACCATTTTGGAACCTTGGCTAAAGAAGCCAAGGTTAAAACCCAGTTCCTAATAAAATGGCAATAATGAATGACATGACTACAAGCTTTCTGGAGAAGTTTTCCACATACAGAGTCTTCATTTAAGAATCCACAGTGATAGCAATCGTTCCTTGCAGTGACTTACTGGAGCAATAAATGCCCATGCATGGATTCTGGTAATTGGTGAATGACAGCTTTATAATTAGATAGTAAGTTAGAAGCTAGCAGATAATTTTCATGTGGTAGATTTACACTCCCTCACTATTCTGGGAACCTCAAAGAGAAACTTTTTATAAGAACTTAATCACTGTATCTTTCTGTCTTCTTTCTTGCCATATCTTCATGATAGTTTTTCTAATCTCAACTCCAAGACTACATTTTGTTGTTATTTCCTGAATATTTCAATATGACCTTTAAAAATAAATTTTCATATTATGCAAAATTATTAGGCAAATGAAGATAAAATTCCTCAAAATGTTATAACTAACAACATGGGTTTATTTTGCATAGTTTTATAGTATATTTGAACACTAAATTCTACTAATTCATAACAATTACAAATCAATTCTATATTGGAGAAAATCATGCTACTTTAGATTACTGACATAAATTAATTACTACTAGCTAGGTGGCAAGTTCTCAATTTATTATACCTACAAATAAGCTTTAAATATGCAGTTATATATAATTTTATTTTATATAAGTATATTGAGCCTTAAAATAATTGAAATATGTAAATATACTTATGGAAACTTCTCATAGGGATTTTTAATAAAACATAATTACATGAAATAATACTTATGCTACTAAATAATGTTTTTATAGGAATAATGATTACTTCCAAGAATCCTTTTAGTTGGCTCCTAGATAATTCTAAGTAACTAAATTAAGAGTTCATAATGGCATGATATGCCACAATTCCATTTGGCCCCACGTAAGTGAATATGGTCCAAATAGAAAAATCAAAGATATATATTAGTGCAAAATATATATTAGTGCATTTTAGTAAATCATCTTGCCTTGAAGTTAGCTGGAGGGTTATTGCTTTAATTTTATTCTAGCTTCCATCATGGCAAAGAGTAAAAGGAAAAAAAAATCAGAGAAAAGGATTCCAGAGTTTTAAATCACAATGTAGTGCTGATTTCTTAATTAATGAAATGGTTTCTTTCAGAGGTATGGTAACTTGACCTTTAGTTGTTGTTCATTTTATTATTGTTGTCATTACTTTCCATTGTATATATTCATTGTATGGGGCATTACATGGTGATCCATTCACACAATTTTATACTCTCTGCTGAATACATTACCCTAAATACCCATGTCTCTCACTTTTCTCAACATCTTCCCAATCTCAATATAGCCCTTTGTTCTCTAGATAGATTTACTTCTATTATCATGCCATATACACATATGTAATTGGGTGTATCTACATATAAATGGTCAATACGTTCAGCCTGGTGAAAGGGCATGTGATATTTTGCTTGAGTAGGTGCTTGAGAGCATACATGATATTTGGGAAGGGTATAAGTATAACTTAACGGACAGTTAAGTTATACCCTCTGGCATCAATTTGTCTTGCTACTCCTTGCTGGTCTCCCTTGGGCTTTGCTGACACTGGCCTTCACTGATGATACTTTGGCCTTGGTTTTCTTTGCTACTCTTTGAAGATGACTCTATAACATTGGTTCATCTTGCCTTCTTGGATATCATTGCTTGTTTTGACTTCTGTCTTAGGGTTTTACTGCTATGAAGAGACACCATGACCATGGCAAGACTTATTAAGGACGACATTTAATTGGGCTTGGCTTACAGGTTCAGAGGTTCAGTCTATTATCAACAAAGCAGAAGCATGGCGCCATCCAGGCAGGCATGGTGCTGAAGAAGGAGCTGAGAAGTCTTCATACATCTTCATCTGAAAGCTGCTAGTGGGAATCCTGACTTCCAGGCAGCTAGTGTAAGGGTCTTAAGTCCACGCCCACAGTGACATACCTACTCCAACAAGGCCACACCTCCTCGTAGGGCTACTCCCTGGGCCAACCATATATAAACCATCACAACTTCATAGAGAGAAATAAACCAAAGAACTTCTCATAATATTTTGACAGCTTCTTGCTGCTTACGCTGAATCGGGCTGATTGGTGGAGCCTCACTCTTTCTGAACTGCCTTTGATGATTTGTGAATGATGCTTGCCAGTGGATCTAGCTGTCTCTGCTGATTTGTGTGAACTCAAGTGCTGTTATCCTGACAACAAAGATAGTAATCTCCCGAAAATACTTTTTCTAAATAGGTCCACAACCACCTTTGCCATACTAACCTTTCTTTTTCTCTTCCTATGGTGGCCTAGAAGGGAAATTAAAGCATTTATGAACCTTTATTAAAGTATGTTTCGAAAATCTTAGCCTACATCGAATAATATCACCTAGTGTCCATTGGGATGCTGGGAAATACTGTCTTATTCATGAGCAAGAATGTGAGTTTAGCCTGGTCTCCCTTTTCATGTTCTAGCTGTATGTAGAATGTGAACTTCCTGCTGCTTCCATGTGATGACCTTGAGATGGGAGAGCATGAGAGAAGCTTGTGGTGAATACCCGTCCTTCTTCTAGGTATATTAACAGTCTCTCAAGACATGCAGAAACACCTCCTTATTGTTAGAAATCCTAGTTACCATTATCTCTCCAGTAGCATTAATGAAGATAGAACAATATAAGAATCCCAGATTTCTCTTCATCCTTCACTGAAAGCTTCCCACAAAAGTAAAAGAAGCACTAAAAACAGCAGTGTCACTAGTTCCAGGAAAATTTTTGCACAAGGACAAAACGCAGCAAACAGTACATCTTAGATAAACACGAGTTTCTATTTTAAAATATTGACTAAAATTAGAATTGCAAAAATAATACAATATAATCCTCACAAAATTATGTAAATTTTAGAACAAGTGAAACAGAAAATTAAATATCACCACAAGTAATATAAAGGAAATATAAAGGAAATTTATTAGTCAATAGGAAACTCATGCTGCCCTTGAATCTGTGTGTACATAAAAGAATGAAAAATACAGTTTGGGCAATGTTGGAGTTATAAAATATTCTAGTCAGATTTGTATAGTTTACAATTAATTATCACTACAAAATAATAACCGGGCTATTCCACAACTTACAATGACAATGAAATATATAGAACCATCCCAAAAAATTAGAAACTGTCAATGGAGATAAGGTGTTAAGACTTACACATTATAAATAACTGCTATCATGGTTTCAGAGAATAGATTATGGCAAACCAAAATGCTCTCACAAACACTAGCACAACAATTAAGTAATTAAATACTGACATGCTAATGAAATATAAATACTGGTGATCAAATACTTATTTTAAGAATGTAATTAACCCATCAAAGAAAAGGAAATAAAATGTGCAAGGTATAAATGAAGTGCATTGCCAACAGATGAATTAGAAATTTATCCCCAGCCACATTTAAAACTATATCAAATATATATTATCTAAATTCTCTAGTTATTAGACATTCAATACCCACATGCCTCAGAACTGTGTGTTATTTCTGTTCATGCTTTCTTCATTTGATCATGCCAGTGCTTGGAAGAAGTAAAACATTCTAATATGCTTAAAACAAAGAACAAAATATGTTAGCATTCTTCTGTAATTGGATGTTGACTCTCCAGTAATGCAAATAAATTTTATTTAGAAATTTAAAAATATACCTAAAGTTAGAGAAAATCACTTTCTTACAATTAAGTACTTTCTAATCTGCTCTCTACAAATCATCCCATCTAAAATTCTTCGTGTTACTCTCTGCATATGAATATAATTGAATTGTGTCATTTCTTTAAAAAATGATGTACATGTATTTGTCACTTGCTTATATCAAATATATATTATAGGACTGAGTTTTACATTGCATGCAAAACTAAGCAGTTGAAAATTTTAAATCTATCAGCTACCTATGTTGTAAGCCTGGAACTGTTTTGTTAATATTAATGTTGTCCTAAACATTAAAAGTTAATAATAATTGTAAATTTTAGTGAATAACATTTGTTACTTATAAATGTGCATAAAAGTATAGGTAAATATGAAAACTATATTTTGAATAGTTTTGATAATGAACAGTGATGACAGTTTGGAGTCTAGCTCCCATTATTTTGTGTTAATGCAATGAAGAACTTTATTTTCAAGCATTTTTGATTAATGAGATACAGATTTTGGATACTTTATTCAAAAAAAGAAATTTATTTAGTAAATAAGTTTGTAGAATTTATATTATTATTCCAAACTCTAATTTCAGAACGACAGGTCTCTGAAGACAACATTTTTATTCTGGATAAAAGAAATGCCATTGCTGGGGACACTTAATCACAAAGCTCCAATTGACCATCAGAGGGGTCTGGAAAATGAATTGTTTCCACATTACAGAATATTTGAGAAAGAACACAGCTTTTACATTCAAATTCCCTAGTGGCTGTATTGTTTAACAAATTTTCTATTTTATCACATGTACCTTAATACATGTGTGTGTTCATGTGAGCATGTATGCCCACACATATAAACACATTTAGGCATGTGTGTTTATGTATGTATATAATACACACACACATGCACACATGCAAGCACCTCATGTTGAAACAGATGCTGCTCTGCATTGAAGCTCCTGTCAAATATAAACTAATAAGATACTATTAAGGTGTTTACTTCTGTTTTCTTGTTAATATTAATGTTAAATAATTTGTTAATTCACACAATGATTTTGCACCAAGTATAACTAATTTTAAGAAATACATCAACTAATATATTTCAGGTGTATTTCTGAAAACTCATTGATTGCAAAGCACATAATATGGTTTTACTATTTATATTATTTTTTACTTCAGTGTTATCAAATTACCAGACATTAGCTCACAGCACTGCAAGAGAGAAGTCTGGACAACTCAGTTTGTGTGCTACTTAGTGTCATGAGCCCACAATCAAGCTGGCCATCAGCTCCTGCTCTCATCTGAGGGCTCTAGGGAAGAATTATCTTGCAACAGAATTAGACAATGTAAGGGAGGAAAGTGGTTTCGAGAGAAAGGAACAACAAATGGTAAAGGAGAGAATCAAAAGCATGGATTGATCCATTGCACATACAGAATTTAGGTTTGTGCATTTGTGAAACGAATGCAGAAGAGCTGTAAGAGAATAAATGTGAGGGGGGAACAAACTAGAAAAGTATTACAGGGCACATTGTGCTCCAAAGCATCCCACATTTCTTTTGCTTTTGTCTCTGCGTGCATCATTTGCTTTCAGTAGCTGTAGGAGTAACCTCCTTTTGCTGGACTCATGCCTACATTGTTATAGGAGGATAATGTGCCTGTCTTGTGGTCAACTTATCTTATACTATAGCCATAGGGACAATAACATTTGAATTTCTTCCTCATCAGAGAACATTCTGCAAAAATAAAGGTCAAGGGGAATTCTGACTGCAGTTATGTTCTGCTACTATCTGCTAATTCAGTATTCTTAGCACTCTGAAGGTTGAAACAACCACAAGTCCTCACACCACAGATATGCTTGTAATAACGATTGCTGGGAAGATGAGATCCTACAGTGGGGTGTCCTGCAAGTTAGAAAGAGCTTCAGAAATATAGCATCCATGAGCAGCTCTCTTGCTGGGGTGAGCTTAGTGGTGATATCTATGCCTTTCAGCCATACATGCTCTGGTTAGCAATTACTCCCTCAAGCTCTGGTATGTGACCTCAACAACTCATTGTTTCATAGACTTGAGAGGATTTTTGCTGTTTCTCTATTGTCAGTACAATATCTGGGTGGATATCTGTCTATAAATATCTATTATGAAAAGTTACATAATAGACTGTGATCCAAAATGAAACCAAGGACCAGTTGAGAGCCTCCAAACCTCCCATTCACTTGTCCTGGAAACAGTAAAGAAACATGATATCGAGTTAGATTCAAAATTAAGCACATGGGAAATCAATTGTAGACCTGTGCTTGATGTAATATCATCACTAGAGAAATCGATACTCACTCTAATTTTCAGCATGCTTTTATTGATCTGGAAAGTGTTTTTTTTTTTTGTTTTTGTTTTTTTGGGGGTATTTTGGTTTTTTGTTTGTTTGTTTGTTTCTTTTTTGTTTGTTTGTTTTGGTTTGGTTTTTCGAGACAGGGTTTCTCTATATAGTCCTGGCTGTCCTGGAACTCTCTCTGTAGACCAGGCTGGCCTCAAACTCAGAAATCCACCTGCCTCTTCCTCCCGAGTGCTGGGATTACAGGCATGTAACACATGAGCCACCATGCCCAGCTCGTGTGTTATTTTTATGTCCATGCAAGTAACTATAACATAGTAGTTCAGATTCCCTTGAGAAGACATAGTAAAGGTCAGCTTCACTGACATAAATGTCTAGGTGATGTCCACCCTCTCAAACAGAGCCTTCACAACCAGCAGAATATTACTCCAGCCTTGTGATTTAATACAAGCATGTTACTTTAATTTGGTGAGTCATATAGTCACAGATGACTTAGGGGTAGCAATAATAAGAGACAAATGCTATCAGCATTTGGAGCTGCATAAAATTCTAGTAAGAAGTAAATATAAGGAAAACAAAAAGCTACAGATCTTCCCAATACACAAATTTGTTATGTGTTGACTAACAAGAAATAGATAGAAGAATAGAAAAAGCATTCCAAATACTTGAATCTACACTTACTTTTGGAACTGAATAAATATACAATTATAGAATATTTTTGTATCTTTCTTTTTGTATGCATACTGTGATTAAACTCCCTTTTGAAATTATAATATATTTCCTTGACCTCCTTGAAGATGCATTCATCTGACCTTTGCAACACCCCTTATTGATACTTTACAAGTCTTTGAGCCTCAGGGATGGAATCTTCCCTGAGTTTCATATTTGAGTGAAGAGGTAAAATGAATCGTTTGTAGGTAGAATACCATGTTTGAGTGTAAAACAATCTCTAATGTCAAGAATGGATGTGGGAGTTGTGTTCAGGCTTGCTGGGTGTTTCTCCTCTCTAATGTCATAGACAATATATTTACTTTGAATGCTCATAATATCTCATGAACCTTTGTAGATTGCTGGTCAAACAACCTTGATGGTTATTTTCATTGTATCAATATTGAAAACAAAACAAAAAAATCACAGAGGCACAGGTTTGTTTCTCTGTCAAGGACGACTTTTCTTATCCTAGAAAGACGGCTCAATTGCTAAGAGCATGTCCTGCTCTGCATAGGACTCAAGTTTGGTTCCTAGAATCTTAGTGAGATGGCTCATGACTGCCTTAAGAGCCTGTAACTTTAGTTTCAGGGATATGACACATTTGATTATTGTTTCAAGCACGGCAGTAATGAGTAATATGCCTGCAAAGACACAGATACATGCACACGATTTTACACAAACACACACACACACACACACACACACACTAAAAACCAGAAGCCAGATAATTTAAAGATAATATATATATATAATATAATTTAAGCTATCTTTAAATTGTTTTGCACCAAGCATGTCACTGTTTTTTTCTAGGAAGTGTTTATAGTTGTTCTTGATGTCTTAAGATCATCATGGAATAAAGAATGACTTTTAAAAACATAGTGAAATGGATCAAGTTAAAAAAACATTTGTGAGTATTACTATGAGTTATTCTAGGCTAGTCATTGTTAAAACCTCAATACATTTATAAGTTGTTTGAGGCAATATATTTGTGCAATTGTGACCACCAAAGTACACAGAATCTTGAGTATTGCCATCCACACGTAAATTTATTTTAGACAGTCTCTATACATTAAAATAGGAAAAAAAATCCTACATATCTGGGCAGGTAATCAACAGAAGGTGTTATAGTTGTAATCTTTTGTGCTTTGCGAAGCACAATTCATATTAAGATTACAAAATCAGCTAGAGTCCTCCAATTTAATTATAACAAGCTTAACTATGTACTCTTGTTACAGGTGTCCTGGTGGTATCATTTTCAAAACTCAATTTGCTCTTCCTGAATTTAAGCTACCTTTAAAAGGTTTTGATAATATTATTATAGCTCCAGTGTAAACTGTCCAGAAACCAGATAGGCAGCTTGGCTTAGAAAGCATATTTGTAGACACCTAGGAAGCATGAGAATGTGAGATTTAAAATTTTAATTAAAATGGATGGAGATAGCATTTTACATGCAAAGCCTTATAGTTATATTTTCCTGCAGTATCCTTAGAATATTAAAACTGTAGCTTCACTGTCCTTGCTTTAATTCCTTTGCATTCTAGGACTGAAACTTTATTTGGTGAATCAAATTTACTTAGATATTTATTTAGGTATTATATATTTTATTTATTAGGCATTATGCATTTATTCAGGTATCAGGATGTGGGGTTGAATTGTTATGTATACTTGCAAAAATGACATATATATGGTCCCTTGATAACGCTTTTGAATTTTTATTTTAAACTTTCAGGTTACTAATTACTGAAATGTCTTATTACAGATTATTGTCAGATTATCAGCTCATCAGGGAATTCTGTAGCAAAAATTATTAAGTTAGAAAGGTCAATTTCAAGTAATTATTTGTAGTGATTATGATGTATATAATTTTTTGATTTCACAAAATAAATATATAATCCAGTATTTATATCACTTTAAACTCTATTATCACTTTTATATTTATATTGGCTTTAAATAACCTCATTTAAAATTCAAAACTATAGTATCATTGGAAATATTGAAACATCACTACTTTTAATGAAATATACTTTTAATGAAAAATTATAATACTTTTAATGAAATATTTGGAAATATTCTCTGTAAACTATTTGGGATAAAGTATTTTATACTAGTCTGTTAGCATTAATGATTAGTGTCTTAGTTTGCTCAGTTAAGACCAGTACTAAACACTAATTATGGTAAACTGAAAGCTGATAGCCATTAAACAGTTATTTATAAACTATATGGTAGCATTCTATAGTAAAGCTAGCTGATGTCAACTGAAACTGCATTAAATGGTGTCATTTTGAAACTTCGAAATCCATTATTGTGTGTTTGTTTTGCCATGGAAATCAATAAATGCCATAAACCAAACTATAAAGTGGAAGTAAAGAAGAGATAGAATTCATCTCTACATATTTATATCACTGCATCACTGCCATATCAGGTCAAGCAAGGTCAATGAAAATTCACACATCTAATTATACTGACATGCAACAAACTCATGTTTTTTCAGATATTCAAGTATTCCACTAACACTTAATATCGATATTATGATATAATTTGTCACTTTATCATCTGGCTGACTCTGAAAAGTCCCCTGTAGGCTTATGTCCTAAGTGTTTGGCTCTGAGCTTATGGTATTATTTTGAAGGTTGTCCTGTCTTTACAATGTGGTGTGTAGCTAGCAGAGGTGGCTCACTGTGGGGTGTATCTTTGAAAGGATATACTCTTTTCTGGTTCTAGTCTGCACTCAGTCCATCCTGCCTGTGCCTCTTGTTGCAGAAATCTGTGCTTCTTCCCTGAACCACCAGCATTGTCATTGCCATGATGAGTCGAAACTTTTCTCAAATAGTAAATACAAACAGATCTTTTCCACCTTGAGTTAATATTTTCAGAAATTTTGGATATATTAGCACAAGAATTTCCACTTCTGAAGAAAGCCAAAATTTACTCAGTAGGATCCATTTCTTTCATTTATATTGCTTGAATTTCAAGTATAGAAGTAGATTTCCAGAAATCTGTAAGAAACCCAAAGAAATGATGTGATCCGTGCATGTCACCACTTTCCTATGGATGTTGAGGAAGCTCCTTGCTGTTTTTATTTTAAGTACCCAGTGAGCAAAATGTGAAGACTAATAAAGTCTGAAGGATTGCATTATAGCGCATTTGTTGAATTAATCTAAAAATAGATTACTATAATTCATCTATGATTATTTCAAACAGATATTCTAAATATAATATTGTTGGATAATGCATTATCTATTTTTTAATTTCATGCAATCTCTTTTTTTCATTTTTATTAGTATAAATTTAACCAGATTTCTTCATTTGGAATAGTCTTATCAAGACCAAGGTCATTTAACACATTTACCTATGAAACTTAGCTGGTTAAGATTTCATACAAAATTTGTCACATTCTGATATATATGAAATAGGAGATGAATTTAATAAGAATTGCTAAGGTATTTCTATAATTCATGGATGCACAATAGACTTTATTAAAAATGAATAAATAAGGATAGCCATTCCTTCAGGGTAATCTTATTTCTCTGCCACCCAAATTTATTTTGATAAATTTGATTTATTCTCATTTTTCTATGCATGAAATAAAACATGGCCCAAGGTGGTACACAAGAATTTGAAAAATCTCTTCAATATTTTATCCGTTCATTTTTTTCTTGCACTATTTATCTTCTTTGAAACTGTTAAACAAAATTACTAGAGGAATTCTGATTTCAGGCTCGTTAAAGTGATGCACAAAATAAAATAATTGGAAGGCAGTATATGGCTAAAAATAGTTGCCTCAAATGGATAAAATACAATTAATACTGACTTTATATTATTAGAACATGCTTAGCTTTCATTCTATCTATTTTGAATTAACTCTAAACTTATATGTCTTAAACATACACTGCTTCTTTACACTTTCATTTATTAGCATTATGCTCTTTATATCTGTATTTGGGATACAGATTTTATCCTTAGTATTTGTTTTGTTTTGTTTTCTATCACAGTCAGCATTTAGCAGAGGCATTTGAGATATTGAGGAAGACTCGAGTTGGGAAACAAGAGCTTATTGACCTGTGGATCTTCATTATTCGAGACCCATTCTATGAGAAGAATTAGGCCTTCAGATTTCTGATCCTGAAATCAGAACTATTTAAAAACAGAAGCTTTTATCCTGAACATGTCAGACAAAATTTTGGATCAAATATTCTTCCAAATTTCCTTTTTTCATATTTTAATATTTTTTCATTATTTAAGACAATTTTCAAATTCAAATATATTTTATGATATTATACCCTCATCCAAGTCCCTCCAGATCCTCTTCCACCTCCTACCTTCCAAACTTTAAATTCTTTCTCAAAAGAAATAGACAAAATACCCAATGAAACAACCCCCCCCAAACAAAGAAGACAAAATAAGAGTATATCCAAAAAAACAACCCAAAACAAAAATCCACCAAACTACAACCAAAGAAAAGCACACACACACACACACACACACACACACACACACACACACACACACAAATAAATAAATAAAAATAAAATAAACAAAACAATGCCCCATGGAATCATATGTTCGTCCATTACTGCTGAACATGAGACCTGTCCTAGTGTGGTGGATAAACCAAGTGTATTGGAGAAAATTGAGTTTTGCTTTCCTATCATGTATATGACTATCAGTTGTTTTAAGTTATTAATTTTTACCATAATAGCTGAGTTTTAATTAATTGATTAATTAACTTTAAAAATATAACAAAATAAAACATAATACGATAAATCAATAAAAAACATCACATTGAATTTAAGCAAGACAAATCATCAGAAGGGAAAGACTCAATGAGAAGGCACAAAAATCAGAAAACCACTCATTTTGTATACACAGAATTCTATAAAAACACTAAACTAGAAGCTATATATGCAGAGGATCTGGTACAGAACTATGCAGGCCTGGTGCCTTTTTTTTTTTCTTGGTAGGTTTTATTTGTAGACAAAATTCATGTAATACTAGTATGCTCTTGTGTCCCTGGTTTATATGACATGAGCACTAGCTAATGCCACTCTGAGAAAAGGTCTAGCAAGACAAGATAGAGCCCAGAAGATACTACCACAGGATGTTTATTCAAAACCTATTTCAACTGAGTTGTATGTAATGCAGTAAACAGAGTATGCATTGTTCTATTCTTCTCCTGATTATTATGTTTGTTTTTTTTTTTAACTTTGTATTTTTTTGTGTGTGTGAAGAGAACACAACTACTGAAGTACAATGATTCAGGACTGTACTAAGTAACAAGCAACCACAGTAAAGAAGCTGAGGATCTGGAAAGTTGTATAAACTCATTCAATCCATTATTCCTCAAATTAGCATACTGAAAAGTGATGGAAAAATTCCATCTATTCTCTGTGGAAATAAGAAGAAATATTTTGATGTATTGTGTACACTAAAATAAAAAATTAAAATTTTGAATAGATATTATTATTTAAAGAACCATACACCTTTCTTGTGGAAAAAACCTCATGTTTATATAACAGAGTATGCTGATAAAATATTTTATATTATTAATTTTATTAAATAATATATAAATAATGCATTTTAATTAAATGATACTGGACACACTGCATTTTGATATAAGTTAAATTTTTTGTAAATTTTCTCTACTTTCAAACTGTTCATGATTGAGAAATGCCTAATTTATATTAGTTAAAACCATTATCTACCAGTATAGGGTTTTCACTTACACCAAATTTCTAATTCTTTTTGAAGTATATAAGTCCTAAAACATTGGTCTTCAATATTTGTGTAAAAACATCATCCTTTAAAATTATAATTAAAAAATTCATATATGACTTTACTATATGTTAACTATATATTTAGTGATTATAAATCAAATAAAAAGCACATATCAGTAAAAACCTTCAGTGACTTCTTTATATTTTTGAACACTTCTATTTTGTATATAGTCAGTATTTTTAATTTTAGTTGACATTCAGGCTTTATAGAAAAATACAGGGGGAGCGAAGAGGGCTTATGGGACTTATGGGGAGTGGGGACCCAGAAAAGGGGAAATCATTTGAAATGTAAATAAAAATATATCAATAAAAAAAGAAAAATGAAAAAAAAATAAAAAAGAAAAAAAGAAAAATACAAGTGTATATGATACATTCCACTTACGCAGCAGTTTCTCAGAACTTCATGGCTCTGATATAATCATCAAGGTATTCAAGACTGACTTCAGGTTTGACTTCAGAATCATGATACTATTGCCATTGTACAAAAGTTTATATGCACACACACTCACACACACACACACACACATACACACATGAGTGTGCGCATGTGTATATATGTATGTATATGTATATATGTGTGTGTACATATATGTGCATGTACATTTGAGTGTGTGTGCATAAACTTTGTTAGTGTATATATGTATAGAAATATATAAATTTAGCACATAATAGCGAATTTTTAGTAACAATTTCCTTTTTTTTCCAGAACAAGGGGCAACTCCTCTGTTCTTCTTGTACCTCATTTGGTGGATTATGTTTTGGATATTCCAATTTTCTAGGCTAATATCCACTTATTGGTGAGTGCATACCATGATTGATCTTTTGAGACTGGGTTACCTCACTTAGTATAATGTTCTCAGGCTCCATCCATTTGTCTAATAATTTCATGAATACATTGTTTCTAATGGCTGAATAGTACTCCATTGTGTATATATATACCACATTTTTTGCATCCATTCTTCCATTGAGGGATACCTGGATTCTTTCTAGCTTCTGGCTATTATAAATTTTTTATTTTATTATTATAAATAGGGCTGCTATGAACATAGTGGAGCATGTATCCTTATTACATGCTGGGGAAAGTTCTGGGTATATGCCCAGGAGAGGTATAGCAGGATCCTCTGGAAGTGATGTGGCCAGTTTTCTGAGGAACTGCCAGACTGATTTCCAGAGTGGTTGTACCAACTTGCAACCCCACCAGCAGTGGAGGAGTGTTCCTCTTTCTCCACTTCCTCGCCAACACCTGCTGTCTCCTGAGTTTTTAATCTTAGCCATTCTGACTGATGTAAAGTGAAATCTCAGGGTTATTTTGATTTGCATTTCCCTAAAGACTAATGAAGTTGAGCATTTTTTAAGATGCTTCTCAGCCATCTGAAGTTCTTTGGGTGAAAATTCTTTGTTTAGCTCTGTACCCCATTTTTTTAATAGGGTTATTTGGCTTTCTGGGGCCTAACTTCTTGAGCTCTTTGTATATATTGGATATTAGTCCTCTCTATCTGATGTAGGGTTGGTGAAGATCTTAGACAACATAAGGATGTCAAAGGGATACAAATTGTAAATGGAGAAGTCAAACTATCACTATTTGCAGATGATATGATAGTCTACCTAAGTGACCCAAAAAACTCCACTAGAGAACTCCTACAGCTGATAAACAACTTCAGCAAAGTGGCATGTTATAAAATCAACTCAAGCAAATCAGTAGCCTTCCTATACTCAAAGGATAAGCAGGCTGAGAAAAAAGTTAAGGAAATAACACCCTTCACAATAGCCACAAACACTATAAAGTACCTTGGTGTGAGTCTGACCAAACAAGTGAAAGATCTGTATGACAAGAACTTCAAGTCTCTGAAGAAGGAAATGGGAGAAGACCTCAGAAAATGGAAAAATCTCCCATGCTCATGGATTGGCAGGATTAATATAGTTAACACGGCCATTTTGCCAAAAGCAATATACAGATTCAACACAATCCCCATCAAAATCCCAACTCAGTTCTTCATAGAGTTAGAAAGAGCAATTCTCAAATTCATCTGGAATAACATAAAACCCAGGATAGCAAAAACTATTCTCAACAACAAAAGAAATTCTGGGGGAATCAGTATCCCTGACCTCAAGCAATACTACAGAACAATAGTGTTAAAAACTGCATGGTATTGGTACAGTGACAAGCAGGTGGATCAATGGAATAGGATTGAAGATCCAGAAATGAACCCACACACCTACAGCCACTTGATCCTCGACAAAGGAGCTGAAAACATCCAGTGGGGAAAAGATAGCCTTTTCAACAAATGGTGCTGGTTCAATTGGAGGTCAACATGCAGAAGAATGCGAATTGATCCATCCTTGTCTCCTTGTACTAAGCTCAAATCCAAATGGATCAAGGACCTACACATAAAGCCTGGTACTCTGAAGCTAATAGAAAAGAAACTGTGGAAGACCCTTGAGGACATCAGTACAGGGGGAAAGTTCCTGAACAGAACACCAATAGCGTATGCTCTAAGATCAAGAACAGACAAATGGGACCTCATAAAATTACAAAGTTTCTATAAGGCAAAGAACAATCTATTTTCTTATTTAATTTTCATGCACTCTGAACCTGTGGGAAAATGTTTAATGGTGATTACCATGAATGGCACTTGTTCTGCCAACTAAAATAAAAGTGGTATACTGTGAAGATCAGATAGTTATATCTGTGCACTCAACTATGAAGATGAAAAAGTGCCTCAGTTAGCTTTGTTTGTTGACATATAAGACATATTAATGATAGAAAGTTCTTGCAGTTTATAAAAAATCTAGTTAATATTTAATTAATATATAATGCATGATTAACAAAATTATAAATAAATCATTCCCCCATTTGTCCAATTCAACTTTGAGATTGTGAATGTTTGATTTCTTTGCGTTGTGATGGTACCATCTTTAAATGTAGGAATTTGTTATGGAAATAATACTTAAATAGAAGACTTAAAACAAATGTTAAATTTAGAAGTTACATTATACTTCAGGGAACCTGAAAACTAGGATTATTAGTGTTAGAAGCTTATTCATTTACAGACAACTACTTTGCTTTGCTCTGTATATAATATAACTCTCCAAAAAGGGAATTTAATTTCATGATATAATTGAGAAAAACATGTCAAATAGCATGATTAAAGCATTCTGAGTACATTCCTTACATAAATTGATTCATATTTGCATGGGTCTTGTCTGTAGCAGGCATAGTCATACATATTGCAACTATAATTTTGTGTTCTAGAAACTGCATCATTAGATAATTTTATCATTTTGCAGAAATAAAACAAATCCAACTTCAATAACTTATTGCTTATATGGGATCTGAGATGCCCTAGACTACTTACAAGTGTGAACATGCTGCTCTACCAAATTAAAATACTAATGCGGTCATAGGGAAGCTGTACTAAACCAGAGATTAGATGTGAAAGATGGTGAAAGGGTCTGTTTCAATTACCATGACGAGTGCTCTCTTCTCCAGGTTTCTAAGTGGCATGAAAATGTGAAGGCTGTGTGAAATGCTATGCTTTACTGTTCATTTATAAATACTTTATACTTATGCTATTTACAGTGTTTTACTCAATGCTATATTAGCCATAGTTTATGCTATCATACTTAATAAATTTTAAATTTTCCAAAACTCACTGTAATGCCGTTTAGCTTGAATACAAGTATAGAGCATGTTATACCAAAGGCTTTTTATTGCATTGCATTTCTTATTTAATAATGTTTTTATTTTATATTTACATTTTAAATGTTTGGATAAAATTAAGAAACAAATGCCCACTATCTTATTTTTGCAATAGCAGTCTTCATAGCTTGGATGTTGTTTACTGGAATGTCTTAGAGGCAATGATGGGCAGTGAGGCTTTCATGTTGAATTCTTCCTGAGGAAGCTATCTTAGGAAATTCCTAAAATGTGAATATCTTCATAGATATGACAATGGAGAGTGGTCAGTTTGTTTCTCTTTAAATTAGTGTTATACATTTGCTTGTGGGAAAACACTGCTATAGCACATTCTTCTTGATTAGTGAAGAACTTTCCTTCTTAGAGCTCATGATTTCACATATTTAAACAAGTTTGGATGGGTCTGAAAAAGATTTTCACTAGGCGGTTCATCATAAATTCTCTAGGGAGGCTTTTCATATATTGTAGTTCTATTTTATTTTGCCTTTTCATCACCGTTCTCCCCTGTTTAGCTTAAATAATCCCCCATTAGTCAGTTCCTGAGATACCAATTCTAGAAGTGTCCTGACTACACATTGGCCACCTTCACCAAAGCAACGTTGAATTTTTCAAACTTTCTATTCCTGACACATCCTTTAGTTTGAAACGTTTTGTTCAGACAAGACATTTACTTAATTCCTGAGGACATTATTCTAAACCTTAGCAATGTATTTGATGCAGTCATAAATAGAATCTTTCCAGGGATTTTTGATTCTTACACCTCATTTCATTCTAACATCCTGAGCAATAGATTTTTGGTTTAATTGTTGCTGTTTATTCTTTTGTTTTTTCAGGTATAATATCTTAAACTTTTCTATAATTCTGAATCATTGATTAGCTAAAATACATCAGGTTTGGAGGGGAAAAGACTTTGCTTTGGTATTGGGGTGATGATCATGAATAAAAAATTGATGCACATGATAATTCACATTATCAATTATTCATAATTTGCCAAAAAAAGGGTTATATTTTTTAAGATGCTTTTCAGCCTTCCGAAGTTCTTCAGGTGAAAATTCTTTATTTAGCTCTATACCCCATTTTTAATAGGGTTATTTGGTTTTCTGGGGTCTAACTTCTTGAGATCTTTGTATATATTGGATATTAGCCTTCTGTCAGATGTAGAGTTGGTGAAGATCTTTTCCCAATTTGTTGGTTGCCAATTTGTCCTTTTGATGGTGTCCTTTGCCTTACAGAAACTTTGTAATTTTATGTGGTCCCATTTGTCAATTCTTGATTTTAGAGCATAAGCTATTGGTGTTCTGTTTAGGAAATTTTCCCATGTACCAATGTCTTCAGGGTCTTCCCCAGTTTCTTTTCTATTAGTTTCAGTGTGTCTGGCTTTAAGTAGAGGTCCTTGATCCACTTGGAGTGAAGTTTAGTACATGGAGATAAGAATGGATCAATTCACATTCTTCTGCATGCTGACCTCCAATTGATCCAGTACCATTTGTTGAAAAGGCTATCTTTTTTCCACTGGATGTTTTGGCTCCTTTGTAGAAGATCAAGTGACCATAGGTGTGTGGATTCATTTCTGGATCTTCAATTCTATTCCATTGGTCCACTTGTCTGTCACTGTGCCAATACCATGCACTTTTTAACACTGTTGCTCTGTAATATTGCTTAAGGTCCAGGATACTGATTCCTCCAGAATTTCTTTTGCTGTTGAGAATAGTTTTAGTTATCCTGTTTTTTTTTTATTCCAGAGGAATTAGTCATTAGGGAAATGAAAATCAAAACAACCCTGAGATTTCATGTCGCACCAGTCAGAATGGCTAAGATTAAAAACTCAGGAGAGAGCACATGTTAGTGAGGGTGTGGAGAAAGTGGAACACTCCTCCACTGCTGGTGGGGTTGCAAATTGGAACAACCACTCTGGAAATCAGTTTGGTGGTTCCTCAGAAAACTGGGCATGACACTTCAGGAGGACCCTGCTATACCTCTCCTGGGCATATACCCAGAGGATTCCCCAGCATGTAATATGGATACATGCTCCACTATGTTCATAGCAACCCTATTTATAATATCCAGAAGCTGGAAACAACCCAAATTTCCCTCAGTGGAGGAATGGATAGAAAAAAATGTGGTATATATATACACAATGGAGTACTATTCAGCCATTAGAAACAATGAATTCATGAAACTCTTAGACAAATGGATGGAGCTGGAGAACATCATACTAAGAGAGGTAATCCATTCTCAAAAGATCAATCATGGTATGCACTCACTGATGAGTGGATATTAGTCTAGAAACTTGGAACACCCAAGACATAATCCACACATCAAATGATGTCCAAGAAGAAGAGAGGATGGCCCCTGGTCTAGAAAGGCTCAGTGCAGCAGTATAGGGCAATACCAGAACAGAGAAGTGGGAAGGGGTGGTTGGGGGAACAGGGGGAGGAAAGAGAGCTTATGGGACTTTCAGGGAGTGGGGAGCCAGGAAAGGGGAAATCATTTGAAATGTAAATAAAAAATATATTGAATAAAAAAAAGAGTTATATTATCTTCCTCACTGTATTTCTCCACTTCACTAACACAGAAATTTAAGTGGGCATCATATAAGTAGTTCTGAGTCACCTTGACTATTGGCACTTTGACTCTTATAAAATGTGGGTAATTTGTGATCAAATGGCCTAGGGTTTTCATATAGCTCTCTGTGACATATACCAAAGTTACATTTTGTAGTTTCCAACTATCCCCACTAATAAACATTTAATCTGCTCTTAAAATCATGAGATTGAACTGGCTTCTTATCTAGAGAAGAAAAGTCAAGTGTTCATTAATAGTTTAGTATATATTTTCTGAAGGTAACATGATTGAAGCATTCTTTTAAAAAATAATTACACTCCAGTTATCTTACCTATACTTCTATAGTTTTGACTACCTTCATATAAGCACCCAAATACTGTAATCCACATATTATATGATTAACAGACTATAAATAGTGGTATATGATCCTTATCAGCCATTATAAATTGAACACTTTATTACTTTCTGAATTATTGTATACAGATAATACAAAATAATCCCATAGCCAATCAGGATTTTTCTGCATGTGTACTATATGAATATATTTATGTATATATTAGTGTGGGCTACATGTGCATGATAGTGCATATGTATATGCAAGTATATATGCACGTCAGAGGCACCCTCCCTGACCATGTCCCACATTACACATTGAGGCATGGCCTTCCATTTGGCACCAAAGTTCAGCATTTTTATCAGTTTGCCTTGGGAAACCAATGTTTTTCTAGCCTGAGTACTGAGATTAAGGGTGGACAGGCACATCTGTTCAGAATTTACATGTCTAAACTTGGGAAAGCAGTCTACACACTGAAACATCTTCCCAAACCTTACTCCATATTTTATTCATTTATCAATAATCATGATGAAATGAAAGTTAATTTTTATACATTTTCTTAGTATTCTGAATGAATAAAATATTTCTTGTTGATAGCTAAATAATAGATCTGATTCTAACCATCCTCTCCCACTGTAATTTGAAACATGGCTTCACTGCAAAGACTTTTACTGCAGTTTTCTTTAGAGATAGTAAACAAAATAGTTTTACTGTATTAGAAACGTAGTATAACTTAATTGTATATTTATATGTGAACTATTATGTAAGATGAATGCATTTTAAGGAGATTGATAAATGCAATTGAGTGCATTTTATACAATGATTTGACATTGCCAAATTAGTTTCAGAAATGTAATAATTGCTCTTATATGTTTATTTCTATAAGAGTTTAGCAAGAAAACTATAGTAGTGTAACCATGAATAGATTAGTAACTTAAGAAACAATTAAGGTAAGACATTTGAAACAGAAAAATCTAAGCCCTATTGAATGAAAGGTTTCATATTATAAATATATTTGTTAATTTCATTTAACTATATATTAATTTTCAATTTTTTGATATTTTTATTTACATTTCAAAAGTTATCCCCTTTGCAGGTTCCCCCAACAAAAGCCCCTATCCATGCACCCTCCCCCTGATTCTATGAGGGTGTTCCCCCTCCTACCCACTACCATCTCCCTGCCCTTGCATTCCCCTACACTGGGGTATTGAGCCTCCTATGGGGTTGCAAACCCTTCAGTTCTTTCCTGACTCCTCCATTGTGGACCCTGTGCTCAGTACAATTGTTTTAACAAAATATTTTTTGCCTGATACTTAGAATTTTAATCTATCTCTTCTTTGTTGGGTATTTCAGCTAAAGTACTCCTTTTTGGGTCCTAGGAACCTCTTGGGTCCCTGGCATTTGGGACTTTCTAGTGGCTACCCCCAGTTCTGCCTCCCCCACTGGTACACATCTACTTTCAAATTCCTGACACTCTTTACTCCCCCATTTCCTACCATATCTGAACTGGCTTCTGTAGAGATCATATCCAGTGGATAGGCACAGACCCCAGTTGAGGAATGGGGCCACTCACTCACCTCAAAAATATTAATCCAGATTCCTCCTGTCAAAAGGAAATGCAGGGACAAAGAGTGGAGCAGAAACTGAAGGAAAGGCCATCCAGAGATTGCTTTACCAAGGGATCCATCTCATCTGCTGACACCAAGCCCAGACACTATTGCTGATGCCAAGAAGTGCTTACTGACCGGAGTCAAGTATAACTGTCTCCTGAGGGGCTCTGCCAGAACAGGGCCCATACAGATGTGAATATATACAGCCAGACATTGGACTAAATATGGGGTCCTCCAGTGGAAGAATTAGGGCAAGGATCATAGGAGCTGAAGGGGTTTCAATGTCATAGGAAGAACAACAGCATAGGATCAGCAACCAGATGCTCCAAACCTCCCAGGGACCAAACCACAAGCCAAAGAGCACACAGGGGGTACCCATGGCTCCAGTTGGATATGTAGCAGAGGATGGCCTTATCTGGCACCACTAGGAAAGGAGCCCCTTGGTCCTGTGGAGGCTCAATGAACCAGGATAGGAAAACTCTAGGCCCCTGAAGCAGGAGTGGGTAGGCAGATGGGGGAAAACTCTCATAAAGGCAGGGAGAGGAAGGAGGGGTTAAGGGGTTTGTAGAGAGGTAATTTGTTAAAGTGGATAGCATTTGAAATGCAAGTAAACAAAATAATCAATATAAAAAGATTTTAATCTAGATAAATTCTTCACAAACAAGTGCACTGATACAGACTTTTAAAAATATTGCTGCAATAAATAAAATGGAATCACTATCATTTTCTTTTTTTTAAATTTTTTTATTTATATTCAATATTCTTGGTTTACATTTTAAAAGCCTTCCCCTTTCTCAGTCCCCCCACCCCCATATGTTCCATAAGTCCTCTTCTCTCCATCCATTCTCCTGTCTTTCCCCCTCCCTATTCTCTGTCCTGGTACTCCGCTACAATGCTGGATCAAGCTTTTCCAGGATTAGGGCCCTCTTCTTCTTTCTTCATGGGAATCATTTAATATGCTAATTGTATCTTCAGTATTCAGTGCTTCAGGGCTAATTAATATCAACTTATCAATGATTGCATTCCATGTGTATTCTTTTTTTTTTTGTATTTCCATTTCTTTTTTTTTATTCGATATAATTTATTTACATTTCAAATGATTTCCCCTTTTCTAGCCCCCCCCACTCCCCGAAAGTCCCGTAAGCCCCCTTCTCTTCCCCTGTCCTCCCTCCCACCCCTTCCAAGTTCCCCGTTCTGGTTTTGCCAAATACGGTTTCACTGAGTCTTTCCAGAACCAGGGACCACTCCTGCTTTCTTCTTGTATCTCATTTGATGTGTGGATTATGTTTTGGGTATTCCAGTTTTCTAGGTTAATAACCACTTATTAGTGAGTGCATACCATGATTCACCTTTTGAGTCTGGGTTACCTCACTTAGTATGATATTCTCTAGCTCCATCCATTTGCCTAAGAATTTCATGAATTCATTGTTTCTAATGGCTGAATAGTACTCCATTGTGTAGATATACCACATTTTTTGTATCCACTCTTCTGTTGAGGGATACCTGGGTTCTTTCCAGCATCTGGCAATTATAAATAGGGCTGCTATGAACATAGTAGAGCATGTATCCTTATTACATGGTGGGGAATCCTCTGGGTATATGCCCAGGAGTGGTATAGCAGGATCTTCTGGAAGTGAGGTGCCCAGTTTTCGGAGGAACCGCCAGACTGCTTTCCAGAGTGGTTGTAACAATTTGCAACCCCACCAGCAGTGGAGGAGTGTTCCTCTTTCTCACACCCTCTCCAACACCTGCTGTCTCCTGAATTTTTAATCTTAGCCATTCTGACTGGTGTAAGATGAAATCTTAGGGTTGTTTTGATTTGCATTTCCCTAATGACTAATGAAGTTGAGCATTTTTTAAGATGCTTCTCCGCCATCCGAAGTTCTTCAGGTGAGAATTCTTTGTTTAACTCTGTACCCCATTTTTAATAGGGTTGTTCGGTTTTCTGGAGTCTAACTTCTTGAGTTCTTTATATATATTGGATATTAGCCCTCTATCTGATGTAGGATTGGTGAAGATCTTTTCCCAATTTGTTGGTTGCCGATCTGTCCTCTTGATGGTGTCCTTTGCCTTACAGAAACTCTGTAACCTTATGAGGTCCCATTTGTCAATTCTTGCTCTTAGAGCATACGCTATTGGTGTTCTGTTCAGAAACTTTCTCCCTGTACCGAAGTCCTCAAGGGTCTTCCCCAGTTTCTTTTCTATTAGCTTCAGAGTGTCTGGCTTTATGGGGAGGTCCTTGATCCATTTGGATTTGAGCTTAGTACAAGGAGACAAGGATGGATCAATTCGCATTCTTCTGCATGCTGACCTCCAGTTGAACCAGCACCATTTGTTGAAAAGGCTATCTTTTTTCCATTGGATGTTTTCAGCCTCTTTGTCGAGGATCAAGTGGCCATAGGTGTGTGGGTTCATTTCTGGATCTTCAATCCTGTTCCATTGATCCTCCTGCCTGTCACTGTACCAATACCATGCAGTTTTTAACACTATTGCTCTGTAGTATTGCTTGAGGTCAGGGATACTGATTCCCCCAGATTTTCTTTTGTTGCTGAGAATAGTTTTAGCTATCCTGGGTTTTTTGTTGTTCCAGATGAATTTGATAATTGCTCTTTCTAACTCTGTGAAGTATTGAGTTGGGATTTTGATGGGTATTGCATTGAATCTGTATAGTGCTTTAGGCAAAATGGCCATTTTAACTATATTGATTCTACCGATCCATGAGCATGGGAAGTTTTCCCATTTTTTGAGGTCTTCTTCCATTTCCTTCTTCAGAGTCTTGAAGTTCTTGTCATACAGATCTTTCGCATGTTTGGTAAGAGTCACCCCAAGATACTTTATACTGTTTGTGGCTATTGTGAAGGGGGTCATTTCCCTAATTTCTTTCTCAGCCTGCTTATCCTTTGAGTATAGGAAGGCCACTGATTTGCTTGAGTTGATTTTGTAACCTGCCACTTTGCTGAAGTTGTTTATCAGCTGTAGGAGCTCTCTAGTGGAGTTCTTTGGGTCACTTAGGTAGACGATCATGTCGTCTGCAAATAATGATAGTTTGACTTCCTCCTTTCCCATTTGTATCCCTTTGACCTCCTTATGTTGTCGAATTGCCCGAGCTAGTACCTCAAGTACAATATTGAAAAGATAAGGAGAAAGGGGGCAGCCTTGTCTGGTCCCTGATTTCAGTGGGATTGCTTCAAGTTTCTCTCCCTTTAGTTTGATGCTGGCTACCGGTTTGCTGTATATTGCTTTTACTATGTTTAGGTATGGGCCTTGAATTCCTGTTCTCTCCAAGACTTTAAGCATGAAAGGATGCTGAATTTTGTCAAATGCTTTTTCAGCATCCAATGAAATGACCATGTGGTTTTGTTCTTTGAGTTTGTTTATGTAGTGGATTGTATTGATGGATTTCCGTATATTGAACCAACCCTGCATTCCCGGGATAAAGCCTACTTGATCATGGTGGATGATCGTTTTGATGTGTTCTTGGATTCGGTTGGCAAGAATTTTATTGAGTATTTTTGCATCGATGTTCATAAGGGAAATTGGTCTGAAGTTCTCTTTCTTTGTTGGATCTTTGTGTGGCTTTGGTATCAGCGTAATTGTGGCTTCGTAGAAGGAATTGGGTAGTGTTCCTTCTGTTTCTATTTTGTGGAATAGTTTGAAGAGTATTGGTGTTAACTCTTCTTTGTAGGTCTGGTAGAATTCTGCACTGAAACCATCTGGTCCTGTGCTTTTTTTGGTTGGAAGACTTTCTATGACTCCTTCTATTTCTTTAGGCTTTATGGGACTGTTCAGATGGTCTAGTTCGTCCTGATTTAATTTTGGTATTTGGTATCTGTCAAGGAAATTGTCCATTTCCTCCAGATTCTCCAGTTGTGTTGAGTACAGGCTCTTGTAGTAGGATCTGATTATTTTTTGGATTTCCTCAGTTTCCGTTGTTATGTCTCCCTTTTCATTTCTAAGTTTGTTAATTTGGATAATTTCTCTGTGCCCTTTGGTCAGTCTGGCTAAGGGTTTATCTATCTTGTTGATTTTCTCAAAGAACCAGCTCCTGGTTTTGTTGATTTTTTGTATGGTTCTCTTTGTTTCTACTTGATTGATTTCGGCCCTGAGTTTGATGATTTCCTGCCTTCTACTCCTCCTGGGTGAAATAGCTTCTTTTTGTTCTAGGGCTTTCAGGTGTGTCATTAAGTTGGTAATGTATGCTCTCTCCATTTTCTTTTTGGAGGCACTCAGGGCTATGAGTTTTCCTCTTAGCACTGCTTTCATTGTGTCCCATAGATTTGGGTATGTTGTGTTTTCATTTTCATTGTGTTCTAAAAAGTCTTTAATTTCTTTCTTTATTTCTTCCTTGACCAAGGTGTCATTGAGTAGAGTATTGTTCAATTTCCACGTGTATGTGGGTTTTCTGTTGTTTCTGTTGCTATTGAAGACCACTTTTATTCCATAGTGATCAGATAGGAGGCATGGGATTAGTTCTATCTTCTTATATTTGTTGAGGTCTGTCTTGTGACCAATTATATGGTCGATTTTGGAGAAGGTACCATGAGGTGCTGAAAAAAAGGTATATTCTTTTGTTTTAGGATAGAATGTTCTATATATATCAGTTAAATCTAATTGGTCCAAAGCTTCAATTAGTTTCATTGTGTCCTTGTTTAGTTTCTGTTTTCCTGATCGGTCCATTGAGGAAAGTGGAGTGTTGAAGTCACCCACAATTATTGTGTTAGGTGCAATGTGTGCTTTGAGTTTTAATAAAGTTTCTTTTATGAAAGAGGGTGCCCTTGCATTTGGGGCATAGATGTTCAGGATTGAGAGTTCTTCTTGTTGTATTTTTCCTTTGACCAGCAAGAAGTGTCCCTCAGAGTCTCTTTTGATGACTTTGGGTTGAAAGTCAATTTTATCTGATATTAAAATGGCTACTCCAGCTTGTTTCCTGAGACCATTTGCTTGTAAAATTGTCTTCCAGCCTTTTACTCTAAGGTAGTGTTTGTCTTTGACCCTGAGGTGTGTTTCCTGTAAGCAGCAAAATGTAGGGTCCTGTTTACGTATCCAGTCAGTTAGTCTGTGTCTTTTTATTGGGGCATTGAGTCCATTGATGTTAAGAGATATTAAGGAATAGTGATTGTTACTTCCTATCATTTTTGACGTTATTTTTTAAATTTGATTGCTTAACTTCTTTTGGGTTTGATGAAAGGTTACTATCTTGCTTTTTTCAGGGTGAAGTTTCCCTCCTTGTATTGGTGTTGTCCTCCTATTATCCTTTTTAGGGCTGGGTTTGTGGATAGATATTGGGTGAACTTGGTTTTGTCGTGAAATATCTTAGTTTCTCCATCTATGGTGATTGAGAGTTCTGCTGGATATAGTAGTTTTGGTTGGCATTTGTGTTCTCTTAGAGTCTGCATGAGATCTGCCCAGGACCTTCTAGCCTTCATAGTCTCAGGTGAAAAGTCTGCTGTGATTCTGATAGGTCTTCCTTTATATGTTACTTGGCCTTTTTCTCTTACTGCCTTTAATATTCTTTCTTTGTTTAGAACATTTGGTGTTTTGATTATTATGTGACGGGAAGTATTTCTGTTCTGGTCCAGTCTGTTTGGAGTTCTGTAGGCTTCTTGTATATTCATGGGCATCTCTCTCTTTAGGTTAGGGAAGTTTTCTTCCATAATTTTATTGAAGATATTTGCTGGCCCTTTAAGTTGTAAATCTTCACTCTCATCTATGCCTATAATCCTTAGGTTTGGTCTTCTCATTGTGTCCTGGATTTCCTGGATATTTTGGGTTACAAGCTTTTTGCATTTTGCATTTTCTTTAACTGTTGAGTCCATGGTTTCTATGGAATCTTCAGCATCTGAGATTCTTTCTTCTATTTCTTGTATTCTGTTGTTGATATTTGCATCTCTGTCCCCTGATTTCTTCCCAAGGCTTTCTATCTCCAAAGTTGTCTCCTTTTGAGTTTTCTTAGTTGTTTCTACTTCTGTTTTTAGATCCTGGATGGTTTTGCTTAGCTCCTTCACTAGCTTGTTTGTGCTTTCCTGTAATTCTTTAAGAGATTTTTGTGTTTTTTCTTTCATGACCTCAGCCTGTTGACCAAAGTTCTCCTGTATTTCTTTAAGAGATTTTTGTGTTTCGTCTTTCATGACCTCAGCCTGTTGACCAAAGTTCTCCTGTATTTCTTTAAGTGTTTTTTGCATTTCCTCCTTGTTGGCTTTTGTATTCTCCTGGATTTCTTTCAATGATTTTTGTGTTTCCCTTGCAAGGGCTTCTAACTTTTGATCCATTTTCTCCTGAATGTCCTTCATGTGTTCCTGTACCAGCATCATGACCAGTGATTTTAAATCCAAATCTTGTTTTACTGGTGTGATGGGGTATCCAGGACTTGCTGGTAGAGGAGAATTTGGTTCAGATGTTGCCATATTGCCTTGATTTCTGTTAGTGATGTTCCTGCGTTTGCCTTTTGCCATCTAGCTCTCACTGGTGTTACTTGGTCTTGTCAGTGCTGGACTCACCAGTGCAAGCTGCCCCTTCCCCGTTGGCCTCTGGTGCACAGCTTACACTCTGCACTGTCTGTAGACAGGGTGCTGTTGTCCAGGCTGTTCAGATCCCGAAGCAGGCACCTGAAGGCTCCCGCTGGGGCCCGCAGGATTTATTGGAGCACACCGACTTCTCCCAGCTGGCCGCCCGGAAGCCCCCACTAGCCTCTTGAGGGACCTGGAGATGTGGCGGCCACCCAGGCTGATCTGAAGCGGAGAGAGTTGAGCTGGGGGCTTCTGCCTGAGGCCTTGCCCCAGATTGTGTCTGTGGACCAGGTGGAACCCGTGTGCACCCCCAGGGAGCTCCGAAGGTGAATGTTGCTGTGACCTCCCCTGTGCTCCGCTCACTCCGCTGGGCAGCCGATTTCCCCAACCGGGCTGGCGCACACTAGGTTAGCCTTGTCGCCCGGGCCCTGAGTCCAGGCAAACGCCTGGGAGGCCAAGGTCCAAGCAAAGTTCCCCTAGGGCTATGACTGTTATTTGGGTCCGCCAGGTGACCCGGATGGCGGGCGTGCGTGTCCGCGCTCCCCGAAAGCACCGGGAGAGTCTGTTGTGCTAATAACCTCCTGGGTGGGTTGACACACAGATGGCCCACCAAGCCGCCCAGTTCTTGGGGTCAGTCCTGTGCCTTTTGGGGCCTAGACCCCCGTTTTGTTAGCCTCAGGCTATGCTTGTTAGCAGTCTCTGCCCTCCCGAGCACTCTGGCTCCTGTAGGCAAAATGGCGGCGCGTGCGCCGGCCGGGGCAAAAAAAAAAAAACTCCTGGCTGGGTTGGCGCCCCGATGGCCACTCGAACAGCCCAGGGCCTGAGTGCAGGCCAACGCCCGTCTGGCTCAGACCCCTGCGGTGTTGGGCCTAGGATTATGTTTGTGTACCTCAGTCTGACCGATCTCTGGAGCCTGGGATCAAGATGGAGGTGAGTCTCTCCTGACTGGCGGGAAGCCGAGTTCTGAAGTGGCTTCCGTGCAGCGAAAGGCTCCGCAGAACCGCAGTTGCTTGCTGCCCGGCTGGTCAGCGAAGGTCAGTGGTCGTGGGCGCAGGGCCTAACTGGACCCTGTGTCGCCTTGGTTCCACCGCTGATGGCCCTTCAGCTGGAGCAGCCACTGCTACCGCCGCCGCCGCCGCCGCCGCCGCCGCCTATGGCCCCATGTGTATTCTTTTGTGATTGCATTACCTCGCTTAGGATGATATTTTCCAGTTCTATCCATTTGCATAAAAAATTCATGAATTCATTTTTTCTAACGGCGGAATAGTACTCCATTGTGTGTATATACCACATTTTCTGTATCCATTCCTCCACTGAGGAATATATGGGTTCTTTCCACCTTCTGGCTATTATAAATAAGGCTGCTAAGAACATAGTGGAGCATGTGTCCTTATTGCATGCTGGGGAATCCTCTGGGTATATGCCCAGGAGAGGTATAGCAGGGTCCTCCGGAAGGGTCATGACCAGTTTTCTTAGGAAACGCCAGACTGATTTCCAGAGTGGTTGTACCATCTTACAATCCCACCAGCAGTGAAGGAGTGTTCCTCTTTCTCCACATCCTCACCAACATCTGCTGTCTCCTGAGTTTTTAACCTTAGCCATTCTGACTGGTGTGAGGTGAAATCTCAGGGTTGTTTTGATCTGCATTTCCCTAATGGCTAATGATGTTGAGCATTTCTTAAGGTGCTTCTCAGCCATCCGAATTTCTTTAGGTGAAAATTCTTTGTTTAGGTCTGTACCCCATTTTTAATAGGGTTATTTGGTACCCTGGGGTCTAACTTCTTGAGTTCTTTGTATATATTGGATATTAGCCCTCTATCAGATGTAGGGTTGGTGAAGATCTTTTCACAATTTATTAGTTGCCATTTTGTCCTTTTGACAGTGTCCTTTGCCTTACAGAAACTTTGTAATTTTATGAGGTCCCATTTGCCAATTCTTGATCTTAGAGCATAAGCTATAGGTGTTCTGTTCAGGAACTTTTCCCCTGTGACTATACCCTCAAGGGTTTTCCCCAGTTTCTTTTCTATTAGTTTTGGTGTGTCTGGTTTTATGTGGAGGTCCTTGATGCACTTGGAGGTGAGCTTAGTACAAGGAGATAAGAATGGATTAATTCACATTCTCCTGCATGCTGACCTCCAGTTGAACCAGCACCATTTGTTGAAAAGGCTATCTTTTTTCCACTGGAAGTTTTCAGCTCCTTTGTCTAATATCAAGTGAGCATAGGTATGTGGATTCATTTCTGGGTCTTCAATTCTAATCCATTGGTCCACTTGCCTGTCCCTGTGCCAATACCATGCAGTTTTTAACACTATTGCTCTGTAGTATTGCTTCAGGTCTGGGATACTAACACCCACAGAAGTTCTTTTATTGTTGAGAATAGTTTTAGCTATTCTGGGTTTTTTGTTATTCCAGATAAATTTGAGAATTGCTTTTTCCAACTCTGTGAAGAACTGAGTTGGGATTTTGATGGGGATTGCATTGAATCTATATATTGCTTTTGGCAAGATGACCATTTTAACTATATTAATCCTGCCAATCCACGAGCATGGCAGATTTTTCCATTTTCTGAGGTCTTCTTCGATTTCCTTCTTCAGAGACCTGAAGTTCTTGTTGTAAAGATCTTTCACTTGTTTGGTTAGAGTCACACCAAGATACTTTAGATTGTTTGTGGCTATTGTGAAGGGTGTCATTTCCTTAACTTCTTTCTCAGCCTCCTTATCCTTTGAGTATAGGAAGGCAACTGATTTGCTTGAGTTGATTTTATAACCAGCCACTTTACTGAAGTTGTTTATCATCTGTAGGAGTTCTCTAGTAGAGGGCTTTTTTTGTAATTTTTTGAATATTTTATTATTTTTCTTATTTTAACTTCTATTTTATTATTTTTATTTATTTATTTTTTATTGATATATTTTTATTTACATTTCAAATGATTTCCCCTTTTCTGGGTCCGCAAGTCCCATAAGCCCTCTTCCCTCCCCCTGTTCCTCCATCTACCCCTTCCCACTTCCCTGTTCTGGAATTCCCCTATACTCTTGCACTGAGTCTTTCTAGTAGAGTTTCTAGGGTCACTTAAGTATATTATCATGTCATCTGAAAATAGTGATAATTTTACTTCTTCCTTTCCAATTTGTATACTTTTGACATCCTTATGTTGTCTAAATGCTCTAGCTAGGACTTCAAATACTATATTGAAAAGATATGGAGAGGGCAGCCTTGTCTAGACCCTGATTTTAGTGGGATTGCTTCAAGTTTCTCTCCATTTAGTTTGATGTTGGCTACTGGTTTGCTGTATATTGCCTTAACAATGTTTAGGTATGGGCCTTGAATTCCTGTTCTTTCCAAGACTTTTAGCATGAAAGGATGCTGAATTTGGTCAAATGCATTTTCAGCATCTAATGAAATGATCATATGTTTTTTTTTCTTTGAGTTTATTTATGTAGTGGATTGCATTGATGGATTTCTGTATATTGGACCATCACTGCATCCCTGGAACGAAGCCCGCTTGATCCTGGTGGAAGATCGTTTTGATGTGTTGTTGGATTTTGTTGGCAAGAATTTTATTGAGTATTTTTGCATCGATATTCATAAGGGAAATTGGCCTGAAGTTCTCTTTCTTTGTTGGATATTTGTGTGATTTTGGTGTCAGTGTAACTGTGGCTTCATAGAATGAGTTGGGTAGTGTTCCTTCTGTTTCTATTTTGTGGAACAGTTTGAAGATTATTGGTGTTAGGTCTTCTTTGAAGGTCTGATAGAATTCTGCACTGAAGCCATCTGGTCCCGTGCTTCTTTTGGTTGGGGGACTTTCTATGACCCCTTTTAGTTCTTTAGGGGATATGGGCTTGTTTAGATGGTCTATTTGATCCTGATTTAATTTTGGTGTTTGGTATCTATCTAGGAAATTGTCCATTTCCTCCAGATTCTCCAGTTGTGTTGAGTATAGGCTTTGGTAGTAAGATCTGATGATTTTTTGAATTTCCTCAGTTTCTGAAGTTATATCTCCCTTTTCCTTTCTAATTTTGTTAATCTGGATACTCTCTCTGTGCCCTTTGGTCAGTCTGGCTAAGGGTTTATCTATCTTGTTGATTTTCTCAAAGAACCAGCTCCTGGTTTTGTTGATTCTTTGTATGGTTCTCTTGGTTTCTACTTGATTGATTTCAGCCCTGTGTTTGATGATTTCCTGCCTTCTACTCCTCCTGGGTGAATTAGCTTCTTTTTGCTCCAGGGCTTTCAGGTGTGTCATTAAGCTGCTAGTGTATGGTCTCTCCATTTTCTTTTTGGAGGCACTCAGAGCTATGAGTTTTCCTCTTAGCACTGCTTTCATTGTGTCCCATAGATTTGGGTATGCTGTGCCTTCATTTTCATTAAATTCTAAAAGTCTTTGATTTCTTTCTTTATTTCTTCCTTGACCAAGGTATCATTGAGTAGAGTATTGTTCAGTTTCCATGTGTATGTGGGCTTTATGTTGTTTTTGTTGCTATTGAAGACCGCTTTTACTCCATAGTGATCTGATAGGAAGCATGGGATTATTTTGATCTTATATTTGTTGAGGTCTGTCTTGTGACCAATTATATGGTCAATTTTGGAGAAGGTACCATGAGGTGCTGAGAAAAAGATATATTCTATTGCTTTAGGGTAAAATGTTCTATATGTATTTGTTAACTCTAATTGGTCCAAAGCTTCAATTAGTTTCACTGTGTCCCTGTTTTGTTTCTGTTTTCCTAATCAGTCCATTGAGGGAAGTGCAGTGTTGAAGTCACCCACAATTATTGTGTTAGGTTTAATGTGTGCTTTGAGCTTTAGTAAAGTTTCTTTTATGAATGAGGGTGCACTTGCATTTGGAGCATAGATGTTCAGGATTGAGGGTTCTCCTTGATCTGTTTTTCCTTTGACCTGCAAGAAGTGTCCCTCAGTGTCTCTTTTGATGTCTTTAGGCTGAAAGTCAATTTTATCTGATATTAGAATGGCTACTCTGGCTATATGCTTGTAAAATTGTCTTCCAGCCTTTTACTCTAAGGTAGTGTTTGTCTTTGACACTGAGGTGTGTTTCCCGTATGCAGCAAAATGTAGGATCCTGTTTACATATCAAGTCTGTTAGTCTATGTCTTTTAATTGGGGAATTGAGTCCATTGATGTTAAGAGATATTAAGGAATAGTGATTATCTCTTCCTGTCATTATTTTTTTTAGATTTCTTTTTTATTCGATATATTTTTCATTTACATTCAAATGATTTCCTTTTTTCTAGACCCCCACTCCCCAAAAGTCCCATAAGCCCCCTTGCCTCCCCCTGTTTTCCACCCAACCCTTCCCAATTCCATGTACTGGTTTTGTCCTATACTGCTTCACAGAATCTTTCCTGAACCAGGGGCCACTCCTCTGTTCTTCTTGTACCTCATTTGATGTGTGGATTATATTTTTGGTATTCCAGTTTTCTAGGTTAATATCCAATTATTAGTGAGTGCATACGATGATTCATCTTTTGAGTCTGGGTTACCTCACTTAGTATGATGTTCTCCAGCTCCATCCATTTGCCTAAGAATTTCATGAATTCATTGTTTCTGATGCCTGAATAGTACTCCATTGTGTATATATACCACATTTTTTGCATCCACTCTTCTGTTGAGGGATACCTGGGTTCTTTCCAGCATCTGGCAATTATAAATAGGGCTGCTATGAACATAGTGGAACATGTATCCTTATTACATGCTGGGAAATCTTCTGGGTATATGCCCAGGAGTGGTATAGCAGGATCTTCTGGAAGTGAGGTGCCCAGTTTTCGGAGGAACCACCAGACTGACTTCCAGAGTGGTTATACAAATTTGCAACCCCACCAGCAGTGGAGGAGTGTTCCTCTTTCTCCACAACCTCACCAACATCTGCTGTCTCCTGAATTTTTATCTTAGCCATCTGACTGGTGTAAGGTGAAATCTCAGGGTTGTTTTGATTTGCATTTCTAATGACTAATAAAGTTGAGCATTTTTTAAGATGCTTCTCCGCCATCTGAAGTTCTTCAGGTGAAAATTCTTTTTTTAACTCTATACTCGATTTTTTAATATGGTTATTTGGTTTTCTGGAGTGTAACTTCTTAAGTTCTTTATATATCTTGGATATTAGCCCTCTGTCTGATGTAGGGTTGGTGAAGATCTTTTCCCAATTTGTTGGTTGCCAATTTGCCCTTTTGATGGTCCTTTGCCTTACAGAAACTTTGTAATTTTATGAGGTCCCATTTGTCAATTCTTGATTTTAAAGCATAAGCTATTGGTGTTCTGTTCAGGAACTTTCCCCCTGTACCAATGTCCTCAAGGGTCTTCCCCAGTTTCTTTTCTATTAGCTTCAGAGTGTCTGGCTTTATGTGGAGGTCCTTGATCCATTTGGAGTTGAGCTTAGTACAAGGAGACAAGGATGGATCAATTCACATTCTTCTGCATGCTGACCTCCAGTTGAACCAGCACCATTTGTTGAAAAGGCTATCTTTTTTCCATTGGATGTATTCAGCCCCTTTGTCGAGGATCAAGTGGCCATAGGTGTGTGGGTTCATTTCTGGATCTTCAATCTTGTTCCATTGATCCTCCTGCCTGTCACTTTACAAATACCATGCAGTTTTTAACACTATTGCTCTGTAGTATTGCTTGAGGTCAAGGATACTGATACCCTCAGAATTTCTTTTATTGTTGAGAATAGTTTTAGCTATCCTGGTTTGTTTTTTTTTTTTTTATTCCAGATGAATTTGAGGATTGCTCTTTCTAACTTTGTGAAGAATTGAGTTGGGATTTTTGATGGGTATTGCGTTGAATCTGTATATTGCTTTTGGCAAAATGGCCATTTAACTATATTAATCCTGCTGATCTATGAGCATGGGAGGTTTTTCCATTTTTTGAGAACTTTTTCCACTTCCTTCTTCAGAGTCTTGAAGTCCTTGTCATACAGATCTTTCACGTGTTCTGTAAGAGTCACCCCAAGGTACTTTATACTGTTTGTGGCTATTGTGAAGGGTGTCATTTCCCTAATTTCTTTCTCAGCCTGCTTATCCTTTGAGTATAGGAAGGCCACTGATTTGCTTGAGTTGATTTTATAATCTGCCACTTTGCTGAAGTGGTTTATCAGCTGTAGGAATTCTCTAATGGAGTTTTTGGGTCACTTAGGTAGACTACCCTATCATTTGCAAATAATGATAGTTTGACTTCTTCCTTTCCAATTTGTATCCCTTTGACCTTATTTTGTCGAATTCCCCAAGCTAGTACCTCAAGTACAATAAAGGGGGCAGCCATGTCTATTGCCTGATTTTAGTGGGATTGCTTGAAGTTTCTCTCCATTTAGTTCAATGCTGGCTACCGGTTTGCTGTATATTGCTTTTACTATGTTTAGGTATGAGCCTTGAATTCCTGTTCTTTCCAAGCCTTTAAGCAGGAAAGGATGCTGAATTTTGTCAAATGCCTTTTCAGCATCTAATGAAATGACCATGTGTTTTTTTTCTTTGAGTTTGTTTATGTAGTGGATTGCATTGATGGATTTCCGTATATTGAACCAACCCTGCATCCTATATTAGAGTGGTTATCTTCTTTTGAGTTTGATGAAAGACGGTTACTATCTTGTATTTTCCAGGGTGAAGTTTCCCTCCTTGTATTGGTGTTTTCCTCCTATTATCCTTTGTAGGGCTTGGTTTGTGGTAAGACATTGGGTGAACTTGGTTTTGTCATGGAATATATTGGTTTTTCCATCTATGATGATTGAGAGTTTTGCTGGGTATAGAAGTTTTGGCTGGCATTTGTGTTCTCTTAGAGTCTGCAGGATCTTCTAGCTTTCATAGTCTCTGGTGAGAAGTCTGATGTGATTCTGATAGGTCTTCCTTTATATGTTACTTGGCCTCTTTCTCTTACTGCCTTTAATATTCTTTCCTTCTTTAGTACATTTGGGGTTTTTATTATTATGTGACAGGATGTGTTTCTGTTCTGTTCCAGTCTGTTTGGAGTTCTGTAGGCTTCTTGTATATTCATGGGCATCTTTCTCTTTAGATTAGGGAAGTTTTCTTCCATAATTTTATTGAAGATATTTGCTGGCCTTTTAAGTTGTAAATCTTCACTCTCATCTATGTGTATAATCCTTAGGTTTGGCCTTCTCAATATGTCCTGGATTTCCTGGATGTTTTGGGTTACAAGCTTTGTGCATTTTGCATTTGCTTTGACCATTGAGTCCATGGTTTCTATGGTATCTTCGGCATCTGAGATTCTTTCTTCTATCTCTTGTATTCTGTTGTTGATATTTGCATCTATGGTCCCTGATTTCTTCCCAAGGTTTTCTATCTCCAAAGTTGTCTCCCTTTGCGATTTCTTAGTTGTTTCTACTTCTGACTTTAGATCCTGGATGTTTTTGCTCAGTTCCTCTACTTGCTTGTTTGTGTTTTCCTGTAATTCTTTGAGCGATTTTTGTGTTTCTTCTTTCATGTCTTCTGCCTGTTGATCAAATTTCTCCTGTACTTTTTAAAGTGATTTTTGCCTTTCCTCCTTATTGGCTACTATCATTTGACCCATATTCTCCTGAATTTCTTTAAGTGATTTTTGTATTTCCCTTGTAAGGGGTTCTAGCTTTTGATCATTTTTCTCCTGAATTTCTTTCATGAAATTCTTAGGCAAATGGATGGAGCTAGAGAACATCATACTAAGTGAGGTAACCCAGACTCAAAAGGTGAATCATGGTATGCACTCACTAATAAGTGGTTATTAACCTAGAAAACTGGAATACCCAAAACATAATCCACACATCAAATGAGATACAAGAAGAAAGGAGGAGTGGCCCCTGGTTCTGGAAAGACTCAGTGAAACAGTATTCGGCAAAACCAGAACAGGGAAGTGGGAAGGGGTGGGAGGGAGGACAGGGGAAGAGAAGGGGGCTTACGGGACTATCGGGGAGTGGGGGGGCTAGAAAAGGGGAAATCATTTGAAATGTAAATAAATTATATCGAATAAAAAAAAAGAGATTTATTTATGTCCTTTTTGTGTTCTTGTAACAGCATCATGACCAGTGATTTTACATTCAAATCTTGCTTTTCTGGTTTGTTGGGGTATCCAGGACTTGCTAATAACAGAGAATTGGGTTCAAATGCTGCCATATTGCCTTGATTTCTGTTAGTAACGTTCTTATGTTTGCCTTTTGCCATCTAGATCTCACTGGTGTTAGTTGGTCATGTTGTCAATGCAGGATTCACCCTTGCAAGGGACCTCCCTGCAGCTGGCCTCCAGATGCACCACCGGCCCTCTGCACTGCTGCACTGGGCATGTGGCCCAGGCTGCTTCTGATCCAGAGGGGGCGAACTGAAGGCTCCTGCCAGAGGCCTCTGGATGGATCCTCCACTTTGCTGGGTCAGACACTCACCAGAGCAAGGTTCCTCACTGTGGCAGGCCTCCAGATGCACTGCTGGCCCTCTGCACTGCTTGGGGATGGGGCGTGTGGCCCAGGCTGCTTCCAATTCAGAGGTGGCCACCAGAAGCCACTATCATTTTCAACTATTAAATACTCAGTAAATTGAAACAATGCTCTAAAAGTAAAATAGTCTAAATGCATAGAATCCCTTTGTTCAATATATTTCCAGATATATTATAATAGTCATATGACTTTATGAGTAAAATTACAGTTGATTGAATGTCACAGTAAAATCCATGCTGAGAATTAGATGCAAGCAAATGGTCTTAATTTATATGTACAATATGTTTTAGTATTGAAATATTAAATTGACCTCCCACATAATTGTGTTTTATTTTCCAAAAGATGTTTAATAAAGTTTGCTATTCTATAAAATACATCAAAAAATTAAACAATTGTTTTTTGTAAATTGCCTTTGAAGTATAAAAAGGTCATTTTTTATGTTTCCTATTACTTCATATAGTAGAAAACATAGGCATTAACTAGACTTCATTTCACAGTACTATTAAACATAATTTGAGTATTTCTCTTAAAAGCTTCTTTTCTCATAGATTAGATTTCAGAAATGATGACATGTTTAGTGTGTGGATTTAATGATTTTCAAATCCCTTCTTTTATTATCATGTCTTCACTGTTATTCTTAGACTTAAAATTATAGTGTCTTTAAAATACAAAATATATTAGTTTGAAGAACAGAATGATCCTAATATTCTTAGAAATTGTATCAGCACATTAGAATAAAACACAAAGCACTGTTCAATTTCTCACCATTCTTTCTGGGAACTCAAAGCTAAAATCACTACATTGAACTCAATAGGGGTAAATAATAAGGTAATTATTCCTATTTCATTATTTTAAATTGATTTTCTTTGGGGGTGATTTGAAATTGTTTCATTGGTGCAATATAGAGCAGTTCATTGTTTATAAAATACAAAAATAGAATAGAAGGTTTAGAGACATTTGAGACCTTACTATATACTCTGTATTATATGGCCTTCTATTTAATTAATTTAAAGCTGAAAACCCAAACACTGCTGTAGTATTTCTTCTGTCTATAGTGTTTCTCATTTTTATACAGTACTTAATGTGTTTATTGATGTGTTTATAATTTATTAACTCTGTTTCTTCCTTGTAAACTTGAGGGGAAGGATTTTTATGATTTTTTTCATTCATTTTGGGGAAAAGAATGCCAGGGCATATGATAGCTAACCCACCATATGTTGATTTTCTTACCCAACAAAGGCCTCCACCTACTGATGCTCAATATATTTAGTATTGTGTAATCATGTAGGTACAAAACATATTTTTACCTCTCTTATTACTAGATGGAGCTACAGATTACACAGATATACAAGAAAGGAAAATCCACTGCAATCACATTTTTCAGTCTTCATAGCTAATGAGTCTGTTCTAGTAGGCAAGACAATGCAATTAGGTACAAATACTACTTTGCTTTGCCAGTGCCTTCCCTGTGGAAATAAAGAGAAGCAGTGCAGCTTGACAGCTGTTTTGTCAGATGTATTTCCCAAAACAAAGCATCATACATTGAACTCACAGCAGCAGACCTTTATCCTTCATTATATCATAATTGGCAATAATAAAATTATAGGATATTAACATTACCTCAGCAGAGGTTTTGTGAGCATTTTAACTTTTGGTAAGAGGACGCTTTAGAATCAACTCAGATTGGAGGACTGGAAAGACCACTCAAATAAATTCAATCAAACATGCTCATAGTGACAGAATTAAGCTATTTCTTCCAAGAAAAAGAAATAACAAAAAATATGGAATTACATTTTCAAACAAAACTTCTGGTATTTATCACTGAAAGTGAAGCTTATAAAACACAAATGTCATCAAAACTTTAAAAATACATAATTTATATTTATACTGATAAAAATATAGAAACACAATAAAGAATGGAAAAATATTTTTAAAATATATAATTGTGACACTGAATAAAGAAAACATCCAAATATCAAATTTCATGAATTATCCCAATAGAATTAAAAAAGTGTCTGACATCTCACTAAAACCTGAAAACCAACCAAAACCCCCAGAGCTCGCAGGCACTATACCACCAACCAAAAAGTGGTGGGACTCATGGCTCCAGCTACATATGTAGCAGAGGATGGTCTTATCTGGCATCAATGGGAGGGAAGATCCTTGGACTTTTGAAAGCTTCAGCTCCAGTGAAGGGGGAATGCAGGTGGGGAGGTGGGACTGGGTAGATGATTTGGGGAGTATCTTCATAGAAGCAAATGGAGGTGAGATGGGACAGGGTGTCCTCTGACATGTTAATAGACAAGTCATGGAAAAGTTATTCAGTGTAATTATTTATAAAATGTGAAAGATAAAAATAATATATTTTATCCGCTCTTTTGCTTTCAACACACTTATCTATCAAGATTACAAAAGCCAAATTCCATACATTGACATAAAATTAATTTTTCTAACACTTAATTTTATAAATTCACTGGTTTCAAATTTCTTTTGTCCTTTCTTCCATCCATCCTTCTTCTTTCCTCCTTCCCTCCCTCCTTCCCTTCCTTCCTTCCTTCCTTCCTTCCTTCCTTCCTTCCTTCCTTCCTTCCTTCCTTCCTTCTTTCTTCTTTTCTTTTTCTTCCTTCCTCCCTGACAATGACTGGATAAGTCACTGATCTATGAGTATGGCAGAATAGCATGAGGAGTGACTTCACTGATATGTTGAAACTTCTTTTCTATATTTTATTCTTTTTTTAGGCCAGTAGTACTTGATTTTATTATTGGTTTCTGGCCTATCTTACCTCTGGTTTCATTACTCTGGGTGTATTAGGTGTGGGTTCCTTCTTTTACAATGAGACTTAAGTCAAATCAGACATTGGCTGGTCAGTCCCACAAGTTCTATGACACCAGTTCCCCAGTTCTTTTACAAGCAGGACAATTTATAGGTCAAAGGTTTTGTGTCTGGGTTGGTATCAGCATTCTCTTTCTGTAGCCTGCATAGTACTTTCCTTCACCAAGCACGCTAGCACTTAGAGATGAAGTTTCCATGCAGACACCAGTTTAAATTTTCCTCATCCGAAGAGTTATGTGGGATTGTCATCAGCAATGGGGCACTTCTATCAAATTTCAGAGAACAACCCTGTGCTTGACAACAGCCTGGGTGTTTTTTGGATGTTTCCATCAGGCAATCTTGGACAACAACTCACTTAAATTCAAGTCAATGCTTTGTGGTGACATGAAATGAACTCTTGAGACTCCATACCCTTTATTACTAGGAGTCCATTAGGATCTTCATAGATTCCAGACAATTTCAATTGTACTAGGTTTCTACATCTCCCAGGAAACATCCCTCATTTCTAGTCATCTCTCCCACAACTCTCTCACTCCACCCCATCACTTCTAGACTGCATTCTCTCCTTCTCACCTACTCTTGTTACCACCTACCTTCTATCAACCTGTAAAATCTATTATATCCAGCCCTATTCCCCACCCAGGAGATCCTTTGTACCTAGCCTTCTAGATCTACAGATGGTAGCTTGGTTATTATTTATTTAATGGCTAATATCCACTTATAAGTGAATTCACACCATATTTATCTTTCTGGGTTTGTGTTACCTCACTGGGGATAATTTTTCTAGATCTTAATTGCATGCAAATTTCATGTTAGTTTGGCTTTTTTAACTACAGAATAATACTCCATATATAAATGGACCATGTTTTCTTAATTTATTTTTCAGCATAATGACATCTAGATTATATACAGCTTCTGGTTATTATTCATAAAGCCACACTGATCATATTTAATCAAGTGTCCCTGTGTCAGGGACACTTCAGGGATATTATAGTTGGATCTTGATGTAGATCAATTTCCAACATTCTGAGAAACTGCTATATTCAGTGCCTGTTTAAGTTTGCATTGCCACAAACAATGAAAGACTCTACTTTTTGATCCACATTCTTGCCAGTGTATGTTATTAATATTAGCCATTTAAACAGGCATAGAATGGCATCTCAAACTAGTTAGATTTTCACTTCCCTTATCCCAAGGATGTTGAACATTTCTTTGCTTCTCAGTCACTTGAGAATCTGCACTGAATGTTTTATGTTTATATCTGTAGCCCAATTATTAACTGTATTTTTATGTCAAGTTTCATGAGTTCTTTATATATTTTGGTTATTAATTATCCATCAGGTGTGGAGTTGGTAAAAATCTTTTCACTTCGTATAAGGTTCCACTTTGTCTGATTGAAGGTATCCTTTGCTTTATAGAAGCTGTCATGGAGTCTCATTTATTTATTGTTGATCTTAGTACCTGTGCTGTAAGTGTTTTGTTCAGAAAGGCATCTTTTCTATCAATGTATTCAAGGTTATTCTCCAGACTCTTTTCTAATAGGTTCAGTGAATCTGGATTTATGTTGTGGTCTTTGATTCATGTGGACATAATTTCTGTGCAGGATGACAAGTATGGATCTATTTTCATTCGTCTACATACAGACATCCAGTTTGATTAGCACCAAATGCTGTATTTTTTTCTGCTTTGTATTTCTAACTAGTATAAAATCAAACAGCAGGTGTCTATATATAATTTTGGTTTTCTGAGTCTTCAATCTATCCCATTGATCAATGTGTCTGATTTTATACTACTACCACATTGATGCTATTTTTATTAGTATAGTTTTAAATACAAGTAGAAAATGAGAATAGTGAAAGTGCAAAAAGTATTTTATTTTCAGGCTCATTATTATTCAACTATCCTCTTTTTTGTTTTTCCATATGAATTAATACTATTTCAAGTTCTATTAAGGATAGTATTGGGATTTTGAGTGAAATTGTACTCAATCTGTAGATTTATTATGGAAGGATGGCCAGCTTTACTAAGTTAATCCTAATAATCTAGGAGTATGGGAGATCTTTCCATCTTCTGATATCCTCTTCAATTTCTTTCTTAAAAGATTTGAAACCTTTATCACAAAGGTCATTTACTCACTAGGATAGAGTTACTCCAAGGTATTTTATATTATTTGAATCTATTTTGAAGGGTTTGCTTTCATGATTTTTTTCTCAGTCTGTCAATTGTATTTAGGAGGGTATTTTTATTAGGGTTTCATTGATGTGAAAAGAAACAATGACTAGAACAACTATTTTAAGGAAGACATTTAATTGGGGCTGACCTTCAGCCTCAGAGGTTTAGTCCATTATCATCATGGCAGGGAGCATGGTAGCATATAGGCAGACATGTTGAAGAAGGAACTGAGAGTTATATGTCTTGATTCTAATGCAGCAGAAGGTCACTTTGTGTGCTACACTGGGCATCTTTGATGATATATAAATCATGCTTCCACAATGACATACTTCCTTCAACAAGACCTATTCCATTCCTATTAGTCCATACCCCCAATAGTACCACTTCCATTGGACTAAGTATTCAAACACATGAATTTATGGGAGACAAACCTATTCAAACCATCACATTCTACTCCCTGTTCTCAATAATCTTGTAGCCATAACATAATACAAAATGCATTTACTACAACTTCAAAAGCTGATGGTCCAACAGTCTCAACAATCTTTAAAAGTCAAACATTCAATATCTCTTCTGAGATTCTCTTAAGTATAATACCCTACAAAATAAAAATAAAAAGCAGATCACAAACTTAAAACATTTAATAGCAAAGGGTATACATTACCATTCCAAAACATAGGATAAGGAACATAGTAAGGAAATCCTGGACCAAAGTAGGATCAAAAACCAGCGGGGAAAACTCCAAGCTATGCATTTCCATGTCAGTCAAGTTGTCCTTCAGATCTCCAACTCTTTTCATTCTTGTTGATTACAGCACACTTCATTCTCTTAGGCTAGTTCCACTCCTCCATGCTAGCAGCTTTCCTTGGCAGGTAGTTCAAGGCTTTGCCATCTCTAACCTGTTGGGGTCTTCAAGGCAATCTAATCTTCACATCAGTTTCATACAATGACCTCTCTGATCCTCCATGCATGGACATCCCTTCCACACATCTAAAATCAGCAACTTTACTTAGTCATAGAGGAAGATTCCATAAACCCCTTTCTTCTATCCTTGAATCAGAAGCATGTATTAAAGGAGCTAAATTCTGATGTTTCTGGGGCTGAAACACACCTTCCTTGTTCAATCATGTCTTTGCCAGCTTTATGGTTTTGTTTTGTTTTCTTTTCTTTTCTTTTTATTTTCTATATTCTTTGCTTACATTCCAAATGATTTCCCCTTTCCCAGTTCCCCCCTCCCCATATATCCCATAAGCCTTCTTTTCTCCACCGACGTCCCTCCTTTTTCTCTGTCCTGGTACTCCCCTACAATGCTGGTTCAAGCCTTTTCCGGGTCAGGGCCCTCTCCTTAAAAATGGGAGTCATTTGTTGTGTGATTTGTGCCTTCAGTATTCAGAGCTTCTGGGCTAATTAATATCCACTTATCAGTGATTGCATTCCATGTGTGTTCTTTTGTGATTGGGTTACCTCACTTATGATGATATTTCCAGTTCCAACCATTTGCCTAAAAATTTTATGAATTCATGGTTTTTAACTGCTGAGTAGTATTCCATTGTGTAAATATACCACATTTTCTGAATCCATTCCTCCATTGAGGGACATCTGGGTTCTTTCCAGCTTCTGGCTGTTATAAATAAGGCTGTTACAAACATAATGGAGCATGTGTCCTTATTGCATGCTGGGGAATCCTCTGGGTATATACCAAGGAGAGGTATAGCAGGGTCCTCTGGAAGTGAAATGTCCACTTTTCTGAGGAACCACCAGACTGATTTCCATAGTGGTTGTACAATCTTGCAATCTCACCAGCAGTGGAGGAGTGTTCCTCTTTCTCCACATCCTCTCCAACACCTGCTGTCTCCTGAGTTTTTAACCTTAGCCATTCTAACTGCTGTGAAGTGAAATCTCAGGGTTGTTTTGATTTGCATTTCCCTAATGGCTAATGATGTTGCCATTTCTTAAGGTGCTTCTTGGCCATCCAAATTTCTTCAGGTGAAAATTCTTTTTTAGATCTGTACCCCATTTTAATAGGGTTATTTGGTTCCCTGGGATCTAACTGGCAGAGTGAAAGGCAATTGGACCAATGGAATAGAATTGAAGACCCAGAAATGAATTCACACACCTATGGTCACTTGATCTTCAACAAAGGAGCAGAAAACCTCCAGTGGAAAAAAGATAGCCTTTTCAGCAAATGGTGGTGGTTTAACTGGAGGTCAGCATGCAGAAGAATTTGAATCGATCCATTCTTATCTTCTTGTACTAAGCTCAACTCCAAGTGGATCAAGGACCTCCACATAAAACCAGACATACTGAAACTAATAGAAAAGAAATTGGGGAAAACCCTTGAGGACATGAGCACAGGGGAAAAGTTCCTGAACAGAACACCAATAGCTTATGCTCTAAGATCAAGAATTGACAAATGGGATGTCATAAAATTACAAAGATTCTGTATGGCAAAGGACACTGTCAAAAGGACAAATTGGCAAGCAACAAATTGGGAAAAGATCTTCACTAACCCTACATCTGATAGAGGGCTAATATCCAATATATACAGCTTTATGTTTTTGATGGTTTCCTTCACTATCTAATCTTGGCTGTCTTGGATCTGTCTCTGTAGACTAAACTTGACCTCAGATATCTGCATGCTTCTGGCACCTGAGTGCTGGGAGTAAAGTATGTATCATTATGCCTACACCTAAGCTTTTCTTTAATTCCTTTTCAAAAGATGGAAGCATTGTGAAGTAGGATCTTGCTGGAAAAAGGTCACCACTATCTTAATTTCATTTAATATCTTTAATCTGATTATCCCCTTGAACACAAGAATTGGCTCCATTCTACTTCTTGATCTCCCCTTTATCCTTGAACTATACATTTTGTATTTTTCCTTTCTCAACTTGCTCCATTTTTTGAAACCCTTTCATAAGAGTGAACCATAGGATAGAATGAATTCTAGGCTGCTTTGAGATTTCCTTTGCAAATGCAATTAATATAAATCCCTTCACTTTCTGGTAGACTCTTTCTACAAGTGAAAAAAAATCAGCCCCATTCTTCAACTAAACATCATAAGAATTATCTCTAGGTATCATACTAAAATTCTATTCCTCTGAAGCCTTTTTAGCCAAGCCCCCATAGTTTAACTTAGCCTTCGTACTATCTTTAGTGTTCTTATTAGTATAGTCCATTAGGCAGTACTTAAAGTATTCTATTGCTTTACTAATGCAAAGTCCTAAAATCCACTATCCTCCAAAATAATAATAATAATAATAACAACAACAACAACAACTACTACTACTACTACTACTAGGACTACTACTACTACAACCTTGGTCAAGCTATCACAGCAATACTTTACTCCTGATACCAACTTCTGTCTTAGGGTTTCATTGCTGTGAAGAGACACTATAATCACAACAACTTTCATAAAAGAAAAGTTTGACTGTGGTCCAGCTTACAGTTTTAGAGCTTTAATATATTACCATCATGGTAAGGAGCATAACAGCATGCAGGCAGACATGGTGTTAGAGAAGGGTGGGAGTTCTAAGTCTCAATGTGAAGGCAGCAGAAGGAGCCTGTCTGTGTTATACTGGAAATAGCTTAAGACCTCAAAGCCTTCCGCTACAGTGACACACTTCTTACAACAAAGCCACACCTACTTCAATAGGTCCACACCTCCTAATAGTGCCATTCCCTATGGCCAAGCACTCAAACACACGAGGCAGTGGGTGCCACTTCTAGTCAAACCACAGAGGGCAACTGATTATTTTAGGTTAATCTTGTACTCTGCTATGTTGTTGAAAGTATTTATCAGCTGTAGAGTTCCCTAGTCAAAATCTTACAATCACTTATGCACATATTCATATCATCTAAAAATTAAGAGACTCTGATTTCCTGCATGCCAAATTGTGTCCCCTCAAGCTCTTTCAGTTTTGTTAGCATTTTGTTAAATTTTGTTAAAATTTCAAGTACTCTATTGAATAGGTAGGGGGAGAATGGACAACTTTTTCTTGCTACTAGTTGTAATGGAATTGTTTTGAGTTTTCCTCCATCTAATTTGATTCTGGTGATAAGCTTGTTGTAAGTTGTCTTTATTGTGTTTAGGTATGTCCTGTATATACTGGATCTCTCCACGACTTTTATCATAAGGGGGTGTTAGATTTTGCCAAATCCCTTTTCTGAATCTAATGCAATAATCGTGAGTTGTCTCTGGCTTTTAGTTATTTGTTTCTCACTTTGTTTATATGGTGGATCACACTTACTGATGTTGGTATATTAAACCATCTGAACATCTGGGATGAAGCCTACTTGATCATTATGGATGTGGTTTTGGATTTGATATTTTATTGAGAACTTTTTTTATCTAGGTTCATAAGGGAAATTGGTCTGTAATTTCCTTTTACTTTTGAGTCTTTATGTGGTATCCATATCAGGACCACTGTGACTTCTTTTTTTTTTAAATCATGTTTTTTTAAAAAAGATTTATTAATTTATTTTATGTATATGAGTACACTGTAGCTATATAGATGGTTGTGAGCCATCATACAATTGCTAGGGATTGAACTCAGGACCTCTGCTTACTCCTGTCCTGCTTGCTCCAGCCCAAAGATTTATTTATTATTATATATAAGTATACTGTAGCTGTCTTTAGGCACACTGGAAGAGGATGGTTGTGAGCCACCATGTGGTTGCTGAGATTTGAACTTAGGATATTTGGAAGAGTAGTCAGTGCTCTCAATCACTGAGCCATCTCTCCAGCCCCACTGTAACTACGTAAAATGGATTCAGAAATGTTTATTTTGTTTATACTTTATGGAAAAATTTAAAGATTATTTGAATTAACACTTCTTTGAAAGTCTAGTTACACCAGGCAGTGGTGGTGCATGCCTTTAATCCCAGTACTCTGGGAGGCAGAGGCAGGCAGATTTCTGAGTTCAAGTCCAGCCTGGTCTAGAGAATGAGTTCCAGAACAGTCAGGGCTACACAGAGAAACCTTGTCTTGAACCCCCCCCCCCAAAAAAAAAGTCTAGTTAAATCCTGTGCTAAAACCAGTCCTTGGAATTTTATTTGGGGAAGGGTGTGAAAAACTTTAATGACTGCTTCTGTGTTCTAGGTATAGGTCTCTGTATAGGTCTATTCAAAATATTCCTCTGTTCTTCATTTAACTTTGTTAAGTGGTCCTTATCAAAAACAAATATTCCTTTTTTTTTTTAAATTTTCCAAATTGGCGAAGTACAGGTTTTTAAAGAATGGCCTTTGATTCTCTGTGTTTCCTTGGTATCTGTTGTTATTTCCATTTTTTTTTCCTGATTTTGAAACATTTGAATATTGTATCTTGGGATTTAGTTTTGAAAACTAACTAAAAAGAAAAGAAAAACAATTGTCTGAATTTTTGAAGACTCAAAACCCTGTCTTTGATTCATTAATTCTTTGAATTAGTCTCATTGTTTTACCTTATTTTGTTGATTTATTTTATTCTGTTGATTTAGCCCGCAGCTTGATTATTTCTTGCCATCTGCTCCTCTTGGCCATGCATCTTCCCATTTGTTCTAGAGCTTTCAGGTATGCTGCCAGCATGAGCTCTCTGTTTTCTTTCTAAATGTAGTTACTGTATGCCTTGAGTTCTCCTCGTAGCCCTGTGACCTACAAGTTTGGACATTCTATGTATTCATTTTCAATGAATTCTTGAAAGTCTTTCATTTCTTTCTCTGCTAATGTCTCGACTCATTTTCAGTAAGTAGAGATTTGTACAGTACTCTGAGCTTTCAATCTTTATGTTGTTTTCATTGTTATTAATATCCAGGTTCAATCTGTGGTGGTCTGATGAGATGCAGTCAATGATCTTAAATCTTGTATCTGGGGAAACTTGCTTTGTATCTCAATATATGTTGAATTTTGGAGAAAAATTAATTGATTCCTAAGACGTAGGTAGATTCTTTTCTGTTGGGTAAAATGTTTTTAGTTTTTTTTTTTTTAAATCTCTTATATCGACTTGGTTTATGATTTCTGATAGCTCCAGTGTTTCTGTCTTTTGTTTTTGTCTGAATGACTTGTCCTTTGGTAATGGGACATTGAAGTCTTCTATTACCTGATATGTGTCAATATGTGAATTAAACTGGAAATGTGTTCCTTTTGTAAATTTGAGTGCCCTTGCGTTGGAGACATAGATGTTAAAAGTTGAAATGTCATCTTGCTGCTGCTTTTTTTTTCTTTGATAACTATGTAATTGTTTTCCCTATCAATATTGAATAGCTTTGGTTATTTTGCAGATTGTAAAATGGGTACAACACCTTCTTCTTTGGTTCACTTGCTCGGAATATCTTTTCCCCAACCTTTACCCTAAGGTATTATCTATCCTTGATGTTTAGTCTTGTTCCTTGGAAAAAGCATTTATTTGGATCCTGGGTTGTGATCCATTCTGTTAGTCTCTGCCTTTTTATTGGGTAATTAAGATCATTGATATTGAGAGATTCCATGAAGAATGGTTGATGATTCTTCCTATTTTGGTTTTCATGCTAATGGAGAGAGAGAGAGAGAGAGAGAGAGAGAGAGAGAGAGAGAGAGAGAGAGAGAGAGAGAGAGAGAGAGAGAGAGAGAGAGATACACTCCCTTCTCTTGATTTTGCTGGTGTGGGATTATTTAAATACTGTATATCCCTGCATATAGTTAGCATCCTTATATTAAGGTTGTTTTTTCTAGCACCTTCTATATGGCCGGATTTGTAGATACATATAATTTAAGTTGAAGTTTATCTTATTGTCATTATAGTGATTTAAAATTTTCTGGCATAGTAGTCTGGCCTGGCATCTGTGATCTCTTAGAATCTGGAGCACATCTGTCAAAGCCCTTCTGGCTTTAGAATCTCTATTAAGGAGTCAGTTATAATTCTAATATGCCTGCTTTGTCTTTTTCACTGGCAGCTTTTAAATTTCATCAGTTTTTTTTTTTATCATTTGGGATTTTTTTATTTTATTTATTTATTTTTTTTGTCTTTTTTTTATTCGATATATTTTTTATTTACATTTCAAATGATTTCCCCTTTTCTAGCCCCCCACTTCCCGAAAGTTCCATAAGCCCCCTTTTCTCCCCCTGTCCTCCCACCCACCCCTTCCCACTTCCCCGTTCTGGTTTTGCCCTATACTTCTTCACTGAGTCTTTCTAGAACAAGGGGCCACTCCTCCTTTCTTCTTGTACCTCATTTGATGTATGGATTATGTTTGGGGTATTCCAGTTTTCTAGGTTAATATCCACTTATTAGTGAGTGCATACCATGAGTCACCTTTTGAGTCTGGGTTACCTCACTTAGTATGATGTTTTCTAGCTCCATCCATTTGCCTAAGAATTTCATGAATTCATTGTTTCTAATGGCTGACTATACCACTCCTGGGCATATACCCAGAGGATTCCCCACCATGTAATAAGGATACATGCTCTACTATGTTCATAGCAGCCCTATTTATAATTGCCAGATGCTGGAAAGAACCCAGGTATCCCTCAACAGAAGAGTGGATGCAAAAAATGTGGTATATCTACACAATGGAGTACTATTTGTTTGTTTTTAATGTGGTAAAAGGCCTTTCATTTCTGGTCCATTCAATTTGGTGTTTGGTGTTCTGTTTTTTTTTTGTTTTGTTTTTGTTTTTTGTTTTTTTTCTACCTTTGTAATCATCTCCTTTGGTGTTCTGTATACTTCTTGCAACTTGATAGGTTAAGAAAATCTTCTTCTATGCTTTTGTTGAAAATGTCTTCTGTGCTACTGAGCTGGGATTCTTCTTTGTATATATATATATATATATATATATATATATATGTATATATATGTATATATACATATATATATATAGAAAGAGAGAGAGAGAGAGAAGATACAGAGAGAGATATATAGGTAGAGATAAAGATAGCAGCAAGGATAAAGATAAAGATAGTTAGATATGTGTGTATGTGTGTTTATTTTTTCACTTTAGAATTCATACATGTATATATCTATATATCTATATATATATATGTCTTTGTGTATGTGTAATATATGAATCATATGTCTGTGTGTATAACATGTATGTGTATGAACAGAGAAATTGAAACAGAATTGCAAAAATAATATTTTGAAGAAATAAGAGAAAGAGAAGTGGCTACCAATATTCATCATCTCAAGTTATGAGATGAATAATCAGTTAATAAAATAGGCCAGTTCTTATTTAGTTTACTTTTACAACAAATTTCATAAGAGCAACAAAAATCAATTAATAATGTGAATAAGTAATTAGTAAAATAGAAAAAGTTTCTGTGGTTAATAATTTAAAATAATCTACATAGATATGCTAAATAGAAATATGTGAATTGTAAATATTCTCTTTCTTGAGAACTGCTCAAACATAGTAACTACCTCCAAAGACAATAGCAAAAAAAAATGAATTCATAAAATAAGTTTTTAATACATTAATTTGATTCAACACATGCAAGAAGACATAGATGTCATAGTAAACATCATAGATATATCATGGAGAGGGAATACAACCTTGCTGTTATGTGAATATTAAGGCAATTCAGTGTTCTAATTTTCTTTACAAACTGTAACTACAGTTAAATCATAAAACGAGCATCAAATAGATACAACTTTGGAGAAATTCTGCAAATTATATGACCATGGCATCTCAAAACTGGAAAAACCATCAAAAGTACAATGAAAGTCTGCATACGTGCTATATACACCATTTAAGTTTCAATGGGTTGCTTAAACAGAAGAAGGATATAAAGTAAATACTAATGATATATATATATATATTATATATATATACATATGGATATTTATATCCTTATATGTCTACATATATGTGTAGATATAGCTGTAAATATGGATAGGAATAGAGAGAGGAAGAGGGAAGAGAGGAGGGATGTATGCATATATGTGTAGTTATTTTTTCTATTTAGAATTCATACACAAACTTCTATATGTACATATATATGTATGTGTAATATATGAATCTATATGTATGTATGTATAACAGAGCACTATCTATTCATATATATGTATATATATGTTTATAAAGTAAATACTAATGAAATATATATATATATTCTTTTGAACCATCAAAAGATCTTTGCTCTGGAGAACATTGCATTAACAAGGATTATGCTGCCTGTAATGTTTGTGTGTTTATGTTTGATGTTTGCAGGTTATACCACTGAAGCATGTATCCTAGAATCATCAAACTTATTTCGTCTTGACAACCAAGGTCAGTTATTATGGATATTATCCTTAGATCCTTTCAGACTTCACCAAAAATGTCAAAAAATGGCTGTGCATTAAATCTCATTATATGTTTCATTTATTAATGCTAATTCACCCCTCCTAATAGATACTCTGGACTTTCCCCAAAGTCATCCATCCTCATTCTAAACTGGGTTCCTATTCTATGCCTCAAGTACTCAAATACTTTCATCTATTCTCTCTACACTTATTGGATAACTGGTTGAATTTTATCTGAAGATTTAAACAGATATTTAGCTTTAAATATTTAGTTTACTCAATGAGAACAATGGTTTATTTAAAAGAGTAAATTGGCATAAAGTGAATATTGAATTTCTTTTTTATTAGTCTTTAACAAGTGAGTAGATGTATAAAATGGATAGTTTCATATTTATTTCACTTTACTTTAGACATGAATATGTGATTTAAGTAGGAGTCAAAATTGTGCATTGAATCCTCTGGAAGTGGAATGACAGGTGATTTAGAGATTTCTAGTATGGTTGTTTGGAGCTGAGTAGTGACTCTGTAAGAGCAGTACATACACTCAATGTCAAGCATCCCCTTAGCATTAATAGACTATTTTTTAAATCACATCTAGCACTCCTTTCCTATATCTCCATTATCACTCCCAATTTCCAATATACCTCCCTTCCAGCTTCATATTTTTTGTATTTTTAAATACTATATTGTATTTTTAAAATTTATTTATTCACTTTAAAACTTGATTTCAGCCCTTCCTCTCTTCCTAGTAGTCCCTTTCACAAGTCTTCCTTCCTTTTCACTGCTCTTTGAGTATTATCTGGTTCACTAACCTTCGCCTGCACCCCCTCCTTCCAGACACAAACATCAAGTTGCTGCAGGTCTAGCTAAGTGAATCTTCTCTCACTGAGGGTGGACAAGGCAGTCCATTTAGTAGCTCCAGATCCACAGGTAGGCAGCCAACAGGCTCAGGGACAACCCCTGCTCCACTTTTTTCAGGACCTGCAAGAAGACCAAGTTGTGTATTTGTTACTTATGTGCAGTGGGCCTAAGTCTAGCATGTGCTCCTTATTTGAGTGGTGATTCAGAATCTGGAAGCCTTCAAAGATCCAGGATGGTTGACACTGTTGGTCTTCCTGTGGAGTCCCCGTGCTCTTTGGGTCCTTCAATTCTTTTTCCAATTCTTCCTTAAGACTCCCCAACTTCTACCTAATGTTTTGCTGTGATTATTCATGTCTCTTTCCAATAGCTGCTGGGTGGAGTATATATAGCAGAGGACAATTAGGCTGGGTCCTCAGGTAGTACTATGTCAAATTTTCTGAGGAGTCACCAGACATATTTCCAGAGTGGTTGTACCAGCTTGCAATCCCACTAACAATGGAGAAGTTGTCCTTTTTCAATACCTTCTTGCCAGCATCTGCTGTCACTTGAGTTTTTGATCTTAGCCATTCCAACTGGTGTGAGGTGGAATCTCAGGGTTGTTTTGATTTGCATTTTTCTGATGCCTAAGGATGCTGAACATTTTTTTAGGTGCTTCTTGGCCATTTGAGTTTCCTCAGTTGAGAATTCTCTGTTTAGCTCTCTTCTCCATTTTTTAGTGGGGTTATTTGGTGCTCTGGAGTCTAACTTTTTGAGTTCTTTATATATATTGGATATTATCCCTCTATCGATATAGGACTGGTAAAGATCTTTCCCCAATCTGTTGGTTGACGTTTTTGTCTGATTGACAATGTCATTTCCTTACAGAAGCTTTACAATTTTATGAGGTCCCATTGATTGATTATTGATCTTAGAGCATAAGCCATTGCTGTTCTGTTCAGAAAATTTTCCCTTATGCCCATATGTTCAAGGCTTTTCCTCACTTTCTCTTCTATTAGATTCAGTGTATCTGGTTTTATGTGGAGATACTTGATACACTTGGACTTGAGCTTTGTACAAGAAGATAAGAATGGATCAATTCACATTCTTCTGCATGCTGACCATCAGTTGAACCAGCACCATTTGTTGAAAAGGCTGTCTTTTTTCTACTAGATGATTTTAGCTTCTTTGTCAAATATCAAGTGACCTTAGGTGTAAGGGTGCATTTCTTGGTCTTTAATTCTATGCCATTGATCTATCTGCCTATCACCATACCAGTTTTTGTCACTATTGCTATGTAGTACAGCTTAAGGTCAGGAATGGTGATTCCTCCAGAAGTTCTTTTATTATTGAAAATAGTTTTTGATATCCTGAGTTTTTTTGTAATTTCAAATGATTTTGAGAATTGCTTTTTCTAATTCTACGAAGAATTGAGTTGGAATTTTCTTGGGGATTGCATTGAATCTGTAGATTACTTTCCTTAAGATGGCCATTTTTACTATATTAATCCTGTCAGTCCGTGAGCATGGGCAACCTTTCCATCTTATTGGATTTGTTTTTAAGTATAGAATAGAGTTTATTCAAGGCATGGGGAGGAGATTTAAGAGTGTAGCAGAAGTAGAGAAAGAAGGAGAGAGTAGAGAAGTAGAGGCCAGCCATGAGTGTGTGGAAAGAGGGGTAAGGGGGGAAGAAAAGAACCCATGAAAGCAAGAGGGAAGCAAGAGTGCAAGAGAGTAAGAGTTCTGAGAGCTTTGATTTCTTTCTTCAGAGACTGGAAGATCTTGTCATATAGACTTTTCACTTGTTTGGTTAGAGTCAAACCAAGATATTTTATATTATTTGTGATTATTGTGAATGGTGTCATTCCCCTGACTTCTTTCTCAACCTGTTCATCCTTTGAGTAAAGGAAAGCTACTGATTTTGTTTGCATCAATTTTATATCCAACTACCTTGCTGGAGTGGTTTAGGACTGTAGGATTTCTCTGGTGGAGTTTTTTTTTTTTTTAATTTTTTTTATTCGATATAATTTATTTACATTTCAAATGATTTCCCCTTTTCTAGCCCCCCACTCCCCGAAAGTCCCGTAAGCCCCCTTCTCTTCCCCTGTCCTCCCACCCACCCCTTCCCACTTCCCCGTTCTGGTTTTGCTGAATACTGTTTCACTGAGTGTTTCCAGAACCAGGGGCCACTCCTCCTTTCTTCTTGTACCTCATTTGATGTGTGGATTATGTTTTGGGTATTCCAGTTTTCTAGGTTAATATCCACTTATTAGTGAGTGCATACCATGATTCACCTTTTGAGTCTGGGTTACCTCACTGAATATGATATTCTCTAGCTCCATCCATTTGCCTAAGAATTTCATGAATTCATTGTTTCTAATGGCTGAATAGTACTCCATTGTGTAGATATACCATATTTTTTGCATCCACTCTTCTGTTGAGGGATACCTGGGTTCTTTCCAGCATCTGGCAATTATAAATAGGGCTGCTATGAACATAGTAGAACATGTATCCTTATTACATGGTGGGGAGTCTTCTGGGTATATGCCCAGGAATGGTATAGCAGGATCTTCTGGAAGTGAGGTGCCCAGTTTTCGGAGGAACCGCCAGACTGATTTCCAGAGTGGTTGTACCAATTTGCAACCCCACCAGCAGTGGAGGAGTGTTCCTCTTTCTCACACCCTCTACAACACATGCTGTCTCCTGAATTTTTAATCTTAGCAATTCTGACTGGTGTAAGATGAAATCTTAGGGATGTTTTGATTTGCATTTCCCTAATGACTAATGAAGTTGAGCATTTTTTAAGATGCTTCTCCGCCATCCGAAGTTCTTCAGGTGAGAATTCTTTGTTTAACTCTGTACCCCATTTTTTAATAGGGTTGTTTGGTTTTCTGGAGTCTAACTTCTTGAGTTCTTTATATATATTGGATATTAGCCCTCTATCTGATGTAGGATTGGTGAAGATCTTTTCCCAATTTGTTGGTTGCCGATTTGTCCTCTTGATGGTGTCCTTTGCCTTACAGAAACTTTGTAATTTTATGAGGTCCCATTTGTCAATTCTTGCTCTTAGAGCATACGCTATTGGTGTTCTGTTCAGAAACTTTCTCCCTGTACCGATGTCCTCAAGGGTCTTCCCCAGTTTCTTTTCTATTAGCTTCAGAGTGTCTGGCTTTATGTGGAGGTCCTTGATCCATTTGAATTTGAGCTTAGTACAAGGAGACAAGGATGGATCAATTCGCATTCTTCTGCATGCTGACCTCCAGTTGAACCAGCACCATTTGTTGAAAAGGCTATCTTTTTTCCATTGGATGTTTTCAGCCTCTTTGTCGAGGATCAAGTGGCCATAGGTGTGTGGGTTCATTTCTGGATCTTCAATCCTGTTCCATTGATCCTCCTGTCTGTCACTGTACCAATACCATGCAGTTTTTAACACTATTGCTCTGTAGTATTGCTTGAGGTCAGGGATACTGATTCCCCCAGATTTTCTTTTGTTGCTGAGAATAGTTTTAGCTATCCTGGGTTTTTTGTTGTTCCAGATGAATTTGATAATTGCTCTTTCTAACTCTGTGAAGAATTGAGTTGGGATTTTGATGGGTATTGCATTGAATCTGTATAGTGCTTTAGGCAAAATGGCCATTTTAACTATATTGATTCTACCGATCCATGAGCATGGGAGGTTTTCCCATTTTTTGAGGTCTTCTTCCAATTCCTTCTTCAGAGTCTTGAAGTTCTTGTCATACAGATCTTTCACATGTTTGGTAAGAGTCACCCCAAGATACTTTATACTGTTTGAAGCTATTGTGAAGGGGGTCATTTCCCTAATTTCTTTCTCAGCCTGCTTATCCTTTGAGTATAGGAAGGCCACTGATTTGCTTGAGTTGATTTTATAACCTGCCACTTTGCTGAAGTTGTTTATCAGCTGTAGGAGCTCTCTAGTGGAGTTCTTTGGGTCACTTAGGTAGACGATCATGTCGTCTGCAAATAATGATAGTTTGACTTCTTCCTTTCCAATTTGTATCCCTTTGACCTCCTTATGTTGTCGAATTGCCCGAGCTAGTACCTCAAGTACAATATTGAAAAGATAAGGAGAAAGGGGGCAGCCTTGTCTGGTCCCTGATTTCAGTGGGATTGCTTCAAATTTCTCTCCATTTAGTTTGATGCTGGCTACCGGTTTGCTGTATATTGCTTTTACTATGTTTAGGTATGGGCCTTGAATTCCTGTTCTCTCCAAGACTTTAAGCATGAAGGGATGCTGAATTTTGTCAAATGCTTTTTCAGCATCCAATGAAATGACCATGTGGTTTTGTTCTTTGAGTTTGTTTATGTAGTGGATTGTATTGATGGATTTCCGTATATTGAACCAACCCTGCATTCCCGGGATAAAGCCTGCTTGATCATGGTGGATGATTGTTTTGATGTGTTCTTGGATTCGGTTGGCAAGAATTTTATTGAGTATTTTTGCATCAATGTTCATAAGGGAAATTGGTCTGAAGTTCTCTTTCTTTGTTGGATCTTTTTGTGGCTTTGGTATCAGCGTAATTGTGGCTTCATAGAAGGAATTGGGTAGTGTTCCTTCTGTTTCTATTTTGTGGAATAGTTTGAAGAGTATTGGTGTTAACTCTTCTTTGAAGGTCTGGTAGAATTCTGCACTGAAGCCATCTGGTCCTGTGCTTTTTTTGGTTGGAAGACTTTCTATGACTCCTTCTATTTCTTTAGGCATTATGGGACTGTTTAGATGGTCTAGTTGTTCCTGATTTAATTTTGGTATCTGGTATCTGTCAAGGAAATTGTCCATTTCCTCCAGATTCTCCAGTTGTGTTGAGTACAGGCTCTTGTAGTAGGATCTGATGATTTTTTGGATTTCCTCAGTTTCCGTTGTTATATCTCCCTTTTCATTTCTAAGTTTGTTAATTTGGATACTTTCTCTGTGCCCTTTGGTCAGTCTGGCTAAGGGTTTATCTATCTTGTTGATTTTCTCAAAGAACCAGCTCCTGGTTTTGTTGATTTTTTGTATGGTTCTCTTTGTTTCTACTTGATTGATTTCGGCCCTGAGTTTGATGATTTCCTGCCTTCTACTCCTCCTGGGCGAAGTAGCTTCTTTTTGTTCTAGGGCTTTCGGGTGTGTCATTAAGCTGGTAATGTATGCTCTCTCCATTTTCTTTTTGGAGACAGTCAGGGCTATGAGTTTTCCTCTTAGCACTGCTTTCATTGTGTCCCATAGATTTGGGTATGTTGTGTTTTCATTTTCATTGTGTTCTAAAAAGTCTTTAATTTCTTTCTTTATTTCTTCCTTGACCAAGGTATCATTGAGTAGAGTATTGTTCAGTTTCCACGTGTATGTGGGCTTTCTGTTGTTTCTGTTGCTATTGAAGACCACTTTTACTCCATAGTGATCTGATAGGAGGCATGGGATTAGTTCGATCTTCTTATATTTGTTGAGGTCTGTCTTGTGACCAATTATATGGTCGATTTTGGAGAAGGTACCATGAGGTGCTGAGAAAAAGGTATATTCTTATGTTTTAGGATAGAATGTTCTATATATATCTGTTAAACCTAATTGGCCCAAAGCTTCAGTTAGTTTCATTGTGTCCCTGTTTAGTTTCTGTTTTCCTGATCGGTCCATTGAGGAAAGGGCAGTGTTGAAGTCATCCACAATTATTGTGTTAGGTGCAATGTGTGCTTTGAGCTTTAATAAAGTTTCTTTTACAAAAGAGGGTGCCCTTGCATTTGGAGCGTAGATGTTCAGGATTGAGAGTTCTTCTTGTTGTATTTTTCCTTTGACCAGCAAGAAGTGTCCCTCAGAGTCTCTTTTGATGACTTTGGGTTGAAAGTCAATTTTATCTGATATTAAAATGGCTACTCCAGCTTGTTTCCTGAGACCATTTGCTTGTAAAATTGTCTTCCAGCCTTTTACTCTAAGGTAGTGTTTGTCTTTGACCCTGAGGTGTGTTTCCTGTAAGCAGCAAAATGTAGGGTCCTGTTTATGTATCCAGTCAGTTAGTCTGTGTCTTTTTATTGGGGCATTCAGTCTATTGATGTTAAGAGGTATTAAGGAATAGTGATTGTTACTTCCTGTCATTTTTGACTTTATTTTTTAAATTTGATTGGTTAACTTCTTTTGGGTTTGATGAAAGGTTACTATCTTGCTTTTTCCAGGGTGAAGTTTCCCTCCTTGTATTGGTGTTTTCCTCCTATTATCCTTTGTAGGGCTGGGTTTGTGGATAGATATTGGGTAAACTTGGTTTTGTCATGGAATATCTTAGTTTCTCCATCTACGGTGATTGAGAGTTTTGTTGGATATAGTAGTTTTGGCTGGCATTTGTGTTCTCTTAGAGTCTGCATGAGATCTGCCCTGGATCTTCTAGCCTTCATAGTCTCAGGTGAAAAGTCTGCTGTGATTCTGATAGGTCTTCCTTTATATGTTACTTGGCCTTTTTCTCTTACTGCCTTTAATATTCTTTCTTTGTTTAGCACATTTGGTGTTTTGATTATTATGTGATGGGAAGTATTTCTGTTCTGGTCCTGTCTGTTTGGAGTTCTGTAGGCTTCTTGTATAGTCATGGGCATCTCTCTCTTTAGGTTAGGGAAGTTTTCTTCCATAATTTTATTGAAGATATTTGCTGGCCCTTTAAGTTGTAAATCTTCACTCTCATCTATGCCTATAATCCTTAGGTTTGGTCTTCTCATTGTGTCCTGGATTTCCTGGATATTTTGGGTTACAAGCTTTTTGCATTTTGCATTTTCTTTAACTGCAGCCTGTTGACCAAAGTTCTCCTGTATTTCTTTAAGTGTTTTTTGCATTTTCTCATTATTGGCTTTTGTATTCTTCTGGATTTCTTTCAATGATTTTTGTGTTTCCCTTGCAAGGGCTTCAGCTCCCGAAGCAGGCACCCGAAGGCTCCTGCTGTAGCCTGCTGGATTCACTGGAACACACCGACTTCTCCCCGATGGCCGCCCGGAAGCCCCTCTTGCCTCTTGCAGGACCTGGAGATGTGGTGTTGCCGCCCAGACTGATCTGGATCTGGAAGCAGAGAGATCTGAGTGTTCCCGCCAGAGGTCTCAGGACTTGAACCCAAGCTCCGGGCCACAGGAGCAAGCCATGCTGCAAGCTCCCAGACTGCCTAAGCCAACATTACAACTTCTAAAATTTTATTAAAACACATTAAATTTTATTCATCGAGTAATTGAAAAAATGAAATAATTTTAAAAACCCAGACTCATTATAAATTAGCTAATGGGGCAACCAAGAAGGCTGTGTGATTAATGTTACTTGCTACCCTATCCTGACTCTTTCTGATTGAGGTATTGGGTGGCCTTTCTGGAGCAGTGCTGGGGAGTTTGCCCTGCTGGAGCAGATAAGGGAGAGCTGATGGTTTGACTAGCTCTGCTACTACCTGGGCCTTTGGATTGGACCCCCTTCGAATCTATCTTCTCTGCAAATGTGTGAAATGGCCAGTCTTGTTGATCCAACACTGTAGGACATCCCGATGGGCATCCAATATTGATGGTATCACAGAAACCAGAGTTCTCCATGGAGACCAATGACACATTACAGTGACTATTCGCAAGTGAAGATATGTGGATGGAGGGGTATCCTGTTGGACACATTGTGACATACTAAAACTTCTATGATGGTATGTTTTCTATGCTTTGTTTTGTTGTTGTTGGTGGTGGTGGTGTTGGTATTGTTGTTGTTGGTAGTGATGGTGATGGTGGTGGTGGTGATGGTGTTGGTATTATTGTTGGTATTGTTGTTGTTGGTAGTGATGGTGATGGTAGTGGTGGTGATGGTGTTGGTATTGTTGGTGGTGGTGGTGATGGTGGTGGTGGTGATGGTGTGTGTATGTGTGTGTGTGCACGTGTGTATGTGTGGTGTTTTGGAGAAGAGAGGTTGCAAGGGCAAAGGGTGCATATGAGGGGATAGGAGATGAGAAGGAATGATCTGCATAATGTGAGTCTCACAACAAATTAATAAATATAAAACAAAGATACTTGTTAATATTGTAGAGGACTGGTATTCATTTTCTTATAACTTAATCTAGGTGTCTAACAACCAACTGTAATTACAGGTACAAAGATCCCATATCTTTTCTAGTTTCTGAAGGTATTGCATACATATGTACAACACACCTACCAAAATATACAAATAATTGCATAAAAAATCTTTAAAAAGCTGAATGATAAATAATACTTTTTGAATGTTATACTAACAAAATAAATAAATAATTTAAATTCAATTCACTAAAGTCTCATTAGTATTCATTCTTTTTTTGCAATAGAAACCTAAGATCTCTAGAAGAACTGAAGAATAAGTGAAAATTTATACAATATTAAATTATATAAGATGTGTGTTTGAAAATGTTGAATAGAAGGACTCATATGTAATTGCTAAAATTATAATGCATCAATTTAAAAAATATAAATGAAGTGAATAAAAATGGTACATATTCTAACAAAATTGCTAACAGTCAATAATGTCACATATAGCTTTCATATAACAAAGACACATGTCATCCTTTAGATAATATTTGTAAAAATGCATTCTGTTGAATTTATATAAAATTTACCATATTTCTAACTCATATCTTACGATTTTCTCTTCTTATTTTTCAGAAAAATGTGTGTTTGTGTATGTATGTTTATATAAAAGAGAGAAACAGACAGGAGGTGATAGATATTTATATTATATTTACCTTTATACTTACATTTAGATATTTGATGGCAGGTTCTTTTCCATATGTAGGATTAATCATATTTATTTTAATTGTATGCAGATATTTTATTTAAACTTATTTACTTATTTATTTTTGTTTTATTAACATTTACTAATTATATAAACTAGTGAGCTTTATTATGGTATTTTCAACATATACTTGTTATATATATATATATATGTATATGTATATGTATATGTATATGTATATGTATATGTATATGTATATGTATATGTATATGTATATGTATATGTATATATATGTAAAATGTACATTGATCATTCCCAATCATCTCATTCCAATGTCCTGATCTTCCTTTTCAGTGCTCTTTCAGTATCTCTGTAGCTCTTCCATAATCTTCCCTGAGCTTTAGGCCTATGGGTTGTTTTGTCAATAAATCAATTAGATTGTGCTCCCTTTTAGAAAAAGAAAGCTGTTTCTTTGTATTTGTACTATATGTGATTATTTCTACTTGTTCCATCTGTTTAATTATTTGAGAGTATAAAGATATACTTTTGAAAGACTCAGTGCAAGAGTATAGGGGAATTCCAGAACAGGGAAGTGGGAAGGGGTAGATGGAAGTATAGGGGGATGGAAGAGGGCTTATGGGACTTGCGGGGAGTGGGGACCCAGAAAAGGGGAAATCATTTGCAATGTAAATAAAAATAAATAAATAAATAAATAAATAAAAATATATTAAAAAAAAGGAAAAAAAGAAAAAAAAGATATACTTTTAATGTGCAGTTTAAAATTATACTGGTTTAGGGATGTAGCAGTAGCAGTCTCGTTAGATGCCACATCTTCTCCTATCATGACTAGGTAGTTAGTACCAGATATTAATCCCCTCCTACTGAGTAGAAAACAACTAGTTACCACCCAGATATCTATCATTATTATGCATTTGAAAATAGTCTGCCATACTGGTAATTGCTGTGCCCTATAGGTGGCAAAATGTTATGGTGTTAAAGGTTAAGACTTTAAACTGTTTTTCCCTTTATTTCAGTTTAATTGGTCTAATTTCTATGTCTCAGTTGTTTGTGTGCAGCAGTAAGAACTTACTTTCAAATTTTGAGAGAAAACCAAGGCCAATGGAGTCAGTCTATATTGTCTCTTGGACAATTCTGAGCTATAAATATAAAGAAAGTTTGATTGTCTGATACTTAGAGTTGGATCCAACTCAAAAGTGAACTCAATATATTCTTCTAGGGGAGTATTATAGTAACTTCAAATATATATAGTGAGATTAAGATAAATTAGTAAGATTTTCATGTTTATGTACCGATGTCTTCAAGGGTCTTCCCCAGTTTCTTTTCTATTAGCTTCAGAGTGTCTGGCTTTATGTGGAGGTCCTTGTCCATCTGGTGGAGTTTTTTGGGTCACTTAAATATACTATCATATCATCTGAAAATAGTGATATTTTTACTTCTTCCTTTCCAATTTGTATCCCTTTGACCTCCTTTTGTTGTTTAACTGCTCTAGCTAGAACTTCAAGTACTATATTGAATAGATATGGAGAGAGAAAGCAGCCTTGCTTAGTCCCTGATTTTAGTGGGATTGCTTCAAGTTTCTCTCCATTTAGTTTGATGTTGGCTACTGGTTTGCTGTATACTGCTTTTACTATGTTTAGGTATGAGCCTTGATTTCCTGATCTTTTCAAGACTTTTATCATGAAGGATGTTAAAATTTGTCAAATGCTTTTTCAGCATCTTATGAAATGATCACATTTCCTTTTTTTTCTTTGACTTTGTTTATATAGTGGATTACATTGATGGATTTCTGTATATTGAACCATCCCTGCATCTCTGGGATGAGGCCTACTTGATCTTGGTGAATGATCATTTTGAAGTGTTCTTGGATTTGGTTTGTGAGAAATTTATTGAGTATTTTTGCATCAATATTCATAAGGGAAATTGGTCTGAAGGTCTTTTTCTTTGTTAGGCCTTTGTGGACCCTCCCCTAGGGATGGCTCTCTCTGTGTTAAAATGGTGTTTTGTGTCTGGCCCAGGGCTTGGGCAGCTAGGCCATTTGGAAGCAGGAAGTTTGACTACATGTACCCCATACCACAGCTGGGAGGGAGTTGGGCTATGAGAAGCAGCAGGACCCAGCTCTGGGGATTGGGAGGTGCTGTCTGCGGTCCTTGGGAAACCAAAAGAGGCTGGCCTGAGGGTCCCCAGGCTTCACAGAAGCAGAGGAAGGCAGGTTCTATCTCCTGGACACTGCAGATGTTACTGGATGTTGCATAAGAGATTAGAAAGGAGTGGAGGCCTAAGGGGCTGGCTCTAGCCTGGGAATGAAGGGAAAATGGCAGGGGGAGAGCTCCAGCTGATTCCCTAGGGGAGGAGAGAGTCCTTGGCTTGCTCAGCAGTAGGTTGGCTTGGTGGTGACTGTGCCTGGAAGTGCTGAGAGGCCTTCCTATGAGGTTAGAAGTGGCTTTTTAGAGAAAGACCTGCTCCATTGTTCCCCATGGCAGGTCCCAATTAGAATAGGCAATCTATATTTTTAAAGCATTTATTGCCATGGCAGAGAGCTGTGATGAGTGAAACCATACCCTCTTTCTCAGGGTGGATCTGAGATTAAATACCTTTTGCAGGCAGGAGTGTCTGGGAAGGAGAGTTTAATTGGCTAAGCCCTTTAGGCCTTTTGGTACCTCATTAAAATGGAATTCTGTCTTGAGGCTATGTGATCTGTGGTCACTTCTACCTGTGGAGGGCCTTGGGGAATTGCCCTACATGACTAATGGCCACAGAATTATGGAGAGCTGGGGACGTGGCAAAAGCCTTCCATCCCTTGCAGGATCACCTGCTGGGTAACTGGGGTTTAAACCTAGCTCAACAGGCAGACAGGCTGCCTTTCAGGGTCCCACAGATCTCAAGTTGGGCAAGTGACTCAACTTGCTTTCCCTTAGTCTCCTCTCCATTTTTGTCACTGCAGTTCTTTAAGACAGGAACAATTTTAGGTTTGAGATTTTGACTGTGGGATAGCAACCCCACCCTTCCATTTGATGCCCTGTCCTTCTGCTGAAGGTGGGCTCTACTAGTTCCCTCTCCCCACTGGAGGACATTTCATCTAAAGTCCCTCTTTTTGAGTCCTGAGAGTCTCTTATCTTCCAGGTCTCTCAGACATTTTTGGAGGTCTCCTCTCCTCCTACCTTCTTAGGTTGCATATTTCCTTTCTTTCTGCTGGCCCTCAGAGCTTCACTCTTGCCACCCCCCATACCTGATCATGTTCCTCTTTTCCCCCTCCCCTCCCTACAAAGGTCCCTTTCCCCCTCTACCCCCAATGGTTGCTTTCTTCTCTATCCCAAGTGGGTTTGAAGCACCCTCACTTGGGCCCAGCTTGTTAACTGGTTAGTCTTGGGGCCTCAGAAGGTTTCCTTGAGAAATCAAGATGGTCTTTAGTTCTCTCAAGGGTCTTCCACACCAAAGAGAGACCCCAGTGGTAGACAATAAGGACTTGGAGACTGCAAGCAACTAATCTCTTCAAGCTGTGTCACAGGCAGACCAACTGGGATGGCAGGCTGATCAAACTATGATGGGATTGGTGGGATATGATTCCAAGCTGAATAGTTTTGGAGCCTCAGAAGGTTTCTACAGGGAGACACTCTTATGGTTCCAAATGGTTCCTTTGGACTGAAGAACAAGTACAGATGTAGACAATGGGTCTCCCAAACCACCGCCACTCCTATTTTTTTTCTCATAACACCATGAACTGAATTAGTTTTGCCCATATGCACATTTGTGTGAAGTCAGTCACAGGAAATGTACAGTAGGCATCCCCCTAAAAATAGTAGCTCTCACTTTTTCCACAGCAATCAGTGTCTAATAGCTCTTCAGATAGGAGTGCAGAAAGGTTCAGATGTGGAAAGGAAGAAGAAAGTTGTTCAGAAGATAATATCTTTACAGCAGTTATGTGGAAACTTATTCAATGAAGCAGCTCAGCCTGCTTCCTCCCCTGCTATGTTATTATAGAAAATTACTGCTGTACAAGTCAGGGAAGACCTCACACTTTCCCACTGCACAGTGTCTATTTTGCAATTCTTTCAAGAATATACAGTAGCAAAAATCTAAAGGGCAGGTTATGGGAGAACATTATCTTTGTGGCATAGTTTCTGTAAATTTGCTTTGGAAAGCCCAAACTATATAAACCTGACTTCTTTGGTTTTTCTCAATATGATGCAATTTGTGGAGGATTAGATGTAGGGAGAACACATAGGAATTTTCATAATGAGAAGGAGCAATTTCTCATATCACTAAGATATATAGTGAAGGAAAGACATAGGAAGTTGCACTGAATTATTTATGTTAACATTGAGGAAACATTTTTATTCTAAATCTAAAAGACATACTTAAACATTAGGGTATGATTTAAAATGTAATATATTGCTTCTTAAAAGTTTGCTTTAATTTAACAGAGTCTATTCTCTTGCAGGAAATGGTTCAAATGTCCCCTCGAGCCTATAGATAAAGGCAAAAGCTACAATCCCTATAAATGGATACAATGAATGGGCTCTGAATATTGCTTTACCATTGAATATTATACTTGTGGCTTACAGAACACTTTCAAAAGTTGGAGAAATCTGAATTTCCTTTGCATGTTCTCATAAATGTAGAATTTTATCACCAACTTATGAAGTATAATTGTTGAAGGTCTTAAGAGTTTTTATATTTATATATGAACAAGTATATTAATAGTCTATGTGCATGAGGCAATGCACAAGAATGGAGATATAAAAAATAACTAATATGGATATAAAGTATATACCATATAAAATTATACCTATAGCTATGGAAGTGCTGAGGGAAGTATGCTAGGCATCATAAAATGGGTACTCTGTCTCCTCCCAAAAATGTATGACTGTTATTTACCTGAAAGTATCTCAGAGGGAAAACCACACAAAAATTAAAAAAAATAATGTAAAAAGTAAACTGGATGTAACTTCACTTTTTCTTTTTTAGTATGATGTTCTTCTTGCCAGCTTACTCTGTACTAAGGGTTTTACATACATCGCCTCGGATAATACTTAGTGAACAGAAGATTTCTATGGCAATTCTCAATTCTTCATCATAATAAAGGAAAGGAAGGATTAAATGCACATTTCTTGTTCTATTTAAGGGAAAAGTATGTAAGAACAAAGCAAAGTTCACAGAGGATGAAGTGCAAAGATATGTTCAAATTTAATTTAAGTAAAGAAGTTATCACTAAGAATGGGACCAAAACTTAAATATGGTTGTCTAAGGAAAAACATTTCTTGCAAAAGCCCTGCAGCATGAAAACATGTAAAGTATACTTGCTGGATGGCCAAGTGGCCAGTCTGGCAGAAAAAATGGAGAGAGAGAGAGAGAGAGAGAGAGAGAGAGAGAGAGAGAGAGAGAGAGAGAGAGAGAGAGAGAGAGAGAGAGAGAGAGAGAGAACAGGAGAGAACAGGAGAGAACAGGAGAGAACAGGAGAGAACAGGAGAGAACAGGAGAGAACAGGAGAGAACAGGAGAGAACAGGAGAGAACAGGCTGACCATGCCATGGGAAGCAAGCTAGTAAGCCACTCTCCTCCATAGATTCTACATCAGCTCCTGCTTCCAAGTTCCAGCCTTTCTTGAGTTCTAGTTCTGCCCTCCTTTGGTGATGGCCTATGATGTGGAAGTATAGGCTAAATAAATCTTTTCTCCCCAACTTGCTTTTGGTCATAGTGTTTCATCACTATGTAATGAAACACAGCAATAGTAACCCCAACTAACTTATAAGAATTATGAGATACACTTAACGTATGAGAATCAAGATTTGAGTATTGAACAGAATTTGGATAAACCTTCCACTTAAGAAATGCTTTGTGGCATATATAATTCTGGAGACCTCAGTTTACAGATGGAATATGAAATTCTGATATGGGTTGTGATCTCCATAGAACATTAAAGATTATGAAGCATTCCAATATTACTAGGTCAGTTGAGTAAATGATCTCAACATTAAAGAACTCTAAGAGGGTATGACCAATAAGAGAATAAAATCAAGAAGCTATTAAATGATGAATAAAGAAATATTAGATTTTAACCTATGATCATAATTGTTGCAAGAAGGAATTACTTATAAGATTTATCAAGTGTTATAGGAAAAGGCTGGAAGTCAGAGGATTAACAGTTAGTAGTAGTGTGAATATCACAGAAGATCTTCATTCAGTAGGGGAACAGCAAGCAGCTTTTGTGTGAAAGAAAAAATATTTTATAAGAGTGGAATTCATGAGAAAATAGTAGGTAGAAAATTGGAGACAGCAAACATACAACTGGATTGTGATAAATGTAATGAGACTATAGTCACGTATGGGGGCCATGGCTCAGTGGTAGATATCACCTCTGCTCTTCAAGAAGACCTTGGTTCCATTCCAACCACCCCAGTGCTGCTTCTGACTGTCTGAGAGTCCAGTTCCAAGGGTTCCAATGCCCCTTTCATGTCTCCGTCGACACCGCATATACATGTTGCAAAGACAACATGCAGAATAAAACAAACACCTGAACACATAGCCAATTTAACATTACCAAACAATAATAAAAAACTAGAGAGAAAACCAAGGTCAGAGACATGTTTCTATTAGTACTGTTTGGTTTGCAGAAGAATCATGTTTGATATTCTATAATTAGAAATCTTTAATTTATAGGAGAGAAAAGGTAAGACGCTGCTAGAATGAATGGGACACAGGAAGTGGTGGGTAAGAGACAGAATGTGTGAAATCCTTCCTGAAACTTCTTTGCAAAACAAAGATTAAAAACATAAATAAATAGATAAATGTGATGGTGAAACTTAAAAATGACTTTCAAGTTATTGACATATTCTTTTCATGAGAAGGGAGATCTTCAGATAAAAAGTCAGAGAAATAAGGCCTAGAGTTTGAGGACATTGTGTGTTTGTATGTGTGTGTGTGTGTGTGTGTGTGTGTGTGTGTGTGTGAAATCTCCATAGAACACAGAGAATGGAGAGGAAAAACATCTTACAATAAAGACCCACTGGAGGCCCAAATGAATACACACTGTCCACAAGTAGCACATCTTGTCCCCAGCTACACTCTGCTGCCCGCAAAATAGAGATGATGAGAACTTAACAGGACTTTATGCTTTGTAAACATTAACCCACTAAATAACATTATTTCAAGTTTGTTGAGATAAAAATCATTGTGATAAAAGTTACATATATAAGTGGCTTCAAACAGCTGACAAAAGTTGTGCTGAAAGAAATTTTCTATTATACTCAATGTATCTTGTTTATGTAATAAAAATATTTACTTTTTATAAATCGCTGATCCTACAAAATGAAAACCATGATGCCCACTTACATTATGTCTTAATGGTTGCTTTAATTTGAATAGAAAGATAAAAGTATAATATTCTTTTGCTTTCTGAACTATACAAACACTTGATAACTTGTTTTCAAATTCATAGATCATCGCAGTCTCTGGTAAAAATATCAGACTTATTTAAATGTAACATTTATAGGTATATTTTATAGGTGTATCATCATATATTTAAAATTGATATTTAATAATTCAATATAATTCTGTTTTTTTTTTTAAATTAAGGAGTTCTGAAATGCTCCCAGAGTTCAAAATCTAAAGGATACAGCAGAAATAATGAAATCCAGAAAGGAAGCCAAAATGTAGAATCTGGCAGTGAGGACAGGGGCAACCATCCCCAATCATCAGAAAATGGGGAATAATTCAATGATTCAAAAGCAACATGGAATTTATTAGTACAGTTATTTAAAACAGAAATTTTAGCCAATATGTTCGTTTTTATCACTGGAAGTGAAACTAAAAGCTTGCCAAAAAATCCATCACTTAAAAAATGCATTTTGAGTGAACAGGCAGTTCAAAGCTCTTAAGTAAATTGCACTAAAAGGAGATGAAAGATCTTTAGGAGGCTAGAATTCAGAGCAGGAGAGCATAAAATAGAAATATTGTCATCAATTGCAGTTGCTGAAATAGATCTCATATTTAAAATATGCTCGGGAACTGTCTTAACTTTAACAAAAATGGCAGTATTTATAATTTGCAAGATTTTATGTTTAATTGAAGTAGTGTTTGGAAGGATGAAGTTGATGGAGCCCTGGTCAGAGGCTTGTCAGTTAAATGAGATTCTTGGTTACTACAGATTACTGTTTGAATGATTTAACTTTCTAAAACACTAAGAACACTAGCTATTCATCCTGTTATATTAAAAGTGAATACTAAAATCTCAGTGTTCTCTCTGTCACCCTCTCTCTTTTTCTCTCTTTGCATATCTTTCGAAAGTAGATCTATAATTTCTTGTTTTATTCAATCACATTACCTTATAAATCATAGGTATTGCATATCAGCTGCAGGACTTTCTAAGGAATCACTCCCAGAGTCTTTTATTTTTTTTAGGTCTTTTTGTTTTTGGGTTTTTTTTTTTTTTTTGGTTTTTTGTATTTTGTTTTCTTATTTTTTAATAGATATATTCTTCATTTACATTTTAAATGTTGTCCCCTTTCCTGGTACCCACCCCAAAATCTCATAACCCATCTCCTTTCCCCCTGTTTCCCATCAACCCTCTCCCGCTTCCCTGTCCCAGCATTCCCCCATACTGTGGCATTAAGCCTTTCTAGGGCCTAGGGCCTCTCCTCCTTTCGATGTCCAACAAGGCCATTCTCTGCTGCCTATGTCTGGAGCCATGGGTAACACCATGTGTACTCTCTGGTTGATGGTTTTGTCCCTGGGAGCTCTGGGAGTACTGGGTGCCTCATATCATTGTTCCTCCTATGGTGCTCCAAACCCCTTCAGCTCCTTGGGTCCTTTCTCTAGCTTTTCCATTGGGAACCCTGTGCTCAGTTCAACGGCTGGCTGAGAATATCCCCTTCTGTATTTGTCATGCACTAGCAGAGCCTCTCAGGTAACAGCTATATCTGGATCCAGTCAGCAAGTATTTGTGGGCATCGATAATAGTATCTGGGTTTTGTAACTGTATATGGCATGATCACTAGGTGGGTAGTCTCTAGATGGTCCTTCCCTTAGACTTTGTTCCACACTTTGTCTCTGTATCTCCTTCTGTGGGTATTTTGTTCCCCCTTCTATGAAGGACCAGAATATCCACACTTTGTTCTTCCTTCTTCTTGGGCATCATTTGATATGAGAATTGTGTCTTGGGTATTCCAAGCTTCTGGGCTAATATCCACTTATCAGTGAGTGCATACCATGTGTGTTCTTTTGTGTTTGGGTTACCTCACTTAGGATGATATTTCCAATTTTCTGAGAACCTCCTGATTGATTTCCAGAATGGTTGTACCTGTTTGCAGTCTTACTAGCAATGGAGGAGAGTTCTTTCTCCTCATTCTTGCCAACATAGGCTGTCACCTGAGGTTTTGATCTTAGCCATTTTGATTGGTATAAGATGGAATATCAGAGTAGTTTTGATTTGCATTTCTCTGATTACTAAGGACTTTGAACACTTCTTTATGTGTTTCTCAGCCATTTGACATTCCTCTGTTTTGAATTCTCTTTTTAGTTCTATACCCTATTTTTTGATTGGGTTGTTTGGGATTTTTGGTGGTTGTTTCTTGAGTTCTTTACGTATTTTGGATATTAGCCATCTATTGGATGTGGAATTAGTGAAGATTTTTTTCCCAATCTCTAGGTTGCCAGTTTCGGGACCTATCACCACCCAACAATGCCACCCGACCCTTCCTAAAGACCCCTTCCCTTCCACCCAGTCCTTTATGCTGGGCAGACTGCTAACTAGTCTGCTCCCCTTGAGACACCATATCCTGAACCAGCCAAGAAGATTTGCTGTACTCAGGGTAACTGACACCACAGCCTGAGACATCACAGGAGGTCTGCTGCCCACAGGGCAACTGACACTACAACCTGAGACATCCAAGGAGGTCTGCTGTACATAAGGCAACTGGCATCCCAAGAGACAAAGCAACAGAGCAACTTGTCACCAGCTTGTCTGCTCCGCTGAAGACACCACAGCTTGAAGTCATCCCAGGAGCGCTTCTGTACCCAGGGCAACTGGGCAACAGACACCACAGTCTGTATACATCCTGCGCAATCTGTGGCATGCAGGGCAACTGACCCAACAAACTGAAAGCCTCCCTGGAATTCTGTTATACACAGGGAAACAGAAACCACAGTCAACAGACACCACTCCCACCACCACCACCACCACCACTGGAGAACATCCTCACATAGTACAACAGCAGGACTTCTCCTCTAAATATCCAAGAGTCTGAAGGCCACCAAGGAGATCTACTGCTGCAGCCAGGGTAAAAGACCAGCAGCTTCTCTGCCCTGGTGAAAAGCCCCCCAGTTGAAAGGCCCCACAGGTGGTCTGCCATAGCCATGTATACAGGCCTATCAAGAGACCTGAAGCAACCCAGAGACAAAAAAGGGAGACTCCAGACAGAGTCAACCAGACCAGCAAATAACAGGGACAACCAAATGGCCAGAGGCAAGCACAAGACCATAAGGAAGAGAAATCAATAAATGTGGCCATCATCAGAACCCAGTTCTCCCATCACAGTAAGTCCTGAATATAGCAACACAACTGAAAATCAGGAAGCTGACATAAAATCCTATCCCATGAAGATAATAGAGTCCTTTAAGGAAGATATAAATAACTCACTGAAAGAAATACAGTATAACACAATCAAACAGGTGAGGGAATTGAATAAAGCAGTCTAAGACCAAAAATTGGAAGTAGAAACAATAAAGAGAGCACAAATGGAGGCAAACCTGGAAATTAAAAACCTATGAAACAGTTTTCTATAGTTAGATGTTACTGTGTTTTTTCCAAGTAATGTTTTCTGCAATAAATACAAATCCCCAAATGATTTTACAATAATAGTTGAATAATTTGACTTTTATAACAATGATATAATTTTAATTGATTTAATATATATTTGACATTTTAAATTCAACAAATTATATTGTGATATTTTACAGTAGTGCAATGAGTAATATTTGGTGAACTTTTAGTTATTTGCATTTCTCTTAATGAAGGAAGATACTACAATGATCAAAGTATTACTCTAATGAGTAAAAACGGTGATTCTACCTAATTTGGTAAGCTTAAGAAATAACTATTTACAGTATAGCTATTTCTAGATGTTTTTTTCATTTTTCATAAGGAATTATTTGGATATAGGGTTCAATGATATTTAGGAAAAATATGGGATATATATGCAAAAATATTTCAAACAAACATTAGGGAAAATCTTTAATATTTAGAGCTGGATTGTGGCTAGAAGAATGACCTACTATTTAAGATTTCTTGCTGCTTTTGCTGTGGACCTGAGTTTGCTTCTCACATTCCACATAAAGCAGCTCACAGTGCAGACTTAATATGTCTGTACACCATATGTTAGTAGTACCTACAAAGGCCAGAACAGACATCAGGATCCTAGGTACTGAAGTTAAAATTTGATATTGAATTCAGTAATGAAGTGCTTGCTTACTTTATGTATATGTAAAACACTGAACTCAAATCCCAGAATCAAAAACATACAGCATTGTCCATCCCTTATATATAGCTCTGTTCATATATTCAACTGCACCCTCCTCTTCCCACTCCTTTCTTATTAGATGATTGATTTTAATTATATCTATATTAAGGGGGAATTTTTGACTCTGATTTGAAACTATATGGTAACTTCAAACTTTCAGTTTGAAGCTCTATGACATTAATTCAGACTTCTTGTCCTTCTGATTTTGCTGCATTCCTCTGGGTGTCTCAGTCCTAGGATACGAATGTCATGTTGTGGCAGATTAAAGGTCCTCTGGTAGACAGGCTTGCCTCTCACTTTTAGTGGCTGTTTACTAACAATAAGTCCTGTACAGAGCTTTCTGCCATGCATTGGCATTCTCTCTTTAAGTTCATAGATTCTGAGTAATTTCTTTAACTCAGAGACACATGTGAGAAAGCCTTGGTCTTGGTCAATTGAAGGTCAATGAGGTGAAGATCTTATTATATCTTTCACTGTGTGAGGATGCTGTGCCATTGAGACTGCTCAAATATGCTGTCCATCATTCAGCCTGGTGTCCTGGTGGGAAACCTCCTGCTGGACCATAGGAAAAACGCCAGGAAATCATTCCTCTGCTTTCAGGTTCACAGATAGCATCTGAGCTTCCATTTCAGTATTCTCCTCATCCAACAGCTGACAGGCACTGAAATATGTAGGATTCAACTCACCTACTTTCATGGCATTAAAATCTTTGTAAAGACTGATGAAGCTACAAGATATACATAACCTTCATTTTTGTTTTATGTCATCATTACATCCTATTGCATGGCACCTGCCATAATAAATTTTCCTAACATAGATTTAGGCCTCCAGTATTAGGTATTTTCAATGTATTTCAAATCAACTGGCACATGGCACACAGACACACATGTAAGTATGTATGTACGTATGTGATTATATGTATATGTAGGAGCAGTGATTTAGGCCTCGAGTATTAGGTATTTTCTATGTATTTCATTTCAACTAGCACATGGCACACACACACACACACACATGTAAGTATGTATGTACATAGTATATAACTATATGTGTATATAGGAGCAGTGAAAATCATTACCCCATATAGCCAATGCTTAATGATCAGAGCAGAGTAACAGGCACAGCTATTGAGTCTGAATTTGTACTAGGGACATGCAAGAATCCCTCTATTAGATCTTTAACGTGAATAACCTATTAATCCTGCTGTGTTGTAAGGCATTTAAGCAGATTTTATTTTATTTTATTTTAATTTAATTTTTTTTATTCGATATAATTTATTTACATTTCAAATGATTTCCCCTTTTCTAGCCCCCCCCCACTCCCCGAAAGTCCCGTAAGCCCCCTTCTCTTCCCCTGTCCTCCCTCCCACCCCTTCCCAGTTCCCCGTTCTCGTTTTGCCCAATACTGTTTCACTGAGTCTTTCCAGAACCAGGGACCACTCCTCCTTTCTTCTTGTATCTCATTTGATGTGTGGATTATGTTTTGGGTATTCCAGTTTTCTAGGTTAATAACCACTTATTAGTGAGTGCATACCATGATTCACCTTTTGAGTCTGGGTTACCTCACTTAGTATGATGTTCTCTAGCTCCATCCATTTGCCTAAGAATTTCATGAATTCATTGTTTCTAATGGCTGAATAGTACTCCATTGTGTAGATATACCACATTTTTTGCATCCACTCTTCTGTTGAGGGATACCTGGGTTCTTTCCAGCATCTGGCAATTATAAATAGGGCTGCTATGAACATAGTAGAGCATGTATCCTTATTACATGGTGGGGAATCCTCTGGGTATATGCCCAGGAGTGGTATAGCAGGATCTTCTGGAAGTGAGGTGCCCAGTTTTCGGAGGAACCGCCAGACTGATTTCCAGAGTGGTTGTACCAATTTGCAACCCCACCATCAGTGGAGGAGTGTTCCTCTTTCTCCACACCCTCTCCAACACCTGCTGTCTCCTGACTTTTTAATCTTAGCCATTCTGACTGGTGTAAGATGAAATCTTAGGGTTGTTTTGATTTGCATTTCCCTAATGACTAATGAAGTTGAGCATTTTTTAAGATGCTTCTCCGCCATCCGAAGTTCTTCAGGTGAGAATTCTTTGTTTAACTCTGTACCCCATTTTTTAATAGGGTTGTTTGGTTTTCTGGAGTCTAACTTCTTGAGTTCTTTATATATATTGGATATTAGCCCTCTATCTGATGTAGGATTGGTGAAGATCTTTTCCCAATTTGTTGGTTGCCGATCTGTCCTCTTGATGGTGTCCTTTGCCTTACAGAAACTCTGTAACCTTATGAGGTCCCATTTGTCAATTCTTGCTCTTAGAGCATACGCTATTGGTGTTCTGTTCAGAAACTTGCTCCCTGTACCGATGTCCTCAAGGGTCTTCCCCAGTTTCTTTTCTATTAGCTTCAGAGTGTCTGGCTTTATGTGGAGGTCCTTGATCCATTTGGATTTGAGCTTAGTACAAGGAGACAAGGATGAATCAATTCGCATTCTTCTGCATGCTGACCTCCAGTTGAACCAGCACCATTTGTTGAAAAGGCTATCTTTTTTCCATTGGATGTTTTCAGCCCCTTTGTCGAGGATCAAGTGGCCATAGGTGTGTGGGTTCATTTCTGGATCTTCAATCCTGTTCCATTGATCCTCCTGCCTGTCACTGTACCAATACCATGCAGTTTTTAACACTATTGCTCTGTAGTATTGCTTGAGGTCAGGGATACTGATTCCCCCAGATTTTCTTTTGTTGCTGAGAATAGTTTTAGCTATCCTGGGTTTTTTGTTGTTCCAGATGAATTTGATAATTGCTCTTTCTAACTCTGTGAAGAATTGAGTTGGGATTTTGATGGGTATTGCATTGAATCTGTATATTGCTTTTGGCAAAATGGCCATTTTAACTATATTGATTCTACCAATCCATGAGCATGGGAGGTTTTCCCATTTTTTGAGGTCTTCTTCAATTTCCTTCTTCAGAGTCCTGAAGTTCTTGTCATACAGATCTTTCACATGTTTGGTAAGAGTCACCCCAAGATACTTTATACTGTTTGTGGCTATTGTGAAGGGGGTCATTTCCCTAATTTCTTTCTCAGCCTGCTTATCCTTTGAGTATAGGAAGGCCACTGATTTGCTTGAGTTGATTTTATAACCTGCCACTTTGCTGAAGTTGTTTATCAGCTGTAGGAGCTCTCTAGTGGAGTTTTTTGGGTCACTTAGGTAGACTATCATGTCGTCTGCAAATAATGATAGTTTGACTTCCTCCTTTCCAATTTGTATCCCTTTGACCTCCTTATGTTGTCGAATTGCCTGAGCTAGTACCTCAAGTACAATATTGAAAAGATAAGGAGAAAGGGGACAGCCTTGTCTGGTCCCTGATTTCAGTGGGATTTTAAGCAGATTTTAAAATAAAAGTAATTTTCTTTCCTTTAAAAAGTCAGTATCCATGGCGGGTGCAGCAGCAGCAAAGGCAGCAGCAGCAGCAGCAGCAGCTGGTCCAGCGGAAGGGCTATCAGCAGTGGAACCAAGGTGACAGGGTCCAGGCAGGCCTTGCGCCTGCTACCACTGACCTTCGCTGGCCAGCCAGCGCCTTTCACCCCACAGGAGCTACTTCAGAATTCTGCCTCCCGCCAGTCAGTTACGAGAGTCTCTCCACGATCTTGGATCTCAGGCGCCAGAGAAATCAGAAAGACTGAGGTACACAAATATAACCCAAGGCCAACATTGCGGGGGTCTAAGCCAGACAGGCGTTGGCCTGTACCCAGGCCCAGGGCTGTTCGGGGAGCCATCGGTGTGCAAAACCGGCCAGGAGGTTGTTTGCCCAGCCCGGCACGCATGCTGCCATTTTGACTACAGGACACCAGAGAGAGTTCTAGCAGGCAAAGTCAGCTAAGAGTCATAGCTGGAGGCTAACATAGCAGGGGTCTAAGATGGACAGGCCTTGGACTGCCCCCAAGACCTGGACTGCACAGAGGGCCATCTGTATGCCAACCCAGCCAGGAGGTTGTTAGCCCAGCAGACTCTCCCAGCACATTCAAGGAGCACTTGCAGGCTGTCATCCTGGCCACCTGACAGAACCAATTAACAGTCATAGCCCTAGGGGAACTTTGCTCAGGCCTTAGCCTGCTAGGCTTTGGCCTAGACTCAGGGCCTCAGCAGCTAGGCTAGTCTTGTGTACACCAACTCGGTTGGGAGATAGGCTGCCCAGCAGAGTGACCAGCACTCAGGAAAGGTCCCACAGCAGCATAGACCATCAGCACTCACTGAAGGAGCAAATGGGCACCGCGTGGTTCACACAAACAACCTGGGGCAAGGTACGCTAGGGCTGCAAGGGCACCCAAGAGGACGGCAGCACATTAGCAATCTGTAACATGGGAAACCCAGCCATCCAGTATTGCAGAAATAGCCATATAGCCTCACAGGAGGCACAAATACCAGCCAGAGACAAGACCAACTAATGCCAGAAAGAACAAGATGGCAAAGGGCAAATGTAGGAATGCTACTAACAGAAACCTAGGCAATATGGCAGAGTCTGATCCATACTCTACAACATCAGCAAGTCCTGGTTACACAAACACACCAGAAACCAGATTTGGATTTAAAATCACTGTTCGTGATGCTTCTAGAAGAACACAAAAAGGACATAAATGAATCTCTTAAAGAAATACAGGGGAACATGAATAAGCTAGAAACCCATATAATGGAAACACAAAAATCACTTAAAGAAATTCAGGAGAATAAGGCTCAAGAGATAGAAGCCAATAAAGAAGAAACACAAAAAAAATCTTAAAGAAATGCAGGAGAAAGTGAGTCAAACAGCAGAAGTCATGAAAGAGGAAACACAAAAATCTCTTAAAGAATTAGAGGAAAACACAAACAAGCAAGTGAAGGAGCTGAGCAAAACCATCTAGGATCTAAAATCAGAAGTAGAAAAAACTAAGAAATTACAAAGGGAGACAACTTTGGAGATAGAAAACCTTAAGAAGAAATCAGGGGCCATAGATGCAAATATCAATCACAGAATACAAGAGATGCAAGAAAGAATCTCAGATGCCGAAGATACCATAGAAACCATTGACTCAACAGTCAAAGAAAATGCAAAATGCAAAAAGCTTGTATCCCAGAACATCCAGGAAATCCAGGACACAATGAGAAGACCGAACTGAAGGATTATAGGTATAGATGAGAGTCAAGATTTACAGCTGAAAGGGCCAGCAAATATCTTCAACAAAGTTATGGAAGAAAATTTTCCCAACTTAAAAAGAGAGATGTCCATGAATATACAAGAAGCCTACATAACTCCAAACAGACTGGACCTGAGCAGAAATACCTCTCGTCACATAATAATCAAAACCCCAAATGTACTAAACAAAGAAAGAATATTAAGGCAGCAAGAGAAAAAGGGTAAGTAACATATAAAGGAAGACCTATCAGAATCACACCAGACTTCTCACCAGAGACCATGAAAGCTAGAAGATCCTGGGCAGATCTCATGCAGACTCTAAGAGGACCCAAATGTCAGCCAAGACTACTATACCCAGAAAAACTCTCAATCACAATAGATGGAGAAACCAATATATTCCATGACAAAACCAAATTTACACAATATTTTTCTACAAACCCAGCTCTACAAAGAAAAATAGGGGGAAAACTCCAATACAACAAGGAAAACGACACCCTGGAAAAAGCAAGATAGTTACCTTCTTTCATTTAAACCCAAAAGAAGATAACCATTCAAATACAAAAATAAAATCGAAAATAATAGGAAGTAATAATCACTATTCCTTAATATCTCTTAATATCATGACTACTCATTGACTCAACTCCCCAATAAAAAGACATAGACTAACAGACTGGATAAGGAAACAGGACCCTACATTTTGATGCCTACAGGAAACATACCTAAATGTCAAAGACAAAAACTACCTTAGAGTAAAAGGCTGGAAGACAATTTTACAAGCCAATGGTCTCCTGAAACGAGCCGGAGTAGCCATTCTAATATCAGATAAAATTGACTTTCAACCTAAAGTCATCTAAAGAGACACAGAAGGACACTTCTTGCTGGTCAAGGAAAAATCCACCAAGAAAAACTTTCAATTCTGAACATCTATGCACCAAATGCAAGGGCACCCTCATTCGTAAAAGAAACTTTACTAAAGCTAAAAGCACACATTGCGCCTAACACAATAAATGTGGGGGACTTCAACACTCTACCCTCCTCAATGGACTGATCAGGAAAACAAAAACTAAACAGGGAAGGGGTTGGGGATTTAGCTCAGTGGTAGAGCGCTTGCCTAGCAAGCGCAAGGCCCTGGGTTCGGTCCTCAGCTCTGTTAAAAAAAAAAAAAAAAAAAAACTAAACAGGGACACAATAAAACTAATTGAAGCTTTGGACCAATGGGCTTGACTGATATTTATAGAACATTTCACCCTAAAACAAAAAGAACATACCTTTTTCTCAGCACCTCATGGTACCTTCTCCAAAATCAACCATATAATTGGTCACAAGACAGACCTCAACAAATATAAGAAGATTGAACTAATGCCATGCCTCCTATCAGATCACTGTGAAATAAGAGTGGTCTTCAATGGCAACAAAAAAAAAGGGAAGCCCACATACACATGGAGGCTGAACAATAATCTACTCAATGACACCTTGGCCAAAGAAAAAATAAAGAAATAAATCAGAGACTTTTTAGAATTTAATGAAAAAACCCAGGATAGCTAAAGCTATTCTCAACAACAAAAGAAATTCTGGGGGAATCAGTATCCCTGACCTCAAGCAATACTACTAAGCAATAGTGTTAGAAACTGCATGGTATTGGTACAGTGACAGGCAGGCAGATCAATGGAACAGGATTGAAGATCCAGAAATGAACGAACCTACAAACCTATGGCCACTTGATCCTCGACAAAGGGGCTGAAAACATCCAATGGAAAAAAGATAGCCTTTTCAACAAATGGTGCTGGCTCAACTGGAGGTCAGCATGCAGGAGAATGCGAATTGATCCATCTTTGTCTCCTTGTACTAAGCTCAAGTCCAATGGATCAAGGACTTCCACATAAAGCCAAACACTCTGAAGCTAATAGAAAAGAAACTGGGGAAGACCCTTGAGGACATTGGTACAGGGGGAAAGTTCCTGAACAAAACACCAATAGTGTATGCTCTAAGATCAAGAATTGACAAATGGGACCTCATAAAATTACAAAGTTTCTGTAAAGCAAAGGACACCATTAAAAGGACAAATTGGCAACCAACAATTTGGGAAAAGATCTTCACCAACCCTACATCAGATAGAGGGCTAATAACCAATATATACAAAGAACTCAAGAAGTTAGACCCCAGAAAACCAAATAACCCTATTAAAAATGGGGTACAGAGTTAAACAAAGAATTCTCACATGAAGAACTACGGATGGTGGAGAAACATCTTAAAAAATGCTCAACTTCATTAGTCATCAGGGAATTGCAAATCAAAACAACCCTGAGATTTCACCTTACACCAATCAGAATGGCTAAGATTAAAAACTCAGGAGTCAGCAGGTGTTGGTGAGGATGTGGAGAAAGAGGAACACTCCTCCACTGCTGGTGGGGTTGCAAATTGGTACAACCACTCTGGAAATCAGTCTGGTGCTTCCTCCGAAAACTGGGCACCTCACTTCCAGAAGATCCTGCTATTCCACTCCTGGGCATAAACCCAGAGGATTCCCCAGCATGTAATAAGGATATATGCTCCACTATGTTCATAGCAGCCCTATTTATAATAGCCAGAAGCTGGTAAGAACCCAGGTATCCCTCAACAGAAGAATGGATGCAAAAAAAATGTGGTATATACACACAGTGGAGTACTATTCAGCCATTAGAAACAATGAATTCATGAAATTCTTAGGCAAGTGGATGGAGCTGGAGAACATCATACCAAGTGAGGATACCAGTCTCAAAATATCAATCATGGTATGCACTCACTAATAAGGGGATATTAGCCTGGAAAACTGGAATACCCAAAGCATAATCCACACATTAAATGAGCTACAAGATGAATGGAGGAGTGACCCCTGGTTCTGGAAATACTCAGGGTAGCAGTATAAGACAAAAACAGAACAGGGAAGTGGGAAGGGGTGGGTGGGAGAACAGGGGGAGGGAAGGGTCTTATGTGACTTTCAGGGAGTGGGGGACCAGAAAAGGGGAAATCATTTGAAATGTAAATAAAAAATATATCAAAGGAAATCAAAATAAGAAATATAAATAAAGAAAATATCTAATAAAAAGAAGAAAAAAAACAAAAAAAAAACAAAAAAACAAAAAAAGGAAAGAAAAAAGTCAGTATCCAGAAAAATGAAACAAACAAAAAGCATGGTTTAATATCTGTTTCCCAAAAATTAAGAACCAGGACTTGGTTCTGTGCTAACTTGTCCAATCCTAATTGACTGGAAGCTTGGCTGCAAATCATTGCATTTGCCAGGAATAACAACCAGGATTTGAGACTCTACAGTGAAGCAATTAGAGTCAGTTAGAAATTATAGTACATTTGCAAAGAACATACTTTTAAATTTACCTGGATATTAAAATGGAATATATTTGCCATCAACTTAAATTTATTACCCACTTGTCAGTTAAAAAAATTACAAGTAAATTTTATAAAATCACATTTTTACAGAATAATTGCTCCTAGAATGTATAATTTATTGCCTCTATGATCCAAGGAAATTCTCCTAAAAATAGTTAAATAGTTGGAAGATATAGTTTCCTCTTTTCTTTCTGACTGGTTATTTTAAATGAAACTTTTCCGCGAGCTGTTTTGAAGAAGTATGAAAGATATAACCTGCTGTGTACTGCTGTTCTGTCTCCAGTTGTGGGAAATAAACTTTCAATGCTGGCTTGTTTTAGTTTTTATTGTCAAATTAGATTTCATGTTCTAGAAAACATTATAGCATCTACTGCTTCTTCCAATTTTAAGTCAACATACCTTCTTAATATTTAACTTGCTGCATTATGTTTACAGAGAGGAGACAATTCTAATATCATGGGGTTTTAAAATAAAGGAGAATCTGAACATGTGCTAAAGATAGAGAAAAACATTGAAAGACCCCTTCTTCACACACCATGGTCCCTCCTACTTCTCTGCATTCACAGATGTTTCCTCTCTAAAAGCTCAGCTTCCATCTTTCTCACACAAAGTAATCAAACAAGAAGTGTGAGAATACTTTGAGTCCAATAATTGTTCCACTTCAGCTTTCATACCTTGAGTTATTTAAGGCTCTGTTTAAAGTTACACAACAAGAAAAGCATGGAGTAGCATGAAAACATGTCGAGAATTTCCTGATGTCTTCAGAAGGTCTATCCTCATCATCCACATGCAGATACACTAAGGCTCTTTCTTGTCAAGACAGTAAATATATAATATTTGTATCATAAATTCATTGTAAAAATACGATATTTAAACTTTATTGTTGTTTCCCATACTTATGTTTTGTGGGAAACAACACAATCAGGATTTGTATACATATTCTTTATCACTTGTTTTGAGAAAGTAATGAATAAATGTTCCCCAATGAAAGTAGAGAATTGATTGATAAATCCTTTAAATGAAACAATAATAATGTGATTGGCGTAGATCAGATTAATGGTTAAACTATGGTCAGTTGCACTTTTATCTAAAAGAAAAAAAAAGAAGCAAAAGTCTTTTAAGAAATAATATATATGATTAAAGTTGTTTTTGATTTTAGAAATGTTACTAGTTCATACAAATATGATATATCTATTTATTACATTCCTTATTAATAGTAACATGAAGTTGAACCATTACTTTCAACAATAGGATGAAAATTTCCTAGTTCAGTAATATTCATATATTTTATACTCAAAATTTTTTCATTCTTTTAAATATCATTAAAATACACAGTACATGTAAATGTAATACATTTACCTATATTTACCATATTCACTTCATTAGATAATGAATCCCAAGATTTTACAAGACTAAATATTATAGTAATAAAGAGAAATTTATTCTACTATGAACAATTGAATTTTATAAGCCTAAATTTTCTTATTGACACTGTGTGGCTAGGCAGTAGCTGGCTTGTCTCATCTGCCTCTGCACTGAGATTGTGGTATTGCCATACTCAGCACAGTGCTGGACCACTCCATAATATCCAGAAGAAGATGAAAGTGAAAAGGGAAGAGTACAACGAGAAAATTAAATGTCCTCATAAAATGGAAGAGTGTATTCTTCTGTGTTTTCTCTGTGACTTAACACAATTTTGTATCTAAGAGATACTGGGAAGGGGGCTATATTAGGATCAGAATTTAAATTACAAAAATTCATCTGATTATAATTTCAGAATAATATTTGATGACATACTAATACTAATAACTATAGAAGACTGAGGGTAATATTATTAAATCTTAAAAGAAAGGCTCCAGTGCAGTAAATGTCAACAGCTTCTCAGACCAGGAGAAGGGAAGACAGAATAAAAGCAAAACAGAATAAGGAGGAAAAAAATTAAGAAAAATGATAGCATTTGATATAAACCAATGTGAAGGTCAGCCACATAGTGGTCAAACCCTCTGGCAAGGAAGATGTCTTGAGACAGAGCATGGAAGTCCAAATTTTCAGGGATGCTTACAATGGAGGTTGAGGATGAAAAGGGACCTGCAGATTTATGAAAGCCATAGCTACAACACTAAAAGACACTGACAAAGATCATAGTGCTTTTTGTACATTCCAATTAAACCAAAGCCTACCTATCATTAAGCATGACAGACATAGAAAATGTCTAGCTGTGACATCTAATTCAGGACATTGCTACATGTGTATTATACATAGTTATTTCAAATATCAAGGCTGATCTTTGATTAATATAAGTTAACATTGTGGATTTGCCAAAACAATGTATTTATATTTGATTCACCATACTTTCTGGTTACCAAAGGATAGCAACAGACAAACCCTTGATGGAAATAATAAGAATAAATTGATATTTTGTATTTGAGTTTTGAAACCTGAGGTTTTCAGTTATATAGTGATTAATATGTAGTATAGAAAGTGTCCTAGCATATTTTGTTCCTGCTAATACAAATCTACTTCCATTTGCAAATTGATATTGCTAAGGTCAAAAACTCAGGAGACAGCAGGTGTTGGCGAGTATGCAGAGAAAGAGGAACACTCCTCCACTGCTGGTGGGGCTGTAAGATGGTACAACCACTGTGGAAATCAGTCTGGAGGTTCCTCAGAAAACTGGGCATGAGACTTCCAGAGCACCCTGCTATACCTCTCCTGGGCATATACCCAAAGGATTCCCCGGCATGCAATAAAGACACATGCTCCATTATGTTCATAGCAGCCTTATTTATAATAGCCAGAAGCTGGAAAGAACCCAGATGCCCCTCAAAGGAGGAATGGATACAGAAAATGTGGAATATTTACACAATGGAATAGTACTCAGCAATTAGAAACAATGAATTCACAAATTTTTTAGGCAAATGGTTTGATCTGGAAAATATGATCCTAAGTGAGGTAACCCAATCACAAAAGAATACACATGGAACGCAATCTCTGATAAGTGGATATTAATTAGCCCAGAAGTCCTGAATACCCAAGGCACAAATTGCATAACAAATGACTCCCATGAAGAAGTATGGAGAGGGTCCTGATCCTGGAAAGGATTGATCTAGCATTGAAGAGAATATAAGGACAGAGTAAAAGGAGGGAGGTGATTGGAGAAGGGATGGAGAGAAGGTTTATGGGACATATGGGGAGGGGGGATCCGGGAAAGGGGAAATCATTTGGAATGTAAACAAAGAATATAGAAAATAAAAATAATTAAAAAAAAAGAAATGAAAAAAAAAAGAAAATGTGGTACATTTACACAATGGAATACTACTCAAAAAAAAAAAATGAAAAGCCTAATCATTTTGACTTTTACTACAAAGTGAAACTTTTAAATTCTGGTAGTCTAAACTTGAAAATAAGCATTACAGATTAAGAACAAAGAAAGTATGCCACAGTTAGTGGAGCTTAGAAAACAATATCCATTGAACCTGTGTGTTGTTCACATAAGAAGTCATGAGTGTGTGTGTGTGTGTGTGTGTGTGTGTAGACACATGCACTTATGCACATGGCTGAGAAAAAATAGTACTATAAAATATACTGCACTCTACTAATATCAGAGGATCAAACACTAATCTTCCAGAATGCCACATTTTGTTTGTAACTATATGACAATATTTGCTTACTTACGGTGATTTTATAATCCTTGACTAAGATCGTGGGGAAGGGGCACATAATAGTGTTTTGGCCAAATTTACATGAGTTTGACAATTAACAACTTACCTCAGGGTCATAGCCCAAATATATTTTCTATTCTGACTGGGAAATAACATAAAATACAACACTGACGACATTGTCATTTTAACCATTATTCATTAATGTAATACTTCCTTGTTATTCAAAAAAGAATTTGAATGATTCTTTATCTCAAAATCAATTATAATATTCTTGGATACTCTGATCTACATGAAATAGAGCTTCAGAGAATTATGAAATATATAGTTATTCAAGATGTAAAAATATCTAGTAACTATGGTTATTTTGGTTATAAATTATTTTATATTCATTATTTACATGTTTACTGGTATAAAAAGCCTGCCAAACATGCCAATATTAAAAATACTGATATGCAAACTTATATAGTATATAACAATAATGGTGATAAATCCCCACATGCTTTCAATACTATAAAATAAGTTTATAGATATTATAAGATATATTAACTATTTTATTGACTTTTATGAGGCTTTCATTTGATTAATAGTCCTCAGGGATTTTCATTAACACTTAAAAACCAATATCATAAAATTAAGCTCATTGATGTGATTGTCTTGATAAGTGTGTGTAACTACGATTACACTAATTCCATCATTTGTCTGCTGTTCATTGATAATCCCGCTCTAACCATGAGACTGACTTTGAAATTCAGTCTACTGTCATTGAGGTTCACTCAGGTGTTGAATTCACCTTATCTTCACTGTTTCATTTGTCTAGATAATATCATATGGCACTGCATGTATTACAGTTTTTTCACTAACTGAACAAAGTACAGAAGATCTTTCCAGATGACTGAAGATATGGTAAATGTCACACTAACGTATTTTGCTTAGTTTTTAGACAATCTTATTAAAGTAAATGTATAATTGTCATAATTTGTCTGTTTCTTTCCTTTTTCACTTTCTTTTCTAATTGTGGGGGCAGGGAAAGGGAGCCAGGTCTCCTCTAGCCCAATCTTACCTCCAGCTCCTTAGCCTCCTACTTCCTACATAGCCGATGATGACTCTGAGATTTGAATCCTCATGCTTCACTGTCCAGAGTGCTAGGATTAAATGGAAGCATCACCACAATCGAAGCGTTGAATCCTGGGCTTTGGACATGTTAGGCAAGCTTGCACTTGGACCGCCAAGCTACATTCCAACATCAGTCATCTGTTTAGCATTGAGTTTTTTATGGAGTTACTAACGGTGGGAATGGGGGTGTCTCTGGCTCATTTGCCTTCTCATGGGATCCTATTCCTCCTCCTAAGCTTGGATAGAAGAGTTTGTGCTTGGTTCTTTTTGTAACTTGTTATGCCACTTTCTGTTGATAATCCTGGAAATCCTGCTCTTTTCTAAAGGAAAACAGTGGAGGAGTGGATCTAGGGGAGAGGGATGTTGGGGAGGGACTGGAAAAATTGGAGCAAGGGAGGCTGTGATCAGTATATATTGTATGAAAAAGGAGTAAAGAAAAAAGGAAAAAATACACAAAAACAAAATAATATAATATAAAATAAAATAAAATACTACTTTTTTAGTAAGTTGACAGTGCAGATGTTAATGGATTAAGAGATTTGTGAGTTTGTTCTGCCTGACAGTCACAAAGCTTCACAAGGCTATTCTTGCATGTCAAATACGTCCTATGTCTGTTATTCATTCTTCAAACATACAGAAATGAAGTCCATGTTTGCTATATCTCACTTGTATCTACAGTTGTGTTTATATCTCATTACTTTATTCTTGTTTGCTTATAAATTTTGAAAGTTTAATTCTTTTTAACCTATGTTCTGCTTCTCTTCAGGGCAGCTTTTCAGCTTTGTAATTGTATATAAATTATAATGTATCATCATTGTTTTTCTTTTATTTAACGTTGTCAATATTATGTTCCAACATTTAAAATTTTTTATTAAAAATGTGCAAAATGGATACTTAAAAATTATGTTTTCTGAAACTTCAACATCTCTGTTACTTTCAGTTTGTATCTCTCTAAATGTTAAACCTCAAGTATCTGCATAGGCAAATGTATTAAAAGAGTTTTTCCCAGAATGAGACAATGGGAATTGGGGAAAACCTGGAGAAGAAGCAGATGGGATATCTTTAGGCTATAATGGGCATGACCTGAAAATATGTGGTGCTTGCCTTCTTAGTTTTGGAATTTTGCTTTCTTGTAAGGATATAAGCTGTTTTGTCCCAGTGCGTGCACCTGTCCTGATGTGATGCCTTCCCAGAGGCCCAAATTCATGATGCCAACCAACATTAAATACAGTAAGAATACAAACATCGCCATTTGTCAGGCATAGGCAATGGTCAATGCCAATCTTTGACCAGGAAAGCTCAGCAGTGTACCTGCTGCTTCACATATTACTATTTGATGAGCACATTACTATTTTAGAAGAGTTTGAATGATATAGTATGGCCATGGGCGGGACTCTTTGTTTTCTTTGTAGTTTCTGACACTTGAAACTTCCTATTTAATTAGCTTGAAATCTAAATTGTATTTAGTTTAAAATTGGCATGTATGTTTTTTATAGTTTCCTCTTTAGAGTGTAAGCGACATGAGAAGAAACAAAAAGGGAATAAAAGTAATAGCATTCCCCAAATCAGGAAGGAAGTTTCCTAAGCCCAGACTTATGGAACTGCATAAGGACTAATATAAAATCAAATAAGTAATTGAATCTACAAATTATTTTTTAGTAATATTTCTATTAGTCTTTTTAGAATATTATGCACAAATGCATACAATGTATTTTGATCACATCCACGCAATCTCTCTCCAACTCCTCCCAGATCCATCTTCATGGCCTCTGTTTTTGGTTGTTATTGCTTGTGTTTTTATAACCTACCATGTCATATGTGTGCTGCCTGTATTCACAAATGTGGGTCCATCATGGGAACATGGAGGACTAACCACACACTGCATTTATGTGGATCACAGTGTTGAATCTTTAGGTCTGTGGGGTTTTTTTTTTGCATTTTTATTCATTTATTTTTTATTAATGATTTCATTCATTTACATCTCAAATGATATTCCACTTCCTGGTTACCCCTCTACAAACTCCGCATCCCACAACCTCCCTCCTCCCTCCGCTTTGCCTCTGTGAGAATGCTCCCCCACATACCCACTCTCTTCTTCCAGCCTCCCCTACACTGGGGCATTGGACCCAAGGCCTCCCCCTTCCATTGATATTAGAAAAACCCATTCTCTGCTTCCTGGGTATCATGTGTCGGGAGCTATGGATCCCTCCTTGATTGGTCATTTAGTCCTTGGGAGCACTGGGTAGTGCAGCCAGCTGATGTTGTTTGTCCTATGGGGTTGCAATCCCCCTCAGATCTTCCTTTCCTTCTACCAGCTCCCCACAGGGTCTCTGAGCTTAGTCTGATGGTTGATTCCAATCATCCACATCTGCATTGGTCAATTGCTGGCTGACATTTTATTTATTCTGTGACAGTTTTGAATTAGAATGATATATATGATAGTTGGTCAACTCACTATCATTGCTACCTCTTATTTCTCTCACTTCTGCCTAACTTTTCATTATCTTTTTGTCCTTTTAGCTGTGGGAAATCTACTCAGTTTAATTTAGGCTATTGAGATAAAAACACTATTTTTAACTTCAGCCACAGACCAGCGGCTAGATCACTACTACTCAGCTATTATAAACAATGAATTCATGAAATTCTTAGGTAAATGGATGGAGTTAGAAAATATCATCCTGAGTGAGGTAACCCAATCACAAATGAACACACATGGTATGCAATCACTGATAAGTGGATATTAGCCCAAAAGTTCAGATTACCCAAGATACAACTCACAGACCACAAGAAGTACAAGATGAAGACCAAAGTGTGTATACTTTGATCCTTATTGTAAAGTGGATCAAAACACCCATGGCTCACAGCCAACCAATAGAATGAGAATAGGGCCTCCAATGGAGCAGTTAGAGAGAGGACCCAAGGAGCTAATGAGGTTTGCATCTCCACAGGAGGAACAATAATATGTACCAACCAGTACCGCCAGAGCTCCCAGGTACTAAACCACAAACCAAAGAGTACACATGGAGAGACCCATGGCTCCAGCTACATCTATAGCAGAAGATGACCGTTTCAGACATCAATGAGAGGAGATGCCATTGGTCCTGTGAGGGTTGATTCACCAGAATAAGGGATTGCAAGTCAGGAATTGGGGGTGGGGAGTAAGCAGGAGGAGGGTGGATGGGATAGGGGGTTTTCGGTGGGGTAAGGTGGAGAGGGGATATGATTTGAAATGTAAATAAATCAAATATCTAATAAAAAATTAAAATAAAATTGGCCTTTGTTTTAACGACATGCAAATTCAGAAATCCAGAAAGGAACTTTTGGTAAAAAGAGTGAAGAAACCTCTAAGGTTTGTGGTGAGGTGGGAAGGGATGGTAGAATACTGGTGATATGAACAGAAAATGAAATAAATTATTTTCAATAACGAGTAAGAAAAAAAGTACATTGGAGTATATCTGATCTATCTCTTTATGCGTTGTCTCCATTGTTCATCAAACAGAAATATAAGGTACTTCCAAAAAACATTGGTGCTTGGAGGTGAATCAACACAAGTTGTAGGGAGTATTGCACTCAGGCTAATTATATCAAAAGGGAAAGAGATAATTAGTTCCCTTAGTACCTTTAAGTTATGTAGTCCCTCTGTTACAGTCTACTTATCAGCTCTCCATCACTGTCCTGTACATTCATGCTTTTACTTAAGGATTAGTTCAGTTGGAAGGAACAGAGCATGCATGTTGATAGTAAATAAACCAATAGTTTTCAAATGCATTCTTTCTTATTACAAAAATAAGGCAAATAGCCAATAAAGCTACAAATATATACAAATTATAGGGTACAAAACAGCAGAAAAATTATACACGACCAATGACATGAGTTTTCTTCAAGGTGGTAGGGAAATAAATAAATAAAGTACAACTATTAAAAAATTTAAAATTGTAATATAGGTAATCTGTTTAAACACATGCACATAAGAAAAATCAATTTAACATGCTATATTATCCAACAGAATTGAAGAAAGTGGAGAAAAGGCTCATGACAGGCAAAGAAATCATTATTAATACAAAGAACATACAAATAGGTCTTAAAAGTAGCAAGTAGTAATGACTCTTTGAAGATGTGCTTATGGTGTACTGTGAAACAATAGGCATGTTTTAAAATATAAAGAAAATAAGGAAATACTGGAATATATTAGCACTGATAATGTTTCATATACATCAACACTTTTCCTGTATCCTTAAATTTTGGAAATAGAAAATATTTGCACCTTCTTTTGATAAGATATAATCCATTTATTTTGGTTAAACTACTGGTCGTTATTTGCTAATAAATAGAATAGCAAAATAGATTTCAATATTTTTTCCTGATAAGGTGAAGTCAAAGTTATTTAATAAAATGACTTTAATGGAATATTTCTTAAACAGCCCCAAATACCTTTCTTTAAAATAGGCTTATTTTCTATTTAAAGTATATTATTATCACAAATCACAGCTTAATAAAAAACATGAAGGGAGTCTTAATATTTTCTTTACATGTACATGTATATACACATGTGTGTATATATATATGTATATATATGTATATATATATGTGTGTGTGTGTGTGTGTGTGTGTGTGTATGTGTGTGTGTGTGTGTGTGTGAGAGAGAGAGAGAGAGAGAGAGAGAGAGAGAGAGAGAGAGAGTGTGTGATTATGTGACCTATGCAATATGAATTATAGGAATGGGAAGCTTTGGAGTATATATCCAATAATTCTTATTTCAGGAATACTTGCAGTATTTCAACAGCAGCATTTCTTCTCAGACATTTATTGGGTGCCGTTGTTTGCTATGTGTGAAGAGAAATGTGTCAAAGAAGTTTAGTTTGTACTGTAGATGGGTATAAACAACAATGTTCCTGAACTTTTAAGAGTGCTTTTCAGTCTTTGTGACTCAACTGCTGAACACCTAAAAAAAATTCGAGTGATGCCTACATTATCTCCAATTAGAACTGGTATTTCCTAGTTATTGTGGCACACTGTGATTGTAGATGCCTCAGTTTTAACAGTAAGTCTGTAGGAGCCCTGTGGAGAGTCCTGAAATGTGTGTAGTAATTGTTAGTCATGTTTGAGTAAGCATAGTATGAACAAACTCTTTTATTGCACAGGGTTAACAAGCAGTATGTTGCTAGCTGAGGCTAACTGCTGTATTATTTACCACATTACCTTTTGTTTTTATAAAATGTACCAAGATTTTAAATTGATATCTTTATTTTGCATGTTAAAAATTTTCTTTTTTTTAACCAACAAATGCAAAAACATGAAGTGAATAATATATTCTTATTCTTACTTGAGATCAAAGCCTAATATACATATTAAAATTAGTTAAAATTTGTATCTTTAATAGTATAAACATTATAAATATGGAAACGTAGTCCTATTCCATTTGTAGATGGTTAAAAAGTTCTTAAAGAAAAGACCAAGAAAAGAAAAGCCACAAACCCTTTTATTTCTTCCTAAGAAATCATAACTAACCATAAGATAAAATGATTTTAATATCTCTACAGAATTCTTCATCTTATAATAAGATATCAGAGTCTGTCTGACTGTATAATTGGAATAAGTCATCATATATCCCCTAAGCTATTTTTTGCTTTTGTTTGGTTTTGGGAAAGAACTTGGAAATTTAGATACATATGTCTTTCAGAATAGAAATGGTCAAAACTATTTCTTCTACCTTAAACCCTTTTATTTACAAGAATTACATCTGCATTATTCATATGTATATATCTATTTTATAAATAATGACACTTTAAATATGTTAATGTTCCTCTTCATTCTCTCTATTGAACATTGAAGAATATAAAGAATAATACCTGAGAAAGTACTAAAATCATAATAATGATTATAGGCTGTTTTATGCTTCAAACATATTGGAGATAAAGGAGGCATTATATTCAATGGAGTAGGGTAGCAACACTAACCCAAAGTGTCACACAAGACCCCTTTGTCCAAAGGTTCAAGATTTTACTAACTGCTGTACTTCAGAAGTCAGAAGCCTTCAGCTGACTGACTGAGGCTGCTATAGTATATATGCATACATATATATGTGTGTGTATGTGTATATGCACAAATATTATTAATGAACGTATATACCTATGTAAAATATATGACATACAAATGAGAGAAAACATATTTGACTTTTAGAGTAGTCCTTCAAATGATATTTGATGGTGAAAACTGTTAATTCCAGCACTTGGGAGGTAGTGACAGGAGGATCTGAGTTCAAAAATAGCTTAGTCTATAGTGATTTCCAGGACACCAGGAATATGTAGAAAGATTCTGAAATCATCATAATTACCTTCATTATGGTTGGTAGTAATTCTTTTGTGCATATATACCACAAATTTTATATCCACATTTGTGCAATACATATACATATATGTATATATATATATGTTATATTTTGTAATATATTTACAAAGGCAATTTCATTCAAGTGTTGGGCTTGTACTGTTTGAACACTATATCATCCCTTCCTTCTACTCTCATCTTTCATTTATTTGGCCACCTTTCTTTCCCTAGACAATGTTGCTTCAAATATCACATTTTTGTGTCTGTACAATACTCAGAATCTATAAATGAGAAAACTAAATTTTTATTTGCAAATAGTGATCAAGTGGGAAAAGCTTCTGAGTTCAGAATGAGGACCTGTGTCCAATACTCCTTTCCTATCCATGTCCATATCTGTTATAGACCGATGCATGCTTGATGCTGCTGCCTGAGTTTCTATGAGTGCGATGTACATTAGTTTCCTTGGTACCCTCCACCCTCTGTTCCTCTTATACTCTTTCTCACAACTCCTCAGTGAGGTTTCCTGAGCCCTGAGAAGAGAGAATTATGGGGACATCTTAATTAGGGCTGAGTGTTCCAAAGTCTCTCACTCTCTGCATATTGTCTGGCTTTGGTTCTCAGTATTCCCAATTGCTGCATGAGGAAGCATTTTTCTTATGACATATGAGCAAGGCTCTGATGTATGACATAGCAAAACATCATTAGGAGTCATTTCATTGCTACACATTAAACATTTTAATTAATCAATCAATCAATCAATTAATTAATTGATCTTTTTAGGCCAGTAGTATTTCACTTTACCCTAAGTCTCTGGGGTGTCTATTATTAGGCTCATGATCACTCAGTGTCAGGTATGTGTTCTACATTGTGGAGAGGGCTTTAAGTTAAATCAGATATTGCTTTGTTACACATGACTTGTCCCATCATTGCACTGGCATTATCTTGCAGGCAAATAGAAGATCAAAGGTTATATAGATGTGATTTAGAATTATGTTTCTCCTTTGTTAGCAAGCAGAATAGCTTCCTGTACCAAAGACAATAGAACGTAGATGTGGGGCAACTATGTAGGTAGCAGTTCAACATCTAAATGTCCAGTGAGTTGTGTAGGTATTATATTCAATGATAGAACGTTTCCATCAGTTTGTAGAGATAAACTATAGTCTTGCCAAAAATCCAGGTTGTTTGAGAGTTCCCATGCAATGCATTTCAATTGATGTAACCCAATTATGATAATGAAAGCTAAATTTGATGTTAAGAGATGTTCATCTGGGGTTCTGTCTCTCCCATTATTTGATAATTTCAATTAGATTGCATATATACATATGCATATATATATATATACATACACACACACACACACATGTATATATGGAAACTTTTGCTGTATTAGATTTCTATACTATCCTTCAAATGACTATTTTAACTGTTTCTTTCAGTATTCCCACTTCTCTTCCTTTTTTCCTCTTTGCCACCTGATTGCCCTGTTCCACTCCAGCCCCATACACTCATATCTGGCTATTCTAGTTCCCATTCTTAAGGAGTTCTATTTTTCTCCATATCCCTTTGCTGTTAACTTAACCTTGAAGCTCTATAATTGTAGCTTGGTTCTTATTCACTTAACAGCAAACATTCATATGTAAAAGTATACAACCACATTTGAGCTACCAGATCTGGGTTACCTCACCCAGGAGGATTTTCTAGTTTCATCCATTTACTTGTGGATTTCATTTTTTAACAGTTGAATAAGATCCCATTATATCAATGTATTATGTTTCCTTTATCCATTCATATTTTGAAGGAATTTAGAGTTACATTTTTTATTATATGTGTTAAACCTTTTCTGCATCACTAAGGGAGGAGTACTTGACCACAATGGGTCATCCTTTTGATTTATTCTTCAATTTGTTTTTCAAATATTTTCTTGAGAATTTTTATTTCTATGTGTATGAAAGAAATTAGTTTATATTCTCTTGTGGGGGTGGTATTTTTGTGGTTTAAGCACCAGGGTGACTGAAGCCACATTAAGTAAATTGTAGGAGGATCCAGATTCTATTTTGTGTAATAAATTGCTGAGTATTGACAGTCACTCTTCTTACAAGTCTGTTAGAATTCTAAACTAAATTTCTCTGTCCTGGGACTTTTCTTCTGATTAGGAGACATTTAGTGTCTGCTTTTATTTAACTATGTGTTATTGATCTGTTTATATTGCTTATCCGCTTTTAACTTTTTTGGCAAGTAATATGTATCAAAAATCATACTTTTTGTTTAGTTTTTCCAATTTGTTGCTATGCACGTTCTTGAAATATGCCCTTATGATATTATAGATTTATTTAGTGTTGTTATGTCTACCTTTTCATCTCTAATTTTGTTTACTTGTATATTCTTTCTTTGCCATTTAGTTAATTTGTATAAAGTGGTCAATCTTATTGATTTCTCTAAGAAACAACTTTTTTATAAGGTTTGTCAATATTATTGATTTCTCCAAGAAACAACTCTTTGTTTTATTGATTCTTTGTTTTTGTTTATTTCCATTTTATTTTATTCAGTTCTAGGTTTGTTTATTTTTTTTATTCTTTACTACTTTTGGGTGTTATCTCTTCTTTTTTCCTTAATGTTTCAGTTGTGCTTTTAAGTTACTAGTGTGATATTTATTTTAAAAGTGCTGAGTGCTATGAGCTTTCCTCTTAGATTCAACTTTTTGTGCCCCATAAGATTTAGGATTGTTTTATATTTATTCTCATTCAATTCTAAAAAGTCTTTAATTTCAATATCAATGCATTTTTCATTTGATCTTGAGTATTTTGATTTTAATAAGTTTGTAAGATTTTTTGTTCCTTCTATTTTTATTTATGCACAGTTATCTATGGCAGTTAGATAGAATATAGAAAGTTATTTCAACTTTCTCCTATCTGGATTTCCTTTATAACCATATAGATAGTCAATTATGGAGAAACTTACATGAGCTTCTCAGAAGATATATGCTTTATTGTTTCAATGGAAATGGTCAACAAATGTCTGTTAACTTCACTTATTTATAACATCCATTAGATCCAGAATTTCTGTTTAGGTTTTGTCTGGATGGCCTTCATATAGTCCATACTTTCATACTAAGGTCCTTCACTTTTGGTGTGGGAGGTGGTATTTAAGGAGTAGCAGTGCTAACTTTATGAACTTATGATGCATTTGTTTAGTTCATGGATGCTAAGAATTGACATGCCATCCTTTTTACTTTATTTATTTATTTATTTATTATTTACACTCCAGATTTTATTACCACCCCTGCTCCACCCTTCGACTCTTCCACATCCAATCTCCTCCCTAAGACTGTCTCCACAAGGAAGTCCCCACCACTCTTCCCTGACCACACCTCTAACTCCCCTGGGGAATCCAGTTCCTTGAGGGTTAGGTGCATCTTCTCTGACTGACCCAGACTCAATAGTCTCCTGCTCTATATGTGATAGGAGCCTCACATCAGCAGGCGTATGCTGCCTGGTTGGTAGTCCAGTGTTTGAGAGATTTCAGGGTTCCAGGTTAATTAAGACTGATGATCCTCCTACAGGGTTGCCCTGTTCCTCAGCTTCTTCTAATTTTCCGGTCATTCAACCAAAGGGACCAGCAGCTTTTGCCCATTGATTGGGTGCAAAAATCTGCATCTGACTCTTTCAGCTGCTTGTTGGGTCTTCCAGATTGCAGGCATGCTAGTTTCCTTTTTGTGAGCTCTCCATAGCCTCAGTAACAGTGTTAGGTCTTTGGGCCTCTGCTTGATCTGGATTCCACTTTAGGTCTATCGCTGGACCTTCCTTCCCTCAGGCTCCTTTCCATTTCCATCCCTGCAGTTCTTTCAGACAAGAACAACTATGGTTCAAAGTTTTGACTGTGGGATGGCAACCCCCATCTATTACTTGATGCCCCATCTTTCTGCTGATGGGAGTTCTGTAAGTTCCCACTCCTCAATGTAGTGCATTTCATCTAAGGTCCCTCCTTTGAGTCCTGAGAGTTTCTTAACTCCCAGATCTCTGGTGCATTCTGGAGGGTCTCCCAAATGTCCTACCTCTTGAGGTTGCCTGTTTCCATTTTTTTTCTGCTGGCCCTCAGGACTTCAGCCTTTTCCCTTACCCAATACCAGATCAAGGTCCCCTCACCCTCCCTGCCTCTCCTGCATCCACTTCTCCTCCAAGCTCCTTCCCTCCCCATTTGTGATTGCTTTTTTTCTCCCTCCCAAGTGGGACCAAGCCATTCTTCCTTGAGCCCTTTGGCTTGCTGACCTTTTAGAGTTCTGTGGATTGTATCTTGGGTATTCTGTACTTTTTTTCCCTAATATCCACTTATTAGTGAGTAAATACTACGCATGTCCTTTTGGGTCTGAGTTAACTCACTCAGGATGATATTTTCTAATTCCAACTATGTACCTGCAAAACTCAATATATCCTTGTTCTTACTAGCTGGGTGGTACCCCATTGTGTAAATGAACCATATTTTCTGTATCGGTTCTTCTGTTGTGGGACATTTAGGTTTTCTCTTGCATCTGGCTATCACAAATAAGACTTCTAAGAACATAGTGAAACATGTGCCCCTGTGGTATGGTGGTATGACATCTTTCGGGTTTATTCTCAAGAATGGTATTGTATCCGATAGAGAGCTGATATCCAATATATATAAAGAACTCAAGAAGTTAGACTCCAGAAAACCAAACAACCCTATTAAAAAATGGGGTACAGAGTTAAACAAAGAATTCTCACCTGAAGAAATTCGGATGGCGGTCACTTCCAGAAGATCCTGCTATACCACTCCTGGGCATATACCCAAAAGATTCCCCAGCATGTAATAAGGATACATGTTCTACTATGTTCATAGCAGCCCTATTTATAATTGCCAGAAGCTGGAAAGAACCCAGGTATCCTTCAACAGAAGAGTGGATGCAAAAAATGTGGTATATCTACACAATGGAGTACTATTTGGTCATTAGAAACAATGAATTCATGAAATTCTTAGGCAAATGGATGGACCTAGAGAACATCATACTAAGTGAGGTAACCCAGACTCAAAAGGTGAATCATGGTATGCACTCACTAATAAGTGGATATTAACCTAGAAAACTGGAATACCCAAAACATAATCCACACATCAAATGAGGTACAAGAAGAAAGGAAGAGTGGCCCCTTGTTCTGGAAAGACTCAGTGAAGCAGTATTCGGCAAAACCAGAACGGGGAAGTGGGAAGGGGTGGGTGGGAGGACAGAGGGAGAGAAGGGGGCTTATGGGACTTTTGGGGAGTGGGGGGCTAGAAAATGGAAATCATTTGAAATGTAAATAAAATAAATATATAAATAAACAAACAAAAGAAAACAAAAAACACTTCCTCCAACAAAGCTCCATCTTCTAATCCTTTCAAAAAAAAAAAAAAACGAATGGTATTGCTAGGTCTTCAGATAGATCTATTTCCAATTTTCCGAGGGACCACCAGATATATTTCCAGAGTGATTGTGCCAGTTTGCAATCTCACCAGCAATTCAATTCCTCATCATCCTTACCAACATGTGTTGTCAACTGAGGTTTTGATCCTAGCCATTCAGTTTGGTGTAAGGTGGAATTTCAGGGTTGTTTTGATTTGCATTTCTCTGATCACTTGCCAGGAGACATCCCCAGCAGAGGTGTTTCTCTCTTCTTGGTTCTTCTTGATGCAGTGGAGGGGGAAGGAGCATCTGCACAGGTAAGGTTTTGTCTTTGGAACTTCTAGGGTAAGACTTTGTCTTACAGAAAATTTAGGGTTGCTAAAATTTAATAATAAAAATAATAAAATTGAATAATAAAAAGTTTACTTATCTAAGTTACTATGCTAATGTAGCTGAGCTGCCTTCTGTGTTTCTCTGAAGCCAAAGACAGCAGTCTCAGGCATTTAACACTTCATCCTAAAACTGCAGGAGACTAAGTAAAGAATTAGTTGTAAGAGTATTTTCCCTACTGTCTAGATGCCTCTTGCTTGTTAGTCTAGGGGGAAGTTAGGAGCAATAAACTATTGAACCAGGAGAAGAGAATAGCATTTGCAGAAAGAAAAACTTCTACATAAGTGAATATGCATAATCACACATAAATTCATACATACAGCTTCAAACATATATATTTTTACACAGTCAGTTGGGCCCAGATTGCATGCATTCTCACAATTTCATACTTACACACACATATGCATACTTACATATGCATATGGAGCAAAAGACCAAGCACTGGTACAGAAAGAACTCACTCATTCTGGATGAAAAATGGACTCCAATATTTATTGCATCAAGAAAGAAAAAGCTTCCACTCTTTTAATGCTAAATGAATTAAATCCATATTTATAAGAAAAAGGCTTTGTTTTTCTTAATAAGACTAAGCCTGTTTTGTCCTTACCATGGGACCTATCCTGTCCCATGATAAGGAGAAACCTGCCTGCTCCTTCTGCTCTCTGCAACATCTTTTATCCTCTTTTTCTCTGCCTCCTGTACATTGTTCTCTTAGTTATTTTATGTTACCTATAGTTTCTAAGTTATTCCACTCTGCATTCTCCTTCTAGTATAGTTCTCTTCTGACTAAAACTTCTCCTCAGTTCAGTTCTTCTCTCAGCTCTGCTCCTCTCACCTAAATACTTCTGGTCTCTCTTCTCTTTGTGCTCATCCCTTAAACATCTTTCGGAATACATGATCACATGTTACAAACTTCATCATAAATTCACATAAAATACCAAGTCATACATTGAAATACAAGTTTACAACAGAGAATGTTTACATGCATATCCATTAGGAGTAATTATCTAGCTAGACAACTATCATTTGTCTTCTCTACAGGTTCATAGAAAGTTTAAAACCATAAGTTATAAGTGAAGTTTTGTATAGATAAACCCAGTCAATATTTTACTGTCCTAACACCTATAATATGTCCTAGTTCTCTTTTTATGTCCTTTGGTTAATTGTTTTACAACCTCTTGGAAAGTACTCTGAGTAGAAGGAAGTCTGGCTGCCATCTAAGAGTGATTAACTTGTGACACTTGGGAGACTGGCAGAGTTCTCATTGCAGGTTTGACTATCAGAAAAAGATCCTAGTAGCAGTCCCAGTATAAAAAGAACTTAATAATCACAGATATAATTTTAGGAATTCTTATAAGATCATCATTAAAACTTAACTCAACTATTTTTCTACATAGCATCACTATAAGACAGTATATTGTCGTAGATCTACAGAAATATGCCCCCAAACAGGTGTGCTATTACTTATTGATTATTATATATGCTTAATAATAACAGGAAAAGCATATTACTAGCAGGAATCCTTCCTAAAATTAGTCCCCCAAAGCCTTGCTGAATGGGGACTCACCTGTCGCAAATTTTATACTAATCTGAAGCAGGCATTTCAGGATGATCACCTGCTAGTATATTAGCTTATTCCATTATGGCTCCCGACAATCACTAAGGACTTTGAAAATTGCTTTTGGTACTTCTGAGGCATTTGAGATTCCTCAGTTGTGAATTCTCTGTTTAGTTCTATGCCTCATTTTTTGATTTTTTTTTGTAGTTAGCTTCTCGAGTTCTTTATATGTATTTTGGATATTAGCCCTCTATTGGATGTGGGGTTAGTGAAGAATTTTTCACAATCTGTAGGTTACCAATTTGTCTTATTAACTATGTCCTTTGCCTTACAGAAGCCTTCCAGTTTCATGATGTCCCATTTATCAATTCTTGTTCTTAGAGCATGAGCCATTGGAGATCTGCTTAGGAAATTTCCCCCTATGCCAATGAGTGCCAGGATCTTTCCTTCTTTCTCTTCTATTACATTCAGTGTATCTGGTTTTTTGTTGAGGTTCTTGATCCACTTGGACTTAAGCTTTGTGCAAGCTGACAAATACGTTGGTGAAGTTATTTTTGTTTGAATTTAATGAATATGAACTGTTTTTTCCCTATCTCTTCTGATTTGTTTTGGTTTGAAGTCTATATTACCAGATATCACTACCTTGGCTTGTGTCTTGGTTCTCTTTGCTTAGAATATCTTTCTTAATCCTTTTCCTCTGACATATTGTCTATCCTTAAAGTTAAACTGTGTTTCTTGGAAACAGCAGAAATATAGATCCTGTTTTGGTATCCATTCTGTTAGTTTATTTTTTTTAGGGAAAATTGAGATGATTGATATTGAAAGATCAATGTGCAGTATTTACTGATTCCTGTTTTTCCATTGTTGTCATTGTAGTGGTCGTGGTTTTTGTTGTTGTTGTTGTTGATAGTGGTGGTGGTGGTAGCGGTGGTGGTGGTGGTTGTGGTGGTGGTGGTGGTGGTGGTGGTGTGTGTGTGTGTGTTTCCCTCTTCAATTTTCTGGAATGGTTCATTCTTTGTATTTTCTTGGATGTGGTTTACTGCTTTAGGTTAGAGCTTTCCTTCTATAACCTTCCAAAAGTCTTAGATAAATCTTGTATTAAAATGGACTTATATAACATACTACTTTATCTATTTTAATTGAAAGTTTATGGTACATTGCATTCTTAGCTGGCATTTGTGGTCTCTTCTAATTTGTCAAATATCTGTCCAGACCATTCTGGATACTAGATTCTCCAGTGAGAACTTCAGTGCTAATCTAATAGATCTGATTTTATATTAATTTGACTTTGCCCCTTAATATTCATTCTTTTATTTTTATGGTTTAGTGTTTTGTTATTATTGAATCAAGAGGGGAATTTATTTCCTGGCTTTGTCTATTTTTTGTCTATATTCATATTATAATTTGATAAACTTCTTTTATATTATGAAAATTTTCTACTATGATTTTGTTCAAAATATTTTCTGTGCCTTTAATCTGAGGTGTTTTCTTCTTCCTCAGTTTTTATATTATTCTTGGATAAAGTTACAGATATAGGCAAGCCAAGTATCTTTTTTTCACTGTAAATTTCAAAAGCTTAGAAAAAATATACACTGAGTTTGATGCCAGGCCAGGCTTCTATATCCAACAAAACTGTATATAATAATAAAAAGACAAATAAATATGCCCTACATTGAAATATGTTAAAGAAATTTTAATTAAGCAAGCACATACAGAAGATACTAGAAGAAAGACTTCAGGAAGAAGATGAAGAAGGAGGTGGAGGAAGAGGAGGAAGAAGAGGAAGAGGAGACAAAAGAGCTCATAGTTGAAAAATTATAGTATTAGTTTTGTGATTAAATAAAACAACTGAAAAGCACATGCCACAGATTCAACAAAATGGCAAGAATCTGCATCCAGTTTTCAATATTAACACTGGATATCAAGTGGCTCAGTTCTCAAATCAGAACACGGATTAGTAGACCAGATTTTTTAAAAGGATCCATCATTTTGGTTGTCACTAAGAAACATACTTCACTAGCAGAGATAAAATCTAAGTTATAGTGAAATTATGGCAAAGGAACTCTAGCCACATTAAAGCAGAAATCAAGAAGAAGCTGCTATTCTGAGGTTATGCAAGGCCCCCAGTTGGGAGCAGGGGCTACCCATTCATCTCCAAATTTTTAACCCAGAATGACTTCTGTCTAAAGGAAATACAGGGACAAAGTGTGGACCAGAGACTGAAGGGAAGTCCATCCAGAGACTGCCCTACCTGGGGATCCATCCTATATATACAGATACCAAACTCAGACACTATTGTGGATGCCATGAAGTGTTTGCTGACAGAAGCCTGTTATAGCTGTTTTCTGAGAGGCTTTGACAGTCTGACAGATACAGATTCAGACACTCACAGCCAACCACTGAACTGAGCATGGAGATGCCAATGGAGGAGTTAGAGAAAGAACTGATGGAGTTTAAGGGCTTTGCAACCCCATAGGAAGAACAACAATATCAACCAACCAGACTCCCCAGTGCTCTCAGATACTAAACCACCAATCAAAGAGTACACATGGAGGGTCCCATGGCTCCAGCCCCATATGTAGCCAAGGATGGCATTGTGTGGCATCAATGGGAGAACAGGCCTTTGGTCCTATGAAGACTCGATTTCACAGTGAAGAGGAATGCCAGGGCCCTGAGGTGGGAGTGGTTGTATGGGTGGGGGAGCACCTTCATAAAAGCAGGGGGTAGGAGATGGGATAGAATATTCATTTTTTTGCCTAAATAGTGATTGAAAAGATGGAATAGTTTTTGATACACGTGTATCAAGACTGTCATAAAGTTACATATCTTTTGTAGAACAGGATAGAATAAGGAAATAAATTAGTAATGCAATGTAAGAGATCATGAGAGTGTTTGAGATGTGTCAACTAAACTGCTTTTTTCTACTTATATATTTAAATGCTGTATATGATTTATAATTTGTCATATCTATATTCTTAATCTACTATGAAAACAGCAATCTATGTTCATAAAACATTATGAATCAATTTCAATGTCTTTCCAATAATTGTTCATTGACATATTTGCAGATCTAGAAAGTTAAAATTTATGACATTCAATTGACAAAGAAAAACATGGTTATTTAATGTAATTTACAAGGGAAAATATTATTTTGTTCTTTAAAGATGAATGATTCTTTACTGCATTGTAAATATCTATGTTTTAATGGAGATAGAACCCACACTTTATCTATAAGCTACTAAAAATTAGAAATACACCACACATTCTTTAGGGTGTGCTTAAATCAAATGGTCTTTAATGCCGGTAAGTATGTGAGCAAGAAACAAAGGGTGACATCCAATTAACATGGTCTGTTACAGATTTAATGGGCAGTAATAAATTCACCTCCATTTTCAGCACTTTTAAAAAAACGTGTGGTAACAAGTGGAATAAACCAGAGGTATGTTGCTCCATTGATTTGTAATAAATTCTTTTTAAATTATTTGTTTGCAGAGAGGAGGAATTTGTTTTGCAGTGAAAGCCATAGGTTATTTAAACTTTTGCCTCCACAGTAAAACCAAATAATAAAATACAAATCCTTACGTTATTTTGAAATCTCATAGACTCTAAGCTGTGGCTTGCTATGTTATTTGATTTTATTTTTAGCCACTCAACTTGTAGCTGTTTCTGGAGTCTCCTTTATTATTCTATTGCCAGTATTCAGAAAGTTCCATGTTGTCAAGAGATTCCCCCTCCCGCAGGATTTTAACAAAATATAACAATAAAGTTTTCATTAACAAAGAAACATTTGCATATAAATTTATAAATCCAAGGTTTTTGGAACAGAATATATGTTTGTAAATGATAACTTGGGCACATTTTTCTATAAAATGAACTATAGTAAGTAATTTTATGATAATGATTTATCTTTTATATATAGAATATGATATTTTGTAATAACTGGTAGTCATTCTAAAGTTGTATAATATGTATTTGATTGTAACAAAACCAACAATTTTTATGCCCTCTTCTAAGTTTCTTTCCTTTTTTTAGTATTAGATATTTGCTTTATTTACATTTCAAATGGTATCTGCTTTCTGAGCTATGACCCCCAAAACCCCTTATCCCATCCCCCTCTCCCTGCTCACCCCAGCCCAATTTCCTGACTTGCATTCCTCTATTCTGGGGAATCCAGCCTTCACAGGAACAATGGCCTCACCTTTTGTTGATGTCTGAAATGGTCATCTTCTGCTATCCATGTTGCTGGAGGCATGGGTTCCTCCATGTGTACTCTTTGCTTGGTGGTTTAGTCCCTGAGAGCTCTGAGATTACTGGTTGGTACATAGTACTGTTCCTCCTGAAGGGCTGCAAACCTCTTCAACTCTTTGGGTCCTTTCTCTAGCTCCTTCACTAGGAACCCTACACTCATTCTATTGGTTGTGTGTGAGCCATGGGTATTTTGATCCGCTTTCCAATAAGGATCAAAGTATCCACACTTTGGTCTCCCTTCATCTCGAGTCTCATGTGGTCTGTGAATTGTACCTTGGGTATTCTGAGCTTTTGGGCTATTATCCACTGATCAGAGAGAGCATACCATGTGTGTTCCAATCTGTTGGTTGCTGTTTTATCCTATTGACAGTGCCCTTTGCCTTGCAAAAGCTTTGCAATTTGATGAGGTCCCATCTGTCAAATCTTGATCTTAAAGCATAAGCTATTGGTGTTCTATTCAGGAAATTTTCCTCCGTGCATATGTACTCCAGGTTCTTCCCCACTTTTGCTTCTAATTATATTCAGTGTATTTGGTTTTATGTGGAATTCCTTGACCCACTTGGACTTGAGCTTAGTACAGGGAGATAAGAATGGATAAATTTGCATCCTTCTACATGATGACTGCCTGTTGACCCAGCACCATTTGTTGAAAATGTTGTCTTTTTCCACTGGATGGTCATTTCTGGGTCTTCAATCCTATTCCATTGATCTACCTGCATGTCACTGTACCAATACCATGCAGCTTTTATCACTATTGCTCTGTAGTATAGCTTATGGTCAAGGATGGTGATTCCACCAGAAGTTCTTTTATTATTGAGAATAGTTTTTGCTATCTGGGGTTTTTTGTTACTCCAGATAAATTTGGAAATTGCTCTTTCTAACTCTATGAAAAAATAATTGAGTTGGAATTTTGATGGGGATTACATTGAATCTGTAGATTGCTTTAGGCAAGATGGCCCTTTTTACTCTATTAACCCTGTCAATCCATGAGCATGGGAGGCCTTGCCATCTTCTAAGATTTTCTTCAATTTCATTCTTTAGAGACTTGGAGTTCTTGTCATACAGATTTTCAGTTGCTTGGTTAGAGTAACATCAAAATACTTTATTTTGTTTGTGGCTACTGTAAAGGATGCCATTTACCTAATTTATTTCTCAGCCTGTTTATCTTTTGAATATAGGATGGCTACAGATATGTTTAAGATAATTTTATATTCAGTCATATTGCTGAAGTTGTTTATCAGGTTTAGGAGTTCTCTGGTGGAATTTTTGTGGTCACTCTCATATCATCTGAAAATAGTGATATTTTGACTTCTTCCTTTCCAATTTGAATCCCTTTGACTTCCTATTGCTGTCTAATGGCTCTGGCTAGCACATAGAGTACTAGATTAAACAAGTAGGGAGAGAGTGGATAGCCTTGTCTAGTCCCTGAATTCAGTGGGTTTGCTTCAAGTTTCTCCCCATTTATTTTGATGTTGGTTACTGGTTTGCTGTATATTTCTTTTACTATGTTTAGGTATGGGCCTTGAATTCCTGATCTTTCCAAGGCTTTTATCATGAAGAGGTGTTGTCAAATGCTTTCTCAGCAACTAATGAAATGATTATATGGTTTTGCCTTTGAGTTTGTTTATATAGTGGATTACATTGATGGATTTTCATATATTGAAGCATCCCTGCATCCCTGGGATGGAGTCTACTTGATCTTGATCATGGTGGATGATCACTTTGATATATTCTTGTTTCCGTTGGCCAGAATTTTATTGAGTATTTTTGCATTGATATTAATAAATGAAATTATTCTAAAGTTCTCTTTCTTTGTTGTGTCTTTGCGTTGTTTAGGTATAAGAGCAATTGTGGCTTCATAGAATGAATTGGCAAGTGTTCCTGCTGTTTTTATTTTGTGGAATAATTTGAAGAATATTGGTATTAGGTCTTCTTTGTATTCTGATAGAACTCTGCCTTAAACCCATCTGGTCCTGGGATTTTTTGGTTGGGAGACTATTAATGACTGCTTCTATCCCTTTAGCAGTGATGGGATTGTTTATGTCATTTATCTGATACTGATTTAACTTTGGTACCTGCTATCTGTCTAGAAAACTGTCCATTTCATATAGATTATCAATTTTGTTGAGTATAGGCTTTTGTAGTAGGATCTGATATTTTTTTAATTCCGCAGTATCTGTTGTTATGCCTCCCTTTACATTTCTGATTTTGCTGATTTGGATACTGTCCCTGTGCACTCTGGTTAGTCTGGCTAACGGTTTATCTATCTTGTTGGTATTTTTCAAAGAACCAGCTCCTGGTTTGGTTGATTCTTTGTATTGTTCTTTTCATTTCTACTTGATTGATTTCAGCCCCGAGTTTGATTATTTCCTGCTGTCTACACATCTTAGGTATATTTGTTTCTTTTTGTTCTAAAGCCTTCAGCTGTGCTGTTAAGCTGTTAGTGTATGCTCTTTCCAGTTTCTTTTTGGAGGCACTCAGAGCTATGAGTTTTCCTCTTAGCAATCCTTTTTTTGTGTCCCATAAATTTGGGGGGACAATAAATTCTAAAAAGTCTTTAATTTGTTTCATTTTCATTAAATTCTAAAAAGTCTTTCATTTCTTTCTTTATTTCTTCCTTGACCAAGTAGGATGTTGTTCAGTTTCCATTGGTATATGAGCTTTCCGCTTTTTGTTTTTGTTTTTGTTTTTTTGGTTGTTGTTGTTATTGAAGACCAGCCTTAGTCTGTGGTGATCTGATAGGGTGCATGGAATAATTGCAGTCTTCTTATGTCTGCAGAGGTCTGTTTTGTGACTGAGTATATGGGAAGTTTTGGAGAAGGTACCATGAGGTGATAAGAAGAAGGTATATTCTTTTGTTTTAGGATAGAATGTTCTATAGATATCTGTCAAATCCATTTGGTTCATAACTTCTGTTAGTTTCACTGTTTCTCTGTTTAGTTTGTGTTTCCCTGATCTGTTCATTGAGTAGAGTGGAGTGTTGAAGTCTCCCAGTATTATTGTGTGGGGTGCAATGTGTGCTTTGAGCTTAATAAAGCTTCTTTTATGAAAGTGGGTACCCTTGTATTTGGAGCATATATGTTCAGAATTGAGCATTCATCTTGGTAGATTTTTCCTTTAATGAGTATGAAGTGTCCTTCCTTGTCTTTTTTGATTACTTCAGGTTGAATGTTAATTTTATTCGATATAAGAATGGCTACACAGCTTGTTTCTTGGGAACATTTGCTTGGAAAACTGTTTCTCTAACCTTTTAGTCTGAGGTGGTATTTGTCCTTGTGCCTGAGGTGAGTTTCCTATGTGTAGCAAAATGTTGGGTCCTGCTTATGTATCCATTCTGTTAGTCTATGTCTTTTTACTGGAGAATTGAATCCATTGATATAATGTTATTAAGGGGAAGTGATTGTTGCTTCCTGTAAATTTTGTTATTAGGGGTAGAGTTATGTTTGTGTGGCTCTCGGCTTTTTGGTTTCTTAAAACAACATTAATTTCTTTCTTTTTCTGGTGTGTAGTTTCCCTCTTTTTGTTGATATTTTCCATTTATTATGATTTGAAGGGTTAGATTTGTGGAAAGATATTTTGTAAATTTTTTTTTGTCATGGAATACGTAGGTTTCTCCATCTATGGTAATCGAGAGTTTTGCTTGGTATAGTAGCCTGGGGTGGCATGTCTGTTCCCTTAGGGTCTGTATGACATCTGCCCAGCATCTTGTGGCTTTCATAGTCTCATGAAAGAAATCTGAAGTAATGCTAATAGATCTACCTTCATATGTTAAGTGACATTTCTCCCTTACTGCTTTTAGTATTCTTTCTTTTTTTTTAGTGCACTTGGAGTTTTAGTTATTATGTAATGGGAGGAATTTCTTTTCTGGTCAAATCTATTTGTAGTTCTGTAGGCCTCTTGTATGTTCATGGGCATCTCTTTAGGTTAATGAAGTTTTTTTCTCTTCTTTTGCTGAAAACATTTACTGGCACTTTAAGTTAGAAATCTTCACTCTCTTCTATACCTATAATCCTTAGGTTTGGTCTTCTCATTTTGTCCTGGATTTCCTGGATGTTTTGGTTTAGGAGCTTTTTGCATTTTGCATTTTCTTTGTTGTGTCAATGCTTTCTATGATATCTTCTGCATCTGATGTGTTTTTCTATAATTATTTAAAGGCTTCTCCCTGTTTATTTGTGTTCTCCTGTATTTCTTTAAGGGAGTTATTTATGTCCTTCTTGCAGCCCTCTATCGTTATTATGAGCTGTGAATTTAAATCCAAATCTTGCTTTTCTGGTGTGTTGGGGTATCCAGTACATGCTGTTTTGGGAGAATTGTGTTCGGATGGTGCCATATTTCCTTGATTTCTGTTAGTAAAGTTCCTACATTGGCCTTTTGCCATCTGGTTATCTCTGGTGTTAGTTGGTCCTGCTGTCACTGGCTGGTGCTTGTCCCCAGGGCAGAGTACTGTGGGGCTGCCCAGCTCCTGTGTGAAGGTGGGGCCCTGGCAGACTAAATCCCAAGTGATATTTCATTAGAATGTTCCCTGAATTCCTAGCTGTAACAGCCCACTAAGTTGCAGAAGTGAAGATGGTGACCTCACTTCTAACTGCGGGACTCCCTGCAGAGCAAATGTCCCCTGGCAGACTAGGTGCACAGATGGGTGTGGCAGAGCTGCCCAGCTCCTGGGTGCAGGTGAGACCCTGGTGGGCTGTGCTCCAAGTGATCTTACACTCAGGTGTTTCCTGCATACCTGGCTGCACCTGTCTGCTCAGACACAGGAGCAAAGATTGCCTCATTTCTTATATAGGTAAAATCACGTCAAATTTGTCTTCATCTGATTTATTTAATGTACTCACTAATTATCATTTTTCTTTCAAATGGAAATATTTCCTTTTGATTTCAGAACATCATTCCATTGCATTGTTTGTTAGTAGTAAAAAAAAATACGGGAGTAGAAATTTTAGACATGCTTTTTAAAGAATTCTTTCTTCATTTCTGAAAAGTTGAACAGATTACACATTATTAATGAACTTTCTATATGTTGGCCCTCTAACTCACTTCCTTAAATTGTATGAGGCAAGTATGATAATCACTATACTTGGAAACAACAGTTACTTAAGTTGTGAAATAAATTGTTTTATATATTCTCATTAAAACTTCATAATTACTAATCTCACAAAAATTTGTTCTGTTGGAGGTATAGTATATGACTTATTTAGTTCTATTGCATTACATCACTATATTGCCTGTTCAGTTCTACCTTCATTTTGGGTTGAACTCTCTTCAATGTTTCTTTCTTTTGAATGGTGTTTTCAGCTCTTTTTTTAGCTTTTTCTATTTCATTTGTTTATAGCTTTTTGCCTTATATTTGTGTTTTCTTGGGCCTCACTGAAGCATTCCTTCTCCTTAACATCACTGAGTAGTTTGCTTTTGTGTCTTCTCTAAACCACTTTAATTCTTTTATGGTGCTTGGGGATTTCTTTTAAGATCTCTGTGTGGGCATTGAATTCAACAATTATAATTGGAAAGCATTTTTGTAATGTAGTATGTATACAAGAGAATTTTTTGTTGGTGGTTGTAATTCTTATTTTGTTTTGCTTTATGTGTTTATCTTTTTAAAAGTATTTACCTTAACTTTGTGTACATATGTGTTTTGCTTGCATGTATGTCAACATGAGAGTGTCAGATCTTGGAGTTACAGACAGTTGTGAACTGCCTGTAGGTGCTGGGATTAGAATTGGGTTCACTGTAAGAGCAGTCAGTGTCCTTAACCACTGAACAATTTTGGAGAAGATAAAACTGTTATGAACTTTCATACTGTTTTTGCTTTTAAAATCAGTTCTCAGAAATTATATGAACAATTTTGTTGTTGCAGTTGGTTGGGTTCTAAACAGGAACAGCACAGGCTGTTTGTATAAACGACATGTGTAGCTTCTCAAACATGGAGGTTGAAAAGTTCTGGGTAGTACTCCTCAGGCTGAGTTAGAAAATAGAATATATTTATATACACACACATATTCATGGCTATAATCTAAGCCCTATGTCTACCTCTCTGTATTTAATTACATATATGGCCCATGATTTTTCACATTGAAAGCCTTCTTACTAAAAGAATCAAAAAAAGGAGTTATCATTCATTTACCTAATGATATGTGCCAAACAGACATCAATAATAAATAGGCATCTCAAAAAGAATAATTAAGTATAATGGAATGATTCATCCTAAGTAGCAGGACTCATCAGGAATATTAAAATCAGCTGTAATGAAAGAAACTTACATGTAGAAATGGTTAGGATAAAACAATAAGATGTGGACTACATGGAATTCAATATATATATATATATATACATATATATATGTATATATATATATATATATATATATACAGAGAAAGAGAGAGAGAAAGAGAAAATGTAGAATAAACAACATATGTTTTATCAATTTGTTATTTTTTTCCATGAATAAAACATGAAACTATATGAAATGAAGACAAGTTACATACACATAATCTCACATTCTCTTGTATATTGTCCTTTTTTCTTTTCCCTTCTTAGATTCCAGTGTCTACTGTTAACATTGAAATTGAGACATTAGGGTGAATTTCTTAAAATAATATAAAAATACAGTCATATATTATTTTTATATATGCATACATATACATATATATACACATATATATATATACAAATGCATGAATCACTGCAGCTATTTTTGAAAGTTATTGATAATTATGGGTCATTTTTTCATCACATTCAGTTATTTTGTAATATTCCATTTTGTGTATAGATTTATATAATTTGTCTCATTTTGCAGGAATGAATGGGAAAACTACCCAGGACACTTTAACCCTGCACAAAAGTTAAAAAAAAATTTACAGGTGATTAAGAAAATATTAGCACCAGAAATAGTCTGGTTTTCCTTGAAAAACAAGAAGAGGTACATGGAGATTTTGGAAGAAAATGAAAGGAAAATGATGAAATTATATTATAGCCTCAAAAATTAGAGAAGTAATTAAAGAAAGAAAATCCATGGGGTAGATTTTGCATGATATCTGCTTTCAATTCTCTACCTGAGAAAGAAATGTCTAGATCAAACTGTTGATAATCATTCAGTCTTTTAAGAACCTGTTGCCTAAATTTGTAATACTTTACATTCTTTTTAATTATCTTGAAACTTGATTATTCTACAACCTTGTACATATTTTGCATAGTCATTTTATTTTAGCTCTTCTGAGAGATTACATGGTGTCACTATGTTTTATCTATATTTGAAGCCTAGATGTGAATATATTTTGTGTCCTTTTCTTCATTCATATTTTCATCTTTAGTGACCTGTTGTTTAATATGACAAGCTGACGAAAGTCCATCAGTAAGTGAATGGAAAATAATTGACAGACATTAATCAATAGAAAATGACATCATCACAAAGATGAGAATACTGATATTCATAACAGCATATCTCTGTTTCCTAGGACTGTGATAAGCAGCATTAAGTCAAACATGATACATTTAATGATTCTCTTTGTGATCCTGTAAAATGAGTTATAGACCAAAATTTAACAAGTATTTCAGAAACATGAGACACACAGGGGCATAAATATGCTGTCTGAGTGCAACAAGTATATACAAATGAGGTCTGATAAAACTAGGAGTACAAGCCTTCTGGCCTGTGCCTTCCACTTGCACAGATCATCAGCATATCTGATCCTCCAGAGACCCCATAGTCTGAAGGCCTGCCAGGAGATAGATGTGCTATACTCAGGGAAACAGGTAAGGGACCCTCCCAAATAATAGCAGCTGATACCACCAAGGAGCCCAGCAGGCTTGGAACCCATCATCTCCATCCAAACTTCACCTTCCTTGTAGACTGCACCTTCTGCCTGGGGAGATCATCAGTGCGTCTGCTCCTCTGAAGACCTTACAATCAGAAGACATCCCAGAAGATCTGCTGAACCTAGGGCAACAGACCCCCATAGTAGGAAGGCAACCCAAGAGATCTACTGCAGCCAGGGCAATAGATCATTGGTATATATGCCTTTCTTAAGACCCCCACAGTCTGAAGACCTCCCAGGAGATCTGCTGCAGCCAGGGCTGCAGGTCTTTCAAGAGATATTTAGCACCCAAGTTCCCTGGCTTGCTCCCAAGAGACCTGCAGCAACCCAGTGAACCTGGTTGCAGGCTCCAGACAGGAACACCCAGGCCAGTTAAGAACAGAGATAACCAGACTGTGAGAGGTAAGCATAAGACAGTAAGCAACAGATGCCAATATACTCTGGCACCATGAGAACCCAGTTCTTCCTCCTCAGCAATCCTGGACATGCCAATACACCTGAAAACCACAATCCTAACCTAAAATTCTATTTCATGAGATAATAGAATCCTGTATGTGGGATATAAATAACTCACTGAAAGAAATATAGTAAAACATATGTAAACAGGTAGAAGCACTTAAAGATAAAATGAATAAATCCCTTAAAGAATAATAGGGAAACACAATCAAATAGGTGAAAGGATTGAACAAAGCAGTCCAAGAAGTAAAAGTAGAAACAATGAAGAAATCACAAATAGAGGCAACCCTGAAACCGGAAATCCGAAGAAAGAGGTCAGGAGGTACAGAGGCAAGCTTCACCAACAGAGTACAGAAGATAGAAGAGAGAATCTCAGGCATGGAATATAGCATAGAGGATATTGGCACAATTGTCAAAGAAAATACAGAACATGAAAAACTAACAATGGAAAACAACTAGGAAATCTAGGAAAACAGATCAAACCTAAGCATAATCAGAATACAAGAGAGCAAAGATTCTCAGCTCAAAGAACCAAAAAACATTTTTAACAAAGTCATAGAAGAAAACTTCCCCAACCAAAAGAAAGGCATGACCATAAATGCTTAAGAACCCTAAAGAACACCAAATAGATTGTACCAGAAAAGAAAATCCTCACATCACATAATAATCAAAACACTAAGTGCACAGAACAAAGAAATAATATTAAAAGAAAATATTATAAGGAAAAATGGCCAAGTAAAATATAAAGGCAGACCCATTAGAATTACACCAGACTTCTCAACATATACCTTAAAGATAACTAGAAGATCCTAGATAGACATTACACAGACTATAAAGAATATAAATGCCAACACAGGCTACTATACCCTGCAAAATGCTCAGTCATCATAGATGTAGAAACCAAAATATTCCTTGACAAAACTAAATTAAAATAATATTTTCCTATGAATCCAGACATACAGTAGATTCTAGAAGGAAAACTACAACATGAGGAGGTTATTTATTCTAAAAACCAAACCAAACAAACAACCAAACAAAAAACCAAGAAATTAATCATATCACAACAAACCAAAAGGATAGAATCACACACACACACACACACACACACACACACACACACACACACACACACAATGCCATCTACAAAATAAATAACAGAAACTAACAATCATCTCTTTAATATCTCTCAACATAAATGGAATCAATTTCCCAATAATAAAACATAAGCTAACATACTGGATATGCAAACAGGATCCAACATTTTGCGGTATACAAGAAACGCACCTCAATGAAAAAAGACAGAAACTATGTCAAATTAAAAGGCTACAAAATACTTTTACAAGCAAATGGTCCTAAGAAACAATCTGGAGTTGAGATTCTAATATCTGATAAAATAGACTTTCAGTCAAAATTAACAAATAAGATGGGGAAGGCCACTTCATATTCACAAAAGAAAAAATTCACCAAGAGAAAGATCTTAATTCTAAGCATCTATGCCCCAAATGCAAGAGCACCCATATTCGTAAAAGAAATTTTGCTATAGCACAGAACACACATTGAACCACACACAAAAATAATGGGAGACTTAAATTTCCCACTCTCACAAATAGACAGGTCATTGAAACAGAAACTAAACTAATACAGTTTAGTTTAGACACAGTTAAACTAATACAGGTTATGAACCAAATGGATTTAACAGATATCTACAGAACATTTCACCATAAAACAAAAGAATATACCATGTTCTCAGTACCTCATGATATCTTCTCCCAAACTGACCATATAATTAGTCACAAAACCAGCCTCAACATATACAAGAAGACTGAAATAATCTTATGCATCCTATCCGAACACCAAGGACTAATACCAATATCCTAGGTCTCACACAATCTCTGTCAAATTTCTAACACAATTCTTCAACAACATGGAAAGAGCAATTCTCAATTTCATTTGGAAAAAGAAAAAACCCAGGATATCAAAAACAATAAAAGAACTGCTGGGGGAATCACCATTACTCATCCCAAGCTATAATACAGAGCAATAGTGATTAAAAACTACATGGTATTGGTACAGAGAGAGAGAGAGGTTGACCAATGGAATAGAATTGAAGAAATAAAACCACACACTGTGGACGCTTGATCTTTAACAAAGAAGCCAAAAATATGCAATGACTAAAAGAAAGTGTCTTTAATAAATGATGCTAGCCTAACTGACAGTTGGTACATAGAAGAATGAAAATAGATCCATATTTATCACCTTGCACGAAAGCTCAGGTCAAAGTGATCAAAGGACCTCAGCATAAAACCAGGTACACTGAATCTAACAGAAGAGAATGATTAAAGAGCCTCAAACTCATTGGCCTGTGGGGAAATTTCCCAAACAGAACTCAAATGACTTAGGTTCTAAGATCAAGGATTGATAAATGGGAAAATGGGATGTCATGAAACTGAAAAGCTTCTGTAAGGCTAAGGGTATAATTGGTAGGACAAATAAGCAACATGGAGATGGGGAAAAATCTTCATTAACCCCACCTCCCATAGAGGGCTACTAATATTAAAAATATATAAAGAACTCAAGAAGCTAACCTCCAAAAAACTAAACAACAGAATCAAAAAAATTTGTGCATAGACCTAACACGGAATTTTCAGAGGTATCTCCTATGGCTGAGAAGCACTTAAAGAAGGAAAAGAAAGTCCAGTGACAGGCCCAAAGTGGGATCCAGCTTAAAGGTAGGCCCCAAGGCCCAACACTATTACTGAGGCTATGGAGCGCTCACAAAACGGGATCTATCATGACTGCCCTCCAAAAGACCCAATGAGCAGATGAAAGATGCAGATATTTGCACACAATCGATGGACAGAAGCTACTGACCTCCGTGGTTAAATTAGGGAAAGCTGGAAGAGGCTGAGGAGGAGGGTGACCCTGTAGAAAGACCAGCAGTCTCAATTAACCTGGATCCCCGAGATCTCTCAGACACCGGATGACCATCAGGCAGCATACACCATCTGATGTGGGGTCCATAACACATATACAGCAGAGGACTTCCCGGTTTGGTTTCAGTCAGAGAAGATGCACCCAACCCTGAAGGGACTGGAGGACCCAGGGAGTTTAGAGGTACGGCGGAGTGTGAGGAGTGTGGGGACATCCTCATAGAGACAGGGGACTGGATAGTAAGTATGGAATATAGAACAGTTAGAGGGTTATACCAGGAGGGGAATAACATCTGGAGTATAAAAAATAAATAAAATAAATAAATAAATAAAATTGAAAACATAAGTTAAAAAATATATGAACAAAAAGTCCTTAGTCATGAGGGAAATGAAAATCAAAACAACCCTGAGATTCCATCTTACAACAACCAGAATGGCTAAGATCAAAAATTCAGGTGACAGCACATATTAGCCAGGATGTGGAGATAGAGGAACACTGCTTCTTTGCTGGTAAGATTGCAAACTGGGACAACCACTCTGGAAATCAATGTGGAATTTCCTAAGAAAGTTGCAAATAGATTTACCTGAAGCGGCAGCATTACCCAAAAGATGCTCCAACATGCCACGGATGCACATGTTCCACTATGTTCATAGCTGCCTTACTTGAGATAGCTGGAATCTGGAAACAACACAAATGACCCACAAATGAAGAATGGATACAGAAAATTTGGTGTATTTACACAATGGAATACTTTTTACCTACTAAGAACAAGGACATCATGAGTTTTGTAGGCAAATGGTTGGAACCAGAAAATGCTATGCTGAGTGAGATAACTCAGACCTAAAAGCACATGCATGATATGTACTCACTAATAAGAGAATATGAGCCAAAAAGAACAGAATACCTGGTTTACAATCAATTCAACTCAAGAAGGTTAACAAGCAGAAGGGCTCAAGTGAGGATGCTTCAATCCCACTTGGGAAGGAGAGGAAAACAATCAAGAGAGGCAAGGAGAGTAAGGGACCAGGATGAGTAAGGAGAGGAGACAGGAAAAGAGGAACATGATTAGGCATGGGAGGACAGGAGAGAAGCACTGAAGGCCAGCATCATGAATAGAAATATGCCACCTCTGGAGGTAGACAGTGTAGAGACTCTCTAGAAAGTATCAGAGACCTGGGCGGTGAGAGAGTTTCAGGACTTAAAGGAAGGACTTAGATAAAATGCCCAATAGTGAGCAGAGGGAACTCAGAATCCAACTCCAGAAGAAAGTTTTCTTCCCACAATCAAAAATTCTGACCCAGGATTGTTCCTATCTAAAGGAACTGCAGGGACAAAAATGGAGAAGAGACTGAGGGAAAGGAGATCCAGTGACAGGCTCAAATCAGGATCCATCACAAGGATCCTAGGCTTGATGCTGTTATTTATCCTGTGGTGTGCTTATAGACAGGACCTTAGACTGGCTATCCTCTGAGAAGCCCAACAAGTAGCTGACTGAGACAGAGGCAGATACTTAAACCCAACCATTGGACTGAAGTCAGGGAAACCTGTTGTTGAATGAGAGAAGGCTGGAAGAAGTTGAGGAGGAGGGCGACCTCATAGGAAGACCAGCAGTATCAACTAGCCCAGACCCTGAGATCTCTCAGACACTGAAGCATCTACCAGGCAGCATACATGAGCTGGGTTGAGGCTTCTGACACATGTACAGCAAAAGACTTCCTGGTCCAGCCTCAGTGGGAGCTGCTGTGCTCCCTTGAGAGACTTGAGAGACTTGAGGCCTCAGGGAGTGTGGAGGCCTGGCAAGGGGGCATTCTCTTGGAGATGAGGTGGAAGAGGAATTGGATTAGAAACTGTGGGATGTCAGACTGGGGCCAACAACTTGACTGAATAAAAATAATTAAAAATCAAATAAAATGCATAATAAAGATAAATATAGAAAAACCTGTGAATACAAGATTATTTAACTTTACTACAGTAATTTAATTTAGAAAATATTTATATTTCCTTCACAAAATTTAGACAAAGTTTTCCTGTATATATTACCTTTTATCTCCAGACCTCACATATAATAACTTTCATGGTTAATTTAGTTTAAAGCATCCCCAGAAAGGGGGATGGTAAAAGCAGGAGCAGGTATAGGAAGAGACAGTAAGGACACCCTATGTACCAGGAGAATGAGTCAAAATATATATCAGTGGGAATTAGGGAACAGGGGTGACTACTAGAAAGTCTCAGCGATCTAGGATATGAAAGGCTACCAGGACTCAATGGGGATGATATTAGAAATGCCCAACTGTGTGGAGATGGCACTGAACAGACCACCTGCTGTATAGACATGGCCCCCAGTTGGGGCCGGGGACTACTCACCTATCTTTAAAGTATCCGAATTGTTCCTATCTAAAGCAAATGCACAGACAAAAATGGAGAAGAGACCAAGGGAAAGGCTAGCCAGTGAATGGCCCAACTTGGGATGCATCCCATGTGCACACAACAAATCCCCCATGACTGAGGCCATATTGTGCATGCAAACAAGAGCTTGTTATGTCTGTCCTCTGAGAGGCTATACCAACAACTGACGGAGACAAGTGGAGATACGTATAATTAACCACTGGACTGAGGTCAGGGACCAATATGGAAGAGTTGGAGGATAGACTGAAGGAGCTGAAGGGGATTGCATGCAATTCCAGAGGAAGAATAACAATGTCAAAAGAGGCATTGACACAAAGATTTTGTATATATTAAATTTGATCCCTAGAACCCACATATAATAACCTTCATGCCTAATCTAGTTTAAAACATCCCCCAGTAGTGGTGAGGGGAACCTGGACCCAGAGCTCCCAGAGACTAAGCCAAAACCCAAGGAGCATACATGGGCTGGTCCATAGCCCTGGGCACATGTGTATCAGAGGATTGCCTTGTATGGCTTCAGAGGAACAGGATATGCTTAATTCCATGGAAACATGATACCTCAGAGAAGATGGATCCTGGTGCAGGTGAGGTGGGGCTGTGTGTCTGGATGGGTGAGCACCCTCTTAGAGAGGAAGAGCAGAAGGATAGACGAACTCAGGGAGGGGGGACCTAGAAGGGGGCGATGTTTGGAATGTAAATAAATAAAATAATTTAATAAAAAATTAAAAGAGAAAGAAAATGTTGAAAAATTCTTAAAAATAATCCCTGCTTTTATTTAATATGTATTTATTAGTTACTGTAATATGTATTTATTAGTTTTCTGTAATTAATTCTTTTTGTGCTATAGATCAAACCCACAATTTTTACATGCTTAGTATATGCCATTTTCTCGGGGCTAAAAACATGTTTTTAAATTGGAGATATCATGAATAGTATCATTAACATAAAGTAAAGTTTGAATTTTATAAGACAATGAATACTTTTTCTTTATATTGAATCACTGGTATGTAAATAAAACACAAAAATAAAAATCTTTCCAGTTTATAGGCTATTGGTGCTTGTATTTTTCTCATTCCTTTTGCTTATTTATAACACTTCTTATATTCTTTAGTACTCTCTCTATAAAGCATCCATGCATACATGTAACCACTTACAAAGAAGCAGATATAAACCCACAAAGATTTTTAAAAGTGTCAGTCAAGTCCTGTGTGAAGCACTGAGTTTAAGTCAGTCACCACCTGGTGTCTGCATAGTGCCTGTGCCTCACATCTGCCCCTGAGCTTGACGAATGTGACCCACACACATGTGTGACAGAGATAAATGCATTTGTATATGAGAAAGTATGTAGTCATTCCAAATAAAATAAAGGCTTTGTTTTCCATACACAGAGCTTAAGCAATTCTTGTTTATTGATTTCCTCCTATGTGTTTTCAAAGGTGCAAGAATGAATTATTTATTGTCATGGTCTGAAAATTTGAATAGCGATTCATCTATTGTCTTCATGGTTTTCATACTCGAATAGGTGAGTAATTGAAGTGTAGCCTCACCTTCACCACATGTGATCCCATCTCTATCTTTGTACTTTAGGGGCAACAAAAAAGCTATCTGGAAGGTTTTAACTTTTTTTTAAATTTATTTTTATTGAGTATCCTCTTCATTTACATTGCCAATGGTAAGACCTTTCCCAATTCCCTCCTTCCAAAACACCCCCTTCTTAATGATTCCCTACCCCTCCTCCCACCCCCTGCCACCATGCATATGCCCCTCTACCCAACACAGTCTCACCTCCCCCCCCCAACATCTCCCCTGTCCTTTTTCCTTTGTTGTGGCCTCTATTGAGCCTTTACCTGAGCAAAGCCCACTCCTTCCAAACTTTTAACTTTCCAATTTTGATAATTTTATTGTGCATATATTTAACAACTTTAAATGTTTTATATTCTTTGGTATTTGGAGGGGAAATACACTGTCCCCACATAAGTTTTTATGATGCGATGAATTCCATCAAATCAAGAGCATATTCCCTAATAGATCAGTTATATTCTATATAAAATTGTCTCGAATTTCACCGCTTGATATTATAACTTCCTGAAAGATAAATCATGCCTATAAATAGAATGCTACATACACATTCTGTAACCTGTTCTCCATGTGAATGCAAGCTTTGGTCAAAGAGCAAAAATCTCAAATTTAAATGTCTTCATTCCTTCCTAATATTTTGATTTTTGATAAAACACAATTAAGATGTACTTGTGTGGCATAATTTAATCCAGACTGTGAATTCACCCCTGAAAGTTCATTTACCATGGAACATTTTAACTGTTTTGCAATGACACATTTAAGCACAAATATTAGTTTGTCTTTATATCAAAAGAGAAAAAAGTTAATTTGAATATCTTGTTAATTAAAGACCAGTGCAGTTGAAACTCAGTGAGATATTATAAGAAATGCAATCCAATGCACCAAAAAGAAACTAGTTTTTCTTCCATTATGCTGAAGTTGAGTAATCAAAAATTTGATACACTAAAAAATAAGACATGAGGGACTAGAAAGATGGCCAAGCAATTAAAAGCTCTGGATACTCTCCACAGTAGTTGGGCTTGGTTCCCCATATCCATGTGTGGATACTTTAAACCATCTGTAACTACATTCCCAAGGAATCCTATGCCCCCTTCTAGCCTCTGTGAAAACCAGATATGCACATGTTACACAGACATACATGTAAGCAAAACATTTATCATCTAAAATAAAAATAAAAAATAAAATAAAGAAAGGTTCGTTTTTAAAAAGAATTTTAAACTTAAGAATGTAAATTAATCAGTATCTGATTTTCTGACTTTAATTTTTCTTTTCTTAACTTCTCATTTCCATTTACATAAGTTATTGTCTTTGAAATGCTGATTATCTTAATGGTTTAGATTAATGATGGAAACCAAGTCTCCTGTCACTATGATATTTAGGCATAGAGGTTATTACTAATCTCTTGAGTTGGACCAGTCTGTATCAGTTGGGATCTGAAGACTGTGGATGAATTAATACTATGTGAGATTCAAAATATAAATGATGAGAAGTTTCTAGTCAACATTAAGGAAGTCTCATACTTGGGGAGTTTGTTCACATGAACTGCATATACTTGGTGGTTGCTTGCTCCAATTAATCTACATGCAACAACCAAAAGCACCTATCAGGTAAGTAAGTAATGATCATTGAAAAAATTTTGCATGTCTATAGATACAGCTATAATAAATAATATTTTGGCATACAAATGAAAAGTAATCAATACTTTCAAAGAGTCATGGAAATAAAACTGTATAATTTTAGGCTGCCAAGTTCAGAGATTTTTGTTTTTGTTTTTATATAGTACAAAAATTTGTAGGTTATAGTAAAGGAAAAGCAGAACATTAAAAGCAGGATAAATATGTTGGTTTCTATAGTGGCTTTGCTATCCATAATTATTATCATGTATAGGCCTATCCACTAGGTTTAGCCTACAGTTGATAGAGGTCTCAGGTCATTAACTATTGCAATCTTTGTTAAACTCGAGTTCTCTGTGTTAGTAATTTAAGAATTACTTGCATTTTAATGTTCACGTTTGTTCTGACAACAAGCAAAACTGTATCTACACTCTCAGAATGGGATATCTAAATACTTATTTAATACTGTAATTTCTTTTTTCCTTTATTTTATTTTATGTTTAATTCTGTATATTCTTTATTTACATTTCAAATGATTTCCTCTTTTCTGGCTCCCCACCCCCCAAAATCCCATAAGCCCTCTTCCTTCCCCCTGTTCCCCCATCTACTCCTTCCCACATCTCTGTTCTGGTATTCACCTATACTGCTGCACTGAGTCTTTCCAGAACTAGGGGCCACTCCTCCATTCTTCTTGGACATCATGTAATATGTGGATTATGTCTTGGGTATTCAAAGTTTCTAGGCTAATATCCACTTATCAGTGAGTGCATACCATGAGTGATCTTTTGAGACTGGGTTACCTCACTTAGTATGATGTTCTCCAGCTCCATCCATTTCTCTAAAAATTTCATTAATTCATTGCTTCCAATGGCTGAATCGTACTCCATTGTGTAAATATACCACATTTTTTTTGTATCCATTTCTCCATTGAGGGACACCTGTGTTCTTTCCAGCTTCTGGCTACTACAAATAGGGCTGCTATGAACATAGTGGAGCATGTGTCCTTATTGCATGCTGGGGAATCCTCTGGGTATATGCCCAGGAGTGGTATAGCAGGGTCCTCCAGAAGTGTCATGCCCAGATTTCTGAGGACCCGCCAGACTGATTTCCAAAGTGGTTGTACCATCTTGCAATCCCACCAGCAGTGGAGGAGTGTTCCTCTTTCTCCACATCCTCGCCAACACCTGCTGTCTCCTGAGGTTTTGACCTTAGCCATTCTGACTGGTGTGAGGTAAAATCTCAGGGTTGTTTTGGTTTGCATTTCCCTAAAAATTAATGATGTTAAACATTTCTTAAGGTGCTTCTCAGCCCTCTGAAGTTCTTCATGTGAAAATTATGTGTTTAGCTCTGTACCCCACTTTTTAATGGGGTTATTTGGTTCTCTTTGTTCTATCTTTTTGAGTTCTTCATATATATTAGATATTATCCCTCTGTCAGATTTAGGGTTGGTGAAGATCCTTTCCCAATCTGTTGGTTGATGTTTTGTACATTTGACAGCGTCCTTTGCCTTACAGAAACTTTATCGTTTTATGAAGTCCCATTTATTTATTCTTGATCTTAGAACATAAGCTATTGGTGTTCTATTGAGGAACTTTCCCCCTGTGCCCATGTCCTCAAGGGTCTTCCCCAGTTTCTTTTCTATTAGTTTCAGTGTGTCAGGTTTTATGTGGAGGTCATTGATCCATTTGGAGTTGAGCTTAGTACAAGGAGATAAGAATGGATCGATTTGCATTTTTCTGCATGCTGACCTCCAATTGAACCAGCACCATTTGTTGAAAAGGCTATATTTTTTCCACTGGATGTTTTCAGCTACTTTGTCGAAGATCAAGTGACCATAGGTGTGTGGGTTCATTTCTGGGTCTTCAATCCTATTCCATTGATCTGCTTGCCTCACATTGTACCAATACCATGCATTTTTTTTATCACTATTGCTTTGTAGTAAAGTTTAAGGTCTGGGATACTGAATACCCCAGAAGTTCTTTAACTGTTGAGAATAGTTTTAGCAATCCTGGTTTTTTTGTTATTCCAGATGAATATGAGAATTGCTCTTTCTAGCTCTATGAAGAACTGAGTTGGGATTTTGATGGGGATTGCATTGAATCTGCAGATTGCCTTCGGCAAGATGGCCATTTTAACTATATTAATCCTGCCAATCCACGAGCATGGAAGATTTTTCCATTTTCTGAGATCTTCTTCGAATTCCTTCTTCAGAGATCTGAAGTTCTTGTCATATAAGTCTTTCACTTGTTTGGTTAGAGTCACACCAAGATACTTTATGCTGTTTGTGTCTATTGTGAAGGGTGTCATTTCCCCTCCTTTCGTTCTCAGTCTGCTTATCCTTTGAGTATATAAAGGCTACTGATTTGCTTGAGTTGATTTTGTAGCCAGCCACTTTGCTGAAGTTGTTTATCAGCTGTAGGAGTTCTCTAGTAGAGTTTTTAGGGTCACTTAAGTATGCTATCATATCATCTGCAAATAGTGATAGTTTGACTTCTTCCTTTCCGATTTGTATCCCTTTGACCTCCTTATGTTGTCTCATTGCTCTAGCTAGGACTTCAAGACCTGTATTGAAAGATATGGAGGGGGGGCAGCCTTGTCTAGTCCCTGATTTTAATGGGATTGCTTCAAGTTTCTCTCCTTTTATTTTGATGTTGGCTTCCGGTTTGCTGTATATTGCTTTTACTATGTTTAGATATGGGCCTTGAATTCCTTCCCTTTCCAAGACTTTTAGCATGAAAGGATGCTGAATTTTGTCAAATGCTTTTTCAGCATCTAATGAAATGATCATGTGGGTTTTTTTCTTTGAGTTTGTTTATGTAGTGGATAACATTGATGGATTTCCTTATATTGAACCATCCCTGCATCCCTGGAATGAAGCCTACTTGATCATGGTGGATGATCGTTTTGATGTGTTCTTTGATTCAGTGGGCAAGAATTTTATTGAGTATTTTTGCATCCATATTCATAAGGGAAACTGGCCTGAAATTCTCTTTCTTAGTTGGATCTTTGTGTGGTTTTGGTATTAGCGTAATTGTGGCGTCATAGAAGGAGTTGGGTAGTGTTCCTTCTGTTTCTATTTGGTGGAATAGTTTGAAGAGTACTGGTTTTAAGTCTTCTTTGAAAGTCTGAGAGAATTCTGCACTAAAACCATCTGGTCATGTGCTTTTTTAGTCAGAAGGCTATCTATGACCCCTTCTATTTCTTTAGGGGTTATGGGTCTGTTTAGATGATCTACTTGATCCTGATTTAATTTTGGTATTTGGTATCAGTCTAAGAAATAGTCCATTTCCTCCTGATTCTCCAGTTGTGTTGAATACAGGCTTTTGTAGTAGGATCTGATGATTTTTTGAATTTCCTCAGTTTCTGTTGTAATTTCTCCCTTTTCATTTCTAATTTTGTTAATTTGGATACTGTTTCTGCGCCCTTTGGTTAGTCTAGCTAAGGGTTTATCTGTCTTGTTGATTTTTTCAAAGAACCACCTCCTGGTTTTTGTGATTTTTTGTATGGTTCTCTTAGTTTATACTTGATTGATTTCAGCCCTGAGTTTGATGATTTCCTGTCTTCTTCTCCTCCTGGGTGAACTAGCTTCTTTTTGTTCCAGGGCTTTCAGTTGTTCCGTTAATCTTCTAGTGTGTGCTTGCTCCAATTTCTTTTTGGAGACACTCAAAGCTCTTAGTTTTCCTCTTAGCACTGCTTTCATTATATCCCATAGATTTGGGTATGATGTGCCTTCATTTTCGTTAAATTCTAAAAAAATCTTTGTTTTTGTTCTTTATTTCTTCCTTGACCAAGGTATTATTGAGTAGAGTATTGTTCAGTTTCCATGTGTATGTGGGCTTTCTGTTGTTTTTATTGTTATTAAAGACCACTTTTACTCCATAGTGATCTGATAGGAGGCATAAGATTATTTCAATCTTCTTATATTTATTTAGGTCTGTCTTGTGACCAACTATATGATCGATTTTGGAGAAGGTACCATGAGGTACTGAGAAAAATGTATATTCTTTTGCTTTGGGATCAAAAGTTATATATATACATATATATGTATATATATATATACATATATACATATATAACATATATATATATATATGTATATATATATATATATATGTTAAATCCAATTAGTCCAAAGCTTCAATGAGTTTCACTGTCTCCCTGTTTAATTTCTGTTTTCCTGATTGGTCCATCGATGAGAGTGGAGTGTTGAAATCACCCACAATTATTGTGTTAGGTGCAATGTGTTCTTTGAGCTTTAGTAAAGTTTCTTTTATGAATGAGGGCGCCCTTGTATTTGGAGCATAGATGATCAGGATTGAGTTTTCTTCTTGTTGGATTTTTCCTTTGACCAGCAAGAAGTGTCCTTCCATGTCTCTTTTGAAGACATTACTTTGAAAGTCAATTTTATCTGATATTAGAATGGCTACTCCGGCTTGGTTCCTGAGACCAGATGCTTGTAGAATTGTCTTCCAGCCTTTTGCTCTAAGGTAGTGTTTTTTTTGTTTGTTTGTTTGTTTTTGTTTTTGTTTTTTTTTTGTTTTTTTTGACACTGAGGTGTGTTTCCTGTATGCAGCAAAATGTAGGGTCCTGTTTACATAACCAGTCTGTTAGTCTATTTCTTTTTATTGGGGAATTGAGTCCATTGATGTTAAGAGGTATTAAGGAGTAGTGCTTATTGCTTCCTATCATTTTTGATGTTAATTTTATACTTGTGTAGTTATCTTCCTTTGGGTTTGATGAAAGAAGCTTAATATCCTGCTTTTTCCAGGGTATAGTTGCCCTCGTTGTAATGGTGTTTTCCCCCTATTATCCTTTGTAGGGCTGGGTTTGTGGAAAGATATTGTGTAAATTTGGTTTTGTCATGGAATATCTTGGTTTCTCCATCTATAGTGATTGAGAGTTTTGCTGGCTATAGTAGTCTTGGCTGGCATTTGTGTTCTCTTAGAGTCTGTATGAGCTCTGCCCAGGATCTTCTAGTTTTCCTGGTCTCTGATGAGAAGTCTGGTGTAACTCTGATAGGTCTTCCTTTATGTTCCTTGCCCTTTATCTCTTACTGCCCTCATTCTTTCTTTGTTTTGTACATTTGGGGTTTTGATTATTATGTGATGGGAAGTATTTCTGTTCTGGTCCAGTCTGTTTCGAGTTCTGTAGGCTTCATGTATATTCATGGGCATCTCTCTCTTTAGGTTAGGGAAGTTTTCTTCCATAATTTTATTGAAGATATTTGCTGGCCCTTTAAGTTGTAAATCTTCACTCTCATCTATGCCTATAATCCTTAGGTTTGGTCTTCTCATTGTGTTCTGGATTTTCTGGATGTTTTGGGTTACAAGCTTTTTGCATTTTGCATTTTCTTTGACTGTTGAGTCCATGATTTCTATGGTATCTTCAACATCTGAGATTCTTTCTTCTATCTCTTGTATTCTGTTGTTATTTGCATCTATGTCCCCTGATTTCTTACCAAGGTTTTCTATCTCCAAAGTTGTCTCCCTTTGTGCTTTCTTAGTTCTTTCTACTTCTGTTTTTAGATCCTAGAAGTTTTTGCTCAGTTCCTTCACTGGCTTGTTTGTGTTTTCCTGCAGTTCTTTGATGTATTTTTGTGTTTCCTCTTTCATGACTTCTGCCTGTTGATCAAAATTCTCCTGTATTTCTTTAAGTGATTTTTGCATTTCCACCTTATTGGCTACTAATTTCTGACCCATATTCCCCTGAATTTCTTTATGTGATTTTCGTGTTTCCCTTGTAAGGGCTTTTAGCTTTTGATCATTTTTCTCCTGAATGTCTTTAAGAGATTTATTTATGTCCTTCATGTGTTCCTTTAACAGCATCCTTACCAGTGATTTTAAATCCAACTCTTGTTTTTCTGGTGTGTTGGGGTATCCAGGACTTGCTGTTGTTAGAGAATTAGGTTCAGATGCTGCCACAATGCCTTGGTTTCTGTTAGTCACATTCCTATATTTGCCTTTACCCATCTGGTTCTCACTGGTGTTACCTGGTCTTATTGTCACTGGCTAGTTCTTCAACCTCCTGTAGACCTTTAAGTTTATTTCCGTGACACTGGATGACTGGCTCTCCTCTGGCACAGACTGCTGATACGCTCTCTTCCTCTTTTGTGCCTTTGGAGCCCTGCTCAGTCTTGCCTCTAGCAATGTTATACTTGGGTTGCCAGGGTGAACCAGGTGTTCCTGGACTGCTCTGTCAAGGAGCGAAGATGGTGGCGGGGAGGGGGGGGTCACTCCTGTTGATTCTCACTTAGGACACAGGCCCCACAACTGGCTGGCAGATGAACCACCAATGTTCTCAGGTCCTGGGTGCAGGCACACCCCTGGCGGTTTGTGTCCCCAGAGATCTTTAGCTCAGAATAATACAGTACCTAGTGATGGTTTTCTGCCCCAGTGCGGGCTGCAAAAATGGTTGCAGGGAGTTGCTCCCTCTGCTGCTCTCCATGCAGGACACAGGCCCACGACTGGTGGGCTGGCAGATGAACCGCCTATGTGTTCAGGTCCTGGGTGCAGGCAGATCCCTGGCGGTTGGTTTGCAGCCCCAGAGATCTTAAGCTAGTGATGCTCGATACTGTAATTTCTATTGTTATAATACCAGACTGATAAATATGACTGTCTTACAACTAACACACACACACACACACACACACACACACACACACATACACACACACACACACACAGACAAACACATACATGGACATATCTGCTCAATTTTAAGTCTTTCTTATTCTTCCTCAAATTCATATTTCTGTCATAGTTTCAAGGAATAGTTTGAATAGAAGGCACATTGTAGTACAGAAGTCTCATACTCATTAATCCGACATTTAAGATAATTTTAGTTTGACTTTGTTGCTCAGTGTGTCCTAATTATACTTGAATTATGTTCAGACAAGTGATTATTATCATTATTAGGAAATATTGCCATGATCTTTAGAACAGATTTTGCATACCCAATTTTACTTCTACCAAACCAAATACTCATGGCAAAAGTAATTTTAGGAAATTTTAAGAAATGACAAAAAGTCATTTTTAGGAATGGAGTTACAGATGGTTAGAGCCACATGTGGATATGTGGAACCAACCCCAATAACCCATGAATATTTTTAATATTTTCATCATAAAATTAAGTAGTTTATATAATAAATATACACTGACTTAATGGTATTGTTTACTCAAACAATACATGAAACCCCAAATGTGTACAACTCTTGTGTGGTTCCCCATTGCTCCCCACCACAGGGGTGTGGGAACTCTACTGGGCAGACAGAATGCAGTGTGCTAGAGTTCATTTATCCTGCACAGCCACCCAGTGCCAGACTAGCCGGAGGCACTGATGCATGTATGCACTGCTCAGGGTGGGAGAATGCAGCCTATGGTCCTCAGTCTGGACAAGAAACTAGGCAGGATGAGACCAAAGAGTCAGGGGTTCCCAAGCTCCTGGGCATCCACTCATAGCTAGAAATTGTGTGGATTCAGAAAAGAGGGCATGCATGAGCCTATGAGGAGGAGCCTGAGGCTAGAAGTTCCCATCCGGGACATCCAGAAGCTACTGGAAGTAGAGGGGAGTTGGGAATGGAGGGATGCTGCCAGCTAAGGAAGTTCAGGGGCAGGGGAGGAGGAACTCCAGCTTAGCTCAGGGAGTGTTGTCCGGAGCCTGGAGGGGCCTTCTGCAGAAGACTGAGGTGGCACAGGCCTATAGATGAAGACTTCCTCCAGGCTCTCCATGGTAGTAGTTCTTAGGAGGGAAACAGTCCATGCTTGTCCAGAGAGTTTATTGATTGCTCATGGTTGAAAATGGGTACATACCACTTCCTCAAGGTAGACCAATGATGCAACACTTTTTGCAGGAAAGGATGTCCAGGAAGTAAAGTTTATTGGCTAAACCCCCAGGGCCCATCTAGATACCTGATTTGCATGGAGAACTCTGTGTTTCTGTGCTATGTGACAGCTGGTAAGTCTTTATGTGGGGAGCTGTGGTCACATGTTCCAGGCCAAGAATCTGGTCAGGAGCAGAAGAACTCCAGCACCTCATACCTTCCTCAATATAAGGTGCTGGAGTTTCTGAATCTGCTCCACCTTTCCAAGTGCCCTAACACAGTTCACTATACCACACTCTTGGCTCTGTGTAATATAAAAATATGAAAATTTAAAGCTCATTTGAGTCTGTTGTGGAAAATTTATTATATTTCATAGACAATCTTATTATATTCAACATTACAGTCTGGATAACTGTAGCTATCTATTAGCTAGTCTATATCACTCAAGATATTTTTATCTAATTTTATAATTTGAATTTTCATTTATTTGAAAATATAAATATAGTGATTATGATTCCCTTCACCATCCTCCCGGATCCTCTCCTACTCACCACCCAAGCAAATACAGATCTTCTCTTATTGTCTCTCATTAGGAAACAAACAGGCATCTATAAAAATTAAGGAATAAGAAAATAAGATGAAGCAAAAACAATTAACCCTGAATAGGAACATAACAAACACACGAACGTCAAAGAGGTAAAGAAAAAGTACCAGAAACATATAGATGCAGAGAAACACATGTTGGCAAACAGAATTTCGTAAAACTTTCAATCTGGGCATGTCTACCAACTAAGGACCAAACATTGGTCCTTACAAGAGACTATGGAAGCCATTCTCATCTAAACCACTACAGAGGGGAAAGAATGTGATCAATATATATTATATGGAAATGAATAAATAAATGAAGTAAAAAGCACTATAGAATTAACATAAATAAGGTAAAGTTATTGATCTTACTTGAAGATTAAACATGTTTACAATGTCGAAGATAGTGTTCCCTGTATCTATACCAATACCATGAAGTTTTTATTAGTACTGCTCTGTAGTACAGATTTAGGTCAGGGATCCTGTTTTTCTAGATGTTCAGGATCTCTTCGGTTATCCTGGGTCTTTTGTGTTTTCAATATAAAATTGAGAATTTTTCTTTCAAGATCTGTGAAGAATTCTGTTAGAATGTTGATGGGGATTGCATTGAATGTTTTTTTTTAATATTTCTATTTTCTATATTCTTTGTTTACATTCCAAATGATTTCCCCTTTCCTGGATCCCTCCTCCCCATATGTCCCATAAACCTTCTTCTCTCCATCCTTTCTCCAACATATCATTTTGGTAAATGGCCATTTTCACTATGTTAATCCTGCCAATCCATGAGCATGAGAGTTCATTCCATCCTCTGATATCTTCCCCAATGTCTTTCTTCAAAGACTTGAAGTTCTTGTTCTATAGAATGTACACTTGCTTGGTCAGAGTTGCACCAAGGGATATTATGTTGTTTGTGGCTGTTGTGAAGGGTAATAAATTTCTAATTTCTTTTTAAGCCTGTTTATAACTTGTGTAGAGGAGGGCTACTGATTTCTTTGTGTTAATTTTTTATCAAACCTCTTTATTCAAGGTATTAATCAGCTGTAAGTGTTCTCTGGTAGCTGAGATTTCACCTTGCACCAGTCAGAATGGCTAAGATTAAAATTCAGGAGACAGGAGGTGTTGGCGAGGATGTGGAGAAAGAGGAACACTTCTCCACTGCTGGTGGGGTTTCGAATTGGTGCAACCACCCTGGAAATCAGTCTGGCAGTTCCTCAGAAAACTGGGCACCTCACTTCCAGAAGATCCTGCTATACCACTCCTGGGCATATACCCAGAGGATTCCCCACCATGTAATAAAGATACATGCTCCACTATGTTCATAGCAGCCCTATTTATAATTGCCAGAAGCTGGAAAGAACCCAGGTATCCCTCAACAGAAGAATGGATGCAAAAAAAGTACTATATTGCAGAGATATGGTGAGAGTAAGCAGCCCTGTCTTTTCCATGTTTTTAGGGAAAATGTTTAAGGTTTCTATCCATCTAATTTGATGTTGGCTGTTGGCTTGCCGTATATTGATTTTAAAAAATGCATGGAAAAGATGGACCAGAGACTGAAGGAATGGCCTAAGATCACCGGCCAGTTTTGAGACCCACGCCATGGGTGGGCATCAGTCCCTCACACTATTATGAATTCTATGCTGTGATTGAGTACATACTAGCCCTCTGAGAGGCTCTACCCAGCACCTGGCTGAGATAGATGCAGATACCCACAGACAAACATTGAAAGGAGGTTGGGGACCCCTCAGAAGACATAGAGGAAGGATTGAAGGCCCTCAATGAGATAGTAATGCCACAGGAAGATCAATAGTATCAACTATCTTGAACTTCTTGGAGCTCCGAGAAACTGAACTCCCCACCAAAAAGCATACATGCACAGGCTGGTCCAAGGCCATGGCACATATATAGCAGAGGGCTACCATGTCTGGCCTCAGTGGGAGAGGATGTGCCTGATTCTGCACAGACTTGATGCGACTGAATTGGGGTATAAGGGAAGATGCCCTCTCAGAGCTGAATGGGAGGTAGAATGGGGAGGAACCTTGCAAGGGAACACCAGGAAGGGAGCAACATTCGAGATGTAGTTAGTTAATTAGTAAAAAAAAAGTTTTCAAGCAGGCATATCAGAGAGTTTGCCCCTCAAAAGAGTCTTCAACTCTCCTGGGAGATCTGCCACAGACAGGACAACAGGTAAGTCACCCATCGAAATAATCACAGTATCTTGGACCCTCAAGGAACCCAGCAGATATGGGACCCATGCACTCTGTGCTAACTCAATCTCTCTTCCACTCTGCACCTAAATATAATAAAAGCAATATACAGCAAAACAACAGCAAATATCAAATTAAATGGAGAAAAAGTAACAATCCCACTAAAGTCAGAGACAAGACAAGGATGCCCACTCTCCTTGTATTTATTCAATAAAGTACTCAAAATTCTATCTAGAACGACAAAAAGGAGATCAATAAAACGACAAAAGGAGATCAAAAGGATACGTACTGGCAAAGAAGTCAAAGTACCACTATTTGAAGATATGAGAGTATGCATAAACAAAAATTCTACAGCTGATAAACAACTTTTGATAAACAAACCTGGATATAAAAGTAATTCAAATTAGTAGCCTTCCATGAAACAAATGATAAATGGGCTGAGAAAAAAGTAGGGGAACAACACCATTCACAATAGTCACAAATCATATTAAATATCTTGGGGTAACTCTAATCAAACAAGTAACATATCTGTATGGCAAGAACTTCAAGTATCTCAAAAAAGTAATGGAAGAATGTGGGCCTAGGAAGCAGCGGCTTTCCACTGAGATCTCTGGCCTGTTTGGGTAGGAGAGTTCCAGCGAAGGGGAGTGAGTGCAAGCAAGGAGGGGAGTTCACTTCTGCCTGCTTCAGCTGCTGCACTTGGCTCCACCTCTGTCTCCACCACCTTCTCCAAGTTGCCCTGCACTGAGTCAGGCTAGGTGGGGCCAAAGAAAGACCATCTAGCCAGGGAGGAGTGCAGAGAAGGTTCAGGAGAGGGAATATCTTCCCAAGTGTTGCAGCTCTTAAGACAGAAGCTCTAGGACTACAAATTAGTTCTTGCACGCCTTTAATGTGGATAGGATCCTTATATGCAGTTTTGGGTTGGTTCGGTGTCTGACAGCAGGTACTTCTCATTAGCTTGGTCTGAGTGCATGGGGAAACCTTATATGCATGTAGTAGGGCTTGGGGCTGCTCCCACAGACCTCTGCTGGGTGCTATGGGAGGCTGTTGCTGCAACAGTGGCCCAAAACCTGGGTCCCTTTGCAGGCAACAAGCACCTACCTGCCAGTTCTCCAAGGTTCAAAGACAGCTCCACCTGGGATCAGGCTGTCTTTGCATAGCTCACTGCCCTACAGAAGAAGACCTCAGAAGATGGAGAGATCTCCTGTGCTCATGGATTGTCAAGCTTAACATAGTAAAAATGGCCTTGCCAAAAGCAGTCTACAGATTCAGTGCAATCCCCGTTAAAATTCCAACACAACTCTTCAAAGACATGGAAAGAACAATTCTCAATTTCATATGGAAAAACAAAAAAACCCAGGATAGAGAACACAATTCTTAACTATAAAAGAACTCCTGAGAGGAAATTACCATCACTGACGTCAAGCTGTACTACAGAGCAATAGTGATAAGAACCATATGATATTGCTACAGATACTGACAGGCCAAACAACGGACTAGAACTTAAGACCCAGAAGTAAGCCCATACACTTATGAATACTTGATCTTTGACAAAGAATCCAAAAAACATACAATGAGAAAGAGACAGCATCTACATTCAATGGTGCTGGTCTAACTGGCAATTGGTATGTACGAAAATGAAAATAGATCCATATTTATCTCCTTGGAAAAAGCTCAGATCTAAGTGGAACAAGGACTTCAACATAGAACCAGACACACTGAATTGAATAGAAGACAAAGTGTGAAAGAGTATTGAACTCATTGGATCATGGGAAATTTCCTTCAATAGAACACCAGTTCTCAGGCCCTAAGATCAGTAATTAATAAATAGGAACTCATGAAACTGAAGAGCTCCTGTAAGGCAAAAGACAGTCAATAGGACTAATGGGCAACATACAGATTCAGAAATAAACTTCACTAACCCCACAACTGATAGAGGGCTAATATCCAAAATACATAAAGAACTCAAGAAGCGATCATCCCCACAAAACCAAATAACCCAATTAAAAAATGGTACAGAACTAAGCAGAGAATTCACAGCAGAGGAATCCCAAATGGCAGAGAAGCACTTAAAGAAAAGTTCTAAGATTTTTAGTCAACAGGGAAATGCAAATTTTTTAAATATTTTTATTTTCTATATTCTTTGTTTACATTCCAAAAAACTCAGGAGACAGCAGGTGTTGGCGAGGATGTGGAGAAAGAGGAACACTCCTCCACTGCTGATGGGGCTCTAAGATGGTACAACCACTTTGGAAATCAGTCTGGTGGTTCCTCAGAAAACTGGACATGACACTTCCGGAGGACCCTGCTATACCTCTCCTGGGCATATACCCAAAGGATTCCCCGGCATGCAATAAAGACACATGCTCCATTATGTTCATAGCAGCCTTATTCATAATAGCCAGAAGCTGGAAAGAACCCAGATGTCCCTCAAAGGAGGAATGGATACAGAAAATGTGGTATATTTACACAATGGAATACTACTCAGCAATTAAAAACAATGAATTCACAAAATTTTTAGGTAAATGATTTGATCTGGAAAATATCATCCTACGTGAGGTAACCCAATCACAAAAGAATACACAAGGAATGCAATCTCTGATAAGTGGATATTAATTAGCCCAGAAGCCCTGAATACCCAAGGCACAAATCACATAACAAATGACTCCCATGAAGAAGTATGGAGAGGGTCCTGATCCTGGAAAGGATTGATCTAGCATTGGAGGGGAATATAAGGACAGAGAAAAAGGAGGGAGGTGATTGGAGAATGGATGGAGAGAAGAAGGTTTATGGGACATATGGTGAGGGGGGATCCGGTAAAGGGGAAATCACCGTAAGTCAATCAGATTATCAATCAAAGTGGCTAAGATCAAAAGCTCAGGTGCAACACTTGATGGTAAAGATGTAGAGAAAGAACACTCTCCCATTTCTGGTGGGATTGCCAACTGTTACAGCCACTCTGGAAACCAGTCTGGCTGTTCCTCAGAAAATTGGAAATAGATGTACCTGAAGACCTAGCATATACTCAAAAGATGCCCCACCTTGCCTCATGTCCACATGTTCCACTATGTTCATAGCAACTTTGTTTTTCATAGCCACAAGCTGAAAACAGCCCAGATGTCCCTAATTCAAAGAATGTTAACAGAAAATGTGACTCATTTGCATAATGGAATGCTATTCAGCTATTATGTACATCATGAGTTTTGTAGGCAAATGAATAGAACTAGAAATTATCATCCTGGGTAAAGTACCAGGCCCAAAAGAACATGCATGATATGTACTCACTAATTACTGGATATTAGCCAAAAAGTACAGAATACCTAGATTACAACCCACAGACCTTTAAGAAGTTTAACAAGCAAAAAGGCCCAAAGGATGATGCTTCAATCCTACTTAGAAGGGGGAAGGAAATGATCATAGAATGCAGAGGGAGAAAAGGACCTGGGTGAAAGAGAGGAGGGGGAGGGGAGAGAGATCTGAGTAGCTATTACAGCAGCAATTAATTGCTTTTCACCTAAGGGTAAGACCTTGTGAGATTTCTCCAAGCTATTTTTGCTTTTAATTGGATGGAGAATCTACAAAGGCATCCCCTCTGGCATTGAAATCATTGATTTATGTGTCTTCTCTTGCATATCGTTTCAATCTTGCTTGAGGTTTTTTTCCTATTGTAATGATTCTTTTTGATGAAGTACTCTACATGTGTCAATTAGATTCTTTTATTTGATTGTGTTGGCTGATTTTCTCTTTAGCATTTCAATTTACTGCTGAAAGGAGAATGTTAAAATCATGTAACATGTAACATAAGGCTGTGGATATGTTATGTTTTTTCAGTCTGGAACTGCTAGCATTTGAAGAAGCCTCTCTTTTTGAGAACAGTCTTGACATCTAAGCCTTGAACTGGAGCTTTAAAAACTGGACAAAGTAACATTAGCATTTTGTGTCAGAAACTATAATGTGTCTTCCTTACCCAGTATTCCTAGGAGACTTTATGCTGGTTTAGTAGATAATAATTTTTGACAGACTATATGCATATACTTAAAAAGAGTATGGAGTCAAAAAACTCAGTATGATAGTAATCTAAGTTGAGAATTAATAATTAACGGTGAGGATAATAGAAAGATTGATGAGAAATATCAATAAGCCAATGAAGAGATTTTGTGTTTGCTCTTCTCTGCTTTAGGGTCAAGTACTAAAATGATTTTAGAAAATGTATTACAATTTGAGTAGGATACTTTGCCTTTCTTTAAATACTTAGTTTGGAGAGGAAACTGCTTCACAAGCCTTTGTCAAATCATCCCCTTTGATGAAAGAATCAGCAACAGTCTCAAGATAGCACTATTATTTTCATTTTCTTATAATATGTAATATTAAATATATTGACAAAATTAAACCATTAAAACTATCCTATTTTATAATATATGGACTACACATTAGCTATTTTCAAATTTAATATTTAGTTGCTATAAGGGATCCTTGGAAGTATTATCACTGAAGTCCTGTTTGAGAATATTAAATCTAAATTTAATTTACTCTAAACCTATTTACTTTTTTAATAATAAGAATAATCTGCTGTTTTACATATAGCTTAAATGCAGTATATTTCCCTTCTGAAAGTTCATGAGACCTAGTTTTCTTGAGATTATGGCTTTAATATATATGTTAAAAAGCTGTTTACTGATTAGTAGTTATATATCTGGGCATATTAATATCAATTATACTGAATTTTTATTATTTTACATACTCATTATCTTCCCACTTTACTTCCTCTCACTGAAAATTTTATTTTCCCAACAAATTCATGACTACTTTGATATCTTTTGTAGATTTTTGGCCTCTTAAGTTTAATTGCTTTTATGAACATTGAATGCAAGACTATCTACTAGAACATGAAGTATCCAGTCAAGGTTATGCTATGAAGAAAATGGCATGCAGATTCCTTGCCCGTAGTTCCTTCTCTACAGCAATTTATGTTTCTTATTAAGTTCATGATTGTTCATAAGTGAGTAGTAGGTAGAAACTGTATTCTATGAATCCTGATATAAAATAATGATAGTATATAGGCCACTATTCTTTCTTCTGGTAGAGACACAGAGATGGGCATCATGAAGGACATTTATTGGCTCTTCTCATCACTATGCCCCAGGATGACATCATCCACCCTCCAGTTGGTAGAAGAAAAGAACAGGAAGAAGATGAAGATTGTACTAAACACACTTTATGAGGTACAAAGGGAAAGCTGCAGTGTACATTACTGATGAAGATTAAGGTACAAAGAAATGGTAAACTCATCAAAATGTAATTTTATGTTAAGTGAGAGGGAAGCAAGTCTATAGGAGTCAAATGGGGGGTGGAAGATACCAGGAGAACCAGTCCTACAGAATCACCTAAACAGGGATCACATTGGCTCCGAGAGATTGAAGCAGCAAACATGGCGCCTGTGTGGGTCCATGCCAAATAATCTTTTTTTTTTCTTTTTTTTCTTTTATTTTTATTTTCTAAATTCTTTGTTTACATTCCAAAACACTTTCCCCTTTCCCAGTTCTCCCCTCCTCATATGTCCCAAAAGCCTTCTCTACACCCATACTCCAATCACCTCCCTCCTTTTTCTCTGTCCTGGTACTCCCCTACAATGCTGGATCAGGCCTTTCCAGGATCAGGGCCTATGTTAATAGCTGTTGGCTTGGTTGTTTTGTGAGTCTCCTAAAGGAGGGATTAGGTGTATTTCTGACTCTTTTGGCTGCTCGTAGAACTCTTTATCTTTCTTTTTTTTTTTTTTTTGTCTTTTTTTTTTTTTGATATAATTTATTTACATTTCAAATGATTTCCCCTTTTCTAGCCCCCCCCCACTCCCCGAAAGTCCCGTAAGCCCCCTTCTCTTCCCCTGTCCTCCCTCCCACCCCTTCCCAGTTCCCCGTTCTGGTTTTGCCAAATACTGTTTCACTGAGTCTTTCCAGAACCAGGGACCACTCCTGCTTTCTTCTTGTATCTCATTTGATGTGTGGATTATGTTTTGGGTATTCCAGTTTTCTAGGTTAATAACCACTTATTAGTGAGTGCATACCATGATTCACCTTTTGAGTCTGGGTTACCTCACTTAGTATGATGTTCTCTAGCTCCATCCATTTGCCTAAGAATTTCATGAATTCATTGTTTCTAATGGCTGAATAGTACTCCATTGTGTAAATATACCACATTTTTTGTATCCACTCTTCTGTTGAGGGATACCTGGGTTCTTTCCAGCATCTGGCAATTATAAATAGGGCTGCTATGAACATAGTAGAGCATGTATCCTTATTACATGGTGGGGAATCCTCTGGGTATATGCCCAGGAGTGGTATAGCAGGATCTTCTGGAAGTGAGGTGCCCAGTTTTCGGAGGAACCGCCAGACTGCTTTCCAGAGTGGTTGTACCAATTTGCAACCCCACCAGCAGTGGAGGAGTGTTCCTCTTTCTCCGCACCCTCTCCAACACCTGCTGTCTCCTGAATTTTTAATCTTAGCCATTCTGACTGGTGTAAGATGAAATCTTAGGGTTGTTTTGATTTGCATTTCCCTAATGACTAATGAAGTGGAGCATTTTTTAAGATGCTTCTCCGCCATCCGAAGTTCTTCAGGTGAGAATTCTTTGTTTAACTCTGTACCCCATTTTTTAATAGGGTTGTTCGGTTTTCTGGAGTCTAACTTCTTGAGTTCTTTATATATATTGGATATTAGCCCTCTATCTGATGTAGGATTGGTGAAGATCTTTTCCCAATTTGTTGGTTGCCGATCTGTCCTCTTGATGGTGTCCTTTGCCTTACAGAAACTCTGTAACCTTATGAGGTCCCATTTGTCAATTCTTGCTCTTAGAGCATACGCTATTGGTGTTCTGTTCAGAAACTTGCTCCCTGTACCGATGTCCTCAAGGGTCTTCCCCAGTTTCTTTTCTATTAGCTTCAGAGTGTCTGGCTTTATGTGGAGGTCCTTGATCCATTTGGATTTGAGCTTAGTACAAGGAGACAAGGATGGATCAATTCGCATTCTTCTGCATGCTGACCTCCAGTTGAACCAGCACCATTTGTTGAAAAGGCTATCTTTTTTCCATTGGATGTTTTCAGCCTCTTTGTCGAGGATCAAGTGGCCATAGGTGTGTGGGTTCATTTCTGGATCTTCAATCCTGTTCCATTGATCCTCCTGCCTGTCACTGTACCAATACCATGCAGTTTTTAACACTATTGCTCTGTAGTATTGCTTGAGGTCAGGGATACTGATTCCCCCAGATTTTCTTTTGTTGCTGAGAATAGTTTTAGCTATCCTGGGTTTTTTGTTGTTCCAGATGAATTTGAGAATTGCTCTTTCTAACTCTGTGAAGAATTGAGTTGGGATTTTGATGGGTATTGCATTGAATCTGTATAGTGCTTTAGGCAAAATGGCCATTTTAACTATATTGATTCTACCGATCCATGAGCATGGGAGGTTTTCCCATTTTTTGAGGTCTTCTTCCATTTCCTTCTTCAGAGTCTTGGCTTGCCTTGATCAGTGTCAATGTGAACACTTTTGCCTTTTCTTATTGTATTATGTTTTGCCCATTTGGTTATAGTCCCTTTGAGACCTGCACTTTAATAAAAAATGGAGGAAATGGAGGGTTTGGATTTCAGAGAGAGAGGATGTAACAGGGAGTTGGAAAGAGTAAGGGAATGAAACTTTGATGAGGATATATTGCATGAAAGAAGGATCTATTTTCAATTAAAAATATTTAAAGTGGAACAACAGGGGTATGAGGACACAATGACTGACTGTGTGACTTGCCTTAGTACTTCATGAGATTTTCATCCATAGTTGGAACCACATGTCTATAATATGTCTTATGACATCATAGTTTCAAAACATTGACTTAAAATTTAAAACTCCCACAGAGTTGTACATGTCACATAAAGGTCTCAGAGTTTTACACCTAAATTTAGTTTGAATAATGAAATTGGTTTTGGGAAAACATTAAAGGCAAAGTTACCCTTTTTCCTGTTCATCCCTTATCATTTACTCATTATTTTCTGCAAAGCATAAATCAAAACTCATAGGAGTAATTTTGCAAGTTTGGGGAAAATATAGGATTCATATATGATCATTTGAATTTACAGTCTTGAGGTGATTTGTACTAAATTATAAAAAACTAAATAGTATTGAATACTTGCATGTTCATTAAGACTATTGTCAGAAATCTAAACAGAAAGTCTTTGGTATTCACAATACTTTTCAGTGAAGAAATCTAATATTTAAGTCAGCTTAGTTTGCTAACTGAGTCAATGAAAGCAATTTATGGTATTATACCATAACAACTAAAGAGGGATAATCCATTTAGTCTATACCTTATATCTGTAAAGTTGAAACTACACATGAAATTGATTGTAAAGAAAATGTTAATTGTTAAGTTCTATACGCAAAATTCTGTCTGTGGTTTAAAGTTGAAATTACATAACCAGCAAATTTACTTGTTAACATTCCACATCACTCAGCTAGAAAATTCACATAAATATGAGGAAACTGATGAAGTGAGCATGCTATTGACAAGAGGTAAGGATACTTTATGGTAAATATAGTGCCTTTGGATGATTATTGGCTGGAGTGCCCAGAAGATTCTCTCTAAATATTGAAGTCCATGAAAACACTTGACTGAGAAAGAGCATTTGGGTGAGATTATAGCTGTTAAATCAAAAATACATTATGTACAATGGGGATATTATGCAGGTAATGTAACACACAAATTGATCACTCAGATCATAAATGGGATTAACTGTGCAGTGAACAAGTTTCTCAATCATTCCAAAGACCAGAGTCTCTGAAAAGCAGATAGATTATGGCTGCAAAAGTGCATTTAGGCAAGATGAATATTTTAAGACACAGTATAATTTAATATGAAAAAGAAATCCTATAATGAATGATAAAGAAAAAAGTCTTATTCCAGGGTGAAATATAATATATAAAATCTATCTATCTGTACTTCTATATATTACATATAGGCTTATAAGGATGTTTGTAATGCTGAGTGTTCAGTGTTCCAGTAGCAGACTATAGCCATTCTTATATTTCAATTGAATCTTTCATACACAGAAAAATTAAAGGAAGGTTTACTTTGAAAATGATCTCCTTGACTTTTTTAAATGTAGAGGTGATAAGACTTTATACTTTCTCACAGTGGTTAATGCACAAATAATGTAGTCTTGATTGACTCTCACTGTGTTTCAGTTGAAAATATATTAACAAGCACAGTTATGTTGTCATAATCTATAATTCTAAAATGTAAATTTCTTCAAAATCCAAGATATTTTGAGTTTCAACACACAACTACATGTTGCATTGGACTTCAAGTGATGCCAGATCATGGCCAAAATCTTTGTGAACTAAAGCAGTCTTATAACAAACCAAAACCTAGTGTAGTACTGTGTTAGCTGTGTGTATATGGAACAAAATAAATTTGATGTTTATAGTTTAGTTCTATATACAATAGTATGTGTATGTAATTATTTCACACACAAAAAATCCTGAAACTACATGTTTAACAACCTTATGGATGCTTTTGTCACATTGGCTATGTAAGCTGTTTTGTATTTGGAGTAAAGTCAAAATGTAGAGTATGATAAATGATGTGGAATAAAACATTCATTAGAAAGCTAAATGACACAAAATCACACAATTTGATGAGAATATCGGGAAAAGGTCATTCTGAGAATGTTTATAATTTGTCTGAATTCAATGTCAGTCATCAGGACCAGAAGTCAAAATGAAAAGCTGGGCTTGACAATTGGCATCTATAAAGAGAAACAGTCACAGAATGACTGTACTTCTGATTGTCCAATTTGCCTGCCTCCAAATTTTCATGACTCACAGGAAAAACTGAGTGAGGTTCACCAAGGACCAGCATTAATACTGCGCAAGGATGCAGCATGAACTAAGACAGGCAGATGGGAGAGCTTGCATCAGTGTAGACTTGGTTCAAATGACAAAATGCAAAATGATAAAAGCATGGGCAAGTTACAGAGACACTGACTCTGTTTCAATATTTATTGTCTGGCTTGGATACAGTAGCCTCACATCACTTTTTCCCATAAAACAACACACTCTCAATCCACAGAGGAAACAAGAGAAAATGTGTCATCATCTAAGATAAAATAACATAAAAGCAAAGCAGAAAACTAAAGTTTCTGTTTTCTAAAATGGGATTTAACGTGTCTCACGGAGGTCAGATGAGTTTCAGAACTGCTTTCTCCTCTCAACATATAGAAATACCCTTTCTGCAGCTGCCTCACTATGAGTCATACATACTCTAATATAGAAGGTACAGCCACAACATTCAGGAGGCATGGAAATTCTCAAGCCTTTCTGCTACTTCCCTCATGAGGTTTTTAATTTGCAACTAAATCCAACGACAACATGTACAATGACAACATCAACTAAGATTCCAAAGTAGATTAGGGAGCTCACAAGACCTCACTTCTAAACAAAGAGTGTCTTAGTGTTTTAATGCTGTAAAGAGATATCATAACCAAGACAACTCTTATAAAAGAAGCCACTTAATTGGTTCTGGTTTACCATTTCAAAGGTATTATCATTATGGAGGGAGGCATGGCAGCATGCAGGCAATTGTGGTCCTGGAGGAGGTGAGAGTTCTATATCTTGATCCTAAGGTATCCCAGAGGAAACTGGATTTCACACTGGGCAGAGCTTGAGCATAGGAGACTTCAAAGTCCACCCCACAGGACACACTTTTACCAACAAGGCCAAACTTCCTAATAATGACACTCCCCATAGACCAAACATTCAAACACAGGACTCTCTGGGGTTCTGTGTTTCAGGACCTATTCAAACCTATTCAAACCACCACAGAGAACTATAGGCAATTACTGGCTACAACAGGAGAGAGAATTGGTCTTCCCTAGAGAAAAGCCCTTAATAGCTTAACCAATCTTTAATGGACAGCCCTAAATGCATACACAAAGGAAATAACAACAAAAGGATTCAGTCTGCAGATTACACACACACACACACACACACACACACACACACACAGAATCAAAGTCATGAAATGGAAAGGGAATGAGAAGGACACAAGGAGAGGAAGAAGCAGACAAAAATGTAGACATGATTTAAGCAAACATGTATACATTCTCAAAAATCAATAAAGTTAATGTATAAACAATCTTTTTATAACCACATAGTTTTAAAGTCAGAACATTTGAAAAGATGCTACTTTATATAAATGCCTTATCTGCTTTCCCACCCACATCAAATTATAAATATTAAAGAATAACTACGGCTACTGGAGGAATTGTTGGAGAAACACTCAAATGCATTTGAGTATTTGTGTTATATATCAAACATTTATTGGGAGTTTATAAATCATTTTTTCTCATTTTAAGTTATCAGTTGGTAGAGACACTGATGTATTTTGCTTTTATGTATAAAGAATATTGCTAGGTTAAATTTATGACTCTACAGAGTGAGTATGTATATTTGCATGTGTATGTGTGTTTGTGGGTATGTGTACCATGGGGACAAAACCTGACATCCAATGTTCCCATTTATACAGTTTTAATTTTTTTGTTTTGTTTTGCTTTATGTCTCTGTGTTTGTTGATTTTTGATTTTTATTGGCTGGTTGTTAGGTTGACTGGTTGGGTTTTCGAGAAAGGATGTTTTATTTAACCCAGACCTTAAGAATTTCTGGCTGGGAGGACATGGAATCTAACCCCAGCACCCACATATCAATTCAAAATGGCTGTAACTCTAGTTCCCAATGATCTGGTTCCCTTTTCTAGGTTTTGGGGACACTGTGTGCATGCAATGCATAGATACAGAAATCTACAAGCAAAATATTCATATACAGAAAATAATAAAATAAAAGGTAAGAAACAACTGTGAAACAAGATCATATCATAAAGCCACAAGAAAGTTACCAAATCACCACTCTAAGGAAAAGTGATCCCTGTCAGTTAAGAAAAGAGTGATACAAAGTTAGAGGGGGAAAGACTTTCTTTTTTTTCTTTTGAGACAGGGTTTCTCTGTGTAGCCCTGGCTTCCTGGAACTCACTCTGTAGACCAGGATGGCCTCAAACTCAGAAATCCACCTGCCTCTGCCTCCCAAGTGCTGGGATTAAAGGCATGGGCCACCACTGCCTAGCGGGAAAGACTTTCTAGTTGTTCATGACTGACAAACATCAAATTTCCAACATCAAATTTCCATCTCCTTACATTGGGATTAGATATGTTTTACTGCATATTCACATTAGCTTTTGAAATTATATCATAATTGCATAATCTCATACTCTCAACCTGTCATATATCTGTCTTTGCTCTTTCCATTTCATGGCTTATAAAAGCAACTTTTATTTGCCAGGTGAAATTGTCATCTCAGAGGCTTACTCCTAAGTAAGCCTACCCTTTCTAGTTCTTTCTGAACTCTGGATGGTTCAATTCAGCTGTTCAGCTTAAAAACTCCTCTCGTGATTCAAACTGACTTCTCTCAGTTTCTCACTGAATTGTGCTGCTTAGAAAAGCATCCTCTGAATTCTCCAAAGTGAATTGCAGTTACTGAACTGAATGGAACTACATGAACTCTACAGAAATGCAGTTATTGAACTGTCCTTTCCTCCTGACTCTCTCAGTACTCCCTAAGTAGCCTCTCTTTCCTGTCTGCTCTCTTCGAAGATGGGCGAATCCTATATCTGACCCATTCTTCCTCTGATTTGCCACTTTACCTGTCCTTCAATTAGATTTAATTGTTGAGACTTAAAGGTGTATACTAAAGGTATATATATATTCCAGTCAAAAGGATTAAAGGTATGTGGCATGTCTATATTGAGGCTGGATCACACAGATCTAAAGGTTCTTTGGATGCAATTCCTTGGCAGAGCAGCCATGTTTCAGAATGAAAATTCTTCTACATTGATAAATGAGGAAGTGCGCACACACACAATCACACTTGCATGTACATGTGCACGCACATGAACACACACACACCATTATACAGGATGAACCTTTTTATAAGTTTGGAGCAGGAACTCGGGGTTTTAGATCACATAGGAAGCACTTTCAAGCCATCTCCCAGACTCCTTGTTGGCTTTGTTTAAAATTTAAATAAAACATAAGAGGAAATAGAAAATTCATATCTAAAACATGCAAACAAATAGGAAGATAATTGCTAGAAATAGACATTGATAGGTGCAGTATTTCACTTCTTCAATTGTCAATATATAGTCATATTCCTTAAGAAACTGCTTTTATCTTTTTCAGGGTTCCATTTGTAATGCTCTAATTAGAATTTTAATAACTCATTCAATTTTTTTAAAAATGAGAATCAAGTAAATGGTCTTACAATAAGCCATCAAATATCAGAAATTATAGTGATATAATAGTTAAGGACTCATGATCATTTTTTGTAAAAAAAAAACTGATCATTTTAGCTAGCATATGTAATGATTTAGACAAGAACAGATATTATACCTCTTAAATTATGTACAAATGAGAAATTTTATTCTAATGTGCCATTAAGTAGAGCTTTCCTAGAATATTGGCATGTAAAGAAATGAATTTAGGAATACACACACACACACACACACACACACATATATGTATATATATGTTTACTTATTCATTTTACATAGCACTCTCTGCCCTCCTACTGGTCCCTCATCCCCTTGACCCCTTGACCTTTCTCTCTGAGTGGTTGAGGACTCTGGGTATCCCCTCAACCAGGAACTTCAAGTCTCTGCAAAACTAGGTGCTTCCTCTCCCACTTAGTCCAGGCAAAACAGCATATCCCACATACAGGCCACAGCTTTTGGGATAGCCTACACTCCAGTTGTTCGGGGCCAACTTAAAAACCAAACTGTACATCTGCTACATAATGGGCAAGTATATGTTCGTTGGGTGGTGGTTCAGTCTCTGAGAGCCCCAAGTGTCCAGGTTAGTTGATTCTTTTGGTCTTCCTGTGGAGCCCTGTCCCCTTACAGGCTGCAATCCTCCCTGCTTTTCTTCTATAAGAGTCCCAAAGCTCTATCCTATGTGGCTATGGGTGTCTGCATCTGCCTGAGGCAGCTGCCAGGTAGATCCTCTTAGAGGCCATCCATCTAGACTCCTGTTTGCAAGCATAGCAGAATATCAGTAATAGTGTCAGGAATTTGTGCTTGTCTATGGAAAGGATCTCAAGTTGGGTTGGTTACTGCTTGGCCATTCCCTGAGGGCAGTCTCTATTCCATTCCTATCCCTGAATTTCTTATAGACAGGATAAGATTGGGTTCAAAAGTTTTGTGGGTAGGTTGGTGTTCCTATCCCTCCACCAGACTTCCTGCCTGGACACAGGAAGCATCCTTTCCAAGCACCAAATCCCTAAAGCTGTGAGTCACTGCTAAGGACACCCCCACTGATTCTTGGGCACCTCCCCTATCCCAGGTCTTAATTTCTTCTTGGAGACGCTCCCAACTCCCCTGCACCCCAGTGAGTTTCAGACTTCCATTTATTCTCTTGGCCATCTGGCCATTTCCTCTGTCTCTCCTCAAACCTGACCCTGAATCCCTACTCCCCTCCAGATCCCCTCTCCCACTCAGTTCCCTCCCTCCATCTGCCTTCCACAACCATTCCATTCCAAGTGAGATTCAAGCAGCCTTGCTTATGACATCCTTCCAGCCCAGCCTCCATGGGTCTGTGGAGTATAGTATGGGTATTCTGTATTTTATGGCTAATATCCACTTGAAAGTGAATACATAATCATGCATGTCCATTTAGGACTGAGTTATCTTACTCCAGATTATATTCTCAAGATCCATCCGTTTGCCTGCATAATTCATTTCTGTTTTTCATAGCTGAATATTATTTCATTGTGTAAATGTACCACATATTCTTTATCCATTCTTCTCTTGAAAGACATCTAGGTTGTTTCCAGTTTCTGGCTATTATGAATAAGGCTGCTGTGAACATAAGTAAGCAGGTGTCTTTGCGGAATGGTGGAGCATCTTTTGGCCTGGAGCAGTACAGCTGTATGAAGCTTATTTCCCAAGAGCAGGTAATTAGGAAACAAGTTTGGTATAGACAAATACTTATTATTTCCCTCTCATGAAAGAGTATTGGAAATTATTAAATTAATTAATATAATTGGGGAAAAGGGACATTAATACTGAGATATTTTTCTTAAATAACATGAACTCAGTGTCCCGCCTAAAGCATTTTTTTTTTTTTACAGCAGCTTCACATTTCCCTCAGTGTCATAGACTAGGGATGATTGAAAACCAAAAATCAACTTCTCATTGCTGCTGTTTCAAACTTCAAAAGAAATTTTTTTATGGTTTACATTTGATTCTACTTTCGAATACATTTTGTCTTTAGAGTTGGATGTTATTTGTTTATTTATGTATTAGCAAAAAGTTTTGTATGACTAATAGAAAAAGACCATATGTAAGTAAGAAGTAGCTGGTAGGGATATAAAATGTGTATATTTATTCTGATATTGTGTTTTAATTTTCAACCATTTATATTTACTTTGGTGTATAAATAGAGGTGGGAAACATTTTGTCTCTGGAAGTCAGAGGAAACCTTTCAACGATAGGTTTCTTTCTTCCTTCATGTGAATTCCACATCTGGAACTAAGATTGTAAGCTTGGTAGTAGACACTTTTAGCATATATGCTAAAACTGGTCTTATTTTTAAGTTTTGCTATTTGTTGTTTTTATGTCTGCCCTTTTTTTAAATAATATCCAGAACCTTATAGACATATCTAAATATTAAGTTCATACCCTAATTGTTATAAGTTTCCTTCCCTTTAATCTCCTCTAACCAAAATTACTTCTGTTACTCAGAGTGAATTTTCAGATGTATTTGTTATCTTCTTATGTGTTCTTTCCCACAAATTGTTATCCTGCTGGTTTTGGCCTCTGGTTCTGTGACTGTGTGAACAGCAGGAGTCATAAGGCTCTATTTTTAGCTACAGAAACCAAACATCAACAATGTCAGTAAGAGCCACAAATAGATTTTCTGTTCATGTTTGTTAACAGTTTATTTCTCTGAGAATCATTTGAGCCATAATGAACTTCAATAAATTAGTCAGATCTAGAAATAGAACCCTGATGACTCGTTTTGTCAAATTTTCTGTCAGAAGAATGAAGATGTAAATAAGGAAATAATAGTAACGAGTTAAAATGTATTAGGACTGACAAGTGATTACTTTCACCCACCTTGATTTTTGGTCTTTCTTATGGTTATATATTTTTATTTAGTAAAGCAGGTTTTATATTAACCAAATATCATCTAACTCTGTTATGACAAACAATATTAAAATTGGTCCAAGTTTTACATCAGTTGTTATCTGCTGTAATCTTGCCTATGTGTGGCATTTTTTCTTTTTTCTTTTTATTCTATGTATTCTTTATTTACATTTCAAATCCCTCCCCCAAAGTCCCAGAAGCCCTCTTCCCTCCCCCTGTTCCCCAATCCACCCCTTCTAGATTCCTTGTCCTAGTATTTCCCTACACTGCTGCACTGAGCCTTTCCAGGAACAGGGGCCTCCCCATCCTTCTTCCTGAGCATTATTTGATATGTGACTTGTTTATTGGGTATTCTGAGCTTCTGGATTAATATCCCCTTATCAGTGAGTGCATACCATGTGTGTTCTTTTGTGATTGGGTTATCTCACTCAGGATGATATTCTCCAGTTCTACCTACTTGCCTAAGAATTTCATGAATGCAATGTTTTTAATAGCTGAGTAGTAAGTATCTGTAGTATACCACATTTTCTGCATCCATTCCTACACTGAGGGACATCTGGGTTCTTTCCAGATACTGGCTATTATAAAGAGGGCTGCTATGAATATAGTGGGGCATGTAGAATTGAAGACCCAAAAATGAACCCACACACCTATGGTCACTTGATCCTTGACAAAGGAGCTACAACCATTCAGTGGAAAAAAAGATAGCCTTTTCAACAAATGGTGCTGGTTCAACTGGAGATCAGCATTTAGGAAAATGCAAATGGTTCACCTTTTGAGCCTGGGTTACCTCACTTAGTATGATGTTTTCTAGCTCCATCCATTTGCCTAAGAATTTCATGAATTCATTGTTTCTAATGGCTGAATAGTACTCCATTGTGTAGATATACCACATTTTTTGCATCCACTCTTCTGTTGAGGGATACCTGGGTTCTTTCCAGCATCTGGCAATTATAAATAGGGCTGCTATGAACATAGTAGAGCATGTATCCTTATTACATGGTGGGGAATCCTCTGGATATATGCCCAGGAGTGGTATAGCAGGATCTTCTGGAAGTGAGGTGCCCAGTTTTCGGAGGAAGCGCCAGACTGCTTTCCAGAGTGGTTGTACCAATTTGCAACCCCACCAGCAGTGGAGGAGTGTTCCTCTTTCTCCACACCCTCTCCAACACCTGCTGTCTCCTGAATTTTTAATCTTAGCCATTCTGACTGGTGTAAGATGAAATCTTAGGGTTGTTTTGATTTGCATTTCCCTAATGACTAATGAAGTTGAGTAATTTTTAAGATGCTTCTCCGCCATCCGAAGTTCTTCAGGTGAGAATTCTTTGTTTAACTCTGTACCCCATTTTTTAATAGGGTTGTTTGGTTTTCTGGATTCTAACTTCTTGAGTTCTTTATATATATTGGATATTAGCCCTCTAGAAAACTGGAATACTCAAAACATAATCCACACATCAAATGAGATACAAGAAGAAAGGAGGAGTGGCCCCTGGTTCTGGAAAGACTCAGTGAAACAGTATTCGGCAAAACCAGAACGGGGAAGTGGGAAGGGGTGGGAGGGAGGACAGGGGAAGAGAAGGGGGCTTACAGGACTTTCGGGGAGTGGGGGGGCTAGAAAAGGGGAAATCATTTGAAATGTAAATAAATTATATCGAATAAAAAAATTAAAAAAAAGAAAGAAAATGCAAATGGATCAAGGACCTCCACATAAAACCAGAAACACTGAAACTAATAGAGAAGAAACTGGGGAAGAGCCTTGACTTGAGCATTTGGGCACAGGAGAAAATGTTCTGAACAGAACACCAATAGCTTATGCTCTAAGATCAAGAATTGACAAATGGGACCTCATAAAATTACGAAGTTTCTGTAAGGCAAAGGACATTGTCAAAAGAACAAAACAGCAACCAACAAATTGGGAAAGGATCTTTACCAACCCTACATCTGACAGAGGGCTAATATCCAAGATATACAAAGAACTCAAGAAGGTAGACTCCAGAGAGCCAAATAACCCTATTAAAAAGTGGGGTACAGAGGTAAACAAAGAATTTTCACCTGAGGAATATCGAATGGCAGAGAAGCACCTAAAGAAATGTCCAACAACCTTAGTCATCAGGGAAATGCAAATCAAAACAACCCTGAGATTCTACTTCATACCAGTCAGAATAGTTAAGATCAAAAACTCAGGAGAAAACAGGTGCTGGTGAGGATGTGGAGAAGGGGGAAGACTCCTCCACTGCTGGTGGGGTTGCAAGCTGGTACAACCACTCTGGAAATCAGTCTGGCAATTCCTCAGAAAACTGGGCATGATACTACAAGAGCACCCTGCTATACCATTTCTGGGCATATACCCAGAGGATTCCCCAGCATGTAATAAGGATACATGCTCCACTATATTCATAGCAGCCCTATTTTTATGAGATATTTCATGACAGAAGTTAGTTTCCAGTTTCTACTTAAATGTAAAAGACTATGTTGGGAATGTTTCATTTTATTTAGCATTAGGTGCACTTTATACACTACTGGATAGTTCCTTGAAGGTTTATGGTGTTTACTGTAGTCCCACCTTCTATAGGTACACACACTTCTCTAGAAGGCAGACTCAGCCTGAGCCCTCCAGAAGGAAATCTGAACTCTCTTTTGTTCTTATTCTAAGTTTCCTTTCTGTGTTTGCTTCTGAATCCACCTCTTTGCTAACACTTGAGACATGGGATATCTGTTGGACAACTCTCCTTGCTTTACTTCAGTGTATTCAAGCTGTGAGTACACAGTGTTTTTTACCACCTTGCTGCATCAGATCCCCAGCCTCACCACCATTAGACTGTATTATACCTGGGCTGCAGCAATGACAAGATCTAGAGTCCCCCAGATGCTTCCTATTTTAAAATTTTCATAGCACCTTTTGTATTTTCCTTGATCTGTCTATCCAGAACATTAAAGTTTAGTATGATCTTATTTGCTATTTTGTTCTCATTTCTCCTCCTATTGTATTAAAATCTGCTCTGTTCTTTATTAGATATTTAGTATATTTTGGATTTATTCTCTTCTTTTACTAATTCATCGATATTCAGCTTTTTCCTTTTTACAAATTCCAGCCAAATATTGTCAGTGAACAAGATATTAAGACATTCTATAGATTTCATCATACAAATATTTTAGCCATATTGAACCCTTAAAATTTAAAATTTTTAAAGATGAGATATTTTTACTAGGAAACATAGTGTTCATATTTAATTTAAATTTAATTTTTAAGCTAATAAAGTCATGATTAAATATTAAACTACAAAGAGACTTGTTCCAGGACTGTTTTAACAAAAGACATTTGAATAATTTTCTTGATTTTACCAGCACATTTGATATCTGTTCATTAAAGCAAATTGATTATGTTGAATAAACCTTTTACATTATGAGGTTTCCTCATTGTTTCTTAATACATTCATCACTGTTAAAGGCTGCTGAAGAACCCTAACATCATAGAATGGCCAATATTTTATAGTGCTATTAATCTCCAGGTTTCATATTTTATCCATCTTGATATTATAAACGAAAACATTTCATTGCTTTCATCATTTTTAATTAATGAATTCTGTGAGGTACATATACTTACTGATAATAATTTCTTAGTCAATATGCTTGAAAGTTGGTTTAGTAAAAATAAGTTGGTGGCTAATTTTTCATTTTTTAATTGTTAATTGGCTGTGCATATATGCTACCCTAGGTATTTTACATTTCTATTTACTGGATTCTGCATCCCCAGCTGGCTTCTGTTAATTTTTTTTTCTCTTAAGATATTTTTTATTGTTGCTTCTGTGATATACTTTGTCAATAATTTTACAATTGTCATTTCTTGCTACTGTCTTTCAAATCTTTTCCTGATTCAAGTGATTAAGCATTTTACTCTGATACACAATGATTTGGGTGACTTTCTCTAGCACTGAGAAGCTCACACTCAACTGGCTATATAACTGTGGATAGTGTCCTTCATCAGTTCTCAAGTTCAAACCCATTATCATTGTATGCACTGTCTCATTTACATAATCTCTCACTCATCTTTCTATAATTTAACTCAAGAATATGTCCATACTTTCTATCTTAGATCTTCCATTTTTACATGTTCTTGTGCACATTTTCTTATGAGCATTGTCTTCAGAATTAACACCCAATCTATCAATAACATCATAAATCTTCCATTTTTCTACTGAGAAAAATTTATTATGAAATTGTTCAAACTAAAATGCTATTTTTTATTAAAATTCTTTTGAAAAAGCAGTTACATGATTATTTTATTTTGATGCTATGTATGATTTTTTAAAATTTAAGTTTAATTTCTTATATTATGTATTAGATAACTCTAATATATGAAATTTGAGTTGTCCAAATATATTTGTATTATATAGTAACATATTTATAATTGTTTGGGCATCCTAACCTTTGATTATCATGAGATATTTTCTTGATGTTAGACTGTAGAAATTGAGGAAAACCATAGTGGAGGCCCTATCCCACAGTCAAATTTTACTTCCAAATATCTGTGCTATTACAAACCTGGGATTCTGGAGACTCATAGACACACTGGTGACTCTGTCAAAGTTTATGTCTCATTATGAAATCTAAAGTCAAAATGTTCAAATCTGATATTAGTTTGCAAATATCCTCAATGTTTTTATAAGTGGTAGAGCACTTGTATTCACATATTTTTCTAGTAAAACAAAAATACAGTAGAGTGGGAACCACTTAGGGTAGAACAAAAAAAGAATATTAAAAGGTCTGTTTTCTTTAGATTTTACACTATAAAGTTCCCTAAATATAAGCTATATTTCTGCAAGTTTAGGCAGCTTGTCACACATTGTAAAACTCATATTTCTTTGACTATCATAGAAAAGTATTGTAATATCTATTATTCATTAAATATAAGAAAAATATTTTAATGTACTTATTGGTTTCTTATCTCTGAGCTCTCCTAGATGTGTATTAACTTTCTATCTTCTTTCTGATTATTTTTTAAGATTTCGTACTTATAGTGTTTATATCATTCCCCCTTCTCCTCACCAAGAGATCCTGTGTTTGCCACCATTCATCATCAGTCATGTTACTGGTACACACACAACCAACTGATCCCATTTAGGGATGCTTTCATGTCCATGTGTTTAGGGCTGACCACTGCAGATTATACCATCTATCAGGGAGTTCTTCCCTGGTGGTAGAGGTGCGGATTGCTGCGTATTAATTTGAACAGAGACTCCACTATCAATTCTGGTAAGGCAGATATCAGACCAAATACTTTCTGTTTCTTGAGATTCATGTTTGAGAACTCCAGTGGCTCTGGCTTGAAGATTAAAAATTGATAAATGGGACCTCATGAAACTGGAAAGCTCCATAGGACATAGCCAATAGAACAAGTCCACAACCAACAAATTGGGAAGAAATCTTCGTGAACCCCACACTCAATAGAGGGCTAACATCCAAATTATATAAAGAACTCAAAAAGCTAACCACGACAAAACCAAACAACCCAATCAAAAAATAGGGTATAGAATGAGACAGAAAATTCACAACAGAGGAAACTTGAATGGTTAAGAAGCACTTAAAGAAATGTTCAAAGTCCTTAGTGAACAGGGAAATGTAAATCAAAATGACCCTGAGATTTCATCTTACACCAACTAGAATGGTTAAGATCAAACCTCAGGTGACAACACATGTTGGCCAGGATGTGGAGAAAGAAGAACATTCTTCCATTTCTGTTGGGATTGCAAGCTGGTACTATCACTCTGGAAATCGATCTGAGGTTCTGATCAGAAAAATTTGAAATAGATGTACCTGAAGACCTGGCTATACCACTCTTGAGCATACAAGATACACCATCATGCCACAGGGGCACATATTTCACTATGTTCATAGTGACCTTGTTTTTGATGGCCAGAAGCTGGAAACAACCCATATGTCCCACAATAGAAGAATAGATACAGAAAATATGCTTTATTTACACAATGGAATACTACACAGCTATTACGAAGGAGGACATCATGAGTTTGGCAGGCAAATGGATTGAACTAGAAAATATTTTCCTTAGTGAGGTAACTCAGACCAAAATTGACATGCATGGTATGTACTCACTTATCAGTGGATGTTAACCAAATAAGTACAGAACACCAAGGATATAATCCACAGAACTCAAGAAGGTTAACAATCAAAAAGGCCCAAGTGAGGATGCCTCAATGCCACTTGGGAGGGAAAAAACAGTCACAGGATGGGGGAATGGAGAGAGTGTCCTGGGTGGGAGAGGGGACAAAGAGGGGAAGAGAGGAACATGATCAGGTATTGGGAGAGGGAAAAGACTGAAGCCTGAGGGTCAGCAGAAAGAATGGAAACAAGGCAACCTCAGAATGTAGGAGGTGACTGGAGTCTTCAGAATGTACCAAAGACCTGGGAGGTGAGAGATTCTCAGGACTCAAAGGGAGAAACCTTAGATGAAATGCCCTACCATGAGAAGGCAGAACTTACAGAGCCCACCTCCAGCAGAAAGGCAGGCCATCCAGTGGAAGATTGTGGTTGCCATCCCACAGTTAAAACTCTGAGCCAGAATTGTTCTTGTCTGAAAGAACTACAGGGACAAAAATGGAGAGAAGCCTGAAGAAAAAGGGGTCCAGCAACAGACCCAAAGTGGGATCTGGCTCCAGAGTAGGCCCTAAGGCCTGACATTATTACTGATGCTACGGTGTGCTCATAAAACAGGACCTATCAAAACTGCCCTCCAGAAGACCTAGGAGCAGCTGAAAAAATCAGATGCAGATATTTACACCCAACCAATGGACAGAAGCTGGTGAACCCTGTGGTTAAATTAGGGGAAAGCTGGAAAAAAGCTGAGAAGGCGATGACCCTGTAAGAAGAACAGGAGTCTTAATTAAACTGGACCCCCAAGAACTCTCAGATGCTGAGCCACCAACCAAGCAGCATGCAGCAGCTGATATGAGGCCCCCAAAACACACACAGCAGAGGACTGCTGGGTCTGAACACATTCAGAGAAGATGTACTGTAGGGAAAATGAGAGGGGATGGTGGGCACCTGAGTATCTGCAGAAGGTAGTCTGCCTAGCTAGCAGAGAAAGGTCCTTGCCCAGAAGGCAATGTCATTGTGGTGCAGCCCCCAGTTACCTATAGTGGAAGCCTTCCTTGGGAATGGGGGAGAAGTCCTAGTTCCTTTCCAGCATCTGGAGATGCTAAGGCCTATTCCATGCTCCTACACGACGTGTTTTGATAAGAGACAGTCCATAGTTTGAAAGCTTTATTATAGAGAAGTAGGAAAAGAAAAAGAGATGGAGAACTAAAGAGAGAAAGAAGAGATAGAGGGGTGAGAGCTGGCCATGACCACGTGGAAAAAGGGTAAAAGAATGGGGAGAGGGGGAAAACAGGAGGACAAGAGCATAAGGGAAAGAGAGAAAAGCAAGAGAGAAAAGAGAGTTAGAAAGGACCTTGTATCCCCTTTTACAGTGTGGGCTGGGTTACCTGGCTTTTGCCAGGTAACTGTGGGGCAGGGAAAACCTGTCTGTAGCCAGGTGACTGTGAGGGTGGAGTCCAGCCAGAACACTAGGGGCATGGCCCTTTTTGTGAGTGATTGCCACAGGATTATGTCCAACAATTTACCTAACCCTCAAAATACTTGAGGCCCCAGGGAGTGGAGGGTTCTGGTGGCAGGAAGGTAGGGGGTGTGGACATCCTTTTGGAGATGGAGTCGGGGAGGAGGTCTGGGATATGGAACAGTGAGACCAGGAGGGGTATAAAGTCTGGACTCTTAAAAAAGATTAAAGAATATTTTTTTTTAGAAAAATAAGGATGACTGGGTTGTGTAAAGAATTCACAGACACAGATACATTATCGGTGCAGTAAAGGTTCAAACTCATGCTTTGATTTTCAGTTTTCATTTATATATTAATCAGCCATTGACCATAGCTTCATTAAACATTAAAAGGTTTCAGAAAATAGATGAAATCTACAATGTCAAGTCAACTGAAATGATTCTTTTTATACCATAGAATTCTTTTCCTTATAGAATTTATCTTCGTTGAGCTAAATATTAACATGTATTGAATTAACACCTTGTAGCAACCCAGTAATCATAGTGGTACCAAATACTTTTTCTCTGAATAATTGTTGGGAGCTATTATAATGACAATTAAAGCCATACGTAATTTACCTCATATTGTATCTATTTTAAACCAATATAACTGTAAATCCGTTGACTTTAACACACATGTTACAAATAGAATATATTTAGGGTTAGATAGTATATGAAATAACAAAATTTAAATTTGATTAAAAAATTTCATCAGCTGGGTTATCTATATCTCTTGATGCCTTTAATTTTTAAAAAGAAAACATAAATAAGTGATTAGCTTGATTGCTTTTATGTCATTTGGTGCAGTGTTTTTCCTGCTGAATGTGAAGCAATAAAGAGGTGAAAAGAATTCGGATAGTGTATAGATATTATTCCAGGAATGACTAGCAGTTCATTTACATAATTATATACATAGTTAAGAATGTTGTGGTTCAAATTAAATGTTTGAAATAAAAGTGATGTTTGTCATTTATGTAGGATGAGTCAAATGGTTAAGTTTTTAATTTTTATTGATTAATTTGTTTTTTTCTATTTGATTTGCTTTTTAAAATGAGAACATATAATTATTTTGATGAGTGGGTAGTTATAGTCCACAATTTATTATACTTGGAAAAAATCCAACTTAATTTTTATACTACTGTATTAAGAGTAATTTTTATTGAGTGTAGATTTGTCAAGATCAATAAACTATAGCAGCACTACCCAAGTTAAACATTACAAGTTAAATAATAATGGAATATTTGCAAGTTCATTTTTCTAATTTGAACTTGATGTTTATATTATAAGTAGAGTCATAAAATTTAGGTTTTTCCTACCTGAGAATAATGTGCCTTTAACAAGACATAGCTTTATCCTAAGCGCTTAAGTTAAGACTGTACAGTCTGGTTCTTGAAAATTAGCATGTTTTAAGAGACATTCTATGACTGGTTTATGACTGGAATTCTGTTTCCTATGCTATGATACTTTCTATAAAAATTTTAACTAAGAACATACCTTAGGGTAAAGGAAGGGCTTCATGATGAAGCAGAACACATGGACTAACAACAGTAGTAGGATACAAGTCCAGTAAAAACGAGGTGAACTGAGAAAGACAATTATGCTTTGCTATTTGAAAAATTGACATTTTAAATTTATTCTTGAAATTTGAATACCCATAGAAAAAATAAAATATGTTTATATTTATCCCCATCATTCCTGTCCACACCCTTCCAGATTCTCGAAACATATCCTACTCCCAAACTTCAAACACTTTTAAAAAAATACTCCACTTCAGTTCAATTAGTGCCACCAAAATTTATATGGATGTGGAGCCATCTATTGTAGCAAGGTAGACCTAAAAATAGCCACACTTTTTAAAGGAATATCATTCCCCTGTTGTTATCCTATGATTGGAGTGTGAGTGCTGCCTCAGATCTGTCATCATGTAGGGTGATTCTCAAAGTAGCCAAGCCAATACCAGACAAAATTAATGGCCAATGATTAACTTGTTTTTCTATTGTTTGATTTTACTCTGTTGTAGTATAGTTAATAATAGTCATTCCCATGCAGTAGACTGAAAAACAAAAGGACAAGTGCTACATTCTGTAAGAGAGAATTATATATAAACTCTAGGTCACTTTCCTCTTAAATTTCCTCCTATTTTTTCCTAGGTCAATTTCCTTCTACAATTTGTTAGAAGGCCATTTTTTCTTGTCATACTTTTGCCTTTTGCCATCTGGTTATCTCTGGCATTAATTGGTCTTGTTGTCACTGGCTGATGTTTGAACTTCCTGTGAGCCTGAACGGCTATTTCTGCACTGCTGGATGACTGGGTTTCCCCTGGCACAGATTGCTGATGTGTTGCCCTCCTTTTGGGTGCCCAAGGAGCCCTGGTGTATCTTGCCCCAAGCAATGCTATACTCAGGTTGTCTCTTTGAACCTTATGCTGCCCGTCTGCTCTGTCAGGTAGCAAAGGTGGTGGGTGCTGCAGGGACCTTTTCCAAGTGCTGATCACTCTGCAAGGCAAACTACCCCCCCTCCCCCCAGCAGAGATGGCACACAGATGACCTGCAGAGCAAAAGCCTGACAGGCAGAGACGCAAGCGATGTTAGCCTTGGGTGATGTCTGTGTAGCTGGCGCTGTCTTTTAGATCTCTCGGGCATCTGGGAGCCAATATGGTGGAATACTCCTCCAAGTTCTAGGCAGTCAGCAGAGCAAGCGACCCCCGACAGGATTGCTGCACCAATGGCCAGCAGAGCTAGCTGCCCAGGCCCTGGGTACAGGCAAAAGACTAACAGGCTGAGACCCAAGTTATGCTAGCCTCGGGCTATGTCTGCATAGCTAGCATTGTCTGTTAGATCTCTCTGGCATCTGGCAGCCAAGATGGTGGAGCACTCTTTCCCCCAAAAAGCCGTTCTTAATCATAGCTACTGAGAGATGAAGAGAACTGGGTTGTATAGATAAAATGTATAGATAATAGTTCTCTGAAAATTTTCTGTAGCATATTTTGATAATAGTAACCATCTCACACATAATTCTCATCAGAGCTAGCCTCTTTCCCTTCTTACCCAATTTTAGGTCCTGCATTTGTTTCATACATTCTTGAATATATGACCTTCCACTAGAGCATGGGAGACCTTCAGACATTGTAGAGAAAACTGACTCTCTGAAGATAAAAGCTGCTGATAGCACCCCAACTAAGGACATAAGTTCTTCCTAACTCCCTTTGCCATATTGAGTATTGCTCTCATTTGGGCTTGCTGTGCAACTCAAGCCATCTCAAATCTTATATTCTCCTGTCTCAGCCTCCCGCGTTCTGGGAATATATCCTTGATCCATTAAGTAATGTGTGCAATAGTTTTAATAATTATCCAGGCAAAGGGTTATTGCTCCTATCTGGTCAGAAACATTGTAAAAACAGGACAATCAGAAGAATCAATTATGTACATATAATTAGTCAATCAGACCCTTCTAATTTTTACCAAAAGTCATATTCATTTGACAGCTATTCCATGGATTTTGTGAAATAACTTAGTGTGCTTAGTTCATTCCTCAAACAAAATTTACCATACTGTAATGAGATACCACATTGTAATGAGATGCTTATGCTAATTATTTTTCTCTATCAGAAAGAGTTAGGATTTATTAACCTCACAACTGAAGCATGAAACATACATATGTATTTAGTGTAAATTGTTGTTGCATGCCCATGCACTGGCAAAGCTTTGTGGTTTAATTTTATTAATAATAATGTGCTTTATATAAAAGGCATTGATTTATACTTATTATTTTATTGATAGTTCTTTAAATAACACATTATGTCAGTAGGGCTGAGAAATTTCAATGTAATATTTAGTAAAGACACTTCCTCTCCTTTATGTTTTTGCGTCTTACTTTCTGCCATGGTACTATTTTGTTTTAAATTGAGGATGGAATAAATATTGCTATTGATATTTAATTTGTATTTTGCATTATTGCTGTAAGAGATTTTATTAGAGCTCTTATTGATTTCTGTAAATGTGGACTGTATTCACAATCCTATTAATCCGAGGCATAGTTAAGGACAAATCAAAGGTTAAGCTCTATATTTGAGTTTTCATCTCTATTTCAATCTCCACACTGCATTGAGAATGCTCTTTATAAAATGCCAACCAAGCTTTGTTTTCATTGACTTAAATCTCTTTAATGGTTTTCCAGTTCTCTTGGAATAAAAGTCAAACTATTGATCTTATCTCCTATTCTTTTCTTTTTGTTCCTCACTATTTATTCAATCTCCTGTTTTTCATGCCTATTTCAGGCTCCCATTTCTAAAGTTTGCCAAAGAAGTCAAAACTTTCTTCTGCCCAATCCATTATATATGTGTTCTTTTGGCTATGAATATTTTTTGTACAACAGCAGATAGATAACTCTGATTCATCCAATAGGTTCCTGTATTTTAGGCAAATAAGGGAACTGAGTTTAGAAACAAATACAGAGCCTATGAAGCAAATGTCTTTCATGCTATAACCCATTTTATAAATATTACTTTTATTTTCTTTTTTAAATTATAGAGAGTAAAACCTTCTAATCTTGCACTCCTCTCCCTCTTTATCATGCAATAAATGACTTAAAATTTATTTAGAACACTTGACTTTAAAAATTGTTGAGTTTCCTTTAGACAGGAACATTTCTGGGTTAATAATTTTAAGATGGGGATTTCTTATGCCACTTACAAAACTGTTCTATATACATCAGTATATCAGTACAATAAAATGTATTATAGTTTCATTGGAAAGCAACCTGAACAGAATCCCTTATGTACCTATAACTAATATAATTTAATACTATATTCCTTATGCTACCACTCATATTGACTGACCTCTGTGGTTTGATTTAATAAGGATGGCACACATAGTCTCATACATTTGAATGCTTGCTTCATAATAAATCGAACAGTTTGTTAAGGACGAGGAGATTTGGCCTTATAGAAATGAATGTGGCCTTACTGAAAATAGTGTGTTACTAGGTGTAGTGGCTATTCCTGGTTGTCAACTTGACTATATCTGGAAGGAACTACAATCTAGAATTGGAAGGCTCACCTATGATCCTAATCTAGAGGCTCAGAGATATAAGTTTCTGACCTGGATCTTGGCATGGAGATCTTAAAGCATAGTGGCTATGAATTTCAGAAGATTAAGACAAGGAGATCTCAGAGTTCAAGATCATCTGGGATTAAAGGCATGGAGGCACGTGCCTTTAATCTGGGCCACACCCTTGGTTGGAGACCTACAGCCTTTAATCTGGGCTACACCCTCTGCTGGAGATATATAAGGACATTGGAAGAAGGAAGATTTACTCACTCTCCCTTGCCTGCTTGCCCCATGGGACTGAGAAACTGCTAGATCCTTGGACTTCCATCCACAGCTGCTGCTGACCATTGTTGGGGAATTGGACTATAGACTGTAAATCATCGACAAATTCCCTAACTATATAAAGATTATCCATACGTTCTGTGACTCTAGAGAACCCAAACTAATACACTAGGGGTGAGATTTGAAGTTTCAAAAGTCTTGTTAGTATTGGGGTCCATGAATCACCTCACAAACCACATAAACACTGATTTGATTCTGACCTGGGTAGTTTATTAAACATATGCCCTGGGTCTGGTTGACCAAGGCCATGGTCCAAATTTGGGAACTGAACTATGACCCTTAGTTAATATCCTATGGGGTTTATAAGCCCAAGGTCTACAAACATCTGTGTCGAGCTATTCCACTAATCAAGATTTAGGGAGAGGGTATTTTCTTAGGAACATGTCATTGTTGTATATTTATCCTGCTCCCATTGGTTGGTGTATTCAAATGTGGCAGCAGATTTGCCTTGTCTAATGTTCATAAACTAACTCATCTACTAAGATGCGACTTATCCAACATTCATGTCTTAACTTGCCAAACAGGATGTCAGTTACCCACATACCTATCTTTTTTTTTAATTGATTACCATCTTCATTTAGATTGCTAATGGTAAAACCCTCCGTGATTTCCCCCCTCCCCAAAGATCCCCTACTCCTCCTCTCACCCTCTACCTCCTACATATCTCTTTATGCCAAGTAGATGTCAGTTTCCAGGGAGGTCCTGGAAGCTTAAACTTACTCTACCTCTACCAAAAATGGAGTCTTATTCCAAATATTGTTTTGTTTTGGTACAGGTGTCTCTCTTATGTTGGGGTCTATCCTAGGTGCAGCTTATACCATAAATGCTTATACACAGGTGCAGGAACTGCTGCTGGTGGGTGGTTTGGGTAGAAGCTTAATGAGGTTAACTGCACAACAGAGTTCTACTGACTTTTGTCATGGTTGGTTTCCAGGGGCAAGAACATAATAGAATATGCAATCAATCTTGGCATTAGGAAGTTTCTTAGTAACAGTCGAAACATGAGAAAGTTTCCATATAATAGCAAGTTATCCAGGTAATTTACCTAGTCCTTAACATTTTGCCTAGTCATTAATATTCCATCTAGGCCTTAATATTTTACTTAATCCTTAACATTTCACCTAGGCTTTAACATTTTACCTAGGCCTTAACATTTCATCTAGGCCTTACCATTTTGTCTAACCTTTAGCATTCCATCTAGGCCTCAAAATTGTACCTAACCTTTAACATTCCATGTAGGCCTTAATATTTTGCCTAGGCCTTAACATTTTACCTAACCCTTAGTACTGCATCATGGCTGTAATATTTTACCTAACCTTTAGAATTCCATCTAGGCCTTAACATCCCATGTAGGCCTTAATATTTTATCTAGGCCTTAACATTCCATCTAGGTTTTCACATTTTACCTACCCTTACCATCCCATCTAGGCCTTGACATTTTACCTAGGCCTTAACAATCAGATCTATTTTCTCTTTCTCTGTAACTTGCAGGTTGAGACTCTTACCTTCTCCTCCCATACTATGCCTGCCTGCCTGCTTGCCAAGCTTACTACTGTGATGTTTATGATCACAGTTTACATACGAGTTTACAGACTTGTGTGTAACTGAAGAAAGCCCTCAATTGAAACACTTCATTTTGTAAATAACCTTGTTCATATGTTTCATCACAGCAATATAACAGGAACTAGGATAGTCTTTAAAACAACAACAACAACAAAAATGGACACTGCAAGGATAGATCAAAAGCACTTTCTATGCAAGCATGATGGGCAAGTACTGATGAACACCAGTTTGAGATTTCTGAGCAAACTGACTGGCTGTCAGATCAGGTTTCTAAGGTTTCAAATAAAAGATATGGTTGTCATATGTCAACATAAGATAAAGAATATTCTGAAAGATGTGACATCAAGCGCTGGCATTCACATGCAACAGTGTAGTACACATACATGAGGGCAAATGCCTTAGAATTGTAGGCACATGTATATATACCATGAGCACACATGCAAAAATGTTGGTTTTTGGATACTTATTAATCATAGTATATTAGTGTGGAACTGTATAAAAGACTGATTCATAATAGTATCTGTCAATCATTAAGACTGGAATAAGGAAAGAAATGTGCCTACTTATTACGTAAAAATTGAATTAAAAATTGTTCCATATAGGAACCTTGAAAAATAAGAAAAAGAGTTCTATGATTTTGTAGTATGTTATATTTAGACAATATTGACACAGTCTAAAAATTTCTGTTTGAATGTTTCTTATTCACAGGAACATGCCTGTCTCTTGCTCAAAGTATTTAAGTAATCACACATTCTGCTATTTTTTGTGCTGGAAAGGACACAGACAGACCCCTCAGTGTCTTAGCTCTCACAGTTGAGTAACCATTAATGTGTGGAAAACCATAATTTCTAAGTTGTTCACTTGAACTCCTATTTAAATCAGAATTTCATTTTGTATTTATTTGAGTGGTGAGAGTTTTCTAAAACTTAATTTCCCACAAGAAATTTTGAGTAAATAAAGAATGAGATTGAAGTAGTTTAAATTTTTATGCCTTTGGGGGTGAATGGAGACATACTGGGGAATGACCTATAGTGTGAATCAGGAGGCTAACATCACTAATAATTTAATTAGACATGATAGCCTGAATAGCTTGGAACTTCAGATAAAATTACATTCTTCAGTATAAAGTCATCAAGATATTAGATATGGTTAGTTGTCATACACTGGACAGAAATTGGATCTCATCAATAGCAATGAGTTGTAGATTAAGGATGCCTTATAACACTGGCACTTAAGAAAATGTTCATTATTTTATTTGCTGTTTCAGAGCTAAGCATCTAGTATGAAAAAACTGATTTATTCATTTGAGCCTTTAAATAAACATAGAATTAATTTTTACTTCTTTTAATCATTGCAAACAAGTGTTTATTTGCAGAAACTCTAACAACACACAAGACTTGCCCAAGCTCAAGTCAAACAAGAGCACAGTACAAAATTGGGCAAGTATGTACAAAATCCCACCTGTAACCAAGAAGCTATTCCCAATTGATAGCTTCTGGGAGAAGAAAATAAAAACATTTTGTTTTCAATGAAATAACTCTGAGACTATCCATCTTGCCCTTAGGTGGGTCCAATGCTTAGGGGAATTTGACTAACGCATTTTGAACTCAATATTTTCTAATTTGTAATGTGTTTCAGACTTTTGTTTCATATTATATCTCAATCTCGGGTACCCCTTCTCCTCCCAGTCCTATCTTTACAAGTCTCTCCCACCATTAGCCCCTCCTCCTCAGAGAAGGGGAATTCTCCCTTGGGTAACACCCCCAACCTGAGACATCTAGTTTCAGCAAGACTAAGAAATTTTCCTCCCACTGAGGCCCTCCACTGATAGGTGAATGGGGATCTAATGATGAGCACAGAATTGGGGATAGATCAAGCTGCACATATGCTACAAATGTACAGGTGACCCAGGTCCAGCCCCTGCACGCTCTTTTGTTGGTGATGCAGTATCTTTGAGCTCCCATTGTCAGGAGCTATTTTGCCTGCTTTTATGAAAACCTGCTGGTCAGGTAGAGTCAAGTCAGGCCAGGGTCTACGGGCAAATTTCCTGGCCTATTGATACATGGAACAATAAGAGGAGATATACTTGATGCTCCTAGAGAGGGACAGAATGTTCTGTTAATCTTGGAGAAAAGGACATGGAGGAATAGGGAGTCCTCAAGATGGGTAGAGATATGGAATGTGCATCAGTCATTGGCTTCATGAGATGTCTTTGAATCTCCACGTCATTCTAGTCTATTCTCCAGTCTGCCACTGGACTCCTCAAGTTTCAACTGATGTTTGACTATGGCTCTCTGAATCTGTTTCCATTCTATGGCTGGATAAAACTAAGAACACCCATCCATTACTGGTGGGAAAGTAAACTTGTATAACCACGTCGAAATTCAATTTGGACATTTCTCAGAAAACTGGAAATAGTTCTATCTCAAGATCTAGCTATACCACTCCTGAGCATACATCAAATGACACTCCACTATACCACAGGGACACTTGCTCAATAATGTTCATAGCAGCTTTATTCATAGAACTCAGAAACTGAAGACAATCTAGATATTCCTCAACTGACAAATGGATAAAGAAAATGTGGTATATCTACACAATGGAACAGTATTCCACTCTTAAGAACAAAGACTTCACAAAGTTTCCAGATACATGGATTGAAGTTGAAAATATCATTCTGATGTAGCCCAGAAAGATTCACATGATATCTACTCACTTATAATTGGACATTAGCCATAAAGTGCAGGATAAACATTGTACAATCCACAGACACAAGGAAACTGGGTAATGATAGAATCCTAAATAAGGATTGTGAATCTCACTCAGAAGGGGAAACAAAATAATCATCAGAGGTGCATGGAGAGAGGAAAGCAGGTGGGTGAGGGCCTGAGGAGGGATATCAGGATGGCAACCAAGTGTCAGGTGAGGTGACATCAAAGATGTCTGGGAGTGAGAATGGAATTGGGGGAGGCATCTCTTAGACTCACTGGAGACCTGGAATAGGGGAGGCTAGGGACAGTTCAGGGGAGCGACCCTATCTGAGATTCCTATTAGCAGGCAAGGAAACACTGAAGTGGCCATCTCCTGTAGCCAGGAAGGATTTCTGGTAATAGGATGGGTTCATCCATGAACACACAAAACATTAATTTTGTTTTATAAAAGAGAACAGATAAGGAGTTGCATGGGTTCAGACCAGAAAAATCTGGAAGAAGTTGGCGAACATTTCAGCTAAATGAATAAAGGGCCATGTGGTTGTGGTGGTGAATGCCCTTGATCCAGGAACTAGGAAAGCAGAGGAACATGGATATCTGTGATTGCAAGGCCAGCCTAATCTATAGAACTAGTTCCAGACAGCCAGGGCTATACAACGAAAACCTTTCTATAAATAAATAAATAAATAAATAAATAAATAAATAAATAAATAAATAAATGAAAACCGTAAAAACATGTTTCAAGGGCAATTAGATGAATGGATGAATGTTTTACTTCATAAAATAGGAGACAAATAATTCACCCTTTCTTCAGTCAGTCCTAAATGCTATTATATTTTATCTCTTTAGTTCAGCTTGTGTTTCAGAGATAGCCTGTGCTTCATTTGCAGGCTAGGTGGCACTAAATAACAAGTAGTATCTGCAATAGAACAGGGATATTGTCACATTTACAACTCATAATCAGAAGGAGAAGCAAGAAACTGAGAGAATGTGGTAGACTGTAGAAAGCTAACTAAAGAAAGCTAAATATCCAAAGAATCAGTCCCTGCCCATAAAACCAATAACTAACTACAGAACCAGTTTCATCTCATAGAACCAGTCTCTGCCCACAGAACCATTTCTTATCTACAGAACCAGCTATTACCTACAGAATCAGTCCCTCCCTACAGAATATTTTCTACCTTAAGAGAAAGGTAGTCTCATTGTGTTTGAAAAACAAACAAACAAAAAAAAAACAATTCTTGTAAGCAAAGAAACTCAAATGCAAATTCATTTCAACTTTCAAGTGACTCATCCTCTTGGGTTAAAAGAAATCATTCCTGGCTTCCAAATCTCCGTGCATCAGATCTGACAAGCAATCAGTCAATACTATCAGAGACAAATATGGCTCAGTTGCCAAAACTGTAGGAGAATGATTTTAAAATAGCTATGATTGCTATGTTAAATGTGCCCGTCATTAAAAATGGACAGCTTATATTAATACACGGGGAAATTTAATAGATGGAAAGTTAAGCTAAAAGATAAAGAGCCCTCTTTCCATTCCCCCAGCAGATAAATTCTTCTAGTGTTCTCTCTAGAGCTAGAATAAAACCAGTCTCAGCCTACCTTCTCCTAGCCATGCCTCCAGAGAACCCCGTGGTCCATCTCCCCGAGTACCCCCACACACCATGCTCCATCCCAGCCTCTAACACCAGGATGCATTCCCAGTGAACATACCAAGAAAGTTAGTCAAATGGGCAGCACACAGCTTCACACACTCTGCAAATCTAGACAGGGAACAAAAACCAAGAAACAAAACACCTACCTAACAAAGTAACAAAGACAAACACAGATATTAGCATCTAGTCCTATATCACCCAAGCCAAGACGCCTAGATGCCAACATAGTAACCCATTCAATAACAGTCAGAGAATTATTTCTTCACTAGAGCCCACCATTCTCAACACAGCAGGTCTTGAGTCTCCCATCATAACTGAAGTATGAGTGTATATGCGCGCTCGTGTGCACCTGTGCGCATGCACGCACACACACACACACACACACACACACACACAGCCAAACATAAGAATAATAGGAATAGAGGAAAGAGAACAATTCAAGACAAAATGCCAGAATATATTTTCAACAACAAAAGTTTCCTAAACAAAAAAGGTGATGGCTATAAAGGCAGACCTATCAGAATTATAGATGATTTCTCAACTAATACAGTAAATGCCAGAAGGGCCTGGATAGATGTGCTGCAGATTCAAAGTGACCATAAATGCCAGCCCATAGTACTATAGCCAGAAATAACTTTCATTCACCATAGGTGAAGAAAAGAAATTTCATGATAAAGGTCAATATATATAAGTATATATATATATATATATATATATATATATATATATATATATATATATATATATGTATATCTCAAGACATATAGAAATAGCTAGAAGGAAAACTTCAGTTAGTGGGTGCATGTATACCCATGAAAATATAAATGTTGCACAAGAATAAACAAAAGAAGTGTATTTATGTATGCACACATACATAAATATACCACTCATACACACGTATGATCACTACCAACACTAACACCACCATCATCATCAACAACAAAATAATAAGAATCAATAATCATTAATCATTTACATCTTTCAAAATTACTACTTTCAATTCCCCAATAAAAGAACTAGAGTAACAGAACGGACATGAAAACAGGATCTATCATTCTTCTAGATCAAAGAAACATGCATCAACATAAGAGATCAGTGGACATTACCTCAGGGTAAAAGCTAGAAAAAGATATTCCAAGCAAAGGGACTCTCAAAGGAAGCTGGTGTAGCCACTTTCATAGCTAACAAAGTTGACGTTAAACCAAAACTAAACAAAAAAGAAGGGAAAGGACACTTCACAATCATCATAGGAAAAATCCACCATGATGCGATTTTGATTCTTAATACTTATGCTCAGACACAAGGGTATCTACATTTATAAACGAAACACAAGTATAGTTTAGTCATTTCACGCTCAAACACTCAAACCTCTTCCTTACCCTACTTTTACCAAAGGATGGGTTTTCCAGATGAAAACTAAACAGAAATGCAGGAGCTAACAGATATGAAAAACAAAATGGACCGAATTGATATTTACAGAATATTTCACACACGCGCACACACACACACACACACACACACACACACAAATACTCTCTTTTCAGCAACTTGTGGAACTTTCTTCAAAATTGACCACATACTCAGACACAAAGCATGTCTCAACAAATAAAATAAAATGGAAATAACTCCTTGTATCCATGTCTACCATTTAAGAAAACTGGAGATCAATAACAACAGAAACAACAGAATCCTTACAAACTCATGGAAACTGAACCACTCCAAACTGAATGAAAAGTTTGTCAAGACAGAAATAAAGATATTTTTAAATTAGAAAGTTCAATAAAAAATAATGCACAGCATTACCCATGCTTATGGGACACAATGAAATTAGTCCTAAGAGAAAAATTGGTAACCCTGTGTCTTCATTAACAAAAGAAGATAACACCAATGAACAACTTAACTACACATTTGAAACCTCTAAAACAAAAAGAAGTAAGCATGCCTAGGAGGAGGAGATTGCAAGAAATAAAGAGAGGGCTGAACTCAATAAAATTGAAATAAAGAGAACAATACACAGAATCAATGAAACTAAGTGTGGGTCTGTGATTCTTGTGCCTTCTCTTTTATCTTTTGGTTGGCTTGTTTTGTCCAACTTTTATATGATGTCTTTTTTGTATTTAATATTTTATTTCATTATGTTTTATTAATATTTAGAGACCTTTTCTACAGAAAGACAGATAGGGGTTGTATCAGGATGAAAGAGGAGGTAGGGAGGAACTGGCTGCAATAAAAGATGTAGAAATTGTGTTCAGATTATATTGTGTGAAAAAGAATCTATGTTTAATAAAAAGAAAAAATGAATTGGATATTTTAGATGTAAACCACTGAATACTATATAATTGTGCAGTTGTCACTTATGCAGAGATATTGCACTCTGTAATCTCCATGCTGATGAGCCTGTTTCATTTTAAATGGTTGAGAAAAATTAGCAATTGAGGAGAGATCATAAGAGGTCTGCACGGATTTCATAAAATAAATCAGGCCAAGGCAATCATGAATATTCAAAGGACAGTTGTGTCACACATAGAAACCAAGTAACACACTGCCTTTTCTGCTATGTTTAGCACTGCAAAATCCCATAGACTTGCATGGCTTATAACAAATTTAGCTGGTTTTCAGTTTTGAGAGTAAGGATTCAAAGTGCGGATCTTACACTGTTTGGGATCTGCTTTGCAGAGTGTTAGTTTCGTATTGTTTCCTTGCATAGTAAAAGAAAAATAAGTGTGTAAGGTGGAGATTTGTGAAGTTTTGGGAACTCTCATGTTACTATTCACAAGTGTGTTCATATTGGGATTTTATCTACTAAAGGTCTCAAATCCTCAAACCTTTACTTTTGTGACTAAGAACTCAGCCTATGAATGTGAGATTGGGAGCAGAAAGCTTTGGTTCTTCACACATATTACTTAATAGTCACAGATTTTAAAAAGTATGTACTGTCATTAATTTTTCTTCACTGAGTTTATGGTAATATCAAAAGTGTGCAATATGTGGATGAATGTGTAAAGCATAATTTTATTATTTTCATAAATTTCTTCAGTATTAAGTGTGAGACTACTTTGTTTTATTTTTTTGTAATAGGAGGAAAGACCCATGTTTCTCCTGGATAATGGGTGTCTTCAGGTTGTGGATGGAACAAATATTTAAAGATAACTCTAACAATGTTATATTTTAGTTAAGAAGTAGAATTTCCTTTCACTGGTAATCTAACTATGATTCTCTTGCTATGGTAAAGATCATGACCAAAGCAACTGAACAGAGTAAAGGCCTTATTTATCCTACAATCTAGTTCATAATCATCACTGGGGTAAGTTGGGGAAGGAAATAATGTGGAATCTTGAAGCCAGCACCGTGGAGGAATGCTGCTTGGGGTCTCACTCAGACTCGGTCAGGCTCAGCTAGTATCCTTACATAGTGAGGAGCTACATCCATGAATTAGTACCATCCACAGTGGCCTGAATTGTCCTATATCAATTGGCAATCAAGACAATCCCTCACAGAAATCTGTATAGGCTCAACTTGATAAAAATATTAATTCATACTCTGTTTAAAAGATAGTTCTAAGATATCGTGTGTTGACAGTTAATAATAAGTGAGAAAGCAATAGAAGTTTATGAATAAAAAGGACAGAGCTGTAGAATGACTCTAAGATAATTTTGGTTGCCAGAAACTTGTGGTGTGAAGACTTGTCGAGAAGGAGCAGTGAAAGCAGCCACAGTGATCTGAAGATGACAAATGGAGAAATGATTTCATTAGAAATTTCTGAACCATACAGTGTGAGTGACCTATCACAGAATGCATTAATATAAATTAATCATTAATTTAAAGATGCCTTTTAAATTATATTTTAACCATAGTTAAGGAGACAAAAACATCAAGGGACCTAAATTAAGGTAAGAAGTTTAGGGAAAGAAAAATCCACAAAAGTGAGTTAGAGGCAAGTCATCTCTCTGTTGCATAAGAGGAGGCTAGGTGTTGACAGGTTTCAGAATCCCTGATAAACTCAATTTCTTCATCTTAAAAAAAATCTCTTATCATTTACTGGAAACTAATGTCAGTTCCATCATTTTAGGTTTTTGTGTAAGACATGGGATTTTTGTTGTTGATGATGTTGTTGTTGTTTGTCCGTTTCTTTAATTTTTGTTTGCATCTATTTGGATTCTTCTACAGGAAGACATCTAGTTAGACTAGCATTATTTGTTGAAGCTGCTTTTGCACCCTATCCCCCACTGTATGTTTTTGTCTTCCTTGTTAAAATTCAAGTGTCCCTAGGTGTATGGATTTATTTATGGGTATTCTATTCTATTCAATTGATTCACCTTTCTGTTGCTGTACCAATATCATGTGGTTTTTAATCACTATTACTTTGTGTAGTGCAACTTGAGGTCATGGATGGTGATTCCTCCTGAATTTTTTATCGTTCAGGACTGTTTTGGTTATCCTTGGGTTTTTGTTTTTCCATAAGGGGTTGAGAATTGCTCACTTAAGGTTTATAGTAATTGTGTTTGAATGTTGATAGGGATTGCATTTAATCTGTAGATTGCTTTTGCTAAAATGGCCATTTTCTCTTATTGAAATCCTACCTATCCATGACATGGGAGATCTATTCATCTTCTAATCTCTTCTTCAAATTCTTTTTTCAGGACTTGAAGTTCTTGTCATGTAGATTATTCACTTGCTTGGTTAGAGTTACACCAAGATATTTTATATAATATGTGGCTATCATAATGGGTGTTGATTCCTTGATTTTTTGAAATGGAAAAACTTCTGTAAAATGAAAGGCACTGTCAGTAGGACAAAATGGTAGCTTACTGATTGGGAAAAGATCTTCACCAACCCTACATCCAAGCGAGATAATGCCCTAAATAGATAAAGAATTCAAGAATTTAGAATCTAACAAAACAAATAACCAAATTTAAAAATGGGGTACAGAACTTAACAGAGAATTCTCAATATAGGTATCTCAAATGGCTGGGAAGCAATTAAAGAATTTTCAACATTCTTAGTCATCAAAGAAATATAAAATGGTTATTGTCATCCCTATTGGGTCCTAGAAGCCTCTCATGTTCCTGGCATCTGGAATTTTCAAGTGGTTCCCCAAGTTCCCCCATCCCCCTCCCTGCTACTTATTTCTATTCATTCTCCTAACCCTCTGGACTTCTCTCCTGTCTCTTCCAATACCTGGTCTTGCTCCTACTGTTTTTCTTCCCCCTCCCATCTCCCACCTAGGTTCCTCCATTTGCCTCCCATGATAATTTTCCTCCCCCTTCTAAATGGTTTTATAGCATTCACACTTTGACTTTTCTTCCTGTTAAGCTTCATACATAGTATGTGAGTTGTATCATGAATATTCTGAGCTTTGAGGCTAATATCCACTTAACAGTGAGTATATATCATATATATACTTTTTGGTCTGGATTACCTTATTCAGAATAAAATTTTCTAGTTTCATCCATTTGCCTACAAAATGTGTGAAGTCATCATTCTTAATAGCTGTGTAGTATTCCATTGTGTAAATTTACCACATTTTCTGTAACCATTGTTCAGTTGAGGGACATATGGGTTGTTTCCAGCTTCTACTATTATAAATAAGGCTGCTATGAACATAGTGGAGCACATGTTCTTGTTATATGTTGGAGCTTCCTTTGGATATATGCCTAGATGTGGTATAGCTGGGTCTTCTGGTAGAGCTATTTCCAATTTTCTAAGGAACTACTGGATTGATGTCCAGAGTGGTTGTACCAACTTGCAGTCCCACCAGTAGTGGAGGAGTGTTCCTCTTTCTCCACATCCTTGCCAGCATCACCTGTCTACCCTTGCTGTCACTTGAGTTTTGGATCTTAGCCATTTTGACTAGAATAAGGTGAAATCTCAGGGTCATTTTATATTTTTTATGTTAATTTTTTATTAATCATTTTATTTGTTTAAATTTCAAATATTATCCCCTTTCTGTACTCCACTCTACGAACCTCCCACTCATGACCCTTTGCCCACAAGAGGGTACTCTTCCACCCACCCACTCCTGCCTTAGCCCTCTAACATCCCCTCTCCTCTAGGACATCAAGCCTACATAGGACCATCCAGAGATCCACTCCATCCACAGACCCCAAACCCCAACACTATTACTGATGCCAAGATGTACTTGGAGACAGGAGCCTTGTACGACTGTCCTCTAAGAGTCTTTGCTAGCATCTGACTAAGACGGTTGCAGATACTCACAGCCACCCTTTGGACTGAGTCCAAGCACCCTAATGGAAGAGTTAGGGAAAGGTCTGAAGGAGCAGAAGGGGATTACAATGCCATAGGAAGAAAAATCGTATCAATTAAACAGGCCTCACAAAGCTCTAAGGGACTAAACCATCAATCAAAGAGTATACATGTGCCAGTCCATGACTACTGCTACACACGTAACAGAGAACCGCCTCATCTGGCATCAGTGGGAGGAGATGCACACATCTTAGGGAGGCTTGATGCCCCAGAGAATGGAGGAAGCTAGAAGGCTAAGGCAGGAGTGGTTGATGGGTAGAGCAGCACCCACTTAGGGGGAAAGGGGAGGGGAAGGGTGGGAGGTTCATGGAGTGGAGAACAGGAAGGGAGATAATATTAGAAATCTAAACAAATGAAATGATAAATAATTTTAAAAAATTAAAATTAAAAAAAAAAGGAAAAACAAAACTACCCCGAGATTCCACCTTATACTGATCAGAATGGCTAAGATAAAAAACTTAAGTAACAGGATGCTGGCAAGGATATGGAGAAAGAGGAACACTCCTTCATTGCTGGTGGGATTTCAAGTTGGTACAAACACTTTGGAATTGAATCTGGAAGTTCCTTAGAAAATTGGAAATAGGTCTACCAGAAGACCCAGCTATACCACTCCTGGCCATATATCCAAAAGATGCTCCAAAAAATTTAACATGGACACATGCTCCACTAGGTTCATAGTAGCATTATTTATAATAGTCAGAAGCTGGAAACAATCCGATGTCCCTCAACAGAAAAATGGACCTTAGCCTAGGAGCCTAGCAGTGGTCAAGGAACCTGAAGAGGCTACCTCAGACTGCCAGGCAAGATCCCAGTGGTGGGATACCAAATTTGTCCTGTCTGAAAGAAATGCATGGGCAAAGATGGACCAGAGACTGAAGCAGTGATGAACAAATAGCCAATTCAACTTGATACCCATCTCATGGGTAAGCACTGAACACTTACTATATATTGAAGACAGGAGCCTAGTGTAACTGTGTAGCTGCCAGCAGCCACATGTAAACCGGGTTACCTGTTGAGAGAATTTTGGGGTTATAGGGAAGAGGGGCGAAAAGAAGTGCGGCTAAGACAATGTTCACTGATCAAAGCCGGAAACTTTAATGGCGCCAGACCTTTTAACAGTTTGGGCAAACCCTTCCCCCCAGACTCCAGGCTGAGTTCCAGTGGAAGTTGTCTAGCTTCTCTTGGAGGTCCTCGTCTTGACTGCTCCGGCAGCTGGGTGGGTCACCTGCTTAATTCAGGAATTCCTAGACCTGGAGGAACAATGAACTTAACCTTTCTTTGAGCACTCCACCCTAGGTGGAGCAGGATCCTGGCTTTCTGGGAGAAGTTAACCTTGACCAAAGTCAAACTCTGACCAAGTGCAAGACTGCCCCAGTATGGCTCTGTACATAACTGTCCTCTGAAAACCTCTACCCAGCAGCTGACTGAAGTAGATGCAGTTGCCCACAGCCAAAATATTGGACAGAAATTGGGGACTCTTATGGAAGAGTTGGGAGAAGGATTGAAGAAAGGTCATGAAAGGGATGGGGACCCCACACGGGGATCATCATAGTCAACTAACACAGATCTCAGAGACGTAACCAACAAATCAAAAACACACATGAACTGGAACATGTGTAGCAGAAATGCAACATGGTCTCCATGTGGGTCCCCTGACAATCCGAGGAGAGGCTGTAGCCTGACTGGTATACTTTCCCCAAAAGGGCTGCTTTGTCTGTCCTCAGTGGGAGAGGATACACCGAATCTGGCAGAGACCTGATGAGCCAATATGGAGGTATATTCAAGGAGCTGAACCCTCTCAGAAGAGAAAGGGAGGGGGGAGGAGAGGGACTCTGTCAGGGGGACTGAGGCAGACAACATTTCGAATGTAATTAATTAATTGATTGATTGATTAATAAAATGTTTAAAAATAGCAATTGGTAAAACCTCACCTCTGTACATTTCTGTAAGTAAATTATAATTTTCTTTCTAGTCTTCTTTACAAATAAGACTAGAGCATGATAGGTCTGACCTCATGAACAGACTCATCTCTTGATGGATTCAAGAAATGATGTAATTACTGACCAGACATCTAAAGTAGCAGATCACCAGATGCAAAGTTTCGGGGCCTCTGTTGCCTTTACTTCTTCCTGTTTGTCTGGTGTTTGTTGGTTTGTTTGTTTGTTTTGTTGATTCTTGGCCTCTAAGGTGTATATTGGTCTGTTCTTCTATGCCTTACTGACAATATTCACCTGACAACTCAGGAAACATTATCAACATACTTTACTCCTTACTTTGAGCTGATCTTTCAGGTAGTTTGATCATAATATACAAAAATATTATTTGTGCCTTTTACAGTCTTCAGGAAAAAGTGGAACCCTAACAAAAAGTTGAAGAGGCAGAGTGACCCAAAATGAAAACAAAGTGAAAATGATTCTAGCACTTAGTAATTCCAAGAGCTGATACTTATTACTTTTATAGCAAGTAACTCCTTCCCAGTACTTGCATGGAAAACTTGAGCAAATGTTTTGTCAGGGACATTATGAAGAAAATGATTGAACTGAGGTGAAAGAATTTGATCCTTAAGTTTTTCAAAATAAAATTGTGTGGGAAATTATCAAAACATCCCATTTGAGAAGCATTTTTCAATCAATGTCTAAAGTGACTTCCTGGCTAAGGTAAAAAGATACAGTCAGCTGGGAACTGCGATCTCACTTAATAAAGGCAGAGGGATGTAGAGAATCATGGGCCCAGGGCAGAGAGCATAATAGAGGAGAACATAATAGAGAAGCCTGATATCTGTACAATCTTTCCCCTGAGAAAATTATTAAAATATCCACCTATTCCACATTCTAAATCAATAAAGAGACAATTTTTAACATGTAAGAATATCATTCTAAAGAACATTTAAAAGTTAAAAAAAATCTGTTATAATTTAATTTATATGGAAAAAATCAACTTTGAGAGAAAGGCAATCACTGTTTGAGGAACTGGAAATTATTATTTATTTATTATATTTGTACTAATCAATAGTAGTCTCAATTATAAAAATCACATATAATTTCAGGTCTGATCTACCATCTGAAAGTGTTTTTAGGAGAATGTTTTAATGTTTGTTTAACAGAAAATTGTAAATACAACTTTTAAAGTAATTTTTGTTTCTTGTAGCATGTTCTCCATTCTGTTTCAATTTCTGCATCTCTGGGGACTTCATTATAGAAACTCTATTTCTGACCCTTTCCCCTGAATTGCCCTCCGAGGCCACCCAAGGCACATCTAGGTATATTGCTTTAGAGACAGTTTCTCTTTGTGAAACTGTCAAGGTCACAACTTTGACACAGCCTCTCAAATGCCTGGGCCTTGCTCCTTTGGCTGGTTTGTTGCACTTTGTTCTTTGTTCATATTTAACCTACCTCTCACAGGCTGATGACCTTCTCTGTTTCTATTTTTCCTCCTTGATATATTTCATTTCTTGACATTTCAGAATGTGCAATTCTGGTTTCCAAACAATAAATGCTGTTGACATATGATGTAAATATTGTTGCTTTTCCTCTATATTCATTACATGTTTTGGTGTCTGCTTCTTCCCAGTCTATGACAGTACAACTTCTTTATGAGCAGATTTGTTCTCCAGTTTCCGATAAAGCTAAAATTGTAATTATGTTCAAAGTTAGCATCATATATGGTAATATAGTTATATATTTTCTTTAGTTATTCATAAAGTATAAAAGTGATAAAAATTTCACCCAATATTTCTTAGAACAATTATACTTCCTCATTCTTATTTAGCAATTTTGAAGCAAATCTTCATATTCTATGCAAACAGAAATATATAGATGTTCACATATGTCTATACATATAATAATGTAGAATATATTAGAGATAAATCAATAGTGTGTTCTTGAAAATAATAAAATAAGAATGTCCAACTACACATATTGTTTTGTGTGTAATTATAAATTAACCTTTCAAAGACACAATTAAAAATTGGTGTCTACAAATTCATGAGAGTCTAGCATGGAGAGAAAGATATGTTAATTGTAAAATAATTGACCAATTTTTAAAAATTAAAATATAATCAAACATGAGTTGAAATTCTGGAACTATTATCATGAAAACAAACCTTTGTTTATTAATGTTCACTTAACTTACGTTTTATGGAAATGAATGTGCTATAAATTTTAGAGTTCTTACTTATATGAACTAAAGACAGTAAAACTTATTGTCTCATAATTTAATGTATTTTGCTCTAATTCAACTATGTTAATTAGCATCCACATTCATAATTCTGAAGACATGACAATGTACATATTAATTTATGTACATTGTAATTTAACTGGGTATTACAAATATGCAAACATATGTCTAAATCATGTTTTATCAGCTTTTTCACAACGTAAAGTTTAGCACTTCAAATTCATTGACTTACTAGATAAAGCTAGACATGGAGAAATTTAAATATTGCATAGTAAGTGTTTTACATCCAAATCTCACTTGTGTGCTCTTCATATGTAAAATTTATGGAAAATTTAATCTTTACTCTGCATAAAAATATATGAAAATTAAAAGCAGATTAATAAATTAGGTATTAAAATGCTCAAATAAGATCAAGTTTAAACTTGCTTTCTCTGCATAATCCTACAGTAAATAGAGGTGGTTGGTTTGTTGGTTGTTTGTTTTTTTTGTTTGTTTTTGTTTTTCTTTAGCAAATATTTCAATTGTCTGAATGAATTTCAGTCATTTCAATTTTTGCCTACTTTAAAAATTTGAACATTTAACAAGAACCACAAGTAAGGCAAGAGTAAGATACTTTTAAATAGTAGCATAAAATCTAATGAAAGCTGACTTCTAGGTAGGCAGCCTACTCCTCTGCCAAGGACAAGAAGGACTCATAATTCTTTGCAGTGAACCTTCCACACCCTGGTAACAATCTATTAGTGTCAATTTGGTGTTGAGTGAGTGTCAGACAATGTTAGGGCAAAGTCCATCTTTCACTTTGAAGTCTATCCTAATGATGTGAACTACATCACAGGCTGCAATAGAAATTGATGCACCCATGAGTAATTCCTCTCCAGAAAGGAATTTGTAGACTGTCCTTCTGGGAATATCTTAAAGCAAAAATTGAATATAATGTTTCTCCCCTGTGGATTGAGGATGGCAGTGCTCCTGAGTGGACTGACCTAAAACTGATTTTTTTCCCCAGCTCATTGGACAATAAATGAAAGAGAAATAAATAACCCTCTGGAAGGTAGTGATAAAGATCAAGTTTCCTTGCATAATAAAAATCAATTCACAGTGAAGGGTTTGGTCAGAAAAGGATTTTGACCTCATTTGTGTAGGGCAAGATAGCCAAAATGTAGGTAAACCAAATGGCAGCTTAAGAGGAAGCCGAATTTCCTAGCTGACAAAACTCTAGCCAGACAAGAAAAATTTTAAAAGTACGTTGAGAATATCATCTGCCACTGACAAGAGATAGATGAAATAAGTCGATCTCACCCTCTCTTTGATTGAGGGCATTAACATTTATTTCTCTGTGTGCCTGGCACCAATTCAGATCTTTTAGAACTCTCTTTAAAAATCTCAGACACTGTGTGAAAATACTTAAAAATTAAAATTAGACTATATATTTAATCAATTCTACTACTGGGTATACATCCAAAGGAAATCAAGCCAGCACGCCAAAGAGACATTTACAATATCGAGTTTTTTGCAGCACTGTTCACATCTATGAAAAACTGGAAATAGCTGAATTGTCCATCAACTGATGAGGGCTAAAGAAATGTGGCACATATACATAATGAAATATTATTCAGCTACCAACAAGGTTGAAATCCAGTTCCTTGCTATAGTATGGGCAAAATGAGAAAAGTCATAATATTTCTGTTGTGTTTGGCAAAACAAAGACTAAAGTTCTAAAACATAGGCGGTATTCTTTTCCTTTTTCCCTTTTTATCTTCTTTTTTTTTTACTGAATATTTTCTTTATTTACATTTCAAATATTTTCCCCTTGCCAGATCTCCCCTTTGGAAACTCCCTATCCCATTCCCCCTCCCCCTGCCTCTATGAGGATGCTCCCCCACACACTCCCCAAGTCTTGTCTTCCTACCCTGGCATTCCCCTACAGTGGGCCCTTGAACACCCTCAGGACCACCAAAGAATACACATGGGCACTGGCCACATATGTGCAGAGAATGGGCTTGTTGGACATCAGTGGGAATAAGTAGTATTTTTGTTGGTGGTGTTCTTTGGTTGTTTTTTTTTTTTTTTTGTCGTTGTTGTTGTTTGTTTCTTCACTGTTTAATTGACATATATCACAGCTGCTTCAAAGCCATACTCTTCAAGATTTTCCTGTTTTTTGTTGTTATGTTGTTATTGTTTATTTGATTGGTTGGTTTTTATATTGTTCTTTTCCTGTATGTTTTCTGCATTACCTGTGTTCCTGTTTTCTGTTTGTTTTTATTCTGGAGTCACTGTCACTATTTAGGATGGATATGCTCCTGACTGGACTGACCAATTACCAATGCATTTCATTTTTTCTCCTCACTCATTATAAAATAAAAGTACGAGAAATAAATAAATCACTGGAAGGAAGTGATTGAGTACAAGTTGTTCAATGTTACTGTCATTATTCCAGAATCCCCCAGAGTTATGTAAGGTCTTAATAAGATTCTATGTGTCATTTCTATCTAAAAAAATAGTAAAAAAATGATTATTAAAGTGTGCAAGAAGACAAGAATTACAACACATATCATTGGCATTTAACAACCAAAGAGATTGCTACTCACCTCCATTTCCCAACAAAGAAAGTCTTAGTTTTAAAATATATACCAAAATTTTCAAATTTATCATCTGTTTATATAGCATTAATACAAGCTTCTAAGCATGTTAAGATTTTTCTCCATTTATTCTATGTGTGTGTGTGTGTGTGTGTGTGTGCATGCGCGCGCGCACACACACACACACACACACACACTTTACTTTATGTATCTATTGGTGGACCCAGATATAAAATGCACTCACTCCAGCCTGGAGAGATTGGTCAGTAGTATAAGCTGCTCTAGAAGAGAGCTTAGGTTTGCTTCTGAGCACCCACACTGGGCAGCTCACAGCCCCTCAAAGCTCCTAGAGCTCTTTCCCCTCCTCCTGACTTTACTGGCATCTTCATTCACTTGCACACACCTACACATAGGCACAATGGAAAATAACATAAATCTTTAAAAACATGAATCATGGTATGCACTCACTAATAAGTGGATATTAACCTAGAAAACTGGAATACCCAAAACATAATCCACACATCAAATGAGGTACAAGAAGAAAGGAGGAGTGGCCCCTGGTTCTGGAAAGACTCAGTGAAGCAGTATAGAACAAAATCAGAACGGGGAAGTGGGAAGTGTTGGGTGGGAAAACAGGGGGAGGGAAGGGGACTGATGGGACTTTCGGGGAGTGGGGGACTAGAAAAGGGGAAATCATTTGAAATGTAAATAAATATATCAACAAATTAAAAAAAACAGCCCACTCATACAAGTAGCTCAAGTTACCACTGCATCTAAAATTTGTCTGCACATCCTCCTTCCTCAGGCTTACAGTTCTTTCTTCATCAATGAGGCTTGGTATGTTCTCTTTCCTGTATGTACTGGACTGATGATGTCGCCTTTTGTAAGTAAGTAATAATAATACACTACCTTGCACATCCCTAAATCATCCTCAGCTCTACACTCACTGGTTCCAGATCCCTCATACCTATATTTTCTTTCTTTTCATTTCTTTTTTTACTGAAAATTTTCTTTATTTACATTTCAAACGTTATCAGCACTCTTTATTCCCCCCCCCCCCGGGAAAGTCCCTGTTTCATTCCGCTCCCCCCTCCCCCTGCTTCTCTGAGGGTGCTCCCCCCAACCCCCTGCCCACTCACTCCTGTCTCCCTACCCTGGCTTTTCCCTACATTGGGGCATTAGCCTTCCCAGGACCAGAGGCCTCTCCTCTCCTTGATGTCTGACAAGGCCGTCCTCTGCTACATATGAGGCTGGAACCCTGGATCCCTCCATGTGTACTCCTTGGTTGGTGGCTTAGTCCCTGGGAGCTCTGGGGGGGGGGGATCTGGATGATTGATATTGTTGTCCTTCCTATGGGGTTGCTATATTTTCAAAGACCTCTTTTACCTTTTCACTATCTCACTATTCCTATGACAAAATGCCATGATCAAGGCAACTTATAAAAGAAAACATTTAAGTGAAGGTTAGAATCCATGACCATAATGTTAGGAGCATGGCAGCACACAGACAAGCTTGGCACTAGAGCAGTATTTCAGAATTTACATGTTATCCACAAGCATAAAGCAAAGCAGCTTGAGTAGGAATGGTGTGGGCTTTAGAAACTTCAAAGTCCGCCTCCAGTGACACACCTCCTCCAATGAGGCTACACTTCCTAATCCTTCCCAAAGAGTTTCTCCTACTGGGGACTGAGTATTTCAGGATATGAACCTGCTGGGTATTCATTCTCATTCAAAACATCACATGGGTCTACTGGGTAACAAAGCCCCCACTCTCCTCTTGACTCTGACCTCTACAACCAGAAATTGTAGAGGTTCTTAAAGCTCTGAAGGCCTTCTATGGCTTCCCAGGATCATCCAGAGCTTCTGATCCAACCAATACTTCCTTCCTACTCTGATTTTATCCTCTTCTATAGCCTTACATGCTGCTCAAATCTTTTCTGGTGAAAATACACAAGTGTTAAATTGGTCAGAAGCAAAAGAAATACAACAGTCATTAGTCTCCTTTGAATTATTGTATAGCCCTACAAAAAGATATTATAGAATAATATCAATATTTTATTTTTATATGATAGCTATTTATTTAATGTTTATTATCAAAAATTCATGCATGTGTAAATGGAGCATGATCTTATTATTACCATTTTCTTCCTTTATCTCCCTCCCCATATCTTCCCTCAAAACATACCAACTTTCTTCCACATTTGAGTTATTGCTTTCTTTTTCCTCTCCTCCCCTTTCTGTCCCCTCCCCCTCTTGTTGCTGTTTTTGTTGTTGTGGTGGTGGTGGTGGTTCTTCTTCTTCTCCTCCTCCTCTTCCTCATCCTTCTTTTCCTTCTCCTTCCTATTCCTCTTCCTCTTCTTCCTCTTCCTCTCCCTTTGCTTCTCCTTTTCTCCTCCTCCTCTTCCTTCTTCTTCTCGTTCTCCTCCTTCTCCTCCTTCTCCTCCTTCTCCTCCTTTTCCTCCTCCTCCTCCTCCTTCTCCTTCTCCTTCTCCTTCTTCTTCTTTCTTCTTCTTCTTCTTCTTCTTCTTCTTCTTCTTCTTCTTCTTCTTCTTCTTCTTCTTCTTCTTCTTCTTCTTCTTCTTCTTCTATTACTTCTATTTCTTCTTCCTCTTCTTCTTCTTCCCCACTAACTCTAATTTGTTCTGCCCATATGTGTGTGATTGTGGGAGCATCCATTGGAGCACCCAAAACCTACCAGAAGTCACATTTTCAAAGACTGATTCTCACATCTTTAATGAGCAAAAAATGCCAGTGTACATTCAGATTCATTTGTATCTTTTAAGTTTTCCACTGTGAACCAGGAATCAATCTCTTTGAACTACCTCAATTTCCTTTCCATCCAGTTCATTCAACAATAAAAACCCTAGTAGAAGTCTAACAGGGAATGAGGATGTACTACATCACTTTGCTCCTCTAACTTTCTCTCCATACCATTTGTTCTGCTTAAATGGACCTTTTGAATGTATGCCATGACATTGGAAAGTAACTGTTTACAGCCTCCTTCTGCATTTCAAGAACTGTTCCTTCTCTTCTTCTTAGTCATTTAATCTGAAAGATTATCAAAACTCTGCTTTTCTAGCTATTGAATATTATGCTCCATTTTTTTGTTTAACATTAGTTCTTCCTATATTCTAACTAAAGTTGTATTTTTTACTAAATATACATTTTCTAAAATCTTGTGAGCAGCACCTATTTCAACTGGGACCTTGTAATTTAATTCCAGTGTAAGCCAAATTCCAGGATTTTAAGATAAGACTATAAAAGTGATTTGTTCCTGCTTTTGCTAAGCATGAAGATAACCTATTTGCTGAAGGAATGGGCAAATCTATGTGTTCAGATTTATCATATACTCTGAAGCTCTCAAAAGTCTTAATGGAGGGTTATCGTATTGTAGTGAGAGACCCCAACTCAAAAATGTAAAGGTTTTTAGATCCCTAGCAAGCAAGGCTCAACATGTTCACTCAACAGCTGCCTGAATTTGAGAAAGAGCCCCTGAGGTCAAGTACAGCCTGACTTCAGAAATAGCCAACATTTGCTTAACTGATCCTGAGACTCCCTGTTTCAGGAACTAGCTGACCAAAAAGAATGTCTGAAAGACTGCCTTGTGACTTTCTTTACAATGTTTAACTATACCATGCCCCAAGGATGTTTGCTCCACATAATCTCTAACCTTCCTTAAGGCATAAACTATTGCCTGACTTCCTCATTCTGTACTTCCTAGTTTTGTGCATGGTTTGCCCTCCACCACTTGCCTTGTGATTTTTCCCCTTTTACTACCCCTGACTCCAGTTACTCAGGGTCAATCCTGCCCTGCACAGTTATGAGAAGACCCCAGTGCACTGGTTTCTCCCGAATAAACCTCATGTGTTAGCATAAAGAACAGTCTCCTGTGAATTCCTTGGGTGTCGCTTTATCCCAAGATTTGAGTGAGGGTCTCCCCTCTTCCAAGGTCTTTCAGTAGTTGCTATTTGGGCAGCATAGAAGATAAAGAGTATGTGGTTTTGTTACTTCCTACCAAAGGCAGTCTATAAGAAAAATATGAATTCACTTATATAACTGCAAAATCAATTACATAATCAATAATAATTCATAACAAAGCTATAGCTCCCCAAACATTTGATGAAATCCTTGACATAACAAATTAATATGAGATTCTCATGCATAAGTAAAAATATCACACAAAATATGTAAGCATACATTGATCATCCAAACTTCCCTTAAATGTTTTGGCTAGCAGAGACAACCATGTCACTTCCACATAGTCTTAAAGATGTATCATTGTTATCATGAATTTTGTTATAATGTAATCTTGGAACTCTTGTAGCTGATTTTCTTTTCTTTACCTTTATAATGCAATTTACACACAAATAAACTTGCATAGCAAGATCTGATTGAAGAGGATGTGATCTCTAGGTTGGACTCTTGAGAGTATAGCTGTCACTACTCAGTTGTTTATGCAAGTTCTTCAGTTATAATGCATTTTCTTAGGATACACAATGTATTGTGTGGTGCACAACCTTTTAAAAGTGGTGTCAAAATTTACTGGTTTATCTAATTATGTCATTGACTTAATCATAAGCATAGTGAACATATTTTAAAAAACCCAAATCTCAAGTATTTTATAGAGTAAAATATGGATCCAACCGGTATGAAGTACTAAACTGGATGTATTAGTGTATGCTTGCTCATGGAACCACTAACTGTATTTTCAAAATTTTCTTGTGCACTTAATAATACGACAGAAGAGAGAACATCAGGGTCTGTGCAGAGATTTATAAGATTAAAGGACAGAAAATAATTTATTAATACAACTAGACTTTCTAATTTCTGAGGATATAAATGATATTATAATAAGGAAAACAGGTGAAAAGTACCCAATTAAAGTCCCACCCCCAAATTGCACCGCCTCTAGCAAATTAGTAAACTCAACACAATTTTTCATTTCACCAACAATTGCCAGAAGAATTGCCATCATTAGAGATATGAATGGTGAATGGACATTGATCTGTGCTATATTACAATCTAACATTTCTGCTTTCTAAAAGATAAATGAGTCATAGATGGAACCATAAATTTGTAGAACATAATTGTTAGGTCACAGCAATTGTAAAGTCATTTCTTAAAAAAAAAAAACAAAAAAAAAACAAAAAAACAGATAAGGATATTAAATGTTTGCTAGATTCCTCCCTATTTTCTGCCCCCAATTCCAACTTAGGAGAATCTGAGAAAGTCAGATATGATTCTTACAGCAAACACATGTCATGTTCCTGTTCAGCTCAAGGTAGCAGTGAGCCTCAAACCAAACCTCATTAGATGACTTTGCTTTTCCTCCCTGGATAACACTTGCCCACATCTTCCTGAGTATAAAGTTCTTGTGGTAAGGGATGATCCCCTGCTTTATGCAAATATAAGCAAGTTTTGTGTTATTGCTATTAGATCTGTCTGTCGTTGTGTGTTTGAGAGAGTGTTAAAGCAGCCATGTGGCAGAGAGAACCTTGGTACTACTCAGCCCAGGCTGGCCCAGCATCTGGTGCTTCTGCCTCTATCTGCCAAAGGCCAGGATGATAAGCAGGAACTACAATGCTGTCTTTGAATGGCTTTATTTGTTGGATGAACTTCTTTTTCTAAAAATAGTTTATTTACAGGCAAATCCACCAAAAGAATGTTCATGCATAAGTTGCTTAAGACCTTAGCCTGTAAGCAGAGAAGTAGCCACAAAGGATGCTGTGCCTTACTGTTTCTGGCTTCAAATATCAATTACATATCAAAAAATCAGGAAAAAGTCCTAACTCTGCATTGTTTTACTAAGTTCCTTAGGAACAGCTTTTAGTTTCATTGTTAGACTCTACTGCTCACTTCCATTTGTTGGATACCCTCTGTGTAGCATTGAGGTCTTTCTTTTCATTCTTTCACGTGCTTTTATGCTGCATAGTACCACATTTAAAACATGGTCAACATAAAAAAATCACAATTATAACAAAAGTTTCAAATTTATGCTTTCTATAATATGCTATTGAGCCTATGACTCATAGTCCACTCACTAATAAATTTGCAGAATCATTGGCCAGAAATCCAGATGTTGACTGCTGGATGTAAAATCTGAGTAACATACAGGGTCCTTCTGTCTAAAACACGGAGGATCAAATAAACCTAAAAAATGTAGACACAGTTCTTCCAATGGTTCTGTTACTTATAAAACCAATAATAGTAACAGCAAACAAGAGAAACAAACAAAGCATTCCTGTTTGGCCCTCACTCAATACTATTACTGAAAGAAAGGCAACATTATCCTCTTTACATTAATTTTACCCAGAAAACTGTGCATGGCCCCTCCTTGTGGGCACAATCATGCAAAGCAAGAGATTGATTTTCAAGAAAACCACAGGGTTTTGTTTTGTTTTGTTTTTATGTCCCTGGGAGCTCTGGGAGTATTGGGTGGCTCATATTGTTGTTCCTCCTATGGTGCTGCAAAACCCTTCAGCTCCTTGGGTCTCTTCTCTAGCTCCTCCACTGGGGACCCTGTGCTCCGTTCAATGGCTGGTAGAGAGTGTCCCCCTCTGTATTTCTCATGCACTAGAAGAGCCTCCCAGGTGACAGCTATATCTGGCTCCAGTCAGCAAGTACTGGTGGGCATCGATAATAGTGTCTGGGTTTTGTAACTATATATGTGATGGATCCCTAGGTGGGGCAGTCTCTGGATAGTCTTTCCCTCAGACTCTGATCAACCCTTTGTCTCTGTATCTCCTTCTGTGGGTATTTTGTTCCCCCTCCTAAGAAGGACCAGAGTGTCCATACTTTGTTCTTCTTTTTTGGGCATCATTTGATAAGTGAATTGTGTCTTGGGTATTCAAAGCTTCTAGGTAAAGTTGAAAAAAAGAATAGTTTCTAATTGTCAGATATTTAATTAGCATGTATATGTTCAGTATGTAAATAAATTTGTAGATCTCCAGGTGGCAAACCCTTAAGAATACTTTTCATTACATTATTCACTTTCATTATCAGTAATAATAATAAAAATGATGTGATTTGTAAAAAAAAAAAGAGATTGCAATTGTTTCTGTAAGATATCAATATCCACTGGGTAAGGCTTCAAGCATTTAAGACACTTAGAAAGCAGGGAATTCTTTTTGTCTTTTTATCATTCCACAAGTAATTATATTTTTGGGGGGGTGGGTATGTTCCCCTTACTAGCTTTCATGTAATTTTATATACAATTCAAGAACATCTACATAGGGGTCATTCTGATCATATTTGACTGGACCTTCACACATCACATTTTTTTTGTGATGGCACATGTCTGTTTTTCTATTATATATTTGCTTCATTTACATTTCAAATGTTAACCCCTGTCAATGTTACCCCACTTAAAACCCCCTGTCCTATCACCCCACCCCCTGGGTTTTTTATGTTGTTTTGTTTTCTTATATTGCCAGCGGTTAGAAAACACTTCTTAGGTTATTTCTTGGATATTATCTTAAGACATTATAATATTATGATATTTATTATTTTATAGGGCATTATCTTAAGAGGGTTTAAGACATTAAACAATACCCATGTGAAATGTTTCTGCACTGTTACCCAGAGTGTCTTTTTTATATGTTTGGTCACAAAGCAAAGTATAATTAAACTTATAGAAGAAAGTCACCTTTCTTTCACCTAACATTGAACTACAGAGAGGAAACTAGATTCTTCTGGTAAATTTAGGAAATTTACAAGGGTTTTACAAATAATAGAGGAACAGAAAGTTTTTGAAAATAGAACAATGACCAAGGAGATGCTCCAAGAGTTTTTTAAAGAAAGCATATTACCTTGTCAAGGAATATTGGCAACCCCTAGAAGCTATGGCTGCATATAGAAGAATGCAAATAGACCTATATTTATTACAATACACATGCCCAAGTCCAAGTGGATTGAAGACCTCAACATAAACTCAAAAACACTAAATCCTATAGAGGAGAAAGTGGGAAAACTACTACTGATGGTTTAAAAAAAACATGGAAACTATCTTTACTATCATTATTGTTTATTCTTATATATTTATTTAGTCATTTATTTATTTTGGCTATTTTCTTTATTTACATTACAAATGTTATTCTCTTTCCATGTTCCCACCCCTAAAAACCCCCAATTCCCCCTTCCCCTGATCACTAACCCACTCCTGGTTCCCTGACCTGGCATTCCCCTATACTGGGGCAATGAGCCTTCACAGATCCAAGGGCCTCTATCTATACTAAATGATGTCCAACCAGGCCATCCTTTGCGATTCATAAGGCTGGAGCCATGGGTCCCTCCATGTGTACTCTTTCGTTGGTAGTTTAGTCCCTGGAAGCTTTGGGGGTACTGGTTGGTTCATATTGTTGTTCCTCCTATGGGGATGCAAACCCGTTCAGCTCCTTGGTTCATTTCTCTAGTTCCTCCACTGGGGATCCTGTGCTCAGTTCAATGGTTACTATCTTAAACTGAATTTGATGAAAAACCTTAAAAATATATCAGAAATTATTCTGGATTTGGGTCTCCTAGTAAAAATATAACTCTTAAAAATTATAATATCAGATTATCATCAGAAAACAAGTCCTAATGGAATTTCTGAACATTTCCAAACAAATGTTCAGTTGTTTTTGCCCTTCAAGGGATGTATGTTTTTAATTAATACATGTCAGTTTTCAAGAGGATTAAAGACTTTTTGCTTTTCTCAAGAGTCTATGAAAGCTGTTTTATTTGTAAACATCTGAAGTTAATCATAAAAGATTTATATCAAGTGACCAAGACACAGATATTATATACACCATTTAATGTGACTCACTGAGCCATTTCTTCTTATAAAATTTTACTTGTTATTAACACCAATAATTTTGTGGAAAAATAGAAAGAACAGTAAAGCAACTGTATCATTAAATTGAAATTAGAAGGAAAAAAGAAACTCTTAAATGTCTCCTTGTCTCCATTTGTTAGTTTTCTTGTTGATTGTGACAAAATATTTGACAGAAACAGTCTGACAGAGAATGATTTACTTTTACCCCATGGTGTCAGAGCATTAGTACAGCATGGTAGGGAAGGCATGAGAGAGTTCTTGCTGGCTGTGGTAAATGTATCAGGCTAGGCTGGGAAGAAAAGGGCAAGACTGAGACCAAAACCAGTTTATAATCCTGAAAGATCCACTTATTCACCTACTTATGCCAAGAAAGAGCGATCTCCTCAATGACTCCACAAATGCTCGACAATGCAGGGACAAAATTTTCAAGCATGAAAGTCTTCATGATGGGTATGCAGCCAGAAAAAGTAAGGTCACTTGTAGAAAATAGAAATGAGATAAATACAGTGAAATTCACAGCTGTCCCATTGAAATACAGTTTAATCACATGGCTACTTGTGATTGACTAGAGGAGAAGCAATAACTAACCCATCATATTTAGATTCAGTTTGCTGATAATATACAGAGAAATCTTTAGAGTAAATTCAAATTGAATGGAAATTTTTCTTAATTGGACATATCACTTATTTACATTTCAAATGTTATTCCCATTCCTGGTTTACCCTCTGCAAACCCCCTATCCCATCCTCTCTTCTATGAGGGTGCTCCACCACCCACCTACCCACTCCAACCTTACTGCCCTAGCATTCCTCTACAATGGAGCATCAAGTCTTCATAGGACCAAGGGCCTCCCCTCCAATTCATGCCAGATAAGGCCCCTTAAGCTCCTTTAGTCCTTCCCCTAACCCTTCCCTTGGATCCCTGTGCTCAGTCTGATGGTTGTCTGTAAGCATCTGCATCTGTATTGGTCAGGATCTCGAAGAGCCTCTCATGAGACAGCTGTATCAGGCTCCTGTAAGCACTTCTTGGCATGTGCAATAGTGTTTGGATTTAGTGAATCGAAAATTGTTAAATTGAATGTAGAAACAGTCTACTGATCAAATTCTGAGTTTGAAAACATTTAAAATAAAAAGTAGATTGGAATTAGCATGGTCATTAATTTAAATGTAAATACTATACATTTGAATTCAGGTCCGTTCATGAAATAGGCAAAAATTATTTGTTATCTGAAAGGTATAAGAAACTCAACTGTAGAGTTGAAACCATGTAAATCATTTATCTAATCTGGTATTATAAAAAAAAACTATATGAACATTATTTTTCTAGGTATCCATTTATCTATACTTGATACTCTTTCCAGTGAGACTAGTATCTCTAATGCTATTTGTCTGAGATAATATCCCAGAAATTAGGGAAGATATTCTGTGGCTTGTGTCTATACACCTGTCAATTTTATGAAGTCTAAGCAGGTAGCACATTTCATCTTTTCCTCATTACAAGCCTACCTCCTTGATCAGCCTTTGATTCGTTGCCAAATAAGTCATAGTAGTTGGTTTTATTGTTAAAATAAACTGTGGGATTTTCTAATTGGTGTGGCCTTTGTATTTATTTCCATAGTTATAAAACAAACCTTGACACCTTCTAAAAACATATGCTAACAAACTTTTGTTAATTGAACTCTAAAAATGGAAGTCCAATAAATGAACGTGTTAATTCACTTAGGTATGCCCTTTAGTGTTTGAAAGGAGACATTTAAGACAAGTGATGCACTAATTACCGTTCATTCTAGTTCAGTCAGTAAAACTCCCTTCAGAAGCTCCACAACTTCAACATCAATAGGTCTGTTTGTGTTTTGAAGTATTTAACAACATTAATCACACATGCATTATAGTCATTAGACTTTGAAATAACTTAAATATGTTACTTCTCTATCATTTCCCTAGTAATGGCCAAGACTTTTAATTTAAAAAAGTAAACTGATAGGAAAAACAACAGTATCAACTCACTGGACCTGTCAGAGCTCTCAGGGACCAAGCCAGCAACCAAAGAGCATACATGGGCTGCTCTGAGGCACCCCCTAGCTATATATGTGGCAGATAACTGCCTTGTCTGGCCTCAATGGGAAGGACACGATTGGTCCTGTGGAGGCTTGATACCCTAGAGAAGATGGATGCTAAAAGGGTGAGATGGAAGTGGGCGGGTATGTGGGGGAGTGCCATCTTAGGGTCAAAGGGGAGGGGGAATGGAGGGAAGAACTCCTGGAGGGGGCACCAAGAAGGGGGATAACATTTGCAATGCAAACAAATAAAATCATTAATAAAAACTAAATTGGTGCTCTCTAGACCTAATGAGTTTTAATGATTTCACTGTATTTTGGTCAGATAGTCATTGGCAAGGAATTTGCTTCCTACAAATTTACTCTGTATGAACCCTGTGTTAATCCACTTCTGCACTTGAGTCAGAACATGGATTCTTTCATGTATGATCTTAGTAACCCTCAGAGTCATTCGCTGGTGCATAAACAAAGGCCAGTCACATTTATCATCTAGCACAGATAGACAGTGGCTGACTAGCAACTAAATGCAAAGGAATAAATTTCAGTTTTCTCTCCATAACAAAGACTTTCTATATACAGTCAGATAATTTTAGTTTAAAAATATTCCAACCACAGACAGAAAAAAAAATACCAAGCTGTACTGAAAATATAGTCTTCTTTCTCTCATTGTTCATCATAAAGAATATAGGACAGCAACTGAATGTGTGGTATTTACATTGCTGTGGGACTTTTAAGTAATTTGAAGATGATTCAACACCGTGAAGCTACAAAAATACAGTATGCCACGTTTCTTAGAAGACTTTTGAGATCTACTGGAAAGTTATAGAATGATAACCCTACAGATCCGCAGTCACCTCTTTGTTCTTTCAAGCATTCAATCAGTTCATCTAAGGCAGATTTATGTCCTATAGCAGACGCAAAGTTCTCAATAAATGCTACAAGTAGCCTCTTGCTGAGATCTTTATACACCAGCCTTTAAAGCTTCATTGGGTTCTGTGTGGTCCTGAGATGCATTTCCATGCACCCTTTTTCAAGTTCGTGAATTTATGTTGACTATAGCTTAAATCATTAAGATTTGGTTTCTGTTGTTGAAATCTAGAAAGGTCAAATCTGAAAATACCTTTTAGGTTATTTTTCTCCATAAAACAATGTCTCTAGCATAGGGCTCTCTTAATCTTGACACAAAAGCAAAGAAATAAAAGTAACAAAAGAAACAAAAGGGTTCTGTTTTTATTAAAGGTTATTTTTTCCTAAATATTATTTGGAAAGAGGCTGACAAAATTTGAATTACATTCTCTAGCTATTTTCACTATCACTTTATATTTGTAGATTTATATAAAGGGAAGAATTATAAGTCTATAAATAATGTTGTCAGAATTTTAAGCCTGTTTCTGATATATCATAAATAAAGATCATATATTCACTTTGTGTAGCATGAAATAAAACCTCATAATTAAATGGGCAAAGAATATTTGTTATAAAAACAGCTACTTTAACTGAAAAACTGTGTCTTGTAAATATAGCATTGAGAACATTTATTGAGACTTTTCCAGTAATATACGAGTTTAAACAAAACACCCAAGTAATAATTCTTCAAGAAATAAATACAGCTTTAAGATGAACTCTGAAGGCGTAAGAATCATTGTCAATCTTCCTCCTTCTCCTTCCCTGAACAAACTCATGTAGATTTGCCCTTTATGAGCAGTATAAACCTTGTTGACTACTTTCTGTGTTGAAATGGCCTTTCAAAATCTTACAAATATGTCAATATTGTTCATTTTACTGAGCCGTATCCTATCATCCATAAAGTAGAAGGTAAACGCAGTCTTTTATCTACTTACTCTGTAAAGAAACTTTTCATTGAATTTCATTAACCTTTAGGAAGTTTATTGTCTACTTATTACCTTTCTCAGATTCTCCCAGGCTTTTTTTTAGATATTTATGCCTGCCATTCTGGCATGAAATAATGTCATAAAATATGCATTAAAGGTATAATTTTGTTTTCTTCCATCCCAAAAGATACGAATGTATTTTTGAATTAAAGATAAATCTGAAACTGTATTTTGTCAATGTTGTTAAGAATTGCAAGTCACTAGCAGCTACAGCAATAATATCTAATACATATAAAAAATAAAAATCAGAATAAAGCATGTCTGATTTTATTTACCAAAAACAATAAGGAACCCCCAAATTTCATTGTGGGGTCTTGGATTAGATAGAATGCTACAGGTGCTAAGAGGACATAAGTTTCTGCTGATTGCGCAGTGGATGAGACAGCTCTGTGGGAGGTCCTTTATGACTCTTTATCCATTGGCAAACCAGGTCTGTCAAACATTTCCTTTGGAGCTATTTTAAACAAAGAGAATTCTCAAACCAAGAAGATTCCAACCCACAGTTACAAGAGTATACCAGAATTGATCCCAAGAGCCAAATCTCAGTGACACTTTATGGGCCTATGTTGTGGCCATACCAAAATTGCAACTGATTGACAGGAAGTTTCTCTTCTATCTTGTGTCTTCTTTCCTAGTCTCTCACCTCACCTCAATTTCTTTGAAAAGTCTAGTGCTTCCAATCCACTTATAAGGTTTTTTTTGTTTTTTTTTTTTTTTTTTTGGTATTATTTTATATGTGCTTGGAGAACTCATTTCAATTCAGAAGTACTGGGGTATGACCATAGAATGCAGAACCTTAGGATATTATTTCTTAATAATTACTCATTTGTGTACTCAGAGGTAACCAAGGCCCTATTCTTTGCTCTAGTCCATAATAATCATGTCTAGCAAACTGTACTAGCACACCAATAAGCACATGTTTTAATAAAAAAAATACAAATAATGTTTTCTTTCCCTGCACCTGATATATTCTTCCCTCATTAAAGTGAACTTCATCAAATTATTGCTGAATAGAGATAGATGGCTGGTTTTGCATATCTACCAAGAATAACCTTTCATTATTAAAAATCTGTAAACATAGGTAAAAAATATTTGTCTATAAGATATAAAAATAAAATATTGACTTTTTATAAGGACCGTGCTGATCTTTGCACTAATAACTAAGGATTAAAGTGTGTTCAGGGACAGTTGCTATTTGACAGCTAGGGTTTCTATTGTGAGAGGCTGCCATGAAAAAGCAAGATAGTAACCTTCTCTCATCAAACCCAAAAGGATAACCAATCAAATATAAAAGATAACATCAAAAATGACAGGAAGTAATAATCACTATTCCTTAATATCTCTTAACATCAATGGACTCAATTCCCCAATAAAAAAGACATAGACTAACAGACTGGATACGTAAACAGGATCCTAAATTTTGCTGCATACAGGAAACACACCTCAGTGTCAAAGACAAACACTACCTTAGAGTAAAAGGCTGGAAGACAATTTTACAAATAAATGGTCTCAGGAAACAAGCTGGAGTAGCCATTTTAATATCAGATAAAATTGACTTTCAACCTAAAGTCATCAAAAGAGACACTGAGGGACACTTCTTGCTGGTCAAAGGAAAAATACACCAAGAAGAACTCTCAATCTTGAGCATCTATACTCTAAATGCAAAGCAACCCTCATTCATAAAAGAAACTTTACTAAAGCTCAAAGCACACATTGCACCTAACACAATAATTGTGGGGGACTTCAACACTTCATTTTCCTCAATGGACCGATAAGGAAAACAGAAACTAAACAGGGACATAGTAAAACTAATTGAAGCTTTGGCCCAATTAGAATTAACAGATATATATATATATATATATATATATATATATATATATATATATATATATATATATATATATATATATAACATTTCACCCTAAAGCAAAAGAATATACCTTTTTCTCAGCACCTCATGGTACCTTCTCCAAAATCGACCATATAATTGGTCACAAGACAGAACTCAACAAATATAAGAAGATCAAAATAATCCCATGCCTCCTATAAGATCACTATGAAGTAAAAGTGATCTTCAAAAGCAACAAAAACAACAGAAAGCCCACATACACATGGAAACTGAACAATACTCTACTCAATGATACCTTGGTCAAGAAAGAAATAAACAAAGAAATCAAAGAATTTTTAGAATTTAATGAAAATGAAGGCACAGCATACCCAAATCTTTGGGACATAATGAAAGCAGTGCTAAGAGGAAAACTCATAGCCCTGAGTGCCTCCAAAAAGAAAATGGAGAGAGCATACACTAGCAGCTTTCAGGACACACCTGAAAGCCCTGGAGCAAAAAGAACTGAATTCACCCAGGAGGAGTAGAAGGCAGGAAATCATCAAACTCAGGGCTGAAATCAATCAAGTAGAAACTAAGAGAACCATACAAAGAATCAACAAAATCAGCAGCTGGTTCTTTGAGAAAATCAACAAGACAGATAAACCCTCAGCCAGACTAACCAAAGGGCACAGAGAAAGTATCCAGATTAACAAAATTAGAAATGAAAAGGGAGATATAACAACAGAAACTGAGGAAATTCAAAAACTCATCTGATCCTACTACAAAGCCTATATTCAACACAACTGGAGAATCTGGAGGAAATGGACAATTTCCTAGACAGATACCAAATACCAAAATTAAATCAGGATCAAATAGATCATCTAAACAGTCCCAAAACCCTAAAGAAATAAAAGGGGTCTTAGAAAGTCTCCCAACCAAAAAAAGCATGGGACCAGATGGCTTCAGTGAAGAATTCTATCAGACCTTCAAAGAAGACCTAACACCAATACTTTTCAAATATTTCCACAAAATAGAAACAGAAGGAACACTACCCAACTCATTCTACAAAGCCACAATTGCGCTAATACCAAAACTACACAAAGATTCAACAAAGAAAGAGAACTTCAGGCCAATTTCCCTTATGAATATCGATGCAAAAATACTCAATAAAATTCTTGCCAACCGAATCCAAGAACACATCAAAATAATCATCCACCATGATCAAGTGGGCATCATCCCAGGGATGCAGGGATGGTTCAATATAAGGAAATCCATCAATGCAATCCACTACATAAACAAACTCAAAGAAAAAACCATATGATCATTTCATTAGATGCTTTAAAATCATTTGGCAAAATTCAGCATCCTTTCATGCTTAAAGTCTTGGAAAGAACAGGAATTCAAGGCCCATATCTAAATATAATTAAAGCAATATACAGCAAACCAGTAGCCAACATCAAACTAAATGGAGAGAAACTCGAAGCAGTCCCACTAAAATCAGGGACTAGACAAGGCTGCCCTCTCTCTCCATATCTTTTCAATATAGTACTTGAAGTCCTAGATAGAGCAATTAGACAACATAAGGAGGTCAAAGGTACAAGAGAATGTAGAAACAGGTGCTCAAAAGCTGAAACATTGGGACACACATCTACAGACACATCTGTGGCCATATCTGTAGACACATCTGCAGATATATCTATAGGTAACTGTGTATCAGCTGATGTGTGCAGAGCTAGATCTGAACTTGGAAGCTGCACTGGACCAGCTTCTGGCTCAAATGGTTCCACAGGTGTTGTTTCCAAGAGCTCAGTGTCCTCTCGGGGTGGCTGGTCTCCCTGTGGCTCTGCCTCAGAAGCTGGCCTCACAGTCAGACTCTCTTGCATCACTGAGGCATCCTGCACTGGGGGCTCTGCTGGTGTTGTTGCACAAGCTTTCTCAAGCTTTAGCTTTTTGGCCTCCTCCTCCTCTAGAACTGAGAGCAGCTCCGTGGCTTGGGCATGTACTTCTTTGGAAGGCACATTGAGCTTCACGTAGGTCATTAATCGCCTGACTACAGCCATGTCTGGGTCCCTAGAAAAACTATGTTTTTTCCCTCTGCCTGAGGTGGATATATAGCTAGGAAAATTATCTGCTGATTTGTAACCAGCAGTGGCTTCCACGTAACCTGTTTTTATTTCTTTAAAGTATCTCCTTTTATTTGTTTGATTATTTTCTTTCATATTGTTGCATTCATTGTTGAATTTTTATTTATGTTTGGATTTTAATAAAAATGATCTCTTTATTCATCTTTTAAAAAAGGAGGTCAAAGGTATACAAATAGGAAAGGAAGAATTAAAATTATCACTATTTGCAGATGACATGATAGTATACTTAAGTGACCCAAAAAAACTCCACCAGAGAACTCCTACAGCTGATAAACAACTTCAGCAAAGTGGCAGGTTATAAAATCAATTTAGCAAATCAGTTGCCTTCCTATACTCAAAGGATAAGCAGGCTGAAAAAGAAGTTAGGGAAATGACACCCTTCACAATAGCCACAAACAATATAAAGTATCTTGGTGTGACTCTAACCTATCAAGTGAAAGATCTTTACAACAAGAACTTCAGGTCTCTGAGGAAGGAAATCGAAGAAGACCTCAGAAAATGGAAAAATTTGCCATGCTCCTGGATTGGCAGGATTAATATAGTCAAAATGGCCATCTTGCCAAGAGCAATATACAGATTCAATGCAATCCCCATCAAAATCACAACTCAGTTCTTCACAGAGTTGGAAAAAGCAATTCTCAAATTTATCTGGAATAACAAAAAACCCAGGATAGCTAAAACTATTCTCAACAGTAAAAGAACTTCTGGGGGTATTAGTATCCCAGACCTCAAGCAATACTACAGAGAAATAGTGTTAAAAACTGCATGGTATTGGCACAGGGACAGGCAAGTGGACCAATGGAATAGAATTGAAGACACAGAAATGAATCCACACACCTATGGTCACTTGATCTTCGATAAAGGAGCTGAAAACATCCAGTGGAAAAAAGATAGCCTTTTTAACAAATGGTGCTGGTTCAACTGGAGGTCAGCATGCAGGAGAATGCGAATTGATACATTCTTATCTCCTTATACTAAGCTCAACACCAAGTGGATCAAGGACCTCCACATAAAACCAGACACACTGAAACTAATAGAAAACAAACTGGGGAAAACCCTTGAGGACATAGGCACAGGGGGAAAGTTCCTGAACAAAACACCAATAGCTTATGCTGTAAGATCAAGAATTGACACATGAGATGTCATAAACTTACAAAGATTCTGTAAGGCAAAGGATACCGTCAAAAGGACAAAACGGCAACCAACAAATTGGGAAAAGATCTTCACCAACCCTACATCCGATAGAGGGCTAATATCCAATATATACAAAGAACTCAAGAAGTTAGACACCAGGGAACCAAATAACCCATTTAAAAAATGGGGTACAGACCTAAACAAAGAATTTTTACCTGAAGAAATTTGGATGGCTGAGAAGCACCTTAAGAAATGCTCACCATCATTAGCCATTAGGGAAATGCAGATCAAAACAACCCTGAGATTTCACCTCATACCAGTCAGAATGGCTAAGGTTAAAGACTCAGGAGACAGCAGGTGTTGATGAGGATGTGGAGAAAGAGGAACACTCCTTCACTGCTGGTGGGATTGTAAGATGGTACAACTACTCTGGAAATCAGTCTGGCAGTTCCTAAGAAAACTTGGCATGACACTTCCAGAGGACCCTGCTATACATCTACTGGTTATATACCCAGAGGATTCCCCAGCATGCAGTAAGGACACATGCTCCACTATTTTTGTAGCAACCTTTTTTTTATAATAGCCAGAAGTTGGAAAGAACACAGATATCCCTCTATGGAGGAAAGGATACAGAAAATATGGTATATATACACAATGGAGTAATTCAGCAATTAAAAACAATGAATACGAGTCCAGAGGCCTCTGGCGGTAGCCCTCAGACCTCTCCACTTCCGGATCCAGATCAGCCTGGGCAGCAACACCACCTCTCCAGGTCCTGCAAGAGGCAAGAGGGGCTCCCGGGCGGCCGGCAGGGAAAAGTTGGTGTGCTCTGGTGAATCCAGCGGGCCCCAGCAGGAGCCTTCGGGTGCCTGCTTTGGGATCTGAACAGCCTAGCCCACAGCACTCGGTCTCCAGGAAGGGCTGTGTGTGCACCAAGAGGCAGTCTGGGAGCTCACAGCACAGTTTGCTCCTGTGACACTGGAGCTTAGGCTCCAGTCTGGAGGCCTCTGGCGGTAGCTCTCAGACCTCTCCACTTCCGGATCCAGATCAGACTGGGCAGCAACACCACATCTCCAGGTCCTGCAAGAGGCAAGAGGGGCTCCCGGGCGGCCGGTGGGGAGAAGTTGGCGTGCTCCAGTGAATCCAGCAGGCCCCAGCAGGAGCCTTCAAGTGCCTGCTTTGGGATCTGAACAGCCTGGGCAACAGCACCCTGTCTCCAGGCAGTGCAGGAGGTAAGCTGTGCACCAGAGGCCACCTGGGAAGGGGCAGCCTGCACTGGTGAGTTCAGCATTGACAAGACCAACTAACACCAGTGAAAACTAGATGGCAAAAGGCAAACGCAGGAATGTCACTAACAGAAATCAAGGCAATATGGCAACATCTGAACCCAATTCTCCTTTACCATCATGTCCTGGATACCCCATTACACCAGTAAAACAAGATTTGGATTTAAAATCACTGGTCATGGTGCTGGTACAGGAACACATGAAGGGCATACTTAAAGAAATTCAGGAGAAAATGGATCAAAAGTTAGAAGCCCGTGCAAGGAAAACACAAAAATCATTGAAAGAAATCCAGGAGAATACAAAAGCCAATAATGAGGAAACACAAAAAACACTTAAAGAAATACAGAAGAACTTTGGTCAACAGGCTGAGGTCATGAAAGAGGAAACACAAAAATCTCTTAAAGAATTACAGGAAAGCACAAACAAGCAAGTAAAGGAGCTAAGCAAAACGATCCAGGATCTAAAATCAGAAGTAGAAACAACTAAGAAAACTCAAAGGGAGACAACTTTGGAGATAGAAAGCCTTGGGAAGAAATCAGGGGACATAGATGCAAATATCAACAACAGAATACAAGAGATAGAAGAAAGAATCTCAGATGCTGAAGATACCATAGAAACCATGGACTCAACAGTTAAAGAAAATGCAAAATGCAAAAAGCTTGCAACACAAAATATCCAGGAAATCCAGGACACAATGAGAAGACCAAATCTAAGGATTATAGGCATAGATGAGAGTGAAGTTTACAACTTAAAGGGCCAGTAAATATCTTCAATAAAATTATGAAAGAAAACTTCCCTAACCTAAAGAGAGAGATGCCCACGAATATACAAGAAGCCTATAGAACTCCAAACAGACTGGACCAGAACAGAAATACCCCCGTCACATAATAATCAAAACACCAAATGTACTAAACAAAGAAAGAATATTAAAGGCAGTAAGAGAAAAAGGCCAAGTAACATATAAAGGAAGACCTATCAGAATCGCAGCAGACTTTTCACATGAGACTATGAAAGCTAGAAGGTCCTGGGCAGATCTCATGCAGACTCTAAGAGAACACAAATGCCAGCCAAAACTACTATATCCAGCAAAACTCTCAATCACCATAGATGGAGAAACTAAGATATTCCATGACAAAACCAAGTTTACCCAATATCTATCCACAAACCCAGCCCTTCAAAGGATAATAGGAGGAAAACACCAATACAAGGAGGGAAACTTCACCCTGGAAAAAGCAAGATAGTAACCTTTCATCAAACCCAAAAGAAGTTAAGCAATCAAATTTGAAAAATAACGTCAAAAATGACAGGAAGTAACAATCACTATTCCTTAACATCTCTTAACATCAATGGACTCAATGTCCCAATAAAAAGACATAGACTGATAGGATACGTAAACAGAACCCTACATTTTGCTGCTTACAGGAAACACACCTAAGGGTCAAAGACAAACACTACCTTAGAGTAAAAGGCTGGAATACAATTTTACCAGCAAATGGTCTTAGGAAACAAGCTGGAGTAGCCATTTTAATATCAGATAAAATTGACTTTCAACCCAAAGACATCAAAAGAGACTCTGAGGGATACTTCTTGCTGGTCAAAGGAAAAGTACAGCAAGAAGAACTCTCAATCCTGAGCATCTATACTCCAAATGCAAGGGCACCCTCTTTCGTAAAAGAAACTTTATTAAAGCTCAAAGCTCACATTGCACCTAACACAATAATTGTGGGTGACTTCAACACTGCACTTTCCTCAATGGACCAATCAGGAAAACAGAAACTAAACAGAGACACAATGAAACTAATTGAAGCCGTGGACCAATTAGATTTAACAGATATATATATATAGAACATTCTATCCTAAAGCAAAAGAATATACCTTTTTCTCAGCACCTCATGGTACCTTCTCCAAAATCGACCATATAATTGGTCACAAGACAGACTCAACAAATATAAGAGGATCGAACTAATCCCATGCCTCCTATCAGATCACTATAGAGTAAAAGTGGTGTTCAATAGCAACAGAAACAACAGAAAACCCACATACACGTGGAAACTGAACAATACTCTACTCAATGATACCTTGGTCAAGGAAGAAATAAGGAAAGATATTAAAGACTTTTTAGAACACAATGAAAATGAAGACACAACATACCCAAATCTATGGAACACAATGAAAGCAGTGCTAAGAGGAAAACTCATAGCCCTGAGTGCCTCCAAAAAGAAAATGGAGAGAGCATACATTACCAGCTTAATGACACACTTGAAAGCCCTGGAACAAAAAGAAGCTATTTCACCCAGGAGGAGTAGAAGGCAGGAAATCATCAAACTCAGGGCCGAAATCAATCAAGTAGAAACAAAGAGAACCATACAAAGAATCAACAAAACCAGGAGCTGGTTCTTTGAGAAAATCAACAAGATAGATAAACCCTTAGCCAGACTGACCAAAGGGCACAGAGAAAGTACCCAAATTAACAAACTTAGAAATCAAAAGGGAGATAAAACAACGGAAACTGAGGAAATCCAAAAAATCATCAGATCCTACTACAAGAGCGTGTACTCAACACAACTGGAAAATCTGGAGGAAATGGACAATTTCCTTGACAGACACCAAATACCAAAATTAAATCAGGACCAAATAGATCACCTAAACAGTCCCATAATGCCTAAAGAAATAGAAGGAGTCATAGAAAGTCTTCCAACCAAAAAAAGCACAGGACCAGATGGTTTCAGTGCAGAATTCTATCAGAACTTCAAAGAAGAGTTAACAGCAATACTCTTCAAACTATTCCACAAAATATAAACAGAAGGAACATTACCCAACTCCTTCTACGAAGCCACAATTACACTGATACCAAAACCATACAAAGATCCAACAAAGAAAGAGAACTTCAGACCAATTTCCCTTATGAACATCGATGCAAAAATACTCAATAAAATTCTTGCCACCTGAATCCAAGAACACATCAAAACGATCATCCACCATGATCAAGTAGGCTTTATCCTGGGAATGCAGGGTTGGTTCAATATACGGAAATCCATCAATGCAATCCACTACATAAAAAAACTCAAAGACAAAAACCACATGGTCATTTAATTGGATGCTGAAAAAGCATTTGACAAAATTCAGCATTCTTTCATGCTTAAAGTCTTGGAAATGACAGGAATTCAAGGCCCATACCTAAACATAGTAAAAGCAATATAAAGCAAACCAGTAGCCAGCATCAAACTAAATGGAGAGAAACTTGAAACAATCCCACTAAAATCAGGGACTAGACAGGGCTGCCCCCTTTCTCCTTATCTTTTCATTATTGTACTTGAGGTACTAGCTTGGGCAATTCGACAACATAAGGAGGTCAAAGGGATACAAATTGGAAAGGAAGAAGTCAAACTATCATTATTTGCAGATGACATGATAGTCTACCTAAGTGACCCTAAAAACTCCACTAGAGAATTCCTACAGCTGATAAACAACTTCAGCAAAGTGGCAGGTTATAAAATCAACTCAAGGAAATCAGTGGCCTTCCTATACTCAAAGGAGAAGCAGGCTGAGAAAGAAATTAGGAAAATGACCCCGTTCACAATAGCCACAAACAGTAAAAAGTATCTTGGGGTGACTCTTACCAATCATGTGAAAGATCTGTATGACAAGAACTTCAAGACTCTGAAGACGGAAATGGAAGAAGACCTCAGAAAATGGGAAAACCTCTCATGCTCATGGATCGCCAGAATCAATATAGTTAAAATGACCATTTTGCCAAAAGCAATATACAGATTCAATGCAATACCCATCAAAATCTCAACTCAATTCTTCACAGAGTTAGAAAGAGCAATTATCAAATTCTTCTGGAATAGCAAAAAACCCAGGATAGCTAAAACTATTCTCAGCAACAAAAGAAAGTCTGGGGGAATCAGTATCCCTGACCTCAAGCAATACTACAGAGCAATAGTGTTAAAAACTGCATGGTATTGGTACAGTGACAGGCAGGAGGATCAATGGAACAGGATTAAAGATCCAGAAATGAACCCACACACCTATGGCCATTTGATCCTCGACAAACAGGCTGAAAACATCCAATGGAAAAAAGATAGCCTTTTCAACAAATGGTGCTGGTTCATCTGGAGGTCAGCATGTAGAAGAATGCAAATTGATCCATCCTTGTCTCCTTGTACTAAGCTCAACTCCAAATGGATCAAGGACCTCCACATAAAGCCAGACACTCTGAAGCTAATAGAAAAGAAACTGGGGAAGACCCTTGAGGACATCGGTACAGGGAGAAAGTTTCTGAACAGAACACCAATTGCGTATGCTATAAGATCAAGAATTGACAAATGGGACCTCATAAAATTACAAAGTTTCTGTATGGCAAAGGACACCATCAAGAGAACAAATCGGCAACCAACAAATTGGGAAAATACCTTCACCAATCCTACATCAGATAGAAGGCTAATATCCAATATATATAAAGAACTCAAGAAGTTAGACTCCAGAAAACCAAACAACCCTATTAAAAAATGAGGTACAGAGTTAAACAAAGAATTCTCACCTGAAGAACTTCGGAAGGCGGAGAAGCATCTTAAAAAATGCTCAACTTCATTAGTCATTAGGGAAAGGCAAATCAAAACAACCCTGAGATTTCATCTTACACCAGTCAGAATGGCTAAGATTAAAAATTCAGGAGATAGCAGGTGTTAGAGAGGGTATGGAGAAACAGGAACACTCCTCCACTGCTGGTGGGGTTGCAAATTGGTACAACCACTCTGGAAATCAGTCTGGTGGTTCCTCTGAAAACTGGGCACCTCACTTCCAGAAGATCCTGCTATACCACTCCTGGGCATATACCCAGAGGATTCCCCACTATGTAATAAGGATACATGCTCTACTATGTTCATAGCAGCCCTATTTATAATTGCCAGATGTTGGAAAGAACCCAGGTATCCCTCAACAGAAGAGTGGATGCAAAAAAATGTGGTATATATACACAATGGAGTACTATTCAGCCATTAGAAACAATGAATTCATGAAATTCGTAGGCAAATGGATGGAGCTAGAGAATATCATACTAAGTGAGGTAACCCTGACTCAAAAGGTGAATTATGGTATGCACTCACTAATAAGTGGATATTAACCTAGAAAACTGGAATACCCAAAACATAATCCACACATCAAATGAGGTACAAGAAGAAAGGAAGAGTGGCCCCTTGTTCTGGAAAGACTCAGTGAAGCAATATTAGGCAAAACCAGAACGGGGAAGTGGGAAGGGGTGGGTGGGAGGGCAGGGGGAGAGCAGGGGGTTTGTGGGAGTTGGGGGCTAGAAAGGGGGAAATCATTTGAAAAGTAAATAAAAAAGAAATAGAAACACACACACACACACACACCAAAAAAAAAAAAAAAAAAAGCTGATACCCAGCAGTTTTCAGGTTACCCCTCAACAAGGCCTGCATCTAACACCAGTTTCTAAAAAAAAAAAAATGAATTCATGAATTTTTTACGAAAATGGATGGAACTGGAAAATATCATCCTAAGCGAGGTAACGCAATCACAAAGAATACACATGGAATTCAATCATTGATAAGTGGATATTAGTTAGCCCTGAAACTCTGAACACTGAGGATACAATTAGCATATCAAATGATTCCCATGAAGAAGGAAGAAGAGGGCCCTAATCCTGGAAAGTCTTGATCCAGCTTTATAGGGGAGTACCAGGACAGAGAAAAGGGAGGGGGAAAGATAGGAGAATGGATGGAGAGAAGAGGACTTAGGGAACATATGGGGGAGGGCACTGGGAAAGGGGAAGGCTTTTAGAATTTAAACAAAGAATATAGAAAATAAATTAAAAAAACTAAAAAAAAAAAGAAAAAGAAAAAAGAGTTGCAGCATGTGGAAGGTTGAGAACCACTGGACTAGAGCATAGTTCTGAAGTTAATATTTTATTCTTTCATTGCTTGTGACTTATGTTGCATAGCCTTTACTAAATCTCTCTGAACTTACCTCTCTGTGAAATTTGTTTTGAAATATGACATCTGTCTTATATAGTCAATGATAAGTAGGAATGAATAAAATCCATGTATGTTCTTAACCCAGAAAAAGAAAAGAGGGCTCTCTAATTTCAATGTAGCACACAAATATCCAGAACAGCAGAGCCCATGTGAAGATCGTCATTTTTAAATATATAGAACATGGATGTAATTGACGCAAAGTACTGTAAAATCAAGGAAAAAGGTAGAGAGTTTTGACCCAAGGAGACCTCCTGAGATGTTTGTGTTACTGGGACGAACATAGACAGACAGAATATTAGGCTCTTAATTGGCATCCAGCCAGAAATACCAACTGTTTTAGCAAAAGTTGATGAGACCATAGAAGAAAATTATAATCTTTTCTGTAGTTTATAGAAAGGAGTCAGATTTCAAATGAAAAGGACACAGGTTGGAGAAGTTCCCTACAACCCCCAAATCAGTCTTTTCATTTATTTTGAACACTTACAACTTTTGATCAATCATTTATAGTTTTCAGTATGCAAGCATAGCATAATGAGCTTTATTAAACATAAACCTAAGTATTGCATATATCTAATGTAATTATAGTTGTTTTATTAGTCTTGTTTTACTTAACTCTTGCACACTCAAATTAATTTAACTCTTAGTTTGGGGTTTGTATTTCATTTTTTGATATGCTTTTCACTATGGCCCAAGCTGATGTTGAACTCAGCATCCTCCTACTGCCTCCTGAGTTCTGGGAGATATGTCGCCAACTCTTACTCATCTATGAGTTACAATGTTTCATAGTTTACTTAAGAATTTTGTATATCAACTACAGTATAGTCATGCAAAGAACCTTGGTTTGCTTCCTAGAACATGGTGACTCAACACTGTCTGTTACACCAGTTCTCAGGATCTGTTATTGCTTCCAGCTTCTGTGGGAACTGCACACACACAGTGCAGAAATATCCATGCAGGCAAAGCATCCATAGACATAAAACAAAGATAAAATTCTTATGGAAATCTGTGTAAACTGTGTAGTGCTGACTTTTATCTGGGTATTGGCTAGAATTTCTCAGCAAAGCTTTCTCAAGAGTAGAGACATTGAGTAGGAGCATCTTTCAAAAGGGTCTCATTATTTTAGCCAGTCAAGTCTCATGCTTACTAGCTTAAGCGACCCTACTCTTTATCAGCATTGTAAGTACATGGGCTCAAGATGAACCAAGTTACACATATACTGTATTTTCTATTTTTAGTTTCTGCATAATTTTTCAGTTTCAGTTTTAATTTATGCATTATTTACGAGCATGATTTACTTAGAAATATTTTAGAAAAAAGAATCCTAGTTGTAGTAACTCAGACCCCAAAGGACATACATGACAGGAATCTACCATAATTTTCTCTTGAGAGGCTCTACCAACAGCATAATAAAACTGATGTAGATACCAATAGACAAACATTAATCAGATGTCAGGGACCCTTATGGAAGAGTTGTGGGAAGGACTGAAGGCCTCAAAGAGGAAGAAAACTACACAGGAAGATCAACAGAGTCAACTAAGTAACCTAGAGTCCTGGGAGTTTTAAGAGACTGAGCCATCAATTAAAGAACATACAAGGTCTAGAACAAAGTCCTAGACATATATGCAGCAGGCATGTAGTTCAGTCACCACTGGCTGCATCAATGGGAGAAGATGGAGAGATCTGGTATGTCAAGGTTGGGGGATAGTTATGGGTCCCACTTTCTCAGATGAAAAGGAGAGGGAGACAGGGGAATGCTGTGAGAGAGGAACCAAGATGGTCGCAGTATTTGACATGTAGTTAGATAGATAGATAGATAGATAGATAGATAGATAGATAGATAGATAGATAGATAGATAACATATTTTATTTAATTTTCAGATGAGATATACCTGCTGCTGTTTTAGTATAGACCAGATTCACTACAGTGAGAGGTCATATGATACATTTCAACTGTTTTGGATCTGCTGAGCTATAAAGCAGAGAATTTTCCTCTTGGTAAATATTCAATTTCCACAGGTAATACTGTATTCCATTTTTCTCAGCGAAGTATTCTATATTACACAGTAATCTTTTCTTATCTCTGAGAAATGAATTGACAAGGATTTCATTAGATGTAGGAAACTGTAGCTGCTGTCAAATCTTATCACTTAAATGCTATATTTTCCTCTGTAGATAATCAATGACAACATTTTAATTTATATGGCAGACAAGGAAGATACTAAAAATGATAATTATAGTACAATGACTGTTTTTAAAGTGAAATAATGGTTACTTGAACATAAGGATTATATCTGTTTATCTGATATACAACACCTGCATTAACTGACGTATAACAGGTATTAGTATATCCACTATGAATATGCTTGACAAATCTCCTTTGTATTACAGATGAACTAGAGAACACAAAGCAAACTTGGGGAATTCTACTAGGATGCATGGGATTACAACATTATAAACTATTCAGTTGAGGGATTTTTGGATTTAATTTTGCAGCATGGTTCTCAGCAAGTGAATAAATGTCTAGACAATGAACTTATTAAAAAAGCAAACCCTTTATACCGTTCATGGATTTTGCTCATTTTCTACAAAACTGTTCACCAAAGAGAGAGTGAATGAGAAAGACCTCCACAAACCCATATAACTGGTCTCCAAATAGTAAAAATGCTTTGGTGAGAACTAAAAGTTGTGGCATTAGTGGAGCAAGTGTGACATTGGGTGTGGCCTTGGCGGTGTCAGAAAATTAGCACCAATCTCAGTCTTTCTCCCTGTGCTTCCTCTCAATGTTTCATGATGTGAGGTCTCAATTGTCACTTCAGCTCAATGCCTTCCTGCCTGCCTGCCTGCCTGCCTGCCTGCTGCCTGCTGCCTGCTGCCTGCTGCCTGCTGCCTGCTGCCTGCTGCCTGCTGCCTGCTGCCTGCTGCCTGCTGCCTGCCTGCTGCCTGCCTGCTGCCTGCTTGCTGCCTGCCTGCCTGCTGCCTGCTGCCTGCTGCCTGTTGCCTGCTGCCTGCTGCCTGCTGCCTGCTGCCTGCTTGCTGCCTGCCTGCTGCCTGCTGCCTGCTGCCTGCTGCCTGCTGCCTGCTGCCTGCTGCCTGCTGCCTGCTGCCTGCTGCCTGCTGCCTGCTGCCTGCTGCCTGCCTGCTGCCTGCTGCCTGCCTGCTGCCTGCTACCTGTTGCCTGCCTGCTGCCTGCTTGCCTTCCTACCTTCCTGCCTTCCCACCTTCTACCAAGCTTCCTGCCTTGGCAGTCATGGACTCTAACCTGGAACCATAAGCTGCAAATAAAATGCATTCTTTTATAGGTGGCGTTGGTTATGGTATTTTATCTCATTAATAAAAAAATTAACAATGACAGAAGGTTTTCAGATTCTTAATCAGAAGTAAATATGTGCCTGCATTTTTAAAATATTTTTATTTTCTATATTCTTTGTTTACATTCCAAATGATTTCCCCTTTCCAGGTTCCCCCCTCCCCATATGTCCCATAAACCTTCTTCTCCCCATCCCTTCTCCAATCACCTCCCTCCTTTTTCTCTGTCCTTATATTCCCTTCCAATGCTAGAGCGATCCTTTCCAGGATCAGGACCCTCTCCATATTTCTTCATGGGAGTCATTTGTTATGCAATTTGTGCCTTGGGTATTCAGGGTTTCTGGGCTAATTAATATCCACTTGTATATTTTATTTAATTACATTTCAAATGTTATCCTCTTTCCTGGTTTTCCCTGGTTGTGTCTACATGTTTGGTAAAATGTAAACATGGAAACATGATATCTTCTTCATGAGGTGGGCTATCATATTTGATATTAATTGAATTATTTCCTTTTAATTTTATTAAATGTCTAAATTTATTTTTATTTTTAATCTTTATTTTATTTCTTTTTAATGTTTTTATTTACTTCTTTTTACCTCTCTTTCAAGGCATACATTTTTCTTTTCCTTTTTTTCTTTTTATGGGGGGGGGTTGTTTGCTTTTTTGGTTTTTCAAGACAGGGTTTCTCTGTGTAGCCCTGGATGTCCTGGAACTCACTGGGTAGACCAGACCTGCCTCTACCTCCCAACTGTTCTACCACTGCCTAAAGCATGTCCTAAAAATGAGCCTCATCATACTCAAATTCATTTTCTTTATTGTGTATACTCAGAAGACTGAATATATGTAAATGTTTAATGTGCTTACACTTTTGTTTTCTATAGTTTCATCTGTTTGTTTTCTCAATTTCAATTCATATTTTATTATTTCTTGAGACATTGTCTCAAATACAGATGGTTACACTTGAGGTTAAGGCAGTCCTCCTGTTTCTATAACCTAAGTACCGGGATCATAGTTGTGAGGCACCACACCTAATAGACTTTTCATTTTTTCTGGAATAAATTTCACAATATCTCATCGTGAATATTTATAGATTTTCTTTTTTATTAGATTTTTCTCTTTATTTACATTTCAAATGATTTCCCCATTCCTGGATACCCCCTCCCCAAAAGTCCCATAAATCCTTCTTCCCTCCCCCTGTTCCCCAATCCACCCCTTCCCGCTTCCCTATTCTAGAATTCCCCTACACTGTTGTACTGAGCCTTTCCAGGACAAGAGGTCTCTCCTTCCTTCTTCTTGGGCATTATTTGATATGTGAATTGTTTCTTAGGTATTCCAAGCTTCTGCATTAATATCCCCTTATCAGTGAGTGAATATCATGTGTGTTCTTTTGTGATTGGGTCACCTCACTCGGGATGACATTCTCCAATTCTACCAAATTGCCTAAGTTTTCACGAATTCATCATTTTTAATAGTTGAGTAGTATTCCATAGTGTAAATATACCACATGTTCTGAATCCATTCCTCCACTGAGGGACATCTGGATTCTTTCTAGCTTCTGGATACAATAAATAGGGCTGCTAGGAACATAGTGGAGCATGTATCCTTATTACATGGTGGTGAATACTCTGGGTATATGCCCAGGAGTAGTGTAGCAGGGTCCTCCAGTTTTCTGAGGAAACACCAGACTGATTTCCAGAGTGGTTGTACCAGCTTGCAATCCCACAAGCAGAGGAGGAGTGTTCCTCTTTCTCCACATCCTCTCCAGCACTTGTTTTCTCCTGAGTTTTTGATCCTAGCCATTCTGACTGATGTGATATGAAATCTCAGGGTTGTTTTCATCTGCATTACCCTGATGACTAAGGCTGTTGAACATTTCTTTAGGTGTTTCTCAGCCATTAAATATCCCTCAAGTGAAAATTCTCTGTTAAGCTCTGTACCCATTTTTTTTAATAGGGTTATTTGGCTCTCTGGAGTCTACCTTCTTGAGTTCTTTGTATATCTTGGATACAAGCAGTCTATCAGATGTAAGGTTGGTAAAGATCTTTTCCCCATTTGTTGATTGCCATTTTGTCCTTTTGACAATGTCCTTTGCCTTATAGAAACTTTTTAATTTTATGAGGTTCCATTTGTCAATTCTTTTTTTTCTATTTTTTATTTATTTTTTTATTCGAAATATTTTATTATTACATTTCAAATGATTTCCCCTTTTCTAGCCCCCCCACTCCCCGAAAGTCCCATAAGCCCCCTTCTCTCCCCCTGTCCTCCCACCCACCCCTTCCCACTTCTCCATTCTGGTTTTGCCGAATACTGCTTCACTGAGTCTTTCCAGAACAAGGGGCCACTCGTCCTTTCTTCTTGTACCTCATTTGATGTATGGATTATGTTTTGGGTATTCCAGTTTTCTAGGTTAATATCCACTTATTAGTGAGTGGATACCATGATTCACCTTTTGAGTCTGGGTTGCCTCACTTAGTATGATGTTCTCTAGCTCCAACCATTTGCCTAAGAATTTCATGAATTCATTGTTTCTAATGGCTCCATTGTGTAGACATACCATATTTTTTGCATCCACTCTTCTGTTGAGGGATACCTGGGTTCTTTCCAGCATCTGGCAATTATAAATAGGGCTGCTATGAACATAGTAGAGCATGGATCCTTATTACATGGTGGGGAATCCTCTGGGTACATGCCCAGGAGTGGTATAGCCGGATCTTCTGGAAGTGAGGTGCCCAGTTTTTGGGGGAACCGCCAGACTGATTTCAGAGTGGTTGTACCAGTTTGCAACCTCACCAGCAGTGAAGGAGTGTTCCTCTTTCTCCACATCCTCTCCAACAACTGCTATCTCCTGAATTTTTAATCTTAGCCATTCTCACTGGTGTAAGGTGAAATCTCAGGGTTGTTTTGATTTGCATTTCCCTAATGACTAATCAAGTTGAGCATTTTTTAAGATGCTTCTCTGCCATCTGAAGTTCTTCAGGTGAGAATTCTTTGTTTAACTCTGTACCCCATTTTTTAATAGGGTTGTTTGGTTTTCTGGAGTCTAACTTCTTGAGTTCTTTATATATATTGGATATTAGCCCTCTATCTGATGTAGGATTGGTGAAGATCTTTTCCCAATTTGTTGGTTGCCGATTTGTCCTTTTGATGGTGTCCTTTGCCTTACAGAAACTTTGTAATTTTATGAGGTCCCATTTGTCAATTCTTGATCTTAGAGTATACGCTATTGGTGTTCTGTTCAGAAACTTTCTCCCTGTACCGATGTCCTCAAGGGTCTTCCCCAGTTCCTTTTCTATTAGCTTCAGAGTGTCTGGCTTTATGTGGAGGTCCTTGATTCATTTGGAGTTGAGCTTAGTACACGGAGACAAGGATGGATCAATTCGCATTTTTCTGCATGCTGACCTCCAGTGGAAACAGTACCATTTGTTGAAAAGGCTATCTTTTTTCCATTGGATGTTTTCAGCCTCTTTGTCGAGGATCAAGTGGCCATAGGTATGTGGGTTCATTTCTGGATCTTCAATCCTGTTCCATTGATCCGCCTGCCTGTCACTGTACCAATACCATGCAGTTTTTAGCACTATTGCTCTGAAGTATTTCTTGAGGTCAGGGATACTGATTCCCCCAGAATTTCTTTTGTTGCTGAGAATAGTTTTAGCTATCCTCGGTTTTTTGTTATTCCAGATGAATTTGTTAATTGCTCTTTCTAACTCTGTGAAGAATTGAGTTGGAATTTAATGGGTATTGCATTGAATCTGTATATTGCTTTTGGCAAAATGGCAATTTTAACTATATTGATCCTGCTGATCCATGAGCATGGGAGGTATTCCCATTTTTTGAGGTCTTCTTCCATTTCCTTCTTCAGAGTCTTGAAGTTCTTGTCATAAAGATCTTTCACATGTTTGGTAAGAGTCATCCCAAGATACTTTATACTGTTTGTGGCTATTGTGAAGGGGGTCATTTCCCTAATTTCTTTATCAGCCTGCTTATCATTTGAGTATAGGAAGGCCACTGATTTGCTTGTGTTAATTTTATAACCTGTTACTTTGCTGAAGTTGTTTATCAGCTGTATGAGTTCTCTAGTGGAATTTTTTGGGTCACTTAGGTAGACTATCATGTCATCTGTAAATAATGATAGTTTGACTTCTTCCTTTCCAATTTGCATCCGTTTAACCTCCTTATGTTTGAATTGCCCGAGCTAGTACTTCAAGTACAATATTGAAAAGATAAGGAGAGAGGCGGCAGCCCTGTCTAGTCCCTGATTTTAGTGGGATTGCTTCAAGTTTCTCTCCATTTTGTTTGATGCTAGCTACCGGTTTGCTTTATATTGCTTTTACTATGTTTAGGTATGGGCCTTGAATTCCTGTTCTTTCCAAGACTTTAAGCATGAAAGGATGCTGGATTTTGTCAAATGCTTTTTCAGCATCCAATGAAATGACCATGTGGTTTTATTCTTTGAGTTTGTTTATGTAGTGGATTGCATTGATGGATTTCACAGGAAACGAGCAGGAGTAGCCATTCTAATATCAGATAAAATTGACTTTCAACCTAAAGTCATCAAAAGAGACACAGAAGGACACTTATTGCTGGTCAAAGGAAAAATCCACCAAGAAGAACTTTCAGTTCTGAACATCTATGCACCAAATGCAAGGGCACCCTCATTCGTAAAAGAAACTTTACTAAAGCTCAAAGCACACATTGCACCTAACACAATAATTGTGGGGGACCTCAACACTCCACTCTCCTCAATGGACCGATCAGGAAAACAGAAACTAAACTTGGACACAGTAAAACTAATTGAAGCTTTGGACCAATTGGATTTGACTGATATTTATAGAACATTTCACCCTAAAGCAAAAGAATATACCTTTTTCTCAGCACCTCATGGTACCTTCTCCAAAATTGACCATATAATTGGACACAAGGCAGACCTCAACAAATATAAGAAGATCAAACTAATCCCATGCCTCCTATCAGATCACTATGGTGTACGAGTGATTTTCAATAGCAACAAAAACAAAAGAAAGCCCACATACACATGGAGGCTGAATAATACTCTACTCAATGACACCCTGACCAAAGAAGAAATAAAGAAAGAAATCAAAGACTTTTTAGAATTTAATGAAAATGAAGGCACAACATACCCAAATCTTTGGGACACAATGAAAGCAGTGCTAAGAGGAAAACTCATAGCCCTGAGTGCCTCCAAAAAGAAAATGGAGAGAGCATACACTAGCAGCTTAATGACACATCTGAAAGTCCTGGAACAAAAAGAAGCCAATTCACCCAGGAGGAGTAGAAGACAGGAAATCATCAAACTCAGGGCTGAAATCAATCAATTGGAAACAAAGAGAACCGTACAAAGAATTAACAAATCCAGGAGCTGGTTCTTTGAGAAAATCAACAAGATAGATAAACCCTTAGCCAGACTGACCAAAGGGCACAGAGAATGTATCCAAATTAACAAACTTAGAAATGAAAAGGGAGATATAACAACGGAAACTGAGGAAATCCAAAAAATCATCAGATTCTACTACAAGAGCCTATACTCAACACAACTGGAGAATCTGGAGGAAATGGACAATTTCCTTGACAGATACCAAATACCAAAATTAAATCAGGACCAAATAGATCATCTAAACAGTCCCATAAAGCCTAAAGAAATAGAAGGGTTCATAGAAATTCTTCCAAACCAAAAAAGCACAGGACCAGATGGTTTCAGTGCAGAATTCTATCAGACCTTCAAAGAAGACTGAACACCAATTCTCTTCAAGCTATTCCACAAAATAGAAACAGAAGGAACACTACCCAATTCCTTCTACAAAGCCACAATTACGCTGATACTAAAACCACACAAAGATCCAACAAAGAAAGAGAACTTCAGACCAATTTCCCTTATGAACATCGATGCAAAAATACTCAATAAAATTCTTGCCAACCGAATCCAAGAACACATCAAAACGATCATCCACCACGATCAAGTAGGCTTTATCCCGGGAATGCAGGGTTGGTTCAATGTAAGGAAATCCATTTGTCAATTCTTGACCTTACAGCATAAGCTATTGGTGTTCTGTTCAGGAAATTTTCTCCTGTGCCCATGTGCTCAAGGCTCTTCCTCAGTTTCTTTTCTATTAGTTTCAGTGTGTCTGGTTTTACATGGAGGTCCTTGATCCACTTGGAGTGAAGTTTAGTACATGGAGATAAGAATGGATCAATTCACATTCTTCTGCATGCTGACCTCCAGTTGAACCAGCACCATTTGTTGAAAAGGCCATTTTTTCCCACTGGATGATTGTAGCTCCTTTGTCAAATATCAAGTGACCATAGGTGTGTGAGTTCATTTCTGGGTCTTCAATTCTATTCTATTGATCGTCTTGACTGTCACTGTACCAATACCACTCAGTTTTTAACACTATTGATAAATAGTACTGCTTGAATTCAGGGATACTGATTCCTCCAGAAGTTCTTTTACTGTTGAGAATAGTTTTAGCTCTTCTGGGTTTTTTTTTTGTTGTTGTTGTTATTCAAGATGAATTTGATAATTGCTCTTTCTAACTCTATGAAAAATTGAGTTTGGATTTTGATGGGGATTGCATTGAATCTGTATATTGCTTTTGGCAAGATGACCTATTTTACTAAATTAATCCTGCCAATCCAAGAGCATGGAAGATTTTTCAATCTTCTGAGGTCTTCGATTTCATTCTTCAAAGACTTGAAGTTCCTGTCATACAGATCTTTCACTTGTTTGCTTAGAGTCACACCAAGATACTTGATATTGTTTGTGGCTATTGTGAAGGGTGTCATTTCCCTAATTTTTTTTCTCAGCCTGTTTATCCATTGAGTATAGGAAGGCTTCTGATTTGCTTGAGTTAATTTTATATCCAGCCACTTTGCTGAAGTTGTTTTTCTTCTGTAGGAGTTCTCTGGTGGAGTTTTTTGGGTGGCTTAATATACTATCATATCATCTGCAAATAGTGATAATTTGAGTTCTTCCTTTCCAAATTGTATTTCTTTGAACTCCTTTTGTTGTCTAATTGCTCTAGCTAGAACTTCAAGTACTATATTGAATAAATATGGAGAGAGAGGGCAGTATTGTCTAGTTCCTGATTTTAGCGGGATTGCTTCAAATTTCTCTCTATTTAGTTTGATATTGGCTACTGGTTTGCTATTTCTTGTTTTTATTGTGTTTAGGTATGGGCCTTGAATTCTGAGCTGGATGTTATCAAACCCTCCAAATCTTAAAGTAGGGCATGCACAACAGCAGTCTATTATCAAATGGAAGTCGTATATATGTGATATGGCCAGAGCAGGTCCTGAAGGCATAAGCAAGTTACATGAAGAAGTTGCTCAGACGCCTATGGTTTTGACTCTTGCTACAATGCCATCTGCTCCCAAGCATGCACCCATGGCCTCATGGGATATTCCCTATGACAGGCTGACTGAAGAAGAGAAGACTAGGACCTGGTTTACTGATGGCTCTGCACATGTTCTTTCCAAGATTTTTAGCATGAAAGGATGCTGAATTTTGTCAAATGCTTATTCAGCATCTAATGAAATGACTATGTGGTTTTTTTTCTTTGATTTTGTTTATGTAGTGGATTATATTGATGGATTGTCTTATATTGAACCACCCCTGCATCCCTGGAATGAAGCCTACTTGATCATGGTGAATGATCATTTGGATGTGTTCTTAGATTCGGTTGGCAAGAATTTTATTGAGTATTTTTGCATTGATATTCATGAGGGAAATTGGTCTAAAGTTCTCTTTTTTTGTTGGGTGGTTTTGTTCAATTCCTTTACCTGCTTTGTTGTGTTTTCCCTTAGTTCTTCGAGGGCTTTTCCCTGTTTACTTGTGTTCTCCTGTATTTCTTTAAGGGAGTTATATATGTCCTTCTTGAAGCCCTCCTTGAAACCCTCCATCAGCATCATGACCTGAGATTTTAAATCCAAATTTTGCTTTCCTGGTGTGTTGAGGTATCCAGGACTTGCTGTTGTGTGAGAATTGGGTTCGGATGGTGCCAGGAATTCTGGTGGAGTGTGTCCCATGTGATCCTCTACTCTGGTGATCCCTGCCTACTATTCTGCCCCTTTACACAGTTACCGAAGCACAGATGGTAAGGGCCTCACCTCCAAGCATGGCACTCCTTCTATCCACCTCCTTGCAGGGCAGACGACTCCTGGCAGGGTAGGTACCCAGCTGGCTGGCTGTGCTGCTGCAGAGCTCCTGGGTGCAGGAGGAGTTCTGGTGAGGTGTGTCCCAAGTGATCCTCTACTCTGGTGATCCCTGCCTACAAATGTGTTACACAGTCACAGGAGCAAAGATGGCTGCCCAGACCCACTCTCTTGTAGTTGTATTTGGATATGCCCAATCAACTCTGGGTGCAGGATGTGCTGGCTGTCTCCTCCATACTGCTGGGAGTATAGCTTATTTCCTGTACCACTTGGAGATGGCGTGCTGTGGCAAGTGATGTTCCCAAGCCGGAGGCATAAACTGGAAGGCTCCTGCTAGGGGCCTCCAGACAGGAACTTCTGAGCTGAAGGGCAGGTTTCACCTGTGCTGGCTGCCTCCTCCCTCAGCACTCTATAGACTTTCAAAATATGGTCCTTTGTACATTGGGTAAACACTGCTGATCTTTGTTTTCAGAGTGCCTAGTCTGGTATCACAATACTTAAATTTCACATGCCACACTAGATATTAATAATATTTTCACACTTCAGAAGACTTGTGAAAACCTAAATTTCAGTGTAGTATCTCTAACTTTTCTACTCCAATACCATTATTTTTAGTATACAGTGTTATTGGCACTTTAATCCTATTATCAAATACATTGCATATAGTCAATTAATGAGTTTAACTATTTTTCTGCTTCTTTTTTCTGTTTTGTTTTACTATTTCTATTCTGATTGACCATAGTCTTCTTATTTTGTAGTTGTTTCCTCACTCTGGAAAGAATTTATTTTAACTCTCCTTTAATGATAAGCCTAATTGTAACAAAATGCTTCCATATTTTGTTTTTTTTTTTGCTTTGTTTTAATTTGAGAATTATTTATTTCCCCTTAAATCCTTAAGGAAATGAAATTCACCACTGTCAGTCTTTACTTCTATCAATTGCAAACTCTGCACCTTTCTTGCAGTCTCTACAGGCCCTTGAAAAATCCAATGTTCAACAGTAGTGCATCTAAAAAGGTACTTCAATATTACCCCCTGCTTATGTTTGAGAATCTTTTGTCTCCAGTTTTCATGTAAGCACTGTTATGTCTTTGCATGGTTTTATTTGATTTTATATAGTTTTCTTAACTTAATAATTCCATATTTATATCATCATTTACTAAAATAAATGTTTTTGCCTTATGGAAACTTTGTAGTTTTATGAAGTCCAATTTGTCTATTCTTGATCTTAGAGTATAAGCTATTGGTGTTCTATTCAGGAAATTTTCCCCTGTGCCCATGTCCTCAAGGGTCTTCTCCAGTTTCTTTTCTATTAGTTTCAATGTGTCAGGTTTTATGTGGAGGTCCTTGATCCATTTGGAGTTCAGCTTAGTACAAGGAGATAAGAATGGATCGATTCACATTCTTCTGCATGCTGACCTCCAATTGAACCAGCACCATTTGTTGAAAAGGCTATCTTTTTTCCACTGGATGATTTCAGATCCTTTGTCGAAGATCAAGTGACCATAGGTGTGTGGGTTCATTTCTGGGTCTTCAATCCTATTCCATTGATCTGCTTGCCTTACATTGTATCATTACCATGCAGGTTTTATCACTATTGCTCTGTATTAAAGTTTGAGGTCTGAGATAGTGAATCCCCCAGAAGTGCTTTTACTGTTGAGAATAGTTTAAGCTATCCTGGGTTTTTTGTTATTCCAGATGAATTTGAGAATTGCTCTTTCTAGCTCTATGAAGAACTGAGTTGGGATTTTGATGGGGATTGCATTGAATCTATAGATTGCCTTTGGCAAGATGGCCATTTTAACTATGTTAATCCTGCCAATCCACGAGCATGGAAGATTTTTCCATATTCTGAGATCTTTGATTTCCTTCTTCAGAGATCTGAAGTTCTTGTCATATAGGTCTTTCACTTGTTTGGTTAGAGTCACACCAAGATACTTTATGCTGCTTGTGGTTATTGTGAAGGGTGTCATTTCCCTAATTTCTTTCTCAGTTGGCTTATCCTTTGAGTATATAAAGGCTACTGATATGCTTGAGTTGATTCTTTAGCCAGCCACTTTGCTGAAGTTGTTTATCAGCTGTAGGAGTTCTCTAGAAGAGTTTTTTGGGTCACTTAAGTATACTATCATACCATCTGCAAATAGTGATAGTTTGATTTCTTCCTTTCCAATTAGTATCTTTTTGACCTCCTTGTGTTGTCTAATTGCTCAAGCTAGGACTTCAAAACTATATTGAAAAGATATGGGGAGAGGGAGCAGCAATGCGTAGTCCCTGAGTTTTGTGGGATTGCTTCAAGTTTCTCTCCATTTAGTTTGATGTTGGCTACTGGTTTGCTGTATATTGCTTTTACTATGTTTAGATATGGGCCTTGAATTCCTATCCTTTCCAAGACTTTAAGCATGAAAGGATGCTGAATTTTGTCAAATGCTTTTCAGCATCTAATGAAATGATCATGTGGTTTTTGTTCTTTGAGTTTGTTTATGTAGTGGATATCATTGATGGATTTCCTTATATTGAACCATCCCTGCATCTCTGGGTTGAAGCCTACTTGATCATGGTAGATGATTGTTTTGATGTGTTCTTGGATTCGCTGGGCAAGAATTTTATTGAGTATTTTTGCATCAATATTCACAAGGGAAATTGGCCTGAAATTCTCTTTCTTAGTTGGATCTTTGTGTGGTTTTGGTGTCAATGTAATTCATAGAAGGAGTTATGTAGTGTTCCTTCTGTTTCTATTTGGTGGAATAGTTTGAATAGTATTAGTGTTAAGTCTTCTTTGAAGGTCTGATAGAATTCTGCACTAAAATCATCTGGTCCTGTGCTTCTTTTGTTCGGAAGGCTACCTATGACCCCTTCTATTTCTTTAGGGGCTATGGATCTGTTTAGATGATCTATTTGGTCCTGATTTAATTTTGGTATTTGGTATATGTCTAAGAAATTGTCCATTTCCTCCAGATTCTCCAGTTGTGTAGAGTACAGGCTTTTGCATTAGTATCTGATGATTTTTTGAATTTCCTCAGATTCTGTTGTAATATCTCCCTTTTCATTTATAAGTTTGTTAATTTGGATACAGTCTCTGTGCCCTTTGGCTAGTCTGGCTAAGGGTTTATCTATCTTGTTGATTTTTTTCAAAGAACCAGCTCCTGGTTTTGTTGATTCTTTGTGTGGTGCTCTTAATTTCTACTTGATTGATTTCAGCCCTGTGTTTGATGATTTCCTGTCTTTTCTCCTACTGGGTGAATTAGCTTCTTTTTGTTCCAGGACTTTCAGTTATTCTGTCTAGTGTGTGCTCTCTCCAATTTCTTTTTGGAGGCACTCAAAGCTATGAGTTTTCCTCTTTGATCTGCTTTCATTGTGTCCCATAGATTTGGGTATGATGTGCCTTCATTTTCATTAAATTCTAAAACATCTTTAATTTCTTTCTTTATTTCTTCCTTGACCAAGGTATCATTGAGTAGAGTACTGTTCATTTTCCATGTGTATGTGGACTTTCTGTTGTTTTTGCTATTATTAAAGACCACTTTTACTCCATAGTGATGGGAGGCATGGGGTTACTTCAATCTTCTTATATTTGTTGAGGTATGTGTTAGGACTAACTATATAATCAATTTTGGAGAAGGTACCATGAGGTGCTGAGTAAATGGTATATTCTTTTGCTTTGGAATAAAATGTTTTAAATATATCTGTTAAATCCAATTGGTCCAAAGCTTCAATTAGTTTCACTGGTTCCTTATTTAGTTTCTGTTTTCCTGATCGGTCCATTGATGATAGTGGAGTGTTGACGTCACCCACAATTATTGTCTTAGGTGCAATGTGTGCTTTGAGGTTTAGTAAAGTTTCATTTATGACTGAAGGTGCACTTATATTTGGAGCATAGGTTGTCAGGATTGAGAATTCTTCTTGTTGGTTTTTTCCTTTGACCAACAAGAAGTGTCCTTGCATGTCTCTTTTGAAGACATTAGGTTGAAAGTCAATTTTATCTGATATTAGATTTCAACTTCAGCTTGTTTCCTGAGACAAATTTCTTGTAGAATTGTCTTCCAGCCTTTTACTAGAAGGTAGTTTTTGTCTTTAACACTGAGGTGTGTTTCCTGTATGGAGAAAAATGTAGGCTCCTGTTTACATAACCAGTCTGTTAGTCTATATCTTTTTATTGGGGAATTGAGTCCATTGATGTTAAGAGATATTAAGGAGTAGTGGTTATTGCTTCCTATCATTTTTTTCTTTTTTTTTCTTTTTTTTTATTTGATATAATTTATTTACATTTCAAATGATTTCCCCTTTTCTAGCCTCCCCACTCCCCGATAGTCCCGTAAGCCCCCTTCTCTTCCCCTGTCCTCCCTCCCACCCTTTCCCACTTCCCCGTTCTGGTTTTGCCGAATACTGTTTCACTGAGTCTTTCCAGAACCAGGGGCCACTCCTCCTTTCTTCTTGTATCTCATTTGATGTGTGGATTATGTTTTGGGTATTCCAGTTTTCTAGGTTAATAACCACTTATTAGTGAGGGCATACCATGATTCACCTTTTGAGTCTGGGTTACCTCACTTAGTATGATGTTCTCTAGCTCCATCCATTTGCCTAAGAATTTCATGAATTCATTGTTTCTAATGGCTGAATAGTACTCCATTGTGTAGATATACCACATTTTTTGCATCCACTCATCTGTTGAGGGATACCTGGGTTCATTCCAGCATCTGGCAATTATAAATAGGGCTGCTATGAACATAGTAGAGCATGTATCCTTATTACATGGTGGGGAATCCTCTGGATATATGCCCAGGAGTGGTATAGCAGGATCTTCTGGAAGTGAGGTGCCCAGTTTTCGGAGGAACTGCCAGACTGATTTCCAGAGTGGTTGTACCAATTTGCAACCCCACCAGCAATGGAGGAGTGTTCCTTTTTTTTTTTTCCATTGGATGTTTTCAGCCTCTTTGTCGAGGATCAAGTGGCCACAGGTGTGTGGGTTCATTTCTGGATCTTCAATCCTGTTCCATTGATCCTCCTGCCTGTCACTGTACCAATACCATGCAGTTTTTAACACTATTGCTCTGTAGTATTGCTTGAGGTCAGGGATACTGATTCCCCCAGATTTTCTTTTGTTGCTGAGAATAGTTTTAGCTATCCTGGGTTTTTTGTTGTTCCAGATGAATTTGATAATTGCTCTTTCTAACTCTGTGAAGAATTGAGTTGGGATTTTGATGGGTATTGCATTGAATCTGTATAGTGCTTTAGGCAAAATGGCCATTTTAACTATATTGATTCTACCGATCCATGAGCATGGGAGGTTTTCCCATTTTTTGAGGTCTTCTTCCATTTCCTTCTTCAGAGTCTTGAAGTTCTTGTCATACAGATCTTTCACATGTTTGGTAAGAGTCACCCCAAGATACTTTATACTGTTTGTGGCTATTGTGAAGGGGGTCATTTCCCTAATTTCTTTCTCAGCCTGCTGATCCTTTGAGTATAGGAAGGCCACTGATTTGCTGGAGTTGATTTTATAACCTGCCACTTTGCTGAAGTTGTTTATCAGCTGTAGGAGTTCTCTAGTGGAGTTCTTTGGGTCACTTAGGTAGACGATCGTGTCATCTGCAAATAATGATAGTTTGACTTCTTCCTTTCCAATTTGTATCCCTTTGACCTCCTTATGTTGTCGAATTGCCCGAGCTAGTACCTCAAGTACAATATTGAAAAGATAAGGAGAAAGGGGGCAGCCTTTTCTGGTCCCTGATTTCAGTGGGATTGCTTCAAGTTTCCATTTAGTTTGATGCTGGCTACCGGTTTGCTGTATATTGCTTTTACTATGTTTAGGTATGGGCCTTGGATTCCTGTTCTCTCCAAGACTTTAAGCATGAAGGGATGCTGAATTTTGTCAAATGCTTTTTCAGCATCCAATGAAATGACCATGTGGTTTTGTTCTTTGAGTTTTTTATGTAGTGGATTGTATTGATGGATTTCCGTATATTGAACCAACCCTGCATTCCCGGGATAAAGCCTACTTGATCATGGTGGATGATCGTTTTGATGTGTTCTTGGATTCAGTTGTCAAGAATTTTATTGAGTATTTTTGCATCGATGTTCATAAGGGAAATTGGTCTGAAGTTCTCTTTCTTTGTTGGATCTTTGTGTGGCTTTGGTATCAGCGTAATTGTGGCTTCGTAGAAGGAATTGGGTAGTGTTCCTTCTGTTTCTATTTTGTGGAATAGTTTGAAGAGTATTGGTGTTAACTCTTCTTTGAAGGTCTGGTAGAATTCTGCACTGAAGCCATCTGGTCCTGTGCTTTTTTTGGTTGGAAGACTTTCTATGACTCCTTCTATTTCTTTAGGCATTATGGGACTGTTTAGATGGTCTAGTTGGTCCTGATTTAATTTTGGTATTTGGTATCTGTCAAGGAAATTGTCCATTTCCTCCAGATTCTCTAGTTGTGTTGAGTACAGGCTCTTGTAGTAGGATCTGATGATTTTTTGGATTTCCTCAGTTTCTGTTGTTATATCTCCCTTTTCATTTCTAAGTTTGTTAATTTGGATACTTTCTCTGTGCCCTTTGGTCAGTCTGGCTAAGGGTTTATCTATCTTGTTGATTTTCTCAAAGAACCAGCTCCTGGTTTTGTTGATTTTTTGTATGGTTCTCTTTGTTTCTACTTGATTGATTTCGGCCCTGAGTTTGATGATTTCCTGCCTTCTACTCCTCCTGGGCGAAATAGCTTCCTTTTGTTCTAGGGCTTCCAGGTGTGTCATTAAGCTGGTAATGTATGCCCTCTCCATTTTCTTTTTGGAGGCACTCAGGGCTATGAGTTTTCCTCTTAGCTCTGCTTTCATTGTGTCCCATAGATTTCGGTATGTTGTGTTTTCATTTTCATTATGTTCTAAAAAGTCTTTAATTTCTTTCTTTATTTCTTCCTTGACCAAGGTATCATTGACTAGAGTATTGTTCAGTTTCCACGTGTATGTGGGTTTTCTGTTGTTTCTGTTGCTATTGAAGACCACTTTTACTCCATAGTGATCAGATAGGAGGCATGGGATTAGTTCTATCTTCTTATATTTGTTGAGGTCTGTCTTGTGACCAATTATATGGTCGATTTTGGAGAAGGTACCATGAGGTGCTGAGAAAAAGGTATATTCTTTTGTTTTAGGATAGAATGTTCTATATATATCTGTTAAATCTAATTGGTCCAAGGCTTCAATTAGTTTCATTGTGTCCCTGTTTAGTTTCTGTTTTCCTGATCGGTCCATTGAGGAAAGTGCAGTGTTGAAGTCACCCACAATTATTGTGTTAGGTGCAATGTATGCTTTTAGTTTTAATAATTTTTCTTTTACGAAAGAGGGTGCCCTTGCATTTGGGGCATAGATGTTCAGGATTGACAGTTCTTCTTTTTGTATTTTTCCTTTGACCAGCAAGAAGTGTCCCTCAGGGTCCCTTTTGATGACTTTGGGTTGAAAGTCAATTTTATCTGATATTAAAATGGCTACTCCAGCTTGTTTCCTGAGACCATTTGCTTGTAAAATTGTCTTCCAGCCTTTTACTGTAAGGTAGTGTTTGTCTTTGACCCTGAGGTGTGTTTCCTATAAGCAGCAAAATGTAGGGTCCTGTTTACGTATCCATTCAGTTAGTCTGTGTCTTTTTATTGGGGCATTAAGTCCATTGATGTTAAGAGATATTAAGGAATAGTGATTGTTACTTCCTATCATTTTTGCCGTTATTTTTTAAATTTGAATGCTTATCTTCTTTTGGGTTTGATGAAAGGTTACTATCTTGCTTTTTCCAGGGTGAAGTTTCCCTCCTTGTATTGGTGTTGTCCTCCTATTATCCTTTTCAGGGCCGGGTTTGTGGATAGATATTGGGTAAACTTGGTTTTGTCATGAAATATCTTAGTTTCTCCATCTATGGTGATTGAGACTTTTGATGGATATAGTAGTTTTGGTTGGCATTTGTGTTCTCTTAGAGTCTGCATGAGATCTGCCCAGGACCTTCTAGCCTTCATAGTCTCAGGTGAAAAGTCTGCTGTGATTCTGATAGGTCTTCCTTTATATGTTACTTGGCCTTTTTCTCTTACTGCCTTTAGTATTCTTTCTTTGTTTAGAACATTTGGTGTTTTGATTATTATGTGACGGGAAGTATTTCTGTTCTGGTCCAGTCTGTTTGGAGTTCTGTAGGCTTCTTGTATATTCATGGGCATCTCTCTCTTTAGGTTAGGGAAGTTTTCTTCCATAATTTTATTGAAGATATTTGCTGGCCCTTTAAGTTGTAAATCTTCACTCTCATCTATGCCTATAATCCTTAGGTTTGATCTTCTCATTGTGTCCTGGATTTCCTGGATATTTTGGGTTACAAGCTTTTTGCATTTTGCATTTTCTTTAACTGTTGAGTCCATGGTTTCTATGGAATCTTCAGCATCTGAGATTCTTTCTTCTATCTCTTGTATTCTGTTGTTGAAATTTGCATCTCTGTCCCCCCATTTCTTCCCAAGGCTTTCTATCTCCAAAGTTGTCTCCCTTTGAGTTTTCTTAGTTGTTTCTACTTCTGATTTTAGATCCTGGATGGTTTTGCTTAGCTCCTTCACTTGCATGTTTGTGTTTTCCTGGAATTCTTTAAGAGATTTTTGTGTTTCCTTTTTCATGACCTCAGCCTGTTGACCAAAGTTCTCCTGTATTTCTTTAAGAGATTTTTGTGTTTCGTTTTTCATGACCTCAGCCTGTTGACCAAAGTTCTCCTGTATTTCTTTAAGTGTTTTTTGCATTTCCTCCTTGTTGGCTTTTGTATTCTCCTGGATTTCTTTCAACGATTTTTGTGTTTCCCTTGCAAGGGCTTCTAACTTTTGATCCATTTTCTCCTGAATTTCTTTAAGTATGTCCTTTATGTGTTCCTGTACCAGCATCATGACCAGTGATTTTAAATCCAAATCTTGTTTTACTGGTGTGATGGGGTATCCAGGACATGTTGGTAGAGGAGAATTGGGTTCAGATGTTGCCATATTGCCTTGATTTCTGTTAGTGACGTTCCTGCGTTTGCCTTTTGCCATCTAGTTCTCACTGATGTTAGTTTGTCTTGTCAGTGCTGGACTCACCAGTGTAAGCTGCCCCTTCCCAGTTGGCCTCTGGTGCACAGCTTACCTCCTGCACTGCTTGTAGACAGGGTGCTGCTGCCCAGGCTGTTCAGATCCCAAAGCAGGCACCTGAAGGCTCCCGCTGGGGCCCGCTGGATTCACTGGAGCACACTGACTTCTCCCAGCTGGCCTCCCGGAAGCCCAGCTAGCCACTTGCAGGACTTGGAGATGTGGTGCTGCTGCCCAGGCTGATCTGGGTCCGGAAGCGGAGGGAGTAGGGCTGAGGGCTTCCGCCTGAGGCCTTGCCCCAGATTGTGTCTGTGGACCAGATGGAGCCTGTGTGCACCCCCAGGGAGTGCCGATGATGTATGCTGCTGTGATCTCCCCTGTGTTCCGCTCACTCCGCTGGGCAGCCGATCTGCCAACCGGGCTGTCGCACACAAGGTTAGCCTGGCCGCCCAGTCCCTGAGTCCAGGCAAAAGCCTGGGAGGCCAAGGTCCGAGCAAAGTTCCCCTAAGGCTATGACTGTTAATTGGGTCTGCCAGGTGACTAGGATGGAGGGCGTGCGCGCCCGCGCTCCCTGAAAGCGCTGGGAGAGTCTGCTGTGCTAACAATCCCCTGGGCGGACTGACTCACAGATGGCCCACCCAGCCGCCCAGTCCTTGGGGTCAGTCCTGTGCCTTTTGGGGCCTAGACCCTCGCTTTGTTAGCCTCAGGCTATGCCTGTTACAGGTCTGCCCGCCAGAGCTCTCTGTTGTCCTGCAGGCAAAATGGGTTGTCCTGCAGGCAAAATGGCAGCAGCACGCGCGCAGGCCTGGGCAAAAAAAACCCTGGCTGGATTGGCACCCTGATGGACCCCCGACAAGCCCAGGGCCTGGGTGCAGGCTAACGCCCGTCGGGCTCAGACCACCGCAGTGTTGGCCTCGGATTATGTTTGTGTACCTCAGTCTGTCCGATCCCCGGAGTCCGGAACCAAGATGGATGCACCTCTCCTGACTGGTAGGAGGCTGAGTTCTGAAGTGGCCTCCATGCAGGAAATGCGCAGCACAACTGCAGCTGCTTGCCGCCCGGCTGGTCAGCGAAGGTCAGTGGTCGTGGGCGCCGGGCCTAACTGGTCCCTGTGTCGCCCTGGCTCCACTGCTGATGGCCCTTCAGCTGGACCAGCTACTGCTGCACTGCTGCCGCCGCTGCTGCCCGCTTCCTATCATTTTTGATGTTAATTTTATACTTATGTGGTTATCATCTTTTGGGTTTGATAATAGATGTTTAATATCCTGCTTTTTCCAGGATATAATTTCCCTCATTGTATTGGTGTTTTTCCCCTATTATCCTTTATAGGTTTGCGTTTGTAGAAAGATATTGTGTAAATTTGCTTTTGTGATAGAATATCTTGGTTTCTCCATATATAGTGATTGAGAGTTTCACTGGGTATAGTAGTCTTGGCTGGTATTTGTGTTCTTTTAGAGTCTGTATGAGCTCTGCCCATGATCTTCTAGCTTTCACGGTCACTGGTGAGAAGTCTGATGTAATTCTGATAGATCTTCCTTTATATGTTATTTGCCTTTTTCTCTTACTGCCCTAAGTATTCTTCCTTTGTTTAGTACATTTGGGGTTTTGAGTATTATGTGAAGGGAGGTATTTCTGTTCTGGTCCAGTCTGTTTGGAGTTCTGTAGGCTTCTTGTATATTCGTGGGCATCTCTCATTTAGGTTAGGGAAGTTTTCTTCCATAATTTTGTTGAAGATATTTGCTGGCCCTTTAAGTTGTAAATTTTCACTCTCATCAATGCCTATAATACTTAAATTTGGCTTTCTCATTGTGTCCTGGATTTCCTGGATGTTTTTGTTTACAAGCTTTTTGCATTTTGCATTTTCTTTGACTGTTGAGTCCATGGTTTCTATGGTATCTTCAGCATCTGAGATTCTTTCTTCTATCTCTTGTATTCTGTTGTTGATATTTGCATCTATGGTCCCTGATTTCCTCCCACGGTTTTCTATCTCCAAAGTTGTCTCCCTTTGTGCTTTCTTAGTTCTTTCGACTTCTGTTTTTAGATCCTGGAAGGTTTTGCTCAGTTCCTTCACTTGCTGGTTTTTGTTTTCCTGCAATGCTTTGAGATATTTTTGTGTTTCCTCTTTCATGACTTCTGCCTGTTGATCAACGTTCTCCTGTATTTCTTTAAGTGATTTTTGCATTTCCTCCTTATTGGCTACTAACTTCTGACCCATATTCTCCTGAATTTCTTTAAGTGATTTTTGTGTTTCCCTTGTAAGGGCTTCTAGCTTTTGATTGTTTTTCTCCTGAATTTCTTTAAGACATTTATTTATGTCCTTCATGTGTTCCTCTAACAGCATCCTTACCAGTGATTTTAAATCCAACTCTTGTTTTTCTGGAGTGTTGGGGTATCCAGGACTTGCTGTAGTTGGAGAATTGGGTTCAGATGCTGCCATAATGCCTTGGTTTCTGTTGGTAATGTTCCTACATTTGCCTTTAGCCATCTAGTTCTTACTGGTGTTAGATGGTCTTATTGTCACTGGCTGGTGCTTCAACCTACTGTGGACCTTTAATGCTATTTCTGTGGATGACTGGGTTTTCTCTGGCACAGATTGCTGATATGCTGCCTTCCTCTTTTGTAACTTTGGAGCCCTGCTCATCTTGCCTCAAGCAATGTTATACTTGGGTTGTCAAGGTGAACCAGGTATTCCTGGACTGCTCTCTCATGGAGCAAAGATGTTGGGGGGGGGTATTACTCATTCTGTTGATTCTCTCATAGGACACAGGCTCCACAACTGACCAGCTGGTAGATGAACTGCCAATATTCTCAGGTCCTTGGTGCAGACACACCCCTGGCAGTTTGCACCCCCAGAGATCTTAAACTCAGGATAATAAAGTACTTTATTATCTAGTGAAGCTTTTCTGCCCCACTGGGCTGTGAAGATGTCCACAGGGAGTTGCTCCCTCTGCTACTCTCCGTGCAGGACACAGGCCCCATGACCAGCAGGCTCGCAGACAAACTGCCTATTAAGGCAAAGGACACTGTCAAAAGGACAAAACAGCACCAAACAGATTAAGAAAGTATCTTCACCAACCCTAAATCTGACAGAGGCCTAATATCTAATATATACAAAGAACTCAAGAAGGTAGAACCAAGAGAACCAAATAACACCATTAAAAAGTGGGGTACTGAGCTAAACAAAGAATTTTCACATGAAGAACTTCAGAGGGCTAGGAAGCACCTTAAGCACCTTAAGAAATGTTCAACATAATTAATCATTAGGGAAATGCAAATCAAAACAACCCTGAGATTTCACCTCACACCAGTCAGAATGGCTAAGGTCAAAAATTCAGGAGACAGCAGGTGTTGGTGAGGATGTGGAGAAAGAGGAACACTCTTCCACTGCTGCTGGGATTGCAAGATGGTGCAACCACTTTGGAAATCAGTCTGGCAGTTCCTCAGAAATCTGGACATGACACTTCCAGAGGACCCTGCTATATCACTCCTGGGCATAAACCCAGAGGAATCCCCGGCATGCAATAAGGACACATGTTCCACTATGTTCATAGCAGCCCTATTTGTAATAGCCAGAAGCTGGAAAGAACGTAGGTGTCCCTCAACGGAGGAATGGATACAAAAAAATATGGTATATTTACACAATGGAGTACTATTCAGCCACTAGAAACAATGAATTAATGAAATTATTGGGCAAATGGATAGAGCTGGAGAACATCATACTAAGTGAGGTAACCCACTCTCAAAAGATCAATCATAGTGTGCACTCACTGATAAGTGGATATTAGCCTAGAAACTTTGAATACACAAGACATAATCCACATATTTAAATGATGACCAAGAAGAATGGAGGAGTAGCCCCTGGTTCTGGAAAGACTCAGTGCAGCAGTATAGGGGAATACCATAACAGGGAAGTGGGAAGGAGTTGATGGTAGAACAGGGGGTTTGCACCCCCAGAGATCTTAAACTCGGGGCAATAGAGATCCTATTGATGCTTTTCTGCCCTGGCAGGCAGGGAATGTACTGGAGGGGAGTGGGGAAGGCCTCTCCCTCCTGAGGAGAGGGAAGAAGGCTTTTGGGACTTTGGGGGAGTGGGGAGCCAGAAAAGGGGAAATCATTTGAAATGTAAATAAAGAATATACTGAATTAAAAAAAAAATAAATGTTTTTGAAAATACCTTTTCAGCTTTACCATACTTCTCTCTTGGAATTTGGATATATAACAATGGTGTGATGTATCTGCTATCACCTTTGTTCTTTTCATTTCTCTTATATTTATTTAAGATGGTTCTTCGTAACATAAAGAGTGAGAATAAATGAATCTACTTCTTAATTTCTGAAGGAAGAAATAATTTATTTCTTCATTGATTTAGATTATTTTTGTTAGAAATTTGTCATTTTTGAGAGTTAAATGATGTATTTTAAACATAATGCAAAAATAAGGAATTAAATATAATGCATCTGGCCTCAAGATTTATAATGGTAGCATTTAGCTTGTTATCAAAAGAAACTTTTGTCAGTAAGATCAAGCATCTTTAGTCTATTGTTTTTTCTCTAGAGAAATCAGGCATGACAAGAAAATAACAAATCTAGATAATTGCTCATAAAAATATTCATGTTCACAGGATTCCTAGTCTGTTATGATTTTTCTGTTTGATTAACTGTGAATGTTAGTACTATTATGGCTTTAATATATCTACTTTATGATGTTCATTAAGTCTGGGTATCTGTCACTATCTTATGTACCATTTCATTTTGCTTTTTATTGATGTTTATTTAATAAATATGGATATGTCACAGTGTGTTAGAAAAATCCTACAAGAGGGCCTAAAAAGATGTTTCAACATTTGATAATATTGCTAATATTATATGTTTTCTGCCAAATGTAGCAATGTGTGAACATAGATGGAAGGATAGATGATATAGATATATATTTAGATATATAGATATGATAGACATATGTATATAGGTTAGATATATATATATATACTATATACATGTAAATATACATAAATATATGCATACACATACACATATTTATATACTTCACATACATATGTAGATATATACTTATATATGTAACATTTTTGTGCTTACCTTACTAAGAATCTAATAAATTGATGTGCGGGGTGGTTATACCATTGTACATTGCCATCAGCAAACATGACAGTTTCTCTATCTTCTTTCAGATTCATGACACTGACTTTCTTTCTTTTTATTATTATTATAATTTTTTGTTTCTATGTTCTTTGTTTACATTCCAAATGATTTTCCCTTTCCTGGTTCCCCCCTTCCCCATAAGTTCCCTAAGCCCTTTTCCTTCTGCCCATTCTCCTATCAACCCCCTCCTACTTTTCTGTCCTGGTCCTCCCCTACAATACTGGAACAAGCCTTTTCAGGACCAAGGATCTCTCCTTCCTTCTTCTTGGGAGTCATATGATATGTGAATTGTGTCTTGGGTATTCAGAGTTTCTGAGCTAATATCCACTTGAATTGACAAATGGAACCTCATAAAATTACAAAGCTTCTGTAAGGCAAAGGACATTGTCAAGCAGAAAAAACAGCAACCAACAAATTGGGAAAGGATCTTCACCAACCCTACATCCAACAGAGGGCTAATATCCAATATATACAAAGAACTCAAGAAGTTAGATTCCAGAGAGTCAAATAACCCTAATAAAAAATGGGGTACAGAGCTAAACAAAGGATTTTCACCTGAAGAACTTCGAATGGCTGAGAAGGACCTTAAAAATGTTCAACATCATTATTTATTAGGGAAATGCAAATCAAAACAAACCTGAGATTTCACCTTACACCAGTCGGAATAGCTAAGATTAAAAACTCAGGAGACAGCAGGTGTTGGCGAGGATGTGGAGAAAGAGGAACACTCCTCCACTGCTGGTGGGGTTGCAAGTTGGTACAACCACTCTGGAAATCAGTCTGGTGGTTCCTCAGAAAACTGGGCACTGACTTTCTTTCATTGATAGAGACCAATAGTTACTACAGTGGATAGTGCAATGTCATTTGTGATTTTCTTCTGTATTTTTCTACTTAACCATTCATATATTTAGAACATGTCTGTTTTAATATTATACCCACATTCTAAGTATCTATCATTTAATGATTTCCTAGAGTTCTGTGTCTAAAATAAAATTTTCACAGTAACTTTCAAAATATTTTACTCCTAGAAAAATAGTTTACATCAAAGTAATATTAATTAAATAACTCCTGTCACAGCTATTGTCTATCAATAAGTTTTAAAGACTTAGTAAGTAAACAAATTATGGAAATATTATTTATTCCTTTAGTTGTTTTGTCAATCATGATTTAATATATATTAAGGTCTATGTCACAGTCAGCCGTAATTTAAATTATAATTTACACTCAGTCTTGGAAAGAATAATTTTTTTCTATGTACTGATGATTTTTTCAAAGTCAGAATGTATCTCTGGAATTCTCTGTTTTCTTAGTTAAAGAAATTAAGTTCTTCTTGGACATTTCCAAGTTTCCTCTTTCCTGGGCTTAAAATTGAACAGCAGCTCCTCTGGAACTCTGAGTGAGGATGATGATGGGAAGATGGATTGAACTCTGCCCTGAATTATTCACTCCTAGCATTTTCAAATAGACACATATAAGAAATATTTTATTTCCTTCACAAAATTTTGCTTGCTCTGGGCTTTTATTTTTCTCCCTTCAATACATGCATCTTTCTGCCCCATTTACTACCACAGGACGCTGAACTACAGCTAATTGTAATTATTATTTAAAATAGAAAAATTTTATTGAGTATTTTTGCATCGATGTTCATAAGGGAAATTGGTCTGAAGTTCTCTTTCTTTGTTGGATCTTTGTGTGGCTTTGGTATCAGCATAATTGTGGCTTCATAGAAGGAATTGGGTAGTGTTCCTTCTGTTTCTATTTTGTGGAACAGTTTGAAGAGTATTGGTGTTAACTCTTCTTTGAAGGTCTGATAGAATTCTGCACTGAAACCATCTGGTCCTGTGCTTTTTTTTGGTTGGAAGACTTTCTATGACTCCTTCTATTTCTTTAGACATTATGGGACTGTTTAGATGGTCTAGTTGGTCCTGATTTAATTTTGGTATTTGGTATCTGTCAAGGAAATTGTCCATTTCCTCCAGATTCTCCAGTTGTGTTGAGTACAGGCTCTTGTAGTAGGATCTGATGATTTTTTGGATTTCCTCAGTTTCCGTTGTTATATCTCCCTTTTCATTTCTAAGTTTGTTAATTTGGATACTTTCTCTGTGCCCTTTGGTCAGTCTGGCTAAGGGTTTATCTATCTTGTTGATTTTCTCAAAGTACCAGCTCCTGGTTTTGTTGATTTTTTGTATGGTTCTCTTTGTTTCTACTTGGTTGATTTCAGCCCTGAGTTTGATGATTTCCTGCCTTCTACTCCTCCTGGGTGAAATAGCTACTTTTTGTTTCAGGGCTTTCAGGTGTGTCATTAAGCTGGTAATGTGTGCTCTCTCCATGTTCTTCTTGGAGGCACTCAGTGCTATGAGTTTTCCTCTTAGCACTGCTTTCATTGTGTTCCATAGATTTGGGTATGTTGTGTTTTCATTTTCATTGTGTTCTAAAAAGTCTTCAATTTCTTTCTTTATTTCTTCCTTGACCAAGGTAAAACGATCATCCACCATGATCAAGTAGGCTTTATCCCGGGAATGCAGGGTTGGTTCAATATATGGAAATCCATCAATGCAATCCACTACATAAACAAACTCAAAGAACAAAACCACATGGTCATTTCATTGGATGCTGAAAAAGCATTTGACAAAATTCAGCATCCTTTCATGCTTAAAGTCTTGGAGAGAACAGGAATCCAAGGCCCATACCTAAACATAGTAAAAGCAATATACAGCAAACCGGTAGCCAGCATCAAACTAAATGGAGAGAAACTTGAAGCAATCCCACTGAAATCAGGGACCAGACAAGGCTGCCCCCTTTCTCCTTATCTTTTCAATATTGTACTTGAGGTACTAGCTCGGGCAATTCGACAACATAAGGAGGTCAAAGGGATTCAAATTGGAAAGGAAGAAGTCAAACTTTCATTATTTGCAGACGACATGATAGTCTACCCAGGTGACCCAAAAAACTCCACTAGAGAGCTCCTACAGCTGATAAACAACTTCAGCAAAGTGGCAGGTTATAAAATCAACACAAGCAAATCAGTGGCCTTCCTATACTCAAAGGATAAGCAGGCTGAGAAAGAAATTAGGGAAATGACCCCCTTCACAATAGCCACAAACAATATAAAGTATCTTGGGGTGACCCTTACCAAACATGTGAAAGATCTGTATGACAAGAACTTCAAGACTCTGAAGAAGGAAATGGAAGAAGACCTCAAAAAATGGGAAAACATCCCATGCTCATGGATCGGTAGAATCAATATAGTTAAAATGGCCATTTTGCCAAAAGCAAAACCAGAACAGGGAAGTGGGAAGGGGTGGGTGGGAGGACAGGGAAAGAGAAGGGGACTTAAGGGACTTTCGGGGAGTGGGGGGCTAGAAAAGGGGAAATAATTTGAAATGTAAATAAATTATATCAAATAAAAAAAAGAAAAAAAATAGAAAAAGCTTCTATATGATACAGTCAAATTGAATAACTTAGATTTCAAAATGAATCAGGTATCTCTTTTAATAATATTGCACAAATACATTAAAAAAAGAAAAGAAAGAAAGAAAGAAAGAAAGAAAGAAAGAAACAAAGAAAGAAAGAAAGAAAGAAAGAAAGAAAGAAAGAAAGAAAGAAAGAAAGAAAGAAAGAAAGAAAGAAAGAAAGAAAGAAAAGAAAGAAAAAGCAAAAGGCATTGCCTAATTTGTGGACTTCTTCATTCATCTTCTGCAGGTTTCAATAGTCCTTCTCTCACATAGTTCATATTTATATCTCAAAGCCCTCTATTTGGTTCTCAAGAACTTAGTCCTACAATTACAACTTTCTTTTCCTATTTCATTCTTTTGTTTCATCTCTTAGATTGAGTTCATCATTATCCATTGATATGCTAATATGTTTCATCTCCAACATATTTTAAAATATGTGTGCTCATTCTAATTTAATGATATGTCTCCTAATCCAACAATCACTTACCATATGAAATAGAGAAAGAGATAGAGACATATTTTTGTCCTTCAGTTTGGTATAATTCTTCTATTCACATCTATTATTATAGTTAATGATGGTTTCTTACAAACCAACCAAAACTCCTCTTAGCTTTCTATCTTTCTCTTCCTTAGAACTGCCCCCTTCTTGTCATATCCTGAGCATCTGAAAATGAAGACAGAAGGAGTTATTTTTTTGGCCTCACTAACTCCAAATATTAAGAAATACTAACAAGGCTATAAAATTATAGCTTCATAATTTCACAAGTAAAGATAGATAGCTCTATTGGAGCATGTCCTATCAACAACACCAACACCCCTCCCCCAGCTAAGCTTTTAAAAAAAATCAATGATGCACCCATCATTATCCTACATCCTCATGAACAGCAGCAGAGTCCACCTTCACTGGCCTTCAATTTTTGCAATATTTGTGACAGTTTAGTAGGGTCTCTTTCTTTGTTAACATCTTAAACTATTAACATGCATAGTTATTGTTTTGGGTCTCTATTAGAAATTTATTCCATGATAAAGAATAGAAACATGAAAACCCAAAACTACAAGCTTCTTGAACCTAAGTTAATACTGTTCACTTCATTATTGAGTGCAAAATATAATTGAAAGAATCCATTTTTTAAAGCCCAAAATCTTTTACTGCTAAAGAAAGTTTTTCCTCCAAAGTATATTTTGACTCATACTAACAATGTTCAAAGGGTTTTAATAATTTTCCTTTGAAGACTGTTCATAAAACAATAATCTTTCAAGAGAGCTACAAAATGTCTTATTATATTAGAGTTATATGGCACTTTTAAAAGTCTAATCTCATAGGCTTTTCTTCTTGCTCCTTATCTTATCTCTTTATCTTCCCAAGTCATACCTAATATAATTCATGTCATCCAGATCAGTTCTAGAATCACAAAAGCTGAACTCTTTGCTATAATAGTGGAGTTTTGAGTAAGAAGTGAAAGAGAATCACCTTGGAAGGAAGGTGAATGTTTATCAAAGTGAAAAAATGTAATAAGAGACTGTATAGCTTCTGTAATTCTCTATTATACATATACATATTGATGATGAAGTACTCTGAAGAATACCACTGTCTAAGGGATCTATTCTACCCAAGTGTTATACATTTACAATGGAAAGCTCTCTAGGTTGAGCAAGGTCAAAAGTCCATTCAGAGAGTGAAAATCTGTATTCTTAATTTGAATTTTATCTTTTTTTTAAAGCTGAAGAAAATAATTGGAAATAATTCATAAAATGAAGTACCAATAAAGACTTCTTGAAGAAAATCACATATAAATTAAGTGGTTTGGGATTCATAGGTACAGAAGCCATATGTAATTTTTCTGATATTAATAGCAGAATGAAGAAATTTAACCCAGCATTTTCATGACTCACTAGGATGACTGACTTTTATGATATTATGGTTAATAAGTTCTTATCATTTTGTTTCAACAATGACTACTTTGTGGAAGGCTTCATATTCAAGGGATACAGTGCTGAACCTTACATGTTGGGATTACTTCAGTATGTGTGACTGAGTCCAATTATCTTCTACCAAAAAACAGACTTTCATTTTAAAATGTAGATACTTGCATTTGATAGAGGTAGTTAATTTGATTTTCATTTTTATAATATAATTAATACTATGCCACTTAGTAACAACCTTAAATATGATAACATGCATTAATGATTCATAACTATTTTATATTTATAAGTATCTCATCAAAATGGTTGGCAATTCACTCAATAAATGAATAGATCTAACCGAAATATGTAACCACTTGGCTAAAATCTGCCAGACAATTTTTAATGAGAATGTTTCTGATTCATCTCATTAGAATAACACTCCCTTTTATGAAAATTCTGATCTTATCACCCAGCTGTCAGTGAACTGATGTACTGTAATCTAATTTCTACTTTATTTAATGTTCATATAGATGGTCTGTTCAAAGGTTGCTGCTGTCCACTTTGTAATTAAGAAGTCAGACTCTTCATTTCATAACTCTGATTTCCACCTCTTTTGGGTCTTGGGAATCTCTCCAGTTACTACCAGAATAAAACAAATGGGAGTGTCAAATTTCATTTTTAAAAGTATGAGTTTAAAAAAATTTTTAAAAGAAAATAAATGATTTTCTGAATTAAATTTAAAATTAAATAAATTACATTCACAAACTAGTTTCAATTTCAACCCGGTGCCATTTCAAGGAAGGAAAGTTATGCACATCACAACGTAACCTCTGACTCTAAAACACAAAGCACAAAATTTCATTTTTAGGAGTAACAGTAATGTCCACCAAATTCTTAATTCCATGCTTATTTCCACACCATTTCTAAGTAAATAATGTGTAAATATCATTTAATTATAGTCTGTGTTTAAATATTTACCCAGTATGAAAATTTTGTCTTGCAGATGTTTAATTGCAGATCATTAATTGCATACTGTGATATGATGGAGAGAAGTCTCAAGAGCAATTTTGTGGTGCACTAAACTATTGAACTGCATTATAATGCAGCATCAGTCTCAAGAACATTCACACACACACACACACCAACTATACTGTCATTAACAAATGTTTCAAACAGCACACAGGTTATCAGCCTCTTGAATTAAAAGACAGATTCACATTTGCATCTAAAATATTTTGTATGCCTTAGTAATCAGATGAATTACTTTTAATCTTTACCAAATTAATGAAAATCCTGGTAACAATAGTTTAAATTTCCTTAATTTCTTATTATTATCCTCAATCTTTTATATTATCAAGTTCAATGAAGTATAATTTTCTGATATTTCTCAATGTTTGCAAATGCAATGTTTTACTGATTTTGCTAATCTGAATAAAAACTAAAACTAAAACAAAGTTAAATAAAAAACCTGATTCCACTATCACTTATAAGTATATCATTCAGGAAGCTAAGGCAAGGGGATTACCATGAGTTAGAAATCAGGCAGTGATACAAAGAGAGTTCTAGCTCAGCCTTGGTCACAAAGTAAATGCTATCTGTATTGCTTTGTTAAATAGATTATCATACTATCTTTTACATACTTGTTCATTTAGGTTTGTTCCATTCTAATAAAAGAAGCAAAAAGTAAACTAAATTTCTCCATTATCTTAAGAAATAATTTCCACTTTGGAACAATGGAAATTTGTTTGGGGAAGTGACATGTCGGGTGGGGCATTATCAGAGCAGCAGATCGCGGTTCATGGAGAATCACATAGCTGGCCAAAGTGCTGAGAATAAGTGGCATTAAAATACTCTACCCTCAAGGGATCTTCTGTGCAACCACCAAGGGTCAAAGAACATTTCCGAAGAGGAGGCTGAAAGAAAGTAACAATCAAAGGATGGGCAGACATGTAGCAGTTGTCTTCTGGATACTGCACAGCCCGTCTACCCATAAAATCACTGTGTTGGTCTGCATAAGACCTAAACAAGACTGAAAAATTCAGTATTTCATCCTGGATAGAAGAGAGATTCATTCATAGTTCTGAAGAACTCTTAGCAGGTGTTGGATTCTGGAGCAAAAGATGTCTTTCCATTAAGAACTGTAGCTTTTGATAATGCTTATGTTCCAGTTAATAGCTTCCTACACAACCTCTTAAACACCTTTAATTAAGCGCACCAACTCAGTTACAAATTCTTCATTCTATAAGAGTGACCCACCTGCAAGATACGCTGGTGAAATCATGACTCAGATCAGTGAGAGTAACCAACCAATATTTGATTTGATCTGATGCCCACCCTCTGAGATGAAACCCATAACCAATACTACTTGGGTGCCAGGAAACTTAGAGTAAATAAGCCAGGGATCTAGGGGAAAAACCAAATACTACAGTTGTGCTAGCCAACAATAGTGATAATGAGTGTTAATTTCATTCTGCTATATTTATAGATATATACCTTGCACAGACATCATCAGAGAATCTTCTCCTGTAGCAGATTGGAACAAACACAGAGACCCACAGAAAATATGCAGAGTGAGGATCCTATCCTGAACTCTTCAGTCCTGAATGGTTAGTCTAAAAGGGATGTCTCTGTACCCCATTTTTAATAGGGTTGTTTGGTTTTCTGCAGTCTAACTTCTTGAGTTCTTTATATATATTGGATATTAGCCCTCTATCTGTTGTAGGATTGGTGAAGATCTTTTCCCAATTTGTTGGTTGCCGATTTGTCCTCTTGATGGTGTCCTTTGCCTTACAGAAACTCTGTAATTTTATGAGGTCCCATTTGTCAATTCTTGATCTTAGAGCATATGCTATTGGTGTTCTTTTCAGAAACTTTCTCCCTGTACCGATGTCCTCAAGGGTCTTTCCCAGTTTCTTTTCTATCAGCTTCAGAGTGTCTGGGATGTCTCCAACAAATCTCTTCCATCAGGGCTCAAGGTATGCTACTGAAGATGAGTCAGAAAAAGTCTAAGAGACAGAAGGAATGGAGTACATCAAGGAATCAGAACCTGGAAGACACAATAGGATTGGTGCCCATTTAAACACACAGAAAATGAGGCAGCCCACACACGTCTTGCATGCATGGGTTTGCAACAGGTGAGTCATCAAGCTGAAAAGAGAAGTGAACACACCGATCTCTAACCCAGAAGCTAACTCTACTTGATAATTAAAAAAAAAAAGCCAGTCTCACCATAAACATAAGACTACTCTTAAGAGTAGCTCTTGTGTTCAGTCATAGATATCCAAGACAGAATTAACCTCCTCTGTTAGGAGGTTCTTGGTCTCATATACTATGTCAGGGAAGGTTTTCTTTATCTATCAAAAGAGCTCCCAAATCACACTTCCAAGCATGTGATAAGCCAGAAATTGTCCCTCCTTTCTTCAGACAGTGATATATTCAGTTAATTTGCATGTTGTTCCATTTGCTTAGCCAGTAGGGGTGCCTTGTGCAAAGTCACCAGATTAGAGTAGATGGAGATAAATTTGAGTAATTGACTGCCTTTTCCAGCTGCTTCAGTTTAAAATAATAATAATAAATGAGGATTTTGACAACTGCTTTCTAAAGCCTCATTTCCTTTATACATGAAACATAATATACTAAATAAACTTTAAGCAATATTTTGAATGAATATTTAAATTGCTTCTATGCTATCTAGATTTTGCAATTCTGAGATTATGTATGATCTCAGAAGAATCATAAATTAATATTTGAATGATGGGTGCTTTTGATATAAACATCATTTATTCTCTTGGCTTGAAATTGCTTTCAATAAATTATCAGTAACCTACAATTCACCCAAGATTTGAGCTACTGCTTTTGTTGAATATAAGGTAGGTAAAGTTGGAAAAAATTGTAGTGTTTGCAGTTGCCAGCCAAACATGTGATCTTATGTTTGATTTAACAACTATACTTGCAGAATTATCTTTCAATAGAATGGTATTTGGAATTAGAACTGTAATAGCCAGTTAAGTGCAAATGAGTGAGGAGGCTTTATTGATGTGTTGGTAGAGAAAATGAAGGCAAGAAAGAAGGAAGGAATGAAGGAAAGAAGGAAGGAAGGGAGGGAGGAAGGGAGGAAGGGAGGAAGGGAGGGAGGGAGGGAGGGGGAGAGAGACAGAGACAGAGACAGAGAGACAGAGAGAGAGGAAGGGAAGGAGGGAGGGAGAAAGATAGGGACAAACAAAGGGAGGAAGACAGAGACAGGCAGATGATAGATAGTCAGATGTCAGATAGATAAATAGATAGATAGATAGATAGATAGATAGATAGATAGATAGATAGATAGATAAACATATAGATATTTGGCCTAATGGAATGGCTCAGAAGATAAAAGTCTTGCTGCCAAATGCTGAGACCTAAATTCAGTCTGTGGACCTCTAGGGTAGATGGAGATAAATTATTCCCACAAGTTAATATTTGATTTCAACATGCATGTTGCCTACACATACACACATACACAGAGGAGAGGTTAAAATATGTTTAGAATGGATATCAGAGAATGTGGTATTATTGCTTTTTTAAAAAATTTAAGACACACATCAAGGATTGGAACTTGTGTAGAAAAAAGGTGCTCACCAATGCTTTATTCTGAGATCCTTACCCAAATTTTATCTTCTACACCTGATACATCATAGATTTCTATGTTAAAACTATGCAGTCAAAGTATTTTCTTGTGATATGTGAAGTTTAAAACAATTTATGTAAAGGTTTCAGTTTCTGTGTAATTATAGATTTCTTTTCACATCTTTCAGTATATTACCTTCTTGTTTTGTCTCTGAAATGTCTGCCTAGCTTCCTGAGTTCTGTGACTATCAAATGATGTGAAATCCTCAGATGCGAGTTTACAGAATGGGAACTGTAGTTGGTAGGAGCTGTATAGATGAGAACAGCAAGCTATAAGTAATATGAAGGGGAAATGGAGGAGGGGCTTTAATTGAGGAAACGGTGGGCAACACTACAGAAGGAGGGACATAGGTATAAAATTCGAAGGATGTATTAAAATGCCAGAAGTAGTCAAATTATTTTATATCTCCCTAAAATTGCACAAGTAAATCTAAGTATGTGTGTTTGGTATGTTTGGTGTGTGTGTGTATGTGTGTGTGTGCATGTGTGTTAAATAAAGTAATGCCAGATGGGATGATAATATTCCCCCAACACAAAAAAACTAGCTAAAACTCTATTACCAACCTTGAGAACTGCCTTTCTAAATTGTTGGTAGGTAAAATCCAAGAGAATCTCAAAATAGTATAAGCAACCTATATTGCTCTTGATTGCTGCTGAGATGTTCAGGGAAAGTCTTTAGTACTGAAGAGATTATGCATTTCTTTTAGAAAATACATGGAAGAATCAACCTGGAACTGACCCAAAAGTCTCCTCCCTGAGGACTGTCCTTTATAGCATACAAAAACACTGTACAAGCTGCCAAAAAAAAAAAAAAAAAAAAAAAAGCAATCAATAGTCCTAATTAGCTGTAATACCTATGGACCACCACAACATGGCCACTTTGAAATCATGCATGACAAGATACAATAATGGAACTTATACCTTAGTAGTAACCAAAAACTGTCTAATTGTTCTTAAGAGCCACTCTATAAGAATGAATTCATGCCTACTCTTGTGGCCATAGCCAATTTCCTGTATACATATTTCTCAATGTATGAGTATATATATACTCATACATTGAACCCTAACCACATTTCCCCTTCACTGCACTACTCCAACCTGATACCTCCCTTCTTCCCAAGAACCACTACCTTCCTGAAAAGTGCAGACATCCCAGGGATCCATAACTAGTTACTATAAGACTAGGCACACATTCTTTTAATAAAAAATTTACACATTTTTTAAAAGTGGAATAATACTATAAATAATGTAGTCATGGGTGTTGCCCGTTTATGCTTTGGCTGTCAAATTGACATAGCCTACCACCACCTGATAAGGCAGTCCCAGGAAAGGGATTACTTTGATCATATTGGCCTTTGAATGTATCTGTGGGGAAATGCATTCATTGCTAATTTATGCAGAAGTGTCCAGCCCACTGTGGACAGGGATATCACTAGGCAGGTGGTTCTGGGCTAAATAAGAAAGGTAGTGGATGATGACCCTCTGAACAAGGAACATTCATTTGTAATTTCTACTGTACTTCTTTAACTGTGAATGAGTTCCCTGGCTAGATTTAAGCTGTGTGTAGATGCAAGCAAAGTTGTTTTCAATGCCCTGCTTAGATTCCTGTCCAGACTCTCCTCAGTGATGGATTGTGACCTGAAAGTATAAGCTAAATAGAGATGTCCTTGTTATAAGTTGACTGTTTTAGTACAGCAACAGATTGAAAACAAAAAAGATTCTATAAATAGGAAAACTCAAAATTTGACAATTGCAAGCCTTTCCCATAATGTGTGCTCCTTACATGAAAACTTTTAGTTTTTCCTTATCCAGACCTTCAGCAATACATTAGTTTTCTCATTTCTTTACATTTAAAACCATCCTAATATCTTTAAAGTAGTATATATTTACTCAAAGTTTATTTGAAGGTATACAGTTCTAAATTTCTAATTTTTTAAACAATTATTTATTTTTTTAAAAAAATTCATACTATATTTATATTACATTCATTCTCCTCTCTCAACTTCTCCCAGATCCTCTGCTTCCTCCTTACTTTCATTTGATAGAAAACTGCATGTTGTCTATGGAAAAAATGAATAACAAAAATCAGAACAAACAAAGTGATTCAAAATACCAACTCAAAACAAAACAAAACCATATATGGCATATGTTTGCTATTCCCAACTACTCCTGGGTATTGGGCTGGTTCTAGTGTATGGTTGATAATTCAGTGACTCTATATTGAAGGAAAATTATTTCCCTTTTTAGAAAGAATCACTTGTAAATAGCTTCTTCATTAGGCCTAATAGACCAAGTTCCTACTATAGTGAGGATGACAAAAATGTCTGTAACACCAAGGAAAAGCAGATGCCTAGCTATCAAGAGCTAAAAAGAACACCAAATCACTGCTAAGTATCCTGCTAGCATGATGTCAGCAGATTGCAAATGGCTGTCTATGTCTGGTTTCATTGTATTTTGAAGTTATTTCAGGGGAAAATTGACCATGAAGACAGCAAATAATGAACCTAGTACTTAGATAAACATGCAAGGTCAACTTGTTACTCAGTACAGTATGAGTGGTGGATACTTTATAGAATTTGGAGATTAATGAGGGAGAATTAGCTTTCTCTTTCTGATTCAAGTGATGATTGCATTGAAGAAGCATCGAGTGAACTTGAAAGTAGTAATTCTGAAAATGAAAGCCAGAGTGTTGGAAAAAGGCAACAAGAGGGTATGGCCAAGTTCCTCAACCGAGTAATAGGGGACAGGCTGGTGTGATCAATGAGGGTTGGACTAGGAACCAAACTTCAATGAGGATGATGAAGGGTCTGTGAACACTCCAGGTCACATTACTGAAGAAACCACAAGCATAGATTTTTCTCTCTTTGTTTATCAAGGATGACTTCTGACAAGGATGACTTTTGACAAAAAAGACAAATTTAAGTGACCATAAAATGCATACAGAAAACCCAAACTACTATTATTCCAAGAACTTCAAGGATGCCTCTGCTGATGAAATGAAAGCTTTTATCCATCTCAGAATATACATGGAGTACTTGTGCATAAAGCCAAGCTATCTGGATAACTAGTCAAGAGAGGGACCTCACTTTCTTGCACGTGGTTGGTATACAAAATGTGAACACTAACAAAACAGACATGAAAGCTGAATATCAGCATTAGAAGAAAGGTAGGCCTGTATCCTACAATCTCTCCAATTCTGAACTAAATCTAAATAATGTTATGCATGTTATAAACTGATTTCTAACATATCTACATTTTTTTCTCATGAGGTCAGGTAGAGAGGATTAATTACTCTCAGGGGCACAGGTCTGGTAGTGCTTTAGGGGTGGGGCATTTCATGTCCACATTTCCTACTCTTCATTTGAATTTTATCTGATTTGAGTGACCATATTTTGAGCCTTACCAACACAACTTTGGCAAAATACTGTGTTTTAGAAGATAAGCAGTTACATTCACAAAGTAAAATGGTGAAACATTTTTTGGAGTTTAAGGTAAAGCATATTAACCAAATAAATAAAATGCAAGTAAAATTACTTCAAGGTAGCATCTGAAAATTACATATTTTCTAAGTGCTATGGTAATATACTATCTTTATTTTATGGTAAAAATCAGAGTGTTTTTTAGTACACTAGCACTAAAAAGAAATTAGAACGGGGTATCTACAGCACTGTTTTCAGTGTAAGAGTGAATGGACAGACACATGATTGGAACATTTTCACAGTTGTTACATAAAAGTTGGAAGTGACTATCTTCCTGCAATAGGACTTTAAAGTACCAAGAGCCATTTTTCTCTGCTCAGTATTATGTTTTCTGATGGACACATGAAGAAAAGATGAAACATAACTCTAAGTAAGAACACTACATTGGCAAGGACATGAGGACATATTCCAGAAGTTGATTTTGGTTCTTGTATCCTCATAGTTTGAATAATTCGTGCTGTTTGTTACTTCCATGGCACAAAGTAAACTTAACTACATTTAAACTATTGATTCTGAGAAATGTACCATTCTAAGCACAGCCCTACCATTTTCTTTCCACTAAGAAGAAGAAACATGATATGATTCCATTCAGAACAACAGGATACCAAAAATTTCCATAAATTCCCTCCAGGAACCAGATTTCTACACAGTCTATTTAACAGACACTGACATAAAAACACTCTTTGGATGAAGCTATGACTACCTGAAGTGAACACCTGCTGATTAAAGTTGGTAGTTTATATGACAGACACTATTCTGCTTCTTAAATCAACAAGCTATTTTGCAAACAACTTCAGTAAATTTAAACACATTGTAGAGATAAATGTTAATATTTCATATCTCTTTGCATTTCCTGGGTTTATATTTGATAACTGTTATAAAAATGAATGTATATTCCTAGTCAGATCATAAATATGAAATCATAAATATAAAATATTATGAAATCTGAATTACTCTGCTTTTTCTTTAATATTACTATTTTTCTATACTTAGTATTTATTTCCATGCTACCTATGTCTGATTGAGTACCAGGCTATATTTATAGAATAATGGATTGCATATTTTCAAAATTATGGCTTGTTATAATATCGGAAAGAAAAGAGAAAGAAAACTTTCACTATGGAGTCAAACATTTTTGTCTTCCAGTCTTTCAAAGATGATCAAAACTTCCCTGGCTTTCATAATAGAAATTGTCAGACACTTAGCATGCTGTGCTAAAGCAATGGTTAAAGATATAACAGGGCAACGTTATCCTAAAACTGAGATATTTATGGGATGGTTGATAGATAACACAGGCAACTCATAAATAAGAAACAAAGAAAAGAGAAAAGTTTTAAACATTTTAAAGAATTTTTCCTGAATTTTAGTGTTTTATTAACTTGCAGGCATTTGGTTTAGACAAGGGCAAAATAAAAGTCATAAAAAATATTTTGTAGGACCCTGATAGAAAATATTTAAACAATCAAATAACAACAACAAAAACTCAAAAAATAATACCAAAATACTTAAGCCAAGTGTTTGGATACTGTCTCTGTGTCCTTTGGTTAGTCTGGCTAAGGGTTTATCTATCTTGTTGATTTTATCATTACTCCTTAATATCTCTTAACATCAATGGACACAATTCCCCAATAAAAAGGCACAGACTAACAGACTGGATATGTAAACAGGAGCCTACATTTTGCTGCATACAGGAAACACACCTCAGTGTCAAAGACAAAAACTAGCTAAGAGTAAAAGGCTGGAAGACAATTCTACAAGCAAATGGTCACAGGAAACAAGCCGGAGTTGCCATTCTAATATCAGAAAAAATTGACTTTCAACCTAATGTCATCAAAAGAGACATGGAAGGTCACTTCTTGCTGGTCAAAGGAAAAATCCACTAAGAAGAACTCTCAATCCTGAACATCTATGCTCCAAATGCAAGAGCACCCTTATTCATAAAAGTAACGTTACTAAAGCTCAAAGCACACATTGCACCTAACACAATGATTGTAGGTGACTTCAACACCCTATTCTCCTCAATGGACTGATCAGGAAAACAGAAACTAAACAGGGAGACTGTAAAACTAATTGAAGCTTTGGACCAATTGGATTTAACAGATATATATCTGTGTGTGTGTGTGTGTGTGTGTGTGTGAGAGAGAGAGAGAGAGAGAGAGAGAGAGAGAGAGAGAGAGAGAGAGAGAGAACTTTTCATACCAAAGCAAAAGAATATAACTTTACCTCATCACCTCATGGTGCCTTCTCAAAAATTGATCATATAGTTGGTCACAAGACAGACCTCAACAAATATAAGAAGATCAAAATAATCCCATGCCTCCTATCAGATCACTATGGAGTAAAAGTGGTATTTAATCACAACAAAACAACAGAAATCCCACATGCACATGGAAACTGAACAATACTCTACTCAATGATACCTTGGTCAAGGAAGAAATAGAGAAAAAAATCAAAGAAGTTTTAGAATTTAATGAAAACGAAGGTACAACATATCCAAATTTATGGGACACAATGAAAGCAGTGCTAAGAGGAAAACTCATAGATTTGAGTGCCTACAAAAAGAAATTGGGGAGAGAATACACTAGAAGCTTAATGGCACAACTGAAAGCCCTGGAAAAAAAAGAAGCTAATTCACCCATAAAGAGAAGAAGAGAGGAAATCATCAAACTCACTGAAATCAATCAAGTAGAAACTAAGAGAACCAAACAAAGAATCAACAAAACCAGGAGCTGAGTCTTTGAAAAAAAACAACAAGATAGGTAAACACTTAGCCAGAGTAGCCAAAGGGCACAGAGACAGTATCCAAATTAACAAAATGAGAAATTAAAAGGGAGATATAACAACAGAAACTGAGAGAATTCAAAAAAAAATATCAGATCCTACAACAAAAGCCTGTACTCAAAACAACTGGAGAATCTGGAGGAAATGGACAATTTCTTAGACAGATACCAAATACCAAAATTAAATTAGGATCAAATAGACCATCTAAACAGACCCATAACCCCTAAAGAAATAGAAGGGGCCATAGAAAGTCTTCCAACCAAAAAAAGCACAGGACCAGATGGTTTTAGTGCAGAATTCTATCACACTGTCAAAGAAGACTTAACACCAATACTCTTTAAACTATTCCACCAAATAGAATCAGAAGGAACACTACCCAACCTGTTTTACAAAGCCACAATTACGCTAATACCAAAACCACACAAAGATCCAACAAAGAAAGAATTTCAGGCCAATTTCCCTTATGAATATCAATGTGAAAATACTCAATAAAATTCTTGCACACCGAATCCAAGAACACATCAAAATGATTGTCCACCATGATCAAGTAGACTTCATCCAAGGGATGCAGGGACGGTTCAACATATGGAAATCCATCAATGCTATCCACTACATAAACAAACTCAAAGAAAAAAAACACATAATCATTTCATTAGATGCTGAAAAAGCATTTGACAAAATTCAGCATCCTTTCATGCTAAAAGTCTTGGAAAGAACAGGAATTCAAGCCCCATATCTAAACATAGTAAAAGCAATATACAGCAAACAGGTAGCAAACATCAAACTAAATGAAGAGAAACTTAAAGCAATCCCACTAAAATCAGGGACTAGACAAGGCTGCCCCCTTTCCATATCTTTTCAATATAGCTGTTGAAGTCCTAGATAGAGCAATTAGACAACATAAGGCAAACAGATCAATGGAATAGGATTGAAGACCCAGAAATGAACCCACACACCTATGGTCACTTGATCTTCGACAAAGGAGCTGAAAGCATCCAGTGGAAAAAGGAGAGTCTTATCAACAAATGGTGCTGTTTCAATTGGAGATCAGCATGCAGAAGAATGAGAATCGATCCATTCTTATCTTCTTGTACTAAGCTCAACTCCAAGTGGATCAAGGACCTCCACATAAAACCTGACACACTGAAACTAATAGAAAAGAAACTGGGGGAGACACTTGAGGACATGGGAACAAGGGGAATATTCCTGAATAGAACACCAATAGCTTATGGTCTAAGATCAAGAACTGACAAATGGGACCTCATAAAACTACAAAGTTTCTGTAAGGCAAAGGACACTATCAAAAGGACACAATGTCAACCAACAGATTGGGAAAGGATCTTCACCAACCCTAAATCTGACAGAGGGCTAATATCTAATATATACAAAGAACTCAAGAAGGTAGAACCCAGAGAACCAAATAACCACATTAAAAAGTGGGGTACCGAGCTAAACAAAGAATTTTCACAAAAGAACTTCGGAGGGCAGAGAAACACCTTAGGAAGTGTTCAACATCATTAATCATTAGGGAAATGCAAATCAAAACAACTCTTGAGATTTCACCTCACACCAGTCAGAATGACTAAGGTCAAAAACTCAGGAGACAGCAGGTTCTGGCAAGGATGTGGAGAAAGAGGAACACTCCTCCATTGCTGGTGGTATTGTAAGATGGTGCAACCACTTTGGAAATCAGTCTGGAGGTTCCTCAGAAAACTGAGCATGGCACTTCTGGAGGACCCTGCTATACCACTCCTGGGCATATACCCAGAGGATTCCCCAACATGTAATAAGGACACATGCTCCACTATGTTCATAGCAGCCCTATTTGTAGTAGCCAGAAGCTGGAAAGAACCCAGGTGTCCCTCAACGGAGGAATGGATACAAAAAATGTGGTATATTTACACAATGGAGTACTATTCAGCCATTAGAAACAATGAATTTATGAAATTCGTAGACAAATGGATGGAGCTGGAGAACATTATACTCAGTGACGTAACCCAGTATCAAAAGATCAATCATGGTATTCACTCACTGATAAGTGGATATTAACCTAGAAACTTGGAATAGCCAAAAAATAATCCACATATTAAATGATGTCCAAAAAGAACAGAGCAGAGACCCCTGGTTCTGGAAAGACTCAATGCAACAGTATAGGGAAATACCAGAACAGGGAAGTGGGAAGTAGCAGATGGTGGAACAGGGGGAGGGAAAATGGATTATAGGACATGCAGGGAGTGAGGACCCAGAAAAGGGGAAATCATTTGAAATGTAAATAAAGAATACATCGAATAAAAAAAAGGAGGTCAAAGGGATACAAATTGGAAAGGAAGAAATCAAACTATCCTTATTTGCAGATGATATGATAGTATAATAAGTGACCCTAAAAACGCTACCAAAGAACTAATACACCTGATAAACAACTCCAGAAAAGTGACTGGTTACAAAATCAACTCAAGCAAATCAGTAGCCTTTCTATACTCAAAAGACAAGCAGACTGAGAAAGAAATTAGGGAAATGACACCCTTCACAATAGCCACAAACAGCATAAAGTATCTTGGGGTGACTCTAAGCAAACATGTGAAGGACTTATATGACAAGAACTTCAGATCTCTGAAGAAGGAAACTGAAGAAGACCTCAGAAAATGGAAAAATCTTCCATGCTCATGGATTGGCAGGATTAATATATTTAAAATGGACATCTTGCCAAAAGCAATCTACAGATTCAATGCAATCCCCCTCAAAATCCCAACTCAGTTCTTCATAGAGTTAGGAAGAGCAATTCTCAAACTCATCTGGAATAACAAAAAACTCAGGATAGCTAAAACTATTCTCAACAGTAAAAGAACGTCTGGGGGAATCAGTATCCCAGACCTGAAACATTAATACAGAGCAATAGTGATAAAAACTGCATTGTATTGGTACAATGTCAGGCAAGTGAATCAATGGAATAGGATTGAAGACACAGAAATGAACCCACTCACCTATGGTCACTTGATCTTTGACAAAGGAGCTGAAAACATCCAGTGGAAAAAAGATAGCCTTTTCAACAAATGGTACTGGTTCAATTGGAGATCAGCATGCAGAAAAATGCGAAGTGATCCATTTTATCTCCTGGTACTAAGTTCAACTCCAAGTGGATCAAGGACCTCCATGTAAAACCAGACACACTGAAACTAATAGAAAAGAAACTGTGGAAGACCCTTGAGGACATGGGCACAGGGGAACATTTCCTGAACAGAACACCAATAGATTATGCTCTAAGATCAAGAATTGACAAATGGGACCTCAAAAAACTACAGTTTCTGTAAGGCAAAGGACACTGTCAAAAGGACAAAATGGCACCCAACAGATTGGGAAAGGATCTTCACCAACCCTAAATCTGACAGAGGGCTAATATCTAATATATACAAAGAACTCAAGAAGGTAGACCCTAGAGAACCAAATAACCCTATTAAAAAGTGTGGTACCAAGCTAAACAAAGAATTTTCACATGAAGAACTTCAGATGGCTGAGAAGCACCTTAAGAAATGTTCAACATTGTTAGTAATTAGGGAAATGCAAATCAAAACAACCCTGATATTTCACCTCACACCAGTCAGAATAGCTAAGGTTAAAAACTCAGGAGACAGCAGGTGTTGGGGAGGATGTGGAGAAAGAGGAACACTCCTCCACTGCTGGTGGGATTGCAAGATGGTACAACCACTTTAGAAATCAGTCTGGCGGTTCCTCAGAAATCTGGGCATGACACTTCTGGAGGGCCCTGGTATACCACTCCTGGGCATATACCCAGAGGATTCGCAGGCATGCAATAAGGACACATGCTCCACTATGTTCATAGCAGCCCTGTTTGTAATAGCCAGAAGCTGGAAAGAGCCCAGGTGTCCCTCAACAGAGGAATGGGTACAAAAAATGTGGTATATTTTCACAATGGAGTACTATTCAGCCATCATAAACAATGAATTCATGAAATTCTTAGGCAAATGGATGGAGCTGGAGTACATCATACTAAGTGAGGAGGCAACCCAGTATCAAAAGATCAATCATGGTATGCATTCAAGGATAAATGGATATTAGCCTAGAACCATGGAATACACAAGACATAATCCACATATTAAATGATGTCCAAGAGGAACAGGGGAGTGGCCCCTGATTCTGGAAAGACTTAGTGTAGCAGTATAGGGGAATACCAGAACAGGGAAGGGGGAAGGGGTGGATGGAGGAATAGGGGGAGGGAAGAGGGTTTATGGGACTTTTGGGGAGTGGAGAGCCAGAAAAGGGGAAATCACTTGAAATGTAAATAAAAAATATATCAAATAAAAAATTTTGACTGACAGAAGCAGTGGAAAAAAGAGGGGTTTTTCTTTTGTCACCTTTGATGACCATGACTCTGTGGATAAGACTGTTATTCAGAAATACCATAATGTGGCCACAACAGTGAAGTAAGAAAGGCCCTGTCAAAGCAAGAGAAGGCTAGTGCTTCATCCAGTCTAGGTCTTAATGGTTCTGGAAATTTTGGTGGTGTCTTTGGAGGCAGTTTTGGTGGCAATGACAATTTTGGTCGAGGAGGGTACTTCAGTGGTCATGGTGGCTTTGGTGGTGGCCATGGTGGTGGTGGATATGGCGGCAGCGGGAATGGCTATAATGGATTTGGCAATGGAGGTGCTTATGGAGAGGGTGTCCTTGCTTACTACGGAGGAAGCAGAGGCTATGGAAATGATTTCCTGGGTTATGGAAACCAGAGCAGTGGCTGTGGCAGGACTGGGAGCTATAACAGCTATAACAATGGAGGAAGTAGAGGCGGCTTTGGCAGTGATAGTTGAAGCAATTTTGGGGGTGGTGAAAGCTACAATGATTTTGGCAATTATAATAATCCATCCTTAAATTTTGGACCGATGAAGGGAGGAAACTTTACAGGCAGTAGCTCTGGCCCTAGTGGTGGTGGACACCAGTACTTTGATAAACTATGAAACCTAGGTGGCTATGGAGATTTCAGTAGCAGCAGTCATAGCTAGGGCAGTGGCAGGAGGTTCTGATTACATACAACAAGGAGACAAAGCTTAACAGGAGAGGCGAGCCAGAGAAGTGACAGGGAAGCTACAGGTTACAACAGATTTGTGAACTCAGCCAAGCACAGTGGTGGCCGGGACCAGCTGCTACAAAGAAGACATGGTTTAGACAATGCTCATGTGTGTGGGCAAAAACTCCAGGAGTGTATTTGTGACTAATTGTACAGCAGGTTATTTTAGTTTCTGTTCTGTGGAAAGTGTAAAGCATTCCAACAAAAGGTTTTACTGTAGACCTTTTTCACCCATGTTGTTGATTGCTAAACGTAATAGTGTATTAGGACATGTAGTCATTTTTTTCTAAACTTTGCTGACACATAGTCTCTTTCATGATTATGATACTTTCTTGCATTATCTGAAAGCAGCATTTGCCAATGGCAAATGTGGGAGTGAGTAGGTGGGTGGGGAAGCACTCTCATAGAAGCAGGGGAATAGTGGATGGAATAGGGGCTTTGCTGAGGGGAATCCAGGAAGGGGATAATATTTGAAATGTAAATAAATAGAATATACAATTAAAATATCTAAGACACATTTCACATACCAAATGATGCCCAAGGAGGAAGAATAAAGTATGAATACCCTTGTCTTCTTAGAATGGGGAACAGAATATCCACAGAAGGAGGTACAGAGACAAAGGGTGGAACAGAATCTGAGGGAAAGACCATCCAGACATTGTCCCACCTAGGGATCCATCCCATATACATGTTACAAAATCCAGACACTATTGTGGATGCCCACAAGTGCTTGTTGACCATAGCCAGACACAGCGGTCACCTGTGAGGCTCTGCTAGTGCATGGAAAATACAGAGGAGGCACCCTCAAGCCAACCATTGAACTGAGCACAGGGTCCCCAATGGAGGAGCTAGAGAAAGAACCCAAGGAGCTGAAGGGGTTTGCAGTGCCATAGGAGGAACAGCAATATGAGTCACCCAGTATTCCCAGAGCTCCCATGGACAAAACCAACAACCAAAGAGTACACATGGAGTTACCCATGGCTCCAGACACATAGACATAGGCAGCAGAGAATGGCCTTGTTAGACACCACAGGAATGAAAAGCCCTTGGTCCTGGAAATGCTCGATGCCACAGGGTTGAGGAATACCAGGACATGGAAGTGGAAGAGAGTAGATTGGGGAATAGGAGGAGAGGAAATTGCTTATGGTATTTTCAGGGAGGGGCAGGAAAGGGGACAACATTTGAAATGTAAACAAAGAATATAACTAATTAAAAATGAAAAAAATGTGTCTGATGTTTTGTATTGCTGTGATGGCACACTTATCAAAAGCATTTGGGGAAGTAAAGTGTTTATTTCATTTTCAATGCTCTTGATCACAATCCCTCATAAAAGAAGTCAGGAAAGAGATGCATGGCTGGAATCTCAGGCAGAAACTGAATTGGAGAAAATGGAGAGCCCTGCATTTCTGGCTTTCCCCCTGCTTTGCCATCCCTACTTCTTAAACAACTTATGACCACTTGCCCAGCCATGGCACCATCCCATATGATCCACAGCCCCAGTGTCAACCATTAATCAAGAAAAATACCCTATTGGATAGAGGCATTTCCTCTATTTGAGTTCAACTCCCCAGGTGATTATAGTCTTTGTCAAGATGAACAACAAAAACATCAGCTAAAACAAACCTACAGTGAAAAATCAGAACAGTCACTGACTTAAAAAAAATGGCATTTGTAAAACAGATAGTGGGGAAACTCAGTGTGACTGCTATAATTTGCAGATACCTGGTCATTCTTTCATAATTTTATAACAATATAGGGCAGAAAAGAGGTCAGAACAGAGGTCACAGACTGCTGGACAAGACTGGTAAGTGTGAGGAGAGTCAGTATCTTTATACTTTGAATTAAGTTTAAATCTATATCATGAATTGAATCTGTGACAGATTATAGGTGAATATGGTCTCTTATCTTTTAAGCCTACCATATAATTCCACATGTGTTAATCAATATATTATTATAATCTAATGTGTTATAGGGTAATTAAATATTTGGATCTAAGTTATCATGTTATGGTGTTCACACATATTAATGACACTATGAAAAAGAATTGTTGTAATTATGCTCCTTGTATAAAGTGTATTGCTTGGATTTTCATTTCATTGTTTCATGAGTATTTTATAATAATAGCTGTGGTTTGATTAGAATACCATAATAATGAAAACAAGTCCTTCAGTAAAAGAAATTAAATAGCTAAAATTAAATAAGGAACAAATGAAAAATTTAAGAACCATAATAAACAGAGGAAACTCAGATTTTTAAAGTATGTATAACAATTACAGACTTCCAATTTTAAATTAGTAACAGATACTCAGTGCAAATTTTTTAACAAACTAGAACCATATGGAGTACTAAAAATTATTAAAACCAAAGAGGAAAGTTTTAGTTGGCATGATTTTCACATTTCTCATTTTTTGAGCTGATAAAACATCAACTTAATTTTTAAAAAATCATTATCTTGTAGATGCTATTGCTAACAGTGCAGACAGTCTGACAGTCCTATGTATTATTTTATCTGCAGTTACCTAAATAGTGTGGCAAATGCCTGATCTCAGAATAGAGGGAAGTGGCCAGTACAGAGATTGTCTCAGAGAAGCATAAAAGGGAAATGCTTTTTATTCATAAAAAACATTTTTACAGAGATTAGAAAGTATGAAAGTGCAATGAAGCTAGCTAAAATTCATCTTGACTTGATAACCTAGAGAGGTATATAGTTAACCATTTGTTTTAACTTTTAAGGTATTATAGCAATAGGTATCTGAAAAAGTAAAGGAACAATCTTGTGGAAAAAGAGTGACTTGATTCTATTTATTAGATTATTAGTGGTCTATCATAAACCCTGCTGTTTTACATTATAAACTACTAGATGAGAAAAGACAAATTATTGTTTTCTCTAAAATCATATCTTCTGAGGGGGTTCTGGTAATATGCACATCAAAATTTGCAAATATGGGTATCAACTATTGAAAGGAAATATATTTGAAAGAATTTGAAATTTCTGCCTTCCAATATCATCACAACATACAACTACTGTTTTCATATGTTTCATTAAAACATTAATATACCTGCCTTTTCAGAGGTTCCCAGATCCTGCCTTAGTTTTCAATCAGGTATATTAATGTTTTATGCTTCTCTGTCCTGGTACTCCCCTACAATGGTGGAGAAGTAGGAGGGGGTTAATAGGAGAATGGACAGAGGGAAGAGGGCTCAGGGAACTTATGGGGAGGGGGGACCGGGAAAGGGAAAATCATTTGGAATGTAAACATAGAATATAGAAAATAAGAAATTATATTAAAAAAGAAAACTAAGTCAGAAACTGAAAATACATTTTGTAAATAATTTAAGTTTATGGCTTTTAATGCATTTAATATATTTTTTAAGATTCTACACAATGGAGTACTATTCAGCCATTAGAAACAATGAATTTATGAAATTCTTAGGCAAATGGATGGAGCTAGAGAATATCATACTAAGTGAGATAACCCAGACTCAAAAGGTGAATCATGGTATGCACTCACTAATAAGTGGATATTAACCTAGAAAACTGGAATACCCAAAACATAATCCACACATCAAATGAGGTACAAGAAGAAAGGAGGAGTGGCCCCTGGTTCTGGAAAGACTCAGTGAAACAGTATTCAGCAAAACCAGAACGGGGAAGTGGGAAGGGGTGGGTGGGAGGACAGGGGAAGAGAAGGGGGTTTGCGGGACTTTCGGGGAGTGGGGGGGCTAGAAAAGGGGAAATCATTTGAAATGTAAATAAATTATATCGAATAAAAAAAAAAGATTCGTTAGAAAAGATAAATACTTGTTGAATTTGAATGTGATGCCAGTAGCATTTAAGTATCTTCTATATTTTTTTTATTTTCAGTAATATCTTCCTAATAATGTACAAAGAATCATGTTCAAAGCCAGATCACAGGGTTCAAAATGCAAATTTGAAGGGAAATATTAGAGTTACTTGGCATTTGACTTCAGAATCTGATGTTTTTAGCATCATTAATTATTCTTTGAATACATAAAATATGACATGCTTCCCCATGCATATTAGAAGCATTATAAAACCAATGCTTAGAAAAGTACTGTTCCTCTACTTAGTCTTCTTGCCACATGATCCTATTCTAAATATATTCTGACAATTTCTGATTATGGATTGAGTGGTTTTGGTTATTTTTGTGGTTGTTTTTGTTTTTTGAGACAGGATTTCTCTGTGTAACCCTGGCTGTCCTAGAAATCACTCTGTATACCAAGCTGGCCTCGAACTCAGAAATCAACCTGCCTCTGCCTCCCAAACACTTAGATTAAAGGTATGTGCCACCACTCTTAATCAGAAATAATTTGTCTCCATATTTTATATTTACATAATTTTAAAGTTTCTTTTGATTATTCTTTTCTTTTTTTCTTTCTTCTAGATTTCCCACACATCTTTATTTGCTTTTTTGCCACATTCATGGTGAATAGACATGCCATGGTGGACATGGGAAAGACCTCAAGGCTTCAACCTTACAAAAAATAATAGATGGGAGAATTTATTTTCTTGAAGAAGAGAACGCCAACTGGTTCTCTAATAACAAATAGCACAGAAACATACATGCCGGCAGCACTTTACAGACTGAACAGGCTGCATTTATGTATATGTGCATATGTTCATATAATGTATGCAATAACCTTTAATGACTTAATTTTTTTAAAAAGGAATACAAAGATATAGCAATCTTAGAGATAGTAATTGGTAAGCTCAAGGGATGCTTGAATTACTACAAAAAGTAAACTCAAATATCTCATGTTCCCAGGATTACCTAGTTATAGAGCATAGTAGGTGGTAAATGAGCTAATAAAGTTCATAATATAATTCTATGTTGGAGTCCAAGTGTTAAGTAATAAAATAACATTTAACATTAAAAGTGCAGTAATTTATATAACTAGTTGGCAGGAAGATAATACATTATGCTACAATAGAAACAACAGCCGAATAATCAGAGTATTCATGACATTTTGGTAGGCTGAGATTTTATATAGTTATTTGGAAAATAGAATATTCATATATGAGAAATGTTATAAAACAAAAGAAAATGCAAAGTGAGCCTGATTCTCTGTCATCTGAGCACTAGGAGATGTTCATTTTCATGAATATAATTAAGGTCTAAATTAGCCTATTCTCTAAGAGGAATTTCTAGTTGAGTAGTGACTGATTTGCTTATGGGGAATTTAGTAATTTTTGTTTTTTTATTTCAAGAGTTCATCATTCTTTTTCAGTCTCCAAGAAGTATAAATTGCCTGATGTTTCCAGAATATTTCCCATAGTGTGAACCATCACTGTCCTCAATGTTTGGCTATAACTTCATATTTATTTCAGCTATTATTCTACCCTTGTGACCTCAGTCTTCATATTTTTGAAAATCCTTCCTATCCCTTCTGAAAAAGTCACATCTCCCCTTTGACTGTCATGTTTTCTAGTTTTAGTATCAAAATGTCATTTTCTAACCTCAATTTTTCTATCTCTAGAAAGATTCAATACTGCTCTCTGTACTTGTTAAATTTCAAGTTTACTGAAATCAAAACTACCTCTGTAGCTTTGCCTTTCCATTTTAAAATAGCATAAATTGTGTGCATAATTGATAATCAAAAATTTCAAATTTTATTACATTTATTATTTAGTATCTTTCCCTCTCTTTCTTCCTCTATCCTCTCCTTCCCCTCTTTCTGTGTGTGGGGTATTATCCTCTGTGTGTGTGTGTGTGTGTGTGTGTGTGTGTGTGTTTTATCCTTTGATCAATCTTACCTACTTAAAAAATTTCTTTTACTAATTATTCTTTGAAATTTTCATATATTTATATCACATTCTTTACCCTCACTTACATCTCTCCAGATCTTCATTCAAACCATTCAGCTTCATGTTCTTTCTCTTAAACTGTGAATATCTTCATATCTATGGGAAGGACTTCTTCCACTTCTCCTCCTTCATACTGGAACTCCATATGGACTGAGGTGTGTAGGTCTTACAAATCGTGGCACTATCTTGGTGAATTCACATGTATATCAGCCATATTGTGTCTATAAGAGTGTTTCTATGGCGTCTTCCATCATGAGTGGCACAATCTATCTGCATCTTCTCTTTTACACACACACACACACACACACACACACACACACACACACACACACACACCTTGAGGAGAGGGTTTTATGAAGAAATTCCACTTATGAGTGAATGCTTTAAAGTTTCTTACTCACTACATTGTCCAGATATAGGTCTCAGTTATAGTTCCCACTAATTTCAGGAGAATCTTCTCTGATATGGGCTAAGTGATGCACTGCTTTAGCGGTATAGCAATATGTCACGAAGAGTTGTAATATTCCTATGTTCATGTAGCAGAATAACAGTACAAGAGTCCCCCTTGGTCCTAAAGCTATACAGTATCAAGTTTTTAGCCTCATTGACAGCATCAGGTAATGGTTCCATCTCATATCTGCTTTATATACTTTATTTCACTGTTTAAATTATAGCTACTTTTGCTCTTTTGAGAGTATCAGTAATTTAGCTTTCAAAGAACTTTTTATTATCCTGGGCATTACCCTCATTATTATCCTTCATATTCAATATATTTCCTCATCCTATTCTAGGAGTATGCATCTATTGAATTGTTACAGTAGGCTATCCACTGGTCTTTCTGTTCTTTCATATTACCATCTTTATTCTACCAGGTATTCTTATTTCTTTTAGCATACATATCCATCAATTCACTTTAATACTAATATTAAACCTGAACATATACTATGAGTCCTAAGTGTATGTAATATGCATCTCTCCTAATTGCTTTAAATGTATTCTTTGACAATAAATGCATACAATTTAAAATAATCATTATGATCCTAATTTTTTCATGCTAACGTTCTCTTAAGCCCACCACACTATCCCATATTCTTTTCAGCTTTATTTCCTGTTTTAATATTTCTGTTAATAATTTGCTGTTAAAAATTCGTGTTGATCATACGTGTATGGGTGCTTGGGCATCTGTTAGAAACTGACCATACACCAAAAAAAAAAAAAAAAGACTCTCTTTCTCACAGCAACTAACAATTACTGAAAGGTACCCAAGTGGAGTACAGCATCATACATTCCTCACCAATTCCTGAAGAAACTTGATGCATTGTGCTCTATACCAGTCTCTGGCAGGTAATAACAGGTAATAGAGACATGAATGCAATAACCACCATGCCTAGAACCCAACATTTCACAGCATGCCTTTCCATCCTCTGGCTATCATGTTCATTTTTGTTTTCTTCTATGAAGTTCCCTGAGCATTGACATTGGCATTGACAAAGATGTCCCACTTATAGCTTAGCACCCACTGTGTGCTAAGGTGTGCATGTATATTCTCAGCACTTTGACCAATTATGAGTTTCTGCAGTAGTTGAATGACCAGTATGAAATAAAGCTCTTCTGACCAAGAGTAAGAATGGCACATGCTGGGTTTTAAAATATAAATATTTTGAAGGCTATTTGACAAGTATAATAGCTTCTATACCAGGGACTATGATTTTCCAAGATTATGTATAGACTACTGATGAGTTTTACAGTAGCTACATTGGTTCTTTCATGGGGATCAGGCTTCATATTTCAGTCAGAGAGCTGTTATAATGTAAAAGCCATACCACTGTTTCACCAATGAGCACAATGTTTGGTAAGTCAGTATTCTAGTATTATAGGGGGATACTGATTTATAGTTATGCCATCTCATGAAAACACTTTTAGTGCTAAAATAATATCATGTAAAATAAATATAAGCTGTCTCTTAACCTCTGTAAATAATGCTTGCTTGCTGCAAATGTCCATATCTGCCTTTCTGTATACACCACAATGGTGTGTTGGAGTGGGGGTGATGGGTACCTTTAAAAACTGGAACAACATGGAAGTCAAGACTATTTCCTATTAATCTGCTCGGGGCTGTTCTGCCCACTGTGAATAGACTGAGTTTGATTTATTCCAGTCTCTTGAGAATTTTTTTCTTTCAGCTACTCCATAACAGAATAAAAGGTCCAGCCATGGGTAAGATCACTGTTGTCTTTTTTCGCCCAGGAAGTCTACATTACTCCTTACCAAACTATATAATCTAGCCAAGAAGAAAGATGTTTTCTACTTGACTTAATAAAGATTACTCCATGCCCTGCAGCCAATGTATGTGGCATCTTCTGTCATGTGTATTACCATGGAATTATGCTGAATAGGGAAACCTAGAACAATGCTAACAGGTTGTGTTCTTTTGGAGACTACTGGTGCTTCGCTGATCAAAAATATGTAGGGATGTATCCCATGCCTAACAATGCAAATTTGTTTAATCATCTATATTATCCACCTATGCATTTTTAAAGATTATTGAAATTATTTGACTAGTGGGTTTCTCAAATGTTCTTTCATGGTCTTTACTTTTGGATAACCTACTCCCTATCCACTACACTCCCACATATCCAAGGCCTTCCTCATGTAAATCTTTTTTTATTAGATATATTTTTTATTTACATTTCACATGTCACCTTTCCTGGTCCCTCCCCCCTCAGTAATCCCCTAAACCATTCTGCCTCCCCTTGCTCTCCAATCTACCCACTCCTGCTTCCCTGTCCTGCCATTCCCCTATACTGAGGCATTTAGCCTTCTCAAGACCAAGGGCCTCTCCTCTGCTGCATATGTATCTGGAGTCATGGTCTCTCCATGTGTACTACTTGACTGGTGGTTTAGTCCCTTGGACCTCTGAGTGGTTCAAATTGTTGTTCCTCCTATGGCTCTGTAAAGCCCTTCAGCTCCTTGGGTCCTTTCTTTAGCTCCCCCATTGGGTACCCTGTGCTCAGTTAAATGGTTGACTGAGAATGTCCCCCTCTGAATTTGTCATGCACTGGCAGAGCCTCACAGGTGATAGTTATATCAGTCTCATGTCAGCAAGCACATCTTGGAATCTAAAATAGTGTCTAGGTTTTGCAACTGTATATGGGACAGATCTTTAGGAGGTGGCAGACTCTGTATGGTGTTTCCCTCAGTCTCCGATCCACACTTTGTCTCTGTATCTCCTCCTGTGGGTATTTTGTTCCCCCTTTTAAGAAGGACCAGAGTATCCATACTTTGTTGTTCCTTCTTCTGGAGCTTCATTTGGTCTGTGACTCCTGTCTTGGGTATTCCAAGCTCTTGAGCTTATATCCACTTATCGTTGAGTGACTACTATATGTTTTCTTTTGTGATTTGGTTACCTCACTTAGGATGATATTTACTAGTTTCATAATTTGCTTAAGCATTCAGGAATTCATTGTTTTTAATAGCTGAATAGCATTCCATTGTGTAAATATACCACATTTTCTGTATCCATTCCTCTGTTGAGGGATATCTGACTTCTTTCCAGCTTCTTGCTATGAGAAATAGGGCTGCTAAGAACAAAGTTGACCATGTGTCCTTATTACATGCTGGAGAATACACTGGATATATGGCCATGAGTGGTATAGCAGGGTCCTCCGGTATTATTATGCCCAATTCTCTGAGGAAGAGCCAGACTAATTTCCAGAGTGGTGGTCCCAGCTTGCAATCCCACAAGCAGGGAGGAGTGTTCCTCTTTCTCCACATCCTCACCACCACCTGCTGTCTCCTGAGTATTTGATCTTAGCCATTCTGTCTGGTATGAGGTAATATCTCAGGATGAGATATTGTTTTGATTTGCATTTAACTGATGACTAAGGATATTGAGCATTTCTTTAGGTGCCTCTCAGCCATTCAGTATCCCTCAGGTGAAAATTTATTGTTTAGCTTTGTACCCCATTTTTAATAGGGTTATTTGTTTTTCTGCTGTCTAATTTCTTGAGTTTTAAATATTGGATATTAGCCCTCTGTAGGATATAGGGTTGGTAAAGATCTTTTCCCAATTTCTTGGTTGCTGTTTTTCCTATTAAGAGTGCCCTTTGCCTTAAAGAAACTTGGAAATTTTATGAGGTTCCTTTGTCATTCTTGATCTTAGAGCATAAGCTATTGTGTTCTGTTCAGGAAATTTTTCCCTGTACCCATGTGGTTGAGGCTCTTCCCCAGTTTCTTTTCTATTAGTTTCAGTGTATCTGGTTTTATTTCGAGGTCCCTGATCGACATGGACTTGAGCTTTGTAAAGAGAGATAAGAATGGATCAATTTGCATTGTTCTGCTAACTGCCTGCTGAATCAGCATCATTTTTTTTGAAAAGGCATTCCCCCCCCCCCCCCCCCCCCCCCCCCCCCCCCCCCGCCACTGGATGGTTTTAGCTCCTTTGTCAAAGATCAAGTGACCATGGGTGTGTGGGTTTATTTTTGGTTCTTCAGTTCTATTCCATTGATCTACCTGCCTGTCACTGTACGGATATCATGCAGTTTTCCCCACTATTGCTCTGTAGTAGTGCCTGAGGTCCAGGATACTGATCCCCCTAAAAGTTCTTTTATTGTTGAAAATAGTTTTAGCTATCCTGAGATTTTTGTTATTCCAGATAAATTTGAGAATTGCTCTTTCTAACTCTTTGACAAATTGAGTTGGGATTTTGATGGGGATTGCATTGAATCTGTAGATTGATTTTGGCAGGATGGCCATTTTTACTATATTAATCTTGCCAATCCATGAGCATGGAAGGTCTTTCCATTTTCTGAGGTCTTTCTTAGATTTCTTTCTTCAGAGACTTGAAGGTCTTGTCAGATCTTTTACTTTCTTGGTTAGGGTCACACCAAGATACTTTATATTGTTTGTGACTATTGTGAAGGGTCTCGTTTCCCTAATTTCTTTCTCAGCCTGTATATCCTTTGAGTATAGGAAGACTACTGATTTGCTTGAGTTAATTTTATATCCAACCACTTTGCTAAAGTTGTTTATCAGGTATAAAAGTTCACTGGTGGAGTGTGGAGTTTTTGGGGTTGTTTAAGTATACTCTCATAATGGATACAGAAAGTATGGTATATTTACACAATGGAATACTACTAAGCTATTAAAAACAATGAATTCATGAAATTCTTAGGCAAATGGTTGGATCTAGAAAATATCATCCTAAGTGAGGTAACCCAATCACAAAAGAACACACATGGAATGTAGTCACAGATAAATGGATATTAGCTCAGAAGCTCTGAGTACCTAAGAAACAATTCACAGAGCAAATGACTCCCAAGAAGGATTGAGAGGTCCCTGGTCCAGGAAAGGCTTGATTCAGGATTGTAGGGGAGTACCAGGACAGAGAAGTAGGAGGGGATTGATGGGAGAACAGGCAGAGGAAAAAGAGCTTATGGGACTTTTGGGGAGAGGGGACCCAGAAAAGGGAAAATCTTTTGGAATGTAAACAAAGAATATAGAAAATAAAAAGTTTAAAAAAATTAAGTATACTCTCATATCAACTGCAAATAGTGAATGCTTGACTTCTTCCTTTCCAATTTGTATCCCTTTGACCTCCTTTTGTTGTCTACTTGTTATAGGTAGAAATTCAAGTACAGTATTGAATAGATATGGAGAGAGAGGGGGCAGCCTTGTCTAGTCCCTGATTTTAGTGGGGTTGCTTCAAGTTTCTCCCCATTTAGCTCAATGTTCCCTACTGGTTTGCTGTATATTGCTTTTACTATGTCTATGTATGGGCCTTGAATTCCTGATCATTCCAAGACTTTTAACATGAAAGGATGGTGATTTTTGTCAAATGCCCTTTCAGCATCTAATGAAATGACCATGTGATTTTTTTCTTTGAGTTTGTTTAAGTATTTGATTACATTGATGGATTTTTGTATATTGAACCATCCCTGCATCCCTGGGATGAAGCATACTTGTTTGTGGTGCTCATTTTGATGTGTTCTTGGATTCCATTGGCAAGAATTTTTTGAGTATTTTTGCATCAATATTCATAAGGGAAATTGGCCTGAAGTTCTCTTTATTTGTTGGATCTTTGTGTGTTTTTGGTATCAGTGTAATTGTGGCTTCATAAAATGACTTAGGTAATGTTCCTTCTGTTTCTATTTTGTGGAATAGCTTGAAGAGTGTTGGTGTTAGGTTTTCTTTGAAGGTCTGATAGAATTCTGCACTATAACCATCTGGACCTGTGGATTTTTTTTTTTTGGTTGTGAGAATGTCAATGACTGCTTATATTTCTTTAGGGGTTGTGGGACTGTTTAAATGGTCTATCTGGTCCTAATTTAACTTTGGTATTTGGTATCTGTCTAGAAAATTGTTCATTTCATCCATATTTTCCAGTTGTCTTGAGTATAGGCTTTTGTAGTAGGGTCTGATGATTTTTTGAATTTCCTCAGCTTCAGTTGTTATATCTCCCTTTTCAATTCTAATTTTGTTAATTGGGATAATTCACTGTGCCCTCTGATTAATATGGCTAAGGGTTTATTTATCTTGTTGATTTTTCTCAAAGAACCAGCTTCTGGTTTTGTTACTTCTTTGTACAGTTCTTTTTGTTTCTACTTGGTTGATTTCAACCCTGAGTTTGAATGATTGCCTGCCATCTATTCCTCTTAGGTGTATCAGCTTCTTTCTGTTCTAGAGCTTTCAGGTATGCTGTTAGCTTCTACTGTATCCTCTCTCCAGTTTCTGTTTGGGGACACTCAGAACTACGAGTGTTCCTCTTTGCACTGTTTTTATTGTGTCCCATAAATCTGGGTATCTTGTGCCTTTGTTTTCATTAAATTCTAAAAAGTCATTGATTTCTTTCCTTATTTCTTTCTTGATCAAGGTATCATTGAATAGAGCAATGTTCAGCTTCCATGTGTATGTAGCTTTCTTTTGTTTTTGGTACTATTGAAGACCAGCTTTAATCGGTAGTGATCTAATAGGAGGCATGGGATTATTTCAATCTTCTCCTATCTGTTGAGGTTTCTTTTATGACAACTTATATGGTCAGTTTTGGAGAAGGTACCATGGGGTGCTGAGAAGAAGGTATATTCTTTTGATTTAGGATGAAATGTTCTATATATAATCTGCTAAATCCGTTTGGTCCATAACTTCTGTTAGTTTCAGTGTGTTTCTGTTTAATTTGGGTTTCCCTGATTTGTCCATTGATGAGTGTGGAGTGTTGAAATCACCCACAATTATTGTGTGAGATTCTTGTATGTATGTAAGTACGCTGGCATTTGGAACATAGATGTTCAGAATTGAGTGTTCTTTGTAGACTTTTCCTTTGATGAGTATGAAGTGTCCTTCCCTGTCTTTTTTGATGACTTTTGGTTGAAAAAGGACAAAACGACAACCAACAAATTGGGAAAGGATATTCACCAACCCTACAACTGATAGAGGGCTAATATCCAATGTATACAAAGAACTCAAGAAGCGCTGAAAACATCCAATGGAAAAAAGATAGCCTTTTCAACAAATGGTGCTGGTTCAACTGGAGGTCAGCATGCAGAAGAATGCGAATTGATCCATCCTTGTCTCCTTGTACTAAGCTCAAATCCAAATGGATCAAGGACCTCCACATAAAGCCAGACACTCTGAAGCTAATAGAAAAGAAACTGGGGAAGACCCTTGAGGACATCGGTACAGGGAGAAAGTTTCTGAACAGAACACCAATAGCGTATGCTCTAAGAGCAAGAATTGACAAATGGGACCTCATAAAATTACAAAGTTTCTGTAAGGCAAAGGACACCATCAAGAGGACAAATCGGCAACCAACAAATTGGGAAAAGATCTTCACCAATCCTACATCAGATAGAGGGCTAATATCCAATATATATAAAGAACTCAAGAAGTTAGACTCCAGAAAACCAAACAACCCTATTAAAAATGGGGTACAGAGTTAAACAAAGAATTCTCACCTGAAGAACTTCGGATGGCGGAGAAGCATCTTACAAAATGCTCAACTTCATTAGTCATTAGGGAAATGCAAATCAAAACAACCCTGAGATTTCATCTTACACCAGTCAGAATGGCTAAGATTAAAAATTCAGGAGACAGCAGGTGTTGGAGAGGGTGTGGAAAAAGAGGAACACTCCTCCACTGCTGGTGGGGTTGCAAATTGGTACAACCACTCTGGAAAGCAGTCTGGCGGTTCCTCCGAAAACTGGGCACCTCACTTCCAGAAGATCCTCCTATACCACTCCTGGGCATATACCCAGAAGACTCCCCACCATGTAATAAGGATACATGTTCTACTATGTTCATAGCAGCCCTATTTATAATTGCCAGATGCTGGAAAGAACCCAGGTATCCCTCAACAGAAGAGTGGATGCAAAAAATGTGGTATATCTACACAATGGAGTACTATTCAGCCATTAGAAACAATGAATTCATGAAATTCTTAGGCAAATGGATGGAGCTAGAGAATATCATACTAAGTGAGGTAACCCAGACTCAAAAGGTGAATCATGGTATGCACTCACTAATAAGTGGATGTTAACCTAGAAAACTGGAATACCCAAAACATAATCCACACATCAAATGAGGTACAAGAAGAAAGGAGGAGTGGCCCCTTGGTCTGGAAAGACTCAGTGAAACAGTATTCAGCAAAACCAGAACGGGGAAGTGGGAAGGGGTGGGTGGGAGGACAGGGGAAGAGAAGGGGGCTTATGGGACTTTCGGGGAGTGGGGGGGCTAGAAAAGGGAAATCATTTGAAATGTAAATAAATTATATCGAATAAAAAAAAAGAACTCAAGAAGTTAGACTCCCAGGGAACCAAATAACCCTATTAAAAAATGGGGTACAGATCTAAACAAAGAATTTTCACCTGAAGATATTCGGATGGCCGAGAGAGGCACCTTAAGAAGTGCTCAACATCATTAGTCATTAGGGAAATGCAAATCAAAACAACCCTGAGATTTCACCTTACACCAGCCACAGTGTCTAAGGTCAAAAACTCAGGAGACAGCAGGTTTTGGCGAGGATGTGGAGAAAGAAGAACACTCCTCTACTGCTGGTGGGGCTGTAAGATGGTACAACCACTTTGAAAATCAGTCTGGCAGTTCCTCAGAAAAATGGACATGACACTTCCAAAGGACCCTGCTATACCTCTCCTGGGCATATACCAAAAGGATTATCCGGCATGCAATAAACACATGCTCCATTATGTTCATAGCAGACTTATTTATAATAGCCAGAAGCTAAAAAGAACCCAGATGTCCCTCAAAGGAAGAATGGATACAGAAAATGTGGTATATTTGCACAATGGAATACTACTCAGCAATTAGAAACAATGAATTCACAAAATTTTTGGGCAAATGGTTTGATCTGGAAAATATCATCCCAAGTGAGGTTACCCAATCACAAAACAATACACATGGAATGCAATCTCTGATAAGTGGATATTAATTAGCACAGAAGCTCTGAATACCAAAGGCACAAATCACATAACAAATGACTCCCATGAAGAAGTATGGAGAGGGTCCTGATCCTGGAAAGGATTGATCTAGGGTTGGAGGGGAATATAAGGACAGAGAAAAAGGAGGGAGGTGATTGGAGAATGGGTGGAGAGAAGAAGGTTTATGGGACATATGGGGAGGGGGGATCTGGGAAAGGGAAAATCATTTGGAATATAAACAAAGAATATAGAAAATAAAAATATTAAAAAAATTATCTTAGAATGGCTACTCCAACATGTTTCCTGGGACCATTTACTTGGAAAATCGTTTTCCATCACTTTACTCTGAGGTAGTGTTTGTCTTTGATACTGAGGTATGTTTCCTGTATGCAGCAAAATTTTGGGTCCTGTTTACATATCCAGTCTGTTAGTCTATGTCTTTTAACTGGGGAACTGAGTCCATTGATATTAAGAGATATTAAGAAGTAGTGATTGTTGCTCCTTTTATTTGATGTTATTTTTATGTTTGTCTGGTTACCTCCTTAGGGTTTGTTAAAAGATTACTTTCTTGCTTCTTATAGGGTATAGTTTCAGTCCTTGTGTTGACATTTTCCATCTGTTATCCATTGTATGGCTGGATTTGTGGAAAGATATTATGTAAATTTGGTTTTATCATGGAATATCTTGGTTTCTCCATCTATGGTGAATGAGTACAGGGTATAGTAGTCTTGGCTGGCATTTGTCTTCTCTTAGGGTCTGTATAAGATCTGCCCAGGGTCTTCTAGCTTTCATTGTCTCTGGTGAGAAGTCTGGTGTAATTCTGATAAGTCTGCCTTTATAAGTTATATGACCCTTTTTCCTTACTGCTTTTAATATTCTTTGTTTAGTGAATTTGGTGTTTTGGTTATTATGTGCCAGGAGGACTTTCTATTCTGGTCCAGTCTGTTTGGAGTTCTGTATGCTTTTTATATGTTCATGGGCATCTCTTTCTCTAGGTTAGGGAAGTTTTCTTCTATAATTTTGTTGAAGATATTTACTGGGCCTTTAAGTTGTAAAATTTTGCCCTCTTCTATACCTATAATCCTTAGGTTAGGTCTTCTCATTGTGCCCTGGATGTCCTGGATATTTTGGGTTACAAGCATTTTGCATTTTGCCTTTTCTTTGACTGTTGAGACATGTTTTCTATGGTATCTTTAGCACCTGAGATTCTTTCTTCTATTTCTTGTATTCTGTTGTTGGGATTTGCATCTATGACTCCCGATTTCTTTCCAAGGTTTTCTATTTCCAGAATTATCTAATTTTGTGATTTCTTTATTCTTTCTAATTCCATTTTTAGATCCTGGATGGTTTTGTTCAGTTCCTTTACTTGTTTGATTGTGTTTTCCTGTGATTCTTTAAGGGATTTTTGTGTTTCTCCTTTAGTGCGTCTACCTATTGACCCATGTTCTCCCGTATTTCTTTAAGGGAGTTATTCATGTCCTTCTTGAACTCCTCTATCAGCATCATGAGATGCGATTTTAAATCCAACTCTTTCTTTTCTGCTAAGTTGGGTTATCCGGGACTAGCTGTGGTGGGAGAACTGGGTTCTGATGTTGCCAAGTAGCCTTGGTTTTTATTGGTAGGGTTCTTGTGCTTGCCTTTTGCCATCTGGTTACCTCTGGTGTTAGTTGGTCTTGCTGTCTCTGGCTGGAGCCTGTCCCTCCTGTGGGCTTGTAAGCCTGTGGTGGTACTTCTGGGAGACCAACTATATTTAGGTGGGGTCTGAGCACAAAAGGTTATAGAGCTGTCTGGCTCCCTGATGCAAATGTCAATTAGAAAGTTCCTAACCCAGCTGCTCTACTGATCATATGCCCTGTGCAGTCCTAGCTGTTCCCCTCTAGAGAGATATTGGAAAGAAAGTGGAAATCTCACCTCCTGGCTCAGAAGTAGAGACACTGCTGGGAGATCACTCTCTCCTTGCAGGCTGTTCACTGAAGACTGTGAAGCAGCCTGGGTGCCTGGTACAAATGGCAACTGGAAATTTCCTGTCCCAGCTGCTCCACTGATCTTATGCCCTGTGTTCTCCTAGCTCTTATCCTCCAGAGAGATATTGGAGAGAAAGTGGAGGTCTCACTTCCCCTCTCAGAAGTGGAGCCACTGCTGGGAAATCACTCTCTCCTGGTGGGCTGTTCACAGAAGGCTGTGGATTTGCCTGGCTCCATGGTACAAATGGGCTTGATGCAAATCCTTAACCAGCAGTTTCTCCTTTCGTCTTCATGTTACATAATTCCACTGTCCTCTCCAAACATACTTGAATTGGGTTGTAAGAAAGTAGGCTTTCCCATAGCTTTTCTCACATACGTTATTCTTAGGTTAGTTTTTTACCTAAAATCCTGATTTCCTCAATCTTCCCAAAGCCTTCCCCCATCAAGCCTGATTTCTCCTAACATTCTCTCTGTCTTCGTCTTGAGTTTTACTCATAAGTCATGCTTCTTCCTTTATTCTTTCATATGTCATTTTATTTTGTATTTTATTCTTACTATATATATCATATCAAAATCAATTCTGATCTTTAATATATTTCCCTGCATATCCATGATATTTTTGCATTTATACTTTTATTTTAAGACAAACTAAAATTTTAAATGCTTTAAAATGCTTTTGAAAAGTGCCAACATTCAAAATTGTGAATACTTAATACATTGGTGAAATATAAAGAAATAGACATTAGAGATGTACCTGTGAACTAGAATTTCTTTTTCAGTGGGACATCACATAAGAATGCGATGTTACTAGAGTTCTTCAGTGATGATCAAGACTCAGAACTAAAAATATTTCTAAACATCATGAAATGTCTGTCCATCATATACAGCTATGTTAGAAGACTAAGAATTCTAATCTCAGAAAATGATCCCTTCTAGTCATTCTTAAGTAAGCAACAAAAATTATCTTCAAAAATTCCAAGTTCATGTCAGAATCCCCGCCAATGTCTCTCACCCCCACCATACTTTTAAAATATTAGTGCTTATAATAAATGTTTAATTTTGCTAGTAGAAGTTTGTTTTTTAATACTAATTATGCTGAAGTAAAACTAATCATTGTCTAATATAAGTCCATGAATTAAGCTTCCATATTTTGGTTATTAAATGATTCTTTTAATTTCAAAATGTATAATATTTGTCATTTACTGATAAACTCTCTCACAAAGCCCTTTGGCCATCTTCATCAAGTGTTCCAATTTATTGGAATATCAGTAGAGCTCCTGAAGTCATACATGTTGATTGCTTAACCTTGTTCATTTACAACATATTTTGATGTGCCTCAGTCCTAAACTAATCAGAAGCAATAAAAATGACTCTAATCGCTTTAGCAGACCCACTAATAAGATTCTAGGGCTGCACTCAATTAATTATTCTTAATGATGATAATAATCTTTGTGCTTAATCACTTTTAAAATTTCTACCTACTTTATCATAGAAAGCTTTTGTGTTCATCAAATGAATATTGGAAAATAGTTCAAAAGAAAAAGAGCATGCTACTGAAACACCATTGTTCACAACACAGTTTAAATCCTTTAGTCTTAATTCATACCTGCCATGTTCTCATCACTGTTGGGGGAGGAAGAAAGAGAGAATATTATGAAAAATCATCGTGCATTATTGTACACCTACACAGATACACACATTATATTTCATCTCTGTTTAACTTGGTTTTATTATTGCACCATTTTCATTATTGCTATTTCCAACTTTCCCTCAGAATAATTTCCTGCTACCTGGGAAACATACTTTTAATTTCCTTTCAGGAGTATCTCCTGATGTTGTGATCTTATTTTCCCTTTATGCCAGTACCATTTTTCATCTGTATGTGACAGACCCTGTCATTGCTAACAAACCCTCAGCAACAAAATCCTTTTCAGTCGATTAAAGACAACATCTCATTGTGGCCATCAGCTGTCAGTCAATTGGAAGAGAGGCTCTTACCTGCTTACATATTTTTCTCTTTCATTTCCTGTGATCTCAGCCACAATTGTTTATCTGTTCACTTCTTATCATGATTTTAATTCATTTTATTAGTTCTGTCAGAAAGTTTGGTTTAAAATTTAATTTTAGGATTTTCCAGTCCTGTTATAGATATTTAGAGGGTTTAAAGACAACCAGCTTGTTTGTTTTCCAAAGCATCACATTCCAAGAGATCTCTGGTGTTTAGTTTGTCTCACACTACAATGGAATGTGAGAGAAGCTTTCAGTATCTATACAACATAGAAAAGTATTTCAGATTATATGAGATAATAAGTCATAATTTCCTCATACTGCTTAATTCCAATGTGTTTGGTTATTTTAAATGGTGGCTTGAACTTTTTCCAAGCAGAGAAATTTTGGTCTTCTAGAAAATCATGAAGTAGAACTCAGATTTTTAACAATGCCTAGACAGAAAAACATCCAATAAAACTGCCACTTCAGGAGGAGCAGAGAAGAAGCTCCAGACTCTAATGATTGTGGTTTTCAGAAATTATTCACATTACATTTTTAAAATGTGATTAATTAAAAAATCTATATACTTCAATTAAATTTATACTATAAAGTTAAAAACTATGATTCACATTTTACTAGGAAATAAAAGGTTTACTGATATATTTTGCCTATAAAATTATATATATAATGGTGATTAAATTATTAGTCAATTTATGCATTGAATTTGGGGACCTCATTACCAACAAATATTTGTCTTCCAAAAGAGACATTCTTATTGGATCTGGTATGCCAGGCCTGAATCAAATACTGAGGAGGCGACAGGAGTCAACTTCAGTTTAAGACCCTCCTGGGCTACATAGCAAAGTCCAAGACATTGTGGACTGCATAGTGGTGTGAAACAGTGCAACAGAGGGAGGAAGGAGAAAGAAAGACAGAGAGGTTCCAGAAGGACTGTAAGTGTCTTGTTAATAATAAATGATTGTGTGAATGACTTTATGTGCTGGCACTGTTAGAATGATCCTACAACTCCAGATACTCAAGAGACTTAGGTATGAACATGATAAGTTCAACCCAGATAGTATAGTGAACCTTCACTGCAAAATAGTAATGGAAAAGAGAGTTTTGGTCCCTGGGAACTTTGGGAGTACTGGATGGCTCATATTGTTTTTCCTCCTGTAGTGCTGGAAACCCCTTTAGCTTCTTGGGTCCTTTGTCTAGCTCCTCCATTAGGGACCCTGTGCTCAGGTCAATGGCTGATTGAGAGTGTCTCCCTCTGTATAGGCAGCAAGAGTATGGCCTTGTTGGACATCAATGGATGGCCCTGGGTCCTGGGAAGCTCAATGCTGCAGAATAAGGGCACACACACACACACACACACACACACACACACACACACTGTAATACTAATTTAAATTTCAACAATCTTGTCTGCTTTCTGAAAACCTTTGTCGTGTCTTAGAGATTAACCATTTAAAAAGCCTCTTTAACATAGCAGCTTAGAAAATGTCTTGCTGCTATTTGGGGAATTCATCTTATTCTTATATAACTGAAGGCTCTCATTAGCTAAGCCTATATATACCTTGGTGTTAAAAGAAAAGTAATGGACTAATTATATCAAACAGAATTTGAACCAAGAATGTGGCTTAGGAATTAGTAAGAAACTCAGAAACCAGAAAGCCCCGTGTAGTCAGTATGCACAGAGGATATAATAGGACAAGCAAGCAAGGTTCCTATTAGGCATCTGTCTTATTTGGGCATGGTATGATTACTTGGGTGTTTGTCATCGTCTGAAACTCAAGGTGTGTGATTTCTATTTGTTGCAAAGATTAGAGTTCCACATTCAGTTGAGGTTTATTTAATGTTAAATTACCCCAGTTTCTTCCATAGGAACCCAAAGTATTGATAAATTCAATTCATATCCCTTTGTACTATCCATTAACATTAGAAAACTTAGAATGAATTAGAATGTTTAATGGGTAGAAAGTGAAAAAAATTAAACCATTAAATGTTTCTTGCTTCATTTTTTAAATGTATGAGAACACAGAAATCACTGTCTCCATACAATTCTCTGGCCACGTGTATTTCAGATGAGTCCAGGACCAAAGAGTTCAACTACTTGCTTTAAAAAAAATCACTTTCTTAAAAAAAATTGCAAAATTTTTTTCATTAATTTTTCAAGTATGTTTTTTTAAAAAAAATAATTCGCACTTAAGTGTAATTTCCCTTCATCAGTTTGGTTAGAATTAATATTTCAAGCATCTTTACCCAATGCATCCAAGTTAATATTTCATACACTGTACCTAAAATGTCTGTAAAGCAAAAATCGAAACTTCAATAAGAGCATACCATATGATTATTTGTGTTGGCAAGTACTGGAGTAAAGGGAAATGTGAGAGTTGTGCTTTGGAGACCAAGTTAAAAAAAAAACTGTGAGTGTATAGCACATAGAATTTATTGAACCAGGTCTCCAGTATATCGAATATTAAGAATCTTTATCCAATAGTGGAATGAAGAATAGATGCTTTTGCAGTTTTATAACAAAACACCATGAGTGTTCTGCTAAGTCATTTGATTTTTGTCTGAGAAAGTGCAAAATAGTGCCTTCTGGGGAAAATGTTTTAAAATTTATCTCTATAAAACCAGAGTCCAAGACCACATAGCCATCATTCAGAACTGTATCCATCCAGCAAAAACAGATAAGGCAGCATCATAGCTGAGAAGGCTGCAAAAGTAAGCACTGAGTCGCATGTGTGTGAAACGAAAGTTAATTTCCAAATTCATTTTCCAAAAGATGCTATGGGCAACCAACAGTGACATCAATAGGAAACAGTGCATCTTGGGCACCAGCAACATTGAGGTCTAAGTGCCTGCTGCCCTAAAACTTTAGAGAAATTTAAGAAGAATATCCTGAGGAAAAGCTCACATTTCTAAAATATACAGGAATGAAGCCATGTGTTAGCTATTTGAAATAAATCCATATTTAAAAAAATCAGAAAAATTACAATTTAAAATATAATATATGCATTTACAAATCTTCATATTTATTTAATACTAAAGCCCTCTTAATTAGATACTACAATAATTATCTCCAATTTCATTGAAATAAAAATTGTGAGAACTATGGTTTTACCTTTTCCTTGTATACCAAATTACTGTACAGATAGAACTTGAAGAAAACATACTTTTATTACTTTGTGATTTTAGTAGGTGCATACTAGATGATACCTCTGCCTCAGACTCTCACCAGGTACAGCAAAGCTGTCAATCATGTCAGCTCTCCTGGACTCTTAGCAGATTTCACTTCCTTTTGATGATGTATTCAAGATTTCCACTTCTTTTGTAAAATTTTAGTATTGTGGTAGTTTAAGTAAGAATGCACACACACACACACACCCATATTTGAATGCTCAGACATCAGAGACTCATACTATTTTAAAGAATTAAGATGTGTGACCTTGTTGGAGTAGGTATAGTCTTGTTGCAGAAAGTATGTCACTGGGGGTGAGCTTGAGATTTCCAAACCCCAAGTAAGGTCCAGTCCTGCCCTCTCTTTTTCTGCCGCCTATGGATCTGGATGCAGACATCTCAGCTACTCTATCTGCTTGTGAAATACCATGCTCCCCAACATGTGCATAATGGACTAAACCTCTAAGACTATGAGCAATCCCCAATTAAGTTCATTCATTTTTTTAGGAGTTCTCTTGATGTCTTTTCATGTCACACTCAAATTCACACATTGACTAAAATAGTATCATTTGGGGTTATAATTAATTATTTGTGTTTTGTGATTATAATATAATTACATTGTTTCCCCCTTTTTATTCTTCTTTCAAGCCCTCTCATGCAGTCCTATGTGGTATCTTTCAAAATCAAAGTCTCTTTCTTCATTGTAATAGATATTTCTTGCAGCGAACAATATCAGAATGTAATACGATTACTTTACCAATTCATTACACATAGCATGATATAAATCTTTATTGGAACTTGGCATAGTAGTGCATCACAGAATCATAGCATTGGTTAGACTGACGCAGGAAGTTTGTTAGTTCAAGGCAAGTTAGGTTATATAATGAGTCCTTATCTCAAAGTAAAGGTTAACTAGGTAAATAGTAGTTTTAATCAATAGTTGTTGGGAATTAGATATTTGTAGTTTTTGATTTATTTGCTTGGATATTTTAATTTTCCTGTTTAACTTGGGAGTGAAATTTGGAGAACCTTCTCTCTATAGTCAAGAAGTAGTTTTAGTAGAAATAGTTTGGCTTCTAGCTCAAACTATATGTGGTTAAACACTGTATTTGTTTATCTGAGTTACTAATATTTGAGATTTTGTGTTTATGCTAATAAATTGCAATTTTTATCATTTTTTGTTGTAACCTCTGACTTTGGAATTGTAAGAGCATTAATCTCATATTTCCATTTAAAATCCTTTATTTCCTTTCTGTTTGAGTAAAGTGTTTGTTATTTTTTAAAAAATATAATTTTTATAGAGCATGATGGCACATATATGTAGTCCAGCATCTTGGGGCAAAAGCCCAGAGGATGTCAATTTGAAGATCAACTTGATGTCAAGAGGAACAACCCAATATCAAAAGAAACAAATGATTTTTAACAACAAAATCATATGGATTTATCTGTACTTTAATAAAGATTTATATGACAAACTTATATATTTGATAGCTATGTGTTTGTTCAATATCTATTTCTTCTTGAATACAGCCTAATAATTTTTGTCTTTCCAGATATCCATTGACTTGACTTTTAAAAGTTATGGACACAGAGATTTTTAATACTCAATTTTTAAACACTAAATAGATGATAATCATTAAGCTTACCTCCAATTAATACCTAATTTCAAAAATAGCTTTAATTAGAGGAGTTCTTAGAGCTAGATTGGCTTGATTAATCTCAGAAATCAGGTTGGTTTCTCTGATTCTTATTACTTTGTATATTGTTTTAAAACTAAATAATATATCAATGATCTTCATGAAGATAGTAATATTTTGCAAACCAGTGTGGGGTAATGAAACTATATTCATGATGATTTAATACACATGATAAATAGAAGTACATAGCATCAGTAATTATAATGTGATATATTTAAATTATATAAACTTTAATCATGAATAAATTTTAGAAATTAGTTTTATCACTGAATAACAATTTTGCATCTAATTTGAAATTATTTATCCTATAAATATTGCCACCTGTATTATGTGGAATGTGCTGATGTTCTTATTAAAGCATAACTTGATATTAAAACTTAAATTCCTTCTAAAAGAAGTATTTTAGAAAAAGTTTGCTCATTGTTTGAATAGTCTGGCAACATTATGGCCTTGAGATATTCTAGTTCCCAAAATATCACTAAGGGCATCTTTCTTCCCTGGAGACTTTATTATTTCCAATAACCAGACTCTGGAGTTGCATTACCATCACAGAGCATCATTTATATGTGACATGCATTTCACTTTCAGAGCAAAGTTTTACAAAGGGCTGTCAGATGTTCCCTTGTGAATTTTAAAGAATAATGAGCAAATCAGAATATTTCTTTTAAAATTAGCTTCAATTTCTGTTAAACTAGCCTCAAAAGAAAATGAATAATAAAAAACCCAAATAAAGATGCAAAAATTTAAAATTTAATTCTTCTACTAATTTAACTGCAATATTTACCAGATTAATGGTGCTTTGGGATATTTAACAGTAATTCAAAATTATGTGCTCTATCAACTACTTTATATTCTAAATAAATGACTGTGGAATTTTCTCTTCTAAAATATTCAGAACAATTTAATAACTAGAATATATTTCCCATGTTCAGTTATTTATGTATTATTAAGTCATATAATCTTAAATTTATTCACCTAGTCATTAATTGCCAGTTATATATGCTATTTATTTGTCAAGAAAACTCCCTAGCCCACCCCCAAAGTGTACAGGTTCTTTCCATCTCTCTTAGCTTCACAACAGAGCAAGATGATAATCCCATATTGATGCAGATATCATGGATAACATTGATGCATGTAACCAAACCATGGTTGTAAGAAAGCAAGCTTAAACTGAGGTGGAAACTTTCTCTCTGATATATTTTTACAATGACAGAAGGCGCAGTATAGGCTTTTGGGAAGAAAACCACATTGGTGGTCTACCACAGATATAAACACTAGAACTATATATAAGCTAGTCAAAGACCAAGGACTTTGGAAGTAATATGCTCTATAATGAAGGCTACTGCTTTGAGTTCACTAAGTTGGCACAGTGTCAAACTCTCTTTCAAAAGCCTATTTTTATACCCATAGATGCACACTACTCTTAAGTATCTATTTTAATCATTAATTAAAATATTAATTTATGATTTAATAATAATAAAAGCATTAATAATGGAAGCTTGTCTATAATAAATCTAGTAGTAAATCCAAAGTGTCTTGGCTACCCAAAGTGTATGGAAAATAGATTGCTGAATATTTGACTAGAAACAGAACATTTATGCCACCACTTCTAAGGCTCATGGGATATCATAGAAAAAGAGATAGAGTGAACATAAAAGCTAGAAAATAGGGGAAAAATAGAATGCCATCCAGTTATCACAATCATAAACTCACAAATGTTTCAATTTCTTACAATGGGATACTTTAAGACTGTACTTATCCACATCCAGACATGGATGGAGGAGGGGGCTCATGGGACTTTACCCATATTTGCTGAACAACTGTTAATGAAAGATAGTAAAGAAGATAGTCAGCATCTTATGAGTCTACCAATTTCCAATGGATAGCTCCATATACATGGCCACACAGTAGATCACAATATAAAGCACACAACACGGAATGGGAAAGAGTTCTTCCCCAAAGAAGGAGGTTGGCAGAGTGAGAGATATATAAATAGAGGATGAGAGTGTTAGAATGCATTACAGACATGTGAGAAAAATTTAAAGAACATATTTAATTATTTTTTAAATCTATTTCTTTGTAAGAGATTATTCCTATCACAAATGCAGTCAGGATTCCTGGATTCGAATGCTGACTACAAACCTGGATTATTCTGCTTGCAAAATATCACCACATTGAGCTTGTGGCACGCAACTGTGCCACACTCTCTGCGTGCTTTACATATTTTTTGTATTATTCAACTTTACATTACTCATAAATTAACTTTACTACTCTTTGTACACTTCCAGTTACATATAATTACCCTATTTACCCATTGACTTCTAAACCTTTGGTTCTCTGTCCAATTTCATCTAATGCTGCATTTTCATGTTAGACCATGAATGTTATTATCAGTAACTATATTTCCTTCAGCCAGTTTTCATATGAAATTCTGACAAAAGTAACTTCATCTCAGTTAACAATGAAAAATGGAACACATCTTTAGTTATAATTTATCTAATTAAGTATAGTTGGATAAATAACTATAAACATTTGTAATTTTCTTTCTATTATAAGTTATGTTTTTCTTCTTTAGTATTCTTCTTTTTCACAAAAACATCCTAAATTTTTTGTATTTTCATAAAAATACATGCATATTACTGCATGTTTTATTTTATATTAATCCTTATCTCATTTAAAATATATTCTGTTCTTGTAACCTTTGAAACAGAATTAGCACAAACACAATTTTTCCTCTTGTAACTGAAATTGCAGTTTCTTTGCTGGATTTGTTCTATATTTAAGCAAAGAATAGTACAGTATCAAAATCAAAACAATTTCATTAATTTTACAAATAGTCAATACTATGCAAGCAATTTTACACTGAGCAGATGAAATCAATGTTTTGTAGATGTTTTCAGAAATACCCATGGCTTTTAACTGATGTCTCTGTTATATCCAAGGTATTTATAACTGTATGACATATTTAGAATGATTTAAGAAAACTTTTCTACTTGAATTTTTATGCCAAGTGACTGAATCTTTAGGACTTTCGGGGAGTAGGAGCTAGGAAAGGGGAAATCATTTGAAATATAAATAAAGAATAAATCGAAAAAATAGTAAGCTATAGCCAGAAGGGAGAGGAAAATAACCTCTAGAAGTAGAAGGAAAGAGGGATCTGGGACGGAGAAGGGAGAGGGAGGGAAAAAGAGTACAGTTCACATACATGGGAAGAGATGTGGAAGAAGAACAGAGGCTCAGGAATTTGAAAGGAGGTGTATAGTAGTGAGGGAGGGGGAACTGGGTGTAATCACTAAAAAGCCCCAGATGCCAGGGACCCAAGAAGTCCCAGAACCTAACAGGGCAGACATTAGCCAAAATACCCAACATAGGGGAGATAGATCCTTTAGAGACTGTATCCAATGGATAGGTATGGCCCACAATTGAGGAATGGGGCCACTCACCCACGTCAAAAATATTAATTCAGAATTTCTCTTGTCAAAAAGAAATGCAGGGAATAAGAGTGGAGCAGAGACTGAAGGGAAGGCCACCCAGAAACTTCCCTAACTAGTGATTCATTCCACCTGCAGACACCAAACCCAGACACTATTGCTGAAGCCAAGAAGTGCTTGCTGACAGGAACCTGGAATAGCTGTTCCCTGAAAGACTCTGCCAAAGACTGACCAATACCTATGTGGTTGCATGCAGCCAAGCATCGGGCTGAGCATAGAGATCCAAAAGGAGACATTAGGGGAAGGACTGAAGGGGCTGAGGGAGTTTGCAACCCCATTGGAAGAACAATACCAGCCAACCAGAGCCCTGAAACACCCAAGTACTAAACCTTCATCAACCAAAAGGTTCAATGGGGGAATCGAAGGCTCCAGCTGCAGAGGATTGCCTTATAGAATGTCACTGGGAGGAGAGCCCCTTGGTCCTCTGGAGGCTCAATGACCCAGGGTAGGGGAATGCTAATGCACTGGAACAGGACTAGGTGGGTGGGTGTGTGAGCAAAGCAGGGGAAAGGCGGGAATCGAGGTTCGTAGTGGGGAATCTTGGAAGGGGGATGACATTTGAAATGTAAATAAATAAAATATCTAATAAAAATAGAAAAAATAAAATAGTAAGATAATAATATATTTTGTAAAATAGTCTTACAAAGGTCAATAGAGATACACTTTAACACTAAAATCACTATAAGCCAAAAGAGAGTGATAATTATTCCATAAAATATTATTAAGGAATAAGATAAAATGAAAAGAGTTAGAAGTATAAATATAAATGTATATTCGCTGAATAAAGCAGTTATGTTTATACAACTGCATGGAATAAAAAAATCACTATGAGACATTATTTTCCTAGGGCAACACAATAAATTAAGATAAGAAAATTTTTAATAATTCTTGCACTACATTGTTTAAAACATTAATTCCTAATACAAGATGGTTATCAAATTTAAATATTCAAAAATCTGTAACAATTGGAGAAGAAGTAAAAATAATGTAATTCTACCAAAACAGCAAAAGGAAATTATTAAAATCTCTTTTACAACCAATGCAAAAAAAAAAGATAATTAGTCAGTTAATAGAGGGAATATGAAATAATAAAAAGACTTTTGTGCTAAATTAAAATATTTATTAAAATCTTAGCTATGGTTCAGAAGGTAGAATGTTTGCCTGGCTTATGTGAATATCAGTGTTGGATTTGTAGCACAGCATAAACCACTGCCCTTTCTCTCCATATCTTTTCAATATAGTACTTGAAGTCCTAGCTAGAGCAATCAGAAAACATAAGGAGGTCAACGGTATACAAATTGGAAAGGAAGAAGTAAAATTATCACTATTTGCAGATGACATGATAGTCTACTTAAGTGACCCAAAAACTCCACCAGAGAACTCCTACAGTTGATAAACAACTTCAGCAAAGTGGCAGGTTATAAAATCAACTCAAGCAAATCAGTTGCCTTCCTATACTCAAAGGATAAGCAGGCTGAGAAAGAAGTTAGGGAAATGACACCCTTCACAATAGCCACAAACAATATAAAGTATCTTGGTGTGACTGTAACCAAACAAGTGAAAGATCTATATGACAAGAACGTCAGGTCTCTGAAGAAGGAAATCGAAGAAGACCTCAGAAAAATGGAAAAATCTTCCATGTTCGTGGATTGGCAGGATTAATATAGTTAAATTGGCCATCTTACCAAAAGCAATATACAGATTCAATGCAATCCCCTCAAAATCCCAACTCAGTTCTTCACAGAGTTGGAAAAAGCAATTCTTAAATTCATCTGGAATAACAAAAAACCCAGGATAGTTAAAACTATTCTCAACAACAAAAGAAATTCTGGGGGAATCAGTATCCTGGACCTCAAGCAATACTACAGAGCAATAGTGTTAAAAACTGCATGGTATTGGTACAGTGACCGTCAGGCAGATCAATGGAACAGGATTGAAGATCCAGAAATGAACCCACACACCTATGGCCACTTGATCCTCGACAACGGAGCTGATAACATCCAGTGGAAAAAAGATAGCCTTTTCAACAAATGGTGCTGGTTCAACTGGAGGTAAATCACTTTTCTGACCCTGGTACTGGAGAGGCACAGAGTGGATGTACAGAAATTCAAGCTCATCCACAGCTACTTATAGAGGTAGAAGAGGGGGTGGGATACATGAAAACTTAAAACAGACAAACAAATACAAATAACACACATACGTTTATTGAGGGATAATAAAACTTATTTGAAATTACTCGATATTAAAATGAAAGATACTTTTTGAAAAGACTGAAGAAAATTTTATGCCTAGAGAAAAGAAAAGCACTCTCTCTTTTATGTTTGAATATTTAATTAAACAATTCATTAATGACTGGGTTTGTGTGCATATATTAGAGCTCACATGGAAAGGAGACTGGATGCTCACAGGAATGACTTCTCTTCTACAGTCTTAAGTTTTGGGATTGAACTCAGGTTGTCAGGTTTGGTAGCAAGTGTCTTATCCAATTATCTTACTAGCCCAGTGTAACTGGTTTAAAACCTGAGGGTTAGGGAAGCTACAAATGAAAAAAATTAATTAACAGGAAAAGAAATATTTCATAGAAATAAAAGTTAAATATTTAATACCTTTTAGTCCTATATCTGCGTGTTTGTGTGTATCACCATAACTTGCCATAAAATATATCGAATCTAAACTCCAATCAAGATACCATTAAATGAGACTTAACCCAAAGAAATATTTTCCTAGCTATTATATATATATATGTATATATATATAATATATATAATATATATAAATTATATATATATAATTTAAGCACATGAAAATACAATAAAGCAAATAAATAAGCAAATTTATCTCATACATTTATTCATATATTTCTTTTAAAATCATTTATATCTACATTTATTTTATTTACTGGTGTGTGGTGTGTGTGTGTGTGTGTGTGTGTGTGTGTGTGTGTGTGTGTGTGTTTGGCTGCATGTATATGTACCATGTGTGCAGTGCTTCCTAGGGAAGTCAAAAGAACATATGCGAACCCCTGAGCCTGGACTTCAGTCAGTTGGAATTTGGGATTTGTATTCTGGGAACCAAACCCAGGTTTTCTTCAAGAGCAGCATGTGCTCTTATCCCCTAAGCTGTCTCTCCTTTCCATTTACTGGTCTATTAAATGTACTTGTCTATCTATCTAGCCAAATCGCCTTTAAAGCAATTTTGATCCTAGTGAATAACTCAGTAGTTTTGTGTATTACTAAGTCAATGTTAGAATTTCAAAACTCATTACTCCTTTCTTGTTTAAATCTGTGCATTGGGGTCCTATGGATGATACATTGTATGGCTGTACATGTATGTGGACAAGCATTACACACATAACCTATTCATGATTTTGTACCAACAGCACATGTCTCTCATTTTAAACTGGAGTCCATTATTCTTTTTTTTTTTCAATTCTTATATTAACAGCAATCCCTAAATTGCATGGAATATAAAATGATTTCTATGATGTATTAGTTTCCTGGGGCTACAATCATAAATTATCACAAACTGAGTGTTTTACAAAAATAGAAATTCAGGGTTTTTTTTTTTCATTATAAAAGCCAGGCTTCTGAAGTGAAGTTATCTGCAAAATCACATCTATACATACTCTACACACTGTATGGGAAAGCCTATTTTGCTTCATGCACTTCTGGTGCCTCTATCATTCTGAAGCTTCAAAAAGAATTATTCTGATCCCCATTGCCCTGTCTGGCATGGCCTTCTTCGAAAATGTAAGAATAAACCTTCTACCTTCCCCTTACCTCAACAAACACAACAGGATTTGTATTAGAGCCTAAAATGATTACAGCCAGGATAGATACAGAAAGATTTGATCTGGAGATTCTCTCAGAGATATATCTGTAAAGCCTTCATTTCCAAGTTAAGTTCACAGGTTCAGGAAAACTTGAATTTGACAGTCACACTTCAATTCTCTCTCTCTCTCTCTCTCTCTCTCTCTCTCTCTCTCTCTCTCTCTCTCTCTCTCTCTCTCTCTCTGTGTGTGTGTGTGTGTGTGTGTGTGTGTGTGAGTGTGTGTGTGTCATCTCTCTCTCTCTCTCTCCTATCATTCTGATTTTATACTCTCCCTTGTGATAATTTCTTAAAGGTAAGGTAAAGGTATAAGATTCTGTAGCAGGGAAAAATATAAAGTTAAATACTAATTAGACTTAGCCAGTTACTCAGCTTGCCTCTGTGTTTTCACTGAAAAAAAAATCTCACCATCAACAAATTCTATCATAGAGGAGTTAAGCAAAACAGGATGTCAATGTGCAAACCACCCACCTATTCAGCATATAAAGCCCTGATATTTTCCTCTCAGAAGTGATAACTATAACATTATGAAATTGATATAAGAGAGAAAGCTTGCTAACATATGTCATCATACACAACTAGGGTATTGCTACAATGTAACTCATTTGACATATATTGCAATGAATAGCACCCCCATAATATCAAGTGTTTAAATTGCTCTATGAATTCAATCTGGTAAACAGCATATATCCAGCCATCTTAAAGTATGTGAGTATTAAGGTTTGATGTTTCAATCTGACAAGGCAGATGTAGACAATAGAATCTAGCTCACCATTACATTGTCAATATTTGTGTTCAGTCATGGACCTCTGTTGTTTTATTTTTCCTTGTATTTAATAAATTCATCTCTGCAACACTGGATGACTGGGTTTCTTCTGGCACAGATTATTGATATTCTGGCTTCTTCTTTTGTGCCTTTGGAGCCCTTCTCAATCTTGCCTCAAGCAATGCTATACTTAGGTTGTCAAGGTCAACCAGGTGTTCTCTGTCTGCTCTATTATGGAGGGAAGAAGTTGTGGTGGGGGGTCACTCCCTCTGTTGATTCTCACATAGGACGCAGGTCCTACGATGGACTGGCTTGCAGATGAACTGCCTATGTGCTCAGTTCCTGAGTGCAGGCAGACCCCTGGTGGTTTGCACCACCAGAAATCTAAGACTCAGGGTGTTACAGTACCTAGTGATCCTTTTGTGTCCCTGCAGACAGCAAATATGGCTGCGGGGTTCTCTCCTTCCACAGCTTCCCGAGCCTGGCAGACTGGCAGACAGACAAGAATAAGCTAATTCACCTTGGAGGAGAAGAAGACAGGAAATCATCAAACTCAGGGCTGAAATCAATCAAGTAGAAACCAAGAGAACCATACAAAGAATCAACAAGACCAAAAGCTGGTTCTTTGAAAAAATCACCAAGATAGATAAACCCTTAGCCAGACTAACCAAAGGGCACAGAGAAAGTATCCAAATTAACAAAATTAGGAATGGAAATGGAGATATCACAACAGAAACCGAGGAAATTCAAAAAATCATCAGATCCTACTACAAAAACCTGTACTCAACACAACTGGAGAATCTGGAGGAAATGGACATTTTCTTAGACAGATAACAATTACCAAAATTAAACCAGGATCAAATAGAACATCTAAACAGACCCATAACCCCTAAAGAAATAGAAGGGGTCATAGATAAGCTTCCAACCAAAAAAAGCACAGGACCAGATGGTTTCAGTGCAGAATTCTATCAGACCTTCAAAGAAGACTTAACACCAATACTCTTCAAACTCTTCCACCAAATAGAAACAGAAGGAACACTACCGAACTCCTTCTTCGAAGCCACTATTACGCTGATACCAAAACCACACAAAGACCCAACTAAGAAAGAGAATTTCAGGCCAATTTCCCTTATGAATATCGATGCAAAAATACCAAATAAAATTCTTGCCCACCGAATCCAAGAACACATCAAAACGATCATCCACCATGATCAAGTAGGCTTCATTCCAGGGATGCAGGGATGGTTCAATATACGGAAATCCATAAATGCTATCCACTACATAAACAAACTCAAAGAAAAAAACCAATGATCATTTCATTAGATGCTGAAAAAGCATTTGACAAAATTCAGCATCCTTTCATGCTAAAAGTCTTGGAAAGGACAGGACCCATATCTAAACATTCAAGGCCCATATCTAAACATAGTAAAAGCAATATACAGCAAACTGGTAGCCAACATCAAACTAAATGGAGAGAAACTTGAAGCAATCCCACTAAAATCAGGGACTAGACAAGGCTGCCCCCTCTCTCCATATCTTTTCAATATAGTTCTTGAAGTCCTAGCTAGAGCAATTAGACAACAGAAGGAAGTCAAAGGGATACAAATTGGAAAGGAAGAAGTCAAATTATCACTATTTGCAGATGATATGATCGTATACTTAAGTGACCCTAAAAACTCTACTAGAGAACTGCTACAGCTGATAAACAACTTCAGCAAAGTGGCTGGCTACAAAATTAACACAAGCAAATCAGTAGCCTTTATATATTCAAAGGATAAGCAGACTGAGAAAGAAATTAGGGAAATGACCCCCTTCACAATAGCTACAAACAACATAAAGTATCTTGGGGTGACTCTAACCAAACAAGTGAAAGACCTATATGACAAGAACTTCAGATCTCTGAAGAAGGAAATCGAAGAAGATCTCAGGAAATGGAAAAACCTTCCATGCTCGTGGATTGGCAGGATTAATATAGTTAAAATGGCCATCTTGCCAAAGGCAATCTACAGATTCAATGCTATTCCCATAAAAATCCCAACCCAGTTCTTCATAGAGCTAGAAAGAGCAATTCTCAAATTCATCTGGAATAACAAAAAACCCAGGATAGCTAAAACTATTCTCAACAGTAAAAGAACTTCAGGGGGATTCAATATCCCAGACTTTAAACTCTACTACAGAGCAATAGTGATAAAAACTGTATGGTATTGGTACAATATCAGGCAAGCGGATCAATGGAATAGGATTGAAGACCCAGAAATGAACCAACACACCTATGGTCACTTGGTCTTCGACAAAGGGGCTGAAAGCATCCAGTGGAAAAAAGATAGTCTTTTCAATGGTGCTGGTTCAATTGGAGGTCAGCATGCAGAAGAATGTGCATCGATCCATTCTTATCTCCTTGTACCAAGCTTAACTCCAAATGGATCAAGGACCTCCACATAAAACCTGACATACTGAAACTAATTGAAAAAAAACTGGGGAAGACCCTGGAGGACATGGGCACAGGGGAAAAGTTTCTGAATAGAACACCAATAGCTTATGCTCTAAGATCAAAAATTGACAAATGGGACCTCATAAAACTACAAAGTTTCTGTAAGGCTAAGGACACCATCAAAAGGACAAAACGTCAACCAACAGACTGGAAAAGAATCTTCTCCAACCCTAAATCCGACAGAGGGCTAATATCTAATATATACAAAGAACTCAAGAAAGTAGAACCCAGAGATCCAAATAACCCCATTAAAAAGTGGGGTACGGAGCTAAACAAAGAATTTTCACATGAAGAACTTCGGAGAGCTGAGAAACACCTTAAGAAATGTTCAACATCATTATTAGGGAAATGAAAATCAAAACAACCCTGAGATTTCACCTCACACCAGTCAGAATGGCTAAGGTCAAAAATTCAGGAGACAGCAGGTGTTGGCGAGGATGTGGTGAAAGAGGAACACTCCTCCACTGCTGGTGGGATTGCAAGATGGTGCAACCACTTTGGAAATCAGTCTGGCGGTTCCTCAGAAAACTGGGCAAGTCACTTCCTGAGGACCCTGTTATACCACTACTGGGCATATATCCAGAGGATTCTTCAGCATGCAATAAGGACACATGCTCCACTATGTTCATAGCAGCCCTATTTGTAATAGCCAGAAGCTGGAAAGAACCTAGATGTCCTTCAACGGAGGAATGAATACAAAAAATGTGGTATATTTATACAATGGAGTACTATTCAGCCATTAGAAACAATGAATTTATGAAATTCTTAGACAAATGGATAGAGCTGGAGAACATCATACTAAGTGAGGTAACACAGTCTCAAAAGATCAATCATGGTATGCACTCACTGATAAGTGGATATTAGCCTAGAAACTTTGAATACCCAGGACATAATCCACAAATTAAATGATGTCCAAAAAGAATGGAGGAGTGGGCCCTGGTTCTGGAAAGACTCAGTGCAAGAGTATAGGAGAATTCCAGAACAGGGAAGTGGGAAGGGGTAGATGGAAGAATAGGGGGATGGAAGAGGGTTTATGGGACTTGCGGGGAGTGGGGACCCAGAAAAGGGGAAATCATTTGCAATGTAAAGAAAAATAATAAAAACATAAAAAAAATTTGGCCATTAAAAAATAAATAAATAAATAAATAAATAAATAAATAAATAAATAAATAAATATAAATTTATCATAGTAAATAAAATTGTAAATTTTGTGAAACATTTCTGAACTGAAAAAAAAAAGTACATTTCCAGGTGTATTACAAAATCAGCATCTAGGAAATCATAAACCATGTCTTGTTTCAAATGAGTATGTTATTCTTACTTAATTTTTAAAAATAGATCCTACAATTGATCCAGTCCAGAAGAGTTAATTGATTGCATTATGAGAAATAAGGGTGTAATTTCCCTTACTTTTAAAATTACAGACTTACAAATTAAAACTGTGGACTTTATAATATTAAACTTATTCTCAGTCTATAGAAAACAAAAAGTTCTTTCATATTTTAAAGCTTTGCCAAATACCTGGATTCATTTTCTAAAGTTGGCAATTCAGAACATTCAGATATTAAAACTAGGTTAGCAACCAATCCAAGGAATTGGAAACTCAACACCCACATAGAGATCAGTAAGATAAAATTGAATCCCACATCCTGACTCCTTAAGATGAGGGACAGCTGAGGAATGTGTTCAGATTTCTCACGCTGGGATGTCATTCTGACTACATCATCTGGCTCCTTCCATTCTGTACATATGTGTGTTTAGCTGCATCCAAGAATTTTTGGAGAAACATGCTCCATGGACTTATTAGAATTACTTTCAAATTTGTTCTCAGCACCAAGAAAAAAGAAGATATTTCTTTCAAGAAATAGTAGGAATTCAATTGATCAAAACTTCATTTTAGTTGACAAATTACAAATGTATTCTTTCACAGTTCTATACATGTACAGTATATTCTGTTTATTCTTACCATCCCTGTGTTCCACATCTCTAATATTCCTACATCTTTATGATAGTTCCTTTCTCATATTAATATCCTTGTTTCCTGTGGTAAAAAAAAATTTTGAAAACATTCTGGTGTGGGGTTCCTTCCCATCTATGACCATTTATGTTCCCAGATAAACACACACACATGCACACACACACATACACACACACACATACACACACACACACACACAGAGCCTTTATATTTCTAAATATGCCTTATGTAGCATAATAGCTGAGCAATTACCTAACCTACATGTTGTTAGAATTTACTTTTCTACTGACAATTCTGAATTGCGACTTACTAATTTCTATGTTCCACTTTGGCTGCTCTTGACCCAATTGAACAGCCGTGAGACATGTTCTCTGAGCCCTTTTTACATGGTGACCCTTTTGCTTCTATAATATTCTCTATCCCTTTTCTATCCCTTGGTGGTTTCTGTCTTTCCCCCCATCAGAGTCTCAAGCCCTGAAAACCTCAATCCTGCCTATGTCTTTATTTTGACAATCAGAATTAACTGAGTGAGGGTTGGGTCCCAAAGGCTAAGTACTGATTCCAAATCAAAGGGACCAGCACTTAGTATTACAATAAACAGTAAAAAACAAAACTTCCACAGTTTTCCCTTTTAGTCTTAATAAAAGACTCTTTTCTCTTAGATATAAATTGAACACAATTATAATTCTGTAAATTATAAGATATAATACATATTTATAACATCTAATCCATAATATTTGGCAATTTGGATAATTATTTTATCATCTATCTTATCTTAAAGACGTTAGAATTTTGTACCTCAATCATGTTTGATATTAATTTGTATTACCATCTGAAAACTATCTTTTTAAATCTAGAATATCTTTTTAATGTTAAACACCTTAGGCTTAATTGTGATATTATAATTGGTCTTCAACCCCATCAGAGATTTGAAAAGGAATTAAATATTACCTGAATATGAAGAAAGCACAAAGATATAGCTTCCAAAACTTATATAACTGGCAGAAACAGTTGACTGCCTGAACAGTCCCAATATTCCTTATAATGTTGAAGCACCTCTTTAGCCTTTTGGCATAGCACATCTGATAGACCTTAAGTGAAGTAGGAATTATGGAGGACTAGCTTATCCTGGATTGGCAGAGCTTAGCAATCACTATCTTGCATCCATTTGTCCCTTTGAACAGCATTTTATCTGTAGATGAAATTAGGTCATTTTTTGTCTAGTGTCTAGCTTGCCACAATCGGAGCAATATTAAATGGAAGTATTGATCCTCATATCTTTTCTTGAAGTGGAACGGGGTTACTCTCAGGAGCAGACATGTTTTGTAGTTAAAAGATCTATTAATAATAAAATGATTTTAAATGTCATATTTTATGTATCCTGACACTTTGAAGATCACCTATTTATATATAGCACAACTGATTTGTTAGCCATTGATTATTGTTTTTGCTATTCACTATTTGAAAAACCTTGAAAATATTTTATTATATTAAACTAAATTAGAACATAATATCACCATGAGTTTTACTATCTATTAATTTATATTACTTAATTATTTTAAATAGTTTATAATGGCACCTATTAGAAGTACTAGGTCTAAGCCATGTAATTTTAAGTAAGTTGTATAGGCATAATGCTTATCTAAGAGTAACAAAGTTAATTTTAAATTTTGTATTAGAAGTACTAGGTCTAAGCCATGTAATTTTAAGTAAGTTGTATAGGCATAATGCCTATCTAAGAGTAACAAAGTTAATTTTAAATTTTGTATCAATATATAAAAATTCAAACAAATAAAAACCTTAAGCCTGTATTAATATCTAAAATTCTGTACCAGTGTAAGAAGATAAAGCTTTAATTTGAATCAAAGTATAAATATTTTTTTTACCAATTTAAGATTATGGATATAAAATGTTTTGTTTAAGAATAAATTTAATAATCTTTCCCCATATGTCTAATTTCTTACATTACTTTATCCCCCTTTTTACTTTTTAACCCCTTTCCATTTATCTAAGAAAGAAAGGGCAGAAAAAATATATAAATAACCAAGTCTAAGCTCTCCTTTTGTTTTCCTCCCTATCCAAAATTACAACCATTTTAAAATCATACTTTTAAATGACAATGTATCTAAATTTAGAAATTAACCAAAATCAGGTATCCCAACTTAAGGGATTGGGACAATGATGATTTTTACTGACTGCTTTCTGCTGAGTTGGGATAGAGAGACTAAAAAGACTCCTATGGGTGCATAGGAGCAAGAAAATTAGAAATACAAGGTTAGACTTTAAAAAGGTAAATATAGCATTTGTTGTCTAGTCTTTTATGTTAAGAAACTCAGGACTTAGGTGAAGTCCTAATTGGAAACATTTGAAAGGCTGGATGAAGCTTAGAATACCCAAGATAGAATTAACAGACCAAACAAAGCTCAAAAAGGAGGAAGACCCAAGTATGGATATTCTGGTCCCTATTAGAAAGGGGAACAAAATACCCACAGAAGGAGATACAGAGACAAAGAAAGTATGGATCAGAGACTAAAAGAAAGACTATCCAGACACTTCCCCACCTGGGCATCCATCCCAAATACAGTTACCAAACCCAGACACTGTTGTGGATGCCAACAAGTGCTTCCTGACAAGAGCCTGATATAGGTGTCCCCTGAGAGGTTTGACCAGTGCCTGACAAATACAGAGGTGGGTGCTCTCAGCCAACCATTGGACTGAGCACAGGGTCCCCAATGGAGGAGCTAGAGAAAGGACCCAGGAAGCTCAATAGGGCTTGCAGTGCCATGGGAGGAACAATAATATGAACCCCCAGAGCTCCCAGAGACTAAAGCAGCAAACATAGGGTATACTTGGAGGGAATCATGTCTCCAGCTGCATATGGAACAGAGGATGGCCTTGTTGGACATCAAAGGGAGGAGAGGCCCTTGGTCCTGAGAAGGCTCTATGCCCCAGTATAGAGGAATGCCAGGACAGGGAAGCAGGAGTGGGTGGATTGGTAAGTGGGGAGAGAAGGGATGGGTTAGGGGGTTTTCAGAGGGGAAACCAGGAAAGTGAATAACATTTGAAATGTAAATGAAGAAAATATCTAGTAAAAAAAAGAGAAAGGTTGGATGAACTGAGGTTATTTGGTATCAGAAGCCATTCTAGGAGTTGTTCTGGAAACAATTATCTGTAAACAGTATTAGGTGAGGCAGGATTAGGCAAGAAGCTGGAACAGCAGTCATTTTAATATCTCTGACAGTGAATCTTGTGAGAACTCTATCATAGTGTTATATTTTATAATATGTAAATCATGTGACCAATATTTAGTTTTATAAAGGTAATTGTAGGGATTGTGCAAGATTTATGGCTGTTTCCATGTATAGGGATCAACAAATCATGTTACTTGTCATGTTTGGTCTTCTTGTCAGGATTTTTCTTTCATGTCTGTAGTAAAGATCTTTAGAAGGGTTTCTCTTATCATGTTTAATCTATATTAGTTTTAAAGAAGTGTAAACCCTTCTCTCCTTTCCTGTTAATATAAATATGTACCCTTTCCCCCAAAATAGTATGTATGGCAGCTTGAAATTGATTGATTTAATTTAGTAGCCTTTTTTATTTTAAATCTATTTAAGAGAATCAGTAACACCATTAGTATCACTGAATGTACAATCAACTTTATTTTGATAATTAAAGTGGCACAAAATAATTTGAAAAATTTTAAACAATTAGTATTTATTGAAATGGGATTTTTCTCTATCTCCATGTTTTTGTTATTTTTTCATAGTTGAGATCAAAGGCATGGATTTATTTATGTTTTATGAATATTTAAAACTTTTAAAACAATTACCACTATTTCTCCCTCATATTCTTAAAACAATTAAAGTAATTTTTATTTATGATATACTTGCTAAGCTTTGATTTAACCAATATCATCTCTGCAGCCATAGGTTTGACACATTCTTTGGAGACTGTGGACTCATCCTTTTGCACATAACTGAAGCCAGTTACCTCAAAAATATATCAATTGCTAGTAGTTTGGTAAGGAAGTATGGGGCCACATGGACCTCTCCTACATTTGTAAGTGGCTATTGACTTTTTTACAGTTAAACAGGTCCTGCACAGTTAGCATAGTCACTGTGGGATTTATTTGAAATGTCTGTGGCATGATCTGAAGATTGCATTTTTCATCACTTTACCCTCCTATTTTCTGGTTCCTACATTCTTTCTGCTCTCTTTTCTACAATATCTTATAAGACTTAAGGGAAAGTATTATTCCCTTTTTAGGGCTGAGTACTAAGCCTTCATTATAAACATGTCCAACAGCCACAGATCTCTGAAGTCAATGCAGAACATTAGAAAAACTTCTCTAAGGACAAGAGTAACATTTGTTTATAATAAAAAGATAAAGGTTTATATTGCAGTTGGTTCTATGTCAATGTAGCTAAACCACAGTAGTAAGATGCACTCCATGAATTATGATTTATCAGTCCATAGATTTCATGTGTTTTTCTTATCATCAGTAATTTCTTAGAATGTGTTTATATGTCAATGTGAGTGTATGTTCACATGAGTACATTATCCACAGAGGCCAGAAAAAGGGTCTAGATTATATGGTGCTAGAGATACAGGCATTGTGTGTAATATAATATAATATAATATAATATAATATAATATAATATAATATAATATAATATAATATAATATAGGTACTGGAAACCACATTTGTGTCTTCTGGAAGAGCAGCAACTACTGATGAGTAGTCTCTGCAGTCCCCCAAATATGTATAAATATAGTACAGTAACATTATATTATATAAAATGTATAATAAATAAAATACATATAATAAATAAAACACTTAGTATTAGATATAATCTTAGTAATGAAGACCTCAGTAATGCAACCCTGTGTTGAATAATCAAACTTCTATCCACTGTTATTATTGTTAAGCATTAGGTCTACAATTTCAGATTTCTAACAGTAATCCAACTTTTAAATGCTACTTTCCTACTAACACTAGAATATAATTAGAACCTAATCTCTAATTTGTATGTTGAATTTATAAAATGTGATGGAAATTTTCCTATTCCTTATTTTCAAAAACACAAAAAAATTAAAAATATATTCAATCAATATATGAACAGGATATAAAGTTTTTACCATGCAAGTCATTCACTCACTTGCTTAGAGTTACCCCAAGTTATGTTTTAATTCTTCTGTTTTAATTTAAATAGTATTGACATTAACTGTTCTTTGAAAATCTGGTAGAATTCTGTGCTAAAAACCATCTGGTCCTTTATTTTTTTTGGGTTTTAGGACAATTTAAATTGCTTATCTGTGCTGAATCCTCCATCGTTCCAATTCTTGAGTATCATTAATGGTGTCAGTAATGTCAGGGACAGGGATTGGTCTCAAGTTGGAACAGTTATTGATTGGGCATCTATCCCCAACCCCCGAGTCTTTGCTCCATCCCTGTCCCTGCATTTCTTGTAGACAGGATAAATTTGGGGTCAAAAGTTTTGTTGGGAGAGGGTGGGTGTTGGTCTCTGTATCACAACATTGGAGTTGCTTCTAGGCTACAGAAGTTGGCTACTTCAGGTTCCATATACCCAATCCTATGAGTCACAGCCAATTCAACCCCATTGATTCTTGTGTGCCTCCCTTACCACAGGTCACTGTTTCTGGAGTTCCCCCTATCTCATCCACCCTGTCAGTTGCAGCTTTCCATTCATTCTTATGACTTTCTGGCCATGCCTCCTGTCCCTCCCCACACTTTATCCTGAACCCCCCATCCTCTCTCCCAGCAAGTTCCTTCCTTCCATCTGCCTTTATGACTATTTTATTGTCCCTTCTAAGTGTGATTAAAGCTTCCATGATTGCGCCTTCCTTCTTATTTAACTTCTTTGGGTCTATAGATTGTAGCAAGGGTATCCTGCATTGTATGGCTAATATTTACTTGTAAGTGAGTACATATCATAAATGTCCTTTTGGGACTGGGTTACCTCACCAAGGATGATATTATTAAGATCAATCTGTTTGCCTGTAAAATGCATGATGGTTTTCAATAGCTGAATAATATTCCATTGTGTAGATGTACTACATTTTCTTTATCCAATCTCAGTTGAAGGACATCTAGGTAGTTTCCAGTCTCTGGTTATTATGAATAAAACTGATATGGACATAGATGAGTAGCCATCTTTGGGGAATGGTGAAAAAATATTTTGGTTATATGTCCAGGGGTGGTATAGCTGGGTCTCGCAGTATAACTATTCCCGGTTTTCTGAGAAACTATCAAACTGATTTACAAAGTAATTCTACATGTTTGTACTCCCAGCAGCAATTGAGGAGTCTTCCTCTTTCTCCACATCCTTGCCAGCATCTGCTGTCACCTGAATTTTTAATGATAGCCACTCTGATTTGTATAAAGTAGAATCTCAGGTTCCTTTTGATTTGCATTTCCCTGATGACTAAGGATACTGAGCATCTTTTCAGGTGCTTCTTGGTCATTCATGCTTCCTCAGTTGAGAATTCTTTGTTTAGCTCAGTAGCGTATTTCTAAATTAGGCTATTTAGCTTTCTTGTGTGTAACTACTTAAGTTTTTTGTATATTTTGGATATTAGCCCTCTATCAGATGTAGTATCTTTTCCAAATCTGTAGGTTGCTGTATTGTTCTATTGACAGTGTTCTTTGCCTTTTACAGAAACTTTTTGTTTTCATGAAATCTTATTTGTCAATTGTTTGTTTTAGAGACATTGCTGATCTCTGTAGGAAAATTTCCTCTATGCCATGCTTTCGAGGCTATTTCCCATTTTCTCTTCTATTAGATCAAGTGTTCATTGGTATGTGGGTTTAATTCTAGGTCATCAATTTTATTCTATCGATCAACCTGTCTACCTTTGTATCAGTACCATATGGTTTTTAACACTATCTCTGTGTAGTACAGCTTGAGGTCAGGCATGGTGATCTCTCCTGTTTTATTTTGTTTGTTTTGTTTTGTTTTGTTTGTTTGTTTGTTTTTTACTGTTTTCACTATCCTAGAATTGTTGTTACTCCATATGAAGTTTAGAATTGCTCTTTCTCTGTGGAGAATTGAGTTGGGATTTTGATGGGAATTGCTCTGAATCTGTACACTGTTTTTCATAAGATGGTCTTTTTTATTGTTAATCCTGATGATCCATGATCATGGGATGTCTTTCCATCTTTTATTTCCCATTTTTTCTTTTCTTTTATTGAATATTTTTTCTATGGTATGATCTCTTCTTTGATGTCTTCCTTCCGGGACTTGAAGTTCTGGTCATACAGATATTTCACTTGCTTGGTTAGTGCTACACCAAGATATTTTATATTATTTGTGACTATCAGGAAAGGTATTATTTCCCTAATTTCATTCTCAACCAGTTATCCTTTGTATAGAAGAAGGCTAATGGTTTGTTAATTTTCATATGCAGCCACTTTGCTGAAACTGCTCATCAGCTGTAGTACTTCTCTGGTAGAATTTTTGGGGTTGCTTATGTATACTATCATAACATCCACAAATAGTGATACCTTGACTTCTTCCTTTCCAATTTGAATCCCTTTGACCTCCTTTTGCTGTCAAATCACTCTAGCTAGAACTCTAAGTACTATATAAAATAAATAGGTAAAGAGTAGACAGTGTTGTCTTGTCCTTGATTTTAATGGGATTGCTTCAACTTTCCATTTAATTTGATGTTAGCTATTGGCTTTCTATGTATTGCTTTTATTATGCTTATATATGTGCCTTGAATTTCTGATTTCTCTCTTAACATGAAAAGGTATATTTCTCAATGGTTTTTAAGCATCTAATAAGACAAACATGTAATTTTTATTCCTTTGAGTTTGTTACAATGGAGGAGTATGATGATGGATTTCTGTATATTGACCCATCCCTGTATCTCTGGGATGAAGCCTGCTTGATCATGGTGACTGATCATTTTGATGTGTTCTTGGATTTGGTTTTTTGAGAATTTTCTTCAGTATTTTTACATCAATATTCATATGTGAAATTATTGTTCTTTGAGAAGTTATCTTTCTCTGTTTCATCTTTGTTTAATTAAGGTATCAAAGTAAGTGTGGCTTCAGAGAATGAATTAGGTGGTGTTCCTTCATTTTCTCTTTTGTGGAATAATTTGAGGAATATTGGTATTAGGTCTTCTTTGACGGTCTGGTAGAATTCTGCCCTAAAACCATCTGGCCTTGGGCTTTTTTTTGGGGGGGGGAACTTTTAATGACTGCTTCTAGAAATCATAAATGGTGAATAAAACGTTTCCTTAAGGGTTATGGAACTGTTTAGAGAGTTTACATGATCCTGATTTTACTTTGGTACTTGGTATCTTTCTAGAAATTCATCTATTCCATCAAGATTTTCCAGTTGTGCTGAGTGTAGGCTTTGGTAGTAAGATGTGATGATATATTGAATTTCCTCAGTTTCTATTGTTACATCTCCCTTTTCATTTATGATTTTGTTAATTTGGATACTATCTCTGTGTCTCTTAGTTACTTTGGCTAAGTGTTTATCTTTTTTGATTTTCTCAGAGAACCAGCTCTTAGTTTTGATGATTCTTTGTATTGTTCTCTTTGTTTCTAATTGGTTGATTTCAGCCCTGAGTTTGATTATTCCTTGTCATCTATTCTTGCTGTGTATGATTGCTTCTGTTTGTTTTAGAAATTTCAGATGTGCTGTTAAGTTGCTAATATAGGATCTTTGTAATGTTTTTTATGAAGGCATATAGTGCTGTGAAGTTCTCCTCTAATTCTCTAAGGGAGTTATTTATGTCCTCCTTAAAAACCTTTATCATCTTCTTTGAGATTTGATCAGAATCTTACTTTTCAGGTTGTTAGTGTAAGTAAGATAAATAATAATTCAATGTTATATTCTAGTTTCAAAAGTCAGATGATTAATTAAATACTTACTATGGTAACTTAGATAAATCAGTGTAGAACAAAATGGCTAATTGGTTCCAGTCTGTAATATGAAGAAACCTACTACTTCTTCATATGTAGCATTTAGAGGGCAGAACAAAACTTAGACTCCATCAAAAAGATAATGTTTCTTTAAATATCTAGTCTACCAGTATTAGATAAAAAATAAGAACCCTATTATCCCAAGTCACCCCATTCTATTACCAAACAATCAAAAGAGTGAAAATGTACACTAATTAGGAAATAATGACTTCACCTCAGACCACTTATCTGGACTAAATAACCTTAAAGAATGGAAATTCTGAGGACCATTAAACCCACTCTTTTATTAATACCCAGGAAATGACCCAAACAGCCAGCATTATAAGTACTTCACATCAATTTTCAGGACTCATTTGAATTAACAAGTAATGCACAGTAACATAGGTCCAGCATATCTGACACGTGATTATACTTTAATATTATGTGTACAGATGCTTTTAAACATTTAATTCTAAACATTTGTAGACTCTTTATGTTGAGAGTCAATTATTGTTCTCAATTGGGTTTATTGAAGTTAGCTTTTCATAAGCAATAATGCTAAGCTACAAATGCCTGAGCTACACAAAATTCTGACATCTGGAACATGGAAAACTCTGATCCTCAATAAATTCATAATGAATCCCTTCCAATTCTCTGCTATGACATGGGGGTCAGCAGTAAATGGTTTTCACTATACAAAAAGTCAGGAAAGACTCATAGAGAATGTTTGTCTGGTTTTGAAGGGACTGTGTCTAGGCTTACATAGTAAAATCATAATAGCAGATATTTGGAGATGCTCTGTCATGAATTAAATTTCATACTAAAAATTATACACCTCACCAGGTTATGGTGGCACACATCTCTAATCCCAACATTCAGGAGGCAAAGGCAAGTGGATTTCTATGAGTTTAAGGACAGCCTGGTCTACAAAGAAAGTTTCAGGGCACCTAAAAATACACAGAAAAACCCTGTTCCTCAAAAAAAAAAATCATTTCTCTAAGTAGATTGTAAATTCTTTTTTCCAAATATCTGTTTTATCAGTTATTTTGTTTATTTATATTTCAAATGTTATCTCCCTTACCAGTTTCCCCTCTGAAAACACAAAACAACCTCCTGTCACCACAAGAGTGCTCCGTCAACCACCCACCTACTCCTGCCCCACCACACTGGCATCAAGCCTTCAGAGGACAAAGGGCCTCCCCTCCCATTTATGTCAGACAAGATCATCTTCTGCTACTTATAAAGCTGGAGCCATGGGTACCTCCATGTGCATTTTTTGGAGGTTTAGTCCTTGGGAGCTCTGGGGTGGGGGTCTGGGTAGTTGATATTGTTGATCTTCCTCTTGACTTGCAAACCCATTCAGCTCCTTCAGTCCTTCCCCTAACTCCTCCATTGGGATTCCTGTGCAGTCCAATGGCAAGTATCCATATCTGTATCAGTAAGGCTCTGGTAGAGCCTCTCAGGAGACATTCACATGAGGTTCCTGTCAGCAAGCACTTGTTGGCCTCAACAATGGTATCTGGGTTTGGTGTCTGCAAATGGTATGGACTCCTAGGTGGGGACTCCTAATTGGGGAGTCTGGATGGTCTTCCCTTCCGTCTCTGCTGCACTTTTTGTCCCTGTATTTCCTTTAGACAGGAGCAATTCTGATTTAAAATTTTGAGAAGCATGGATGGCCCCATTCTTCAATCATAGGCATGCCTAATCTCTGGATATGTGCTCTATAGATTCTCTTTCCCTTTTATTGAGTATTTCAGCTAATGTCATCCCAGTTTGGGTCCTGGTAGTCTCTTGCTTTCCTGGCTACTGGGATCTTCTGTTTCCCAGTTTCCCATCCCACACTGCTACACATTTTTATTCAATTTCATGACCCTCTGTATCTCCCCCCAACCCCCTGCCCAGTCTTCTCACTTACCTGATCCTGCCTTCCCTTTTTTCCTCTCCCCCTTGTCTCTTCCTCCCTAGTCCCTCCCACCCTCTTTCTCTTGTGATTATTTGGTTCCCCCTTCTAAGTAAGACTGAGGCATCCACACTTTGGTCTTCCTTCTTCTGATTTGAAAGGCTTAATACGGTTTATTTTTTAAAGGCCATTTACATTTGGCACTTGTGGATCAAGAGGTGAGCTCTCAGCTGTTCCTGCTGCAGTGCCCTTTTTTCTATCACCATGGTTTCAGTCCCTGAAGCCACACACACAATAGAATGATTTATTTCACACATTACCTCATGTTCACGGATTTTCATCACAGTGATATAAATGTAATTAAGACAATAGGTTATTGTGACAAAAAGTAAACAGAGATGCATCTAAATTAAATGATATCCTACATTAAATGGGTTTCAAACACATCAACATAACATTCCACCCAAACACTGCCAATACATATTCCTCTCAGCACCCCTATGGAACTTTCTGTAAAACAAATTACAATACACAAACCAAGTCTTAGCAAATAAATATTGAAATAATTTCTTGTATTCTGTCATACCAGAAGGAAGTAAAACTCAATAGCAAATGAAATATAAAACTCTCTCTCCCTCTCCCTTCTCCCTCTCCCTCTCCTTCACCCCCCCTCTTCTCACTCCTCCCCCTCCTCCCCTCTTTCTGTCTGTCTCTCTCTCTCTCTCTCTCTCTCTCTCTCTCTCTCTCTCTCTCTCTCTTTCTCTCTCTCTCTCATACACACACACACAGATTGAACATATGCTACTAAAGAAATCATGAAGCAAATCAAAACATTCCCAGAATCAAAAGAATATGTGACTATAGTTTATCAAAGCAGTTGGAAGAAGGAAGTATAAGTACTTTTGTAGTACTTGAAGGAAGTATAAGTACAAGTACTTTTAAGTGCACTTAAAATCCTTAGCTCTCAAATAATGTAGTAGTAAGCCTTAGAGCCTTGGAAAATAAGAACAAGTCAAACCCAAAATTAAAAATAAATAACAAGAATAACACAGAAATTAATAAAGCCAAAGAAAAATAACAAATATACAAAGCAGCAATACAATAATTCAGTCCTTTAAAAAGATTTTTTTAAAAAGACATAGAACATTCAAATTAATAAAATTAGAGGTAACATTTATGGTATTTTGTATTTCCATATTAGTTTTACAAATTTTTTTCTATAAACAGTGTCATGGAACTTTTGACTAGAATTGAAGTAAATCTTTAGATTGCTTTTTGCAGAATAATCCTCTTCCCAATAGTACTTCTACTAATTCATGAGCATGGGATGCCTTCTTAGCTAGTGTTTCCCTAGACTTCCTTATTCTGTGTGATTTTCTAACAATTATTTACTGTTTGCTTATATGCTTGTCACAGGACATTGAGGCAAAATCAATGACAACAGAGGACAACTTGAAAGGGCTGGTTCTTTCCTTCTATCATGTGCATTTTAGAGGTCAAACTCAAGTCTTCAACCTTGTTTGCAAGTGTTGTTGCCTGATCAATCAACCACCCTGATGTCCCTACAGAGTTCTGAATTCTTCATTATAGACATCTTTGCTGGTTACATTTATGCTTAGGCAGTTTTGGTTTTATTTTGAGTCTATTATAAATAGGACTGTTTATAAATAATAGCATTTAAGTAAATGAATAAATAAATAAATGAAGTGACTTATTACCCTAAAATATAAACTTAATACCCTAAAATAAAAGCACTTGAGAGTTAGAGAAATGGCTCAAAGGTTACAAGCCCTGGCTTTTTTTCCCCCAAAGTACCTAGAATGAATCACACTCATGTGGGAACTCAAGACCATCTACTACTCCAGTGCTAGAGATCTGGCACTTACCTTCTGGCCTCCACATGAACTTGGTATATACATATGTATACAGCCCAACAGCCTTATATATGTAAAAATTAAAAATGAAGGAATTCATTTAAATATCAGCTGAAATATAGAAAAGGATTATCTATGGGTATTAGGAGTAGCAATATATGAAGAAGAAAAATGTGCTTTATCTGCTATTTATCCTCGAGTAATTTATTTAAAAGTAAAGTGCGTAAAATCACCTTGTATCATTAACTTCACACATAGGAAATGTCTATAAATACACACCTAACATAGTATCCCCCAGTTCTTACCCCATAGTAAGAGTGCTGTGCTATATGCATATCCAGCAGTCCCCGCCCCCAGCCCAGGGAGTATAAATGCTGTTATGGATGAATTTTTAATATGGGTCCTGGAACTCAGTTCCTCATCTTTTCCAACTGAGCCATTTTTCAAATCCATACCTTTCATTGTTTTTGCTGAGAGAAATTGTTATTATATCTCCTGGCATTCTAGGTGCCCTAACCTCAGTTCTAGCTAAAAGGGTGGGGAAAAGAAAAATATTTAAAGGAATTATTTTCCGGAATAATTTGCTAGTGCAGATACACTCAGAATTCTAAGACAGTATTTTATGTCAGTTAAATATGTCCTCCCAAAATATCCTAATCTGCAAAAGGACAGTATTAGGGTATAAAGCCTACAGGACAGGACTAAGTTATGGAACTGGGATTACTAACCAAATAAAAACATTACAGAGTTTTTTAATATTTCTGTTACATGCAATACCAGTGAAATAATGGCTACAAAGGAAGATGGAGTCCACCAAACCTCACTTTGTGCCTGCCTTGATTTTTGAAATACTTAACCTTCAGAAATACAAGGGAAAAAAAAAAGAACAAAAACTCAGGTTTTAAAACTGCCCATCTACAGTTGTTTTTACAGCAGTACAATTAAATTTTCTTGACAAAGACTCTAGAAATCGATCTGGAGTTTCCTCAGAAAATTGGAAATGGATCTATCTGAAGACCAGCTATACTACTCTTGGCCATATACCCAAAAGATGCTCTTCCATACTACAGGGGCACATGTTTCACTATGTTCATAGCTGTCTTGTTTATGATAGCCAGAAGCTGGAAACAACCCAGATGTCCCACAACAGAAGAATGGATATAGAAAATGTGGTTCATTTACACAATGGAATACTACTCAGTTATTAAGAACAAGGACATCATGAGTTTTGCAGGAAAATGGATGAAACTAGAAAATATACTGAGTGAGGTATAAATGAAAGTTATAGACTCATACCTGAATCCAAAATATTTACATGAAAACATTTCATGCATGTGTAAAAATTGGATTCTTTAATTAAGAAGTGGTGGTACATAATTAGCTGTCAATCTTATAACCTGACTTTGAAGCTTGCTGACTAAGAATACTAATAGACCCCTTATTAATATGCTTTAATTTAAATGTATTCAGATATCACGAGATTGAACGTTTTACGTAGTTAGCTCAGACTTTGAGGTTGTAGAGATTTCACTGGTGTATGTATACATATGCACACACTGACATAATAATGCATACATATACAAACAAAAACAAGAGCCAAAGAACATGCATAAGAAGCACATATAGACCCAGAGACTTATAGTCCCAGAGACATCCACTGGGATCCTTAGGACTCTGTGTGCTTACCCTCTTTAGGGTTTTAGCAATTCTTTGTTGGTTTTAGTGGTTTTAGGTTTTGAGTTAGGGTTGACTTAATAGTAACTTAAAGATGCCATGGTGTCATGAATATTTCTTAAAAATGAACATCTCAGAATCTGCTTCTTCAATTAGCTGCAAAAGAATTCATAATTCCTTCCTAGTGATAAATGCTAAATCATCACTTACTTAAGTCATGTTTGAGCTAATAAAATCTAGAAGCATATGAGGGACTGTAAAAACAAGCTTTATATCTCCCTAGAAATTATGGCTGTCTAAAAACATAAAGCCCACTATGATATAGTACAGACTTAAGCTTGGTGTTTTCCAGAGTTCACTGAATGGTGCCATGAGGGTAGAGCACAGGATTTCATGATGCACCTTGAACACTGTAACTACAGCCACCATATATCTTTTTTATACACTTGAGTGAGGGAAACTGTTTTCATGCATATGCATAGCTGATCTGCCATTGTGAACTATATGGTCTTTATCAGTAGTATCAGAAGACAAGAGGAAATCCCAGTGACATTTTTTTTAATGTGACATAGTTTCATGAGGACATGAACAATAAAAGACAAAAGTTACCCAATTAGTAAAAGTTTTCCGACTCATCCAAGATAGTGAAGACTACTAAACATTTATCAAGTTAACAGATGTATTTAAACTTTTTTTACATAAAAAGAAAATCTACTACAATAGCATTTCATTGAATTTTTGGAGGTAATAGTAACTACAAGACAGGCAATGCAGGTCTTGCATATAAGTGATAATTCTGGGCACCAATCCCAACCCTAATGTAAAATTATCCAACTTTATGGTCTCTTCACTCTTCCCTACTTGCCACTAATAAGTAAATTGGCTCTTGGGTTTGGCTCTAATACAGAAATGTCATAGAGATCCCAGAATGGTAGCAATTTTCAGACTAATAACTAAAATGAGGAAAATAACGGGACCCTTTTGGGTAATTCAAAAAATATGCTTTAGCACATAAGACCTCATAGAAATCTAACATCTGAGGAAATTAAAGCAGTGGCTCTCCCCCAGCAATAAAAGAAAGGATTTTATTTCACTTAATGCCTCTCCCAAAGGATCAATTTTCTACCACAATGAAAGATATAAGAAGTTCCAAAATTTTTACTCTGCCTTACAATGCCCACATTTATGAAATCTTTCATTCTGTCATGTCCAACTGATACCTTTGCTGAGTCAATGACCAGAAATTGCCTTTATGTTACTTTGTTTAAGAGAGAACTAAGTTGGATTCATATAATTCTCTTCCCTTGTCCAGTTGGAAAACATCCATTGGATCTTTGTTTAAAAATTGCATTTTTATTCAGTGTTTAAATGGAAACCTTCATCTGACTGGATAGCCAAATGAAATGTGCAAACTACATGTTTCTGTCCATGTGCACACATATAGAGCATTGCACACATGTGCAAACAATTTGAAACAGAGCTTTATTGTCTACACATGTCTTCTCCTAGATAAAAAGATAGAGTGTCTATGGACATAACATTTAACTGGCTAAAGGTAAGGGGAACGTAGTGCTTTATGGTGGAACTCATAGGAAAGCATACCTTGCATTGATAGGTAAAATGGCATAGAAATTTCACTCATTCCATCTTACCTTCCAGCCCTTCTGGAGCATGTTTTCAGATACTAAAACACAAACAATAAATTTCAATCATTTAAAAAGCGATACACTGACCCTAAACTTTCATAGATTTATAACTATAATATTAAATCAGAGTTATTCAAACAAAACTTTGAAAGTTCTCTAGAGAAAGTCTGGGCTATGCCCTTACTAGATATCAACAGCAGACTGTGAAGCCATGCAAATTCTCTAGGCTACTGAAGCTGAGTTACTTCTAGCTTTATTGATGCTTTGATCAACTGACATGTTCTACTTGTGAATATTTTAGGATTCAGGCCTTTAGAAGTACTGTTTATATTTTTCATTAAAGAAACTAGAATAAATTACCTTTTTCATGTTTTCATTGAGTATCTAACTTGTATACAAGCAAGGAAATTTGCATGACCCCTAAACAGATATTTAATAATGCTTTGATGATTTAATGACTGAATTCTCAGGAATTAGCAAGACAGAAGGGTATTGATGATATAGGAGAGTAAGAACAATATCAAGTAAAGAGATAAAAGGAGAAAATGCAGTTTAAACTAAAGCAAATCAAAAATAACAATAATCTCTCTCTCTCTCTCGCACACATACACATACATGCACACACACACACAGACACACACACACATTTGCACACACAGAAAAGCAAAGAAACTGAAAAAAATCCTGGATTTAGAAAACATACATGTGGGCTTGAGCACCAGCAGCCTGAGCGAGACATGCCCAACAGCCACTTTCATGAGAAGACATAAAATAAGAGCAACATGGATCAGAAATAATAAGAACCCAGGGAACAACTTCTGGAAAATGGTAGTGCTGAGTTCTCAAGTGATGTAGGATACAGCCACATGGGGAGGTAAAATAGTGGTAGCAAATGAGAATGGACCCTTTCCACAGTTAAACAGAAAAAAAAAAACCAACCTACACTTTAAGTGGATAGAAACAAAGCATCATTAGCTGGAATGCATCATTCAAACTTGTTCTTCCAAGACTGCAGTTCTGAAGCTTGAGATGATGAAATCTCATTAGCAATTGCATATCATCACCTAGTCTGCCCATTTAAAGACTCCTTCATTTTAAATTGTTAATATTGATAATAACCAAGAAATGGTGGCTTGCTAATGATGCTCTGACAGTCAACATGAGAATCATAAATAAGAATCAGAACAAATGGCTTAGCGCTGGGAAGAAGCAGAGTTGGAAGGGAACACTAAGACTAGATAACCAAAAATGTCTCTAAAACCCAGGGTGCATGGGAAGCAAGGGTGCATGTCAGGAAACTGTATTGATTAGGGGTTGGACACCTGCAGGCAAGGAAGAGTCACTTAAGATTTAGGGGCCAGACTGCAAGGCATCAGCAAGGCAGTATTTATTGAGCTGCAAGGTGTTCATAAAACTGTACTAGAGCCACGGAGAACAGAGAGGGTCTGGCACACAGCTATTCTTCTAAAACTGGCTTAAAAATTAGAAGCAACTAAACAAAATTAACAGAAAGAAGTGAATAAAAAACATGAATGTCTTTGTTATTGAAAGCTCTTGCTTTCTTTAAGCAATTGAATAGACAAAATAGATCATATTTAACTGCATTAAGGAAGCAACCATATTCACACTACATGTCTTCATCTAATTCCTTAGATGTAAATATAGGCAGGTACATGAATGGGTAAAGATTTAAAAACAAAGATTTGTATGTATAGAGTAACACTGCCTGTGTACAGAGCCTCAGTAACCATGGCCTGCTTGGAAAGTTCTGTGAGTCTTCTAATTCCAGAGAATTAAAATGCTAAAATTAAACTAATCTCCAGGTTTGTTGCTGCTGCTGCTGCTACTACTGCTGCTGCTGCTGTTGTTGCTGCTGCTGCTGCTGCTGCTTCTGCTGCTTTCAAGATTACTAGAGTGGAAGGTATGCTCCATCATCATCATCATCATCATCATCAGTTCTTTCTATTGACATCAATACATAACTCATGGAGTAGACAAAAGTCATCACTGTAGTATTTTAAAACATAGCCACCAACCAAAGACCACGCAGGTACTAGACCTAGCCCCCCTCCACTATGTAACACATGTGCATTTTGATCTCCATGTGGGTCCTCCAACAATAGGAGCAGGGGTCATCTTTGACTTGGACTCTGTTGCCTACCTTTGGATCCCTTTCCCCTAGCTGGCCTGCCTTGTCTGGCCTCAGTGGAAAAGGGTATGCCTAGCCATGATAAGATTTGATGTACCTGGGTGGGTTGAGACCCATGGAGTGAGGCACTCCCATTCTCTGTGGAGAAAGGGAAAAGGGGAGTGAGAGGGTGACACTGGGGGAAGATCAATGAGGGGGCCACATAAAAAATTGATAAAATAGCAATTTATTTGTGTTTAATGATTACAATAATAAGCAATGTATAAACACTGTCATATCGACTCTCAAATAAACCATGGGATAATTAAAGCTATGTCTATACACAAAGAAAATTGCACATGACAGAAAAAGTGACCAATTTAAAAAATAAAATTTTATTGTTTGGATGTGAAAATTCCTTGAGTTTACTAAGTCAGATATTTATGATTCTTTGAAAATATATACCATATAACAAATTGGATAATGATGCTGAAGTATAAGATATTTTAGTGGAAGTGATTTGGCATCTGCATAAATGGTGGGAACATACTTAACAAGACTTCAGCTACCATCTCAGATCCTTTTTCAAGACTCCACTGTCAAAGATGACAAACTACAATTAAACCTCATTGAAAACATCAAATCTTCTCCTACTTTATTGACTTATAAGGTTTTATGTTGTGTTTGAAATGACTTTCACCTCCAATCCCAAACATGTTTTCTAGGTAGACATTGTATCAACACTCTGAGTTATAGCTATCTGATTTTCCTCTCCAGCGTAGGAATGAAGGCTTATTACTCGATTACTTTTCTTTGATTAATTAATATATAAATCACATTTCTCATATTGCAAAACATTGGTTGTTTGTCTAACATATACTTTCTCTGATATTATTTTCTCTGGTTGAGAAAAAATAAATCTTGAGAAAGACTTATTCTTTCTCTAATATTATTTTCTCCATTCAATGCAGATTTTTTAAATGCTGCTTGAGTTATTTTTATTAAGCATAGCACAGTTTTTTCAAAAATTATGTAAATAGTAATGTTGTGATGTAATGTTACTTTTTTATTTAATTTTTTACGTGTATGGGTATATGTAGATTTGTGCAATACATGCATGCAGTACCAGTGAAAGGCAGAAGAGGGCACTAGATCCTCTAGAAGTGGAGTTCCAGATGGTTGGTTGTCACCTTGCCAGTACTAGAAGTACAACCCAGTTTCTTTGCAAGAGCAGTGCTTTTAACTGTTAGCCCATCTCTCCAGCCCCAACATTGCTTTGCTTTTATTTAGAACTTGAAATCTTTACCTTTAGGATATTTTTACCAGTTATATACATTTTAATAAGTGTCAAAATGTGTATATGTATCTATTCATTTAAATACACATGTAGCAACAGACAATTATTAATAACTTACAATATAAAAATTCATGCAGTGTAAAGGAAGAAGGGTCTTCTGGTTTCGCTGGCTAGGCACTAAGGGTCTGTGGTTTCTGGGCACACGGTAAAACAGGAGATAATGGCGGGAAGTGAATCGCTTTGTAGTAAACGAAAGGCATGAAAACTAAGCATAAAGTAACTAAGAGGAAGAAGGGCGTGGTTCATGTAAATTCCCAAGAAAGTACCCACAGGGACCTACTCCTTTCCTTTAGGTCCTAATCTCTAAATGTTTTAATACCACTGAGTGCTACCCTGGACTGTCAACCAAACCCTTCTTCATGGCCTTTGTGCTATTATTTCATACCCAAATCATAGCAAAGTGATAACATACAAGTCAGAAATCAGATTTTATCTGTGATCTCATATTTTAGACCAAAAACTTACATAGAATTAGTTTGGCTATTCTTAAAGCAAATTCTGAAAATAATTAATAAATTTTTTGAATAATTCAGGAAAGAAAATGTCTGGTATTTTCAATGCAAAAAATATTTTAAATTTTATACTAGCACACATTTGCTTAACAAGGCTATTGGTTTCATGGTGTCATTTGTTTTTCCGCACAGGTTGTAATTTAAGCACATTCTGTTTTTATCCACTGATGCCACAAGCGCCCCACCTGGGCTTGCATATTTCAAGTCCCCTTTGTCATTCCACCTTTGTATCAAAACCAGGCCCACAAATAATTTGCGAACATAAATTTATCTTAGAAGTCTGACTTACATATCAGTAAGATCTATAGTTTTTTCTAATTTTATTCATGAGCGTTGGTGTGTGTGTATGTGTGTGTGTGTGTGTGTGTGTGTGTGTGTGTGTGTGTGTGTGATGTGTACAGAAATGTCAAAGAAAAACACCAAACAGTGGGCTGTCTCCTAGCCAGAATTGGCAGGTTTGTGTGACAAGAACATTTACCCAGAGAGCCATCATGACAGATTGAGATCTTTTAACTTTGAAAATGGTTTGTTATAACACATGTTTCATTTGCTTTTCCAAATATATAGTAAACCATTTGCCATGTCTCCCAGATTTTCTCAAGTGTTTATTCGCCTATTTATAGAAGGCTTTTACTTTGTACCTCAAGCTGTCTTAAATTGAGGCTCTAGTATTTTAAATCAAGAGGTATTATAAGTGATTCTGACTGACTCCATGAAAATAGTATTGCAACACCCTTGATATTTCCTGCAAAAAAAAACTGCATTTAAACATAATTACTGACAAAATAGAAAATATCTTCTGATTATATGCTATATAAAATTTTAAGGATGAGTACATAAATCAGTCTGAAAAAGATATACTATCTTTGTGGACAAAACAATTTATACCAAAGTTTATAAGACTGAGCAAAGTAGTCATAGATCACTGTAGTCTGAGTCTGCTATGATGACAGGATTTCTCTAGTGTTTAGGTATAAAACAAGATTTAAACAAACAAAATGCTTGGATTATTAGCTCCCTATATCCCATTGGCTCGTGGTGTATCTAAAAATGTTATTTTTGTTGTTGGTAGTGGTGATGGGTTTTTTGTTTGCTTATTTGTTTGTATGTTTTTAATATCCAATACTCCTGGAGCCTCAGGTATTTTCTCACATACCTAGTATCATTAGGCTACCCAGGTTACTGATTTCTGTAAGACTCAATTTTGATAACGGTTGACCACTGATGCTTGCAGTATGAAGCGTAATGAGATAGCTAAGTGAGAAAGAAGAAATTCTGTCTTTGTGTTTTATAATGATCGAGAAAGGATGTATTAAGTTTCTTGGGCTCTAAAGACACTTCCTTGGTTGCAGTTTCATATGCCTGTGCCCTAAACTTACACCAAATGAGTGCAATCACAAACCCATACTGTTCCTCCCACAGCAAGTCCACTCTGAAACCAGAAGCCCTGTTTTATAAAAGTGATTGTTACTGATAAACAAGTTTACTATCTCCATGAGATAGTTCTCTTTGATAGTACGTCCATGCACAGCAACCTTCTCCACTGCCATGAATACCTCTATCTCCTGAAAACTTTTTATATCTAAATTTTAATCCTGGACAGAACATATGATTTGGGAAGACAGTTCCTCAACAATGGAAAGAAGTAGAAAATGGCAATGAAATATACCAAGTAAACCTAGGTGAACCGAAGGCTCAACACCAACCAACAGGTATCTCTGCTCCTACCATTTAAACATCATTATTTAAATGATTATTATTATTAAGCTTGTACCGTGTTCCATACTGTCCAGAAAAAATCATTTTGTGAGACAATTAACAAAATAGAAATCTCAGAAATTTAAAAATTGATAGTCAGTTGGGAATCCTTACTCCATTTTGAGAATTTCATCACAAAGTCATATAGTTTATAAAATACTTCTGAAATGTCTTAAAATAAATAAAATGAAGATGTACAAAACAAATGATGATATAAATTACAGATTATCTGAAGAATTTTTCTCTCTCACATACTTTTAAATCCCTGAGACATAGACCAATTACAGGCTATGCCTTCTCTAGTAATGACCTGTGAAATTAATAATCCAATCACCTATATATATATATATATAGATAGATAGATAGATAGATAGATAGATTCTTAATAATTACTAAATTTTTATATGACATTCTGTCTAGTTAGTGGAATTCGTGATTCCTTTGACACATGTAAATCCTCTTACCAAATGTTACTAGTGGAATTGTCAGCTATGAAACATCAATGAAAATTTTATGCTATTAAAATAGAAAGTTAAATAGATTGCTAGAATAAGGAAATAAAGATAGAAATATTAACCTTTATGGTGACTGGAAGTCATCATGTCCACAGGATAGCTTCTAAATAGTAATGACAAACCCTCTAATGAAGTTGTCAATAATCATAATGGAAAGTGACAAATAATAGGATGTATCACCAACAAATAATGAATTCTGACTAAATTCTAACTCCTGGAGAATTAGGGAATATTGCACAGCTTTTGACCATTGTATTCACATATACATTTACTATTACCAAACATATATAAAGCTGCCAAGGAAATGGAAAACTAAAATTAATAAATAAATAAGAGTACTGCAAGTGATGCATGTATGTATATTTTTCCTCTTTTGGTTCCTGCTAGCAAGTATTCAAAAGGCAAATTGCACACTATACTCTTACAAAAACGACTCATGTGATTATACAGTAAGAAAGCTCGATTGAATAGAATTCACAAAATCGTGTTCTAAAGTTAAAAACACCTTAAGAAATGGAAGATTGTACCTGTCACCAAACAAGCCCTGACTCATTTTTACAAAGACTAGATCTCACACACTTATACAGCTTTAGAGGAGTCTTGGTGCATTCAGAGGATCTTGGTAGGTATTAACTTCCTGCTGGGAATTTGATCATTTCTCCTCCCAGATGTATCCTTTTTATAGAAAGGGAAGTAAGGCTTCAGTGGATGCAAAAGCCCTTAAGAAAATATCTATTTACATATTGAACATATTTCAAATGTTTTCATGTGTGAATCTAGAAAGCAATTTTATATATATGTAGAGCTTTTGAGTACCTAAACTAAAGCTAAAACAGATTCAGATGTAAAGGGAGACTGTAGTTTGGGTGTCTGACCTTGAATACTAACATTCCTACAAGAACAGAGAACACCTTAACTCTCAAAGGAAGAAAAGCATTTTTCAATCTTCCAAGTAATCAATCTTATTTAGGTTGGGGCAACAGAAAGTTGCATTTTTAATATGCAATATCAATATTTTCAAACTCTTTTCTAAAATTAAATAAGCTTAATTCTTCTGTTCTCACTAGGAGCTATGGAGAGATAATACAAAGGCTCTAAAAATAAATAATGAATTTATCCTTTGTGTTAAGCAGCTGTGGGATGGTAGCAAAGTCTACCTTTAATACACTTCCCATGATTCCTTGCAAGCTCAGGAACAGACAGCAATGCTGGATTGCCAGGTTGTCTGTGCAGCAATGGTCAAGCTAAGATGACAGGTTTTCTTTGTGTGAAAGAAACCAGTAACTATATGATGCAATTTTGGAATACCAAAAAACTCTTTAGGAAACCACATCCTTGCCTGATATAACTGTGCTCTTCTTATAATCATACTATTTCTGGCTGAAGTGCTGGTGTACAGATGAAAACTTGCAAATATCCTTGTATAATAATGATGTCCTGTAAGAAATGAACAAAGACTGTGTCTTAGTCATTGAAGATGCAGAAGCTGCATCACTTTCCTAAGATTTAATCTACATATTTTGTCATGGAGTATCAAAATCCATACCTTACAAATTTTTCCACAAAAGGTAAAATCATTGCTTTCTATATAGTAACAGGGTAAGCATGCTTCTCAACTCTGCTCTTGCAGCATAAAAGTTTTCATGAACAAAATTTGAAAAAAAATAACTGATTGTGTTCAAATCTAATTTTGCTTAAACCAAAGCTCTAATGGTGTGTAATTTTCATGCCACAAAATATTATTTAGTTCTCAATAACTTGAGAATGAAAAAAATCCTACATTCTTAGCCTTCAAACTGAATAAAGCAATAATAATCTAGACTAGATGTGAGTCTCAAACAATAGCTATAAGTTCAAATATAGATGATGAGAACTTCAAACTTACAAACTGGTTCTCTCATCCACAAGACTATGTTTGTTATTGCGGTGATCACACCAAAACTTCTATAACTTTTCTAATTTGTTTTTCTTTTCCTTCCAATCCTTAAACCTAATCCTTTCAAGTTGGATCAAATTTTATTGAGAAATCTATTTTTTTTACCATCTGGATCCTTCCATCTTAGTCAAGTGACAATCCCCTGTTGGCTGTCTCTGCTTCCAATCTTGCTAAAGTTATTTGATTTCCACACATGTAAAATGGTCTTCACATAGCAGAAATAAGATTGTCCTCTGGTTATTTATTTTAAATGTGATCATGGCTTCAAGTCTCACACAGAAGAAAAAACTCTTAGGTCTGTACCAGATCTTAAGTCCTCCTTTTGTTTTACTGCTAGCTCACTGCCCTTCATTTCTACCAGGCCAGTCAAATGCAATGCATGCTGTCGCTGAAACATTTAATCACAATTGCTCTAGGAGAATTTGAAATTATCACTCTCTCCCTTAGAGCATTTTTCTCTTGTGGATTTGCATGATCTTCTCTAATTTCTGAACATCCACCTTTTCTTCTAATATGTATATTCGAGAATTACAGGTAGACATGTCTCTTTGTGTGTGTGTGTGTGTGTGTGTGTGTGTGTGTGTGTGTGCGTGCGTGCATGCATGCATGCATGCATGTGAATGCATGTACATACTCTACTTCTTATTAGGTCATAACCTAAATGAATAAGTGAATGAATTATCAAGAGTGAATGAAAGGCTATGGTGACTGACAAATGGATCAGGAAGAACTGGAATTAATATCTGACCAACAGGACATCCATTTTGAGAAAAATTCTTTCCATGCTATTGTGTGACAACCACCAAACAGGGAGTCAATAAATGGTAAGCATACAGGCTGTAGGTAAGTCATACTTCTATGAATATCCCTTTTGCTACAGCACTTAGTAACTATTGTAAGTTACTTAATAACTCTGAATCTTAAAAGTTACCCTTATTAAGTAGAGATGCCAATTCACATGAGAAATAACTGAGTACTTTATATAAACTCTTAAGCATAATACCTAGGAAATAAAAGTTAAGCATTGAAGATATAGAAAGCCTACTTAGTTACAGTCACTCATATGTGAACAACACAAAAATATAGGACATCTCAAAAATTCAACTTTAGAGAAAGCTGATTAAGTTCATGTAAATTTTTCCATCTAACAATTGTAAAAATGTCTAGTGGTCCTAAAAGCTCAAGTGATATACATACTGGTGAGGATGTGGTACCAGGGGAACACCCCTCCAGTCCTCATTAGTGTGCACACTTGTACAACCACTTTGGAAATCACTTTGGCAATTGCTCAGAAAACTGGGAATAGTTCTACCTTAAGACCCAGCTATACCAGCCCTGGGCATATTCCTGAAAGATTCTGGGTATAAAATACAGTATGCCCATGCTATACTGCACAGACCTAAAGAAGCTAAACAGCAAAAGAGGCACAAGCAAGGATGCTTGAATCTCACTTAAAAGTGGAAATAAAATAGTCAGAGGCAGATGGAAGGAGGAAATGGGGAAGGAGAGAGGACTGTGGAAGCAATGGACGAGGGAAGGTCAGGATCAAGTGTGGCAAGGAACAGGAGAAATGGAGAGACGGTCATGTGGATGAATTGAAATCGATAACTAGCTGGGATGGGGAGGTCAAGGGGCCTCTCTAGTATTACATAAAGATCTGAGATAAGGTAGGTGCCCAAGAACCAATGGGGGTGACCATAGCTGTTACAGCATTAAGACTATGGAACCTGACAAAGTCATCTCCTGTAGCCAAGCAGAAACTCTAGTAGAACAATAGGGTACCAATACACCCACAAAACTTTTGAGCCAAAATGTATCCCATCTACAGGAAATGCAGGTATCCAGGATGGATTAGAACCTGAGGAAATAGCTAACTAATAACTAGCCCAACTTGAGACCCACCCCATGGACAAGTGCCAATCCCTGACACTATTAATGATACAGTTATGCTTTGAGAAAGAAACATGTTGTCCTCTGAGAGGTTCCACCAATAAGCTGACTCAGACAGATACAGACACCCATAGCCATACATAGATGGAGACTGGGAATTTATAGAAGAATAGAAGGAATAATTGTGGGTCCCAAAGTGGATAGAATCTCCAGAGGAAGTTCAACAGGGTCAACTAGCCTGGATATTTGGGGCTTTCAGAGACAGAACCACCAACTAAGGAACATACATGGTTTGGACCTAGGCCTCTCTGCAAATATGGAAGAGATGTGCAGCATGGTATTTATGCGGGTTCCTACCTGGAGTGGGGGCTATCCCAAAAGCTGTGGCTGGTCAATGGGATATATTCTTCTAGCTGGGTTGCTTTGTCTGATCTCAGTGGAGAGATTATTTGATTCTAGGGCTAAATAATATCTGCATTGTTTATGTATGCCATTTTTTGTCTAGTCAGCCATCGGTGGACACTTAACAGGTTTTTCTCAGTTATTGATTTCTGTGATTAGAGTTATGATCCAGATTCATGTCAGATCTATTTTTAAATTAAGTTCTATTACTATAAGAAAATAGTGAGAGCTCTGTATGAAGAACAGAATTTGTTTCTGATGTTTCTACAGTGTCAGAGAATTGGTTTCTAATGAGAGTACATTTTGTTATTAAAAAATGGCATCTTATCTCTACATGCTCTGGATAGTGAATTAGTGCATAGTCCAAGAGGCACAGAAGCACTCTGGAGTTTCTTGATAAGAACACTAATACTACTCCAGGCACCACTAATGCTATCCCCTTGGGGATAAGGAGCTCAAGATGTCAAGTGTAGAGTCTGAATCACAGTGTTCAGATCACAGCAATCCATTCTTTATAATCCCACCATAAACTTTTTTAAAATATAACATTTTAAATCAAATAGAATTATATCACTTTTCTCCCTCCCCTTTCTCATCCAAGACCTTTTCAAATATGTTCCCCTACGCCTTTCTCTGTACCCCTTCACTCTCAACTTAATACCTTCCTTAAATACATAGATTGAAGATGTGAAGCCATTTTTCTTCCATTTATAGACCTTGCTGTTTTAACAAAATTCAAATTGATCCAGCATGCTTGTTTTCCTTAAAGCTACTAAAGCTACTTCTGCGTCGTGCATAATCAATAGTTTCCAGACTTTAGTGTTTGTTAGTAGCACAGTGAGAGGTAGGCGCATAAATCTAATCAAGAATGTAAAGGCCTGAATTCCCTCTGAGTACACAGCTTCCTATTCAGAATATTTGACTTTAGAAAGTCCATTAAGTAAGGGTTCCTGTGATGGTCATATCAACTACCTATTTGAACAACTGTTGCTCTGATAATATCACATTAGTCCTAATAAATCATCTTAGAAACAGAATTTTTGGCATTTTGGGAGCATCACTAACTCTTTTCTACCACACAAAATAAAATGTGCCTGTCATGTTTAAGCACTGTTGTAATGAAATTAACACTACAATACAAAATAATTTGAAATTTTCTAACTTTTCATGAATTGTTCTTTAATAAGTATTATGTGAATTATGCGATAAAGTTTTTTGTTTCATGGTTGTAGATATTCTTTCAAACAGACCAGAATGTGTTGTGTTTTGACTGACAATAAAATATCACAATTACCTTTAAAGAACTTGGGAAATATAAATATGTTTTTAGATTTGCTTGTTACAAAGTCCCATTTTTAAAAAGTGTTATGGGAAAGCAAATAGGGCACAAAGAAACAACTCAGTCACACTTTTCCTGGAGTTCTCTTCTTGACTGGAGAGTAAGTGAAAAAAGAAAAGAAACCTGAAAGCTTCACGAAGCTTGTAAAGACTGTTGATTGGACATGAGTGTCATACTTCATTTTGCTGTTCGAGAAATAATTACTGCACCGTAATGGTTGACAGGCTTGGATCAAATTTTACAGTCTAGATGCTTGGGAGGAAGAGATGCAAATGGCAACTCACAATGCCTGTCAGTAGTGAGTCACAAAAATTTGGAGAAGCGTGGGTATCTTGTCTGTATGATAAATGCACACCTGTCTTCATGAGTAGCCTCTCTTGAAGGCAATTTTCTCATGCTAAATTATGTGAAGGCTTTGGTTAATTTTTTTTCCTTTCTTTTTTTTAATATTTTTATTTTCTATGTTCTTTGTTTACATTCCAAATGATTTCCCCTTTCCTGGATCCACCCCTCCCCATATATCCCATAAACCTTCTCTCCATCCCTTCTCCAATCACTCCCTCCTTTTTCTCTGTCCTTATATTCCCTTCCAATGCTAGATCAATCCTTTCCAGGATCAGGACCCTCTCCATACTTCTTCATGGGAGTCAGTTGTTATGCTATTTGTGCCTTGGGTATTCAGAGCTTCTGGGCTAATTAATATCCACTTATCAGAGATTGCATTCTATGTGTATTCTTTTGTGATTGGGTTATTTCACTTAGGATATTTTCCAGTTCCAACCATTTGCCTAAAAATTTCATGAATTCATTGTTTTTAAAACAGAGTAGTATTCCATTGTGTAAATATACCACATTTTCTGTATCCATTCCTCCATTGAGGGACATCTGGCTTCTTTCCAGCTTCTGGCTATTATAAATAAGGCTGCTATGAACATAATGGAGCATGTGTCTTTATTGCATGCTGGGGAATCCTTTGGGTATATGCCCAGGAGAGGTATAGCAGGGTCCTCTGGAAGTCTTATGTCCAGTTTTCTGAGGAACCTCCAGACTGATTTCCACAGTGGTTGTACCATCTTACAGCCCCACCAGCAGTGGAGGAGTGTTCCTCTTTCTCTACATCCTCACCAACACCTGCTGTCTCCTGAGTTTTGACCTTAGCTATTCTGACTGGTGTAAGGTGAAATCTCAGGGTTGTTTTGATCTGCATTTCCCTAATGACTAATGATGTTGAGCACTTCTTAAGGTGCCTCTCGGCCATCCGAATTTCTAATTACTTAAAATATGTTTTGGGAGATGATGCAAGGTAAAGGGAGAACCACATACTGTGATGATACCTCTCATAAGAATTTGCCATGAAGTTAATCTAACTGGGGAATATCTAATATAGACATGGAAGTAGGAATAGGAATTATTTTTTTACTCTTTATATACTAATAAGGTAAAAAGTTTCCAATACAAAGGTAATGTTTCAAGTATTATTATAAAAGCCTCTAATATTTTTAAATTGTTTTGATTATAGGTGAGATCAGCTATTCTTGCAGAGTTAATTCATCATTACCTATAATATAAAAGTACACAATTAAAACTCAAGAATATTCATATATATAGGTAAGGAGCTGAATTCTTTTTTTTTTTTTTGTCATGTGGGTTTCTTTTTTTAATATTTTTTATTCAATATATTTTTATTTACATTTCAATTGATTTCCCTTTTTCTGGTCTCCCACTCCCCAAAAGTCCCATAAGCACTTTTATGATAAATGCTTCCCCCTATTCTCCCTCCACCCCTTTCTACTTCCCTATTCTGGTTTTGCCCTATACTGCTACATTGAGTCTTTCCAGAACCAGGGGAGCTGAATTCTTATCTCCAGCACCAGTGGGAAAAGCTAAATGTGCTATACCTATAACATCAGATTTGTAGGGAATGGAGACAAGAAAACTGATGGGTTTAGTGGCCACCTCCCTAACTCCAATAACAGAAAGATCTTATCCAAAGGAAATGAGGCATAGAGACGTATAGTAGGACATCTGGTGCTCTTTCCTGGTCACTCATGCTCACAGGTATACATACCTGCACAAACCACACACATTCATCCCCCATACAGAAAAGGAATCTATTATTAGAAATTAGTTTTTTTCACAAATAGGATACAATCAATTATCACATTCCTTTCAGGTGACTTAAAGATTTCGTGTTCTGCACATTTAAGGAAAACCCTTGTCTCCATCAGGTCCAACAGGGTAGACTTGGCCCTGTTCTAATAATTCCAGTGAGAAGTGACAAGCAGAAATGATGTTGAGAAGAGCATAGCATCAAGGCACACAGTGAGCCAGAGTTCATCTTCATGGTATAGACATGAGCTTTACGTTTGAGTACAAAATGGATCCAAGAAGGAAATATAATAAAGTGGCCCTTCTCGAGATATGGTTTGGAAGACTATTCTCTCTGTTGTAGTCTGTAATGTGGTCCCAAAGAAATGGTTTTCACTGTCATTTCTAGAGAACTGTAATCTGCCTTTCAGAGGTGAATATTTAGGCTCCAGTATGCATCTTCACCATCTTGAATAATTGCCCCTATTTAAGCATAGTAATCCTCTAGGCATTCCTTTGGGGCAACTGCAATTATTCTCACAAAAATTTGGATAATTTAGTCCTCTTTTTTTTTTCTGGGATTCAAAATGAGTAGGAAAGAATGACTGAAAAAGAGGCATTAAGACATCAAACACAAAGCCAGACAGACAGATGGTGTCAGGCCTGGAACTGGCATCCTCCAATTAGATTTATCCATTGACCCACAGTAACTAGTTCATTAGTTTTCTTTGTAATCCAATACATTGTTTTTTATACAATATATTATGAACATTATAAAATAGATGAATATTTTAATGTTATCAAATGATCATGGTGACTAGTAACAGTTTTCAGAAAATTAGTAGAGGTGGATTAGGCAGACATTTTAACTTGGTTTTGCATTTAATTTAATCAATCACATTAAGTTGGATTTTCCTCAGACTGAAGATTATCTGGAAGGTCATATTGATAAGATTACACTGAATGATTGCTGAATTGACCAATCTGTCTATTTTTTTTTTTTTTTTTGCTTAATTGGTCACTTGGGGTAGAATGTGTGCTTTGAATTCAGATAAACAAGTTCTATTTTTCTGAGAAAAACAGTGTTTGTTATCAATTATAAAGTTAACAGGGCAGTTTCCTTTCTTTTACTTAGGGAATTTATAAGTGATTAAAATCTGCTGAGTGATGGCTAAGGTGAAAAACTCAAAGAGTATGATCACTTGCTGTACAACTATTAGGACCTAAGGTAGAATCCTTGGTGCCACATAAAAAGCCAAGTACAATTACATGCATCTTACCTATAGTGGTGGGGGCTAAGGCAAGTGGCTGCCTAAGGTTTGCTGGCCAGCCAGGCTAGCTGAACCATGGCACTACTATAATCAATGAGAATCTCTGTCTCAAGCTGATAAAGGGAACAAGTAATATAGTAGAGATCCTGATACCATTCTCTCTCCTCATGCACACGTACCTGCACACACATGTACACACACCATACGGATAATGATATTTAATAGTTAACTATTATTTCTATTAGTGACAAAAATCCATAATAGTAAGCATATTCTATATATAACAATCTATAAAATAATAGAAGATAGACTTAAGTACAATAAAACCTGAAATTAAATGTCATTAATGCATTATAAGCTTATGATATAAGTGACTGAAGTACATACTACAATGTGTCTTATAATGAGCTTCAATTATTGAGACTTAACATTTATTGATTTTTGTTTCACCTACCTAATAATGTTATACAATACTGTACCTTCCAACACCAGTTATAAAGTAACAGTGAATCCAGACATATATTTTTTACAAGTATAGAGTTAAGGAAAAATATTCTTGCAATGAATATTCCATTTCAAATAATGACATTATGTTACAAAACTGTAGTCTATCTATGATACCTCATCTTATAACAAATGAGGGAAAACATTGAAAGGTGTAGGACCTGAATTCCTTGTACAGCATGTTTTCATTAAGTGAAATACATATGTGCCAATGCAGAACATACTGCTGTTTTTGTCTAAAGCTCTCCCCTTGTTTGCAATACATAGAATTTTAACCAGAAATCAAAATATACTTTATCTAAGTAAAAAATTGCTAAGCCAATACCATACAGTTTTATCACTATTGTTCTGTAGTATTGCTTGAGGTCTGGGATATTGATTCCCCCAGAAGCTCTTTTACTGTTGAGAATAATTTGAGCTATCCTGGGTTTTTTGTTATTCCATATGAATTTGGAAATTGCTCTTTCTAACTCTAAGAAGAACTGAGTTGGGATTTTGATGGGAATTGAATTGAATCTGTATATTGCTTTTGGCAAGATGGCCATTTTAACTATATCAATCCTGCCAATCCAAGAGCATGGCAGATTTTTCCACGTTCTGAGGTCTTCTTCGATTTCCTTCTTCAGAGACCTAAAGTTCTGCTCATACAGATCTTTTATATGTTTGATTAGAGTCACACCAAGATACTTTATATTGCTTGTGGCTATTGTGAAGGGTGTCATTTCACTAACTTCTTTCTCAGCCTGTTTGTCCTTTGAGTATAGGAAGGCTACTGATTTGCTTGAGTTGATTTTTTTTCATTCTTTTTTTTTATTCGATATAATTTATTTACATTTCAAATGATTTCCCCTTTTCTAGCCCCCCCCCTCCCCGAAAGTCCCGTAAGCCCCCTTCTCTTCCCCTGTCCTCCCTCCCACCCCTTCCCAGTTCCCCGTTCTGGTTTTGCCAAATACTGTTTCACTGAGTCTTTCCAGAACCAGGGACCACTCCTGCTTTCTTCTTGTATCTCATTTGATGTGTGGATTATGTTTTGGGTATTCCAGTTTTCTAGGTTAATAACCACTTATTAGTGAGTGCATACCATGATTCACCTTTTGAGTCTGGGTTACCTCACTTAGTATGATGTTCTCTAGCTCCATCCATTTGCCTAAGAATTTCATGAATTCATTGTTTCTAATGGCTGAATAGTACTCCATTGTGTAGATATACCACATTTTTTGTATCCACTCTTCTGTTGAGGGATACCTGGGTTCTTTCCAGCATCTGGCAATTATAAATAGGGCTGCTATGAACATAGTAGAGCATGGATCCTTATTACATGGTGGGGAATCCTCTGATCATCCACCATGATCAAGTAGGCTTTATCCCGGGAATGCAGGGTTGGTTCAATATACGGAAATCCATCAATACAATCCACTACATAAACAAACTCAAAGAACAAAACCACATGGTCATTTCATTGGATGCTGAAAAAGCATTTGACAAAATTCAGCATCCTTTCATGCTTAAAGTCTTGGAGAGAACAGGAATTCAAGGCCCATACCTAAACATAGTAAAAGCAATATACAGCAAACCGGTAGCCAGCATCAAACTAAACGGAGAGAAACTTGAAGCAATCCCACTGAAATCAGGGACCAGACAAGGGTGCCCCCTTTCTCCTTATCTTTTCAACATTGTACTTGAGGTACTAGCTCGGGCAATTCGACAACATAAGGAGGTCAAAGGGATACAAATTGGAAAGGAGGAAGTCAAACTATCATTATTTGCAGACGACATGATCGTCTACCTAAGTGACCCAAAGAACTCCACTAGAGAACTCCTACAGCTGATAAACAACTTCAGCAAAGTGGCAGGTTATAAAATCAACTCAAGCAAATCAGTGGCCTTCCTATACTCAAAGGATAAGCAGGCTGAGAAAGAAATTAGGGAAATGACCCCCTTTACAATAGCCACAAACAGTATAAAGTATCTTGGGGTGACTCTTACCAAACATGTGAAAGACCTGTATGACAAGAACTTCAAGACTCTGAAGAAGGAAATGGAAGAAGACCTCAAAAAATGGGAAAACCTCCCATGCTCATGGATCGGTAGAATCAATATAGTTAAAATGGCCATTTTGCCTAAAGCACTATACAGATTCAATGCAATACCCATCAAAATCCCAACTCAATTCTTCACAGAGTTAGAAAGAGCAATTATCAAATTCATCTGGAACAACAAAAAACCCAGGATAGCTAAAACTATTCTCAGCAACAAAAGAAAATCTGGGGGAATCAGTATCCCTGACCTCAAGCAATACTACAGAGCAATAGTGTTAAAAACTGCATGGTATTGGTACAGTGACAGGCAGGAGGATCAATGGAACAGGATTGAAGATCCAGAAATGAACCCACACACCTATGGCCACTTGATCCTCGACAAAGAGGCTGAAAACATCCAATGGAAAAAAGATAGCCTTTTCAACAAATGGTGCTTGTTCAACTGGAGGTCAGCATGCAGAAGAATGCGAATTGATCCATCCTTGTCTCCTTGTACTAAGCTCAAATCCAAATGGATCAAGGACCTCCACATAAAGCCAGACACTCTGAAGCTAATAGAAAAGAAACTGGGGAAGACCCTTGAGGACATCGGTACAGGGAGAAAGTTTCTGAACAGAACACCAATAGTGTATGCTCTAAGAGCAAGAATTGACAAATGGGACCTCATAAGGTTACAGAGTTTCTGTAAGGCAAAGGACACCATCAAGAGGACAGATCGGCAACCAACAAATTGGGAAAAGATCTTCACCAATCCTACATCAGATAGAGGGCTAATATCCAATATATATAAAGAACTCAAGAAGTTAGACTCCAGAAAACCGAACAACCCTATTAAAAAATGGGGTACAGAGTTAAACAAAGAATTCTCACCTGAAGAACTTCGGATGGCGGAGAAGCATCTTAAAAAATGCTCAACTTCATTAGTCATTAGGGAAATGCAAATCAAAACAACCCTAAGATTTCATCTTACACCAGTTGAGTTGATTTTATAACCAGCTACTTTGCTGAAATTTTTTATTAGCTGTAGAAGTTCTCTGGTGGAGTTTTTAGGGTCACTTAAATATACTATCATATCATTTGCAAATAGTGATAATTTGAATTCTTCCTTTCCAATTTTTATCCCTTTGACCTCCATATGTTGTCTAATTGCTCTAGCGAGAACTTCAAGTACTATATTGAAAAGATATTGGCACAACAACAGACAAGTGGACCAATGGAATAGAATTGAAGACCCAGAAATGAATCCACATACCTATAGTCACTTGATCTTCAACAAAGGAGCAGAAAACATCCAGTGGAAAAAAGATAGCCTTTTCAACAAATGGTGCTGGTTCAACTGTAGGTCAGCATGCAGAAGATTTCGAATTGATCCATTTTTATCTCCTTGTACTAAGCTCAACTCCAAGTGGATCAAGGACCTCCATGTAAAACCAGACACACTGAAACTTATAGAAAAGAAACTGGGGAAAACCCTTGAGGACATGGGCACAGGGGAAAAGTTCCTAAACAGAACACCAATAGCTTATGCTCTAAAATCAAGAATTGACAAATGGGACCTCATAAATTTACAAAGTTCCTGTAAGACAAAGGACACTGTCAAAAGGACAAAACAGAAACCAACAAACTGAGAAAAGATCTTCACCAACCCTACATCCGACAGAGGGCTAATATCCAATATATTCAAGGAACACAAGAAGTTAGACTCCAGGGAACCAAATAACCCTATTAAAAAATGGGGTACAGATCTAAACAAAGAATTTTCACCTGAAGAAATTTGGATGGCTGAGGAGCACCTTAAGAAATGCTCATCATCATAAGTCTTTAGGGAAATGCAAAACAAAACAACCCTAAGATTTCACCTCACACCAGTCAGAATGGCTAAGGTTAAAAACTCAGGAGACAACAGGTGTTGGCAAGGATGTGGAGAAAGAGGAACACTCCTCCACTGCTGGTGGGATTACAAGAAGGTACAACCACTCTGGAAATCAGTCTGGAGGTTCCTCAGAAAACTGAATGTGACACTACCGGAGGACCCTGCTATACCACTCCTGGGCATGTACCCAGAGGATTCCCCTGCATGTTAGAAGGACACATGCTCCACTATGTTCATAGCAGCCTTATTTATAATAGCCAGAAGCTGGAAAGAACTCAGATGTTCCTCAATGGAGGAATGGATACAGAAAATGTGGTATATTTACACAATGGAATACTACTCAGCAATTAAAAACAATGAATTCATGAAATTTGTAGGCAAATTGTTGGAACTGGAAAATATCATTCTAAGTGAGGTAACCCAATCACAAAAGAATATACATGGAATGCAATCACTGATAATTGGATATTAACTATCCCAGAAGCTCTGAATACCCAAGACATAAGTAGCATATCAAATGACTCCCATGGAGAAGTAAGGAGAGGGCCCTGATCCTGGAAAGGCCTGATCCAACATTGTAGGAAAGTACCAGGACAGAGGAAAAGGAGGGAGTTGATTGGAGTACGGGTGTAGAGAAGGCTTATGGGACATATGGGGAGGGGGGAACTGGGAAAGGAGAAAGAGTTTTCGAATGTAAACAAAGAATTTAGAAAATAAAGAAAAAAAAAAAAAAACCAATTGCTAAGCTCTTGTTAGTTGAATAAACCAGTTAACTCTATTTGCAAAATGTAAGTACAAATTTCTTAGATTAAAAACATTTTTTTTTCTGGAATGGAGAGTATAGTTTGTTTGATTATAGACTCTTTGAATGCATGTGTGAAGGAAGATTATATTGGCATTATAATCTACACAGTAAAAATAAGCAGAACACAAAGTAGTTCACTCAGCATTGTCTGCATAAAAGACCCTGACCAGTAAGAGACCAAGTAGGATAGCAAAGGAAGGACCAGTAAGAATTGACCATTTCTGAAATTTCAAAAATATCCCTCAAGAAATTAACAGCAAATGCAGATCATGTATCATGAGACTGCATTAGGCATATAACAGCTGATTGAACTGAAAGCTCAAATCAGATGAGGAAAGCAGAGGCTTCTAATCACACCTAGCCCTAGAGTGACAAAACACCACCAACCCTTCTGCACAACCACTATGTTCCCAGAAGTGAGCATGGCTTTCATTCCTCTCGAAACTCAGTCTGATAAGGCTAATCCATGAATTAGTTTTAGATGTACACTCTAGGTTACAACAATCTCTGAGCATTATACAACTACTTATTCACATAACATTGAGATGTACATAAGTTTTAGCAGTCAGTTTTCATGTTTCTTGCTGTCAAGGTTATTTTTATTTTAACTTTTGAGAATTATTTTCACATAGCTAAGGCTGACCTCCAGTTCATGATATGGTCATGGATGATCTTGAGCTCCTTACATTCCTGCCTCTCTCCCACATCAAAAGCAGGTGAGACCACTCAGATCTCACTTGTCCAGTCCTAATTTTGATTTTAAAAATGTGTTTATTTCTCACTGATGCCTTACTCCTAAGACCTAATTATTGGCTAGCTAAAATATCTAATTTCTATTGATTCAACAACTCTATCTTTACCATTAGCACAAACCTTAATAACAATTTGTACACATGTCATTTTCTTATTTATAATACACAATGGGAATGTTATCCACTTTAAAATGTGTTAATCTTACAGAATGAACGTGTTTTAAACCGTAAGATGTAAAATAACCAAGGATGTACTTTTGATGTTTCAGATGGAAAAGCATCTTCCAACTAAATAATATATTTGTTATGATTTAATCTTTTTGGCATTAAATATGTGCTACAGGACAGTGATGAGATATTAAGAAATTGAAGTATGTGGTCTTGCCTTTTAAAAGTCTCCGGATACCTGGATAAAAGCAATAATTTCTCTTCTCATTGAATATTAGACCTTTGGTATAGGTGAACAGACTGCTCTGGAACTCGTACTAAGTCATACTTTACTTACTTTAATAGCTGCTGAAGAGAAAGAATGTTCTTGGGAAATTTTAACTGTAAGGCAGAGGCATAACTAGGTGACAATGAACTCACTTTCAGTGATGCAGTAGGCAATATTCTTTCTATGGGTAATGGCAGTGACTGGAAACAAGCAGAGGTGACTCATGAAGCCCATGTTTATTCTCACTGCTTCTATGGACAAAAGGGACAGAAAAAGCACAAGACACCTGTTCTGGGACCTCCATGGCTTCTCTGAGCTACTTACTTGGAAGTTTGAAATGTGTTATTGTCTTCATTATACCAAAAGTGAAATGTGAGCTACGTGAGGTGAAGGTTCAGCTGTTCAAATGTTTCCCATGTGAGTGAGGAACTGATTTCAATCTCCCAGGATTAGTATTAAAAATTATGAGTTCAGAAAGATGTATTTACAATCCCAGATATGTGCAAACAGGACAATTCATAGAAATGACTGGATAGACAGTATAGTCAAATTGTCACACTTCACTTGAAAATACATCTCAAAACGAAATAAAGAAATTAGTAAGTGTTAGGATAACCGAAGCAAGCCTCTGACATCAACCTCTGGCTTTCAAAGGCATGTTAATGCCGTTTCCATGCACATACACATTAACAGGCATGTCAACATGCACAACAATATTACACCCAAAATAGGAAGAAAAATATTTTGATCATATTATAAAGTTATTACTAACTGCAAAGAAAATCAACAATGATCTTGTCATCATCTTTTTATAGAAAACATAGTCTTAAATAGAGTAGTAATATCTTCATAACAATATAGAAGTCATTTCATGTTTTTACTAGAATAGATACACTACATCTGGGTATTTCAATAGTATATACATACACTACGTGTATATTCCAAATATATCTGTTGCAGGAAGATTATTTTTATAGATTAGCTGATGTGTGTATGTGTGTGTGTTTCCTTTCTGAGAAGTCCCTATGGCATTCTTTTTGTTGTTCAGTCATGAAAGTGTTGACATATAAGAACGAAGATAAAATAGAAACATCAATTCTTGACTTCTAAAATCCAGAGGCCTAGATCTCAGGAGGATACAAATAACTTAGGGCATGAATGACAGATTTGCATCAGTTCAAGGAGAACAGCTTTCTACACAAAAGTTCTAACATCCAGACAAAGACCAAGTTTTCTTACACTGTGAAGAAGGACCAGCAGAGAAGTAAGATAGAAAAAAGACAGGAGCACAGCCTAAGCCTCTGATAAGGTTGAGTCTTCTGCAGCAAATTTCAGAGGAAATAAAGGAGACAGAAAGAGCAGATATCCCTAAGATGACAAGGGAAGGGATGAGAAGCTGCTGGGTTGGAATATGCCTGTGTCATTTTCCAAACCAACAAAGCTATTCCAAGACAAACAATAGAATCTTGTTCCACTCTTAAGAGTATGGAAAAGGCAGTGGATAGTCAGGCTCTTGGGTATCTATCTAGTCATAAAAGATCACTGGGAAGGAGATGGGACTTTAGGTTCACAAAGGAGAATGGAGTTTCCCAAAAGACAAGCAGTCTAAGGGAGAACACAGTACTGAAACACGAGAGATAGAAAGATGTCAATAAGCATCAGGTTAGAAGTGCTCATCCCTGAGTCGCCTATCAAGTGAGAACCTACACATGAACTAAAAAGACTAAAAGTCAGACAAGAGAAATTGCACGTTGACCCTGGGGACTATGCACAACTGAAGACTTTCCCAGAAATCCTGGGAAGTAAAAATCAAACCCTAAAACATGAAAGAAACTCTAAGAAGAAAAAGATGTAAAACACTGAGCTAACACAATAACTTTGAAATTTTAATTTTTTATTATAAGATCACATTGTAATTTCTGTACATTTATGAATTTATCTCTGAAGTGTCAGACATTCTAGAGATGAAAATTTTGTTCAGATTTTTCATAAATTTTAGTGTAAAATAATCATCTCCATTCAGATTAATAAAAAGTCTAAGTAAACATGGGACTCATTTATATTGAAGTTGTGACTACCAAAAGGTTACACAGCATTCAGTGTCCTATCATAACATGATTCCATTTATAAATTTTTAACCTCAGAAATAATTCCACCTTGTTGAGACTACAAAACCACAAAATGACTTTGACTTAAATGTCTTAGATGAGACCCAATGAAGGCTTCAGTGTTTAGTTTAAAACATGGCCATAGGAGAAGACAGAAATAGAGTGTGTGTGTGTGTGTGTGTGTGTGTGTGTGTGTGTGTGTGTGGTGTGTGCATAGCAGTCAGAGGGACAATTTGTGGTACTTGGTTCTTTTCCAACAATATGTGAGATCCAGGAATTGAACCACAGTTGTCAGGCTTGAAGACAAGCACCACATCAACTTGCTAGCTAGGGAGAGTGTCTTAAAGGTCTATGTGTTAGTTTCTGAATTTCTAACAACAAAACCTATTTCAAATTTATCCAAGAAATACAGGGCTCAGAATAATAACATTCATAATTAAAAGAACTTATTTCTTAATTGGACCCCAAATGGGGGTCCAATTCTTCTTCTTACAGACTGTAAGAAGAGGTACTAAGTCTGCAGTGAGGCAAGATATCACTGCAGTGCTCAAGCAGAAAGCTCTGTGAGAGCAGCTGCTGCAGCATGCACAAGAATATTTGCTTTCAATTATTTTTATATTTTTACTTATGCATGTCCTCATAATTGAAGTACATGAGGAGAATTCACAGTGCGTAATACAACAGCAAAGACTGGCTCAAAGGTTGCCTTTCAACTCAGAAATGGATCAAAGGGTACAGTCATGTTTTTCTGAGAAAAGAGGTCCCTCTATACTTTCTCTTTTCTTGAGCAAATAAAACACCTTAACAACTGAAATTTGGGTTAGGAAGTTTTGTGGATGCATTGGCATCTCTATTCCTCCACTGGCAAACACTTTCAACCCAAATAGTAACCAGTCTACAAGAAATGCAGGCAGAAGGGATAGAACAAAGACTGAGGGAACAGACAAACACTAACTGGCCTAAATTGAACCCAATCCCATGGGCAAGAAGCCATCGTTGACACTACTAATGATACTCAGTTATGCTTTCAGACAGAAGCATGTTGTCCTCTGAGAGGCTCCATACAGGAGCCTCAAACAGAATGCAGACAAATGCAGATACCCATAGCCAAAAGCTTGTGAACTCTTACAAAAGCATAGGAGGAAGGATTGAGGGCCCCAAAGGGGATAAGAACTCCACAGGAAGACCAGCAGAGTCAACTCAGCTGGACCTGTGGGGATCTCAGTGACTGAAACACCAACCAAAGAACATATACAGGCGCCCTGGCCCGCCCGGACAGTAGAGGGTCTTTAAGAGAAAGGGTGGATATTCAGAGCTTCTAAGCTAATTAATATCCACTTATCAGTGATTGCATTCCATGTGTATTCTTTTGTGATTGGTTTACCTCACTTAGGATGATATTTTCCAGTTCTAACCATTTGCCTAAAAATTTCATGAATTCATTGTTTTTAATTGCTGAGTAGTATTCCATTGTGTAAATATTCCACATTTTCTGTATCCATTCAAGACATAAGTAGCATATCATATGACTCCGATGAAGAAGTAAGGAGAGGACCCTGATCCTGGAAAGGCCTGATCCAGCATTGTAGGGGAGTACCAGGACAGAGAAAAAGGAGGGAGGTGATTGGAGAATGGGTGGAGAGAATGCTTATGGGACATGTGGGGAGAGCAGAATTGGGAAAGGGGAAAGCATTTTGAATGTAAACAAAGAATTTAGAAAATAATAAAAAAAAAAGAGAAGGGGTGGGGATGAGGAGGCAAGAGACAAGAGAGATGGAGGCAAGACAACATTCTGATCAAGTCTCCTTTATTGTAAGTAAAAGCAGTCCCTAGGACACATGCTCCACTATGTTCATAGCAGCCTTATTTATAATAGCCAGAAGCTGGAAAGAACCCAGATGTCCCTCAGTGGAGGAATGGATACAGAAAATGTGGTATATTTACACAATGGAATACTACTCAGCAATTAAAAACGATGAATTCATGAAATTTTTAGGCAAATGGTTGGAACTAGAAAATATCCTAAGTGAGGTAACCCAGTCACAAAAGAATACACATGGAATGCAATCATTGATAAGTGGATATTAATTAGCCCTGAAGCTCTGAACACTGAAGATACAATTAGCATATTAAACGATTCCCATGAAGAAGAAAGAAGAGGGCCCTTGTCAAGGAAAGGCTTGATCCAGCATTGTAGGGGAGTACCAGGACAGAGAAAAGGGAGGGGGAATGATTGGAGAATGGATGGAGAGAAAAGGACTTATGGGACATATGGGGATGGAGAACTGCGAAAGGGGAAGGCATTTGGAATGTAAACAAAGAATATAGAAAATAAAAAAATATATCTACAAAAAAATAAAATAAAGACAAAAAGGAACTTTCTGGGGAATATCAACAGGTAGCAGTTGTTCTTTCAGGCAGATCTGTGGCCCAGCAACGGTTTATTCTGGGCCAAATCCCAACCGCAGGCCCATCATGAATTCTGAGAAGAGCTTCTTCTACCAAGAAATGAAACCCAAGCAGAATAGAAGTTTACCTTGTTGGTGCTTTGCAGGCCTTAAGAGACAAAATGGTGAGGCTTAGGTCAAGCAGCCGTGCCTCCCGGCACCCAGGCTGGACCTAGGTCCCTCCACTTCTGCATATGTAGCAGATGTGCAGCTTGGTCAGTATGTGGGTCCTGAACAGCTGGAGTGGGGCTATTCGAAAAGCTGTTACCTGTATGCAGGTTATATTTATCTTGCTGGGCTGCCTTGTCTAGCCTCAGGGGAGGAAACACCTACCCTCGTGGAGACTTGAAGTGCAAGGGTAGGGGGATACCCATGGAATCCCTACCCTCTCAGTGGAGAAGGGGAGGGGGAGGAGAGAAAGCTTGTGGGAGGGGGATGGCCAGGAGGGTGCAGTGAATGGGATGTAATACACACACACACACACACACACACACACACACATTTTTACAGGTGAATTGATTAAGTTAATGTAACAAAAGAAAAATTTTACATTATTCTAAAGAAAAATTATAGCATAAGACATATCTGAAATCATGGTATGGTAGAGTGTATCTGAAAAAAAAATGTGTTTTGTCCCATCTCTGCTCAGCATGCCAAATGTGCAATGCAGCCATTGTAAAGGCTTCTGTGACTTTACAGTGCAGTGATACAAATATGTGCTCAACAAGAACACTAATAATAAACCAGAAGTTTGATCTTCAGCTCTTCAATAGAATATTATGTTTTGGACATTGGATCAAGTTTTTAAAAAGGAAAAGAGGCAAACTGAAACTACTGTCAGTAGAATTGAGCAAAAAAAAATATTGACACAACTCCATAAAGCATTGTTGAATCATCCTTTTCAAATAAATACTAAAGGACCAGAACTGAGTACAAGAAATGTAACACGTTGTTTTGTGTGGGTTTATCATATGAGAATGCCTAGTGTGTTTCACTGATATTATACAGAAAAGGTAGATGAAAATGTTTTGCAGAAACAATAGCAATATACAATGTAGTCATGAAACAAATGCATATTGTGAGAAGAGCTACACTGTCTATATGCAAAATGCAGTTTTAATCAGAATGAAAGTGGATTAAGGGTAAAGACAAAGGTAGGAAATTCCCTATCTGGTTGACAGGGGAGAGCTGCCACTTGCAGACTACATCAATACTGACTGAAACTTAACTCTTAGATATCATACCCTCATATTTCGTGATCTGATTGACACAACCTCACCACTGCCATAGCTTTCACATTTCAAGATTAATAACAGTAAGTGGAAAACTGGCTTCAACATCATTTGAGGAAGATAATCAGCCCTCCCTATCAGATTGCTACAGTTGATTTAAGAATGAGTTTTCAAGTATTCTCAAAGTCACAGTAAGCATGAAGGATCATCAAAGTGACTGATTCTCCATGGGTGAAGTGATTGAATTTAAAAGAATTTCTAGGAGGAAAAAAAATGTGACAATGGATTTTCTAGCTTGGCTAAAGCAGTCAGATAAGAGCTTTTGAAAGGTTTTTTTTTTTTTAACATAAATTTTATACAAGATTTAAAATATTTTCCAATTGGGTATGCTAAGAGCAAATTCCAATTTTTCCAGTCTATTCCCAATATTTTGGAATCAGTAAATTGAAAAGTAGTATTTACAGTTAAAACTTAGTGAAAAGTGTTTTCCATGGTAAGTACAAAGGAATGAGTCTAAGAGCCTGCACCTACACCTACCTGCTCTTACCATTCCACACTTAGATATTAACATTCAACAACAGCACTGTAGCACATGGAAATATCTCTTATTTTTCATACATTATCCTTTGCATCAAGAATCAAATACTCAAGAAGCATGTCTTGTAGATTTTCAGCATTCTTTAAAAACAGTCCTTTGAATGGAAGCTGAAAGACTTGTGTTGAAGGTGTTTACTATGAGTTATGTTTTGTAACTACATTCAGGAGAGAATTCTCGGAGTGAATAGCAGCACATATCGAAACACTAGGGCATACAAATAATGATACATTACATTTCAAACAGGAGATTACTGTTTAAAGAAAAACACAAGCTTAAATAATATAAAGAAATATATAAAATTAAAATATTTCATTGAATAAAATTATATGGAACCAGAAAACCAGAAAAATCACATTGGTAGGATAAATGGGCATTTGGGGCAAATAAACACTGCAGAGAGGAACTACACCTATTTACCTGTTCTTTCAACTTCTTGCAGATTAACCAGTTATCAATTACTTTAACTAATGCTTAAAGGAACATTGAATAGTGATTAGAGGAACATTTGCTTAGCATGTATCAAAACTAAACTTCTTTGAAACTAACACTTAAATGACTTCTGGGTTTTCTAGAGTCACAGAAATTATAGAATGTCAGTATACATTAAGGAAATTTATTGTAATCACTTACAGTCTGCAATCCAACTAACCCAACGAAGGGCAGCTGTGAATAGGAAGTCCAAAAATCCAGTCGTTGCTCATTTCCATGAGGCTAGTTGTTTCATCTGATGTTCTGTATTGCCATGAACAGACCCAGTCAGGTCTCCTCCTGTAAGAGAAGCGCAGTCCAGGTACTCAGGTAGGTAAGGAGTCGGCAAGTGACAGACAGATACAACACACCAAAGAGTGGTTTGAATCTGCTGCAATTTTACTTCTGTAAACATCTCAGATATATACACATGATTTAGGAACTGCTTTTTGATTTCAGGTGATGATCAGATGGGGGGGGGTTACATGTATACAACTTAACTTGAAACTAAAAAGCACAGAGCAGGAAGTATTTTTGGGGTGGGAACCTTTTGGTACCCAGACAGTGGTTAATCAACCCAGACTTGAGGTCACTCTATTCTTAGAATTCTGCTAAGCTATAGTCTGAGCAAATTTTCTGTGGCTAGTAAATTTTATTAATATTTTATGGCCAGTCAGGCCAATTTGGAACTGTTGTCCTGAGCCTTTGTGGAGTTTCCCTATTTACTGGAGGAGCCCACCAACACCCTCTGAGTAAATAATGCTTCCTACCATATATTATAATTGTTGGAATTCCCAGACTGTTCTCAACTTCTGACATACCATCCTCATCTTTTGCTATAAGCTGTGAAACTTTTATCCTTTCACTATACACAATATCTGGATTTCTCACTGATAGCTCTTCCTGTTATAACTGATTTATTACATCTCCAAATATCTCATTTTCCTTCCACTTAACTCTGAGTAAAGCTTGAAAAAATGGGGGATCTTGTGTTGAATAGTTCACGAATCTTCTTTGACCAAAGTATTGTATTACCTGGTGCTGGTCATCAGGTTCATTGGCATCAGTCTTTGTAGGCCCTGGAGTGATCACACTATCAGCAATGCTTTCTGGAACATCCCTTGGGCCCTTGATTTATCAAGATCTGGTCAGGTTGCATTATGTTAACTATTATCATAAAAACCAAAAAAAAAAAAAAAAAGACAAGGCACAGAACAGAAATCCACAGAACTTTATCAATGCACTGGAACAACTTGCAGAAGCAGGATGCCAGGGACCTCTGGGAGGCTAAGTTCTGAGGAACAAACACCTCATGTCTGAAAGCACCACTTTCGCCATGTCACATAGACTGCACAGGAATTGGTGTGGCACTGTATAAGCTGGAATCCTGAAAAGGTATGTTCCAACAGATGTGCTGGCAAGTCAGTGCAAGCAGGCAAAGATGACTGAGCCTTCCTTCTTCCAATGTCCTTATGTACACCTCCTGAAACAGGTGTGGCTAAGATAAAATAAAAATGTGTGCCAACACACCTGGATCTGGAAGTTGCTTTATCCCAGGCTGAACTTGGACTCAGATTTGTACTTGCCTCAGTCTCTTGGGATTAAAGGCATGCACTACCTTGCCTGGGCATAAGCTTTTCTTGGCCTCTGTGCCTCAAGATTTTTGTCAAGATCCAAGTCAGAAGCATGTGTCTTCCAGCCTCAAAATCTGGATCACAGGTGTGTCCTTCATTTCTGGACTGTAGTTCATTCCAGATGTAGTCAACCAGGAATAGCCATCACAACCTCTAAACATTTAGATGTATTGGACCAAAGATAGATTGAGAAGTGTATTTGGCTCTATAGTTGTTGGATTTATTTTTATCTTTGGAGTTGAATTAGATTTAGCAAAGTTGAAAGACATTGTAAGTAAAAGTGGTGCTTGTTCTCTGGGCACAAACTAGTATACCACTGATCAATTGAATTTTAAAAATAAAACAAAAAATTTAGAGGAGAAATAATGACCATGCTTGGAATGCAGTCAATTTAAGGCATCTGGAAGATGTCTAAGTAAACAAGTCTATATAAATACATTGACATATTTGCTGCAAAATGGGTAAAGAAAACATCATCTTTAGTAATATTTTTATTCGCTTACTTTGTTATTCTTTGTGTGTAAGCATTTTGACTATATTCATGTGTGTGTTCTATGCATTTGCTTGATGTTTGCAGAGGTCAGAAGAGGGTGTTGGGACCTGAGTCTAGAGTTACAGGTTATTGTAAACTGTCATGTGGAGTGGGTACTGTAAAATCCAACTTTGGTCTTCCCCAAAATTTGCATGTATTACTAACCACTGAGTCAACTCTCCAGACCCTCTTGGTAATACATTTTTGAAAAATCATTAGGGAAAGTGTCACTAGAAAGCTGGGAGTTTATTAACATACAGATTTTAAAAAATTATGTCAATGTATGCAAATTGATGTTTCTTTTTTCTTGAATTTAAATATTATTGAGAGTTTCATGCATGTGGAACATATTTGGGTCATTTCACTCTGTTTCTTCTCTTCTAACAAAATTATAAACATGAAATTTAAAATATTTAAATACTACTTCTATATTTTTCTAAGCACAGGTCTTGTGTGCTCATTGGAGGGCTCTAAATGACGCTGCTTTCTTAGAGTGCCTCAACAAACAAGCCCAAACAAACAAATCCTTATAGATGCAATTTTGGAATGTCAAAGTTTTTATTTTATATATTAATGTTGTCCTTATTTTCCTAAATGTATTTTTTTCAATTCTGTGCTCTAGTCATGCCAAGGCTTTCAGTAGCTGAGAAGAGAAAATCAGGATGATACGTTATTTATTTATTATTATCACAGAAATCAGATTCCTCCAAGAAGGGATATTTGAGGTGTCTATCTTTTTGTACCTGAGCTCATATTTTAGCAGGTGATTTAGGAGTATTATGCAGTCATATACAAAGCCTTCAAAGATGTTTATACTCTCTACTTTTATTAGAATGAGCAAAGCTATCATGATTTTCTGAAATGCCATCTTACATTTTACAATATGTCAGAGAACATATTGTAGAAAACCTACTTGATATTTAATATTTTAAGTTATTTTCTTCAAAAACTATGAATACATTTATATTCATTCACATAGTCATCATGATTAGTTTTCATAGAGCATATAAATCTTGCCCACAGACTGATATACACATGGAAATATTGAAGAAAGGCATGGGGTATTTCTTCAGTCATTATTAGTTGTGTCACTATGTGTAGACAAAGAGAAGTGGGTATAAAGATACAGCAATGGAAAAAATATACTAACAGAGAAGTCTGTGAATTGATTCTAGAATGATGGCATTATCCTTTGAAAATTATCCTTTGTAAATTATCATTTACAAGTATCTCTTTACTCTCTCCACATCCAACTTGTCCCTTAGAATGACCAGCATCCTGCTATCCTGCCTATAGAGCCCAAGGTGGTGACATGACAGATCATGTGACTTCTATATGATTCTGTTTATCATCCCTTTTACCTAATAGCTGCCTTAAGCTCAGTATCTTTCACATTCCTTAAAGGAGTAATAGCACCACACAGAAACCAATGTCTTCAAAGAAAGTTAAACTGTTACTCTACTTACTGTTGTCCAAATGACTTCTTCCTAGTGAACCCAAAACAACAGCCAGAAATGTGATCAACCACCATTAACTATTCAGCTCACCTTCTAAGTCTATCCGTCTAGGCTTGAACCACCATGTGGTCTTCATCTCATTTAATTCTTTCTCTTATTCCCTTGTGGATGAAGCTACCTGGAACAGATTTCCCTTTATGTACATACTCCTCCATGTCATTTCATATTTCATCAAGCATCAGATTGTATTACCATCTCTTATTTTTGTTTAAAAATTAGAATATAGCAACAACTGTTTTAGAACATCCATTAGAGTTTACATAGGTATCCTATTAAACAGCTTTGTTTGCTTCTAACCCAACTGAAGTGTTTTAAAGTTAGTTCTTATACTTGATATTAGCAAGGATAAGCAAAATACTTCTATTACATTCCATGTTAATAGCCTCATTTGTTCTACCTCACAAGAATATTGCTTCAACTCACCATGTGCTCCCCAAACATAAATCATAGGTAGCATTAATATTAATTACTTAAGAGAAAGTATATATATATATATATATATATATATATATATATATATATATATACACATACACACATACAGATGCACACTCATACAATGTAGATAGTATGTGTGTGCAAGTGTATGTGTAGTATTGTATATATACTACTTATAAACCATGTATATAGGATGTGTGTGCATATGTATGTGTGTACATGTATATGTACATACATATCATAATCACAAAGGCATTGATACAATGGTATAATAAAATACAATGTTTAACACTGGCTCTATATAGCCTCATCACAATAAAAGAATAACTATTAGCTTAAGTAAGCAGCACTATAATGAACAAAATCACCAGCAACCTTTCTATGTATATAGAGTGGCTAACATTCCTGAGTCGTTTATCATTTTTAGACTCATATCTTTGATTGTAAATTTCTTTTCCTCTTCCTGATAAAAGATACACTAATTTAATGAAATGATCAGTAGTTTTATGCCCTTAAAAGGACCAAAAACTATCGAATGATCTGCTTACAGAAGTTTATATGACCAAGGGAGAAGATCCTTCCCTAGAATTACCATGTTTACTTGCACATTATATATATATTTACATTTATATATGTATATATGTAATATATTACATATATATATATATGTGTGTGTGTGTGTGTGTGTGTGTGTGTGCAAAGTTATACTTGTATATGTAAGAAATCCTGAATAATTTTTTGAAAAACATAGTTTACATCTGGAAGAAACCATGTTATCATGGCTCATTTCTGTTTTATATTCATTGAATATAATACTCAATCCATTAAAACATTTAAGCTCATAATAAGGTATTTGACAAAAAGCATCAATAGATGCAGCTATCTCCTTTAGCTGGTTATTCTCTGAAAACATTATAACTTATAAAACTGTGTTTTAAGTGTTAATGATGCTTTCCAAATTTGATAGGAAACATCCTCTAGATTAGGTTGTTGTATTATCTATCTAATCAAATTTCCCAGGCGATAACTACAGAATTCTGTTTAAAACCAGTAACAACATCAGCTGTGATCTCATTCCTTCATGGGAATATTATGTAAGCTAATAATGTAATTCTGTTAAATCATTTTAGTTCCTAGGAGACAAGTGCTCAATAAAAGAAAATAGTAACACATTCACCTAGAGACCACACTGTTCTTTGCTTGGGAAGTCCTGGTTGGGAGATATCAGTTACATATCGACATCTGCTGCTGTGAATTGGTGCATTCATCAAGAATGAAAGAAAGGTACAAACTTTCATGAACTGCAGACTTCCATTGGTTGTATAAGTTGCTTCTCTTTTAGATTATTATTGCCAGTACTCAGTAAGGAAGCACTAGATCCAGGGAGATGTAATATAATGCTACATTGCAATGGGATGTAATTAAGAATTTCATCTACATGAACTTTAAATTAAAATGAAGTCTTAAAACAGCTGTGTGAGCTTTTGACATTAATATTTTCATTTAATTGCTCTGGATTCAAAGAAACTTTCTTATTGTCAAACTCTGTATATTTCTTCTGATTCTATGATGACACATTGCTAATTCCAAATTTTTTTCTTACATCCAATAAGAGAGAAACCATTATAAAACTCAAGCATGTGTCCAAACAAAGAAAGCATGTACCTTACCTTCTAGTAGGGAACAACAAAATGAGGCTTCCCACCTTGGCAAAATCATGATAACCATCTATGCAAGCCAAAATAATTTGGAAACAACTATTTAAAAATAGAAATGACTCATTAATTGTTTGCATGTCACTTTTTGTTAGGGTCCTGACACATAATATATTGTATTTTGGTAATTCAGGGCAATTAAATAAATCTCAATCAAGTTATAATGATTCAAAGCTTAAAATTTTTCTCAATAATAAAATGAAATTACAGGCTGTTGAAAAAAAAAAAACATCTAGAATAGGCCAGAGTATTTGAGTACTAAGAGTTTAATAACCCATTGATTCCAGAGTAAAAGAAAACTTGAAAGTGTTTTGAACTATCAGGAACTAATTACTCACAGGAAATGTTGTGACTTACATACTTAGAAATAAAAGTTCAAATTCAATAGACAAAAATGGTGCAATTTTTGGAATTTAGATAAATAAAACTTGACATCTACCTAAGGGATATTCAAATACCGTAAGTTATTCATTCACCTGGGCTATGTATCTGGGTTTCTATTAAGTGTCATGTACTTTAATTGCTACTTTTTAGTGCTCCTTGCACAATTGCAGCTATTGCACTAGGTGAATTCTTTTGTCCTCTGATGGTAAAAATTTGTTTCTAATACACCAATTTCAGATAGTTAAAATGTCCTAAAAGTAGGTCAAGATATTGACCTACTTTTATAAAAGTAGCTGAATATATTTGAGGATAAAGACTTCTGGTTCTTTGCTTGTCATGGATGATCTGATTCAACCCATTCAGTATATGTACAAGAATCTGGTTGAAAAATCTCTGAATGTGTTGGTGAGGATTTTTCTTTCCTGGATTACTTCCGGATTCATCTGAAATGAATGTGTTTTATCATGAGAGATATATGACAAAAAATGGCAAGTTGGAAACAAAGAAGCAAAGTCAATTTTAAGATAAAAAAGAAACCCATTCAAATTTAGCAACAGGAAATTAACACAAAAATGCTAATTATTTATTAATGACACACTTCATCATAAAACTTGTACCTCTCTTTGAATAGTAAAAATCTTATTAAATGTGTTTCTTTGTATCCAGATGAGATGTTATATATGCATTGCACACATGTATACATATATACTTCTGTGTTTTAGTACTTCCAACAAAATCCATGGAAAACAATAATTGAAGGACTTTGTGTACGTTAAGCCTACAAAGTTGGTGATATTAGAAGACACTTCATTTTGGTGATAAATAGATGGTAAGTAAAGAAAATACCAGAAATTAAAGAAAAAAATAATGCTGTGAGAAAAATAATAACTTAGAGGATAGAGAATAAGTTTAATTTCCAGATGCTCATAGAGCATTGTTTCTCCCATAGTGAATTAAACTTCATTAAATTTTCTAAGCCTCTATTTCTTGAGGACTAAGGACTTGGTTGGGAAAGAGTGGGAGAGTAAATGCAATAAGAAAGGAGACACTAGCCCATAAATACTGGTAGATTTTAATCAAATAAAATAAGTAACACAGTGGCTATTCAAGTGTGCTGTCTTTTGCTGTGATATAGTATTCTGACAAAAAAGCAATTTATGGTAGAGAAGAATTTATCTCAGTTTACAGATTAAATTCCATCATTTAGGAATGTCAAGGAAAAAACTCATACAGGAACTTAAAGCAGAAGCCATGGAAAGGTCCTACTTGCTGGATTGATAGATCATGTTCAACCTGTTCCCTTCTACAGTCTGGAATCAACTACCCTGGGAACAGTACTGCTCACAGTGGCATGGGCTCTCAAATATCAAAGAAATTATCCCCTTAAAAAAAAAAGATAGTCAACACATAATGGCCAATTGGATGTAGGCAATTCTTCAAATGATATTTCCTTCTGAAGTGACTTCAAGTTTGTCACATTGGCAATAAACGTGAGAGATAATAGTTGTCTTGTGTTTTAGAAATATTTTTTAACAGTGAAGATATAAAAAGAAGATGATAATTTTCTAAGATAAAATAAATTAACACAGGCAGAAGGGATGAAAAAGGTGATGAAAATATTAGAAAGTAAATGCAAAATATAAATAACCAATTTATTATAGATAAGAAGAAAGGCATACAGAGGTATGGAGATTTGAGAATTGAAAGTGGATGAGAAAGTTCATGGCGCTTTTGTAACCCACACCTGGAACCTCTCTCAGGTTACATCTGAACAAGAACTATGAACGTATTTGTTCAATATTTTGTCCCAATTAATCAGTAAAGTATCTTGTCCCAATAATTTTCAAAAAAAAATATGGTCAATAAAGAAATGTAAGTATAGCACGTTGGGAAACAAAGTAACATTTAATTTTGAGCAATTAAGTTTGGCATGTATAAAGATGTTTATATCAAAAATTCAAGATGTGCTATAAGGGCTACATAATCTAGTTATCAAAGTATGTTCATCATGATTATCCCTTAATATTTGTTCAGTTGAGTAGAGAAGTACAAATAGAAGCCTATATGGTATCAATCTACATATTTTGAACTATAGCATTGAATTAACACACTGTTTAAAACTTAGACTGGCTTCTTATGTTGACAAACATTTGAAGTGCTAGGTCTGAGTACAAAATTCCCAGAACCCTAAAATTCTAAGTAAGAACATGGACTTTTTTTGGTCCTGGGTTACAGCCTGCTCCTTTCCCTGAATACACAGAGCTTTGTATATAAGGCAAATGGCACTAGCTCACATATTCATCTTTTATCACTTCCTGCAAATGTATGCCCTTTACCAATACTAATATTCAAGAATGTGAACATCTACTAAGTAGAATATTCTCACTAGGATAATGGTTATCCTGGACTATCTTAACTTCGAATCTAGTTGAATATCTAAAACTTATTCCACTAAGACTACCCGATCCTTAACGAGTCAGAGTTCTGTCTAGGAAGCAGAGTGGGTCCCGAAATGCTTTTAGTCTTGGTGTGAGAGTGATGCTGTTTACTGTGGTAGTCCTGATAGTTTCCAGACAGGCAGAAAGAAAAGACTCAAACACTAGCAAGATAGAAAAATGAAGAGAACTTAAAAAACAAAAATAAGAAGCCTGTGAAAGAGGGAAAAAAGGAGGGAGGGAAGGAGGGAGAGAAAGAGAGGGAGAGAGAGAGAGAGAGAGAAAGAGAGAGAGAGAGAGAGAGAGAGAGAGAGGGAGAATTTTGAAATGTGATGTTTCAGTTCCTAAGAAAATTAGACTTTCCCCCTTGATTTCTCTAAAGGTACTGTTTTATTGATTTATAAATAAATATAAGAATTATTTATAAATAATTCTTGGAAATAATTTGAAGTAGTATTCATTCCTGTTATCACATAATATATGCTTAAGAAATAACAGAGCTGGGAATGTAGATCTGTGGACAAAGTGCTGCTGTGTACATATGGGCTGTGTTGGGGTATCCCTCAAATTCTGTAAAAGCAGGGGTGCTCTAGCAAGACTACCTGTTACCCAGCATGCTGGAGGTAGACTTGGGTATGTATAGAGCAAGGGAGCTAACCACATAGAAAAAACAGCAGCTCAGGATCATCTTGCTTCTATAAGTATGTTATGAAGATGGAAGAAGATATCTGCTTTAACCCTGAACCTCTACATACACTGGCACACAGGAACATGTACACACTCATATGCATGCACATGTATATAGTACTCACACATTTACAAGGAAAAATTGATTAAAACTGACATAATATTCAATAAAGAAAATGCAAAGCAGAATGAGATTATAGCCTCTTATTATTCCAATTTGAATGGAAAGATTCTGTTGATAAAAATTAACATGGTACAAGAATATAGAAACAATAAGAAAAATTTTGCTAAACTTATCAATCTTCTTTGTTTTCACTCCTTGTTTTAATTCTAAGTATTCTAATGTGATCTACATGAATCAAATAGTATATGTTCTAAAGGATTCTAGCAAGACTATTGCCCATTTTCTCAAATATAACCTTTTTAAAAGGTTATCCTATTATCTTTAATTCTTATAAAACATTTATCTGGCCTTTCTCACAGGAAAAACTTACACATGAATCTGTGAAACCAAACAAACATCTGTGAAAACCAAAGCAAAAGAGGGCAGAATTCAAGAAACAAATAAGCAAATACCAGCATTTCTCAATTCCACCAAGACTCCTTTTTTGAGACCTCAACAGATGGTAAAGCATGAGACCCAGAATTACTGTGGCAAAGATGAGTTTGTTCAGTATGTTGGCAGTGCAAAAACAAAAGGAAAAGAAACACAAAGAAAAGGATCACATCACTTGGGTAAATGAACTTACATTTCCTGAAAACAGATACACATAATTCTGCCACGTTAGTCAGTGATGTTTGGAGTTCATTAAGCATGATGAGCCAAATCTCCTTAAAAACCTATAGAAAATGTGAGAACGGATCACTGGGATCTTTGCAATGAGGAAGTAAATTGTACAAATGGAATAAGGGGAAAGGAGTAAATTGTAAAAACAGAATGTCTGTCCTGAGACCCAACAAGTGGCTGACAGAGTAATAAATTTATTTCAACCTGATCATGAGAGGCTGTGTACTAAGAAATGACGGAAGTGGGTAGCCTCATGGGAATTCAGTGCACTGCAGAACAAAAGAAGCCACCATTAGAATAACATGAGCATATCACAGTCTGTGCCTCATAAATAGCTAATGTATGAAGAGGAGCATAAATAAACACAAAGCAGTCCTACTCAAAGAGAGGGGAGAATATTCATGAGAGCAAAGAATTACCCATGCATCAGGAATAGCTTGAACTAAGGTACACAGAAAGAAAACAGAGATAGCGAGCCTGTTGCAATCTTCTATTTTATTACACCAGAGGAAACTACTGAAGAGTAAGTGTCTTCTTACAAAATAGTTTATTCACTCTCAAAGCAATGGAATCTATTAGGGCAATGTTCACCAATACCCAAAGGCTAACTGTAAATAATAAGTATAGACCAACAAAAATTATATAACAAATAAAAAAAAGAATTATGTACATATTTTGCTTTGAAAATTAGCTCATTCAAAACTAGCTCATTAAAATGTCATCCTCCAAGGAAAGAATCTCTTAATTCCTTCATAAGAGCCTGTATTTATCAAACATCTGTTGTGTGGGCACAAGGGGAATATTATAAAATTAAAAAAAAATAAATCAAATAACAATGTTTTAAAGGGTTATGCTACGGTTTTCTTGAATTCACAGCAAACATGCACTGTAACATTCATGCTATGTATCTAAAACACAAACATTAGTAAGGCATTCGATTTTGAATTTAGAGCTTAGGATTTTTAAATCTCATCTCCAACAGCCTAGATAATAGCATCACTTCAAAGTATATAATGTACTAGCAGGTGGGGCCTAGCTGTAAGGACAGAGTCTTCAGGACTCAGATCTGAACTCATGAATGAATCCTGACAGAGATCCCTTACATCTTCCTTAGCAAAAATATGGCAAGAATGCACCAAGAAGAAACTAAACCCAAGCTACGAGCTAATAATCAATCTTTTGAAGTTAGAAAAGACAAACCAAAAGAAGGAAAAGATCCCAAGAGAAAATGCAAAAATCAGAGAACCAATCTTTTGCTCTCTCAGGTCTGCTAGTGCTCAGACTTCCTCTGATGTAGAGACTCTCCTTCTGGCTGCTTACAGAAGAGTGTCTCCTGGCTGCCTTTGGATCAAGACATAGAACTGTTGACTCCTCCAGTACCATGCCTGCCTGCACACTGCCATGCTTCCCACCATGATGATAATGGACTAAACCTCTGAAACTGTAATCTAGTCCCAATTAAATGTTAGCCTTGGGGGCTGATGAGATGGCTCAGAGATTAAAAGCACTGACTGTTCTTCCCAAGGTTCTGAGTTCAAATCCCAGCAACAACATGGTGGCTCACAACCATCAGGAATGAAATCTGACACCCTCTTCTGTGTGTCTGAATACAGCTACAGTGTACTCACATATAACAATAAATAAATCTTTAAAAACAAAAAAAACCCTATCAACTGGAAGCCAAAATACATACTCAGAGACCCTGGTGCAGGCAGCCCCATGCTGTCTCTGGGCTTGTATCCTCAGGCTCTGTGAGTTCCACTGAGCTTCACTCAGTTGATTTAAAAGGTTTTATTTTCTTGGTGTCCTCCTTCTATTGGGTTCTTAACCTCTCTTCTCCCCCTCTACAAAAGGGATTCCTTACTTCCAAAGGGAGGGATTTGGTAAAGACATCATATTTAGGTCTGAGTGTTCTAAAGGTTCTCACTCTGTGAAATGTCTAGCTGTGGGTCTCTATATTCGTTTCCATCTGCTACAGCAGAAAGCGTCTTTGATGATGGCTGAATAAGAAAATGATCTAAAAATATAGCAGTAAGTCACTAGGAGTTATTTTATCACCAGGTATTTCTTATCTTATATTTTATTTTGCTATATTTAAAAAAAATGAATCAATGAACCAATGAAAACTTAGGGCAGGGGAGGGAGGTGGGAGTGGGGAAGGGGAAGGGGCATATACTTGGAAGCAGAGGATAGGAAGAGGGGTTGGGTTTTTTTTTTTTTTACGGAGGGGGGAAACCAGGAAAGGTTTTAGCATTTCAAATGTAAATGAAGATTATATTCAAGAAGAAAATAAAAAAGAAAACCTAGGGCAAAGGTTATAATCAGAATTGTCACTTATGCCTGCTGGGAGACAGAAGATTAATGTTCTCTAATAGAGTGACATTAGGAATATCCAGCACTCCAGGACAGGCCTCATGTTCAGGAATAGTGAACCAACAGATAATGAACTCAACAGTTTTTTTTTCTTCTTTTTCATGTGCTTTTATTTGCTTACAGTTTGGTGTATTTTTGGTTTTGGTTTTGTTTTAGGGGAACTTTATTGTGTTCTCTGAGGTTTGGGGGGAAAGGGGAGTTGTTGTATTGAGCTATTTTTGTTTGTTTTTCAGAAAGAACATAAAGTTAGATGGGTAGAGATGGGGACAGGATCTGAAAGGACTTGGGTCAGATGAATTATATGATTTAAATATCTTAAATAATAAAAATATATTAAAGCAAATTTAAATAAATAATTGATTTTTCAATAGACTCTAAATACGTTAATCTTGGCCATCATAGAGCATTAACAGCAGCCAATAGACCTGCTATCCCCAGTGTTCCAGGACATCTGCTAACAGGCAGCTTATGGATTCTCCATGCTGAAGGTTTTCTGTTTAAATGGGACTGTAGACTATGGATAGATTGTATTGCAGGAGTGAAATGCAGTTAGAATCCTCTCCCTAATAATTAGCAGTTACACTCAGAGATACATGACTTAGAAGATAGTATTCTAATTTCCTTTAAACCATACCTCCAATTACTAACTAGATTATGACATTGTGAATATAGACTTTTATTTTTTTTAATTAATATGCTTTATTGGCTTTTTGAAAATCTGTGTAATGTGCTGCTCATTTCAGCCTGTATGATATTTCCTCAACCCAGAGAGACTTATGAGAGAGCTGAGTATTAGTGAACAGAAACTATTTAGTAGATAAATGCACCTACCTCCAATTTGAGATGGAAGGTCAAGTTCACATTTCAGAGATTTCAGAGACTTGAATAACAAATGGTTTACCTATTAACCTTTACTGATAGAGGAAAGAACAGGACCAGTGGCGTAGCTATCCCTGTCTCTCCAGAGGGTAATCTTGTTACTCCTAAGACCATTTGCAGTGGTTCTAAAACATCATACATGTTCATAATCAGAAAAGGTAATATCAGACCAAAGTAGATGAAGTGTCTTTAGTGCAGGACATATAAAAAGAGAATCAGAGTGCTCTGCTGACAGTACAGGAATCAGCTCAAAAGAACAGAATTCTGGGCTTTGGTCTGCTGCTTGCATTCTCTAGTAAATTTGATAGATCACCCAACAGTAACATCTTTTGTCCAGTGTGAAAAACAGTATATTTTATGCTTGCCAGTACCATAGAAATAATAAAGTTTGCCACTAGTGAGAAAATATTGTAACAAATGTAAATTACTCTAAAGCCATCACATTATGTCTTATACAAATTATTAACAAAGTTTTATTTGCTTTCGTACCAGATTGTTACAGGGCAATTGTGAGATTCTCTTGATACTCTTCCCCCACAATCTGGTTTTAGATTCCAACCCAATCGACTCTCTCTCAAGGGAAACTCTGCTTTCTCATAAAAATGGAATTTCCTTGCCTGAGTTAATCTCCAGAGAGGAAGTGCTTGGTTTTTATTATGGGCATATATTGAAACAGTCTGGAAAGTTTTATTCTGAGAACAAAATATTGAAAACTTAAAGTAGGTGCACTTTGACTTGCATGTTACAAAACACCAAAGTTTGAGTACACTGAGATTCTGCCAAGAATTTTTTTTCTGAGACACACTATCAACCAAGATTTATGACAGGATTACTGTCCTAGTCCACACAAATACATTCTAAAGTTGCAAGTGACATTTGTCCCTGCCACCGACTCAAGTGTGTATCCAGGTTTATAGACTTTCATTGCTACAGAATGGAGCAGGCTATTTTATTTAAATTTGCTAAGCCCAGACAATTGTATGATGCTTGGGATATAACTAAGATTTGTCAATTTGCTTTGTTATTACTGTTAAATAAAACTTTAGCCCATTAAAATATACCTGGAAGATTCCCCAGCATGTAATAAGGATACATGTTCCTCTATGTTCATAGCAGCCCTATTTATAATATCCAGAAGCTGGAAAGAACCAGATATCCCTCAACAGAAGAGTGGATGCAAAAAATGTGGTATATATACACAATGGAGTACTATTCAGCCATTAGAAACAAAGAATTCATGAAATTCTTAGGCAAATGGATGGAGCTGGAGAACATCATACTAAGTGAGGTAACCCAGACTCAAAAGATGAATCATGGTATGAACTCACTAATAAGTGGATATTAACCTAGAAAACTGGAATACCCAAAACATAATCCACACATCAAATGAGGTACAAGAAGAATGGAGAAGTGGCCCCTGGTTCTGGAAAGACTCAGTGAAGCAGTATAGGGCAATACCAGAACAGGAAAGTGGGAAGGGGTGGGTGGGAAAACAGGAGGAGGGAAGGGGACTGATGTGACTTTCGGGGAGTGGGGGGCCAGAAAAGGGGAAATCATTTCAAATGTAAATAAAAAATTATCGAATAAAAAAAGGCAAAAAAATTATTTATGTTTTAAAAAGTAGTTCTTTTATTTTGAGGTGGTAAAATTATATTGGTGTTTTGCTAAAATCAGCTGTCATCAAAAGAAGGAGAGGACGAGATAAAGATGATAATAGACATCATATTCCGCAAATAGTCATAGCTGGGAAACTGAGGAACTCATTGCACCTTGCTCAACAGGGAAGAGGAAGCTGGATGCTGGTTCAGCAGTCAGACAAAGGGGGAAATCTCAGAACTGACTGAGAGCTCTGGGTCAGCTCAGAATCAGGAAAATCAGTTACTTCTGAAGATAGGATCATATGGTATTTTGAGAATAAACACAGAATCACTTGTTAAAAGTCTGTTGCAGAAGGTATTGAAGTCTCATGACAAAGGACTAGACTTGGGAGCATATCAAACATTCTAGAAGAGGGAAGCAAACATTAATGGCAAGCTTACGTTAAAAATTATAATTATCAAACCACTTCTTCTCCCTTTTAAACTGCAAGAAAGCTGAATGTAAACGATGTATGCCTCTACAAGAATACTAAGTTACTTTCTATAAAACCTAGGTGCCTCAATAAGAGAATGTATTGACTTTGATATTTAGATAACTAAGATCAATGTTATGATATTTTAAACTAAAAAGAATGGGAGAAAGAAAGAGAAGAAGGTAGGGAGAGAGAGATGGAGGGAGGGAGGGAGAGAGAGAGAGAGAGAGAGAGAGAGAGAGAGAGAGAGAGAGAGAGAGAGAGAGAGAGAGAGAGAGAGAAACATTGAAGGCAGAAAGGAAAAAGGGAAGGCATAAAATTTACTAAAATAAAACCTGTATTGAATGTTGGGTAGTTTGAAATAAATTGGCCTCCCTAGACCCATAGGGAATGCTAACATCAGGAAATGTGGTGATTTGAATAGGTTTGGCTCTCAGAGACTCATGTATCAGAATGCTTGGTCCACTACTAGGTGTGGTAGATAGCCATGGTAGAGAGGGCATACTTTGAGGTTTCCTATGAACAAGCTCTGCCCAGTGGGGAATGAATCTCCTCCTGGCTGTCTTTGGATTAAGATATAGAACTTTCAGGTTCTTCACCATGTGTGCCTGCATGCTGCCATGCTTCCTACTATGAAGATAATGTACTAGGCCTCTGAAATGGTAACCCAGCCTGTCTTAGTTATGGTTTCCATGCTATGAATAGACACCATGACAAGAGCAACTATTATAAGGGACATTTAACTGGGGCTGATTTACAGTTTCAGAGGTTCAGTTCACCATCAAGATGGGAAGCACGGCAGTGTCTAGGCAGGAATAGCACTGGAGGATCTGGGAGTTCTACATCTTGATCCAAAGGTAACCAGGAGAAGATTCTTTTCCAGGAATCTAGGATAAGGGTCTCCTAGTGGCACATTTTCTCAAACAAACAAGGCACACTTACTCCAAAAGGCCACTCTTAATACTCCTAATATTGCCACTCTTTGGGTCAAGACTATTCAAGCCACCACACATTCCCAATTAAATGTTTGCCTTTATAAGGTTGGGAGATGAGTAACTCTCAAGACTCAAATGAAGGGATCTTAAATGAAACACCCAATTGTAGGTAGGAGGTAGTAGTTAGTAGGTAGAACAAACTTATAGAGCCCACTGACAGCAGAAAAACAGGGCATCAAGTGAGGGATGGGGTTGCCATCCCAAAGTCACAACTCTGACCCATAATTGTTCCTGTCTGAGAAATACAGGGATGGACATGGAGAGGAACCTGAGGAAATGAAGGTCCAGCAATAGGTTCAAAGTGGGATCCAGCTCAAGGGGAGGTCCCAAGATCAGAGACTATTACAGAGGCTATGGAGCGCTCACAAAAAGGGACCTATCATAACTGACAGCCATTCGAAAGACACAACAAGCAGCTGAAAGTGTCAGATGCAGATATTCGCACCCAACCAATGGACAGAAGCTGCTGAGCCCTGTGGTTGAGTTAAGGAAAAGCTGGAAGAAGCTGTGGAGGAGGGCTACCCTGTAGGAAGAACAGCAGTATCAATTAATCTGGACCCCCATGATCTCTCCAACATTGGACCATCAAGCAGACAGAATACACTAGCTGAATAAGATCAACAACACATATACAGCAGAAAACTGCTGGGTCTGGGTTCAGTCAGAGAAGATAAACCTAACCCTCAAGAGATTGGAGGCCCTAAGGAGTTTAGAAGTGGGGTGGGGATAGTTGGTAAGGACATCCTTGTGGAGACAGAGACAGGGACAAAGTATGGGAAGTGAACAGTCAGAGAGTAGAGTGGGAGGGGAATAAAATGGAGTACAAAACAAACAACAAATAAAACAGAAATCAATAAAAGTTTTTTTTGTGTTTTTTTAAAGAGTTGCCTTGGTCATAGTGTGTTTTCACAGCAACAAAATCCAATCTAAGTCAGTAAGTGTGACCCTGTTGGAGTAGATGTGGCATTGTTGGAAGAGGCTATGTCCCTAGGGAATAGGTTTTACGGTTTTAGATGCTCACGCCATGCCAGTGTAGCAGCCTTTTCCTTTTGTCTATAAATCAAGAACTTTCAGCTTCTTCCCCAGCACTGTACATCACCATGATTTCCAACATGAAGTTTAAGCCAGCCCCAATTAAATGATTTTTTTATAGAGTTTTTGAGGTTATGGTATCTCTTCACAGCAATAAAATCCTTACTAAGATAACATTTGCTATAGTTTGGAGAGGTCTTGAATTTAACATAATATTCCTGCCTTGAAACAGACTCCCACTAGGCAGTGTTTTAAAGGAGAACAGTTAACCTGACTAGGGTTCAGAATTACAACTTTTGTAACTTAGAATGGTGCCACCATGACAGAAACCTGGTGGTGTGATACTGAAGAAGAACATAAACACAACGATGTGCACAATGGTCTTCTCCACCATCCTGCTGTCCTGAGGTGTTGTGGAATTATGGCAACAAAAAGCCGTCAACCAATGGAGCGCCTCGGCCTCACACTTTGCAAGCAGTGAGCCAATATAAATGTCTTCATCCCCGTGCAATCATGTAACTATACACTTTAAAAAAAATTAAACTGTCACTCTCTTGGGTCCTGCCCTAGTCTACTTCATTAGGCTAGTGATCTCTGCCCTAGCTTATGGATGCAAAATACATCTATGTATCTTCTACTTAGAATTGTCCCAACACAAGGAGTAATTATAATGCCCCAATAGTTAAAAACTCCACATGTTATTGCCCAGAAGTCACTCTGCTCCAGATCTCCATTGGATTCAGATTAAATTAATCCCCACTCAAGAGACAATATCCTTATGTATTTCCTGTACTGGACTTGTGCCTCTGCCACCTCTCTCCTTTTAAGTGTACTTATTCAAGGTATAAAATCTCTCTCCTAGATGTTACTTCTAGAGGACTTAAATTAAGACTTTTGCTTGATCTACTTAAATGGGCTAAAACTTTTACATCTCAGGTAGCTGTAGAATTACTGCCAAGGAAGTTTGTCATTGGTTAAAAAAGGAAAAGTATTAAGCTATACCTCCTGTGCAAATTTGTCCTGTCTAATCATCTACTACCTATAATACATGGATTCATATGTGTGAAGAGTACTTTAACTGTTAGGGGTAGTTTCATCAAATGCACTTTCTTGATATCCAATCTTACCCATGTCAAGAAGGACAGGCCAGATTGGCCACAAAGGGTGACATGAGTATGCACATAGCAATACCAGGTGCGGTCTCCATCTTGTAAATAAGAAACATGCAAATCAAGGTCAGTCATGAAAATAACATTAGGCCTCTAATTTCACTGCTGGTGCTAAAAGTTTCAATTAATAATGGTAATCTCAACTTAAATAATTTGAATAAAAGTTTGTCTCTATACTGCAAAATTTAGAAATGGTCTAGGTTTTGTTGTAATAAGGTGATATCTGTGTAAATGATTTTCCATTTCTTTGGTTTTAGAAGTTTGTCATTCCCCACTTCCTAGAATAACATCAAGATCTCCCCAGTGAGCCTTGAAACAAATAAGTCATTCATTTTTTTTCTCATTGCATTTGCCTCTTCTGTCATCGAATTCACTTCGATCCCTCTCAAAGGGCTTATAATCTTCCTCTCCTGTCTTCTCACTTCACATATATTTACGAAACTGCCCATTTTTCTGCACAAGACATGCACCCTTCTGGAAGGTCTTCTTTTGATTTATGTATGTGATTTTTATCTTACATTGGTGATATTGATTTAGATTTCCGATCTAGGATTTTGTGTCTGTACACCCTTTACAGTTTCCCTATAGACATCAATCTTGCTCATTTTTTCTTCAGCTAATGCTTATTGGTGACACCTCCAGTATCTAACTTCCTGTAAGCTCAGAGCAATAGCTTAATAAGTCAGCACTACCCATAAGGCATTTTTCTTCATTAAATGAGGGACTCAGAATGCTCCCTTTAACTGCAGAGAAGGCAATCAGTAGTGATTACAGAAAGCATCTGTTCTCATTGGTCATTTGAAACCAGTGGAGAACTTCCCCATACTTCAAGAGAAGTGAATATAGGGTACTTAGTGAAAGACATTTCTTTGTTTAAAACTGTATGATTCATGTCTGATTAAACATTACTTATACTTTTTACCAAATAAAGTCAAGAGAATTCAATTTTCTTTTAGTTTATACCCCAAAGACTATTTTTTCATCATGTTTTTCTTATTGTCTGAGAGTCTGTAATCACTCAGTTCTGACTCCCAAAACTTCAAATGCCTGATTTGACGTCAAAAGGTCAGTTGAGAAAAATGGCTAAGAGGTTGTACAAATACATATGAAAACCTAAAGTTAGAGGAAAATATTTGTAAGGAAGCTGTAATTAAACACCATTACTTTCATGCACTGCAAACCATTTATAGCTAAAAACATGCTGTTGTTGGCGTAATTATTTAGAACTTTCTTTTTGTTTGAGATCAGTAAGTATCTAAAGACGTAAGTGAATCCCATCATCATGGGATAATCTAAATAAGGACAGCAGAACAAATGCTAGTCCTTAAAATTTATGTTGTCATCTATTAACAGGAAGAGAGTCAGTCTAACGCCACTAAAGCAACTGGCGTAGGATGCGGATCATCACAAATAATAGTTCTCTCTCTCGCTCTCATTCTTTGTTCTTTATGTTTGTCTTCACCCTGACCCTTTCTAGTCTCAACTATTTTGTGCTTTAAAAAGTGATTGTCTCAGGGAATCCCTTAGTTTCACTGTCTTTTCTTTTTCACAGGGGAGTTTGCTGATGAAAGTTTCCATGCTTGGTTATACTATATATACCACAACCACAATGTTTTGTTTTGTTTTGTTTCTATTTCTAAATTTTTGCTTCAATTTCTATTTTTCAATCAATGCCCGGGATTTTTTTCTTCCTTTTCATCTTTTTGATCTTTGCCACACTCTAGCCCTGAACCGCAACACACTTTGAAGCCTTTTATCTCTGTCCTCACAGAGACTGCATCTATACTACATCTCTCGCTCCCCCCTTTTCCCCTAGGCTTCTTCTATCTATGGGTCTCCTTCACCCATCACAGTATTTCTTTTTGCACAAATATGTCTCTCTTCTTTAGTGATAATGATGACTTCATTTTCAACCATTTTCTACTACTTTGCTAAGTGATTTTCAGCTTGCTACTACATATACACAATTGTCTATTACTGAAAATTTCTAGCTCAATTACATCAAATGGGTGATGGGAAATGAACTCAGGGTTTCTGCAAGAACAAAATATGCTCTTACTCAGTGAGCTATTTCTCTAGCTCTCGTTTGTAACTTTTAAGAAGTCTACATTAATTTTAAGAAGTTTACATTAATCTATTATGTTCCTATATTTAGACCCATTTAGTTCAATTTTCTCACCATTGGGAGCACCAAGAAGAAAGCTAAACTTTAAAATCAGGTTTCAAAATCTGGAACCCAGGGCTGATGAGTTGACTCAGCAGTTAAGAGCACTGACTGCTCTTCCAGAGGTACTAAGTGCAACTTCCAGCAACAATATGGTGGCTCACAACCATCTTTATTGGGATCTGATGCCCTCTTCCAGGATATGACTGTATATGCAGCAGAGCACTCATACATTAAATTAAATAATAAAATATAAATAATAAAATTAAATAAATAAAATTTAAAAATGGAATCCCATTTTATGTCCCTAGTAGGTTTATGTCCCACTTGTGCCAGCTTTCAGATCTCATGAGCCAATCCTCCTTAAAATTGCACTTCCATATTTAAGTATTTAAATGATGCAGCCCCTTAAGTTTTCATCCTCCCCATCAATGTGAGTACCCACAAGGAAAACAAAACCTCAGAATTGTGTCTGAGTCATTGCAATGAATGAGAGGGTCATGCATAACTTTGTGACAGGAACTAAGTGTCATCAGTGTGAGACACCTAGACACATGCACACTAGGACATTTATGTCACTCTAGGACAATTTCCTTCTAGAGTCTTCCAGACTATTGCTTCAGATATTCTGTCAATGGACTATCTAGAAATAAATATGACAATCAACACTTTAGGTCACAATATTATATAACTATCCATAGAGCAAAGATACTTTTCTCCCCCCTAGAAGCTGTACATCCTGTAAATGGAGGACTCTGCCTCTGCTCTGCTGAGCTGCATAGAAGCCACTTCCCTCCTTAAACTAAACTTCCTCATTAAAGTTAATAGCTATTTGAAAATTTCCCTGCAGAACAATAGGAGATTCACTTCACATTGATAAAGGATCCTTTTAGATAGTTATTATAAACAGTGAAACAGAAAGTCCAACAGGGGGTATTTAAACTGTTGCATCAGAGATTTGAAATGCTATAAGCTGGAAAATGTCATCCTTTCCCAGATTCTGCCAGCTCTATAGAAAGCTACAAAAATGTCTGAAGATTCAACCAGGGAGCACATGGCAGATATAATAATTAAATCTAACATTTTTAAAGTACCAAATGGCCCATCAGTTTTTCAACTGTGAATCTCAACAGTGTATCCTCCTAATGCAAACTACCTGTGCATTTCTTCTATATTTTATCAGTTCCTAAGGCTTCTGGGAATATGCAAAGCAATTTTTAGGGAAAGCTCAAACCAATTATAAGACTAATACATTTATTCCATTTTCTTAACCAATTATTTACATTTAAAAACTTTGGGTATCGGGAAATCCCCATTCTTTTTTATCTAAATATATTTTAATAGACCTTCCTTATTTGGATTTTCCGGAAGTACGCAAAGACTTCTGGTCCTCAGATTACCTGGCAGGACTTTATCGTTTCTTGCTGAACAAGCTCTATTACTTCAACAATTTATCATATACTGTAATGTGGAGATTTTTAAAGAACAAGAACTTAGCTGTTTCTCATTACTTATCCATATAGGACCCTAGGGATATAGCTAAGCCTAATTTTCATACCTTTAACAAATAGTTATGGAGAAATTAGTGCCCATTTCATCAGACCGTTATGCAATTTACTTGAGAGCAGGCACTTAAAATTACAGCCTGCCTCTTGGAATGTATCGGCTGTGATTATTTGGGACCCTTAGCAGGATAAGAGTCAGTTTTTATTCTTTCTTAAAACAGTGTTCAAATTCGAACAAGTTGCTTTTAAAAAATAACCTGACAAGCACCACTCCTTTATCGTAACTGGAAAGCAAATTCCTCATTAATAATCAAAGATTATATTGAGCTAAATAAAACCTACTTTAAAAAAAAACTGTCCTTCAGGTTCCTTCTCTAAAACATAATATTCTCAGCGTGTAACAGGGACTAAGAAGTCAGTGTGGAAGGTAAAAGCTCAATAGTGAGACGAAGGTGCCTCTGGCTCTGAATGTGCAGTGCTCATGAAGCAAGGACCACAGATACACCAGTAAACACCTCTCAGTATGGTGTTTGCTATGTACAGTATAAGATGTAAAAGACAAATACACAAAGGGTGTTAGAAAAGGTCAGACATAATTGCCTAACAGTTTTACTTTAAAAAATGGCTGGGAAGTTTTACTGAAAAGGCACATGATAGTGTAACTGATAAGGCCATTCTCTTAGCTCTCTCTTCATTCATTCCTTTATCCTGTAAGACTTCTTTCTGGGATTTCTATATTTCTAGCACTAAGTCCTGTCAATTTCTGGAGATAAAACAATGATAGTTAGCTTCACTCTCAAATGGCAAGAATTCAAAAATCAAATAGGAGAAGCAGACAAGAGAAAGTTCTGTTTATTATTATTATTATTATTATTATTATTATTACATTCTGAATGCAATTTCTCTTTCTCTTCTCTCAGCCCCTGATCCTCCCCTCTAATCAACCCTATCTATTCCTGTTACATTTCCCTTCAGAAAAGGGCAGGTCCTCATGAATAACAACCAAACATGGCATATCAAGTTGCAATAAGACTAGGAACTTCCCCTCCTTAAGGCTAGAAGAGGCAACCCAGTATGAGAAAAAGGGTTAACCAAAGCAACCAAAAATGTCAGAGACAGGTCCTGCTTCTACTGTTAGCAGTCCTATGAGAAGAACAAGCTATACAACTATAACATATACAGAGATGTCCTAGGTCAGTCCCATGTTAGTTGTCTGCTTGTCAGTTCAGTGTCTGTGAGTCCTGATCATACCAGATTAGTAAATTCTGTGGGTTTTCTTATGACGTTCTTGACCCCTCTAGCTCTTACAATTCTTACTCTCCTTCTGCCACAGGACTCCCAGAGCTCTACCTAATAATGTCTTTCTACGGGTCTTTCTACTTCTCCTTCCATTAGCTGCTAGACAAAGCCTCTCTGATGACAAAAGGGTTAGGCAACAACCTATGTGTCTAGCAGAATATTATTAGGAATCATTTTATTATTTCATTGACTTTTTTTCCCATTTGTGTTTGGTTCTGTGATGTGTGCCTTTAATACCGAGAAATCAATTGATCACATTGTATTCACAATGAGGCTCTGCTGTAATCTGAAACAAGTTGCTGCATGCATTTAGGAAATATTAATAGAGAATGTCAGAAAATATTAATAGAAATGTCAGATGAATTTCTTGCTTTAAATTAATAAGTCTGTCTTCCTATTTTAATACTTACTTGTTATTTATCTAAAACTCACATTGAAGTGGGTGTTGTTCTTTTATTCATCATCCTAAATCAAAGGACTGGATTAAACAGAAATTATCTTAGATTTAAAATCAGGAGTAAGCAAAAGAGGCATTTGAGATGAGGGTGCAGTAAGAGAAGAATGGCAACAGTAGGCAAGTCTAAATAGAACTGGATCCAGAACAGGGGGCAGTGTTTTCAACTGCATTAAAAAAATATTCAATTCAGTTATTTAGGTATTTCTGTGCTGAATGGCACAAACAATTTTCATTTTTACAAGGCCATGCTGTTTGCCCCCTGAGAAATGAGGTCAAGGAAACAACACAGAAACATAAAGGACAAGTTAATCTAGAACAGAAGAAATATAGGGCAAATACTTCTTAAGAGGGAAGTTATAAAAAAACTTTGAAGCAGAGATGTAAAGAACTCTGCATTCAGAGGGTAGCCTGGGGCAGGGGACTTAAGGCTCAGAGTAGGCACAGGTTGAACTAGAAAGTGAGACTACAGCTAGTTTTTTAGGAAGCTTATACAGTAAAGCCTTTACTTAATCCCTAGAAAGCGGTTGAAAGATTTTGAAGGGATAATCATTATTATCCAATTTCTCACTTTGAGAAAATGGTCAGGTTAGCCTGATTTCTCAAAAAAAAATGTTAGGTATGATAAAGTTAGTGATGATTGTGTGCTAAAATGAAAACAAAATCAAATTATATGAGAAAAAAGTATTCTTTTTTTTGACAAATGACTCAAAAATTGTACATGTAAAAATTGACCATCTATCCAGGGTCTACAAATTTAAGGCTAAGGTGTCACAGTAACCATTCTGAGTACAGAAAAATCAGAACTTTGCTATCCTAAAATGTGGACATATTTTCTTCTTCAACCCTGTGCGTCCAGAGTCTTCATCATGATCATTACCAACCAATAACAATTAGTGCATCTATGTTCTAGTCAGGAATACCCAAAGAGAGCTTTGGAGGATGAAACTGCTCACAATAACCATTTTTAGGGATAAATACTCAGAACCAAAGCACATAAATACCATCTGCATAATTGTTAACTCAGCTATGTTGTCACATTGAAATTTCTAGTAAGTGTATGAGAGTGGTCTTATATCAATTCATTTTCTCTCCTTTTCTACCTCCACCCCTCCCTCTATTCCTTCCACACTGTTTTGTTTGTTTTTTGTTTGTTTGTTTTTTTAACAAGGTCTAAATATGTAGCCCTGTCTGGTCTGGAACTTAGTATAGAGACAAAGCTGCCTTCAAACATGTGATGATCCTCTGGCCTCTGATTCCCAGGATCTGGGATTACAGGTATATGCCATCACAACTACCCTTCAAATAAATTTAATAATAAATAGAATCTCCCAATAATGTCAACAACAAAATGGGGAAGAAAACTCAATATCAGATGAACACTGGACATGTAAGATGAGGAAACAAAATGAATACTGACTGTGAGTGCCACTTCTCATCAGCATTGGGAATTGATTGTCTAAAATGAAGCACCCATAGCAAAGCAGCAACTTAACCAAGATTTTTATGACAAATCAGGATCAACTCCTACTACCATATGCACAGCCATCTATTATAATATGTAAAGAGCTTCTTACTAATTCAAGAAGATAAAACACACATCTGGATGTATAGGACACCCTTGAGAAGACCTTTATTGAGAGGCAACTCCATACCCACCCACATGGAAATCAAGCGAAGGTTGGATCCCACAGAGGCTAGCTGCTAGTGGAAAAAAAAATCACCATATCTTTTAATCAAACTCATAAATTCTGATGTTTAATCACAATTGTCAACTTGATTTAACTAAAAAGACCTAGGAGATTACTAAAGCACACCCCTGGGCATGTTTGTGAGAGCATTTTCTGAGAGTTAAGTGAGAAATAAAATTACCCTGGCTGTGAGCAGCACCACCTTATAGGATTGAGACGAAGATTAAATAAGAGGGCTAAATGGCTACTCCTCTCTGCTTCCTGACTGCCAAGATATGTTTCTCTAATCCACCACACCTTCTGGATCATGATGGATAAACCCTCTGAAACCATAAGTCAAAATAAGAAAACTTTGTTTTCTTTTTAATTTAACATTCTTTTTAAAACTGTGACAATCCAGACACAGTACTCTGAAGATGTTAGCAGCTGTGACCTTAAAACCTCCTCCCTGACTAACATTCAGAGCATTAGAAGATGCAAGCTCCCAAAGGAGGAAAATAATAGAATGGCAATGAAGCACAGTAGCTGGCACCATAACATATGCCCCAAATGTGTAGCAGTGGCTGCCATATCTTGGCAGTAGCTGCCAGGTGTCTAATTGGACTTAAAGCCCACTCAACAGGAGGAAAATGATGCACAGTAACAGAAACCTAGACAATTACCTGATGCTGGTAAGGTCATGTATCTTAAAGGAGAACCAACTCTAATAGACCTACAGGATTCCTAATTGAGATCTACATACTTAAACTTACAGGCAAAACTAAGCATGGCTCTAGAACCATACCAAAGAAGCTTCTCTTTGTAGCAGATGATGACAATTATAGAGAACCTCAACTGGTCGAAACACAGAGATCATTTGATGGTGGAAAACTTAATCCCAGTGGCTACTTTTATAGCACAGTTCTTGCACATGCTCAGGAAACATTGGGGAAGAAGGAGGGGGAAGCCTGCTATGAGATTGTGTTTCCTAGAAATAACAGGAAGCCACACCCAAGATATGGATACTGTATTGTTGTCTGCACAAGGCTCAAACGACAACAATATTAATTGACATGATAACTTGGAACTAAGCAATCATAAGGACATTCACCACTAGATAAATAACTACAGGCAATTAATGACTGCCAAGAGAGATAGAATTAATCTTCTCCAGAGAAAAGGCTAATTGATTACCCAATACCAAGTCCTCAGCTCCAAAATTATATACATAGAAACAACATTAAAGGAACTCAGCAAGTTGTATTTATATTTTATGCATATGTATGCATATTTATGCATATGTGTCTTATACATATGCAAAAGGAGGTCACAAATTTGAAAGGAATTATGTGGGAGGAGCAGAGGTAGAAAAGGGAAGGGGAAATTTTGCAACTATATTTTGAGTAAAATTAAAAAGAAAAATGTCATCTCTAATTTCTTTTAATACCAAAGTGCATGCACACCCATGCAATGTATACACATCTTGTAATGTCTCCATTTATACCCCTAGCTTAGGGTATCAGTGTGCTGACAACTGCATAGCTTATAGAATGTAATTTGATCAAATTCCTTCTCCCACTTTTTGCTTACCCTCCTTTTCACATCCACTCTACCAAAATATGCTCCGATTCTATTTTCCATGTGTGGAGATCGTGTGCTGGTGACCACATCTGCAGTGCTCATGACTGTGATAGCCCTGCTACATTCAGAGACAGTGTCACAGAGCTCCTCCACTCTTCCTGCCTATTTTATGTGATAGCCTTGAAGGGGGATGATGTAGACACCTAGGTTAGGGCCAAGCATTGAACAACCATTTGTTCTCAACATTGTCTCCATTTTTGAGTCTTTACATCAACTATCACCATCTGCAAAAAGAAGTGTGTTTGATATAGACTGAGGGTAGCACTAATCAGTGGATATAAATACACACACGCGCGCACATACACACACACACACACACACATACAGACTTAGCAACAATGTTGGCTATACATCTCTTTAGGAAAATATCAGTAGTACAATCTCTCTTTGGGCTTGTGATGTCCCTGGCCAGAAGCTTTTGTTTCAGGTTTACAGTAATGTCCATGTTTCTACTCCCATGAGTCAGGTCTCAATTCAAAGAAAGAAAGAATTTTTCACTCTATAACAGTCAAACTACTACTGTACCAGTGGGCACATTTAGCCAGACACATCAGAAATGTAGTATATGAAAGCCATAACGGGGAAAGACATTGATGAATGCTCTCCAGTAGTATCAGGAACACTAGCCACATGAGAAGGGGCTTTATAGTTGCTCATTTCCAGCTATGTTTCTCAGTGTCTCATATCCAAATGTACGGGATGTCCAGCAGTAGAGTATTTCTGGTGGCTAAGCAAGAGTAACAGCAATGATATTATTTGCGGACATGTTAGTGTCCAACAATTCATAGAAAAGTATCCTATAAATGTCACTAGCAAACAAGGTAAATCTTCCTTTGCCTACCTTGTTTATATCATGTATTTTGTCACAGTATCAATAATTAATTTATGCATGGCATTGAAATCCATCTTTGAAAATGTGTCCAGAAATTGGTGTGAAAGAAATAGACACTCTTCTTAAGATTTGTGCTGGTTTGTGATGGTGAACTTGACACAAGTTAGGATCATCTGAGAGGAGGGACCTCAATTGGAGAAAAGCTTCTCTCAAGCTGGCCTGTAATGAGGGCCAAATCATTCCGAGGCAGGAGCACCTAGATTGTATAAGAAATACGAATCAGAGGGGATTAAGCAATTAAGCAGTACTCCTACATGACCTCTGCTTCAGTTCTTGCCTCCAGATTCCTGCCTTAAGTTCTTGTCTTTGCTTCCCTTTATGGTGAATTATAAACTATACGCTGATATAAAACTTTTCATCACCAAGTTGCTTTTCTTTTCATTTTTATTAGATATTTTCTTTATTTACATTTCAAATGTTATCTCCTTTCCTCATTTTTCCCTCCCAACACCCCCTATCCCATACCCCTCTCCTTGATTGTTAACCTACCCACTCCTGCTTCCTGGTCCTTGTATTCCCCTACACTGGGGCAACGAGCCTTCACAGGACCAAGGGCCTCTCCTCCCATTGATGTCTGACCAGGTCATCCTCTGCTACATATGCAGCTGGAGCCATGGGTCCCTCCATGTGAACACTTTGGTATGTGGTTTTAGTTCCTGAAAGCTCGAGGGGTACTGGTTGGTTCATATTGTTGTTCCTCTTATGGGGCTGCAAAACCTTATAGCTCCTTGGGCCTTTTCTCTAGCTCCTCCATTGGGGACCCCATGCTCAGAGCAATGGTTGGCTGAAAGCATCCATTTTTGTATTTGTCAGTCACTGGCAGAGCCTCTCAGGAGCCAGCTATACTGGGCTTCTGTCAGTAAGCACTTCTTGGCATCAGCAATAGTGTCTGGGTTTGGTGCCCACTGATGGGATGGATCCCTAGTTGGGGCAGTCCCTAGATGAACTTCCTTCAGTTTCTGCTCCATGCTTTGACCCTACATTTCCTTTTGATAGGAGGAAGTCTGGATTAATATTTTTGAGGTGGGTGAGTGGCCCCATCCCTCAACTGAGGGCCAGGCCTATCTACTGGATATGGTCTCTACAGGTTCTATCTCCCCTTTGTTAGGTATTTCAGATAATGTCTACCCTGTTGGATTCTGGGAACCTCTTGGGTCCCTGACATCTGGGTCTTTCTAGTGACTACCTCCAATTTCCCCTCTCCCACTGATACACACCCACTTCAATGGCCATTTAGAATAATATTGCCAACAGTGGATAAAAAATACTTTCTTAATATGTGAAATAAATATCAATATAATTATCATATGGGATGAAAAATTGAAAATACATTTGTTAGAAGATGCCTACACTTCATTGAGACGATATAATATTCATTTCCTATGGAGTTAGAATAATTAGAACTCTAAGTTGCAATCGTGAAAACATTTTTAAAGTTAACTCACTTGCAGACAAAGAACATAATAGGTAATCAAGAATGGTTCTCCAAAGGACATCAATCAGAACAAAGGAAAATTCTGAAATATGGGAAAGTACAAACACAAGAAATAAAAATCAAAATCTTTCAAATTTGATACATATTAATCTAATGACCAAGATAACTATTTCAAAGTGATTATTAGTGTCTAATGACTTTTGAATATGAAACACACACACACACACACACACACACACACACACATACACATACACAAAGTATGAAATGAGTACAGAAATATTGCCTACTCACACATAAGAAGAATCAGTACTATCTAGCTGTGACTATTTCCTAAATTTATCTCTAGATTAAATGCAATTCACTTCAAAATTTATAGGAATTTATTTTGTGGATATTTAAAAACTGATGAGAAATTTTTTATGAAAAGAACAAGAAAAATCAATAAAGCAGTCACAGAACAGACATTAAATTGTTCAATTCATATTTAAAAAAACAAAGGAATCAAGAAGCATGGCATTATTAAAATATCGACATATCAGCATAAAAGAACACAATAGCTAGAAATAGTTCTACATAAATGTAGTCACCTAATCTATGATAAAGGAACAAAGAAAATAAAGATTCTTTCTAGCAAATGGTGATTCAGCAGCTGTGATCTTTCTATGCAAACCTGCATCTAGATTTATACATTAGATCTTTACAAGCATTCTTCCACATAGCCCACATGCTGACAGACTATACAAAAAAAAATACAAAACTTCTATCAGATAACAGAAAGTAACTTGGGTGATCTTGTTTATGGTGATGGGCTCTTAGGTAGATAATAGATAATAGATAGTGCAGATTGCATTATAATTCAAAACTAATTGAAATCTGTGAAAATCATCATGAATGAAGTGTAAGGAAAAGTGAGAGACTGAGAGGAAACATTTGCAAAAAACTTACCTAATGAATGATTGTTATTAAAACACATAAAGAGCTTTCAAAACTTAACAATATGAAAATAAGCCAAGCAAAGAACTGTGGGCGATAGATCTCAACTGACAGAAAATAAGCACATGAAGAAACATTTTACACAATATGCCACTGAATTACCTACTGACACTACAGACAAACGAAACCACCACACTAAGATGCCATTGTCAGAATGGGTACAAACCAGAACTCAGGCCAACAGGATGCTGGACATCACAAGCACTTAGTCATTACTTGTGGAAATGCAAGGTACTCACTTGGAAGATTGACATATTACCTTTTATGTTTTACTTTTTATATTTATTTAGTTTGAAGGTATGCATGTATGTACCCTCAGTGGCATATAGGCCACAGTGCATGTGTGGATATCAGAGGACAGATTGTAGGAATTGGCTGGTTCTTTCTACCATGTGAGTTCCTGGGATCAAACATAGGTCATAAAGTTTGGCAGCAAGCATCTGTACCTGCAAATCCATCTTTCAGCCCAATTGGTGTATTTTAAAAAGCTAAACATTTGTTATATAATCCAGCAACCATTGTTCTTGATAATTAGATTTAAAAGCATGTCCACACAAAACCTACACGTGTATATTTATAGCACTTTACTCATAATTGCCAAATTTGGAGGCAAAGAAGATACTGCTTAAGAATAGAGTATACAGGCAATGCACAATCATGAAGTGTTTTATTTTTAAAAATGTATGACAGACAAGAAGAATTTTAGAGGTAAATTATGTAGCCATAATGTCAATCTTAAAGGGAAGCCTACTGCATGATATTCATTATTCTGATTTCACCTATATTATTGAGATAAATACCACGACCAATAAGAAACTCAGGGGATGATTGGTTTTATGTCAGCTCACAGGTCACAGTTTGTCATTGAGGAATGTCAGAGAAAGAATTCAAGTCAGATCCTAGCCAGAAGTAGAAATCACCAAGGAACTTAGCTTCTGATTACTTAGAGATCCATGCTTACATAGCTTTCTCTATGCAGGTCAGGGTTACCCTGTAAGAGAACACTGCTTCCACAGTGGATTGGACCTTAATATATCAACTGACAATCAAGACATGCCCACAGGCCAATTTTATCAGGGCAATCCATCAACTGAGATTGCCTTGTGTGATGATTCTAGGTTATGTGAAGTTGACAGTTAAAGCCAATTAGGCTTTACACACCATCGGAGATACTGGAAAAAATCAAAAGCATAAAGCCAGTGAAAGGTCGATAGCCATCCACAAAGAACAAGAGGAAGAAAACAATTCATGGAGCCAGAGCTTTTTAGAGTAGTGAACTTCACTGTGCGATGCCATGATGGTGGATAACAAATTTGTCGTAACAAAATTGACAAAGATCTATGGGATGTACAACATCATTGAACCCTAACATAAACTGTTGGCTTTGGGTAGGAATGATGCTTTGTCATTGGTATTTAGGGTAGCACTGTGTTGCAGGATATTGCTAGTTGGAAAGGCTTACCTCTCCTATCAATAGTAACAAATCTACCATTCATGCAGAATGATGATGGGAGAGGGAGGTGATGGGTAGGAAGTCTGTGTTTCCTGTTTGATTTTACTGTGAACCTGAAACCAATCCAACAATAGGTCTTATTATTTTATTTCAGACAGGATTGTACTCTGTAATTCAGGATATCACAGTATTCACACATATTCCAGGGTAGCCTCCAATATTTCAGAGTGAGCCTATTTCAGCTTTCTGAGTACTGGGGTTACAGGCTTTAACTATCATTTCACTTAAATATTTACAATAGAAATGGGAGGAAAGGGATAAAATAGAAAGAAAGAAAGGCGGCATCACACTGTTAAGTATAAGCAACACATTTAAATGCAAAGCCAATATCTAAGATAAAGAGAGGCATTAAATAATGATAACTGTGGCATCTCTAGAAAGGCATAATAATCTATAATATATGAACACATCAAAAGACAGCATCAAGAGAGCTGAATCTAAAAGCATTTTCACATGGCAATCAGACACCCTTCTTGAACCAGAGTGTTGAAAACCATCACGCAAATTGCAGAGATAAGTCAAACTTCTTTCCCCCATTTTTCCTTAAAAGACTGCTTTGTTGAGCTAGGTCTCTTTCCTTTTGCCTTGTCATATTAAAATGCCCCAAAGAGTTTATGATTAATATGTCCTGTCCAAAGAAATAAAATAATAAAAGCTATGATATTTAGAGCTCGTTCCTTTGCCATCTCTCCCTGCTGTGTGTGGGACGGCTTCCGGGGGAAAGGAATGGCAGTTTTCTCACTGTATTTTAGCATTTATGTTACTGAAGTAAATTACAGGATAAAAGGATACAAAAAAAATTCTCTTTACTGGGTCGTCGACATCTTTCTTATTGCTTCCTGGACATTGCATTGTGAGAAAACTCAGTAAAGTTGAACATGTGAACATATTCTACCCAAGTCACGACTGGCATGTCATTGCTTCTAGATTCTAGAAGTAGATAATAGTTATTCATTTTTCTTCAGGCCATCATCCACAAAACTACAAAGACCAAAATTTAAGTTATCTGGACTGTTTTCCATGGGAATGACTACTTTCTTTGAGTGAGAGATGCTGTGCTGTAACCTGTGTCACGTTGCGTGGACATGAATACCCTCTTACCCGCTCACTGTGTAGCTGCTCAGGGTTTCCACCTGCTGTTGTAGCTCACTCTGGATGGTCAGCTAAGGACAACAAAGGCAGTTGCTAAAAAAAAATCAATGCTATTCTTCCTCAGGGGTCTACTCCTCAGAGGATTTGGTACTTACAGTCTTGAAGCTTTAGCAAAAACATAAACATAAAATTATCATTATAATAGGCCATTTGCATAATGCAATTATGATCGTGTTTGCCCCCTGCTTCGAATCTTTAAATAGCTTCTCCTTGGTGTTAATGTGATGTCTCCTTTTATTAAGTGACATATCTGGCTTTTCATCACCTGATTCTCTCATCTCAATTTTGCCTGCCTTGTCCTCACACCAGGACTCCAGGATCTAATTTGCATCAGACTTTCTTCATGACTGAATTAGTCTCCCTCTTCTTTCTCTCAGATTCCAAAGATTTCATTGCAATTCTTTCTTGTCCTATAAGCTACACATTATGTATTATTTCTACCAAGAAGCTTTCTCGGCACCTCTCCCAGTGAACACTTGTGAGATGCTCCTGAGAGGTGCTCATGCAGCCTTCTACAACCTTGCTTTTGCTTTCCTGTTTACTTGTTGCCTCAGTAAATAGATGAAGAGACCATAGGCACATTTCTTACCTGTGTGACCCAAGGTTGGGAATACATGTTGTGGTAATCAGGTAGATACTTTGCTATTGTTGATACTTGGGAAAATTATTACTTATGTGGATTCAGTACACAGAAAATGGAATGCTAAGGACAATAAACAAGATTCGAGTTATTGTCATTTTCTTTTTGTATTCTAGTGGGTTTCAAAGCTATAGCTTCACAATTCTCAAGACATTCTGGCATTCTATTATAAAATTTAATAGAATTTATAATATGTAGAAACTTAATAGATGATTTTCAAAATCTCTTGGGCTTCAAAGAGAAATTTATCATGAAAGATGTTGGGGAAAGACACTGTGGTTCATATGTTAAAAAACAAGAATATCAAAATTGTTAGCATACAGACAATTCTACTAGGCTCCTCCCAGGAACCTAACAATGGTTTATATCACCACCTGCTGCTACCAGGTGTGGAGCAGTTTATAAAAATAAATAGATTGATTAATTAATTACTTAATTAATTAATTAATGGACTGTTTGTCATCCCAGTACTCACTCTCTTTCTGTTCCCATGTGTTATGTGTTCCTACCCAGCATCTCTCTCTCTCTCTCTCTCTCTCTCTCTCTCTCTCTCTCTCTCTCTCTCTCTCTCTCTCTCCATTCTGTCCCTCTCTGTCCCTACATCTCTGCCCTCATGGATCTGCTCCTGTCTGTCTGCCTTTATTTTTCTCCATTCCCTTACTCTTCTGCATCCCCAAGTAAACCCCTTTTATGCCAGGTCTGCTGAATGGCATGATTTCTCAGGGGGAAACCTTGGCACTGGCCCACTAGGAAGACACTTACCATACTGTATATCATAACAAAAAATAACTATAGTACAAAATCCTGAAGCCCTGTTAGTCAAAATTTAATAATTCTGCTTATTGTTTGCTGTCCTTTCTGTATCTAAGAACTTCATTGCTTGACAAAAACCACCACTCTTTATAACCCTCCTCAATATGTACTGGGAATTAAATGAGGGTGCTTTTTCTCAGAGAGGTTCAGATGATAGACTCTTTCACTTATATAATTTAAATAGCAATTACAAAGCATTTCACTATAACATGTTGACTGAAAGAAAGTCATAGGTTTTCTCTTTACAAAATAATACAATTTTTTAAGTGAAACCCCCTTTATCTGTTTTTTCTTCTTTTGCTTGTTCTATGTTAAAATTATGTTAGGTTGATTCAACTAAATCCTGACATTCTGTCAGGATTGGCTAGATGTAAAAGTTTGATATACTACATCATGATGCTTTTCATCTTGTTCAAATGAAGGAAGTTAACCTGTCAATTCTATGAGTTTGAAGATGACATTGTTTGAAAAGTAGTCCCCTGCCATGACCCAGATGACAAAGCAGAGAAGACATATCACCATACCTGGGATAATTTACACTTTCTCTCCGTGGTTGTCCAGGATCTACTCCAGGTTGTACAGGTCTGCTGCACTGACTTGTACTAACCAGACTATGAAAGGCAGCTCATTCACTCTAATTGTAGTAATAAATACTTTATGAAAAGATTGTCATTTCAGTATTTCATTAAAAAATGCTTTTAAATATGTAAAAATTATTTCTTTGTATTGCTCTAATAAGACACATGCTACTTGAAAAAACAAATCTGGCTTATATATAAAACATAGAGAAAATATAGGCAATATTAGACAAAAAAATTATACAAAGGTTTATAAGGTTTACTTATCTAAAGTAAAAAAATTTCAATTAGTAATTATCAAACTACCAATACTTCTGCTGTCATTTAAATATTTTTAATTTACAAATAAGAAATAATTATCTAATTAGATTCTTATCTTCTATCTATAGCTTATAATCTTATGAATAAAGTAAAAATTGGAATGAAATGATACTAAGTGAATTGTTAAAACTGTTTTCATCTTATCATTTTTGTGGAAATATGCTTGACAGAAAGAAGTCATACTTTAAAACTGGAACCTTCTGCCAGGCTGATTCCCTGGTTAGAACTTATACTATAGTGGAAAATTTTAAATCCTTTATGTCCAGAGCCTAATTACAATTTACCTTAGTCTATCGTTTGTGTGGTGGTTTGAACATGCTTGGCCCATAGAGAGTGGTACTATTAGGAGGAATGGCCTTGTTGGAGTGTGTCATTGTGGGGGGTGGTCTTTGAAAATCTGCCCAGTGCAGAAGAGTCAGTTATTTCCTGGCTGCATTCAGATCAAGATGTAGAACCCTCAGCTTCTCCTGTCCCATACCTACCTGGATACTGCCATGCTCCCACCTTCATGATAATAGAGTCTCTGAACCTGTAAGCCAGCCCCTATTCAATGTTGTCCCTTATAAGAGTTACCTTGGTCATGGTGTATCTTTACAGGAATGGAAACCCTAACTAAAACAGAAGTTTGTACCAGAAACTGGAGTATTGCTATGATAGATTGACCATGCTTTTCTTTATACAAATATTGATTTTAGAACTTTTTAGAAAAGTCATGGAATGCTTTAAGTGGCTTAATAGGCCATCCTAATAGGAATATGGAAGACCTTGGTGCTGAGGGTGATTTGAACTGGGGAGATCGTTCTTATGATATTTTGCTGAAGATTGTTGCTATATTTTGGCCTTTCCCAAAGAGTCTGCTTGAGGCTAAGGTAAAGAAATTTAGACTGATTGCTATGACAAAGGCATAAATCTTAAAACAGCCTGGAATATACTCTGTTGTATAATTACTAAAGATGATGCTTTTTAAAATTATTTTTATCATTTTATTTGTTTACATTTCAAATGTTATCCTTTTTCTTGGCCTCCAATCCATGAACTTCCACCATCTACCCCTCCCCTTTGCTCTAAGAGGGTGCTCCCCCACCCACATACCAACTCCTATCTCAGCCCTATAGCTTCCCCCTTCCTCTGGAGCATCAAGCATCCACAGGACCAATGGCCTCCCCTCCCACTGATGCAAGATAAGGCAGTCCTTTGCTACATATATGGTGGGAGCCATGAACTGGTCCATTCAGATTCTTTGGTTGGGGGTTCAATCCCTGGGAGCTCTGAGGGGTCCTGTTAGTTGATACTGTTGTTTATCCGATGGGATCGCAATCCTCTTTAGCTCCTTGCCTAGTTCTTCCTTTGGAGTTCCCAGTTTAGTCCAATAAATTGACTGAATTTCTGCATCTGTCTTAGTCAGGTGCTGGTAGAGCTACTCAGAGGACAGCCATACAAGCATGTCGTGGCATCAGCAATAGTGTTGGGGTTTGGTTTCAGCAAATGGGATGGATCCCTAGGTGGGGTATGTGGGGAAAACGTCTGGATGGCTTTTCCTTTAGTCTCTTCTCCATTTTCATCCCTGCATATTTTTTAGACGGAGACAATTCTGGGTTAAAATTTTTGAGATGGATGTATGTTCCCATCCCTTCACTGGGGGCATGTTTACCTACTGGAGGCATCTCTTCAGGTTATATCTCTCTGCTGCTGGGTATTTTGGCTAAGGCCATCCCCATTAAGTCCTAGGAACCTCTCACATCCCTGTCTGAAACTTTCTAGTGGTTCGCTAAGTTCCTCATCGCCCCTTCCCCCAATGCTCTTATTTCTATTCATTCTCTTGTCCCTTTGGAAATCTTTTCTGTCTCTTCCTATACCTGGTTCTGCCCCCTTTTTCCTCTTCCTCCCCTCTCTCATCCAGGTACCTCTATACTCCTGCCTCTCATGATTATTTTGTTTCCCCTTCTAAGTGGGTTTGAAGCATCTACTCTTTAGCCTTCCTTTTTGTTAAGCTTTACATAGTTTAAAGTTGTATCATGAGTATAATGAGCTTTTGGGCTAATATCAACTTATCAGTGAATATATACCATGTCTTTTTGGGTCTGGGATCCCAGACTTTGGAACCAGAAGATGTAAGGTTGAAGTTTCCCTAGAAATCCCAAGACGTTAGAGATATCAGAGCCTTTGAAAACCTGAAGAGGAAAGCTGCTAATGGGAAGTGACACCAGACCAAAAGAATGAACTTTATTGCTCCTTAATGCCAGATCTGTCCAAAGCATTCAACATGAAACAAGTTCGAGATCTAAAGGTGCATTGACAATGGACATGGAGACATGAAGTTTGGTGTTTGCCCAGCTGGTTCTTGTTCTTTCTTGGTCCTTTCCTTCCTCACCATGACAATGTATAACCTGCAGGATGTTGGAGATATGTGATTTGCTTTTTGCTTTTGATTTCTTAAGCAATTACTGTTTAAAGATTATATGAATCTCAGATAAGACTTTGAACATTGGACTTTTAACTCTGTAGAAAAAGGTATAGAACATGGGAATTTTGAATCTAGACTAAATTATTTTAAGTTATGATATGGTTAGGTATGGCCCCAATAGACTCATGTGCTTGAACAAGCATATAGGGGCCAGGGAGTAGAATGTGGTGGTTTGAATATGCTTGCCACATAGGGCATGGTACTCTTAGGAGGTATGGCCTTGTTGAAGGAAATGTATCATTGTGGGGGTAGGATTTGAAGCTCCACTCAGTGGAGAAGAGTCAGTTTTTTCCTGGCTGCAATCAGATCAAGATGTATAACTCTCAGCAACTCCAGAGTCATGACTGCCTGGATATTGTCAGGCTCTCACCTTGATAATAATGGAAGGTATCTCTGAACCTGTAAGTGAGCCCTAATTCAGTGTTGCCCTTTATAAGAGTTTCCTTGCTTATGGTGTCTCTTCACAGCAATGGAAGCCCTAACTAAGACAGCCTCCTAAATACCTACTCTCTATGTATCCAGTCTATCAGACCTAACATCCTGTAGCTAACAGATAAAAACCACTTATAATCTAAGAACCTAATCAAACTGTAGTTACCACCAGGCAAAAATCCAACAGTCATCATGCAGCATCTGAGTCTATAACCATATCTCTGCTTCACTTAAACTCATGTTTCCACCAATGATTTATCCGTGACTTTTCTTTGTTCTGTTACTATAAAAATCTCAAGAAACTTTTTTCATGTTAGAACATGAAACCTGGGGTGATCTAAGCCTGTGTTTCAAGACCTTATTCAATCCCTAGATCTTAGCACAATTGACTCCATGATAGAAGTACCATTCAGGCCACCTTCCAAAATGAAAACAAACACCATCAAAGTCCTTAGTTCTAGGAAAGACTCTAAATGCAAAAACTTTACTTTTTAACTTGTCACCTCTGGAGATAAGACTGGTTAAAGTGCCTTCTGTTTGGGCACATAGGGCAGGGTGGATACAGTAGCTGATCCAGTGTCCAGGAACCATGGAAGAAGTCTTTGGATCCCTCTTCTCTGTTCAGATATATGAATGCATGGTGGCTACCTCTAGTTGTCTTTACTGTGAGTAACACTGTATATTTATGCTTCTGTATCTTTTATGTGTATTTCACTTCTTGTTAACTAATGTCAACCCATAACATTGTTTTATGCTAAAAAGGTCACCTTTACAAAGGCTCAATGCTATACTGGGATCCCAAACACCCAGTGTAGTCATTAATTGCCTAACAAAGATTTTTCTATTGTTTAAACCCATATCCAAGCAGTGTTCTCAAGGGAATATACCACAATAGTTCTGGTGATTCAGAGATCCCAGAGACCAGACCTGGAGACATTAAGGTCTCAACGCCCCTTAGAGCATGGAAGAGTTTAGTAGTTCCATGGGAAGGGTGGTGGGGTAGGGTAAGCAGAATCTCAAATATTCCAGTTTCCCAGAGCTCCTTTTGATCAATCACTGCCTAATACTTCAGAGGGGTCTGATGCCTCTATTCCACATGGAAACAAATTAGAAAGTTGGTCTGTCACCTCTGGAGATAAGTATGGTTAAGGTGCCTTCTGTTTGGACACATAGGGTGGATGCAGTTGCTGATCCAGTGTCCAGGAACCATGTGGGAAGTCATTTAATCCCTCCTATCTGTTCAGATATATGAATGTGTGGCAGATACCCCTGGTTGTCTTTATTGTGTGTAACTGTATGTATGTGTCTGTATATCTTTCTATGTGTGCTCTGCCAGTTTTCTTACCTGTGTTAACCAGTGGCTTTCTCTGATATGAGAACATGATGTCTTAAGAAACATGTCACCCTCCAAATCCTTTTTCTCTCTGCCAGGTTGCCATAAAAATCTTACCCTACAACTCTGAAAACTCAACAATCCACCCTTCCATTCTATTCCAGAAGCAAGATAATTTGTTTTGTTGCTTGACTTCTCACACAGTCAGGATGGTCCCTGTGTGTAGGTGAGGAGGGACCTGAACTCTCATCCAGGACCCCGTGCCATCTAAGGAGAATTAACATAAGGACAGGAAATAGTTCCCCAGGTGTACTTTCTCTCCACACCATGCCTGCTCTAAGCAGCCCTGAAGAAGGGGAAATGTTCCCCGTGGCTGAGTCTGAAGAAAAAGAGAAAACTCCATTCCTTCTTCTTTCAACATCTATATCATCAATCAATGATCCTCTAATCCCACCTTTCTCTGAAGCAGAATTAGAACAAGCACCCTTGGGCTGCACATGGGGATAACAACCAGAAAAGAGAGTCTGAACAGATTTTCCCTTCTGTCCAACACTGACCAAAAAGACTTTAAACAATTTTTTCTAGGTTCTTTTTAAATGTATTAAAAACAGCTGCTAAAATGATTTCCTTTGTCACCCAGTCAGTCCCATATAATAGATAAAATTTATACTATTTAAAGTTATAAGTAGGTCTCAGTTGCTGGAGATAAGCTCAAAGAAACAGAACTGATGGAACAAGACCCTTTGCATAATCTAAAAAGCCAGCATCACCAACCTTGTCTGATGATGATCACAGTTAGATAGAGGTAGAGATAGAGATAGCTAGGGATAGAGGTGGAGGGAGAGGGACAGGTAGAGGCAGAGAGAGAGGTACAGGTGAGTAGAAGTAGAGGTAGGGATGATAGAGATACAGAGAGAGATACCTAGAAAACATTTGGTGCTTTATCCTCCATCCAAAGAATATCTCCTAGTTGAAAGTTCTGCCTCCAATTAAAAGATACTATTGGAATATTTCAGACTGACAACATAGATTCTTGGTGACATGAAAAGAGACCAAGTTCTAGGGCTGTCCCAATATTAAGTTCCTATAATTGTTCGACTAACCAGTTCAGCTACCCCTGTCCAGACTAAACAAATATTCAATGGCCATGGGGAAAAATGGGAAAATTATAATCTCTGTTGCCTGGATTAGAGAGACAGGTATCATAATGCCATCCTAGTCATCCTGGAATATGCCTGCCTTGCCTTTGAAGAAAACTAGAACATTTGATCCTCATGAGTCTGATTCTTGCAGAAATAGGTCTAGATTGTCTTGGTCCTGAAACAAGCATTATTCACCCTCCCATTGGCAAAGGTGAATCAACCCATCATTGCTTTCAAGCAGTCAAACACACAAAGAGATTAAAATAGGTAACTTATGAGGAACAAGTTGCCCCAAAGATTTAAAAAATTGCCAAATCTGTTTGAGGTGACACTAAATCCTCCCATCAGAGGTTTCCCAGGAAAATAGATTATTAAAGAGCCAGAAAGAGACTGCTTCCAGAGTTACAGACTGGGTGGGCTACAGCATGTTATCTAAGAAAGCCCAACTTTGCATACAAGAGGCCACCTATCTTGAGTACCAGAAGAGGGAAGGCAAAAGGAACCCGTCTCAGAGTAGGATGGCTGCCATCCTAGGTCCCAGTTTCAAAGACTAAGTTTGGGGGTCTTTGGGGAGGGGGAAAATTGGGAAAGGTTTTACCTTTGGCAATGTAAATAAAGATGATATTCAATTTAAAACAAAAAGAGACAGGTTAAAGAGTTCCTTACTCTAGCCAGATATTGCTGCCTCTGGATACCAGAGTTTGTGGAAATAGCAAAACCTCTACACAAAAGCACAAAGAGGGGCAATGAGTTTAAACAGAAGGCGTGTGAGGCTTTAAGCACTGTTCTGAGTTCAGCCCCAGTGCTAACACTTTTAGATGTCTCCAAACTAAGAGCTATGGCTGCTATCATTCGTCTATGATCTTATTTTCCAGTACCCCAATGTGTGGTTGAGGCCCACCTCAGAGGAGCGACAGACCACTGTCTGAGTGACTGACAGTCTCACTCAGGGTACTAACCAGCTGACTAAAAAATTTTTTTCTATTGGCTTAAACCTATGTCTGAGGAGTCTTATCTAGTTAATATCCCCAGCATTTGGCTCAAAAATAAACTATTGCCCCTTTTGTGGTAAGAATTACGCTTTTACGAAAACAACTTAAAATAAGATTCCAGACCCAAACTGATAAACTGGGGAGACTGACTAAAGTGCATCTTGCTCTCTCTGGGTCTAAGCTTCAGCCCCGTGGGTGGTCATTTCCTGTTGAACACAATCAGCGGGCTTCTGATTCAATCATTTAAATCACTGAGGGATCATGTCTATAAAGTTAATTGATTGACATCTAAGAGTTTTTAATCATTTTGTAATAGTTTTAAGTTTCTACTTATACAGATAAAAAAGTAAAATGTATGGTTGTCTTTATAATATTGACCAAAAGAGTAAAATAAGCACCTGTGACTCCCCTCTTCATTGTCTTTATGGAGGATAAGGTATTCCTAAGTCTCTCATAAGTTTGACTCCAAGCATTTTGACGTACATTAGTCTGTACACCATATTGAATTTAGAAGGCATCTTCCTCATGCTTTTCAAAATCCTTACCTATTATTTTGCTGATTGTTGAGCATAATTTTGTTTAGATGTGTGTACGTGTGTTGTGTATGTGTGTGCGCATGTGTGTGTGTGTGTGTGTGCGTGTGCGTGTGCGTGTGCGTGTGTGTGTGTGTGTGTGTGTGTGTGTGTGTGTGTATGTGTGTGTGTACATACTTGCTGGTACTGATACAGACATGGAAGTTGGAGGAAAACTTGTAAAAGCAAGTTCAGTCAGTCTCTTTCTAGTATACAGGTCTTTTCTTATTATTAATATTATTTTTATTGGGCATAGTGGCCAATGCCTTTTGTCCTATCAATAAGGGGACAAAAGTAAGGATTGCAAGTTCCAGGATAGCTAGGATGACACAGAGAGACACTGTCTGTCCATCCATCCATCCATCTAGCTAGTTAGACATCCATCCATGCACCTACCCACCCACCCACCCATCCATCCATCCATGCATCCGTCTGTCCGTCCATCTGTCTGTCTGTCTGTCTATTCATCTATCTATCTATCTCTATAAATCTTCTTTAAGTCTTATGAGGATGGTATCTTGTATACGTGGGTAATTATTGAAAATGGTGTCTCACCAGGCAGTGGTGGCGCACGCCTTTAATCTCAGAACTTGGGAGGCAGAGGCAGGCATATTTCTGAGTTCGAGGCCAGCCTGGTCTACAGAGTGAGTTCCAGGACAGCCAGGGCTACACAGAGAAACCCTGTCTCGAAAAACAAAAAAACAAAAAACAAAAAACAAAAAGAAAGAAAGAAAGAAAGGAAGGAAGGAAGGAAGGAAGGAAGGAAGGAAGGAAGGAAGGAAGGAAGGAAGGAAGGAAGGAAGGAAGGAAGGAAGGAAGAAAAGAAAATGATGTCTCACTGGGATAAGATCACAGAAGGATTGTATTCTAATATTTTATTTAATCTTCATTATCTCAAAGCCTTGATTAAGGCTTTTACGTTTCTTGGGTTTTCACTTTATGGTTACTGAACTGCATGCCTTGTGTTCATTTGTCTGTTTAGTGTTGAGGTCAAATCAAGCCATGTTTCTGAAAGCCTGTCACTCACAGTGTCAAATAGAAAAATAAATTAGCAGCAATCTGATGAATTTGCACTGCTGACAATCAGGCTTGATCCAGAATTGCTCACTTTGGGGTATTTTCTTGCCAGGGAACAAGTTATTTGACGGTCTTATTCTGGAAGGGGCAATGACAGATCATCCTTTCAGTAATTAAAGGCTCAGTTCTTGAGTTCTCTTCAACAGAAGTGATTTTTATCATCAATCTTTTTAAATTGGGTGATTAAAACTAAGAGAAGATAAATCTATGAGATTTTTCTTTGCCATTTAGCAAATCTGCTGATTAAAGATGTAAACCAAACGCCAAGCTTAATCTGAATGGGCTATCTACCTCAGCTGGACAAGCCATAAAAACACCTCATATTTTTATTAAAATTATTAAGGAAAATGGTAAAGAGAGTGAACGTCATTGTGCTTTTGTAAACGCAAGCTGTGTAACACAGGCAATGTATTCTCATTTTTGTCTCTGGACCAAAATTGTAGGTTCTAATGTTATATACAACTTGATATTTTTCTGATTTTGCTTTCAAACCTCAGAATTAACCCCACATCACCCTATCTGAATCATATAGAATAGGGTTTTGTTTTTGTTTTTTTGCTCAGGGTAAAATTCCACAAGAGAAAAGAAAAAAGATTCCTTTTATATCCCCCTAAGGGCAGGAGGAGGGGAGGTGTTGGGGGAGGGGCTATGTGGGAGGCAATGAGGCGGGAGGACAGAAATCTGGATATAAAGTGAATAAATAACTTAATGGAAAACAAAAAAAGCACATTCTGATTAGTTAATATTGGAGTTTCTTTTTAAAATGTGTTTGTTAGTTAAGTATCTTGAAAATAATGAACAATCAATTCTATGCACTGTTAACTAGCTCGAATCACCTTTAAAAATCTCATCAACACTGCAGTCAAATGCACACAACTCATAACTCACTAATTATTTAAAGATATATAACAATAACACTCTTTTTAATGACATTTCTGCTATGTTCATAAATGTACCATTTTACTGAATATAAAAATAATAATTTTAGCAGATCTGTATTTCAAAACAGGGACCAGGAAAGGCTGAACCTCATCCCCTTTCCGTGTGACAGATTATGCATTATGCACAGTTGGACAAATTACTAAAGTTTTCAAATGCATTCAACAGTGCTCTTATCTCCCTGTGATTCAAGCGTTAAGCATGAGACAAGCCACGTTATGCACAGTTGGCATCTCCAAATCACATGTGGGTTTAATCAGTTAAATATGGAGTTAAACTGCAAGTGCTGAAGACAGAGTTACGAGCTGTATTTAAATTAACTCCAAAACACACAGGAAAGTTTCCTTCCAAATATCTTCATTCTTGCAATTCAAACCTCATAAATAAAAAGGAATTTTGAAAAGATATTTTCTTTATCCTCACTCATAATTCTCTACACAAACTATCTTCTCTATAAACCCCTATTAATTATCTGTAAACCCTTGTTTAAATTCCTTTGTAGGAAATATTAAAACTTATTTGTGATTGTCTTCCTGTGTAATTTTAGAGAACTTAAAACCTACCTGAAGCTTATTATCTTACTGAACAATAGTGAAACCACCTACAGGACACAATGAGTAAAATGAAAGCCACACCACATGTGAAAATGAAGCAGGATTTAAAGAAAACTTTAAATGGATTTTAAATACTTTAAATAGACTTTTTCTAGCTGTGAAGTACTATAATATATTCTATATTTAAATTTCATTAAAACAGAAAAGCACTTAAATAAATTCAATAGTCTACTTTTAATATCACACCATGAAAGCAATAAAACTTAATATTTTTAACTATTTTATCGTGTACTTGGAATAGTAAAAGATTATAAGAAAAACCCAAGAACATGATTCTACACCATATTCACCAAGTCAACCATGTATGATTCACGTGCAAAAGAAGGAGAAGAAAAAATGGTAGAGTTCTTGTCTTTACATGTTTTTCATAATAAGCATAAAATACTGAAAAATAAGTGCATAAAATATGCATATTTAGACATAAACTCATGTTAAATATGTTAGTGCAAAAGCCATAAACAAATGGAGATTTAGCATGGTCTCTTGGTCACCATGGTAAACATTCCTGACAAGGAGACATAAAAGAAGAGTTCTGAGTGATGTTAACATGACATGCACTGTGACCTTGCTAACACATTCCAATTCTGGGTCTCTTCCCAGAGGAATTGAGATCCTGACACTGGAGCAGAATCCCACTGATTTTCATTATTAAAATGCTTCAGTTACCTCCACGGATGATGAGATGAGTGATTGGTTTTCAAACATTGTGACTCATCATACTTCATTATCCAATAATGTAATCAAGAGTTACATGTGAACATTAAAATTAAACATTTTTGTTAACACCAAAAATTAGATTTTGATTTCAGGACCCATTTAAATTCGGTAAAATTTTCCTTGAGTATGCTAACACTTAAAATGTTCAACCAACACATTTTCCTGATGAAATGGAAATTAGCTCATTAGTAAGGCTATACTCACACAATTATGTTCATGGAGTACTTTACTAGACATTATTATTCTAGTAGAATCATGACCCACTTATTATGTTCACCATCCAGTGTCTTAGTTTCATCTTTGCTGCTATGATCATGAAGAACAAAAAATGACTAGAATAACTTACTAGAGAGTTTATTTTGACTGATAGTTCCAAGTTATTCTTCATCATGCCAGAATTCAGAGCCACAGAGAGTAAAAGTTTATGAAATCAAAATGAATTAATTCCCATGTGCTCTCACTCAGCTTACTTTCTCCATTCTTCAAGATCCTCTGCCTAGGGAGCTGTATCTCCACAGTGGATGGGACTTTATACCTCAATTAACCCAATCAAGGTAATCCCCCACTGACAAGCCCACAAGCCTCAGTCTGACTCAGGCAACACTCTTTTCACAAATGATTATAGATTCTGTCAAACTGACAAGTAAATTTTTCACAAATATTATTGGACTGGCATCAATTACATTAAGATAGTATAACCAGTATACTAAAGTCAGAGGTTTACAGTTCATCCAGAAGGGAAATTCACACTGAAAAGAATCTCTGTAAGAGGTTTTCAGAAAATGTTATGCTACATGTTATTCTCGTTTACCTGATCAAACCAAGATAATGTTCTAATCATTTTGCTTAAAACATAGTCCCTGTCATTTTGTAACAACCCAGTAATAAGCAAATAAAAAAAAAGGGTACTGAATTTTTTGACTTGCATTTCTTTTCTAGAAGTATGTTAGAAAAATATATCACAATAACTAGTTCTAAGTGCAGAGTGTTCAGATCTCAAATTTCTCATCATGATATGTGTTTTATATCCAGCCCAACTATATCATGTGTGGCGGAAACTCTGGGGAATCTGAACTGTGAGTAATCAGACTCACTAATAAAGTCTAAAGTTAAATTTAAGATCAATATGAACTGAATTAATTATGTAGGTAGCTCTACTATGTCTCAGGTATATTCATAAATTCATTTGTCTTTTATATTTTAAAGTTTTTTATTAATATAATACAATATTTAATATGACCCAACACAGAAGCTTCATAGCAAAGGAAGTAAAAAGTACTAAGGAAGAATAAGTGATTTTTTGCTTCTTACTTCAACAATGTTGCAATATAACAAAAAACTTACATGTTCTTTAAAGCAAGAAATTTAAACATTTGAAAATTGTAAAGCAAATTATTATTATCATGATGTGACAAGTGCTAAGTAAATTAAAGGTTCCCTTTATATTGATGGATCTTAAATAAAAAAAAAAATAATAGCACATGTATATAGCAAAATTAAACAAATGGAGACTTGCCATGGGTTACTGAAACATTTCTGAAAATCAGACACTTTTTTTCTAGGTACTCAATTTTCATGAAAAAAAGAAAGAAAATATGGTCTTAAAATAGTATAGTTTAAAATTGTCTTTGAAATAATATGCAGACTTCACTTTCTTATTCAACTCACCAATATGTAATATAGTATAATACAATATGTGTGAAAGATGCTGATATTAATATACAAATACATGCACAAGCAAATATCAAAGTCATTTACTTATAAGTGACAGTTTAACGATTAAAGGAAAATAAAGAAAATGTTAGAATTGGTTACCGAAAACCCAACAAAGACTAAGAGGCTAAGAAGTATACTTAAATTAACATAATTTTTCTGTTACTAGTTTTGAATCTCAATAGAAAATATTCTAATGGAAAGCACACTGCAAGTAAAATGTAAAATGTATATTCTAAATGTAAAATTTAGAATACTGCTTTTCTTTTAATTGGAAATAGTTTTTTCTTATTTATATCTTATTTATTAAATATAAAACATAATGCTTTTTAAAAAGTGTTTAAATTATTTCTTCCTTCATTTAGTCCCTACTGTCCTAGGTATCCTCCCTTCAGCCCCTCACAAGACCCCCACTGCCAAATTGATAACCTCTTTCTCTGTGGTTATATTTATTACACATAACACACACACACACATACACACACACACACACACACACACACACACACACACAGTTCTATATAGGGTTTTTTTTTTCAGCTCACATTTCTAGGCTATGTTCTAAAAATGCAGTTCTTTAGATAATGTGTGATTTGACTCAATGTCAAACAATTTAAACAATATTTAAAAGAAAATTTCTTTCAGACAAACCTGCTTTTAATTTCAAGTTTCATATTCACACATAATATTGTCACAGGAACCACAGAATATTAAACAGAAAAGAGTGCCAATAATTCAAAATGTTGGACCACTGCCACTTTAAAATGTATAACTGTATTGTAATCAATGACATTAAATTCCACTAATTTAAATGTAGAAACAAATGTTATTCCTAATCACATTAATAGAATAGGCAAAAGTGTGTGTGTGTGTGTGTGTGTGTGTGTGTGTGTGTGTGTGTGTCTGACACTTGTACCTGTATCTCCACATAAGCTATGCACAAAGCACATTAGTCCTAAGGGGAATTCAGGACCCATTGATATATCAACTGGAGTAACAAATGGAAGAAAAATATCAGAATGTCAACGTAGAAAGAATGAATGAAGTCTTATTTGTTAAGACAAACAAGACTGAAATACTGAGAGGCAAATAGGGGCAGAGAAGAATGGAGGAAGTAATTACTACTAGGCAGGATGTGAGATACAGTATGCCTAATATGTTCTAGGAGAACACTAACATCTCTTTCAAGAAATAACCAAATCAGTCTTTCCTGAAAGCCCTCAGTAAGGAAGTTGCAACTGTACACACTTCACACACACACACACACACACACACACACACAGGCTGGTACTGAGCCACTTTGGAAAGTGGTTTCCACCTCTCCCAACCCTAAGCATATCGCAACCTTAGAGATGTACCTGCTTCACTTGTCCAGCCCAGATCTGAACTCTTTGCGGCCACTGAGCCCATTCATGTCTCAGACAGCACCGCCATTGCTACTTCTAAGGCTGTGTTCTCAGTGTGTGCCTTCACTCTGAACACCAGCCAGCTACCAAAGAACTAGATTCACTCTGGTCCTTGAACTTTTCTAATTTTGCTTTTGCCTGAACCCCCATTTTTGCCTTGCTGGGTACTTTAGACACATGTGACTCATTAATAATGAACTAGCACCAATACCATCCAGAATGCAGGATAGTGGTCCATTCAAATCTCTCTGAGTTTGTGCTATTAATACCTCATTCCCAGAGCCACTGCAAATGTACCATTTATCATATACCACTACTTAAAGCAGCAATCCCTGTCTAAAGATAGATGCCCACAATTACAAGCTCCATGGAGATAGAAAAGCAGATTAGGAGAATTTTAGCAGCTGTGAGCTTCCCTATCATTGCTGGCAATCATAACATCTGTCACTGAAACTCTCTAGTCTTAACACTAAAGTTTAGAGGATGCTTCTGTACCAAGATTAAGTGATGTCACTGACCTAATGCCGGAATCAGTGTATCTCACCCAGCCAATCCCCTTGTACCCATTCTATAAAGCAAGTCTATCTACAGGACAATTGTCCCACAAATTCCAGACAGATTCAGCAAAATCAATACATTATCAATACATATTATAGTTAAATTTCAAAAATCAGAGTCAAACAGAAGGTCCTCAAACAGCAAGAAAAATAGATAGGAAATCACTATGAAGGACTAATATTTAAGTCAGCCACAGTCCTGCCAGCAAAAACTGTACAGGACTGCCTTGTCTAGTCTTTCTGGCCTTAGTGAGAGAGGATGTACCTAATCCTATAGAGACTTAATGCACCAAGGCAGGGGGATGCTGGGGAGATAACTGGGTGTGGGTGGGTATGTGATGGGGTAGGTGGGTGTTTGGACGTGGGAGCAACCACTCAGATATAAAGGAAAGGCGGGATGTGGTGAAAATCTCTGGGAGAGAGGACCTGGAACTAGAAGCAACATTTGGAATGTAAATAAATAAGATAATTTAGTAAATTAAAACTTTTCAAAAAAGGAGAAAGTATTCAAAGAGACAAAGAAAAAAATTCATATGGTGTTCTGAAAAACTGTCCCTTGCAGATGAATGATTGATGAAGAGTTTCTAGGGCAAAAACTGGAGAATTCATCTCCAGTGGAACCATCTTACACTACAAGAGAATGTTCTTTACAATGAAATTAAAGATACTTATTCATAACATTAAAAAATAAAAATATAAACTCACTGTGAATACTTGGTGGCACATTCAGATGGTTTCCTGGCCCCATACATGGTACTTGTGGTACATAAGTCTTAGCTATAGTATGAAGTTTAAAAGGGAAAATTATTGAGAATATTAATAGTCAAAAGAATTTGCTAGAGGACTATAGAAAGCATAGAAAGATTCACATTATAAAATTAGAGATAAATGTGGATGAAATTAGTTGAATGACGGAAACATTTTTGGTAATCAATGCTATCAGCTTAATACTCCATTTTCTCACATTAGAAGATGCGTTATAATGATTTATGGTCACCACAGAATGGAAACCTATAGTGTTTATACAAAAGAGAAAATTGAGGATATCACATCCCTTCAGTGAATAAAATCATATAAAAACAAAGGCATGAAAAGCAAAGGAAAACCACATAGCCAACCCAACAACCGATGGACAATCTGCCCTGGCACAGAATTAACTTCAGAGTTGAGATTCAAAAAGAAATTCATTTTCTATACTACTTTAGGAAAGCAGCATTGCTATGCTCAACTCTTAAACCTTATAGAATCAAATTAACCTTATTATTATCTCTACATGTAAAATAATTTTAAAGGTCATTAGAGGTCTTGAATACCTTTCAGACTTTGTGTTCTTTGAGAAAATCACTTAGTACATTGGATTTCCAAAAGAGAATTCTGCTCCCTGACTTTACGAAGTATACAATATCATTTAAGTTTTCTATTCTGTGAGTCCTAAATAAACTAAGATTTTATTAAAAAATAATTTAGCATGTTCACTTAAATAATAATATTTTAAAGTATGAAAAATATGTTTTTGACTGGTTACAGAGTACGTTTGAGGATTTGGAATATACAGGATCATTGAATGAAACACGTTTAAAATCCTACAATTTCTTTCTAGCCTAAACCCCAGGCAAACAATTCTGCGTTTACCTCCATGGAACTGGTGAGGAGAAAGCTATGCTTTTCCTTTGTCATCATTTCACCTTACAAGATGGAGCTTTTTACTGACAGTATTAGAAAGCAGATGTCCTCACCATGTATTAAATCACTATTTTTTTTTGTCTGTTTGCTTTAAAGAATCTTATTATGTTTCTTAGAAGAGATGAGGATTTAGCTGCTGTACACTGAAGTCCATCACTGAGGTAAATCATAAAGCTTACATGGCTTTAAGGTGTATACACAGACCCCAAGACCACCGGCCCGAGGGTGATGCTGCCCATAGTGGGCTGGGCCTTTCAGCAACAATAAGAAATCAAGATAACCCTAAATAGTCATGTACATAAATAAGTCAAACCCAATATTGGTTGGTTATTTCACAAGCTTTGTGCTACCATTGCACTGGTATACTTTGCAGTCAGGACACAGTTGTAGATCAATTTGCGAACAAATGGTGGAAGACAGGAAGTGACAGCTAAAATTAAGGGCCATTTGAGGGATAGTGTAGAAATAATCCAGTAAAAGCTTATTAAAATATACAAATATGAAGGTGATCTAAATGAAATTACTAATTAATGGGGAAGAAAAAGTCCTCAACTTGACATCTTTTGTCACCAAATGAAACTTCTGGTACCAGTACTGCATTACATCTAATTTAGTTATTATCCAGAGGAGTCAAACAGTGCAATCTCCAAACAACTCAGTCTGTTGCCAAGACTATAGTTTGCTCAATATAAACTGACCTAAGGCTCTATTCCTGACAAAATCTATACAACTCACTGAACATGGAGACATTGAGAAAAAAACCTACATAAAGCCTTCACTCATAAGTTCTAGCACTTTTGGTATAAAAAAGGGATTCTGCAGGCTACTAAAAGGGCAATGGAAAGGATCCTTATGTAATCTACTAACAAGGGCAACAAATAATAACAAGGCACATGGATAAAACAGAAAAGAATCTTGAAGCCACAAATTTAAAAACATATCATATTTAAATACAATAACCAAATTTTAAATTCTTCCAATATTTTATCTAATTCTCTATGAATTTCATAAAATGTGAGTGATAAATATGTGAAAAGCAACATGACTGAAAGAACAAGGAGGCAGCAGAGTGAGGAACCCTTAATACAAGAAAAAGAGGAAACAAGCAACACAGGTGCCTCGAGTCATTGATATCCTTCTTGCGTCTTCAGACTTTGTCAAACTCCAGATTCAATGAGAGACACTGCCTCAAAACTACAGTGGGCTATTAAAGAAAATATCTAATCTTGACCTTTCCCCACATTCAAACATAATTTGCATGTTATGTGTACACATGCATATACTTGCACACACATTTGCTTGCACACACACATAAGCATACATATGCACCTCATGCATACCTCAAAATAAAAACAAAACAACCCAGAATGTATCAGGCATGAGAGTATTCATCAGTAATCTCAGAGCTCAGGAGGCTTAGGCCAGAGCATCATAAGTTTGTGATGAACCTAATCCCCAAGGGGAATTTTATGCCAGACTGAGAAGAATGGAAAGACCTGTCTCAAAAGAGAAGAAAAGCCCAGAAATAACAATACAAAAAATTGGCATGGACCATATTTTTAGGTGATACACCTGAGAAAATATCATAATTGGCCAAGGTTTCAAAAGAAGATGACAATAAATTTTTCAATGTAGATATTTCAGGATGATAATGTAGAAAAGTTTTGAATGATAAAATAACCTAAAAGCAGTCAGAGTGAAAATATTACTTTCAAAAAGACGGCAATATATTGGCAACTGCCTTCCAAAAGTTTAACAGTTAATTTTTCTCAACTGTACAAAGAAAGAAAATAACTATGAATTATTAGTTTGAAAAATGACTGTTTTCATTGAATGTAGGAAAGGCAAAATTCAGACAATATTCAAAATGAAAGAAAAACAAAATAATCTATTAATTTCAAACCATAAAATATAAGAGAAAATAGTCATGCTGAATAGGGATGTAAGCAAAATAGAAACCAAATATGCAATATGAAATCAGAACACCAATTAATAAAAGTAGGTAAACTTAGTGTTAAACAATACTTTTGGAGAAAATGAAAACCATGTATTTACTGGAAACTGTATTGGCAGAAGTTTAATTTTTTGTCTTTGTGCAACCAGAAGAAGGAAATATTTAATAAGAAAATGTATAAATTAATATAAAAACTTGATTGTAAGTGTTTAGCATTTCTTCATATTAATAACTCATCAAGAAGCAACATGGCATCAGGGTTGTATTCATGAGGAAATCTATATAAAAGCAAAGGAAAATATATTGACAGAAATATACTCAAAGTCATCACGGAACTGGAGGAGGGAAAAGGACTTATGGGGACTTAGGGGAAGGGGGGAACCAGGAAAGGGAAATCATTTAGAATGTAAACAAAGAATATAGAAAATAAAAAAGAGTTTAGAATAAAAAAATGTTAACACATTTCTATCTGATAATGTAAGGAGTCTTTATTCTTTAGATTCCATTTTTATTAGATATATTCTTTATTTACATTTCAAATGGTGTCCCCTTTCCTGGTCCCCCATTTCCCAAAAATCCCATAAACCATCTCCTCTCCCACTGTTCCCGAATCAACCTTTTCTGGCTTCCTTGTCCTGGTATTCATCTGCACTGCTGTATCTAGCCTATCCAGGACTAAGGGCCTCTCCTTCCTCTGGTGTCTAACAAGGCCATCCTCTGCTGCCAATGTGTCTGGAGCCATGTGTACTCTTTGGTTGATGGTTTTGTCCCTGGTTACTCTGGGAGTACTGGGTGGCTCATATTGTTGCTCCTCCTATGACTCTACAAAACCCTTCAGCTCCTTCAGTCCTTTCTCTAGCCCCTCCATTGGGGATCCTGTGCTTAGTTCAGTGGCTGGCTGAGAGTGTTCACCTCTGTATTTCTCGTGTACCAGCTCTGAGGTGACAGCTATGGATGTCTTGCTGACCGGATGGCTCTGGGCATCGATAATAGTGTCTGGGTTTTGTAACTGTATATGGGATGGATCCCTAGGTGGGGTAGTCTCTGGACAGTCTTTCCCTCAGAGTCTACTGTACGATTTGTCTCTGTATCTCCTGTGGTTTTTTGTTTCCCCTTCTATGAAGGACCAGAGTATCCATACTTTGTTCTTCATCCTTCTTGGAAAGAGTCTTGGGTATTCCAAGCTTCTGGGCTAATATACACTTATCAGTGAGTGTATACCCTGTGTGTTCTTTTGTGATTGGGTTACCTCACTCAGGATGATATTTTCCAGTTCCATCCATTTGTCTAAGAATTTCATGAATTCATTGTTTTTAATAGATGTGTAGTATTTCATTGTGTAAATATATCTCATTTTCTGTATCCATTCCTCCATTGAGGGACATCTGGGTCTTTTCCAGATTCTGGCTATAATAAATAAAACCGGTATGAACATAGTGGAGCATTTGTCCTTATTACATGCTAGAGAATCCTCTGAGTATATGCCCAGGAGTGGTATAACAGGGTCCTCTGGTAGTATTATGCCTAGTTTTCTGAGGAACCACCAAACTGATTTCCAGAATGGTTGTACCAGTTTGCAATCCCACTAGCAGTGGAGGAGTGTCCATCTTTCTCTACATCCTCACCAGCACCTGCTGTCTCCAGAGTTTTTGATCTTAGCCATTCTGACTGGTTTGAGGTGAAATCTCAGGGTTGTTTTGATTTCCATTTCCCTGATGACTAAGGATTTTAAGCATTTCTTTAGGTTCTTCACAGACATTCGATATTCCTTAGGTGAAAATTCTTTGTTTAAACTTGTACCCCCATTTTTAATAGGGTTATTTTGGTTCTCTGGAGTCTAACTTCTAGAGTTCTTCATATGTCTTGGATATAAGCCCTCTTTTGGATGTAGAGCAGGTAAAGATCTTTCCCCAATTTGTTGCCATTTTGTCCTATTTGCAGTGTCCTCATAAAACTTTTTAATTTTATGAGGTCCCATTTCTCAGTTCTTGATCTTGGAGCATAAGCAATTGGAGATCTATTCTGGAAATATTCCCCTGTGCCCATGTGTTCAAGTTTCAAGTTCAAGTCCCCAGTTTCTTTTCTATTAGTTTCAGTGTGCCTGGTTTTATGTGGAGGTCCTTGATCCACTTGGATTTGAGCTTTGTACAAAGAGATAGGAATAGATTGATTTGCATTCTTCTGCATGCTAACTGCTAGTTGAGCTAGCACCATTTGTTGAAAAGGCTATGTTTTTTCCATTGAATGGTTTTAGCTCCTTTGTCAAAGATCCAGTGACCATAGGTATGCGGATTCATTCCTGCATCTTCAGTTCTTTTCCATTGACCTACCTACCTGTCACTGTACCAATACCATGCAGTTTTTAATACTATTGTTTTGTAGTACTTCTTGAGGTCTGGGATACTGATTCCCCCAGAAGTTCTTTTACTATTGAGAATAGTTTTTGCTATCCTAGTTTTTGTTTTGTTGTTGTTGTTGTTGTTGTTGTTGTTGTTGTTCCAGATGAATTTGAGAATTGGTCTTTGTAACCCTATGACGAATTGAATTGGAATTTTGATGGGGATTGCATTGAATCTGTAGATTGGTTTTGACAAAATGGCCATTTTTACTATATTAATCCTGCCAATGTATGAGCCGATACTCTTCAAACTATTCCACAAAATAGAAACAGAAGGAATACTACCCAACTCATTCTATGAAGCCACAATTACACTGATTATAAAACCACACAAAGATCCAGTAAAGAAAGAGAACTTCAGACCAATTTCTTATATGAATATTGATGCAAAAATACTCAATAAAATTCTTGCCAACTGAATCTAAGAAAATATCAAAATGATCATTCATGATGATCAAGTAGCCTTCATCCTAGGGATATAGGGATGGTTCAATATACAGAAATCTATCAATGTAATCCACTATATAAACAAACTCAAAGAAAAAACCACATGGTCATTTCATTAGGTGCTGAAAAAGCATTTGACATAATTCAGCATCCTTTCGTGTTAGAAGTCTTGGAAAGATCAGGAATTCAAGTCTCATACCTAAACATAGTAAAAGGTATATACAGTAAGCCAGTGGGCAACATCAAATTAAGTGGAGAGAAACTTGAAGCAATCCTACAAAAATTGGGGACCCAACAAGGCTGCCCACTCTCTCCCTATTCAATATAGTACTTGAAGTACTAGTTAGAGCAATTAGACCACAAAAGGAGGTCAAAGGGATACAAATTGGAAAGGAAGAATTCAAATTATTGCTATTTGCAGATGATATGACAGTATACTTAAGCAACCCAAAACACTCCACCAGAGAACTCCTACAGCTGATAAATAACTTCAGCAAAGTGGCCGGATATAAAATGAATGCAAACAAATCAGTAGCCTTCTTATACAAAAAGAATAAAAAGGCTGAGAAAGAAATTAGGGAAATGACACCCTTCACAATAGTCACAAATAATATAAAGTATCTTAGTGTGACTCTAACCAAACAAGTGAAAGATTTGCATGACAAGAACTTCAAGTCTTTGAAGAAATAAATCAAAGAAGACCTCAGAAGATGGAAAGATCTTCCATGTTCATAAGTAGTCTTTTAAAAAGACTTTTAAAATATAGTTGCACTATTATACTTTATTGAATGTATTACATTTTAAGGAAAAAATATTATCTTAATGTGTTTTACCTGAATAAAAATAATACAAAAAAAGATTTAAAAAATTAAAAATAAAAAATATTACATGAACAATTAAAATTTATTTGCTTCTAAATATATGGAGAAGTGAAATCCATTCTTTAAAATGTGTGTGTGTGTGTGTGTGTGTGTGTGTGTGTGTGTGTGTGTGTGTATCATAGTGTAATGGACTTATACACATTTTGTTTCCTAGTAATTCCTGTCCTAAAAGAACTTCCTATAGAAAACATTGCATATGTTCCCAGAAGAGTTTACAGAAATTTCTGATAACATCCATCAGATTGATCAAATATAAAGTTATAAAATGACATACACATACTTAGATATTTTTCTTATAACATAAAATTACACTGAGTTAGGTAACATACCAATCAGGTAAATGATACTTGAAGTATTATTACTTAAATTGTCAAAACATATTGATCTCTGCAGAGAAGGAGGAGGAGAAGAAGGAGATGGAGGAAGAGGAGGAGGAGGAGGAGGAGGAGGAGGAGGAGGAGGAGGAGGAGGAGGAGGAGGAGGAGGAGAAGGAGAAGGAGAAGGAGAAGGAGGAGGAGGAGAAGGAGAAGGAGAAGAAAAAGAAGAACAAGAAGAACAAGAACAAGAACAAGAAGAAGAACAAGAACAAGAAGAACAAGAAGAAGAAGAACAAGAACAAGAAGAAGAAGAACAAGAAGAACAAGAACAAGAAGAACAAGAAGAAGAGCAAGAACAAGAAGAACAAGAACAAGAAGAAGAAGAGGAGGAAGAGGAAGAAGAAGGAGGAGGAGGAGGAGAAGAAGAAGAAAGGAAGAAAAGGCAGAAGAAGAAAGCCTTTCTTCTTCCATTTTCCTTATGTAGGCCTGCTGCAGAAGGTATGAGTCCAAGATTAAAGGTGTGTACCCTGATGCCTGAACCTAAGCTGTTCTTTACATGGAACTGGCCTTGTCTCAGGCTGGCCTTGAACTCATAGATATCTTGTTTCTGTCTCCTTGAATTAAAGGCATGTACCACGTTAAATCAGTAGGTCTCTGCTTTTCATGGGCACTATGCTCCAAGACTGAATCAAATGCCTGTGCCTTCTACCCTGAAGATGTGGATCACAGCTTCGATTGTCAAGACATATTGAACTCTGAGCAAGTGTAAGAAAGCCATAATATTGACACTTGGACAGGACAGAGCTCAGTTTCATATGAGGGTGATCTAAGTGAAATTACCAAATAATGAGGAAAACAAAGTCTTCAACTTCACACCTTTTGTCATCAAATGAAGCTTCAGTGTCAGTATTATGTTATATCTAATTTGGTGATTAGCCAGAGGAGTCACAGTGGAATCTCCAAACAACTCAGAAGATATCCCCTCCTGTTTTGGATTATAGTTCTTTCCAGATATAATCACACTGACAACTTGGAACAGCCATGACAGTATGTTTTAACATACCCATGAGTGTTAAGCACCTTTCACATTTGAGAAGGAACAGGTACCACTATTGTAATTTCAGTATTTTGCAGATGGGATGTCACTGAGGATATATGGGAGAAGGGGCTGATCACAATATATTGAATAGTGTTTATAAAGCATTTCAAAAAGAAGAAAAGTGGAAAAGTGTCCCTTCTCCAAAGCCATTGAATCCAAGCTACAATATTTCAACCAAGAGTGTACTGAGTAGACAACCTCATAGAGATAAAAGAAGAATATTTTCACACTCAAAAGAGATTCCTTGCTGCGGACTAAGTGCTAAACCCTTTCCCTGCAAGCTGCAAGAAAAGAGGTCAAACTCTAACAATAATTGAGTAGTTTGGCCTGTGCTATAAGGGGATATTTAGCAGAACTTGTCCACAGCAAAAAGACAACAGCTTTTTCCAGATTGTTCAAAGCTGTCAACATGTCAACACTAAATAACTAAATAATGATCTTCTTGCATTTTTCAAATCTTCAGACATCAGGTCATCCTGACATTTTAAAATTTTGTAAAAAAATAAACTGTTAAATACATCACAAATTGGACACTGTTTCCAAACTAATGTTATAATCAATTTTCATCTTCAATATCATGAGTAGATATGAGGATTTGGGAAGATGACTTTGTTTAAGAGAGTAAACTACTATTAGAGAGTAAATGAATCACAACTTGAAAGGAATACACACTTTCCTCAGAGGGTGAAACTTGGGGGCATTGCAGTGCATGAATTAGTCTTTAGAAAGACATGCTATAGGGCAGTGGTTAGATTCTCGGCTCAAAAGTCTATCAAGAACTACATGTTAAAGACAGCCGTGGAACGAATAATGATAATGTTGGATGAAGTCCACCTTATGATTTTAAGAATAATACATCTTTGGGCTGTAGACATGACCCAACAATTAGGAACTCTTGCTTCCCTTGTAAAGGACCCAGGTTCAGTTCTCAGCATATGTCCTGGCTTTTACTTTCCCTAGACATGTGCATAGTGCACATGCTGCAGGCAAGCCCTCACTCAGACTCATTTAAAACTAAAACTAAATACAACTTTAAAAAAATAATCTTTTGGGTATATACCCAGGAGAGGTACAGCAGGGTCCTCCGGAAGTATCATGTCCAGTTTTCTGAGGAACCGCCAGACTGATTTCCAAAGTGGTTGTACCATCTTACAACCCCACCAGCAGTGGAGGAGTGTTCCTCTTTCTCCACATCCTCGCCAACATCTGCTGTCTCCTGAGTTTTTAACCTTAGCCATTCTGATTGGTGTAAGGTGAAATCTCAGGGTTGTTTTGATTTGGATTTCCCTAATGACTAATGATGTTGAGCATTTCTTAAGGTGCTTCTCGGCCAATCGAATTTCTTCAGGTGAAAATTCTTTGTTTAGATCTGTACCCCATTTTTAATAGGGTTATTTGGTTCTTTGGGGTCTAACTTCTTGAGTTCTTTGTATATTTTGGATATTAGCCCTCTATCAGATGTAGGGTTGGTGAAAATCGTTTCTCAATTTGTTGGTTGCTGTTTTGTCCTTTTGGCCATGTCCATTGCTTTAAGGATTCCCCAGCATGCAATAAAGACACATGCTACATTATGTTCATAGCAGTCTTATTTATAATAGCCAGAAGCTGGAAAGAACCCAGATGTCCCTCAGTGGAGGAATGGATACAGAAAATGTGGCATATTTACACAATAGAATACTACTCAGCAATTAAAAACAATGAATTCATGAAATTTTTAGGCAAATGGTTGGATCTGAAAAATATCATCCTAAGCGAGGTAACCCAATCACAAAAGAATACACATGGAATGCAATCTCTGATAAGTGGATATTAATTAGCCCAGAAGCTCTGAATATACAAGGTACAATTAGTATAACAAATGACTCCCATGAAGAAGTAAGGAGAGGGTCCTGATCCTGGAAAGGCTTGATCTAGCATTGGAGGGGAGTATCAGGACAGAGAAAAAGGAGAGAGGTGATTGGAGAATGGGTGGAGAGAAGAAGGTTTATGGGACATATGGGGAGGGGGAAACTGGAAAAGGGGAACTCATTTGGAATGTAAACAAAGAATATAGAAAATAAAAATATATAATAAAAAATAATCTGATTTTAGTTGGCCAAGTTGTTAAATAATTGATAAATAGTTACTTACAACAAAAATTACCCTTCTATCTATGTATTTGAAGTTACATACACTCAGATTGCAGTTTGTTGGGGTTATAGCAAAACTGTATGACAGTATTTATGTTCAAATTTTAACATTAGATATTAAATGTACTGGAATTGCAAGTATTATTTCACAGACATTGCAAGACAATATTGAATAGAAGATCAACAATCAAAAAGCACATTTTCTAGTTATATTTGAAATAAAATGTATATAAAATTTAATAAGCAAGACTCATATGAATTTTACTATTTATAACTTTGAAGGTATAGGTTTTGACTTTATTCAGATGATCACAAAACACAAAACAAGGGATAAATCTAGATAACAAAAATAGATGGCAAAAGGTGGAGCCAGAGGATACCATTTCTAGAAAGCTAACTGAAGGTTTGTGTGATGGTTCCCCAAGGGAGCGTGCTGGCCAGCCAAGCACAGACTTGAGTTTGATCCCACAGGTTCTCCTGGTAGAAGAAGAAAACCAACTCCAGCAAAGATGCTCTCAAACATGAATAAAGATAAGTAATACAGTTAAAGGAGAAAAATTGGATTTCCCACAATTTAATTTTTACATTTTTACACCATCAAAATTTACCTCCATTTATTGCATTTTTGATAAAAGTTAAAAAGTCCAATGAATGAAAGTTTTAGCACTGTAGACAACAATGAAACAGTATATAGACAAGCAACTGCGTTTAGGGTAGCACACATCCATAAAGCTATTTGAAGACTTTTTCGATGGCTAATAATCAGGTAGAGGTCTTGAGAAGCGAGACTAATGGTAGAGAAAAGAGGTTCTATCACTGAAATCACAGTAACAAACAGGGCATTTAGCAGGAAGCTATAGGATATAAGTTTTTAAGGAAATTCAAACAGACCAGAACAATGGAGAGGAAAGAGTGGATATTAGATAGCTCTTCAAGGACTTTCAAAGATATTAGTTTGCTTTCTGACTCTATAAAAAAATCCAAGGCTGTGTAATACTTAAAGAAATGAAATATATATATAAAGCTACATAATTGGAGATTAAGGAACAGATTGCACATCTGGCTGGTTTTAATGAAGACCCCTTCAGCTGGGCTAGCTACATAGCACCATTTCTGAAGCATGTTTAAAATTAGTTTTAAAACTAGATAAGCAAAATACAACTGGAACCAAGAAATATCACATTTGAAAATAAGAATTATTTGGATTAATCTAAAAAGCTTATTTATATGTTTTAAGAATCAGGTTTAATCAAAATAAATATATTTAGAAAACAAGATAATTTTGCAACTTTGTAAGCTGCTAGCAATATAAAAAAGCTTTTAAATAAGTCTGTGGAGATGCTCAGTTTCTAGGAGTACCTGCTGTTCTTGCAGAGGACCCAGGTTTAGTTGCCAGAAACCATGCTGTGAAGCTGAGAACCATTCATATGTCCAGCTCCAGGGCATCCAGCACCCTCTTTTTGTCTCTGTAGACACCTGCAACTGTGCATGCACTCATCCACACATATGATTAAATCCATTTTTCTAAGTAAAAGTAGAAAGAGACTTGTAAACAAACAAACATTACTAGGTGGTGCATACTGTGGTTAAATTTCCAGATACTCAATGTAATTAAAACACATTATTTAATATCATGAATTATAAATATATAGCTTCCATCAATTCTGAACTAAGTAACAGTCCCACTGAAATCAAGTAGAAGTATTAAAACACCAAAAGAAAAAAAAAAGTTCAACCCTGCTCCAAAGTAAGACTGATGGAAAAACCATTTTTATTCATGCCACCAAAGTACGTCTGTTAAATTAGCTAGTGTTTGTTTTTTCTAGACAAGCCTTCCTGATGCTCATTTCCCCCCCCAAAGGTCCTAAGAAATGTTTATCTCTAAAATCAGCAAAGTCTAACCGATGATTCCCACACAGTACTTGGCCGGGGAGGGGGTGGGAAAAGGAGTACAGACAAGATATGTGAAGTATTCCCCAGTCTCTGAGTCCTGCAGTGTCAGTCATGAAATCAGGGGCTCCGGATGAATTGATTCTCAGAAACCTGTGTTTTTTGTTCATTTGGTTTTTTTTTCTTTTTTTATTCACTTTACATCCTGATCACTGATCCCCATCTCCCCTCCAACAGTCCCTCTGCGCCCTCCTACTCCTCTGAGAGGGTGAAGCACCACCCCCCATCTCTCTACCCTGGCACATCAAGTCTCTGAAGGACTAAATACAATCTCTCCCACTGAGGCCAGACAGGGGAGCCCAGATAGAAGAACGTATTCCACAGACAAGGCGAAGGCTTTAGGGATGGGCCCCTGCTCTCATTGTATGGGACCCACATGAAGACCAAGTTGCACATCTGCTACCCATGTGCGGGGAGGCCTAGGTCCAGCCCGTGTATGCTCTTTGGTTGGTAGTTCAGTCTCTGAAAACCTCCAAGATTCCAGGTTAGTTTCTATCCCCTTCATGACCCTTAGTCATTCCCCCTCTTCCATAAGAGTCCCCAAGCTCCATGCAGTGTCTGGTTGTGGGTCTATGCACCTGTCTGAATCAGCTGCTGGGTGTCACTGTGTTTTTTTAATAAATTAACACTTTAAAATCCTCTGGGGTCTTCTCTAGAATTTTCTCAAGTATGAAGTCCCATGCAAAAGCTTCCATGTCTGGACAACAGTTTTAGTATTCTACAGACTTACCATAAGAAAACACCAGCATTTTCCCAGAAGACATTCCTCCCTCCCAGCAAGAAATAATAGACATAGTTCTTTGGTTAATGAGGTAAGGGAAATGAGTATTAGGGTAGAAATAATAAAGCATTAGCCTTAAAGAATGCAACTGTAATCATGGCCGACTATCAACAAGGATTCTCTAGCTCCCAACAGTGAAACACCAAGAGATGAGATCTGTACTTGGAAGATCTAGCTTTAATTTGGACCAGACAATTGATAGATTTTTTTTTCATTAAGACAAATTATTTTCCAGTACAAGAAAACGGCATAGATTTGTTTGGGGGAATGGGTGACAGTTTTTGAAAGGAGATTTCTATGCATATGTTAAGGAGAGGAGCTTTAATCTATAATTTCAGTTATATAAAGCATAAAAGGAATAACTGAATATTTCTTTCTGCTAGTTTTAGGAGACTTATAAACAAATAAATAGCAAAGGTGAAAGTGAACATTCCAGATGAGGGAAACTGAGGCAAATGGCATGTTCTTGTGGGGAGAGGGGAACACCCTTTATACATTCTTCCTGAGAAAAATGTGGAAACCTTTACAGAGAGACTTCAAACAGCACAGGATCTGCTCTGAGAGGGAACTGGCAATGGGGATGAAAATTTCAAGTCAGCAGGAACTAATGCAAAGATGTAACCATGGAAACACAGATTCACAAAACAGTCCTGTATTGCTGAGAACACTGTAGACTTCCCACAACATGGGATTCCCAGACACCCTGTTTAGTTACTGAAACTAAGTGCAGCCTTAGAGCCTAGGGCATCGAGGAGACTAATAACTCCTCATTTATGACAAAGTCATCTTTTATCTAGGAGCATGCCACTGGCAAAAAGGGTCAAGCCATTTAGTTGTTATGTGTTCCATTATTTCTTATGGGAAATAATATTAAGCACATCTGACCTTGAGAGGTGTCATAAAGAAAATGAGTAACAATGGCAATATGGAAAGTTATTGTGTTAGTGAGTGATTGAGTAAAATGAAATTCACAGCTGAAAATTGGGACTAAAGCCTAACATGGCAGCACCTTTGAAATCGTGTGTGTGTTTGTGTGTGTGTGTGTGTGTGTGTGTGTGTGTGTGTGTGCCTTTTAAAAATACGAAATTAATACAACTTATAAAAAACAGAAGCAGATTAAAAACCGAGTTGACCTTTGAGCTATGTGTTGACATTAAAAGACAGTTTTGTTCTTTTGGCAGGATAAAAATTCAATTTTAAGATGAAATGGTGAGCCACTTCATAACTTTTAATAATATGTCAATGTTTCTAATATAACAGATATGCCACTGGATTACAGTAACAAGAACCAGGTTGATATGACATGCCCAAGGCAAATCAGATGCCACTCCAGCACCACCAGCTTAATTGTGTCTGTCTGTAAACTAAAAGTACTGGTCTTTCAGTTCTGTCAGAAGTAAATAACATGTTACATGTCAAAGTGTCCATCAGAATGCAGTAACATTCAATGTCCTATACGACTATTTTCTAATGCACTTTCATTTTGGTTTATACTTCTAAAATTCATTCACTGCTCATTCTTCTTTTCGATTTAACCAAACAAAGGTTACTTTAGAGATTTTGCTGTATGTCATCCCAAAATAAACTGCATTCAATGTTGTACAATGTGGCCTGAATGGTTTCATGGCACAAACTGATTGCAGGCCAGAATAATGTCTCAACAAAAAAAAGCAAAGTGAAAGGAGATTGCTGGAATTCGTTATTCTCTATGCATTTCTGATTGTTCTTTTTAATTAATGAATTATTTAGTTAGTTATAACATCTCATTTGCTTACTCCCTCACAATCCTCCCTCACACAGCACTCCCTTCATCCCTCCTCCCCTTATCCTCTGAGAAGGTAGCCTCCACCCTGGTATCCCACAACCCTGGTACATCAAGTCTCTACAGGGTGAGGTACATCCTCTCCAACTGAGGTCGGATGTACAGAGCCATGTTGGGGTGTCATGCCACAAGGTAGGAACTTGACATTGGCCAAGCACAATTCCTGGCTTTGGGCAGGAATCTGACATTAGGGCATAATGGGGAAATAGGTTACAGCAGGAATTTTTATCCTAGGGTGGAGTGCTAAGAGTGTACTTGACATTGGTCAAGGTGAACTTCTCCCAGCCTGCATTGAGCACAGAATCCAGTGCTAGTCAGGATCCTGCTCCACCTAGGGTGGAGAAGCTCAGAGTGAAGGTTAAGCTCATTGTTCCTTCAGGTCTACGAATTCCTGAATTAAGCAGGTGACCCACCCAGCTGCCTGAGCAGTGGAGCCAAGGACAGCGGACAGCCAACTTTGCGAGAACAATTCATGTACTTTTTACATGTACCTATGATAAATAAAAAACACCTTCCCACAGGCAGTTGCTGTTTCAAGAATATCGGCAGACAGCCTTAATGTGAGAACAGACAGATGAATAGATACATACAATGTCCTCTCCTATAAGAGTTTGCAAGTGAATTTCTATTGCACCACAGGCTGAATGTCAGCACATCTCCAAGACATAGAAAGCTCAGATGGGAAGGAAGGCCTCATTGATTCTTGGGACAAAAATAAAGAGTTGAAGTCATAGACTTAGACTGTTTATAATGATTTTAGCTTTGAATTATTTTTATAAGAAAGATATGGCACTTTTGAAATGACAGATTAATCACGGAAATTTAAAATGTCCAAAAATTATATAATTATTACTGCATAACCTAATTACTTTACAAATATTATTAAAGAGGATTTGATCTACCTCGTTTTACTTTATTTAAGCACTTCTCCCTTTCCTCTATTTTTCTTTTCTTTTCTTTCCTTTTTTTTCTCTCTCTTTCCTTCTTTTAGAAGCTGTTTCTGATTCCTTACCTTCACTTAAAGCAAAATATTCTTCTCTATAGCCTACAAAAAATTTTCAAATAAATAATAGTACTCAAATCATATATATTTGAAATTTCTAATTATTCTCTATTTCTCATAGAATAAAATTGAATTATTTTTGTTTAGAATGCAAAGTCCATTGTTAACCTTTACTTGGGTATACTTCTAAATTCAACTCCCATTATTTAATTATGGAAAAAATTTTTCCAAAACTATTTAACTAGTCTTTCTGTATTTTCAGAAAAAGGATGTCACTCTTTTGATTTTATGGTAAAATGATTATCTAAACAAGAAAGTTTTAGAACTATATAACAAGTGACAAAGCAAATTCCTGTGGTAGAAATACTTAAATCAGAGAAGTAAATATCACCAGTGCTCATGAGATATTACTTTTCAATAGGAAGTAGTTAAAACAAATATAAATTATAAAATTCCAACAAAATGCTATAGCTCTCATCAATATGGCCACTTAAACAAGACCCAAACAATGGTGAAATTAATGGACATGCTAATAGGGAAGAAGGAAAGCTCACAGAATCTCAACATTAGACAAAGAACTAAGGGCAACTTTCAAATGCTAAGAGAAGCAGAAATGGTCTTCCCGAGGGAAGAGGGCAGTCATTAATTTATCTACTACGAAATGAATATTTCTGAAATAATATACATATGGATAACTATTCAGACTAAATAGCAATGGGTTGTATCTCTATGTTTAAAAGTGTGTGTGTGTGTTCATGTGTGTGTGTGTGTTCGTGTGTGTGTGTTTGTGTGTGTGTGTGTGTGTGTGTGTGTAACAACAATTAAAGAAAAAGAAAACATGGAAGAAGTTATTTAATTATATCATAATTTCAAAAAGTAAAATTTACGTGAATTCATTTCTTCATCGAAAATAAATTTTCTTATTTAATTCCATATAATCATCCCAATAATGTACATAAAAATCTATTACTTGACTTTACACATATTAGTTTGTTTACTGCTGTTATATTTACTAAAGACTAAGGAAAATGTCAAAGCATGACTTTTGTTTTGTTTTGTTTTGGTTGGTTGGTTTGGTTTGGTTTGGTTTATTTTTTTAAAAGAATTTCTCTCTGTGTAGCCCTGGCTGGTACGGAACTGGCTATGTAGACTAGCATGTCATTGAACTCACAGAGATATACCTGCTTCTTCTTGCAGCATTGGGAATAAAGGTATACATCAGCACACAAGTCCCATGCTTTGTATTTTGAAAACTTTCTCAGCTATTTTTGTGTGTTATATTTAACAGTACATCTTAGAGCAGTTTAGCTGAAATTTATTGTAATTTCTTTTCACTTATATTTATACTTAATTGTAGAGGAAATGAAATCTTTATTGCATTCAGTTTTCATGCTAGAAAGAAATATTTCTTCTAAGTAAATTCTCCTTTTATATCTTTCAATGTTCTTAGAGTCTTCTTTATATAAGTCTATATATTTTAGTTGATATTATTTACATTTTGTTGAGTTGTTCTCTGTTTATTACCAGAGTCTGTTTTTGAAGCATTTCCTAAGAGGTTTTTATTGATATGTACAGAAGTTATTGGTATTAATTTAATCCAGACAACTCGTGTAATATTTTTAAATGTTTTATTTCAGGCCCTTTCCGCGGATTCTTCAGGCACATATTTCCTGTACGTAAGTTGTCATCATAAAATGGAGAAGCCCAAATGCATTGAGTTGGTCATAACTATAAGCCCATAAAGTTGACTACAGTCATTTTGTAAGCCTTTTTAAATGCAACCTTTTATCCACAAGTTAAATGACAGGTTTTAGTACATCATGGAACAAAGCACATTTTTGATTGGCCCTTGTTATTTAGATTTAGAGTAACAACTCATTGACAGATAACTCAGGCTTACATGAGGTATGGGGTATTAATATTAAATCTCTTAAAGGTCATTCTCATACCAGCCTCCCAAGGATAAGTATAGCTATATAAACAGTAAGAGAGTGTTTAGTTCAAATACATTTTTTAATTGACTATGTTGTTTATTCACCTTGCATCCAGATTGCAGCTTTATCTCTCCTCTCAGTCTCTCCCTCTCAACTCTTCCTCCCAAGCCCTCACTATCCAGCCCTTCTTCCTTTATACCCAGAAAAGGAGAGGCCTCCCATGGATATCAGCCAGCCCTTGCATATCAAGCCACAGTAAGACTAGGCACATTGTCATTCACTGAGGCTAGACAAGGCAGCCCAGTTAGGGGAAAGGGATCCAAAGGTAGACAGTGTATCTAGAGAGCCCAGTTTAAGAGTCCCTAATGAAGACCCAGCTGCTACATATCTGCAGAAGTCCTAGGTCTGTTTTATTACTAGTATGCATTGTAAAAACAAGTTCTAAGATCCCAACCTAGAGATCATAACAATCATCACAATTCTGTTGTTAGTGTTGTTTATTGAGTATGTGTAGTACCCAGTGTTTTGTATAGTTTGAACACATAATGTATGCTTGATAGATGATTTTTGAGGGAAAGAGGAAAGTGAGACAGTCAGGTAGAAGACATAGAAATAACCATTAAAGCAGTACAGGAATTTAGATTTAATAGGGAAAAAAGGTTATATCCTATCCATTCTTAAATATATTTGCACTGAAACATAAAAATGGAAAAAAGGCTATGTGTTCTGAGTAAATGACACAAGAAACACATAGTTATCTTTCTTATTATTTTTTAAATTTTTAAGTTCAAACCCGAGAATATACATATTGGTTCACCATCATCTTTAACTACAGTTCAGGCTCTCTTCTGACTTGTGATATGTGCCATCAGTCATACATTTTGTGCATAGACAAGCATAATCAAAACATTAGAATATATAATAAAAAAGGAATCACTGTAAAATATTAAATAAATAGAAAATAACTAAAACAAATAATCAAATATAGTAGAATTGAATATAATAATTGCCAAGTTAATGAATATAGTTCCTAAGCAGCACACTATAAAAGCTATCAAAATGGCAGTCATCCTTCCTTCCTATACAGGCTCCACAGGAGCTGTCAAAATTGCATCTCCTGTCAAAATGGCCACACCAGGACACTTCAGCCTACAGCAATCACAGGCGCTATCCACAGTGGTGACAACTTCTTTCCTGCCTCAGCCTACAGTCTTGGTGAAATGTCAGTGCAGCAGTTGTTCACAGTGGCAGTGCCACCTCTTCAGCCTTCCTAGCAGCTCCACAAAGATAATGCCTTAGCTAAAGTTGCCTGCAGCCTGAAAGGACTTCCAATCCTAACTCAGGGGCCTGGTGTGTAGAAAAGAGGGTGAAAATAAGCCACCACTCCTTGAGCTTTCAACAAAATTCCACTCATCTCCAATCTCTGAACAGGAAAGCATTCCAATTCCTGAGCTCCCCAAGCTCAAGACTTGAAATCCCACCAATCATCCTTCTGAAAATCTCTGCTCTGAAAAAAGCTCTTCTCTCTAAGAAATCCTATATAACCCCACCCTTTGCTAAATCCCCTGCTGTCTGCTCCTTGGAGTGGAGGACACCCATCTCTCGGTTCATCCTTCATACCCTGGACCCTTCCAAAAAATCTCTTTTATGACATTTGCTGCCTGGTGTGACTCTCTCCTCTGAAGATGCCAAGAAGTGATGAAGAGAAGGGAAAAAAATAAAGAATGAAGTGGAGTGAGCCCAAGGTTCCTGAGTTCCTCAGCTCGGCTGCAGATACCCTCCCCTGGGAGCTGCAGGGCCTCTGCTGAGGAGGCTTCCTTTCAGAGCTGTGTGGTTCCTGAGTTCTTATGTCTCAGGATACCCTATTCTTGAGATGCCTTCTCCCCTCAGAGTTGTGCTGCTCTTGGGATTCTGAGTCTCAGGATACCCTTTCATTGAAGCAGGACACACTTTGCAGAAATTATCATAAGCATAGTGCAGACAAAGACTAGCCATTTTGATCATGTTTACCTTTCTCCTCATGGATAATAGAAATACTGGTTTTCTCTATTTTCATTTACATTTTAAAAATAAACTGTGGCTTGATTATGAATCACAATATTTCAATGCATCTTCTGAGATGAAATTATTAGTTCTTGTGGAATGGAATGTCCATGTCTTCTTACATGACTAAGATTGAATTTCCAGGCTCCAGAGAAGTCTAGAAATAGTATATTCAAAGATGGGACAACCATTTGCAAACACATAGACACTTCATTTTAAATCAAAATTCCACAGAGTATGTGAGGTCTCCTCACTAGGCTGCACATACTCTCTAGTTTGTACCAGCTGCTTTAAGCAGCAGCAGGTCTACTTCAGATCTCTGTCGCTTTATGAATTTTCAATATTTGCCCATGCAAAGACAATGCCTTCGCATTATCTTTTTAAAGGTCCCAGTGAAGAGGTTTGGAGTTTTAAATTATATTCACTTATTATTGTCTATACTCTTGTGTGATTATGTTCCTTAAATGCAGAAGCAGATGTTTTTGCTTTACAGAATTATTTTGCATAAATATGTTATTTTCATGCAAGAATCATAAATTTACTCCTTTATAGTAACATTCCACCTCAGAATGATAGAGCCCATCAACTTTCTGCCAATATGAATATTTTTCATAATAAGAACATGAGTGAACCGTCAAAGATTAAATTTAGGTCTCAGGTGATTGCTGCTTCACTCTCAAACTTATGATAAATGACTGAGGCAAGAGAACTTTCAAGATCCACAGAGAGCATTTTTTAAAAAAGTCAAAATGCTTTATTGGCAAGCAAATCTGTACTTGGTTGAGATGCGAATCTCAAAACACAAAGTAAGCATTTTAAGAGTGGCAACTGTGAGTGTTGGGTTCTCACTCACACAAACTGCCTAGATGATTTCTTGTTGTTCTTGTGTTTTAGAAAAAGAAAATTTAAACTAAACTTAGAAACACTTGCATAAAGTCATTTTACATATGAAAGCCACAGAAATCAGAAATAACTCTAGCTGAGAACAAATGAGCAAATTGAAATTCCTGGATAAAACCTGAAAGCAGCCTTTTAGAAGCCTTGTGGTAGTAAGGAATTCCCAGACAGAACAGAAAGGTGAGTTTGGGAACAAAAGAGGAAAAGGCATAAACTTTCTTTTCCTCTGGAGCCTTTGTTTCTTGAAAATGTTTAACCATGGATGGAGAGAATATATAGAAGAAAGGAGATGGAACCTATACTCAGGGTTTGTTCAACTTGGCATGTACAGAAGACTCAGTCATAAAGCCAAAGCTGTAATGGCTATACTGCACAGCAAATCGATTACCTAAGTGAACCCAATCAGCCACCCAAATTAACGTTGCTGACATCACAGCCTCTAAAGTGATGTCATTATCATGGATTCATTGGGAAATGATCAGCTCACAGATGTACCCTAGTGAATTTATTGTCACTATGAATGAACACGATAGACTACTTTCTTTCCTTCCATCACATAAAATCAAAGCAAGAAATACAGTCATGTAAGAATAAGAAAGCTGACCCTCAAGTCTGCCGGTGCCTTGATTCGCACTTCCTATTTTTTAGAACAATAAAAAACAAGTGAGAAACAAGTTTGTCATTTATAAGTTATTCAGTATATAGTGTTTTGATATTGCTGCCAGCTAGCTGAAGACCATAGACCAATAAAATTGTGTCCATCACTCAACTGCCGTTAACATTTACCATAATTTTAAACTTCAATTCCAACCATTCTCTTCAATTCTTTCTTTGTAGACTTTACAACAAAATTTGAATGCTATGTATAACTATGTTTGTAATTCCTTAGAAGAAATAAAAATAAACATAGTGTCTGTTATACCAAATAAAGTACCAAGTTATTGAATACTGTAAATACATGTTCAACTCTCCTGCATTTTTTCAACACTTGTTTATTATGTTTGTTTCTATTACTATTGAGATCTTATTTAACCTGTTTTCTGTTACTATAACTGAATGTCACAACAAAAAAAAGACAGTTTTCAATGCCTCTGGAGACAGAGAAGTTTGGTTATATGATGCTACATCACACATGGCAAATAAACAGAAGGAGAAAAATTAAGCTTAAATTACGCCCTATATCAGGAACCATGACCTACAATGAGCAGACATATCACTCAGTTGCCTCTTCAAGTTTTCACCTTCTAAAGCTGCTCAATGACAAATTTCAGTGTGAGCTGTGAATGTGATGCCCATATAGATATAAATAAGGCTGACAATCTGCATTCAAGCATTACATCACTTGAGCCTCTTCTGTTTTTCTAGGCAGTTTCTCCCTCTTGCAAATGGCATCTCTCTGTTCATTGTAGATGGATGCATGCTCTGGCTTAGCTGATTATTTCCTTGGCGTGTTGATGAATGTTTTTTTCTTTTTGGGAGAACACAAAAGTATCCTCCATCCTTGATAAAATAGTGTTACATATGTAGAAACCTCTTAAATTGTGTAGTAGCAACAACATATGAGAGCATACCTTGGAGCTCAGTTAGCATCCCCATAGAATAAAGGGTTACTCTGAGACACTCATTCAGTTCATAATAGAAAGATTGCCATATATCTAAATCTAATTACAGGAAAGACAAAATTAATGGACTTTTAAATAATTATTTTTACACTAATGAACTCTTTTGTAATTAACTATCATTTCTAAATCTTAAATCAATTGTCTCTATGTACACAGGAAAGTCACATTTGCAGAACAAATCTTTTGTTAAAAAAAAAAAGAATTTCTTATTTGTTAACTACTTAGAGCATCTTCACTGTATGTACAGGGACCTCACTAAACAAACTAAGAGACAGAGTGAACATAAGCTTTTAAACCACAAGTCAATAAACATATACTTAAGGACTGATATTAGTACTTTGAGATGAATATTATTCGAAATTTTTCTCCTACTAGTAAATATCACCAGCTGTGATAAGTTCTCTTGGCCAGCAAGTTGGTTCACTGACTCCGTAGTACTAGCATACTGTATTTTTTAGAAAACAAATATAAATGATTATAAATGAGTTTATGTATCCCTCTGTCACAGTGTTCTGGATATGTGAATGAAACATGATGTCAGAAACTATTAGGTAGTTGATCATCATGTCTCGTGTTTTGATAAATTCAAACTGATTGGCAAGGAAAATAAACATTGGATTCACTGCATGAGAGCATACTTTGGAGTAGTTTTTCCCTTTTGGCTTTTAGCTATGGGTATATTTCTTCATTTCTGTTACAGAAGTAAATATTTAGTTTATCAAATATAGTGTTATTTATCTTTCTTACAAGTAAAGACAAGAGTTGAGGGATGAAAAGGTCACATTGTTGAAAATTGAGGCTTGTGCATCACTTGTAACTTAGGAAATCCTGTGGCCTCACAATCAATTTGAAAATCATGTGTTCATGAAATAATATATTTAGACTATTTGAGTCTCTAATTGTATCTTAAGCTACATGTCAAAGTGAAGGTAACTAAAATCAAAACATATTCTTGAATTATGTCACAAAATTAAATTGCCCCACATCAAAGCAGTAGAACTTAATCTTTAACGGCTCTGTAAGTCTCTATAAAAAACAATTTTATCTCTCATTTAAAAGTTCCCAGAAGCAATGTCTCCATGACAACTCAAGTAAATCACGAGGAAAAAAAATGAGTCTTATTTTTCATCTCCAGTTTACATATTTACAATCTGAAATCTCAAAGTTAATTGGTCATATTCCCCACAAAGTTACGGTTTATTTGAATGTTATATCAAGAATGGAAATATTCAAAATTATCACTTGAAAAGATATTAGACATTGAAGCATGGATTTGTGTATCTAAATCCCATTTGTTTTACAGTGATGCTTTTATTCAATCATATGTTACAGTATTGCACACATACCCGTATGTTCAATGAAGAAATGTAAAGGAAAGATTTATATCAGGACATCCCCTACAATGTCAGATAAGAACTTAAGCCTAAGCCTAGATAACCTCTACTTCACAATGTATTTTATTAATGTATTGGGATTTTCTTCCTTCCACTCTTCTCTGTATACACAAATTTCTAGTCATAGGAATCTCATAAGTTAACTCTACAATTCAACCTCTTATTCCACAAAAAAATTTATACCTGTTTCTTCCTCTATCTGTATATTAGAGACACTTCTGACTTTTGCACATGATTGTTTCCCACTGATAAAATTTGTCCTAGCTTCCCAATTTCTAGTATTCCACTTTACCCACTTAGCCTTCACATTGAGAGTAGATTTTAGCAATAGTTAAGTGACAGTTACAACTTTATTATCCATCAGAACTGGCAGAGTTTATACATCAGGCAAGGATATCTGTAACATCGCTGCTTAGAATCTATTGAGACAAACTAAATGTCTGTATTCTCTTCAGAGAGTTTATCAGTACATGAAATTAATTTCAATATGACTGTTATTTTTCACAGTAAAAAATATAGTTAGTGAGAAAAGAACTATATTCACACCTATATTCCTAATTCCTTGAAAAAATGAAGTAAGACTGTGAAAATTGAAAAATGTACTGCTTTTGCTTAGGACCCAGCTATGCCACTCCTAGGAATATACCCAGAAGATGCTCCAATGTGTAATAAGGACACGTGCTCCACTATGTACATAGCAGCTTTATTTATACTAGCCAGAAGCTAGAAAGAACCCAGATGTCCCTCAACAGAGGAATAAATACAGAAAATGTGCTACATTTACACAATGGAGTACTACTCGGCTATTAAAAACAATGAATTCATGGAATTCTTAGGCAAATGAGTGGAACTAGAAAATATCATCCTGAGTGAGGTAACCCAATCACAAAAGAATACACATGGTTTGCACTCACTGATAAGTGGATTTTAGCTCCAAATACCCAAGATACAATTCATAGACCAGATGAAGCTCAAGAAGAAGAAAGACTAAAGTGTGACTACTTCAGTCCTTCTTTGAAGGGGGAACAAAATATCCATGGGAAGAGATAGAAAGACAAAGTGTAGAGCAGAGAATGAAGGAAAGACCATCCCGTGACTGCACCATCTGGGGATCCATCCCATATACAGTTACCAAACCCAGACACTATTTTGTATACCAACAAGGGCTTGCTGACAGGAGCCTGATATAGCTGTCTCCTGAGGGACTCTGCCAGTGCCTAACGAATTCAGAGGTGGGTGCTCTTAGCCATCCATTGGACTTAGCACAGGGTTCCCAATGGAAGAGCTAGAGAAAGGACACATGAAGCTGAAGAGCTTTGCAGCCCCATAGGAGGGACAACAATATGAACCAACTAGTACCCCCAGAGCTACCAAGGAGTAAACTACCAACCAAAAAGTATACATGGAGCAACCCGGACTCCAATTGCATATGTAGTAGATGATGGCCTTGTGGGACATCAATGAGATTAGAGTCCCTTGGTCCTGTGAAGACTGGATGCCTGAGTGTAGTGGAATGCCAGGACAGGGAAACAGGAGTGGGTAAGTTGGTGAGCACAAGGAGGGATGACCAGATAGGGGGTTTTAGAAAGGGGAACAAGGAAAGGATATACATTTTTAAATGTAAATAAAGAAAATGTCTAATAAAAAAAGCCTTTGACTTATGGTTTCAACCTCTTTTATGCCACTGACAAAAATGCATTAAATTATGACACAGGAAATCATGTTATCATCTTAGGAAAAGCTCCTAAATTTTCCAGATTGGTCACTTTGTGTTTAAATGGAAAACAAAAAAATATCATTGATCCCTGCCATCGCTTAACAGGAGCTTATGTAATTATTATAATGTTAGACATGTCCATATATACAAAAACTTCCTCCAAGAAGCACCACTAGTAAGTCATAATTCACATATCATTAAGCACTGTTGGATTTCAAAATCTGACTCCATTAAATAAATATTTAAATTTCAATCAATAACAGATTTCTGAATGTCACATCATTTTGTGGTACATTGCTTATATACAAAAGCTTCGAATACAGTAAAATTATATTTTGAAGATGGTATGAAAAAGAAAAGATCATCAATAACATGTTTAGGAATTATAGGTATTTCAATGATTGTGAACATTTAGTTGTCAACTATATAAGCAGTGTTCTTATGCATTAATTACATGGCAGCAAACTACTAAAGCACATGTAAAATTTTCTCATGCTGTAAAAACTGATTTTAGTTCTAATCCTGTATATTGCTGTATTAGTTTGGGTTCTCTAGAGTCACAGAACGTATGTATAGTCTTTATATAGTTAGGGAATTTGTCAATAACTTACAGTCTATAGTCCAATTCCCCAACAATGATCAGCAGCAGCTGTGGATGGAAGTCCAAGGATCTAGCAGTTTCTCAGTCCCACGAGGCAAGCAGGCAAGAAAGAGTGAGAGAGAATCTTCCTTCTTCCAATGTCCTTATATATCTCCAGCAGAGGGTGTAGCCCAGATTAAAGGCTGTAGGTCTCCAACAGAGGGTGTGACCCAGATTATTGGCATGTGGGTCTCCAGCAGAGGTGTGGCCCAGATTGAAGGTGTGTGCATCCATGCCTTTAACCCCAAATGATCTTGAACTCGGAGATCTCCTTGTCTTACCCACTATGCTTCAAGGTCTCCATGTCAAGATCCAGCTCAGAAACTTATATCTCTGAGCCTCCAAATTAGGATCATAGGTGAGCCTTCCAATTCTAGACTGTAGTTCATTCCAGATATAGTCAAGTTGACAACCAGGAATAGCCACTGCAATTGCTGTGATGAATCTTAGTATATGTGCAAAGCAATTATTTAGCACACTGTTTGGCTATGTGGTAAATGTTAACATACATTTTCTTTTTTTTTAATTTTTTTTCACCATGGCAATATATTTTTTTATTGATATATTTATTTACATTTCAAATGATTTCCCCTTTTCTGGACCCTCACTCCCCGAAAGTCCCATCAGTCGCCTTCCCTCCTCCTGTTTTCCCACCCAACCCTTCCTTCCCACTTCCCTGTTCTGATTTTGCTCTATACTGCTTCACTGAGTCTTTTCAGAACAAGGGGCCACTCCTCCGTTCTTCTTGTACCTCATTTGATGTGTGGATAATGTTTTGGGTGTTCCAGTTTTCTAGGTTAATATCCACTTATTAGTGAGTGCATACCATGATTCATCTTTTGAGTCTGGGTTACCTCACTTAGTATGATATTCTCCAGCTCCATCCATTTGCCTAAGAATTTCATGAATTCATTGTTTCTAATGGCTGAATAGTACTCCATTGTGTATATATGCCACATTTAATTGCCAGAAGTTGGAAAGAACCCAGGTATCCCTCAACAGAAGAGTGGATGCAAAAAATGTGGCATATAACATACATTTTCTAATATTATTATTCATGTCCATTTCAACAAGCAAAATCTTTTTTAGGATATCTTAAAAATTGTCATCAATGCAAGATAAGGGATATATCTGTAATGGAAGTCTTTATTCCTCTTAACACCAAGAAAAAGTTTGTTGGAATTTGTGAGTTTGGTGATCTTCAGTTATATAACTAAAATGGTATAGCATTTACATATAACTTAGGCATGTGCTCCTATAGTGTTAAGTTATCCATATGTTACTCTTAATGCCTAATGAAATGAAAGTCCTCATCATATCGCCATGGTAGTATTTAGGAAACACTGAAAATTGTCTAGTGTACTTCAGGAAAGAAGAGAATTTTCAGAAAAAAATACATCTATAACCTATTGCTGATTAATGGAAACTACATTAATTTTTGGAGTTAGTCAGTTTACAGAAACAATGAAAACTCTTCTTCGAAGTCCAAACCTAGCATTTAACACACACATACAAACACACATACCCCCAACACACACACACACAAACACAGAGAGAGAGAGAGAGAGAGAGAGAGATGCATACATCCATGTATGTATAAACACAAACAACGCCCCCAAACAAACCAATTCATGATGACAAAAAGACGTGAAAATGTTTTTTATAGCCCAATATCTTGATTTGCTAATGAGGAAAATCCATCTTGTAGATCTATCCATTGGACAAATATTACACAGCTACTGTTGAGCATGACAAAGTCCAATGATATATGCTGATCATGCACTTATTTGCATAACCCATAAGTTCATTCAGGAACGAATAAAGCATAAGCACAAATTATACTTGAAAGTGGGCCATGTGACAGAAAATAAACAATACCAAAAAAAAAAAAAAACGGTGCTGTCTATGATATAGACAGTCACTATAATGAAGGAGGAACAAGTTACATTTGTAGAGATTGCTTCCATATGATGAAAAACAATTGCCTAAGAATTTCATGAATTCATTGATTTTAATAGTTGGGTAGTATTCTGTAGTGTAAATATACCACATTTTCTGTATCCATTCCTCTGTTGAGGGACATCTGGGTTCTTACCAGCTTCTGGCTATTACAAATAGGGCTACTATGAATATACTGGAGCATGTGCCCTTATTACATGCTGGGGAATCCTCTGGGTATATGCCTAAGGGTGGTATAACAGGGTCTTCTGGTAGTATCATGCCCAGTTTTCTGAGGAACCACCAGACTGATTTCCAGAGTGGTTGTACCAGCTTGCAATCCCACCAACAGTGGAGGAGTGTTCCTCTTTCTCCAGCACCTACTGTCTCCTGAGTTCTTGATCTTAGCCATTCTGACTGGTGTGAGGTGAAGTCTCAGGGTTGTTTTGATTTGTATTTCCCTGATGACTAAGGATGATGAACATTTCTTTAGGTGCTTCTCAGCCATTCAATATTCCTTAAGTGAAAATTCTTTGTTTAGCTCTCCACCCCATTTTTTAATAGGGTTATTTGGCTCTCTGGAGTCTTAACATCTTGAGTCCTTTGCATATATTGGATATTAGCCCTCTGTTGGATGTAGGGTTGGTAAAGATCTTTTCCCAATTTGTTGGTTGCCGAGGTAACCCAATCACAAAAGAACTCTCATGGTATGTACTCAGTGCTAAGTGGATATTAGCTCATAAGCTCAGAATACTCAAGACACAATTCACATATCAAATCATGCCCAAGAAGAAGGAAGGAGAGGCCCTAGTCCTGGAAAGGCTCCATGCAGCAGTGCAGAGGAATACCAGGACAGGGAAATGGAGGGGATTGATTGGGGAACATGGGGAGGGGGAAGGGCTTATGGGACTTCCGGGGTTCAGGGAACCAGGAAAAGGGAAAATTTGAAATGTTACTAAAGAATATATAGAATAAAAAATAAAATAAAAAAATAAAATGCATACAAGCCTCAAGTGAGCTTGCACAATGCTGGGAAGGGAGGAATGGGCAGAAACTACAGTGGGAATTCTTAGAAAAAGGCCAGAAGCTACAGAGATAGCCAATGTGGTCAATGAACTGGGTTCAAAAATTGTAAAATCTCAATAAAAGTAGCTGTATAAATCCTTACATGTTCCTGTGCCCATCCTAGGCCACATACAAAGACGTATAAGCTGAGTGCAGAAAGGTAAGGGAAAAAAACAAACTTCTTACCAGGAGAATAGCTTTCTTTCTTTCTTTTTTTTTTTTCATGACTTCTTGGTTCTTTTATTCGATATATTTTTATTTACATTCAAATGATTTCCCCTTTTCTGTCTCCCCACTCTCTGAAAGTGTCATAAGCCCTCTTCCCTCCCTCTTACCCCATCAACCCCTTCCCACTTCCCTGTTCTGGTATTGCCCTATACTGTTGCACTGAGCCTTTCCAGAACCAGGGGCCACTCCTCAGTTCTTCTTAGACATCATTTGATATGTGGATTATGTTTTGGGTATTGCAAGTTCTAGGCTAATATCCACTTATCAGTGAGTGCATACCATGATTGATCTTTTGAAACTGGGTTACCTTACTTAGTATGATGTTCTCCAGCTACATCCATTTGTGTAAGAATTTCATGAATTCATTGTTTCTAATGGCTGAATAGTACACCATTGTGTATATATACCACATTTTTTGTATCCATTCCTCCGTTGAGGGACATCTCGGTTCTTTCCAGCTTCTGGATATTATAAACAGGGCTGCTATGAACATAGTGGGGCATGTATCCATATTACATGCTGGGGAATCCTCTGGGTATATGCCCAGGAGTGGTATAGCAGGGTCCTCTGGAAGTGATGTGCCCAGTTTTCTGAGGAACAATCAGACTCATTTCCAGAGAGGTTGTACCAGTTTGCAACCCCACCAGCAGTGGAGGAGTGTTCTTCTTTCTCCATATCTTCACCAACACCTGCTGTCTCCTGAGATTTTAATCTTCCTCAATCTTAATAGCTAAGTAGATTTCCATTGTGTAAATGAACCACATTTTCTGTATCCATTCTTCTGTCATGGGACATTTGAGTCATTTCCAGCTTCTGTCTATGACAAACCAGGCCACTATGGACATAGTGGAACACTTGCCCCTGTGGCATGGTGGAGACTGGAGGTGTTGGCGGGAATGCAAATTGGTATAACCACTCTAGAAATCAGTCTGGTGGTTCCTCGGAAAACTGGGCATGTCACTTCGGGAGGACCCTGCTATACCACTTCTGGGCATATACCCAGAGGATTCCCCAGCATGTAATAAGGAGAATAGCTTTCGATAATCTAGCTTGGCTAAGAAAGATGTGAACATGCCATCAGAGGGATTTACACAAAGGAAAAACCAAGAAAAATTATATATATATATATAAAACATATGTAAACAGTTATATAAATGATTTGGCATATTGAAAATATCCAGGGAAAGGGGACAAATAAAGCATATAACAACAGCATAGTTAAATCAATGACTAAAACAAATTGAGAGACATTAACAGAAGCAAGAAAAAGCCAATAACAAAAAGAACGTCATCTTGGTTAAAATATGACCACTTTAGGTTTTGAACTTAACCTTAAAACACAGCTAGCATAACTCATTCATTTAAACTATGAGCTATAACAGAGACTGAGGAATTGAATCTGGATTTAGAAGTGATCTACAGAGAAGAGGAAAGAGTTTGCATTTGGGAAAGACAGCTTAAGAAAGAGTGTATTTGCTTCTGCTTTTCTTAGTGTGACGAAAAGGTAAAGAGAAGGAGTGCAGTGTATTAGAGGTATGGAAAACTCACCAGAAAACAAAGGAGACATTTTGAAGACTGCTTCTCCAAATGTGGTTCTTCCAGACAAATGTCTGCTGCCCAGGACTCAGATGTGCAAATGAGTATTAGAGCAATACATAGAAAACAATGTCTCTCTACTGGATATTCACTAGTGTGAGAGTCCCACTGGAATCAGATGGGTTTCCTGATTTGGAAAGAGGGAATCACTTGCCAGATAGAAAGTAGAGATTTGAAGAGAGGAGACAAGGCTTGAATTATCTATGTTTACATGAACTTGAATCCCCACCATAAAATATCAGGCATGACTTCATGTGCCTGCCTGTAAGCCATCATTGGAGACAATTAAAACATGGGACTCCACGGTTGGCCAGCCTAGCTGCAATATACAGAGTTGAGTTCAACAAGAAACCCCATTTAAGGCAAAAAGACAAAGTGGTGGTGACAGATGACCAACATCTCTTTCTGAACCTCTGCATACACGTGTATGATACGTGTATAGAAGAATATACCATGCACACCAAACCAAATGCAGAGAGAGAGAGAGAGACACACAGAGAGAGAAACAGATGCAGAGACAGAGATTGTGAGGGAGAAAACATAAACTTATTTCTCTTATTGTAGAAAAAGGGACACATTTTTATTTTATTTTGTCCTTTGGTGAAAAGCATTTCATTTCTACTTACAACATTTATTACATGCCTATTACCATGTCCTGTGCTCTGTGCACCGCAATTAGAGAGACAAATTAGAAAAGACATGCTTCCCTTAAGGAAACCATAATTCAGTAGGAATAGCAGCACATTCAATTAACTACATGAAAATAATCACTTCATAAAACTCAGTCATGACAGATCTCTGAACCAAGACTTATGGTCTGAAAGAGGGGTCATTGATTCCAGTCTCAGGTGTAGATGTCAGTGTTAAGGAACCACTGGTACAAAAGGGAAACTCCAGGACTCTGACAAGCCTACAAATGTGTCCTGAACATTCAAACTGACCTGGGAGATATGAGCAAAGTCACAGGTAAATGGGGATGAGGTCAAAAGAGAGTACAAGACATTAATAAACAAAGAGATGATTGAACCAGAGCTATGGTTCAAGACCTCATTTTCCCAGCCAAGGGGAAATTTTAAATTGGAGATGACTCCAGTAAGTCAAACTGGAGAACCATACTATAAGAAAAGGCAGACTCTTGATTTGCACTGGTGGTTCATGTTAGAATAGGGGATAACATTTCAAGTTATTTTGCTTAGAATAGCTACAAGTAATTGTGATACATCAAACATCACCCTTCAGGTCCTTGAAAAACTAAATAATTAGTTACAGGCTGTAAGTGATAAGACTTGGAGGTTTTGAACACCATACTGCTCTGGAGCAAAACTTTATCTTACAAATATCACTTTTATTAGTCATATTCAGAATTATTATTGAAACATAGAGGTATATGTAATCAAATAAGCATCTCTTGAATCTAAAATGCCAAGTACCTAATTAGGTCACATATGTCTCCTCTCCTCCCCTACCCTGTCTTTCCCTCCCCTGACTTCCTCTCCTGTCATTCCCTCCTCTGTCCTTTCCTCTTCAGTCCTCCCCTTCCCTGTCCCCTCTCTCTCACTCTCCTCACTCTAGTAATTGGCCTTCAACATTAGTGCCAGAATAATAAAATGAATATTTTTGTGTCTATGTCTTACCTTTAGATCACACAGTCAGTATAGGCTGGGGAGGATTTAGCTTCTTCTTCATATTCATACAGGTTATGCTAGGACATAGCTCTGGAAAAGGCTGGGTAAGGAGATTTGTTTTCTATGCAAAAACCCCTGGGTTCAAGTCCAGTTTAAAAACAGATGACAGATACATAGAAAGATGATAGATAGATAGATAGATAGATAGATAGATAGATAGATAGATAGATAGATGATAGATAGATGATAGATAGATAGATAGATAGATAGATAGATAGATAGATAGAAAGCAAATGATAGATGATAGATAACCTATAAGACTGAAATATTCTTGAGAAATGAAGCTTCATTGTGACTAAGGATAGCCCATATTGTTTTACCTGCCCCATGTAATATAAAGCCAAAAGTTGCAAAAAAACATCTTTCAGATCTATGCAGAATTACCAAAAAATTGAAAACAGAACAGTTGTTCTCAAAAAAGACCCATAAAATTATAAGAGTTTAAAAGCCCTTAGAGGGAATTTAGATAAGTGCCAAATAACTTGATTTACAGTGTAATTTTACACTGAAATGGTATTCTGTGGGAAGCTATTAATTTCCATCTGGGGTGGTCATTAAAAACATAATCGAATTCCATTTATTTTCAGGGATGGGACTGCCACATAAGTATCTTTCTATTTTATTCATTTATCTGTGTAGTGAAAGAAACTACACCATGTGGAATTTAAGTTGTTACACTAAGTTCTGAGTTATTTGATCAATTTTTTATTTCATAAGTAGTTGGTATTTAAAATGTGGTGCTAATTAAGTCTTATAGATTTTATTTAATGTAGTGTTAAAATTTTATGGATTCAAACTAGCAATCATTAATAAATTAGTTAATAACACATATGTCCCTTAATCTTTTGAAAGCACCTGATTTATTTATCAACAAACTCTAATATTTAAAGTCAGTTAAGAGGAAGTAGAACCAGTAGTTCAGAGACATTCCATACAACGTCCCTAATCCATGCTCTGATTTTGTTAATCCTCTTCATCAATGCCTTCCATTTGTTAATGTTAGCAAATCAAATCATTTACTAAAGTTCAACTGTTAGCTTAGCTAAAGTTAAAACAGTCTTTGAACCTAGTTTGCTGCCCTAATTCTGTCTTAGGAAAGGCTGACTCTCCACTGTTTCTACCTAATTCTCAAGTTGGCTCCTCACTCAGAGTGGAACAGAAATGTGTGCAAACCAGCCTAAGAGATGACCTCTCTCAGTCATCTCTTGTTCCACCATCAAAAAGATCTCCTTCATCATTAACCAGTTTTTAAACAGCAAGGCAACATGGTATATACAAATTCTCATGCTACTGAATCCACTACCTGACTAAAAAATGTTTTTGTTTTCCCTTCTTTCTTTTTGGAAATTTTATAAACTAAAGGGGAAAAAATACTTCATCTATTACTTAAAAATATTGGTGGAATGGTGTCAGTTTGGATCATGAAAAACAAAAACCAGGAGGTTTAAAGGTAAATTACATCTTTAAGAAAAAACAAGTGGTAGTAATCTTATATAAAATTGAATGATCCTATGAAATCAACGCCATGTCTCTTACTATTTATCAGGCATTAATAGGTTATGTCTCTAACTGGAAAATGTGATACAGATTTTAACAAAGGTGTTTATTCAAGTGATAAGAGCCAGGTCTGTAAACTAGACTGTGGGTACACAGAAGTGAACAACCAGACATAACCTTAAATTTGTGGAGCCTATAGACTACTGCACAAGAGTCTAACAAAATGGTCACAGTGATTAATACATAAAATTTGCAAGATATTAAGGCTAAAGTACAACTGATAGAATTGCATAAAATAATTTTAAAACCAGACTTGCACTTTGTGGACGCTGTAAATAATGGATATACTGGGGCAAGAGAAACAAGTATCCATTAACTAAGATTATCAGATATTAAGAAATGATTCCATTTTCTTAATAATATTCCAGGATATTCCAGAAATAGGATTGAGAAATAACACTTAAGAACATAGAGGATGAAAACATATGTAGCAAGAGTAGAAGAAACTAAGAGTCTAAGGGTTGAATCTGGACACGGGAGCAAGTCTTAACTAATGTTTGTTATTTTACTGCATAAAATCACTTTCAGACGTCTCCTAGGAATGTCAGAAGATACTACTATAAACTCTGGCTTACATGGCTGCCTAATTCTGAGCTCAATAAGGGTAATGATAGACATGCTAACATGGACTGGAGAACAGGTATTTGTAGGGGGAGTCCAGTAGACCTCAACCCTGTGCAAAGAACTAAAGGCAACTAAAGAATGGAGAGAGGGGGGGGGGAGGGAGAGAGAGATAGGGAGGGAGGGACAGAGGGAAAGAGAGAGAGAGATGATCTTTGATCTTCCTGGGAGAAGAGCACAACCTTGTTTATTCAATACCTAGTGGTCAGCTCTAAAAATATATACATACAAATAACACTATATACAATAAGTTGCACTTGTGAATTTATATGTGTATATGGTATATATGTATATATATATATATATATAAAATGTGTGTGTGTGTGTGTATCTATATGTTGATGTATGTTACAAGAAAAATAACTTTAAAAGTTGCTAGGAGCAAGTAACAGTACATGAGGGAGGCTTGGAAGGAGGGAATGGAAGAAAAAATGCAATATAATCTCAAAAAACTAAAAGAATGTTCTTTCTTTATTTATTTGTTCACGTTGCATCCAAGCCCCGCTCTCCATCCTCCTCTCCTACCTATCTCACAACCCCTCCCCCATCCCCTTCCTTTTCTCCTCAGAGAAGGAGAGTCCCCACCACCACTGGGAGTACCAATCGTACCTGGCACATCAAGTCACAGAAGGACTAAGTGCATGCTCTTCCACTGAGGCCAGACAAGGGAGCCCAGCTAGGAGAAACAGATGCAAAGGCAGGAAAATTTCCACTCCCACCAGCCATGGAGGAGTGTTCCCCACTTACATGAGCTGAAACAAATTTTTTAAAGTCCATTTATTACAAATTTATCATTAAATAACCCATATTTTATTGAAATATTACCTTTTGAAAATGATTACTTGGGGGCTCAAGAGATGGCATCATCAAGATGACAATCATCAGGAGCCATTACTATTCATCCAGGACCTGGGTGCAATTTCCAGCACCCAAATAATGGCTAACTATTAACTCCGGCTCCAGGAAACTTAACACCTTCATCTGGCTTATGCAGGTACCAGACATACACACGTGGTACCTATGCATACATGGAAAAAAACATAAAAATAATTGTTAATAATAAAAATTTATTTGAGAACTCATTTTTAAATTTTTATGCATGCAGTATTTTTATGCGATATATTTTTTATTTATATTTCAAATGATTTCCCCTTTTCTGGGTCCCCACTCCCCGAAAGTCTCATAAGCCCTCTTCCCTCCCCCTGTTCCCCCATCCACCCCTTCACACTTCCCTGTTCTGGTTTTGCCCTATACTGCTACACTGAGTCTTTCCATAACCAGGGGCCACTCCTCCGTTCTTCTTGGACATCATTTGATGTGTGGATTATGTTTTGGGTATTCCAATTTTCTAGGTATGATTTTCTTATTATGATTTTCTCCAGCTCCATTCATTTGTCTAAGAATTTCATGAATTCACTGTTTCTAATGGCTGAATAGTACTCCATTGTGTATATATACAACATTTTTTGTATCCATTCTTCTGTTGAGGAATACCTGGGTTCTTTCCAACTTCTGACAATTATAAATAGGGCTGCTATGAACATAGTGGAACATGTATCCTTATTACATGCTGGGGAATCTTTTGGGTATATGCCCAGGAGTGGTACAGCAGGGTCCTCCGGAAGTGTCATGCCCAGTTTTCTGAAGAACCGCCAGACTGATTTCCAGAGTGGTTGTACCATCTTACAGCCCCACCAGCAGCGGAGGAGTGTTCCTCTTTCTCCACATCCTCGCCAACACCTGCTGTCTCCTGAGTTTTTAATCTTAGCCATTCTGACTGGTGTAAGGTGAAATCTTGGGGTTGTTTTGATTTCCATTTCCCTAATGACTAATGAGGTTTAGCATTTTTTAAGATGCTTCTCAGCCATCCGAAGATCTTCGGGTGAAAACTCTTTGTTTAGCTCTGTACCCCATTTTTAATAGGGTTATTTGGTTTTCTGGGGTCTAGCTTCTTGAGTTCTTTGTATATACTGGATATTAGCCCTCTATCAGATGTAGGGTTGGTGAAGATCGGTTCCCAATTTGTTGGTTGCCGATTTGTCCTTTTGATGGTGTCCTTTGCTTTACAGAAACTTTGTAATTTTATGAGGTCCCATTTGTCAATTCTTGATCTTAGAGCATAAGCTATTGGTGTTCTGTTCAGGAACTTTCCCCCTATACCGATGTCCTCAAGGGTCTTCCCCAATTTCTTTTCTATTAGCTTCAGAGTGTCTGGCTTTATGTGGAGGTCTTTGATCCATTTGGAGTTGAGCTTAGTACAAGGAGACAAGGATGGATCAATTCTCATTCTTCTGCATGCTGACCTCCAGTTGAACCAGCATCATTCGTTGAAAAGGCTATCTTTTTTTCCACTGGATGTTTTCAGCCCCTTTGTCGAGGATCAAGTGGCCATAGATGTGTGGGTTCATTTCTGGATCTTCAATCCTATTCCATTGATCTGCCTGCCTGTCAATGTACCAATACCATGCAGGCTTTAACAGTATTGCTCTGTAGTATTGCTTGAGGTCAGATACTGATTCCCCCAGAATTTCTTTTGTTGTTGAGAATAGGTTTAGCTATCCTGGGTTTTTTGTTATTCCAGATGAATTTAAAAATTGCTCTTTCTAGCTCTATGAAGAACTGAGTTGGGATTGTGCTGGGTATTACATTGAATCTGTATATTGCTTTTGGCAAAATGGCCACTTTAACTATATTAATCCTGCCAATCCATGAGCATGGGAGATTTTTCCATTTTCTGAGGTCTTCTTCCATTTCCTTCTTCAGAGACTTGAAGTTCTTGTCATACAGATCTTTCACTTGTTTGGTCAGAGTCACACCAAGGTAGTTTATATTGTTTGTGGCTAATGTGAAGGGTGTCATTTCCCTAATTTCTTTCTCAGCCTGCTTATCCTATGAGTATAGGAAGGTTACTGATTTGCTTGAGTTGATTTTATAACTGCATGTAGTATTTTTATTCTATAGTTCTATCACATCTATCACAATACAATAATAAAATAAGTCTTAACTAAAGTGAATTGCCTCAATACAGAAATACTAACCATCAAAGTTTATGTGTGTTTGTAACATTTTTATGGTGTAAGGAACTGTCAATGCTAATTATAGGAAGGAGAAACCTAGACAAAATATGTTGCCCTCTTCTTAAATGACACCATAAGTAATACATAAACATTATCCTTACTGCCATGGTCTCCTGTTTTCTCAGTGATTGTCTATTTATCGAATTGTCAAATTCCTGAGTAAAGTTAGAAATGGCCTGTGGGGTCCCAGGACTCATTCTCTGAGATTGAAATTTGCTCCAGCTCCAGTTTGGTACCAAATTTTGATTTAATTACCTGAATTACTCTTATTTTCTTTCCTACTGTGTGCTAATAGTTATTGAAACAGTTGGAGAACTTGAAAATCTGTGTATTCATTCTCCTCAAGCAGATTTTAACAGAATGCAGTTAGCACAGATGCCTTTTAACGTGCTAGGCAAATTATCAACTTGATCTGGATTCATGGCTGAGTAGTTGATGACATGAAGCTACCTTGTCCTGAAGTGAATTAAGAGTGTGAATATCTCCTATCTTCTTATACCATTTAGGAGCAATACATAAATGGAAATGTGCTATGGCTGACACATACCTCTCAGATTCACATAAGGAAAAGAACTTCAGTCACACAGACACACAGAAAGGAATCTGGAGAAAAGATAGCCCAGTTAGCTTCTCTGTCACTGTTATAAAAATCCTTGGGGAGGAAGAATTTCTCTTATTTTATACTTCCAATCAAGGGAGTGTTTTCCATCTAGGCAAGCAAAGGTAGGATCCTAGAAGCAGAGACTGAAACAGAGTCTACAAAGAAATGCTACTCAGTGGTTTGTTCTCTGTGATTTGCACACATTGCTTTTGTATATACCCCAGAATCAAGTGCCTTAGGGATGGCACCACTCATAGTGGATTGAGAACTAAAATGGTCCACAGACTAGACTGCCTGAGGCAATTCTCCAGTTGAGACTCTAGTCCCAGGTGAGTCTAATTTGTGTCAAGTTGACAAAAACCAACCATGAAGGCTAGTGAAAATAGTTCGTATTCATTGTAACAAAAAAAGATAAACATAGTTTTTACTCCATTTCAGGAAAAGTTGGAAGCTGTACGTAGGACAGGAAAACGTGCAATTAAGGTGAGTGGGAGACTGGCTATATTTGTGTATTTAACAACTTACTTTTAATAGACTAAGTTTGTTGCATATAATTAAATGGAGAATCACAATACACTCGGCAGTATCTAATAAAAAAGTACTGACAAATGAGCTATAAAGTAATCTAAAGCAACCTTTGGTGTCAGTATCAAAACAATAATAAACTAATCATTCTCTTTTCAAGAAAAAATAAACATGCATATAAAATAAGCCATTTTCTTAAATTTTGTTTTTATATGAAGAATAAGAAAAACCCAGTTGTTCTCAAGGGTTTAGCCTCTGTCCAACAGTGGCACTTCTTCCTTATCTAGGAAAGTTGTAGACAGGCAAGGGTAGACATAAACTAGTGAGTCTTCACATGTGTCTCTCTGTACTTGTTACTTAGAAAACAGTGCAATGTCTAAGCCTGTCATTTGGAAATGCCAGACTGCTGATGTCAGATGCAATAGAACGCTGTGACAAGAGAGAATGGTGCGGAGGGATTCAGAAATATACAGACATATGATTAGGGACTTTAATACAATCCATAAATAAAACAATCTGTATATGCAAATGTCGAGCAAACTGTGTTAAATTAAATTGCTGGCAACTTTAAAAGTTTATTTGTGTTTCATCAGTGTTTTGTCCCACTGGTACACTTCGTAGAAACACGTTAAGCTAAATCAGGAAATATTGTTATTCACAATACCCCTTTAGAGATTTCCCTTTATTAAAATGCTACATTTTACTGCAAACATATTGTCATCAGTATATAAATGTTAGAATAAAAACGCATGCAATTAAAATATCATAATATTCTATTAAATACTAGAAAGTAAATATATTCTATGTGTTCATACATAGTGACATATTATATGTTTATAATATATGCATATTATATCATATATGTATATATAATATATACAAATTATAGAGAGACTATATTTAGAATGAATACAGTCTGGGGCTTATCAGACATCAGAATTTAAAATGCAGCTCATTTTACACATATCAAAAATAATTTAAAAAATTCAAGTAAAATGTAATTGAGTTAAGCACAGAATCAACAATTAACACTCTGTAAGCAAGAATTTATATAACATTGGGTATTTTTGAAAATGTATACCAAAATCAGAAAGGTATACAAAGAAATACAAATACTAAAATACCCTTAAGTTTTTCTTTTTATTCAATCAAAAGAGAGTGTTATTAAGAAAATATTGGTGATGTTTGGTGACCCTGACTATAGCCACATGAACATATTACAAACATAAAGACATGTATATAAATAATGTAAATAAATAATATTAAAGCTATTTTTAAAAAGAAAAAAACATCAGTAACCAAGATTTAAAATTACCTTAAAACTACTATCATCACAAAACTGAACGTTGATCTAGCATATGACTTAGCCCATCCTTGGGCTTAAGTTGTAAGGACTCTACAATTTACTACAGAGTTACTTGCTCATCATTTTCTTTGCTTCTCTGGTCTCAGTAGCCAGAAATTAGAAACAGCCAGATGTCTATCAATTGAAAGCTCACAAATGTGGTATATTTATACAATGAAATGTTATTCAGCTGTTAACACTGAAATTTGCAAATAAATGAACAGAACTAGAAACAATTATCCTAAGTGAGGAAGTTCAGCTCCAGGAAGGCTATTGCAGTGAGTTTTCTCTATATGTAAATGCTAGATTTCAAGCTTTAGATATGTTAGCTTCATTCAGAATAACGACAAAGGTTAGGTATCTCATTATTACATAGATAAAATTCTCTATCCTCTAGTTGGTGAATTTATGAGGAAGGTTGTATCTAACAAGTACCTTATATAGACTTAGAGATTCAAAATATAAGTTGGAAGGATCCTCAACCAAGAAATTGTTATTTATAATGAGATTTCTACTTTTGTGCATTGCTATAAATAGCGTCTGGAATGTCAGATTGGTCAAAAAATCATATGCTGGGAATTTAGACTATATTGATATATTGCAATATGTGACAAAATTGTTTTTAATTTTTTTCTTTATTGATACATTTTTTAAATTTACATTTCAAATGATTTCCCCTTTTCTGGGTCCCCACTCCCCGCAAGTGCCATAAGCCCTTTCCCTCCCCCTGTCCCTCCATCTACCCCTTCCCAATTCCCTGTTGTGGAATTCCCCTTTACTGATGCATTGAGTCTTTCCAGAGCCAGGGGCCACACTTCCATTCTTTTTGGACATCATTTAATATGTGGATTATGTCTTGGGTATTCAAAGTTTCTAGGCTAATATCCACTTATGAGTGAGTGCATACCATGATTGATCTTTTGAGACTGGGTTACCTCACTTAGTATGATGTTCTCCAGCTCCATCCATTTGTCTAAGAATTTCATGAATTCATTGTTTCTAATGGCTGAATAGTACTCCATTGTGTACATATACCACATTTTTTGTATCCATTCCTCCATTGAAGGACACCTGGGTTCATTCCAGCTTCTGGCTACTACATAGGGCTGCTATGAACATAGTGGAGCATGTGTCCTTATTACATGCTGAAGAATCCTCTGGGTATATGCCCAGGAGTGGTATAGCAGGGTCCTCAGGTAGTGTCATGCCCAGTTTTCTGAGGAATCACCAGACTAATTACCAAAGTGGTTGCTCCATCTTGCAATCCCACCAGCAGTGGAGGAGCATTCCTCTTTCTCCACATCCTTGCCAACACCTGCTGTCTCCTGAGGTTTTGACCTTAGCCATTCTGACTGGTGTGAGGTGAAATCTCAGGGTTGTTTTGATTTGAATTTCCCTAATGATTAATGATGTTCAACATTTCTTAAGGTGTTTCTCAGCCCTCCTAAGTTCTTCAGGTGAAAATTCTTTGTTTAGCTCCATACCCCACTTTTCAATGGTTATTTGGTTCTCTGGGTTCTACCTTCTTGAGTTCTTTGTAGATATTAGATATTAGCCCTCTGTCAGATTTAGGATTGGTGAAGATCCCTTCCCAATCTGGACGTTTTGTTCTTTTGACAGTGTCCTTTGCCTTACAGAAACTTTGTATTTTTATGAGGACCCATTTGTCAGTTCTTGATCTTAGAGCTTAAGCTATTGGTGTTCTATTCAGGAACTTTTCCCCTGTGCCCATGTCCTCAAGGGTCTTCCCCAGTTTCTTTCTATTAGTTTCGGTGTGTCAGGTTTTATGTGGAGGTCCTTGATCCATTTGGAGTTGAGCTTGGTACAAGGAGATAAGAATGGATCGATTTGCATTCTTCTACATGCTGACCTCCACTTGAACCAGCACCATTTGTTGAAAAGACTATCTTTTTTTCCACTGAATGCTTTCAGCTCCTTTGTCAAAGATCAAGTGACCATAGGTGTGTTGGATCATTTCTGGGTCTTCAATCCTTTTCCATTGATCTGCTTGCCTGACATTGTACCAATACAATGCAGTTTTTAATCACTATTGCTCTGTAGTAAAGTTTGAGGTCTGGGATACTGAATCCACCTGAAGTTCTTTTACTGTTGAGAATAGTTTTAGCTATCCTGGGTTTATTGTTATTCCAAATGAATTTGAGAATTGCTCTTTCTAGCTCTATGAAGAACTGGGTTGGGATTTTTATGGGGATTACATTGAATCTATAGATTGCATTTGGCAAGATGGCCATTTTAATGATATTAATCTTGCCAATCCATGAGCATGGAAGATTTTTCCATTTTCTGAGATCTTCTTTAATTTCCTTCTTCAGAGATCTAAAGTTCTTGTCATATAGGTCTTTCACTTGTTTGGTTAGAGTCACCCTAAGATACTTTATGCTGTTTGTAGCTATTGTGAAGGGTGTCATTTCCCTAATTTCTTTCTCAGTCTCTTTATCCTTTGAGTATATAAAGGCTACTGATTTGCTTGCATTGATTTTGTAGCCAGCCACTTTGCTGAAGTAGTTTATCAGCTGTAGGAGTTCTCTAGTAGAGTTTTTGGGGTCACTTAAGTATACTATCATATAATCTGAAAATAGTGATACTTTGACATTATCCTTTCCAATTTTTATCCCTTTGACCTCCGTATGTTGTCTAGTTGCTCTAGCTAGGACTTCAAGAGCTATATTGAAAAGATATGGAAAGAAGGGGCAGCCTTGTCTAGTCCCTGATTTTAGTGGGATTGCTTCAAGTTTCTCTCCATTTAGTTTGATGTTGGCTACCAGTTTGCTGTATATTGCTTTTACTATGTTTAGATATGGGCCTTGAATTCCTGTTCTTTCCAAGACTTTTAGCATGAAATGATGCTGAATTTTGTCAAATGCTTTTTCAGCATCTAATGAAATGATCATATGGTTTTTTTCTTTGAGTTTGTTTATGTAGTGGATAGCATTTATGGATTTCCTTATATTGAACCATCGCTGCATCCCTGGGGTGAAGCCTACTTGATCATGGTGGATGATCATTTTGATGTGTTCTTGGATTCGGTGGGCAAGAATTTTATTGAGTATTTTTGCATCGATATTCATAAGGGAAATTGGCCTGAAATTACCTTTCTTAGTTGGATCTTTGTGTGGTTTTGGTATTAGCATAATAGTGGCTTTGTAGAAGGAGTTGGGTAGTGTTCCTTCTGTTTCTATTTGGTGGAATAGTTTGAAGAGTATTGGTGTTAAGTCTTCTTTGAAGGTCTGATAGAATTCTGCACTGAAACCATCTGGTCCTGTGCTTTTTTTGGTCGGAAGGCTATCTATGACCACTTCTATTTCTTTGGGGATTATGGGTGTGTTTTAATGGTCTATTTGATCCTGGTTTAATTTTGGTAATTGGTATCTGTCTAAGAAAATGTCCATTTCCTCCAGATTCTCCAGTTGTGTTGATTACAGGTTTTTGTAGTAGGATCTGATGATTTTTTTAATTTCCTCAGTTTCTGTTGTAATATCTCCCTTTCCATTTCTAATTTTGTTAATTTGGATACTTTCTCTGTGTCCTTTGGTTAGTGTGGCTAAGGGTTTATCTATCTTGTTGATTTTTTTCAAGGAACCAGCTTTTGGTTTTGTTGATTCTTTGTATGGTTCTCTTGGTTTCTTCTTGATTGATTTCAGCCCTGAGTTTGATGATTTCCTGTCTTCTTCTCCTCCTGGGTGAATTAGCTTCTTTTTGATCCAAGGCTTTCAGTTGTTCTGTTAATCTTCTAGTGTATACTCTCTCGAATTTCTTTTTGGAGGCACTCAAAGCTATGAGATTTCCTCTTAGCACTGCTTTCATTGTGTCCCATAGATTTGTGTGTGTGTTGTGTCTTCATTTTTGTTAAATTCTAAGAAATCTTTGATTTCTTTCTTTATTTCTTCCTTGACCAAGTTATCATTGAGTAGAGTATTGTTCAGTTTCCATGTGTATGTGGACTTTCTGTTGTTTTTGTTGCTATTGAAGACCACTTTTACTCCATAGTGATCTGATAGGAGGCATGGGATTATTTCAATCTTCTTATATTTGTTGAGGTTTGTCTTGTGACCTAGTATATGATCTATTTTGGAGAAGGTATCATGAGGTGCTGAGAAAAGTGTATATTCTTTTGCTTTGGGATGAAAAGTTCTATATATATCTGTTAACTCCAATTGGTCCAAAGCTTCAATTAATTTCACTGTCTCCCTCTTTAGTTTCTGTTTTCCTGATCGGTCCATTGGTGAGAGTGGAGTGTTGAAGTCACCCACAATTATTGTGTTAGGTGCAATGTGTGCTTTGAGCTTTAGTAAAGTTTCTTTTATGAATGAGGGTGCCCTTGTATTTGGAACATAGATGTTCAGGATTGAGAGTTCTTCTTGTTGAATTTTTCCTTTGACCAGCAAGAAGTGACCTTCCATGTCTCTTTTGATGACATTAGGTTGAAAGTCAATTTTATCTGATATTAGAATGGCAATTACGGCTTGTTTCCTGGGACCATTTGCTTGTAGAATTGTCTTCCCGCCTTTTACTCTAAGGTAGTTTTTGTTTTTGACACTGAGGTGTGGTTCCTGTATGCAGCAAAATGTAGGGTCCTGCTTATGTAACCAGTCTGTGAGTCTATGTCTTTTTATTGGGGAATTGAATCCATTGATATTAAGAGATATTAAGGAGTAGTGGTTAAAACATGTGAAAGATCTGTATGACAGGAACTTCAAGACTCTGAAGAAGGAAATGGAAGAAGACCTCAAAAAATGGGAAAACCTCCCATGCTCATGGATCGGTAGAATCAATATAGTTAAAATGGCCATTTTGCCTAAAGCACTATACAGATTCAATGCAATACCCATCAAAATACCAACTCAATTCTTCACAGAGTTAGAAAGAGCAATTCTCAAATTCATCTGGAACAACAAAAAACCCAGGATAGCTAAAACTATTCTCAGCAACAAAAGAAAATCTGGGGGAATCAGTATCCCTGACCTCAAGCAATACTACAGAGCAATAGTGTTAAAAACTGCATGGTATTGGTACAGTGACAGACAGGAGGATCAATGGAACAGGATTGAAGATCCAGAAATGAACCCACACATCTATGGCCACTTGATCCTCGACAAAGAGGCTGAAAACATCCAATGGAAAAAAGATAGCCTTTTCAACAAATGGTGCTGGTTCAACTGGAGGTCAGCATGCAGAAGAATGCGAATTGATCCATCCTTGTCTCCTTGTACTAAGCTCAACTCCAAATGGATCAAGGACCTCCACATAAAGCCAGACACTCTGAAGCTAATAGAAAAGAAACTGGGGAAGACCCCTGAGGACATCGGTACAGGGAGAAAGTTTCTGAACAGAACACCAATAGCGTATGCTCTAAGAGCAAGAATTGACAAATGGGACCTCATAAGGTTACAGAGTTTCTGTAAGGCAAAGGACACCATCAAGAGGACAGATCGGCAACCAACAAATTGGGAAAAGATCTTCACCAATCCTACATCAGATAGAGGGCTAATATCCAATATATATAAAGAACTCAAGAAGTTAGACTCCAAAAAACCAAACAACCCTATTAAAAATGGGGTACAGAGTTAAACAAAGAATTCTCACCTGAAGAACTTCGGATGGCGGAGAAGCATCTTAAAAAATGCTCAACTTCATTAGTCATTAGGGAAATGCAAATCAAAACAACACTAAGATTTCATCTTACACCAGTCAGAATGGCTAAGATTAAAAATTCAGGAGACAGCAGGTGTTGGAGAGGGTGTGGAGAAAGAGGAACACTCCTCCACTGCTGGTGGGGTTGCAAATTGGTACAACCACTCTGGAAATCAGTCTGGCGGTTCCTCCGAAAACTGGGCACCTCACTTCCAGAAGATCCTGCTATACCACTCCTGGGCATATACCCAGAAGACTCCCCACCATGTAATAAGGATACATGTTCTACTATGTTCATAGCAGCCCTATTTATAATTGCCAGATGTTGGAAAGAACCCAGGTATCCCTCAACAGAAGAGTGGATGCAAAAAATGTGGTATATCTACACAATGGACTACTATTCAGCCATTAGAAACAATGAATTCATGAAATTCTTAGGCAAATGGATGGAGCTAGAGAATATCATACTCAGTGAGGTAACCCAGACTCAAAAGGTGAATCATGGTATGCACTCACTAATAAGTGGATATTAACCTAGAAAACTGGAATACCCAAAACATAATCCACACATCAAATGAGGTACAAGAAGAAAGGAGGAGTGGCCCCTGGTTCTGGAATGACTCAGTGAAACAGTATTCAGCAAAACCAGAACGGGGAAGTGGGAAGGACAGGGGAAGAGAAGGGGGCTTACGGGACTTTCGGGGAGTGGGGGGGCTAGAAAAGGGGAAATCATTTGAAATGTAAATAAATTATATCGAATAAAAAAAAATTAAAAAAAAAAAAAGAACACATACACAGCTGTGAAGCCAATGGAGACTTCATCAGAACTATTTTATAAGTAGTAAAAATGCATTACTCACAAAAAAAAAAAAAAGGAGTAGTGGTTATTGCTTCCTATCATTTTTGATTTTAATTTTATATGTGTGTGGTTATCTTATTTTGGGTTTTATGAAAGAAGCTTAATATCCTGCTTTTTCCAGGGTATAGTTTCCCTCATTGTAATGGTGTTTTCCCCCTATTATTCTTTGTAGGGCTGGGTTTGTGGAAAGATATTGTGTAAATTTGGTTTTGTCATGGAATATCTTGGTTTCTCCATCTATAGTAATTGAGAATTTCACTGGATATAGTAGTCTCGGCTGGCATTTGTGTTCTCTTAGAGTCTGCATGAGCTCCACCCAGGATCTTCTAGCTTTCATGGTCTCTGTTGAGAAGTCTGGTGTAATTCTGATAGGTCTTCCTTTATATGTTACTTGCCCTTTTTCTCTTACTGCCCTAAGTATTCTTTCTTTGTTTAGTCCATTTGAGGTTTTGATTATTATGTGACGGGAGATATTTCTGTTCTGGTCCAGTCTGTTTGGAGTTCTGTAGGCTTCTTGTATATTCATGGGCATCTCTCTCTTTAGGTTAGGGAAGTTTTCTTCCATAATTTTGTTGAAGATATTTGCTGGCCCTTTAAGTTGTAAATCTTCACTCTCTTCAATGCCTATAATCCTTAGATTTGGCTTTCTCATTGTCCTGGATTTCTTGGATGTTTTGGGTTACAAGCTTTTTGCATTTTGCATTTTCTTTAACTGTTGAGACCATGGATTCTATGGTATCTTCGGCATCTGAGATTCTTTCTTCTATCTCTTATATTCTGTTGTTGATATTTGTGTCTATGGTCTCTGATTTCTTCCCAAGGTTTTCTATCTCCAAAGTTGTCTCCCTTTGCGTTTTCTTAGTTGTTTCTACTTCTGTTTTTAGATCCTGGAAGTTTTTGCTCAGTTCTGTCATTTGCTTGTTTGTGTTTTCCTGTAATTCTTTAAGAGATTTTTGTGTTTCCTCTTTCATGACTTCTGCCTGTTTATCAAACTTCTCCTGTATTTTTTAAGTGATTTTTGCATTTCTTCCTTATTGGCTACTAACTTCTGACCCTGAAATTCCCCTGAATTTCTTTAAGTGATTTTTGTGTTTCCCTTGTAAGGGCTTCTAGCTTTTGATCATTTTTCTCCTGAATTTCTTTAAGAGATTTATTTATGTCCTTCATGTGTTCCTCGAACAGCATTCTTACCAGTGCTTTTAAATCCAACTCTTGTTTTCCATGTGTTGGGGTATCTAGGACTTGCTATTGTTGGAGAATTGGGTTCAGATGTTGCCATAATTCCTTGGTTTCTGTTAGTAAAGTTCCTACATTTGCCTTTAGCCATCTAGTTCTCCCTCGTGTTAGATGGTCTTATTGTCACTGGCTGGTGCTTCAACCTACTGTGGATCTTTAAGGTTATTTCTGCAACACTGGATGACTGGGTTTCCTCTGGCACAGATTACTGATATGTTGCCTTCCTCTTTTGTGCCTTTGGAGCCCTGCTCAGTCTTGCCTCAAACAATGTTATACTTAGGTTGTCAAGGTCAACCAGGTGTTCTCTGACTGCTCTACTATTGAGCAAAGATGGTGTGGTGGAGGTCACTCCCTCTGTTGATTCTCACATAGGACACACGTCCTGTGATGGACCGGCTTGCAGATGAACCACCTATGTGCTCAGTTCCTGAGTGCAGGCAGACCACTGGAGATTTGCACCCCCAGAGATCTAAAGCTCAGGGTGATCCAGTACCTAGTGAAGCTCTTCTGTCCTGGCAGGGAGCAACTATGGCCGCGGGGAATCTTTTCCTCTGCTTCTCTCTGGGCAGGACACAGGTCCCATGCTCAGCTGCCTGGTGGACAGGCAGACCCCTGGTGGTTTGCACCACCCAAGATCTAAAGCTCAGGGTGATACATTACCTAGTGACCCTTTTCTGTCCCTGCAGGCAGCAAATATGGCTGTGGGGCTTCTCTCCTTCTGCTGCTCTCCGGGCAGGGCACAGGCCCCATGCTCAACTGACTGACGGACAAACCACCTATGTGCTCAGTTCTTTGGCGCAGGCAGATCCCTGGCAGTTTCCACCACCAGAGATTTAAAGCTCAGGGTGATACAGTACCTAGTGACCCTTTTCTGTCCCCGCAGGCAGCGAATATGGCCATGGGGCTTCTCTCCTTCTGCTGCTCTCAGGGCAGGACACAGGCCCCACATCCAGCGGGCTGGCGGATAAACCACCTATGTGCATGATAAAAATTTTCAGGATGTGCAATGAAAATTCCCTGTACCCCTCTGTGATTTGATCTTATGAACAAGTCCAAGTCTGTTCACTTTAGCCAGTATTAATAGCCGCCATCTTCCAGATAGTCTTTTAAAAATTCATTTAGCACAGGCTTTCAAGTTTTTTCACTGTGGCACAAACTACTACAAATTCTTGTGTAATCACCCAATAGCCACTTCCAGTTTTAGATAGAAAAATAACCAATACAGATGTTGATGCACACAGCCAACCATCGGACTATGCACAGAGACCCCAATGGAGGAGTTAGGGGAAAGACTGAAGGAGCTGACTGGATTAGCAACCATAGAAAAAACTACAATATCAACCAACAAGAAACTCCAAAGCTCTCATGGACTAAACCACCAAAGAGTACACATAGAGGGATTCAAAGCTCCAGCTGCCTATGTAGCCGAGGATGGCCTTATCTAGCATCAAAGGGAGAAGAGGCCCTTGGTCCTGTGTAGGCTTGATGCCCAGCATAGGGGAATGCTAGGGCTCTGAGGCAGGAGTGGGTAGATGGATGGAGAACACCATCTTAGAAGCAGGAGTGTGGGGCGGGGGGAGGGGCGAGTTAACTGAGAAGGGGATAACATTTGCAATGCAAATAAATAAATTAATCAAGAGAAGAGAAGAGAAGAGAAGAGAAGAGAAGAGAAGAGAAGAAAAATAAGCAAAGGTAAAGATGCTTTTCCAAGATGAATTGTGCAGTGTTGTTGATGTAATTTTCCAACCCAATTAAAAGAAAAAGTAAAAGAAATCTCAACTGAATCAATATCAATTCAAGCTATAAGCCTAGATTGAGCACTACACTACTCTATTCCCATCTATGTTATCCCATATAACTTGCAGCTTCTCCAGGCCACAAGCTTCTCTCCCTCCTCTCAGTCAATCCTCTGTAGCTCCTCCCCCTTCCCCATCAATCCTCTGTAGCTCCTCCCCCTTCCCCATCAATCCTCCGTAGCTCCTCCTCCTTCCCATCGATCCTTTTCTCCTCCCCCAAATTCTCAGCTCCTCCTCCTTCCTCCTTCCCAGTCATTGGGTCTAGCCTTTATTTGAAAAGTTAAGGTGGGGAAAAGGTTCACAAGGTACTTGTATACATGATTAACATCTCATCTGCAGCCCCTCCCAGGAGTGGAATTGGCATCAAAAATACAAGTCCAGGGCTATCCACTACATAGGCTATCATTAATTTCTCATTAAGCATTTCATCAAACAGCATATAGATCTGGATATTTGGGTTTTTATATTATGAATTCAGTTTCCTTGGTAGCAACAGTGCAATATACACAGTTATCTTTCTGGCTGGTACTTGTGGTACTTTGATTTTTTTTTTTTTTGAAGTCTGTCTATTTCATGTCCTCATAGTTGTTAATCTTTATGTATAATAACTTGTATTTTTTCATATATTTATACAGACTTCAGGATCTATAGCAATGCTCAGTTTTATTCCTAGTACAAATAATTTGTATATTGTTTCTCTTTGTCAGGCTTAATCAGTCATATTGATCTTGAAGATTTGGCTTCTTGAAGATGATTTTTCTCTATTGTTTTTCTTTCTATTTTTTTCTTTTTCTTTTTAGCGTTCAATGACTTTCATCCTTTAATCTGATTTGGGTTTAAGACTCTTCTTTCTCACTGAATGCTTTAGATAGGAGCACAATTAATTATTACAACATCTCACCTCCAATGTGTGCACTAAGTGCAGCCAATTTTCTTCTCAATACTGCTTCAACTCTAGCCTCAAATCTTATCTATGATATACTTTATTTTCCTTACTTTAAACTTCTTTTCTTCATGAATTGCTTAAAACTCTGCATTTTTTCCAGCTATTGACTCTTAATTTAATTTCACCAGAGTCTGCATGTCAACTTTTTAAATGTTTCAGCTTGTTGTGGTATAAAATCATGGTATATTGAGGGGTAGGGCCCGTGAAACAAATACAATGCATGTTCTACGTTGTTAATTGTGATATAGTTGAATTCTTCTGCATTGTTGATGACTTCTGTGCTAACTATTCTATTGGTTGTTAAAAAGGTATTAAAATCTTCAACTGTAGTTGGGAAATGATCCAGGATTATATGTGTCATACATTTTATCTCTTCTACTTAGTACATATTAACATTTTAGTAGACAAAATTTATGTTTTTCTTTATTCCAGATTCCATTGTAACAGATTCCATCTGTTAAGAGATTCCATAATGTTAACATTTACATTTCATTTTTAACCATACATCTCTCACTTTACTTTCAAACTCTCTGTATCATCATAGTTCAAGTCATTTTCTTGTATACAGTAGATTATTAAGCCAGTTTAAATATAAACTGCTAAACTCTGCAAGTTGGGCATTTCACCAACTTATAGTCACAGTAATAATTGCTATAAGGGGGCATAAATCTTCCTGCCTATTTAGGTATTTAATTTCTAAAATATTTGCATTGTTTTTTTTTCATTTTCGCATTGCTCTATTCCTGCTCTCCCATAGATGTCTTGAATATCTTTAGGATTTCTTTTTTATTTAAATATATTGTATTCCAAAATATCTCTGCACAGCTTTCAAGTGGTTCCTCTGAGTATTGCATTGCATATACTCATTACTGTCTAGTGGTATTATCATTTTACCAATCTACATTAAGTATAGAAAATTATAACCCTTCATGTTCCCCCACTTATGAAATTATTAAATTCTTTCCATTTAAAAATATCCCATTTGTTCTAGTTCTACTCTGAACTACAAGGGACAAGGTTGTAATTTTTGTTTCAATTTCCAAGATGACTTAAAAAAAAAAAAAACTAAAGAGGAGGAAGCTTGCTTTTGTTCACCCTTATATCTGTTGACTCCACTTTCCCTGCTTTTCCTAGGTCCCTGATTTGATTATTGCTTTCTGATGGAAGAACCTTGTGCATTAGTCATCATTTTAGGTTAATTCTGAACACAGTTTCACTTATTTTTTTATTGTGGTTCTGAATTATCTTTATTTCTTTTCTCCCGACAAGAGTTGCTCTTCAGTGAGTATAGAATTCCCTTTTGTATCTGATTTGTCACAATAAATATCACCTTTTCCTGTTTTTTATCCATTGAGGATTTTATTCAATGCATTTATTCACTTCACTCCACATCTCCTTCACCAACCAGGTAGAAGGCAGGGATGTAGAGGATTAAAGAGGAATAAGGGAATAGAAATTGTTAAAGAGAGTGAGAAAGAATGGAATGGCATGATAGAGGAAGACACATAGGAAAATGAAATTGTAGCCAAAGCCCTTCAGAAATACCATCACACAGAAACATACTACTATAGACACTTCATGAAATACATGGACAGATAAATATATTTCTGTTTTTCTTTTTTCTCAGGATGTCTTTTATTATTTGTCATAATGACCCTATCATTCAAACTATTTTCCCTCTGTAGGGAAAAGTGGGTGATATTTTACTCCCATCATCAACATTGTTTTCATTACCACCAGGTTCCAATTTGTATTATAAGTCTTGATGTATGTTTATCTTTATGAACTGCTAGGAATCTAAGCATCTTCTTGAGGCTGGAGCCTTGTATATTTTACCAGATTTGTGATATTTTTAGCCATTGTCTACTCAAGGGCTCTTATATCTCAGACACCTTTTCTATCTCCAAGGACTCCAGGGATATCTTTCCCTATTGTTCTAAACTCTCTGAGGCACTGTCCATTTATTTTCCAGTCCTTACTGATAAGATTGCATTGCTTCTATTACTCTGTCTTCTAGTTGCATAACTTCTCCATCTGATCATTTCATTCTATGGTACATTCTATTTATTCACCTTATTTTATCTTCTGTTAAATGCATTCACTTACTTTAGTCTAAAATACATCTTTGAGGAAGACATTCAGTATTTTTTTCTGGGACTCTATAATTGTTAATTTGTTTATAACAGAGTTGCATTGAACCTCTTTGATGATAATTATTCTACACATTTGTCAAATAATGCTAACATCAATGTCTTAGTGATGAATTAATCATACTGTTTGTCCATTTTCAGATATTTCAAAATCTTGGACTGATAAGTGATCTTTGAAATTGAACATTGGATATTTTGAGTAATGAGTTAAGAAACTATGGGTCTTATTAAATTTTATATTCTATTTGGTATCTGCACACAACATCCCAGTGTCTGAAAAGGAAAGATCCTAATACTTCCTGTTGTAGTAAATGTGTGAGCCCTACTTCTCAACTTGGCCTCCAGTAACAACCAATGGAGCACAGGTGGGGATTGCATATCCCCTCAGCATGGATATATATATATATATATATATATATATATATATATATATATATATATATATATATATGTGTGTGTGTGTGTGTGTGTGTGTGTGTGTGTGTGTGTGTGTAAACAATTGTCTAGGAAGGTTATAGATGCTTCATTGCCTTTCCCTCGCAGATTTTAATAAGACTATAGGAGGAGAAAGTTATTTCTTGTTAGTGAGTAGTGAAGTAGTGATAAAGTCCTGACCTTCCATATCATTTCTTACAAGATTAACAAAAGGAGAAAGGCAAAGGGCTCTTAAAGACTGCCAGAGATGGGGCGGCACAAGGCCCCATCATAGACACTGCTGTAACTATCCAGAAGGGAAGATAGCTCCTATTTCCTAGTTCTTTCTACATGGTTGACTAAATGCCTCATCACAGAGTATGAAATAGACAGCAGTCTGGGCTCCCCATTGGACATTAACTGAAATGGCTTTAGTAGAAATCAGAATCACATATATCTGAGGTATTTGACATAATCCCTGCTATTTCTATCTTTTTTCTCTTTACTATTAAAAAAACATCCCTCTCCCAGTTATGACTAGAGGGAATAGCTTGTGTTGGCATAATTTCTGGATACCCAGCTCTGAGCATAGGACGTATATGGTAAAAAGAGTATCTAGGAAACCTATCATCCCTAAGTACTGAAGTCACTACATCTGTGTTCTCAACCTATGGGTCATAAGCCATATAGGTGATCAAAGGACCCATTCACAATTGTCACATATTAGATATTCTGCATATCAAATATTATATTTTGATTTATAACTGTAACAAAGAAGAATTATGAAGTAGCATAAAACAAATATAATAGTTAAGGGTTACCACAACAAGAGGAACTCTATTTTTGTCTTATAGCATTAGGGAGGTTGAGAACCACTGTCCTAGGTTGTTTAATAATCCCTACCTCTTATCCTCTGTAAGATTGTAAATTTAGGAATACAGTGATATTTAAAAACCACAAGAAGAAGATAGTATTGACATCTACTCCATCTTTGCAGAAGACTTCTATTTACTGGCCTCCAATGTAGTGATTTTTTGCTTCCTGTTTAAAATCAGATTGAGGACAATTTCTTGAAAGCATGGGAAAGAGTTTGGAGGAGAAAGGCATGGAATTAAAGAATCAGGGAGGAAGGAGGCAGATTGTCATCCCCTGGCTTTTTCAGGAGGGCTGGATTTTCACAAATGCTAGCCATGACTACACCCTGCCAGTCTGTCAGGAACAAATAAGCGCTGTATGCTCTTCCACAGATGGCAACTATTTCACATACACACACTACAGTCATATTAGCTCCTCTTCTGCTAGCTTCTCTCTCCTTCCAGTGCCATTTCCTTCCCTAAGCACTCACAGGGAGGTACAGAAAAAGCCAGAATTAGTTTTAGACTGGGATAGCTCTACTTTGCAGTCATCATGCCCACGTTCACAAGAGTCCTGCTTAATCTGGAAAAAAATATACAATAAACAAAAACTAGGCTGGGTTTCTCATGTCTGCCCATGCTGGGAATTATAAAATCCTATTGATGGTCTAATTTTATAAAACCTCATTTAACCTCTCCTCTGGTGTATAATTTACTCCCACTCTGAGAGGTGATTTCTAATTCTAGTTGCCTTATTTAAGAATTCCAGTCCACTTTTGTATTCTTATAGGATTTTAAGATGGAAATCTTTATTACCACCAAATCCAGCAGAAAGTGAGTCCAAATATGCAATATACTAAATGCAACTTCATGTCATGTTCTATGATCTACCCATCCAGAACAATTAGATGAAATATAGTCTTCAGTGACTCATTTTGCATCGTATATTCCTTCTGCTGAAACCATATTTTTATATGAGACCAAAATGTTTTACATAAACTTCTGTTGTGAGATTCTGAATTATATGTCAGCTATCTTTTCAGAAAACAGGATAGCCTTTCTGCCCTTTCTTGTACAAGAAAAGAGCCTGGAAATTTCAAAGTCAAAGTAATATATGCTATGAAAATTCATCTCACAAAATTTATCTAGAGGTAGCAAACCTCTTGAGGCATAAATGACAACATAAAGAGTGCAGTTTAACAGATCTGAGAACTCAAAAGATCCTGCTCCAAAAGGAGCCCACAAATATTCCAGGAGGCAGTGCACATTTAATTGGCAAGAGTATGAAGCTGCTTGGTAAGACACTCTGTCTCTCAGATCTCATAAGAACCGGGCGCCTTTGAAAGGCGAAGTGTTAAGATTAGGTTGCAAAAGGATTGAATGACTTCCCTTTGTCCTGCCTTTCCAGCTCAGGAAGGGTTGAAAGGGCAAACTTAGAAAGCAAGATACTTGACAGAATATCCCCAAGAGTGGAATCAGGACAATGCAATGGCGTGTAACTGTCCCTCCTCCAGGGATGGAAGTAATAATTCAGGAGAATAAGAGCTTCCCAAAGCTAACATAGTTCTTGGTGTAGGTTTTTAATGATGAAGAGAGGGTAATATTAAGATGGCTTTTGAGTTATTTTTACCCTCAGAGATGAAAGGCCATACATGTGAGTCACTGACAGGACTCTTGAAAAGCAGGAGTCTTAGAAACAACATAGCTTTTATCTCTTTCAAACCAAAGTGGAGTAGCCCTTACGAAAATGAATTAAATCCAGGATGCAGAAAGTGAAACCTGGCCCATAGCTGCTTAATTTGTTGTCTTGAAAACAGAATAGATAATCTTTACAAAAGAAAGTCAATAATAAAAGTGAGATTGTTCGTGGCAGGGTTCAGATGTAGTGCACTGAAAGTGAAAACAAAATATAGAATATCCAGCACATGAGGACATGAAAATGTCTTGTAAATGCCAAGCTAATCTTGTTAAATGAATAAAACCACATAACAATGGCTGTATCCTGAAAGAAACATACATTCTCAATTTAAAGACAACAGAAAATGATCAGTTATATTAAATCTAATAAATTTAATATTTTAAAGACAGAAAGGAGCTGTATGCCTTGAAATAATATCTGGGCTCACAAGGGTTCTATGTTCAGTGAAGATGAATTATAACCGAGGAATTGTTGACTGTTGTTCAGAAAAAGATTCTTATGAGAATCTCTGTTAGTGGTGTTCATATTAAACACTGAAATTATTCACAAAAAAACCTGAGTCCTATAGAGTCTATGAATGTTTCATTATAACATTTTCAGAGCAATAAATAGGACTAGCTCTTTTTCAAAATTTGCATTAATTATCATCATCAATGCTGCTTTAAAATAAACATAAATACTTATGCCATCAACAAAACAAAACAAAACATTTTAAACAGAACAATTTTCTAGCAGCATTCCAAGGTCAGGCTTTTGAGGAAATTACTGAAATATATTATTTCCACATGCATATTTCATATGGCCCTTTTCAATGACTAGTAAAAGTTCTAGAAACTTTTAACTACACAAAATACATTCAGGTTTTTGAGTCTTCTCACAAATTCCTGTGAAGCTGCTTTTCAAGGATGAATAGGAAAAACTATGTAAATGGTTATCAAGCTTTGTCTCTATGTATCCACTGGTTATGTGTTTCAAATCTTTAAAGTGTGAAAAACTGAGAAGCTCAGGGACCTGGTAACTGTCATTGAATGTGGATTTTCTATCTTTGACTTAGAACAGAGTGAGGAAAATACGAAACACAGAGGAAAAAGTATACAGAAGGCCTCATTTACTTCTTTTTTTATTGAATATATTCTTCATTTACATTTCACATGTTTTACCCTTTCTCAGTTCCCCCCTAGCAGAAAACCCCAACCCATCCTCCCACACCTTGACACCAAGAATATGCCCCTCTACCCAACCCACTCCCACCTACCCCTCCTCAATTTCCCCACTCTGGGGCATCTCTTGAGCCTTCATAGGACCAAGGACCTCTCCTCCCACTGTTGCCTGACAAGGCATTCCTCTGACACACTTTTTTCTGGAACCATATGTACCCCTTGGTTGATGACTTAGTCCCTGGGAGCCCTAGGGCATCTGGGTGGCCGAAATCGTTATTCTTCCCATGGGAGCTGTTGTAAACCCCTTCAGCTCTTCCAGTCTGCCCTCCAACTACTCCACTGAGGATCTGGCACTCAGTCCAATGGTTGACTGCTAGCATCTGCAACTGTATATGTAAGTCTCTGGCAGGGCCCTTCAGGAGACAGCCATAGCAGGTTCCTTTTGCGATGCACTTCTTGTGATCCTTAATAGTGACTATTTATAGGATGAATCCCCAGGTAGGACAGTCTCTGGGTGGCCTTTTCTTCAGTCTCTGCTCCACACTTTGACTCTATTATTGTTTCTGTGAGTATTTTGTTCCCTTTATCAGAAAAAACAAAACACCCCCACTTTGGTCTTCCTTTTTCTTGAACTTCCTGTGGTCTCTAAAATATAACTTGCTTATTTGGAGCTTTTGGGCTAATATCCATTCATCAGTGAGTACGTACCATGTGTGTTCATCTGTGACTGGGTTACCTCACTCAGGATGACACTTTCTTGTTCCATCCATTTGGATGGAATTTCATGAAGTCATTGTTTTTAATAGATGAATAGTACTCCATTGTGTATATATACCACATTTTCTGTATTCATTCCTCTGTTGAAGGACATCTGGGCTCCTTTCAGCTTCTGGCTATTATAAATAAGGCTGCTACTAGCATAGTGGAACATGTGTCCTTATTACATGTTGGACCATCTTCTGTGTATATGCCCATAAGTGGTAGAGCTGGGTCCTCAGGTAGTACTATGTCTAATTTTCTGAGGAACTGCCAAACTGATTTCCAGAGTGCTTGTACCAGCTTGCAATCCCACCAGCAATGGAGAAGTTTTCCTCTTTCTCCACTTCCTTGCCAGCATCTTCTGTCACCTGAGTTTTTGATTTTAGCCATTCTGACTGGTGTGAGATGGAATTTCAGGGTTATTTTGATTTGAATTTCCCTGATGAATAAGGATGTTGAACATTTCTTAGGTGTTTCTCAGTCATTCAAAATTCCTCAGTTGGAAATTCTTTGTTTAACTCTGTACCCCAATTTTTAATAGGGTTATTTGATTCTCTGGAGTCTAATTCCTTGAGTTCTTTGTATATATTGGATATTAACCCTCTATCCTATGTAGGATTTGTAAAGATCTTTGCCCAATCTGTTGGTTGCTATTTTGTCCTATTGACAGTATCCTTTGCCTTACAGAAGCTTTGCAATTTTATGAGGTCCCATTTGTTGATTCTTTTTCTTAGAGCATAAGCAATCGGTGTTCTATTCAGGAAAATGTTCCCTATGCCCATGTGTTCAAGGATCTTCCCCACTTTATCCTATATAAGCTTCAGTGTATCTGGGTTTTGTTGAAGGTCCTTGATCCACTTGGATTTGAGTTATGTACAAGGGGACAAGAATGGGTAAATTTGCATTTTTCTACATGTTGACCACCAGTTGATTCAGGACCATTTGTAAAATGCTGTCTTTTTTCCACTGGATGTTTTTAGCTCCTTTGTCAAATATTAAGTGACCATAGGTATGTGGATTCATTTCTGGGTCTTCAATTCTATTCCATTGTTCTTCCTACCTGTCTCTGTACCAATACCAGACAGGTTTTTTTCACTATTGCTCTGTAGTAGAGCTTGAGGTCAGGGATGATGATTCCCCCAGCAGATCTTTTGTTGTGAAGAATAGTTTTTACTATCCTGGGTTTTTTGTTATTCCAAATGAATTTGCAGATTGCTCTTTCTAGCTCTATGAAGAATTGATTTGGAATTTTGATGGGGATTGCATTCAATAATGGCTTTTAAAACATACTCTCCCATCTCTCAAGGTCTACACTTTCTCCATGGGCTAAATCTATAGGCTTTACCATTTCTTATTCACTTTATGAAAGAAGTAAAAGCATGACTAAGGCTCAGTAATATGCAATTCCAAGGAAGCCAGGAAATAGAGAAAAGGATGGCAAGTTAACACAATGAAAGGATACCGAAGTAATGGAAGTTCAGCTTTGTATTGTAACTGCGATTATATTCAGCTATCATGGACAAAGATGGATCCCTCTATTCTAAAGTCTTGGCTTTCCCTCTATTCCACAAATAAAACCAGGAGTTCCTGGGGCCTTCTAGAAGTCAGTGATTCTGATGTTCAGAACACTGTTTCTTATTTAAGTATAGAATTTTACAACATTGTCTCATGACTTGGGTCACACACCCTGCTATGCTTCTACTGGCCCCAGCATACTTCCACCAGCAGTAGTAGCATAAGCTAAGCAAGATTTGAAGCATCAGATTAGTTGTGACTTATGCCACTTAGAACAGATCAAAGCTGTTTGCAGCAAGCCCTGCTCATTGCCTCTCATGTATCTCCCATCCTAAAAAAGTCCAGTCAATGGCAAAACCCATCATGCCTAGAGATAAAATGTAGTGTTTCTAAGGAAAAGAGAGATGTCATGTAAAAAGAATTACAAGAAAAATGCTGAAAATTGTCACTTGTCCAAATACTATTAAGAACATATATTTTTTGTTTTGTTTTGCTTTGTTTGCTTACAAATTTGTTAGTTACAAATCCAATGCAGTCAAGCTGGACTCTCTTTATACCAAGGAACAGCTAGAAAAGGTCACTTCTAGTCCACACTGTGACTATACTGGTCTCGGGAACAAACAATAGTTAAGGCAAACAAGTGCTATTTACAGACAGTCTGCTGCTTTTAAAGTCTCTGCTTATCAAGCAGTGGCAAACAACTACCAGTGTAGAATCTAGGTCACATATCACCCTGTGTGCCTTTGTTCAAAATTCTCCTCTGTTTTCTTCAGGATATTATTTTCACCCTACACAAACAAGGCTTGTCTTTCTATTCTTCAACAGACTTGGAGAATTGACTCCTTTATACCTAAAAAGCCTTTATTTGAGTTCCAGTTACACCTCCAAAGAGCCTCTAGGCAAGACCTGACACAAGCTAGGTATAAGTAGAGATATCTCTGCATGTTGGACATGTCTTCTCTTATTATGGCTAGGAAGAAACAGATTCCTTATAGCCTTTATGAGATTCCAACAAATTACACATTTGTCTTTACATAAATAATTGCAAGAAGAAAATATAATTACTGTGTTACCAACCAGAGAGAGGGATGATTCCTACGTCAATTGATTCTACACTGTGTACTATGGAAGAGGCAGTAAAGTTAAGAACCAACTGGCTATAGATAAAGCTCCATTTCCAAATAACCTGAGAATGTCTTGTATGAATTCTTGGAACAGGAAAGCGAGGTACAGGACAAAATGACTGTAATAGGACAGATTGTCTTTCTCCTTTAATCCTTCATGGATGAGGTATCAGTGTGAACTGCATGTGCTAAAATCATGTTAATCATCCTCACTATCACAAAAGACCCTGTGCCCACAAGAGCAACGCTTATGCTATGGAGGTTCTATGAGATGAAGCAGACAACCACCATCCACAAAAGGAAAATAGTAAAGTAATCAAAAGCAGCAGAACTCACCTATGATGTCCAGAAATGTGGAGGAAGGAAGGGAAAGGGAAATAATTCTGCCACTGTGAAGTTAAAATCCAAAGGCATGCGAACAAGCAATCTAGAAAGAATCATCGTGAAATCTCTAGTTCCACAGTCAGAGGTCAGCACATTAAAAATTTAAATGAGCTTGTAGAAAATGAAGTTCAAAAATTGTCTTAGAAGATTTGTGCCTCACTCACTTGAAAAGAAGCCAAATGCTTGATGGGCTTAGCCACCAACACTGAAATACAGCAAGCAGTAGTAACCAGAATAATTTCACAGGTGTCAGTCCAGGTCATTGTGGCAGATAAGAATAGTTCAAGTCATAGGCCGTCAGGAAGTGGAAAGAAGAATACCGGAGTTTCCAGATTTTAATTTTTAGTGGTAGAAATTAAATACATATACACATGTATGTGTATGTGTATGTATATGAAGTATATGTAAATGTATATGTAAATGTATATGTATATGTGTATGTGTATGTGTATGTATATGATGTATATTATGTATATGATATATATCTATATATGCATGTATGTATGTATGTATCCACACATGTTACATGTGTATGTAATATGCATGTATGTATTGTGAATATGTGCATATATAAATATTATGTATATTATGTATATTGAGAGAGAAAAAAATTTACACAAATATACATATTTAAATTTAATGACAGCAAAATACCATCTCTGGGTATTGGACTTCAGCTATGCCATAAGATAGCAAAGGTAATCACATGACATTACAGAGTGAAAACCAAGTAAAATAAAGATCACGGGCTGTAGTAATTAAAAAAGAATCAGGAGAACAAGAGACAATATCTGATCTTGCGTATGATAATCTACTCTCAGCATAACCAATACAGCCTCAGGAGATCCAAGCCTCCCTATCAAAGAAGCATTAATTGCTCCCAGTTATCCCAAGAATATAATACCCTCCATTGGCAACCAACATTTACAGATTTTACCACCTTTGAATACATTGTGACCCAGGCTTCTAGAACATAAACCTTTGGGTAAGAAGTCATATCCTCCTAGAAAAATAAAGAATAATATTGAATAAATACCTTAGTGCTCAGAAGCCCAGTTAGAATAGCAAAGGTAGACAACCCCAGCTCAGGATGGTAACTCAAGCAGTAGAGGATTTGTCTAGAAGGTACTAAATTGAGTATCAACAACCAACAAAAGAACAATAGGTCAGTTATCAACAAAATATTCATAAAACCATGCTTATATACCTAGCAATAAAGATGAGAAATATACATATATATGAATATAATATGTGAACATTATACCAAGATTAATAAATCTGGATCTAAGTGCTCAACTTAGCAACAGATATACTAAAATTAGAACCATACAAAGAAGATTAGCATGGCCCCTGCAAAAGGATGACATGCAAATTCATGAAGTGTTCCATATTTTTCAATGATCAGAAGCCGGGAATCTCTTTGGTCGAATTAGATAAAGACTTGAAGAAATTGAGAAGGAGGCCAACCCCATAGGAAGACCAGCAGTCTCAACTAACTTGGATCCCCGAGATTTCTCAGACACTGAGCCACGAACCAGTGTATACCAGGGGATATGAGGGCCCCAACACAGCAGAGGACTGCCTGATTTGGGCTCAGAGAAGATGTGACCAACCCTTGAGAGACTTCAGGCCCTAGGACGTGGGGAGGTATGGTGGGGTGGGTATGGGGGACATTCTCTTGGAAATTGGGGAGAAGTAATGGATGGGGAAGAAGTAACAGAATGAGGAACAGTCAGAGGGATGGACCAGAAGGGGGATAATGACTGGAGTGTAAAAAAATGATTAAGGAATTATAATATTTTTTTAAAAATCTGGACATAATATTAATGTATATAAATATCTCACATGACTTGGTTATAATGAAATCAAATTAAGTACTTCTTATCATTAGATCTGAGAAAAAGAGTGATTACTGATATAGAGCAAGCAATACAATGTGTGAAGAGAAGACTAGGTTAACATGAAGAAGCTGGGAATCAAAGGCAGTGAATGAGCAATAGGCAGGCACGGAGCCACGAGCTATGCTCGTGATCAGAGTCCCCTGTACCCACTGTGTGGCTGTGAGTACCAAAGTGTGAAGAAAATCTCAAACACATTATGGAAGAAAGCTTCCCAAGACTGACCATGACTCCAAATGATTCTGCAGTGATCCCTGTACTTTCTTTACTTTGTTCAAAGACGATATTCTGGTATAAGAAAATTAATTTCTCCTTTTTCTCCATGAAAGACATTTATATTTAGTTAATGAAATTCCAGACATAACCCAGGAAATTAACATGGAAATGAGGTAAAAATCATTTCTGAATGTTGAGGTCCATAATAGAAAAAATTTAATGAAATTCAGATAATATGCACAAAGATATAGATAGCTAAATGAGAAATAAATCAATAGTGATAAGAATAGTTTGTTTTTTACATCTGAACATGTAGGCCAAACTACATAATGACCCCTTTGTAAATTATTTTACAGAACTAGAAAAATAAAATATCTGGGTACATTATCTTAAAGAAAATTTGCATATTAAAATGAATACTAAATCAAACTGGCTAAATACTTTCAAGTTATTTTCCAAGGTAGTGGGGAGTCTTCCGTCCTTCTGAAAAGTGGATTAAAATTCTACATCAGACCATGACATCATCTACTCTGTTTAATAAAACACCACTAATGGTGTGATCATTTTCATCTACGTTTTTGATTACTAATGGTTGCTTCTAATTCTTCTTCTCAAAATTGTCTATTTATACTCTTTAATTTCCCTGTGAAGTTCTATTTGTTGTTTGACAGAGATTCAAAGCAATTCTGTGTCAAAACAAAATGGAAAAAAATAAGATCAGGATAAAGTTGGGGTATCACTGAGGACAGCCTGCCCTACATTTGTCAGTGATAATAATGTGCCGTTTTCTGACATTTTTGTTTCTCTCTACAAAGAGAATTGTCTTCAAGAGAATTGTATAGAGATCTCATACAGACAAGTTGAAGGAACAAGACAGGTAAATAACGTTTAAGTTCTTGCTATCTTTCCTAAGCACAAATGAGACGAAATGAGATTTAAAAGAAGCATTAGCCTAGAACTAACTTCCCAGCAGAGTTCAGGAAGCTTCTATCACTTAAGTCAATTAAAAGTGACAGCCTCCATTGGGAGAAGTGTGAAGAAATAAAGGGGACCTGATGGTGCCTCATAGCTGTGGGAATGGATTACATGCCTGTGATGATGTGTTTCCCTTTTTCTCCCTGATTAAATATGGTGTGCATGATCACAGAATAAAGCTCTTCCCTCTTCCCACTGTAATTTTTTAAAACACCCTTGAATAGAGGTTAGTTGAAATATTGTATTTAGTTATTTCCAATGCCCTTTTAAAGCTACCAGTTACATAGGTAATTTAAAGGAGTTGCCCAAAAAGGATAGAAGGAGATAATAACTATCCCAGAATTCCAGCTTTCCTTATTCCTCCCTCTGAAGTGGCAACTAAGTTATCTGAGTCCCTAGGCTGCAGATTCCAGAGAAGACACTGAAAGTATTTCTTCTTTAATAATGGATTCTAAGCAATGTATATTGCATTTGAGATATTGAAACATCTGTGTGTGTGTGTGTAAGAGAGAGAGAGAGAGAGAGAGAGAGAGAGAGAGAGAGAGAGAGAGAGATGGTACATACATATGCAAGTTCATGTGCACACAGATGTGGACATGGGAAAATGTCAGGTTTCTCCACAAGTGTGTTTCACTTGGCTTTCTGAAATCTGAGATAGGATCTTTTTACCAGTTTGGAACTCAACAAGCAGGCCAGGCCATCTGTCTAGGAAGTCCTAGAGATCTGCCTGTTTCTGCTTTCCCAGTGTTGGGATCATAAGTGGGTGTTTCTGTCCTAGCTAGGATTACTATTGTCATGATAGAGCACTATGACCAAAGAGCAAGATGGGAAGGAACGGGTTTATTTGGTTTAATTTCCACATTGTAGTCTATCACTGGAGGAAGCCAGGAGAGTTAAGGCTGACTCAGCCTGCTTTCTCACAGAACACAGAACCACCAACCCAGGTGTGGCCCCACCCACAGCAGGCTGGAGCCTCCTCCATCAGTCACTAAGAAAGTGTCCTCCATCTGGATTCTGTGGAGGCACTCTCTCAACCAAGGTTCCCTCCTTTCTAATGACTGTAGCTTGGGTCAATTTAACATAAAATTATCCAGGTCAGTTGTCACACCTGAGCCTTTTCCCTTATTGTCACTTGATCTCTTAAGGAACAAACTAAAGGCCTCAACAAGGCCATTTTCTTCCTCGCTGGACTATCTTCTCAGTCCTTCTTCCAGTTGTTTTTCTTAAATTGAACAAAGGATATCAAGAACTGACAGCTAAGGCGGAAGCAGCTCTTTGTCAACTTATAACTCAATTTCATGAGTCCATTTGCTATGCTTTTTCTGGCTTCTTTGAGGGGCTTATCAAGAGAAAGTGCTTAATTTGTATTTGCCTTTGATAATTGTATTCGTCTTTCTGTGCTTACTGATAAGTGCATACTCTATCATTTGAGACTTATATGGAATCAGATCATCCTCACTTATTTCTGAAATTACACACATAAGCAGAATGAAATATTAGTTAAAAGCCAGTTTGTGGTTGAAAGTCCATGAAATAAAAAAAAATGTAAATCAAATACCTTTTGAAGAAAAACTAAGGAATTATATACTAAAATATCTTACTTTAACAGATTAATATTCCTTTGTGCTCTTGTGCCTCCTTTAATGTTTTTGAGCGTACAAGACTGAGCACAGGAAATAAAACCTATCCCGACATGCACAAGTTACTTTCAGTCTTATGTCTGGGGATAATGAAAATTCTTACCATTGTTACCTTTAGCCATTTAATTAAATTTCATATTATGAATGTTCAGATCTTCTGACCACTGAATAGAAGTAGTGATATCTGTATAGCCATAGAAGAGTATACATTTCAAACATATAAAACATATTTGATCTCAAAATAATTCATCCACTGTAGACAGGGTCAACATTATGATAACCACATGGAAATGCTCTTTCAATATTCGCCTTTGCAAAATGAACATTATAATATATCTTTTTCTTATAGCTCAGTGAAGATTAAACATGAATAATCCATTTAAATCACTTTATACTGCATATCAGAGTATATTAGGGGTTCAACAAATGTTAGAATGGATGTTAATATTATTTATATAAGACCAGGGAGCACACACAATAGGCTCTTTTTCCACTAGTTATCCTGATTCCCAAAATATGCATCCTTCCTTAAGAACTCAGCAGAAATCTCATAGGCAATCATTATATACAGGCGCTCAAATATTTTTAAAGGCCTATTCTTATATTGATCTATTCTTGTTAAATCCAACTTGCCATCTACTTCACACATGGCTGTACCATAGCTAGATGGGGGCAGAAACACATTCCAAACCTGTGACTTGTATGAGTTTATGATCATGCCTGCAGATCTTAAGTGATTGCTAAAGATGAACCACATGACTCTTAGTACATTCCCTAAGACACTGTGCTACTCAGACAACATGGGCAAGAATTTTACAACCCCCCCCCCCCAATGCAAATTTTCAACATGTCCCTAATGTCTTTCTTCCTCTTCCTCCACCCATGCTCAAATGTTAAGTTTTGAGGAGACTTCCCTCACTGCCTTGCTGGATACTTTCCCCATACACATCTCCTTGTAACTTCCTACACTATCAACATGCATAATAGGTGTATTATTTGTCTTCTCTAATACTACATGAATACCTCAGAAGAGAAATCTGATCTTTTTTATTTGTGCATTTAAATCAGGAATCTAAAACCACATCAAGTACAAAGATAGCTGGGCTAGAAAATGGAGGAGAAACTTGGAAGTCAAGTAGAACTCTGTTTTCCTCAATAGTCCAATGTGGGACTGAAGATTAACAAAAGGCCCCAAAAGAAAAACAGAGAAAAGGGGTTTCCCACTGAAGAGAAGCAGTTAGTCTAAGTAGAAAGCGGGGAACTGCATAATGAGAGATGATGTTGACATTAACGAGCTTCTAATGAAGAACATGCAATGCAAAGAAACACAAAGCTCGTGCTCTGAAGCAGGGACAACACGCTCCATCGACAGAGCTATTGTTCTGAGCCAGCCTTTGCCTCTGGTACTCAGAGCCTACAGCAGTCAGTGCCCAGATACCAGAATCTGCATCCATGTCCTTCCTGACAAACAATATATGCCCACCGCAATATTCAGGAGATCTCTTTCCTTCCATGTGCAGCTCTTCCGTTTTCAGATCTCTACTCCAAATCCAAAATTAGTAGACCCTAGCTATTAATAGAACCTAGGTTTTCTGCTAAAATTATCTCAAAGGAATATATAAATGACTTCTACAGTTTTCACTACCAACTTCAGTTAAGATTTGAGCAGCTGAGGCAGTATTATTTTTACAACATGATTGAATGGATGATTTCTAGTAATAAAGATTTTATCCATAGAAAGACAGTTAATTTTTAGGTTTAATTGGTATTTCATCTGTCAAATCCTAAGAGTTGTATAATTTCTTTGAAGTTCATTTTAGGGAAGAAAAGAGAAGAATACTCAGAGACTCCTAAAAAAATCCCTCAGTTTGTAGAATGGTTGAATATACCATGATGTTTTAAAAGCCAAGTATATATTTTTATATAAGCCAATCATGTAGCAAATCTTCAGGTAAAAAGCACTGACAAATGTAGCCTACAGAGATTGCTTGATGTTGAAAGAACTTGCTGCTTTTTCACAAGGCCCAAGTGTGGTTCTCAGAATCCTTGTGACATGGTTCACAATGTTCTCCAGGGTATCTAACACTTCTAGCCTCCATGGGAACTGAGACTTGCAGGCACAAACCTACAAGTAGGTACACACATACACCTATTTAAATTCAAAATAATTAGTATAAATCTTTTTTTTAAAAAAAGTCATTGGTATATAACCCAATACCAATTTAGCATAATTGTAGAGAGTTTTAAAGGCATTGCTATAAAGGCATTGCTATAAAGGAATCTGTAGTAAATCATTTCTACAGCAAGCACTATCTTCATCACAACAGGTTTGATTTTTATCATCTGTCATTTTCCATGAGCTATTCTCAACACAGCCACAAAAGGAACTTTTTCTCCTCTGAATGAAAATGCATTATAATCATCATCATCAACAGCAACAGGAGGAGGAAGAGGATCTCATGTAGACCAGGTTGATCTTGAACTCCTAAGTGACTGAGGTGGGCCTTGAACTCTTTTTTAATGCATATATATTTGTATAGATACATATATATGTATATATACATATATATTTGCTTTATTTATATTTCAAATGGTTTCCTCTTTCTGCATTACCCCTCTGAAAACCCCCTATCCCATTCACCCCCTCCCCAATTTCCTGACTTGACAATCCTCTTTTCTGGGGAATTGAGTCTTTACAGGACCAATGGCTTCTCCTCTCATTGATGTCTGAAATGGTCATCTTCTGCTACATATGTGGCTGGAGCCATGGGTCCCTTCATGTGTACTCTTTGGTTGGTGGTTTAGTCACTGGGAGCTCTAGGGTACTGGTTGGTACATATTATTATTCCTGCAGGATTGCAAACCTCTTCAACTCCTTGGGTCCTCTCCCTAGCTGCTCCATTGGGGACCCTATGCTCTCCTATTGGTTGGCTGTGAGCCATGGGTATTTTGATCCACTTTTCAATAAGGATCAATGTATCCATACTTTGGTTTTCCTTCATCTGAGCATCATGTGGTCTGTGAGTTGTATCATGGGTATTCTGAGCTTTTGTGCTAATATCCACTTATCAGTGAGTGCATACTGTGTGTTCTTTTGTGATTTGGTTACCTCACTCAGGATGATATTTTCTACATCTATCCATTTGCCTAAGAATTTCATGAATTCATTGTTCTTAATAGCAGAGTTGTACTCCATTGTGTAAATGTTCCACATTTTCTGTATCCATTCCTCTGTTGAAGGACATCCATGTTCTTTCCAGCTTCTTGCTAATATAAGTAAGGCTGCTATCACCATATTGGAGCATGTGTCCTTATTACATGTTGGAGCATCTTCTGGGTACATGACCAGGAGTGGTAGAACTGGGTCTTCATGTAGTGCTATGTCCAATTTTGTGAGGAACCGCCAAACTGATTTCCAGAGTGGTTGCAACAGCTTACAATAGCACTAACAATGGAGGAGTGTCCCTCTTTCTCCACATGCTTGCCAGCACCTTCTACTGCATGAGTTTTCGATCTTAGCCATTCTAAATGGTGTGAGGTGGAATCTCAGGGTTGTTTGAATTTTCATTTCCCTGATAACTAAGGACTTTGAATATTTCTTTAGATGCTTCTCAACCACTCAGTATTCCTCAGTTAAGAATGTTTTGTTTAGCTCTGTACCCCATTTTTGATAGGGTTATTTGACTCTCTCGAGTCTAACTTCTTGAGTTCTTTGTATATATTGGATATTAACCCCATATCAGATGTAGGGTTGGTAAAGATCTTTCCCCAATTTTCTGGTTGCTGTTTTGTCCTATTGACAGTGTCCTTTGCCTTACAAAAAAATTGTAATTTAATGAGGTCCCATTTGCCAATTCTTGATCTTAGAGCATAAGCTATTGGTGATCTGTTCAGGAATTTTTACTCTGTGCCCATGTGTTCAAGGCTCTTCCCCACTTTCTTTTCTATTAGTTTCAGTGTGTCTGGTTTTATGTGAAGGCCATTGATCTACTAGGACTTGAGCTTAGTACAAAGAGATAAGAATAAATTAATTTGCATTCTTCTGCATATTAGCGGCCAGTTGAAACTGCATCATGTGTTGAAAAAGCTATCATTTTTCCACTGGATGTTTTTAGCTACTTTGTCAAAGATCAAGTGACCATAGGTGTGTGGGCTTATTTCTGGGTCTTCAATTCTATTCCATTGATCTACCTACCTGTCAATGTCCCAATACCATGAAGTTTTTTATCACTATTGCTCTATAGTACAGCTTGAGTCCGGGATGCTGATTCCTCCAGCAATTCTTTTATTGTTGAGAATAGTTTTAGCTATACTGAGGTTTTTGTTATTCCAGATGAATTTGATAACTCCTCTTTCTAACTCTATGAAGAATGGAGATGGGACTTTGATGGGGATTGCATTGAGTCTGTATATTACTTTTGGCATGATGGCCATTTTTATTATATTAATCCTGCCAATCCACGAGCATGGGAGATCTTTCCATCTTCTGAGGTCTTCCCCGATTTCTTTCTTCAGGGACTTGAAGTTTTCATCATATAGATCTTTTACTTGTTTGGATAGATTCACACCAAAATACCTTAGATTGTTTGTGACTATTGTGAAGAGTGTCACTTCCCTAATTTCTTTCTCAGCCTGGTTATCCTTTTACTATAGAAAGGCTACTTATTTTTTTGAGTTAATTTTATATCCAGTCACTTTGGTGAAGTGGTTTATCAGCTGTAGGATTTCTTTGGTGGAGATTTTCGGGTCACTTAAATATACTATCTGCAAATAGTGATAGTTTAAATTCTTCTTTCCCAATTTGTATTCCTTAACCTTCTTTTGTTGTCTTTGTTCTAGCTAGAACTTCAAGTACTATGTTGAGTAGAAATGGACAGAAAGGGCAGCCTTGTCTAGTACCTGATTTTAGTGGGATTACTTCAAGTTTCTCTGCTTTTAGTTTGAAGTTGGCTACAAGTTTGCTATATATTGCTTTTACTATGTTTAGGTGTGGGCCTTGAATTCCTGATATTTCCAAGACTTTTAACATGAAGGGATGCTGAATTTTGTTAAATGCTTTTGCAGCATTTAATAAAATGACCATGTGTTTATTTTCTTTGAGTTTGTTTATGTAGTAGATTACATTGATGGATTTCCTTATATTGAACTATCCCTGCATCCCTGGAATAAGGTCTTCTTGATTGCGGTGTATGATCATTTTGTTGATTCTTCGTATAGTTCTTTTTGGTTCTACTTGACTGATTTCAGCCCTGGGTTTGTTCTTTCCTGCTGTCTACTCCTCTTGGGTGTATCAGCTTCTTTTTGTTCTAGGTGCTTCCAGGTGTTCTGTTAAGCTGCTAGTGTATGCTCTCTCCAGTTTCTTTTCAAAGGCACTCAGAGTTATGAGTTTAACTCTTAGTACTGCTTTCAATTGTGTGGAGCAATGTTCAGCTTCCATGAGTATGTGGAATATCTGTTGTTCTTGTTGATATTGAAGACCAGCCTTAATCTGTAGTGATCTGATAGGAGGCATAATATTATTTCAATCCTCTTATGTATGTTGAAGTCTTTTTTGTGACCAACTATGTGGTCAGTTTCAGAGAAGGTACCATGAGATGCTGAGAAGATGGTATATTCTTTTGATTTAGGATGAAATGTATAAATCCATTTGGTCCATAACTTCTGTTAGTTTCACTGTGTCTCTGTTTAGATTGTGTTTCCCTGTCCTGTCCATTGTTGAGAGTGGGGTGGTGAAGTCACCCACAAGTATTGTGTGAGGTGCAATGTGTATTTTGAGCTTTAAGTTTCATTTATAAATGTAGGCACACCTGCTTTTGGAGCATAGATATTCAGAATTGAGAGTTCTTGTTAGATTTTTCCTTTGATGAGAATTAAGTGTCCTTCTGTGTATTTTTGACGACTTTTGATTGAAAGCCAATTTTATCCAATATTAGAATGGCTACTCCAGCTTATTTCCTGGGACCATGTCCTTGGAAAATTGTTTTCTAGCCCTTGACTCTGAGGTAGTGTTTGCCTTTGACACTGAGGTATGCTTACTGGATGCAGCAAAATGCTGGGTCCTGTTTACGTATTCATTCTGTTATTCTATACCTTTTTATTGGGGAATTGAGTCTATTGATGTTAAGAGATATTAAGGAATAGTGATTGTTGCTTCCTGTTATTTTTGATGTAATTTTTATGTTTGTGTGGTTATCTTCTTTTGGGCTTGTTGAAAGAAGATTGTTTTCTTGCTTTTTCTAGTGTGTAGTTTCCCTCCTTGTGTTGGAATTTTTCCATCTATTATCCTTTGTAGGTCTGGATTTGTGGAAAGATATTGTATAATTTGATTTTGCCATGCAATATCTTGATTTCTCCATCTATGTTATTTGAAAGTTTTGCTGGGTATATTGGTCTGGGCTGGCATTTGTGTTCTCTTAGGGTCTGTATGAGATCTGCCCAGGATCTTCTAGCTTTCATAGTCTCTGGTAAGAACTCTTGTGTAATTCTGGTAGGTCTACATTTATATGTTGCTTGACCTTTTCCCCTTACTGCTTTTAATACTCTTTCTTTGTTTAGTTCATTTGCTGTTTTGATTATTATGTGACAGGAGAAATTTTTTTCTGGACCAATCTATTTGGAGTTCTGTAGGCTTTTTGTATGTTCATGGGCATCTCTTTCTTTAGGTTAGTTTCTTTAGGAAATTTTCATCTATAATTTTGTTGAAGGTATTCACTGGCCCTTTAAGCTGGAAATCTTCACTCTCTTCTATACCTATAATCCTTATGTTTGGTGTTCATATTGTCACCAGGATTTCCTGGATTTTGGGGGTTAGAAGATTTTTGCTTTTTGTATTTTCTTTGACTGTTGTGCCAATGCTTTCTATGGTATCTTCCTGTACCTGAGATTCTCTCTACTATATCTTGTATTGTGTTGTTGATGCTTGCATCTATGATTCCGGATTTCTTTCCTAGGTTTTCTATATCCAGCATTGTCTCCCTTTGTGATTTCTTCACTGTTTCTACTTCCATTTTAGATTCTGGATGGTTTTGTTCAGTTCCTTCAATTGTTTGTGTTCTCCTTCATTTCTTTAAGGGAGTTGTTTATGTCCTTCTTGAAGTCCTTTACCAGCATGAAATGTGATTTTAAAATCCAAATCTTGCTTTTCCAGTGTATTGGGGTATCCAGGACTTGCTGTTGTGGGAGAACTGGATTCAGATGTTACCATGTTGCCTTGACTTCTGTTAGTAATGTTTTTATGTTTGCCTTTTGCCATTGGTTATCACTGGTGTTAGCTGGTCTTGCTGTGTCTTTCTGTGCTTTGTTCATGTTCTATAAGCCTGCGTATCAGTACTCCTGGGAGACTAGCTTGCTCTGTGTTCACAGATGTGTAGGCACTCCTGGGAGACCAGCTCCCTCCCTTGTGGTGATATTTGTATATGTAGCTCTGTGGCCCAGGATCACCTCTGGACACAGATGGAAATCAGAAGACTCCTGTCCCAATCTGCCCTTGGATCCTTGTGTCCTGGTTGTTTCAGATGGTTCCTCTGAGCAGCAGGAGTAGTCCTACCCGTACTTTTCAGGAGGCCTGTTTGCACTTCTAGAAGGTTAAATATCTCCCTGTGCCACCTGGGTATGCAGCCTGTAGCCAGGGATGATCTCCAGCAGCAGACAGAAACTGGAAGGCTACTGCTTGCTTAAGTGTTCTGAGTGGGCCTGTTCCTCTGAGCAACAGGGGTGATTCTACTTGCACTCTCAGGCCTACCCACACTCCTGGAAGTCTAGCTATCTCCCTGTACCACCTGGGTATGATGCCCTGTGGTCGAGAATGGTCTCCAACAGCAGAGATTTAGAATTCTTATATTAAAAAATTTTATACCTTGAAAGTAGCTTTGTTTTTTACTGTTTTCCCCTTTTATTGAAAATATTTTTTTCACATAACATATCCCTCAAATTATAATTATGGCTTTCCTTCCTCTACTCTTCCTAGTTTTTCCCACCTCCCCCTCCATCTGGATCCACTCTCTTTCTTGCTCTCATTAGAATACAAACAGACTTCTAATGCATAATAGTAAAATAAAATAAAAATTAACAGATCAGAACAAGAGAAGCAAAAAGCAGGAAAAGAGTTCAAGGGAAGGCACAAGACTGACACTTTCACACACCCAGGAGTCCTCCAAAGGCACTAAACTAGAATTCATAGTATGTACATTGAAAACTGGTGCAAACTGGTATAGGCCCTGTATATGCTGCCTCAGCCTCTGTGAGTTCATATGAGCTTTGATCATGTTTGTTTAAAGGCCCTTGGTTTTTTTGGTGTTCTCATCCCCTCTGTCTTCCATATTCTTCCTGCCTCTTCTGCAGAGGGGTTTCCTGGGATGTAAATAAGGATGCAGTAGGGATGGTAATGGACTTCAAAATTAAGTCAGTTTAATTCAAGGCTTAGTTATATTGCTGAACTGAAAGTTGCTTGCTAGATTGTAAACACATGCTGATGCAGTTCTGTGTGAGATTAAAAAGATCTTAGTTACTCTACTGATTTGAAAGCTTAGTTGATAGGTTAATAGTTGTATAAAATTTATAATTTTTCTCAATATCTCGCTTTTCATTCCTAAGTTTTAAATGAACACATGTCCATATGTCATGGAATTTTTGTAATAAGAACAACCTTTGCCATACAGTAAGAGTTTAATAAATGGCACTTATCATTATTGTTAGTAATGCTATGTTATACATTTTTAAAAATAAGTTGCTGGAAATGAAAACATCCATAAACCCATGCATGTAATAAGAGAAAAATTTTATTTAAATTTCTCTTATTTCAACTAGTACAATTTGGTAAATTTAATATGCAAAAGTTGTAGTTATAACTTATTCATTTTTCCTGATGTGTAATTCATCTTTTAAACGAAATATAGCCATAATTCAAACAGCCCATGCTATTTCCCAGAATAGTTTTGCACTCATCTTGGCTTAAGTTCCTATCCAAAGCTGCAAGGGAATATGCTTCTTCTTTAAACATGCTGAGCAGAACCCATTAAAGTAAAGATATCAAGAGAAAGAAAATTCAATAACATGTTCTGTAATTGAGACATTATTATGGTAAAATGATTCACAAAATGTCCGAGTCTCTCAAAAATTCTTAAGAACTATTCTAAACTATTAGGGCTAACCCCATAGGAAGACTTTTTCCTGTGAGGCAATTCCTGAGTGATCCAGCTCCATTTACTGAAGGATGATGTCTTTCTCATTCACCACTCTAGTCCCCAAGCCCCATTCAATGCCTGCAAATTATCTGAATTCAATATCAGTTTTTAATAAATAAAGAAACGCTCGCTGCTGCAAGAATTCACTCCTCTCTGCTTATAGATTTCTCTTTTGCCTTTCAACCAGAAATCACTGGCTATGTAACCTGTAACTCACAGATATAATGTTCAACTTGGTCTTCTTCCTCTGGTTAAACTCCTGGTCAAAACCAGAACATTATCTCGCATCATATCTACACAATGGAGTACTATTCAGCCATTAGAAACAATGAATTCATGAAATTCTTAAGCAAATGGATGGAGCTAGAGAACATCATACTAAGTGAGGTAACACAGACTCAAAAGGTGAATCATGGTATGCACTCACTAATAAGTGGATATTAACCTAGAAAACTGGAATACCCAAAACATAATTCACACATCAAATGAGGTACAAGAAGAACGGAGGAGTGGCCCCTTGTTCTGGAAAGACTCAGTGAAGCAGTATTCGGCAAAACCAGAACGGGGAAGTGGGAAGGGGTGGGTGGGAGGGCAGGGGGAGAAAAGGGGGCTTATGGGACTTTCAGGGAGTGGGGGGCTAGAAAAGGGGAAATCATTTGAAATGTAAATAAAAATATATCGGAAAAAAAAGAAAACTTGAAACAAAAGCTGATAGTTACTCTGTTTCCACGTGTCATGTTTTAGGAGAATGTTAAGGTGTAAATATAGTAGAGTCCTACATTAAGAGTATTAGGATACATCAGGGGGAACTAAAACTGTGTCATCTTCATGGACTCCAGCAAGAACCCAGTAAATCTGGTAGTTCCTGAGAAACAATGGAGAAGTAAATAGTTTTACTTAAGTCAACAAAACTGAAAGAATGACAATAAATGCTTCTGGGGTCTTAAAATCTGTGGAGATAGATCAAAACCTCTCAAATCTCCTGACAGACAGGAAAAAATACAGTGAAGCATTGCTAAATGTGGTTCCTTTAAAGCTTTGCTGTCTTTGCCCACTGTGCTTGAGTGTGGCGCGTGTGTTCAACAACATGGACTACAGCTAGTTGTGGATTTTGAAAAAAAATCATATAAAGCTTTAAGAAGTGAAGCTACACCGGGCAGTGGTGGTGCACGCCTGTAATCCCAGCACTCTGGGAGGCAGAGGCAGGCAGATTTCTGAGTTGGAGAGTGCATTCCAGGACAGCCAGGGCTACACAGAGAAACCCTGTCTCTAAAAATCCAGATCAAAAAAAAAAAAAAAAAAGAAAGAAAGAAAAGACAAAGTGAAGCCATACTGGAGGAAGTGGGTCACTAGGTATGCATGTGTGGAGAGGGGTTATCTTGAGGCTTTATAGCATGGTCTCATTTCTTGTTCACTCTCTGTAACCAGCCGTCATTCCACTTCTGCAGCCAAATCTTACCTGCTCCCAAAGCCATGTCTTCTGCAGCACAATGGAATGATTCTTCCAAACTCAGCCAAAATAAACCTGTCCTTCCTTAAATTGCTTCTTAGCAGATATTTTGTGACAGCTATAAGATAAGTAACTAAGATACCTCCCTATAATTTCTGTCTTTCTGATAGGGAGTTAAACCACTGGTTACAGGCTAATCTGGCCATTGCAAGGCAATAGATCAACCTTTCTCTTATGTCTAGCTGTTTGGAATATAGAATAGCATCATATCAACTGACTCAGTTACCATGAAGCCAAGACCCTGCTTCAGGAGGTTTCTAAAGTCACACCCACTTTATGCACTCTGCACAACTCCTGGCAAAAAACTTGGTCAATGGAGGCAGCATTCCAGAAAGCATAAACATCTGTGAACTTTAGAAAACTATCCTAAGCTATTCTAATCAAAATGGAGGCTGAGTGTTTCTATAGTAACTCAGCAAGAAAGTGAATAGATGCAAAATATGTGCTGGTTGGTTCAGATATACTTTTTCATTTGCAAGGCATTCAAATCCAAACACCTCATCCCGACTATATAAACAAAACAGAGAGGCAGTGCTGTGTCAACAGCAGCCGCAGGACAAAGGAAGAGCACACCAGAGGGTGGTTCAAGGGTCCTATTAGAAATGCAGATCAGAGAACATAGGTGAGTGGATAGGTTGCCAAGATTCTAGAAAGTGTTGAGATGTTGTCCTGAATCCTGCCTCTCCACTGGGGGTAGTTGGTCATAACTAGCATGTGACCAGGAGGAAGTAGGGTAAAGTCTGAACTGGGGAGTCCACAGTGGTGGCTGATCTTTTCTTTGGCTACCCAGGTGTCACCAGGATACCAGGAGAAAGAGCCAGGAGTAGAGTTTATGTTTCCCTTCAGGGAGTCTACACACTAGGCAAGAAGGGGAAAGTGAAGTCCAGGACCAACCAGATCAGGTCATTTGGGAGCAAGGGCCAAGCCCAGAAGGGGCTGGAGGAGAGAAAGCCTTCCTCAGGAATCTTAAAGAAAGCCTTCCTCAGGAAGCTTAAAGGTAGCTCTTTAATCTAAAGCCTTCCCCACGATGGTCCTTAATGAACCAGCTCTCAGGGATGGCCCTTGCTTGCCCATATTGTTTTATTTGGTGGAGGCTTTAAACACATATACTTTACACAGGGTGAACAAGGGATTATATATCTTTTAGGGAAAGGAACATCCAGGAACTGAAGCAGATTGGCTGAGGATTAAGGCTGTCTAGATACTTTATTGTGATGGAGGAGAACTCCACGTGTTACGCTATGTGACCAGGTTGCCCATGCTTCTCAGTTCAGTGTCATGGTTAAATGTTCTAGAGCAGGTACAGAGACAAATAGAGAATGGACTCACTCTTGCATTTTCAAATCTCAGATTCCCACGGTTTGGCCTCATTCAACTTTCCCAGTTCTTATGCTTGTCTGGTAGCAGAGTCCCACCTGCCCTACAATAAGAGGCTGCAGGGCAGTGGCTGGTCCAGCTGAAGGACCATCAGCAGTGGAACCAAGGCGACACAGGGTCCAGTTAGGCCCTGCGCCCACGGCGACTGACCTTCGCTGACCAGCCGGGCGGCAAGCAGCTGCAGTTGTGCGGCGCCTTTCCTGCACAGAAGCCACTTCAGAACTCGGCCTCCCACCAGTCACGAGAGGTGCATCCATCTTGGTTCCGGACTCCAGGGATCGGACAGACTGAGGTACACAAACATAATCCGAGGCCAACACCGCGGTGGTCTGAGCCCGATGGGCGTTGGCCTGCACCCAGGCCCTGGGCTGGTCGGGGGGCCATCGGGGTGCCAACCCAGCCAGGAGGTTTTTTGCCCAGGCCTGTGCGCGTGCCGCCATTTTGCCTACAGGACAACAGAGATCTCTGGCGGGCAGACCTGTAACAGGCATAGCCTGAGGCTAACAAAGCGGGGGTCTAGGCCCCAAAAGGCACAGGACTGACTCCAAGAACTGGGCGGCTTGGTGGGCCATCTGTGAGTCAACCCGCCCAGGATGTTGTTAGCACAGCAGACTCTCCCGGCGCTTTCAGGGAGCGCAGGCGCGCACGCCCACCATCCTAGTCACCTGGCGGACCCAATTAACAGTCATAGCCCTAGGGGAACTTTGCTCGGACCTTGGCCTCCCAGGCTTTTGCCTGGACTCAGGGACAGGGAGGCCAGGCTAACCTTGTGTGCGCCAGCCCGGTTGGCGGATCGGCTGCCCAGCAGAGTGAGCGGAACACAGGGGAGGTCACAGCAGCATACACCGTCGGCACTCCCTGGGGGTGCACACGGGCTCCATCTGGTCCACAGACACAATCTGGGGCAAGGCCTCAGGCAGAAGCCCTCAGCTCTACTCTCTCCTCTTCCGGATCCAGATCAGCCTGGGCGGCAGCACCACATCTCCAAGTCCTGCAGTAGGCTAGCTGGGCTTCCGGGCGGCCAGCTGGGAGAAGTCAGTGTGCTCCAGTGAATCCAGCAGGCCCCAGCGGGAGCCTTCGGGTGCCTGCTTTGGGATCTGAACAGCCTGGGCAGCAGCACCCTGTCTACAAGCAGTGCAGGAGGTAAGCTGTGCACCAGAGGCCAACTGGGAAGGGGCAGCTTGAACTGGTGAGTCCAGCAATGACAAGACAAACTGACACCAGTGAGAACTAGATGGCAAAAGGCAAACGCAGGAACGTCACTAACAGAAATCAAGGCAATATGGCAACATCTGAACCCAATTCTACTCTACCAACATGTCCTGGATACCCCATCACACCAGTAAAACAAGATCTGGATTTAAAATCACTGGTCATGATGCTGGTACAGGAACACATGAAGGACATACTTAAAGAAATTCAGGAGAAAATGGATCAAAAGTTAGAAGTCCTTGCAAGGGAAACACAAAAATCATTGAAAGAAATCCAGGAGAATACAAAAGCCAACAAGGAGGAAATGCAAAAAACACTTAAAGAAATACAGGAGAACTTTGGTCAACAGGCTGAGGTCATGAAAGACGAAACACAAAAATCTCTTAAAGAAATACAGGAGAACTTTGGTCAACAGGCTGAGATCATGAAAGAGGAAACACAAAAATCTCTTAAAGAATTACAGGAAAGCACAAACAAGCAAGTGAAGGAGCTAAGCAAAACCATCCAGGATCTAAAATCAGAAGTAGAAACAACTAAGAAAACTCAAAGGGAGACAACTTTGGAGATAGAAAGCCTTGGGAAGAAATCAGGGGACAGAGATGCAAATATCAACAACAGAATACAAGAGATAGAAGAAAGAATCTCAGATGCTGAAGATTCCATAGAAACCATGGACTCAACAGTTAAAGAAAATGCAAAATGCAAAAAGCTTGTAACCCAAAATATCCAGGAAATCCAGGACACAATGAGAAGACCAAACCTAAGGATTATAGGCATAGATGAGAGTGAAGATTTACAACTTAAAGGGCCAGCAAATATCTTCAATAAAATTATGGAAGAAAACTTCCCTAACCTAAAGAGAGAGATGCCCATGAATATACAAGAAGCCTACAGAACTCCAAACAGACTGGACCAGAACAGAAATACTTCCCGTCACATAATAATCAAAACACCAAATGTTCTAAACAAAGAAAGAATATTAAAGGCAGTAAGAGAAAAAGGCCAAGTAACATATAAAGGAAGACCTATCAGAATCACAGCAGACTTTTCACCTGAGACTATGAAGGCTAGAAGGTCCTGGGCAGATCTCATGCAGACTCTAAGAGAACACAAATGCCAACCAAAACTACTATATCCAGCAAAACTCTCAATCACCATAGATGGAGAAACTAAGATATTTCACGACAAAACCAAGGTTACCCAATATCTATCCACAAACCCAGCCCTAAAAAGAATAATAGGAGGACAACACCAATACAAGGAGGGAAACTTCACCCTGAAAAAAGCAAGATAGTAACCTTTCATCAAACCCAAAAGAAGTTAAGCAATCAAATTTAAAAAATAACGTCAAAAATGATAGGAAGTAACAATCACTATTCCTTAATATCTCTTAACATCAATGGACTCAATGCCCCAATAAAAAGACACAGACTAACTGACTGGATACGTAAACAGGACCCTACATTTTGCTGCTTACAGGAAACACACCTCAGGGTCAAAGACAAACACTACCTTAGAGTAAAAGGCTGGAAGACAATTTTACAAGCAAATGGTCTCAGGAAACAAGCTGGAGTAGCCATTTTAATATCAGATAAAATTGACTTTCAACCCAAAGTCATCAAAAGAGACTCTGAGGGACACTTCTTGCTGGTCAAAGGAAAAATACAACAAGAAGAACTCTCAATCCTGAACATCTATGCTCCAAATGCAAGGGCACCCTCTTTCATAAAAGAAACTTTATTAAAACTCAAAGCACACATTGCACCTAACACAATAATTGTGGGTGACTTCAACACTGCACTTTCCTCAATGGACCGATCAGGAAAACAAAAACTAAACAGGGACACAATGAAACTAATTGAAGCTTTGGACCAATTAGATTTAACAGACATATATAGAACATTCTATCCTAAAACAAAAGAATATACCTTTTTCTCAGCACCTCATGGTACCTTCTCCAAAATCGACCATATAATTGGTCACAAGACAGACCTCAACAAATATAAGAAGATAGAACTAATCCCATGCCTCCTATCTGATCACTATGGAGTAAAAGTGGTCTTCAAAAGCAACAGAAACAACAGAAAACCCACATACATGTGGAAACTGAACAATACTCTACTCAATGATACCTTGGTCAAGGAAGAAATAAAGAAAGAAATTAAAGACTTTTTAGAACACAATGAAAATGAAAACACAACATACCCAAATCTATGGGACACAATGAAAGCAGTGCTAAGAGGAAAACTCATAGCCCTGAGTGCCTCCAAAAAGAAAATGGAGAGAGCATACATTACCAGCTTAGTGACACACCTGAAAGCCCTAGAACAAAAAGAAGCTATTTCGCCCAGGAGGAGTAGAAGGCAGGAAATCATCAAACTCAGGGCCGAAATCAATCAAGTAGAAACAAAGAGAACCATACAAAAAATCAACAAAACCAGGAGCTGGTTCTTTGAGAAAATCAACAAGATAGATAAACCCTTAGCCAGACTGACCAAAGGGCACAGAGAAAGTATCCAAATTAACAAACTTAGAAATGAAAAGGGAGATATAACAACAGAAACTGAGGAAATCCAAACAATCATCAGATCCTACTACAAGAGCCTGTACTCAACACAACTGGAGAATCTGGAGGAAATGGACAATTTCCTTGACAGATACCAAATACCAAAATTAAATCAGGACCAACTAGACCATCTGAACAGTCCCATAAAGCCTAAAGAAATAGAAGGAGTCATAGAAAGTCTTCCAACCAAAAAAAGCACAGGACCAGATAGCTTCAGTGCAGAATTCTACCAGACCTTCAAAGAAGAGTTAACACCAATACTCTTCAAACTATTCCACAAAATAGAAACAGAAGGAACACTACCCAATTCCTTCTAAGAAGCCACAATTACGCTGATACCAAAGCCACAAAAAGATCCAACAAAGAAAGAGAACTTCAGACCAATTTCCCTTATGAATATCGATGCAAAAATACTCAATAAAATTCTTGCAAACCGAATCCAAGAACACATCAAAACGATCATCCACTATGATCAAGTAGGCTTTATCCCGGGAATGCAGGGTTGGTTCAATATACGGAAATCCATCAATACAATCCACTACATAAACAAACTCAAAGAACAAAACCACATGGTCATTTCATTGGATGCTGAAAAAGCATTTGACAAAATTCAGCATCCTTTCATGCTTAAAGTCTTGGAGAGAACAGGAATTCAAGGCCCATACCTAAACATAGTAAAAGCAACATACAGCAAACCAGTAGCCAGCATCAAACTAAATGGAGAGAAACTTGAAGCAATCCCACTGAAATCAGGGACCAGACAAGGCTGCCCCCTTTCTCCTTATCTTTTCAATATTGTACTTGAGGTACTAGCTCGGGCAATTCGACAACATAAGGAGGTCAAAGGGATACAAATTGGAAAGGAAGAAGTCAAACTACCATTATTTGCAGATGACATGATCGTCTACCTAAGTGAACCAAAGAACTCCACTAGAGAGCTCCTACAGCTGATAAACAACTTCAGCAAAGTGGCAGGTTATAAAATCAACTCAAGCAAATCAGTGGCCTTCCTATACTCAAAGGATAAGCAGGCTGAGAAAGAAATTAGGGAAATGACCCCCTTCACAATAGCCTCAAACAGTATAAAGTATCTTGGGGTGACTCTTACCAAGCATGTGAAAGATCTGTATGACAAGAACTTCAAGACTCTGAAGAAGGAAATAGAAGAAGACCTCAAAAAATGGGAAAACCTCCCATGCTCATGGATCGGTAGAATCAATATAGTTAAAATGGCCATTTTGCCTAAAGCACTATACAGATTCAATGTAATACCCATCAAAATCCCAACTCAATTCTTCACAGAGTTAGAAAGAGCAATTATCAAATTTATCTGGAACAACAAAAAACCCAGGATAGCTAAAACTATTCTCAGCAACAAAAGAAAATCTGGGGGAATCAGTATCCCTGACCTCAAGCAATACTACAGAGCAATAGTGTTAAAAACTGCATGGTATTGGTACAGTGACAGGCAGGAGGATCAATGGAACAGGATTGAAGATCCAGAAATGAACCCACACACCTATGGCCACTTGATCCTCGACAAAGAGGCTGAAAACATCCAATGGAAAAAAGATAGCCTTTTCAACAAATAAATTATATCGAATAAAAAAAAAAGAAAAAAAAGAAAAAAAAACAAGAGGCTGCAGGTTTTTATCCATGGAAGAGTTCCTGGAAGTTATGAAGTCTTGAAGGACAAAGGACAAACTTCCTGCTACTATAAAGGCTGAAGATCCTAACCATTGGGCTCAATAACCTTCCTACTACCTGGATAGGTAGAATGTTTTCTATCTCAACCTGCTGCTTAGAACTGCTTAGAGCATTAGCCATTAAATGTTGGTCAATTAGCAATCAGAATACAGAGAAATCAAAGTAGCTATAAGTCTCTGGTTTTGGGGTGGCTCAAATGAGAAGGGTTCCCTGTGTTCAGGGAGTGAAAGGATTAGGAGGGATAGCCCTTTGGAGGAAATGTGAATGGGCTTTGAGATTGCAAAAAGTCCATTTTAATCCCAGAGTTTCTCTCTTCCTGTTGCCAGCAAATCTGGATGTAGAACTCTTAGCTACTTCTCCAGCACTGTCTGCCTGCCTGCCACCATGCTCCCCAGCATATGGATAATGGACTAAGACTGAAAGTATGAGCAAGCCCTCAATGAAATGCTTTCTTCTATAAGAGTTGCCATGGATATGGTGTCTTTTCACAGTGATAGAACAGTAACTAAGTCAGGCTTCTGAAGTCTATGTCATAAGTTTATGCTTTTGAGGGTTTAGAGTTGAAGTCACTGAGGCAGTCAAGTCCTTCAGAACTTGAATGCTCTGAACCATAGGCATAAGAAGAGACAGTCTTGGTTTACTAATTATTTCGATTTGTACTAGAAATAACCAACTAGAAAAAAAAATAACCAATCTTCTCACTGGGAGCATCTTAACAACTGGTCTTCCAGTTGGATTATTCCTTCTAAAACACAGGGTAACTTTATTTTCTGTACTGATATAGCCACAGTTTTTGGAAGGGGATAAGATATGCTGAGTTGGTAAACATTATTCTAGGAAATCCTTAAGACTAAAAATCAGCCTTATTTATAATAGCCAGAAGCTGGAAAGAACCCAGATGTCCCTCAGTGGAGGAATGGATACAGAAAATGTGGTATATTTACACAATGGAAAACTACTCAGCAATGAAAAACAACGAATTCATGACATTTTTAGGCAAATAGTTGGAACTGGAAAATATCATCCTAAGTGAGGTAACTCAATCACAAAAGAATATACATGGATTGCAATCACTGATAAGTAGATATTAATTAGTCCAGAAGCTCTGAATACGCAAGACACAATTAGCATAACAAATGACTCCCATGAAGAAGTAAGGAAAGGGCCCTGATCCAGGAAAGGCTTGATCCAGCATTTTAGGGTAGTACCAGGACAGAGGAAAAGGAGGGAGGTGATTGGAGAATGGGTGGAGAGAAGAAGGCTTATGGGACATATGGGGAGGGGGGAACCAGGAAAGAGGAAATCATTTGGAATGTAAAGACTATAGAAAATTTAAAAAAGAAAAGAAAAAAAGAATACACATGGAATGCAATCACTGATAAGTGGATATTAATTAGCCCAGAAGCTCTGAATTCTCAAGACACAATTAGCATATCAAATGATATACAAGAAGAGGGAAAGAGATGGCTCTGGATCTGAAAAGAGTTGATCCAGCATTGTAGGGGAGTACCTAGACAGGGAAATGGGAGGGGGGTGATGGGGTGGAGGGAAGAGGGCTTATGATGTGGAGGGGGGGAACCAGGAAAGGGGAAAGCATTTGGAATGTAAACAAAGAATATAGAAAAAATAATGAATTCATGAAATTCTTAGGCAAGTGGGTGGAACTGGAGAATGTCATCCCTAGTGAGGTGACCCGATCACAAAAGAACACACATGATATGCACTCATTGATAAGGGGATATTAATCCAGAAGCTCAGAATACCTAAGAAACAATTCACTTATCAAATGATGCCCAAGAAGAAGGAAGGAGAGAACCCTGGTCCTGGAAAGGCTCAGTGCAACAGTGGAGGGGAATACCAGGACAGGGAGCAGGAAGGGGTGGATTGGGGAACAGGGGGAGGGAAGAAGAATTTATGGGACTTTTGGAGAGGGGGAATCCAGGAAAGGGAAAATCATTTGAAATGTAAATAAAGAATATATCGAATAAAAAAAGGAAATCTATAAATATTCACGATGAGATATTGTAAAATTTATTCCAGCAAAAATGAAAAGTCCATTAGGTGCGGTGCCTCACAACTATGATCCAGGTACTTAGGATATAGAAACAAGAGGACTGTCTTAACCTCAAGTCTAACCAGCTGTATTTGAAACAATGTCTCAAGAAAAAATAAACTATGAATTGAAATTGAGAGAACAGACAGATGAAACTATAGAAAACAAGAAAGGTATAAGCACATTAAACATTCACATATATTCGGCCTTCTGAGTATACACAATAAAGAAAATGATTTTGAGTATGATGAGGCTAATTTTTAAGACATGCTTTAGGCAGTGGTAGAACACTTGGGAGGCAGAGGCATTTTGGTCTACCCAGTGAGTTCTAGGACAGCTAGGGCTACACAGAGAAACCCTGTCTTGAAAAACCAAAAATAAATAAATAAATAAATAAATAAATAAATAAATAAATAAACAAATAAATAAATAAGGTAAAAGAAAAAAGAAAAAAGGTATGCCTTGAAAGAGAGGTAAAAAGAAGTTAAAAAAAATTAAAAAGAAATAAAATAAAGATTAAAAATAAAAATAAATTTAGAAATTTATTTAATAAAATTAAAAGGAAATAATTCAATTAATATCAAATAGGATAGATCACTTCATGAAGAACATATCATGTTTCCATGTTTACATTTTACCAAAGATGTATACACAACCAGGGAAAACCAGAAAAGAGGATAACATTTGAAATGTAAATAAATAAAATATACAATAAAAATACAGGCACATATTTAGTTCTAATTAAGAATCTCAAAATCTTCTGTCATTGTAATTTTTTTTATTAATGAGATAAAATACCATGACCAAGGCCACCCATAAAAGAATGCATTTTATTTGCAGCTTATGGTTCCAGGTTAGAGTCCATGACTGTCATGGCAGAGAGCTTGGTAGAAGATGGGAAGGCAGCAGGCAGTCAGGCAGGCATCGGGCAGCAGGCAGCAGGCAGCAGGCAGCAGGAAGGCAGGCAGCAACAGCAGGCAGCAGGCAGCAGGCAGCAGGCAGCAGGCAGCAGGCAGCAGGCAGGCAGCAGGCAGCAGGCAGCAGGCAGCAGGCAGCAGGCAGCAGGCAGGCAGCAGGCAGGCAGCAGGCAGGCAGCAGGCAGCAGGCAGCAGGCAGGCAGCAGGCAGCAGGCAGCAGGCAGCAGGCAGCAGGCAGGCAGGCAGCAGGCAGCAGGCAGGCAGCAGGCAGGTAGCAAGCAGCAGGCAGCAGGCAACAAGCAGCAGGCAGGCAGGCAGCAGGCAGCAGGTGGGCAGGCAACAGGCGGGCAGGCAGGCAGTAGGCAGCAGGCAGCATGCAGCAGGTGGGCAGGCAGCAGGCAGGCAGGCAGCAGGCAGCAAGCAGGCAGCAGGCAGCAGGCAGCAAGCAGCAGGCAGCAGGCAGGCAGGCAGCAGGCAGCAAGCAGGCAGCAGGCAGCAGGCAGCAGGCAGGCAGCAGGCAGGCAGCAGGCAGGCAGCAGGCAGGCAGCAGGCAGGCAGCAGGCAGGCAGGCAGCAGGCAGCAGGCAGCAGGCAGCAGGCAGGCAGCAGGCAGCAGGCAGGCAGCAGGCAGCAGGCAGGCAGGCAGCAGGCAGGCAGCAGGCAGGCAGCAGGCAGGCAGGCAGCAGGCAGCAGGCAGCAGGCAGGCAGCAGGCAGCAGGCAGCAGGCAGCAGGCAGGCAGCAGGCAGGCAGCAGGTGGGCAGGCAACAGGCAGCAGGTGGGCAGGCAACAGGCGAGCAGGCAGGCAGCAGGCAGCAGGTGGGCAGGCAGCAGGCAGCAAGCAGGCAGCAGGCAGCAGGCAGCAGGCAGCAGGCAGCAGGCAGCAGGCAGGCAGCAGGCAGCAGGCAGCAGGCAGGCAGCAGGCAGGCAGCAGGCAGGCAGCAGGCAGGCAGCAGGCAGGCAGCAGGGAGCAGGCAGGCAGCAGGCAGGCAGGAGGCAGGCAGCAGGCAGCAGGCAGCAGGCAGCAGGCAGCAGGCAGCAGGCAGGCAGCAGGCAGGCAGCAGGCAGGCAGCAAGCAGGCAGCAGGCAGCAAGCAGCAGGCAGGCAGGCAGCAGGCAGCAAGCAGGCAGCAGGCAGCAGGTGGGCAGGCAACAGGCAGGCAGGCAGCAGGCAGCAGGCAGCAGGCAGCAGGCAGCAGGCAGCAGGCAGCAGGCAGGCAGGCAGCAGGCAGGCAGGCAGCAGGCAGCAGGCAGCAGGTGGTCAGGCAACAAGCGGGCAGGCAGGCAGCAGACAGCAGGCAGCAGGCAGACAGGAAGGCATCGAGCTGAAGTGATGATTGAGACCTCACATCATGAAACACTGAGAGGAAGCACAGGGAGAAAGACTGAGATTGGTGCTAATTTTCTGACACCTCCAAGCCCACACCCAATGTCACACTTACTCCACTAATGCCACAACTTTTAGTTCTCACCAAAGCATTTTTACTATTTGGAGACCAGTTAAATGGGTTTGTGGAGGCCTTTCTCATTCACCCTCTCTTTGGTGAACAGTTTTGTAGAAAATGAGCAAAATCTATGAACGGTATAAAGGGTTTTGCTTTTTTTATAAGTTCATTGTCTAGACATTTATTCTCCTGCTGCAAACCATGCTGCAAAATTAAATCCAAAAATCTAAACTGAAGAGTTTATAATGTTGTAATTACATGCATTCTAGGAGAATTCCACAAGTTAGCTTTGTGTTCTCTAGTTCATCTGTAGTACAAAGGAGATTTGTCAAGCATATTCATAGTGGATATACCTGTTATATGTCAGTTAATGCAGGTGTTGTATATCAGATAAACAGTTATAATCCTTATGTTCAAGTAACCATTATTTCACTTTTAAAAAGTCATTGTACTATTGTTATCATTTTTAGTATCTTCCTTGTCTACTATATAAATTAAAGTGTTGTCATTGATTATCTACAGAGGAAAATATAGCATTTAACTGATAAGATTTGGCAGCAGTTAGTTTCCTACATCTACTGAAATCCTTGTCAATTCATTTCTCAGAGATAAGAAAAGATTACTCTATAATAAAGAATACTTCACTGAGAAAAATGGAATACAGTATTACATGTGGAGATTGAATATTTACCAAGAGGAAAATCCTCTGCTTTTTAGCTCAGCAAATCTAAAACAGTTGAACTCTCACTGTAGTGAATCCAGGCTATACTAAAACAGTAGCAGGTATATCTCATCTGAAAATTAAGTAAAATATTTTATCTATCTATCTATCTATCTATCTATCTATCTATCTATCTATCTATCTATCATCTACATGTCAAATACTGCGACCATCTTAGTCCCTCTCTCACACTGTTCCCCTGTCTCCCTTTCTTTTTCATCTGAGAAAGTGGGACCCATAACTATCCCCCAACCTTGGCATGCCAAATCTCTGCATCTTCTCCCATTGATGCAGCCAGTGGTGACTGAACTACATGTCTGCTACATATGTGGCTAGGGCCTTGTTCTAGACATTGTATATTCTTTGATTGATGGCTCAGTCTCTTAAAACTCACAGGGTTCTAGGTTAGTTAGTGGACTCTGTTGATCTTCCTGTGGGGTTTTCTTCCTCTTTGAGGTCTTCAGTCGTTCCCACAACTCTTCCATAAGGGTCCCTGACCTGATTAATGTTTGGCTATTGGTATCCACATGAATTTTATTAAGCTGTTGGCAGAGCCTCTCAAGAGAAAGTTATGATAGATTCCTGTCTTGTCCTGTATGTCCTTTGGGTTCTGAGTTACTACACCAAGGATTCTATTTTCTAAAATATTTCTAAGTAAATCATGCTCATAAATAATGCATAAACTAAAATTGAATTGAAAAACTATGCAGAAACTAAAAATAGAAAATACAGTATATGTGTAACTTGGTTCAGCTTGAGTCCCATGTACTTACAATGCTGATAAAGTAGGGTCACCTAAGCTAGTAAGCATGAGACTTGACTGGCTAAAATAATGAGACCCTTTTGAAAGAAGTTCCTACTCAATGTCTCTACTCTTGAGAAAGTTTTGCTGAGAAATTCTACCCAATAACCAGATAAAAGTCAGCACTAAGTTTACACAGATTTCCATAAGAATTTTATCTTTGTTTTATGTCTATGGATGCTTTGCCTGCATGGATATTTCTGCACTGTGTGTGTGCAGTTCCTACAGAAGCTGGAAGCAACAACGGATCCTGAGAGCTGGTGTTACAGACAGTGTTGAGTCACCATGTTCTAGGAAGCAAACCAAGGCTCTTTGCACGACTATACTGTAGTTGATATACAAAATTCTTTTTTTTAATTTTTTTATTCGATATAATTTATTTACATTTCAAATGATTTCCCCTTTTCTAGCCCCCCACTACCCAAAAGTCCCGTAAGCCCCCTTCTCTTCCCCTGTCCTCCCACCCACCCCTTCCCACTTCCCCATTCTGGTTTTGCCGAATACTGTTTCACTGAGTCTTTCCAGAACCAAGGGCCACTCCTCCTTTCTTCTTGTACCTCATTTGATGTGTGGATTATGTTTTGGGTATTCCAGTTTTCTAGGTTAATAACCACTTATTAGTGAGTGCATACCATGATTCACCTTTTGAGTCTTGGTTACCTCACTTAGTATGATGTTCTCTAGCTCCATCCATTTGCCTAAGAATTTCATGAATTCATTGTTTCTAATGGCTGAATAGTACTCCATTGTGTAGATATACCACATTTTTTGCATCCACTCTTCTGTTGAGGGATACCTGGGTTCTTTCCAGCATCTGGCAATTATAAATAGGGCTGCTATTGAAGATCCAGAAATGAACCCACACACCTATGGCCACTTGATCCTCGACAAAGAGGCTGAAAACATCCAATGGAAAAAAGATAGCCTTTTCAACAAATGGTGCTGGTTCAACTGGAGGTCAGCATGCAGAAGCATGCGAATTGATCCATCCTTGTCTCCTTGTACTAAGCTCAAATCCAAATGGATCAAGGACCTCCACATGAAGCCAGACACTCTGAAGCTAATAGAAAAGAAACTGGGGAAGACCCTTGAGCACATCGGTACAGGGAGAAAGTTTCTGAACAGAACACAAATAGCGTATGCTCTAAGAGCAAGAATTGACAAATGGGACCTCATAAAATTACAAAGTTTCTGTAAGGCAAAGGACACCATCAAGAGGACAAATCGGCAACCAACAAATTGGGAAAAGATCTTCACCAATCCTACATCAGATAGAGGGCTAATATCCAATATATATAAAGAACTCAAGAAGTTAGACTCCAGAAAACTGAACAACCCTATTAAAAAATGGGGTACAGAGTTAAACAAAGAATTCACACCTGAAGAACTTCGGATGGCGGAGAAGCATCTTAAAAAATGCTCAACTTCATTAGTCATTAGGGAAATGCAAATCAAACAACCCTGAGATTTCATCTTACACCAGTCAGAATGGCTAAGATTAAAAATTCAGGAGACAGCAGGTGTTGGAGAGGGTGTGGAGAAAGAGGAACACTCCTCCACTGCGGGTGGGGTTGCAAATTGGTACAACCACTCTGGAAATCAGTCTGGCGGTTCCTCCGAAAACTGGGCACCTCATTTCCAGAAGATATACAAAATTCTTAAATTAAGTTAACACATAGATGAGAAAGATTTGGCGACGTATCTCCCAGAACTCAGGAGGCAGTAGGAGGATGCTGAGTTCAGCATCAGCTTGGGCCATAGTGAAAAGCATATCAAAAAATGAAATACAAACCCAAAACTAAGAGTTAAATTAATTTGAGTGTGCAAGAGTTATGTAAAACAAGACTAAGAAAACAACTATAATTACATTAAATATATGCAATACTTAGGTTTATATTTAATAAAGCTCATTATCCTATGCTTGCATAATGAAAACTATAAATGATTGACCAAAAGTTGTAAGTGTTCAAAATAAATGAAAAGACTGATTTGGGGGTTGTAGGGAACTTCTTCAAGCTGTGTCTTTTTCATTTGAAATCTGACTCCTTTCCATAAACTACAAAAAAAGATTATAATTTTCTTCTATGGTCTCATCAACTTTTGCTAAAACAGTTGGTATTTCTGGCTGGATGGCAATTAAGAGCCTAATGTTCTGTCTGTCTGTTTGTCCCAGAAATACAAACATCTCAGGAGGTCTCCTTGGGTCAAAAATTTCTACCATTTTTCTTTATCTTATGGTACTTTGCATCAATTACATCCATGTGTGTGTGTATATATATAAATTTACAAATGATGTTCTTCACATGGGCTATGCTGTTCTGGATATTTGTGTGCTACACTGAAATTAGAGAGCCCTCTTTCATGGCAGCCTCTCACAATAGAAACCCTAGCTGTCAAATAGCAACTGTCGCCGAATGCACTTTAATCCTTAGTAATTAGTGCAAAGGTCAGCAAGGTTCTTATAAAAAGTAGATATTTTATATCTTATAACCAAATATTTTTCTTTACCTATATTTACAGCTCTTTAATAATGAAAGGTTATTCTTGGTAGATATGCAAAACCAGCCATCTATCTCTATTCAGCAATAATTTGATGAAGTTCAGTTTAATGAGGGAATAATATATTAGGTGCAGAGAAAAAGGAGGGATGTGATTGGAGAATGGGTGGAGAGAAGGGGGCTTATGGGACATATAGGGAGGGGGAACCGGGAAAGGGGAAAGCATTTGGAATGTAAACAAAGAATTTAGAAAAAATGACTAAAAATCATGAATATATAAATATATATATAGCACTGAGTACTGGTCCTTCTTAGGGGCCAAGAGGAAGCTGTAACCATGGCAATGCTGTATCACTATTTAGAGCAATTTTCCTCTGTTAATTTTTTCCAGGTGAAATTATTTTTTTCCTAATCTTTCAGGACCCATCACTTCTTTTCATTTCTCTTTCCCGTGTTCTTTCTATATATATTAAGTTTCCACTAATGTCAGATGTCAATGAAATTTAGCATCTAGTGAAATGAATGTAGTCTGCTTCTTGCAAATCTCTTCTGTCGTTTCCTGTCTTCTAATTTAAAGTCTTTTCAATAAATAAGTTTTAGAAGCCTCGTCGTTGGTGGAGAGTAAGCAGGTACATGATGACAATACTAAAATACATGTGTAGACTTTTTGACCACCCTTTATAATTCCTAATATGTTACTAATACATATTCTTTAGTTCTTTTTTCTGCCACACTAAGTTTAATTTTGCTTCCAGTAGAGTCTCCTACTTACTTTAATTTATCGGCATATGAATCTCATTATATTTATAAATTTATTTTCCAAAATTAATCTTCAACTTAGTAGTATTTTTGTATTTAGCCAAAAATAATATTTAGTCTGTCATCTGAGTCTTGAATTCTTACAAAAAATAATGTCTTAAATATTCTGTTGAATTTTGACTGGTCCCTCACATATAAATTATTTATGAAAGACTGTCATACATTGTTTTCTTGTCACTCTTTTCTGGTTCTAACCAGATTGTACAGTGCCCTAAACCATATTTCTACAATGTTTACATAAATACCCTGTGACATAAAATCCTGAGCCTAAAGCGCATCACATCATATTGTTTGTGTACCTCCTCCTCTTTTAGGGCAGGTACCTCATCAGAAAGTTTATGTAGAGTCACAATACTTTCCAGTTTAGAAATATTGCAAAATTATGTCATACATTACTGTGTTTATAAGGTTGGTTTTGCTGACTGCCAGCCAGGGCAAGCTTCACATTTTCTCTCTCCTAGGATTAGCAATTAACTCCATTCTGGGAAATAATAGATAGGGTACTTCAATGACTACAAATAACTTAAATATACCAAGACATCTGTGCAGAAGAGTATACCTAATTTATAGGTGCAGTCTACGAATATTCCTAAATCTTTACCAATGGCCACCTTGTCACTGATTCCAAAGATCAACTTCCACACCCAGTGGGATATAGACAACAATTTCCCAAGTGAAGCCAAAAATTCTAAAAGTAATTTCTAAATGTCTTTTCCACAGGATCTAGCAAAACCCCCTCTTCTGTGATCACTCTTTATGGGTGTCACTAAGCTGAGCTTTGTGATGAAAGATCTTTGTATACTCCTTTATTCCTTATATAAACTGCTTCCCCTTCTATTTTCTGTGTCTATATAGCTGTTCAAGGGATTCCATTAAATCTCTGAGAACAAAGATGTCAAATTTTCTCTCATAAATAGCGTTGAATAAGAAATCTAGGAATTTAAATACTGCAACCACCCGCTTGGCCAGATGTCTCGCCTGTTTACCTCCAGTATAACCTTGTTTACCATGACCAAATCTAACATGCTGCAAAATACAAATACATGCCTTAAAAAGTCAGATGTACACTTCTAAATTAGAATTAGAGATTTGCTAATTAACCCAGTTACTTTGTAACTCTGGCCTCCAAATAGCATTAAATCAAATTATTACAGGATTGTAGAAGATTTATTTCTTAATGGGGAATTTAAATAGAAGTGACAAAACCACAGTCCCTCTAACCAAATCATCTTAGAAAAAAATTATTTGGGGATTTAAGAAACTCTTCTTGATCTCTATAATCAAATAGTATAAATTTCAATACTTTAAAATTAGTTTCTTTAAAGTCTGTTTGTTACATAAACAAATACAATGAACAGAATCATAACAAAGAGAATACATAGTTGAACAATGTTGAAGATGGCTCTCTTGATTCCAAAATATTATAGTGACAAATAGCTTGTAACGAAAGACCTGTAATTTATCTTGCAACTACCACCTTTCCAGTTGCTTCTGTTAACATTTTCTGAATAAATATGTTTGTATGTGTCTATGTGTACACCTGTGTGTGTTAATATATGTGTATATATTTATAACATTTAGATCATTACATATTAAAAATGCCAGTGAAAAAGCAAGGTTATTGGCAGTATTTCCAAAGATTTACAATTACTATTAAATTTATACTCAGATGTAGACATTTATATACCAATTTTCCACATGATCTAACTTTTTACATAAACCTGGATTATCATATTGGCAGCAAAAAATTGACATAAACAATTGGTTTTTTATTAAGAGATATGCAGGATCTCTATGTTTCAGATTATCAAGTTAATGTCTCTAAATAAAAGTAAAATCTCCACATTTTGTTCTGAATTTTCTGACCATTCATGAGCAAAATATTCTAGAATTCAGACCAAAATGGAAGATATATATTAAATGCAACACATATATTTGTAAGGCAATAATTCAAATAGGAATGTTTCCTTTGTCTTCTAAAATGTGTTGTTTCAAATATCTACACTAATTGAGAGGCACTAGAAAACACGGTTATCATTACAAGCTTTAATGTTAAACAAATTGATACAGAAAACGTAGTCTATAATCCTTTCATCCCTGTTTTAAATATTCCTACATATAAAAGAATAAAGATATTGGGCTGGAGAGGTAACTCAATGTTTGCAATCTCTGCTCTTGCAGAGGTACTAATTTGAATTCCCAGAAACCACATAGTAGCTTACAGCCATTTATAATGGGATCTGATGCACTCTTCTGGCATGCAGGAATAAATGCAGAGAGAGCAATCATATAATAAGATAAACCAATCTTTAAAAAATAAAGATATTTATATACCTTTTACAGCCCATATATTCTTTAAAGTTATGTAAATAGTGTGTATATGTAACAACAAGGAGATTTGGAAACAAAAATCCTTTCAGGATTTAGCCACTTTCAGAAGTGAAATAGACATTCTTCGGTGTATTTTATCTCTCCCCATATTTCATTCTGTACTCTAAAGACCTTTCAAAGGCATCTAGAAAACTTATTATATATATATATATATATATATATATATATATATATATATATTGCATACATTAAAAAGTAAAAACAGAATAAGCCTATAACAAGACAGCAATGTCCCTGGAACAGTGGGAGGGAAGAGGGCTTATGGGACTTGTGGGGAGTGGGGACCCAGAAAAGGGGAAATCATTTGAAATGTAAATAAAAAAATATATCAATAAAAAAAAAGAAACCACAGGAGAACCCATAAAAACTCAGGTGCCAGGAATGGGCTGCTTCTTTTGGAATTTTCAGCCAGTCAAGCCCCACAGATTTTCCAAACATTCTGTCTATTGGCAGTATCTTATTTATGCTGTAGAACTTTATGTAAAAACCCTATTGTTGAAGACACTATATACTTGAGTCATAGAACACAGAGCAGAAGAGTTCCAGCTGGTACTGGATTGAAAACCTCATTATTTTTTTTTTCCAATGTTAAAGCAAGAGGTTTATTTTCCAGTGCGTCATGGTCAGCCTTCAATTAGTCCCTCAAGGCCAGTCACTAAAAGGTGACCCTGAATGGCTATTACAAGCAGATTTTATACTTTTTAGGGACACAGACTACATCAGCAAGGATACAATTCCAAGTTAACAGCTAAGCATATTGACCTTTAAATATATTGGCTAGCAAACATGACTGCATTTCAACTCTACCTGGAACTTTTGAGAAGGTCAGGTGACTATCAGTCTCAGTACATTCTGAGACCATCTTACTCAAGAATGTTCTTGTGGGTGGAGAATGGAACTTGGCCTAACCTTGACCGCAGGTGGGAGGGGAAAGCTGTAAGAAGGGTGTGGGACTTAGGGTCCCTCAGTTCCACCTTTATCTTGTACAAGCTCAAATCCTGGAGCTACTCTCAGGGTTCTTAGATAATTAACTCATATTCTTCAGGTCCTGTCCTCAGGATCTCATATTGTTGGTGCAAGACCATCAATTGTACTGGTCCTATTCTCTCTTTTACAAGGGCTATAAGCGTGTTCAATATGCAGGGTCCAATGATAAACAATTATAGAAGAACAATTTGGTGTCCTAACTAGGTGAATATGAGGGTAGTTAACCAAGAGGAGTAGTTAAGCCAAGACTCAAACTAGCCCCGATTCTATTCTCTTTCTCTCTTCCACTTGGCTAGTCCTTCTCTCACCTTGAATCCTTAACTACCCCTGGAATGGTCTGCAGTATGTGCTTTCTGATGTTTCATACCCCCAGGTAGCACAGAAAAAGTGATTGTCCCCCCCCAAACCTCACTGATAGACCTGCTGCTGGCTTCTCCCATCTCAGGAGCACATATATATGGGCATTTCTCACAGGACAATCCTCAACTTTGGGTGTCCACACCCTAACGCCCACCCTCTAAGGGGACACAGTTTAGAATCTTGAGACCATCATCCCCCATATTTGTTTAATCCCTCCCGTGTCATCCCCCGTGGATGGAGTAATTTTGTGGGCTCACAAAACTCTTGTCAGACCAGCACCTGTACCTGACACCAACTGGCAGCCAAATATGAAAGTTTCATTCTTACTAGCTAGATTTCATAGTGCTGTAAGGTGCAAGGACAAAGACTAATCTTACCCAGCTGTGGCTTTTAAAAGTTACAGTAAAGGCCTAGCTAAACATGCCCATCATTGTAATAGTGGCATGAATATAATAAGAGTAATCGATTCCTTTCTCATTGGATTGAAGCACAACTCTACAGAGTGAAACCCATGCCTAATACCATTTTCATGTCAAAAACTTGTAGCTGGAAAGGCTGTAGGACATAAGTGAGAACCTACTATTGTCCTTCTGCTAACTGTACTTAGTATTATACTCTTGAAGACTTCTTCAAGAATGAACTATCCTCAATCCTAAATGGAACATCTAAGTCATATGTCCTTCTCTAAAGTCTTAGTAATGATTATGTGTTGTGGGGATCAGAAGGATATAAGAGCTAGAGGTAGTAGATGTGTACAAAAAATAAGAGTTTATTCTGGACAAAGCAGAGAAGCTGCACACATGTACTCAAAGTAGTTGTAACATCATGGATAAGACATTTGTAAGCTCATGCCAGGCCAAGTCCAATCATTAAGGTTGATGTGAGTACCGAGTCCTACCCCTAGAGGGAAATGAGAGACAGAGGATGAAATCTTGGCAATTGGTAGCCACTAGGAGAGAAGAGGGTCACTTTTTCAATGTGTAGAATGCCTGTTAGTAAGTTCACCATACACAACTGAAGGTCATACATGTAAAAATATATGAGCAGCACAAATTGAACCAGATTGGTTTACAAAAATGATGGAAAGAACAGAAAAGAAGGAGAATCGTAGACTTTAGTTTGAATACTTTGCCTTAAATTTCCCTCAGTAGTTTTATCAGAGGTATTTACCCTTTTGAAAATGTGATTAAACATGAAAGTTCTTAGAATATTCACATTGAGCAACATGAAAACATGCAAGAGTTATTTTTAAAATATTGTTTATAGTTTAAGATATCACTGACCAAATAAAGGTAGCTAAATAAATCATAACACATCTATATAATGAGCTGCCATTCAGTCTCACAAAGAATGAAGAAATTCTTAAGAAATCATAAAGAATGATATCTGAGATAGTGAACTGGAAAAACTAAATACAACAAAATGTCGTGTATCTTACTTTTTTGTAACGAAACAATTAAAACTAATAAAGTATGTGTATCTTTTCACATAAGCACCAAAGTGTGGGGACAAATTAGTGGCTAAGAAAATGAATCAAACATTTAAGTTAGTTCATGGAAGATTAGAGAAAGTAATAAAAACCATTAGGATTAATAATTATTATAAAAAGTGATTCAGAAAAAGTCATCTAAGGATATTAAAGTTAATGGTTAAAACTTTAATGTTAAAACTTTAATCATAGTATGATATGGTCATGGTTTCGAAATATTTCTCTAAGCAATATTGTTTGTCACCAAGAGGAAAATATAAAACTGCAATAAGGAAACTTGGAAAATACCACCTTAATCGTACAATAAAGAAATTCCAAACATGGTAAAAAGTTTCATGTTTCTTGAGTAATTGGGCACTGATAAAAAACAGCACTGACAGGTCAAATCTTTTCTCAAAATCTGTCATCTGAATTTAGTGCTATCAGAAATATGAGAATATCAGAAAATCAAGACTGGTTGAGCTCTCAGAAACATGTTGCCTATTTCTGAAATATATATTAAATTATAATCACATTCTTATAGTAAAGTTCACATGATAAAATCATTAAATGACTTAGGATCTTACTGCTATGAAAAGCATCATTGGGACAATTGGCAATATCTAAATAAAATCCCATATTGAGAGATACTCACAATATGTTTATTATTTTTTTGACTTTACTGAACTTAATTAGGTAACATTCTTACATTGGGCAATGTATACAGAAGGGAAAATCTTAATTACATCCTGGGATAAAGCCAAGTAGATAGTGTTTGTTGCATTCAGTAGGCCAGAGTGCAGGTACTAACTAGGGGAAAAGGCATGATTTCTTCAACCTGTTATCAAAGATTCAGAAATAGTGTATATGTGTGATTGCAAGTATGGGGGATGGGGAGAGAGACAAGAGAAAGACAGAGAAAGGTGGAGTGAGGGAGAGGGAGAACAAGAGAGGGAAAGTGACAGGGGTAACGATCCTCAATCCTAAATGGAACATCTAAGTCATAGGTCCTTCTCTAAAGTCTTAGTAATGATTATGTGTTGTGGGGATCAGAAATGATTTAAGAGCTAGAGCTAGTAAATGTGTACAAAAAATAAGAGGAGGAAGAGAGGGGAAGGAGGAAGAGAAACAATTGAGGGTTTATCAATGGTACATTCTAGTTTGTACTTGTAATCACTCTTTGTGATATTCACTTACTGTAGATAACCAAAGACACTGAGTGTGAAAGAATGGTACTTTCTAGTGAGCAATTCCTGCAATTTCTCTGACTGTAGATGCAGCTGTGAGTAAAGCAACTGTCAGTCCCATGACCCACCAGTTACCCATATGCCAGTCTCAGCATATTGAACACTCCATGGAGACCTTTAGACAAGTAGGCAAAAACATTTCAGCTCATTGCTCTGTCTCCTGAAAGCAGATATCCAGCAGGGATATTTGGAAAGCCTTGTACCAGAACTTATAGAATCCTAAGCTTTGATAAATCATTTCTGTATAGCCAAAGAATTATGGGTGATTAGTAAAAAAAAATCTCTTTTCTACCTTTTCAGGTTCATGCAGAGAGTTGCCTGGGAAACACACTTTCCTATCCTTTCCCATACCTCAGTCTGTATGGGAACATTACATAGTATGACTGGGCACTGCTCCCCACTCCTACAATCACTACTTGCTGCTGTTGGGCACCAAGAAAAAAATGAAGCAACTAGAAGCCATGATTTTAGGAGATTCTTACTTACTCACAGTCTCTACCTAGGCAGAGAAAAGAGAGAGAGAGACAGAGAGACAGGCAGAGAGAGAAAGAGAGAGAGAGAGAGAGAGAGAGAGAGAGAGAGAGAGAGATGGACAGACAGACAATGCCCAGCCAGGGGAGAAGATGTGTAATACTTGCAGTGTTTGTACTTAAGGGACAAACAAAAGATTTACCCTGTAAAGAAGGGCTAAACTTTGGAGCCATTATCACTTCGAGTCTTACTCTAGCTACTCAACATGTTGAACTCTGTTGTCTTCTATAGAAAGCTTAATAAAGATATGTTCATGAAATTAGTACAACATGGTATCAGTTTGACATGAAGTACTATGTACCTTTCTATGAAGATGTGTCAGGATCTTTTTAGCCATAAACAGTCTCTTAAAGAAAGCAAAAATATATTTTAAAGTATTATCGCACCCCAATGGAGGAGAACTCCCAGATAAACTGAGAAAGGTATTTAAGGTATTTTTGCATACTCATAATACTGATGATGAACAACAGAATACTTGGAAATTGGAGTTTAATAAAACACTGTGTTTATAAAAAGTACTTTAATATTAGTTGGGTAAATAAAATATTATATTAAGATAATAGCTATAATTTCAAAGTCATCTACTTGTGAATAAAAAAATCAAAATTGCTATTTTGTTAGATAACTCAATCTGAAATTAAAGATACAAAATTGAGCCATTATAATGAGCCTATCCCAAAAACTATGATTTTTCTAAAGAATTTCAGGACAAAGAGCAATGAATGATAAAAGGAATTATTCATCTTCTTTTGCAACCAGAAGAAGCATATCTCAATTTGTTGAGATGAAATCACTGTAATTTGCCTTTAAAAAGAAAAGCAAAGAAAGTCAAGAATCATATGATACTTATTTTTATCCAATGGGCCTTCTCCATTCTTTTATTTTAAACTCTTCATGTTTCCTTCTGGTTTTGCAGTTATTGTCACATTAACTATGAGTTAATAAGTAGGAAGATCATTTAAAATACATTTCATAAGTCTGGAAACATGCAAGAATGTTTTGAAAAAGTTATATTTGTAATTAAACAGAATGGAAATAAAACTCAGGAACATTAAATAGCTGTTACAATTACAGAAAACATGATTACAATAAACACAACACAATTTCATTTATCCAAACTGTATTACCATACAATTTATGGTATTTAGGGTAGTGTTAATAATTTCTATATGATTTCCTTATCAAAAGCGGTTTTTGTTCGTTCTGTTATAAATGCCATTGCAGTTTCAGTGCCCAAAAGATATAACACTTCTCTTAAGGAAGAAACACCCCCTGCAGAGTTCTCACAGATTAAGTTTGATTATGTGTGCTTGCCTGGAGAAAAACTGTTATGAAAATGAAAAAGGTTAAGCCTTCAAAATCTTTGGAATACTCTTTCTAGGTCATGCAGAACTAGGAAAGTGATTTGAAGTCTTTCAGATTTTAATACATGAAAAGGAAAGACACAAAATGTTTGATAAAGTTTATACAGCAAAGAGCTCAAAGGGAAATGAGGTTCAGTGTGGGTGAAGGTGGAAGTGAAGATAATCAGGCATCTCACAAATGTGTACAATTTGTCACTGCAGACACATTATTCTGTTAATATTCACTGATAAAAATTAAAATAATATATTCTACAATAACTGTTTAAGGCTACATATTCATTGTAGAGGTACAGGCTGTTTATTTGAAAGGCAAAGAAAAGGCAATTACAAATGAACATATAAACTTTCAGATCAGCTCATTTGTAAATTTTGTTTTGTGGAGATTTATTAATTTCAGCTTTCAAATGGAATAAGAATATATTAAATTATTGAAGTAGTAATGAACAAAAAACAGCAATAACCTAAACAAACATAGGTAACAATTTCATAAAGAAATAATCATAAATGAGATTATATTTGTAATTAAACAGAATGGAAATAAAACTCAGGCACATTAAATAGCTGTTACCATTACAATAATCATAATTACAATAAATAAACATAATGATAAAAATAAAATAAATAAGAATACAATTATTGACATAAGACTCTTTACAGGCTACACAGCTTATTTCATAAGTTTGATACATAAGTTACAGAATAAGATCTAGAATTTTGCCTGGTGGTGGTGGCTCATTACTTTAATCCCAGCACTTGGGAGGCAGAGGCAGGCAGATTTCTGAGTTCGAAGCCAGCCTGGTCTACAAAGTGAGTTGTAGGACAGCCAAGGCTACACAGAGAAACCCTGTCTCGAACCCCCCCCAAAAAAATTTCTAGAATTTCATGTTAATGAACATGGAGAATGCTTTGTGATGTATGTAAAAAAAATAAAACATTCATGTATATTAAGAACTGTAGACATAAACTGAATTCTAACACTGTCATTTCATTATAAGTAAAACATTTCACAAGCATGGAAAATTTTGTATTCAAAATACTTTAATGCAGGCTGTGTGCTGTGTTTCATGTCTGCAGCACTAGTGCTTGGGAGGTGGAGCCAAGAAAATGAGAGGTCAGGGATGGCCTGGGATGTATAATGATTTCCAGCCCATGGAGTAGAACTGTTAAAACCCAAGATAAATGAACAACATCAAAATCCTTCCACATATTCTGAACAATATGGTATATGTTCCTTTGACTGATATATGTACGTCTTAAAAACTCTCCTGGCTCATATACCCTGGTGAAGACAATGAGCTTTCTACACTGATGTGTAACTGTATTTCTTCAACATATAGTAAAAACATCTAAGTCACACCTCTGTTCAAAATCTAAACTGTATACATATCATTTGATTCTCCTGCCCAGATAATGCAAAGGCCTTTTTTGTTGTTTTAATTTATGTTCTCTAAAATCTACTGTATTAGAATTTAAGAGCCCAGCTCAAATTCACCAAGTATAGAAAGTTTTAAAATGCATGCTTTTCTTCCTCTAAATTCAGAAGTATTTTTTTCCTAAAAATCAAGGAATGCAGTGCAGTGTTCTTTGTCTGGCCTAATGATTTTACACCAGACCAGGTATGAGACTCTCCACACGATTAGTGACCTGCTATGCTGGCATAGACAACATAGCCTTCCTGAAGCACTGGAAGACTCTACTACTTTAGTTTTCTTTTCGATAAATTTATATGAAGCTCACATTTATATTTCATTTCTAATTTTTGTGCTATCCTAATAATAGAAATTGGAAGAAAGTCCCAATACTGCTCTCCAGGTATAAAGGCACAGACAAGCCTTCAGGTTGTGCTCAGGTCTTCCTTGAGGTGCCTTCTGTGTTCCTATAATTTTCCACAATTGTAGCATTTTTCGTAGGGCAGTTTTACATTTTTATTTTAGATTTAGTTGTACTAAAAAGGATATACAATATATATTTCAGTTTTCTTTTTTCCTTTATCTGTTTTTAATACTAAGAAGTTATTAATATTAATGATGTGACTGATAGTCTGTGGATGCTGCATTGGATTGGCTGCTGCAGGCTGACAGATGATCAGTTTCTTATTTCTGATGCCTTCATTAGGTAAAAAAGCATTAAATATACTTAAAAACCTAAGCTAGGATCTCTGAACAGACTTTATTTCCCTAAGCTTAAAACTAAGAATAATCTGCATTCAAAGTTACATATGTAAACATACATATACATATAGATGTATATATATGCATATACATATATTTTTAAATATATAAATATATACACGGATATATTTATAGATATATGCATGCATATGTATATATTTATACATAAATATATATATTTAATAGCTGTTCCACTGACATCTAGTGAATTTTAATTATTATTACTATTATTTCCTGAATTAAATTTTGAAAGAATTTTATGGAGAAAGTTCAGTTTTTCTCTAAGCCTTCAGATTAGAATCTAGCTCTTCTTCCTCTTCTGTGTTCTTCTCTTCGTGCCATTCACATCATTTTAGTCCTTCTAATTCTGAGTAGGAGTCAAGGCATGGAAATAGAATCCAACCGTACTTGGACAATGTGCAAGTATACAAACTATAATACAAATGAGATGGGTTGCCAATGTAATTCGAAGCTGTGGGCTGAAGATGTGGCTCCTAAAAGTAGTGTTTACATCATAACTCTGGAAACCTGCAAACAAGAATCTATCAGTTGAGTCATTTCAGACTCACAAACTAAAATCTCTAAAGAAGGATTATCCCGGATTTTCTAAGCATGCTCTAAGTCTAAAGATGTCTTCCTCTAAGACACAGCAGAGAGGACATAGATAGAAAGGGAGACGAGCCTGTGAACACAGTAAAGATGGAAGTTACATAGTTATAGGCAAAGTAATGCCTGAAGCCAGTAGAAAGGGGCAAATTCTGTTGTACAGCTTTTGGGAGACAGTGCAACCCATGAATATCTTAATTTCAATTTCTAGCCCCAGGAAATCTAAAGTAATACATTTCTGAATTTTAAATAATCACATTATGGTAATTTGTTATATTTGCCTGAGGAAATCTTAATACAATATATTCCACCCCTCAGGAGTGAACAAGTAAAATGCCATGAGAGAAAGGTCCATATCCTCTTCTATTCTTTGACATTTTATATTTCATTTTTATTTTTTTATTAAACATTCTATTCATTTACATGTCAAATGATATCCCCCTTCCCAGTTTCTCCTCCACAACCCTCCAATCCCATCCCCACTCTCGCCCTCCCCTTTGCCTCTATGAAGGTGATCCTCCACCCACTCACCCACTCCAGCCTCACTGCTCTAGTGTCCCACTACACTGGGGCCTCAAGCCTCCCCAGGACCAAGGACCTCACTTCTACTGATGTCAGGCAAGGCCTTCCTCTGCGACATATGCAGTTGGAGCAATGGTTCCCTCCATGCGTACTCTTTAGTTGGTAGTTCAGTCCCTGGAAGCTCAGAGTGGTACAGTTAGTTGATACTGTTCTTCCTATGGGGTTGCAATCACTTTCAGCTCCTTCAGTCTTTCCCCCAGCTCTGCCATTTGGGTCCCTGGGCTCTGTCTGATGGTTGGCTGTGAGTATATGAATCTGTATTGGTCAGGTACTGGTAGAACACAAATCAGAATGGCTAAGATCAAAAACAGAGGTGACAGCAGATGCTGGAGAGGATGGAGAAAAAGAGGAACACTCCTCCATTGCTGGTGGAACTACTTTGGAAATCAGTCTTCTGGTTCCTCAGAAAATTGGAAATACTTCTACCTGAAGATCCAGCTATACCATTACTGGGCATAATATCCAAAAGATGCTCCAATATATAACAAGGACACATGCTCCACTATGTTTCTAGAGCCTTATTTATAATAAACAGAAGCTGGAAAAAAACAGATGTCCCTCAACAGAAGAATGGTTACAGAAAATGTAGTATATTTACACAGTGGAGTACTAATCACTTATTAAAAGCAATGACTTTATGAAATTCACAGATAAATGGATGGAACTAGAAAATATCCTGAGTGAGGCAACCCAAACACAAAGAAACAGACATGTTATGTACTCACTGATAAGTGGTTATTAGCCCAAAAGTTTAGAATGACCATTATACACCCCACAAATCAAATGGAGTTTAAGAAGATAGAAGACCAAGGTATAGATTCTTCAATCCTATGTAGAAGGTGGAACAAAATAATCACAGGAGCTAGAGGGAGGGAGGGACATGGGAGAAAGAGAGGAGGGGGAGGGGAAAAAGGGGCATGATCAGGTATTGGAAGGGACAGGAGAGAAATATAGAAGGTCAGGAAATTAAATAGAAACATGTAGCAGTGGGGTATGGGTAATTGAGGGTAGCCACTAGAAAGTCCCAGACTCCATGGAAGCAAGAAGCTACCAGATCCAACAGGAAAGACTTTAGCTTCAATACCCAACAAAGAGGAGAGAGAAACCACATCCAGTAGCTAAGCATGACCCCCAGTTGAGAGATGGGTCCACCCGCTCATTTCAAATTTGTTTACCCAGCATTGCTCCTATCTAAAGGAAATGCAAGGACAAAAATGGACAAGAGACTGAATGAAAGGCCATCCAGAGACAGACCCACCTAGTGACCCATCCCATCTGTAGACACCAAATCTCCACACTATTGTTGATACCTTCATCTATTCTTAACCTGAATAGGAGTTAGATATTAGATATCTTAATGCTAGGTGTGTTTCCAAAGGGCCTATTAATCAAGCATGAACAATGATTTTCTTATAACACTATGATTGTCTGACACTCTAGTTACTATACCAAACCAAATTTCCATTTTATTATTGAGGCAAAACAAAAGTAGGAGATTTTTCCATTTTATTGACTTTCCATACGTGCAATGCAGTTATCATTGGAAACACATGGACTACAACTAAAGCTATCAGTAGAGGCATACTCAAGAGGGTCTTCCTCAATTTTTGAAGAAAATCAGTTATACATAGCCCTGCCTTAATTGTCCTTGCCAGTAAAAAATATCAACCTTAGTAATCCTTCATTGGTGTTTCTCAAAACATACTAACACAAGTATCCATGCAAAGGACATTAGTAACATAAAGAATATCAGGCAAGCCCAGGGTACAGAAAGTGAAGTTATACTTCACTCTTATTTTTAATAAATATTATAGATGATTTTATTGCAAATGGTCATTAGACAAAATGTTACAAAACACAAGTCTCAAAACACAAAAATAATAAGCAGCCATTGATTTCCTGAGGTGGTGACTGGTAAAATTTCTTGGGAAATGTGTGGATTAGAAGAAACAGCTTCATGAAAAGTGGTGGAAAATATAGAACATTTGCTCTAAATGAAAACATAAATATTACAATGAAAAGAAATTTTCATAGAGTGAAACAAAATGGTGTCAATATTCTAATTTGTATTCATGGATACTATATGTGAGTGTCCTTTCCTCAAAGGGTATAGCTATTCCTCTTAGAATAGTGCTATCAAGTTCTAGGCTTATTTCAATATTTTAAAAGAATAGACAACATTTACAGTTATATACAAAGTGCTGCAAATGTACCAAACTCCAACCCTACACCACTCAAGATTAAAATATAGTGTTGATGATAAACACTTCTCAGTTAAATTTGGAAAATCCAGAGATAAGAGTTGCTGCTGGTGGCTTCAATAAAATCCTTGAAAGCAAACCATGTCACTCCAGCCCAGTGAAAGTGATGGATTTTATGCCAATAGATCAGAGAGGGGAGTATGGTTAACAACCCTGAAACTCTGAAAAGTAGCATATGCAATACAGGAAAACTACAAAGGGGTCATGTCAAGAATGTCAGCTGAGACTATGGAAATGCCCCCATTCAAGTAACAAGCTAAGACAGGTATGGGAGTCTGAGAGGTAAAAATATGAATATCCTCTTCCCATAGCATCTCTGAGTTTCCTGTTTGCAATACAGGAAAACTACAAAGAGGTCGTGTCAAGAATATAAGCTGAGACTATGGAAATGCCCCCATTTAAGTAACAAGCTAGGATAGCTATGGGAGTCTGAGAGGTAAAAATATGAATATCCTCTTCCCATAGCATCTCTGAGTTTCCAGGAACCAGACTGAAAGTTTGTGAAGAAATATGAACTGAAAAGTTCATGGTTCACTTAGACATTACATATCCATGTCTTGAGATCATTTTACCTAAAATAAAAATCTTTATTCCAAAATAGTCAGTTCCATATTGTATTATGGAAGAACTCCTATATACAATTTTGAGAAAGATAATTCCTCTTTTTGTTATTATTTAATTTGCTAAACAAGAAATAGTCCCATTAGCCATGGACAGGAACAATAGAAATGTATATTGCTGTGAATGTTCCCACCATGCTTGCATCTATGAACAAATACTCAGTTTTATTATTCAAGAAGCTCAGGCCACCAACAGAATAAATGAAGGAAGCCAGGGTAAGGAAGAATTCAAGTCTAGTCTTTGAAATTTACATCATGTTGTTTTGAATAGAACTATAAATAACCTGAAAGTCAGATTTCTCATTTTTTAAAGAGGTATAGTTCTATCTACCTCAAGAATTTGCTTGGGTTGGGTTGGGTAGGGTTTGGTTGGTTTGGTTTGGGTTGGGTTGGGTTGGGTTGGGTTGGGTTGGGTTGGGTTGGGTTGGGTTAGATTGGGTTGGGTTATGTTGTGTTGGGTAGGGTTGTGTTGGGTTGGGTTAGGTAGGGTTGTGTTGTGTTGTGTTATGTTGGGTTGGGTTGGGCCAGATTACTCTAAAATAACAGAAGTAAAAAGTTCAATTTTTCTTTACATTAGCAGCTAGAATTCCAACCCAAACCACATGTATACTAAGTACAGTGATAAATAATATAAAGATAAAATTATGAAGGATAATACTATGATGAGCAAAGGAAGCATGAGCACTTGTACCCAGTACATCTGTCCTTCTTTTTGTGTGTTCTTGTCATTTGTCTGCTCTTTCATGAACCCCTTCCTAACCTCTGTTATCAGGGATAAGTCTCAGCTTCTGGTTTAGTTCTAGAGAAAGCCCTATTTCTTGATTATATGTTTGTAGGGTGATTTTGTCCCAATACCTCTAGGACACATTTGCTTGGCTTTTTCTTGAACTCAATTGATCCTAGCACATAAATGATCATATACAGTGTTTTTTAGAGCTAAAAGAAATGAGATATAAGGTTAAAACCATTTTGTAATTTTTTTCATGTGTGTTCTCTACAACCTAAAGAATTTCCATCTTTAAAAATCTCTGTCAGTTTTGGAAATTTTAAATTTAGCCAAAGAAATTAACTTAACACAATCCAAATTTCTTACTATTTATAGATACCCAAGATTCTCTGTTAAATCCTACTGCTTTTTGAATATTGAATTTACTTCTGTGGTTTCTTTTTGGTTAGTTTCTTTGACTTAAGTTTATGAAGGGGGAGGTGATGATTGGTTGGTTGTTCTTACTTTTGTTTTCTTTTGTTTGTTTCCTAATAAAGCTTAAATTAGAATAAAAAGTAAAAAAGAACAGTGTTTTTAAACTTTTAAATTTTATATCTTAGGTTCTTAAGATAGAGAATAACAGAATAATATTCACAATGTGAGAGGAGAGAATTGTTCATGTTAATTAATATTTAACTTTAAATCTTTCAACTCTTTTCAGTTAGTCAGTAAGAGAATCTGCTTTCTCCATCTAATTGCCTATGTTTTAACTATTACGGCAACCCCTGAGTCAATGAAAAACCATCAACTCATGAATCAGGAACCCAGATATAACTAAAACAAGGATAGCAAGATAAAAAAAAAAGTGCCCACATCAGTGGCATACTCCTCAGCACACAGAGTAGGAGCAGCAAAAGAAAGTGATCTGTCTTTAAACTTAAAAGCAGAATATGGAAAGCTGACTTATGAATTCAATAAAACCAAATGTGTAACTAAGTTTACTTCTACACAACCCCTTCCCTCTTAATCTTATATAAAAGAGGAGATTGGAAAAATATTAATCTTGCTATATAAAAACTCGTATATACATTTTAAAGTATTATAGTCACATTGTAAATGTCAGCTATATATATATTATATATATAATATATATTATACACTAACATATTTATTAAAATTGTTATGAAGGGAAAACATATTTTTCAGAGTTATTTAATATAACTTTTTCTTCAATGTGTGACTTAGAGGAACTGATGAGAGGTCAACTTGAACTTGAAACCCAAATGTATCCTGAATGAGCTTTTTGATTTCAATAACAAAGCAGTGTTCAGTTTTCTCACTGAAGAAAGGGAAGCATTGTACTGCTTAGCACTCCAAATGTTTGATACAATTAAATTGGAAAATACACACAAAGCACTTAGCAAAATGTCAGGAATTTAACAAGAGTTCAGAATGTATTGGTTTTATCTTTTGATCATCATAACCTAAAAGCAATTTATTTCAGAAAGCTCCCTTGACTTTCCTACTCAGGTAGAAACTCTCTGTTATACAACCATCTCAGGTTATAATAACACGTACATAAATGACATTTACATAATATCTCCTCTCCAGTATGTCTCTCAGCTGGACTCAGAAACTCAGTATCAGCATTCTGTCCCTGAACTTCGAAGAGTAACTGTCTCTCACGAAACATGCGCTAGAATGTCTGCTAAGTGAATGAGGATTGCTTTTCTTGTCATTTGCTCTTCCTTAGACTGTCCCTTGTCTATCGTCTTTATTTATAACTACGTCAAGCTGCCTGCTATTAAGCTTGAACAAATCTATTTGATGTGAGAAATCACAGAATTGGGGGAAAATGTGTTTTTCCACACCTTAATATCAAATGTAGTTAAAATTTCCCCTGATAGAATGTAGAAAATGTCACTCTTTAAGAGTTTCACACCTACAGTAACTCTTATTGGACATAGATTGAATTCTCCTCAACAATATTTTCTGCCTAGAGGAGAGGCATCTGGAGACTTTAAACTGAAAATACCAAACACTACTTAAAAAGGAGACAGGGCACGAGAATCAAGTGGATAACTGCAAAGGAAAATATGATAAAAGATGTGCTGTGACAGACAGACAGGGGACTGATGGGAGTTAGTCTGACTTGTAAGCATACTGTTGGCTGAAGCATACACCAAGGTTAAAGACCCTTTAAAATGCTCCAAATTTTTATTCACTTATGATTTTTCTTTTGAGTTTTTCATTTAATAGTCTATGGTTCAATCAAGAGGCTAATGCTGGGGCCTTTGGAGGTTAGCTCTAACATGCCCTTTAGCAAGTGAACATACACACACATGTATAAATGCATACACACACATCAGAAGGGAGTAGAGAAAGAGAAAATTCTGTGTTACCCTTAGGTTAGAAACAAATATACAATAGAATATGTTTATGCATTGAAGTCTTGCATGGCTTAGACTTGAAGGGCAATTGCATCTATTGCACACTAAGCTTTCAAGTTTTAAGTGTTGTTAGGAATTTTCTGTATGTTTTCAGCATATAAAACTAAATATCAATCTCTGACATCCAGGAAATCTAACCAGAAGATTCTCACTCCAAACAAGCATGTGGGTTCTCTGTTGCACCTGGTGCTTGGCAAGAAAGCGAGTGAGGAGCCCTGCAAAACTCTGGGCTGCTGCAAGGAGAGCAGCTCATTCCACTAACAGGCATGTCGTGTCCTTTCATTTTAGAGGAGGAGTTTCTAGTAACTACCTCACTAGTATACTGATTTCCTCCATCCTATCTTCTTTATAGGTCCAAAACGTGGGTTGCTTTTCCTTGTAGATGTGCCAAAACTGTTAATTAACAAACCATCCTATATTCCATATATATCTATCTATATCTATATCTATATCTATATCTATATCTATATCTATATCTATATCTATATCTATATCTATATCTATATCTATATCTATATCTATATCTATATCTATATCTATATCTATATCTATATCTATATCTATATCTATATAGATATATAGATATATAGATATATAGATATATAGATATATAGATATATAGATATATAGATATATCAACACTAAATTCCCTATTTTTGCTTAGGTCTTTTCTGTTGCTATGGAAAAATGCCATGAACAAGGAATTCTGCAAAAGAAAACATTGAGAGATAACCTAAAATGGCAGAACAACATCATGGTGGTAGGAACGACTTGAGAACTTACCATCTTCATCAACAAGCACACACACACATACACACACACACGAGGGAATAACACCACTCTTGTGAAGCCTCAAAGCCCATCTCTTGTGACATGCTTCCTCCCGCAAGGCCACAACTCCTAAATCGTACTTAAGAGTTTTACCCACTAGGGACCAAGTATTCAAACATAGGAGGTTATAAAACTCATTCTTATTCAAGCCACTAAAGTTTATGAAAATTCACTTCTTTCCTACTCTCTGAAAGTATAAACATTAACGTTCTCAATTCTAACCATTTTATATTTTCCAGGGCCTTGTAAAAGATCCATACCATAGAGTCTGTAACCATATGGCACAGTATTGCAGCTGGAGAGATGATTATGAGGTTAAAATTATTGTAACTCTTGAAGAGGACCAGTTTTGTTCCTATTATTCACATTGAGTGGCTCACAACCATCTTCAGCCTTAGCTCCAGGGGACCTGCTGTCTCCTGGACTTGGTGAGTACCTGTACATATTTGATCTCCCTATAAACAAAATTTAGAAATGAATATAAATATTTTTAATATATTAATGAAAATAGCTTCCATTTTAACCATTGCTAATAATTACCTATAGCAATATCTAAAAAACAATTTCTGTTAACGAGTTTATTTTTTTCAGAAAAAGACTGCTTTGTTTTTGTCTGCATGCTTATTTATCTGCTCTTTATTTAGGTTTGGTGCAACATTAAAATATTGTAATAGATAAACTGAAAGGAGCAACACAGAGTTACAAGAAGTTATCTTTCTAGTTCATTACCCTGCAACAGTATGTGAGTATGGATATTAAGAGACCTAAGATGTCTTAGAAAGAAGGGTCAGGAGGAATAAAGTAGGTACCAAAGAACGAGAAGGGAGTGGAGAAATTGGGGCCAGTTCATAACATAGCTATGGTTTATAAATTGGGGATCTCGTCAAAATTGGACCAGAAGCAGAAGGAATAAAGTAGACCTAGAGCAACACTTGTAAGGAAACAACTATCACTTGAAGGAAGAGGGGATACCAAGTCAGCTCCATAGAGAACATTGCCCATGTATCTAAAGTCATACAGTGTATGAATTTCTTTAAATTAAGAATATTCTAATCTATAAGAAGCTCAAGAAGAAGGAAGACTGAAGTGTAGGGGCTTTAGTTCTTCTGAAAAGAAGAACAAAATATTCACAGGAATAAATATGGAGATAAAGTGTAGAGCAGTAGACTGAAGGAAAGGTCACCCAGGGACTATCCCACGTGGAGATTCATCTCCTACACAGTCACCAAACCCTGGCACTATTGTGGATGCCAAGAAATGCATGCTGAAAGGAGACTGATATGGCTGTCTTCTGAGAGACCCTGCCAACGCCTTGCCAGTGCAGAGGCGGATGCTCACAGCCAACCATTGGACTAACAGCAGAGTCCCCAATGGAGGAGTTAGAGAAAGGACTAAAGGAGCTGAAGGGGTTTGCAACCCCATAGGAAGAACAACAATATCAACCAACCAGAGCCCCTAGAGCCCCCAGGGACTAAGCCATCAACACAGGGTTCCAGCTGCATTTGTAGCATATGTAGCAGAGGCATCATTGGGAGGAGAGGACGTTGGCCCTATGTAGGCTCAATAGATGCCCCAGATTAGGGAAAATGAGCACAGGGAGGTCAGAGTGGGGAGGGAAGAGGAATAGCCTCATAGAAGCAGGGGGAGGGAGGATGGGATAGGGGGTTTCTGGGAGGGGGTACTGGGAAATGTAAATAAAGAAAACATCTAATTTAAAAAAAGGAATATTCTGATCTGACCATTACTAAGGATGGAAATGTATTCTTATGTCTTAAAGAATACAAAGTTAGTATGCCATAGGATATTATTTCAAAAAATAAATCAAACCTCATCTGAAACTCTGTGGATGTGTTAGAAATAGACGTTGTTTTTCTGTGTCAAAATGACCCTCCTGACTCTCTTTGCAGAAAAGAATATTTTTGCATTCTCTTAGACAAATTTTCAAACTGAAATGTAGGGTTTTTTTTTAATCATTGGCGGTTTTTAGAATATATTTTCTCTGCAGAGCATTTATATGATAATTAAACAAAGCAATGTTTTACAATTTTACCACTATATTTTTATTTTTATTTTCTAAAGAAAAATGACTTTTATCTTTAGTTGTGTGTTTAAAAGGAGATAACCCAAGGAATCATGTTTTTAAAAGGTGTAATTCTAGTGTTCTAAAAGGATTCTGCTAGCTTTCTTCTAAATTCTCACCATTTAATAATTTGCTTAGCATTATACTTAACAGAAGGAATGAATTTTTCAATGATTTTAAGTGTCTCAAGATTTTTTTGCATATGGCTCAATACTGAGAAGTCTTATTATCCTTACTATGGTTTTCTTTGTTTTATAAGATATATACCACAGGTTTTTTTTTTTTAATCAAGAATTGCTTTTGTTTAGGAATGAATAGCTCATGAGAATGTCTAAGCAAATGTGGGGAAAATTAAGATTTTGTATATTTTTACAAAATAGTAAGCATTCAGAACATTAAATTCAATCAAAACAAATTCTCAGCTATGAGTCTGTTAATATATAAAGCTGGATAGGTGAATAGATAAACAAGACCTAGAAGCCTTGTCTCCTTCAAGAGAGAAAATCTGAGAACTCTAAAACACTTTCAGATTCTTAATCTTGAAGAAGTCATTATTTTATAGTTATAATATTTTTTTATAAATTAAATCACTTAGGACACTCTAAGACTATATGTCTACCTATTAATATAAAGTCATGTCTCCAGGTGCTTGTCATGGAGGAAGAATGCCCTAGAGTAGATCTTAACATTCTTTGACAAGAATCTGAGAGCAATTTAATCAATAAGACTTTAAAATACTTCTTGTCCTAGAAATCACAGGACCATTAAATTTGATGGTGTCATTGAACTGTCTTTACCAGATTCACTAATTTGTGCACACAAGAGGGTACTCAGTTTTACAAAATAAAACAAATTTGGATTATTGCTTCTGCACAAGGAAAGTTTGTCAGGTATTTTGTAGGTAGGATATTCTATGCACAGGGAAGCAAGTCATTCATATCTTTAAATCTTTTTCTCCCAATCCATCACTGACTGCTTATTCTACAATGTAAGTTTTTTTTTTTTTAAAGTGCATGTTTAGATAGTCACCCAATACTCTGGTAAGGTATGTGGTAGAGATCTGAAGATTGAACTAATATTTATTTATAAATCTGGTCAGTTTGGATAAAACAACCTATTTGATTTTCTTATTTTCTTTTTTTTTTCTCTCCTTAAGTGCTTCTGTAATCGATGAGCTTGATGTGTTTAGCCTTGAAAACATTGGGTGCCCTCGAATCAACAAAAGAAAAACAACAAAAGCACTAGCTGCACAGTCGTCAGTATGGATCCTGCAAGTTTGTCCTTGCTTCTCTCATTCTTCAGTCTCCAAAGCTGTTGGTTTGGTTTGGTTTGCATTGTTTGGCGTTTTGTTTTGTTTTATTTTGCTTTTAACTAATCATCTGCAGTCAGATGAAGGATTAATATGACTTCCTACTGTCCTGCCTGGTCTCTGATAAAAGGTTCTTTAAATTAGGAGGTCAATAATAGAAACTATGTATCTGTACTGAATAGCACATTAGTAGCCAACAACATCCAAAATCCACTTTTGTTCCTACACCACCCAGCTATTCGTCTGGTTAAATCCATTTTCTTTTAAGAGATTGTACAAATTTCTCATAGTGTCTTTGTTGCTTCAGTTTCTTAATGCAGAACGACTGTTTGAACTGTAAAGGAAAATGCATCATTTGCCTACTCAAAAAAACCCACAGTCAAAGAAACTCTACCCCATTTAGGAAGACTCTTTTCAACCAAATTTCTCTAGGTTCTGCATGCCACTACAAGGAATCTCCAACCAAATGGCTGTTGTCAGTTGAAATATCCTTCATGAGCTTTTGTGTTTGAACACTTGATCCCTAGATAGTGGTACCATTTAGAAAGTTTGTGGGAATTTTATTACACAAACAAGGTAGCTACAGAAACTACAGTAACAGCAGAAACCAGGTAAGTGAAAAGGTACTGAGTGACCTGGGAGCTGTAGAGTGAGAAAAGGCAGGACATAGATATATGGAGGTGAAAAACATGAGAAGGCTTTAACTGCAGAGAGAAGGAAGGAAGTAAAAGGAAAATGAGGTAAAAGAGAGCAAACCATTGACACAGAGAATGCTTAACAGGTACATAGGAATGCATTGTCTTATATTGACCTCCTACTATATATAATAATATTTATAAATTATAATTCATATATAACTTTACATACATAAATATATACAGATACTTTACAAATTATATATGGTCCTACTCAAAAATATTTAGACCAGATTCCTTCTTTTTAAAATCATCTTTTATTCTTCTACCTAAAGCATAACATTTTTCTTTTTAACTTTACATCTCACTTTTATATTGAAATACAACATATTAGACTCTATATACCATCAGTGATTTGGGGGTTCCATTCTACCTCCACAATGTTCTTGAACTTCAAATTTAAAAGGAGTTATGAATATCTTAGTTGTGTTTGTTGTTGTTGTTTTTGTTGTTGTTGGGAGAGAACTCCATGACTGAGGCAACTAAGAGAAGTCAGGGGGTTGTTTTAGTATTTGCTTTTATCTTACAACACTCAGGTCACACTCCATCACTGAGGGGAGTGAGCACAAGAACTCAAAGCAGGAAAGTGGAGGCAAGAACTGAAGCAGAGGCCATGGAGGAGTGCTGTTTACTGGCTCGTTCAACATGGTTCCCTTATGGAACCCAGGACCACCTGTTCAACAGCAGTGGGTTGGACCTTTTTACCTCTATTATTTATCAAGAAAATGGGCAAGGACTTGCTTACAGGCTAATATTATATAGGTGTTTCTGAGTAGGGACTTTGTTCCTACATGACCCACCTTGTGTGAAGTTGATAAAATGAAGAACCAGAACATTCATCCATATGTCTATGCTTATGCGGATTCCACATCCTAACAATTTCTAAAAAAAAAATTCTTATAATTATAAACTGCAAAAATGTAAATAATGTTGAAATAAGCATGAATCTTTAAGTATCTTTACTGAATGGTGTCTTCCTTCCCTTTAGGAATATACTCAGGAGTAGAAAAGCTGGATTCTAAGTAATATCTATTTCCAAGTTTCAGTGAGCCTCCATTGTATGTATTTTTCCATTTATATAATACAGAGAGATAGATAATAGATTGATATTTCACAGATAGTTTGTATGTATATATTTATTTTTATACATATGTGTATGTTTCTACCCAAATCTTATAAGACAATATTTCCCTATTGGTATTTAAGCATCTGCACTGCTATTTCTATCTCCCTTTATCTGCTTCAATTTAACCTTCCTAGTTAAGTCCCATCTCCTCCCCTTTTTTCTAGACCAACCTTCAAGGATGGTTCTGAACAAGAATCCCAACAGTGTAATAGTGGTACTTATACATTGGGGATAACCAGCATCTGTCTAACTTGGCTCAAAGTCCATTCGATACTCTAGAATTTATGCCTGCTACTGCAAGCCTAGTCAAGTCCTTGTAACTGTAAATGTTATAGCTCCTAGAAGAAAATCTACTGCAATTTCTTCTAGCTAGCCTACACAAGTATCCATAAACCTATAGATAAGTTTAACTTTCACCCCTCATCTAAGAAGCTGAATTTTGCAGCACATGGAAGGTCCTACAAAAATAAAACCTAGTCTTCATGAGTAATCATGACTCCAGATCCTACACCAAGAGTATGTACGAACTCCAGATCCTATACCAAGGGTCAAGAAATATTACAGAAGAAAGGGCAGAACATTATAAACACCAGAGGATGAGTCACAGGAGAAATTTGCCAATATTGCACCACAAAATGAAGATCAACAGGTAATCAGTGGATGCTGAAGGAGGAAGATTAGTTTTCTCCAGGGACAGGATGCCTGACAGGTTATGCAGGTTCAAGTGCTCAGCCCTAAATACATAAAAACAGCACTAAATGGACCTAACATCTATATACATGGACTTTAGTGTCTATATGCATATATGTACATATGATTGGCTATAACAATAGTAACTATAGAAATCAAAAAGGATTTGGTAGGAGGAGGGAATGGGAGGGGTATCAAAAAAGTAGAAAATGTAAATACACTGTATTCATGTATACAATTTTTTAAAGAATAAAATAAAATATTTTTTAAAAAAGAAAAATATTATCTTTGTTAATAAGATATGGTTTTTTGGTTTTTAGGATTTTTCTTTTGCTTAAATAATGGAAAAGTTAACAATTTCCTGAGTATTCTGTATCCCCATGATCTCTTGGGAAAAAAAAGCAATTTACTCAGCAATATCCTGTATGTTCCCTGACTGCTGAGGTTGCAGGTCAGTCACAAATCCACAGCTTGCTCCTCTAACTCCCTCAGAATTAATGGATGTACAAATATCATCATCGGACTTCATTCAGTTGTACCCTTCTGGCCTCGAATCCGCAGCACTCGTAAGTTAATACAGACGTGTGATGAGACACCAATTTTAAATGATAGAAGTGAAAACGAATTAGAGCTGACTTCCTGCTGCTTGGGCATTTTCATGTGTTATTTCTAAGGAAGCAAATGGCTGTCAGTTGCCTTGTATGATGTTTCCTTGTTAATAGAATAATTCAAGCGTGAGTAACTAACATATTCCAAGGGTCAATGTTTCATTAGAGCAAACCATAGCAGCAGTGTGAACCCATGCACATTCTACAAAATAAGGCCATTAGACCCCATTTCATCAGCATCTGTATCATAGTAGATGATTCGTGCATATTCTCCTATATATTTTCCATTAGTAATTCTACTTATTAATATGTCTTCCTAAGAAAAATCCTAGTGACTTTAGATTCTGAAGTAATTTCTGCCATGCTTCAATGTAAAGACTCTTGAGATGATATCTACCTCCTACCTTTGTCTCTTATCTACCTTACTAACTAATGTTGATTTCAAATTCTCAGATGATTCACCAAAGCAAAGCTGGGGTGTATAAAAGGGATAAACTGTTCTCATAATATTTCCTGACTTTTAAATATTAACAATAGTAACATATTTCCTTAGCATATTTGTTGACATTTCCTAAAGTAATTTTATTCCTACATTTTGTCCAAGTGTCCTAAAATATCTAACTTTTCAGGACTAATCTTATTTTCCTAAATATACTATCCAGGATGGAAAACACACATGCATACACACACACACACACACACACACACACACACACACTCGCTGAGTTGCTTAACGAAACTGAGATGAGACTATATTTGTCATAATAAAATAATAATTAATTAATGTCAAGCAAGCAATTTCATTAAGTTGAATCACTAAAATAACTCATAAAGTTGCAAATGTATGTCTGGCAAGTTTGTGGAAATATATTAAATGAGGCATACAATTCTCCTTGGACCTATTTCCTGAGGCTTCATGTAGAAATCTTTCTCATTTGCTCACTCAAGGCTCTCACAAAATTCAGCTATGAGATAAGTATTTTGGAACTTAAAATAAAGCAGCAAAGGAAATCACCTGGAACCCTGGGCCTGTAGTAGAGACCTTATGGGTATTTTCACTTTAGTACCTAGCCTTTCCCTGGATCTTTACTCAACCCCACCATTGTTTGGTGAAAAGGAAAAGTTAAGCAGGGAGCTAGTCAAATGTAATAGCTGGCTAATAGAGTCAGAGCCCTTTTATTCAGATTTGAACATTGTCCTCAAATGGGCTTAATTTACCCTAACTCATTTACACAAGTGTCTAGAAGTTAAAGGACACAAACAGTCTTTGCAGTTAGCTCTGTTCTGAAGGTGCTTGCCAGGCAAGCATGGGGACTTCACTTCAGATCTCCAGAACCCACATAAAAATGCCATGGTGTTATATGCTTTAAATTGAGAACTGAGGAGCCAAACACAGGATTCCTATGGCTCACTTATCAGCTATGTTAGCACAACTGAAGAGCCCCAGGCCAAGGAGAGACCCTCTAAAAGAGAGATGGACAAATCTTGAGTACTTTGCCTTCCCTACCATATTCAAACATGCATGCACATAACAATCTTAAATGATCAGAAAAATCTAATCTTTTTGCAGAAATTCCCTGCAAACTATGTATGACTTAAGTATGACTCAAAAGCTAAAGTGTGGATCCCGTCTATCTAAACAACCCTCAGGAACCTCAATCCTCAGGAACCTCGATCCTCAGGGGAAAGAGATGGCTTAGAAAGGCCCTTGAAGGATACAAATTGGAAAGGAAGTCAAACTATCATTATTTGCAGATGACATGATAGTCTACCTAAGTGACCCAAAAAACTCCACTAGAGAACTCCTACAGCTGATAAACAACTTCAGCAAAGTGGCAGGTTATAAAATCAACTCAAGCAAATCAGAGGCCTTCCTATAATAAAAGGATAAGCAGGCTGAGAAAGAAATTAGGGAAATGACCCCCTTCACAATAGCCACAAACAGTATAAAGTACCTTGGGGTGACTCTGGCCAAACATGTGAAAGATCTGTATGACAAGAACTTCAAGACTCTGAAGAAGGAAATGGAAGAAGACCTCAAAAAATGGGAAAACCTCCCATGCTCATGGATCAGCAGGATCAATATAGTTAAAATGGCCATTTTGCCAAAAGCAATATACAGATTCAACACAATACCCTTCAAAATCCCAGAAAACCAAACAACCCTATTAAAAAATGGGGTACAGAGCTAAACAAAGAATTCTCACCTGAAGAACTTGGATGGTGGAGAAGCACCTTAAAAAATGCTCAACTTCATTAGTCATTAGGGAAATGCAAATCAAAACAACCCTGAGATTTCACCTTACACCAGTCAGAATGGCTAAGATTAAAAATTCAGGAGACATCAGGTGTTGGCGAGGATGTGGAGAAAGAGGAACACTCCTCCACTGCTAGTGGGGTTGCAAATTGGTACAACCACTCTGGAAATCAGTCTGGCGGTTCCTCCGAAAACTGGGCACCTCACTTCCAGAAGATCCTGCTATATCATTCCTGGGCATATACCCAGAAGATTCCCCAGCATGTAATAAGGATACATGCTCCACTATGTTCATAGCAGCCCTATTTATAATTGCCAGAAGCTGGAAAGAACCCAGGTATCCTTCAACAGAAGAGTGGATGCAAAAAATGTGGTATATCTACACAATGGAGTACTATTCAGCCATTAGAAACAATGAATTCATGAAATTCTTAGGCAAATGGATGGATCTGGAGAACATCATACTAAGTGAGGTAACCCAGACTCAAAAGAGGAATCATGGTATGCACTCACTAATAAGTGGATATTAACCTAGAAAACTGGAATACCCAAAACATAATCCACACATCAAATGAGGTACAAGAAGAATGGAGGAGTGCCACCTTGTTCTGGAAAGACTCAGTGAAGCAGTATAGAGCAAAATCAGAACAGGGAAGTGGGAAGGGGTGGGTGGGAAAACAGGGGGAGAGAAGGGGGCTTACGGGACTTTCGGGGAGTGGGGGGCTAGAAAAGGGGAAACCATTTGAAATGTAAATAAAAAATATATCGAATAAAAAAAAAGTAAATGCCCTTGAAAGTCCATGCTGACTATTTCCTCAAATATTAAATCACAATGAAGAAATGTCTAAAGGGAACGTCCTACGACCACAGGAAGATGATAGATGGAGTATTGTTCCAGAAACTAGAACCAGGAAAGCCAGGTTCAGTGTCTCATGAGCTTACCCTTCTGCCTCCTGACTTAACCATAAATCCACAGGATCATGGATCATAGATGCTCAGAATGAGAAAATTGGAAGGACGTGAATAAAGTACAAAGAGGCACCCAGTATGGGAGACAGGCATGACTGAGGAAGAAGGAGCAATGAAGAAACTTCTGTGTTTCGAGAGTTATCTGTTCTCTTCCTCTTTCTCCCCCTTTCCCCCATTTTATCTTGCTCTTTCTTCTTCCTTTTCTCCTTTCTCTCTGCTCTTCCCTTCTCCATCATTTTAATCCCCCTGAGATAGGTTATCTTACATACCATGAACTTAGTTTTCTATTTGATTTTGACTAGATTAACTCATCAGCAAGCTATAGTGATACATTCCTACCTGTCCAGCACCTTGATTAAATGTGGCATGCAGTCACTCTTGATTTTTGTACATGCTCTGAAAACCCAATCTTGGGTTCTCCTGTTCACACTGTAAGCATGGTTAATCCTCTGAGCAACCTCCCCATCCCCAAGTGCACTGCTTTCTACCTACTTGTTATCATCTAAATCAAACCTTAGCTTTACTGAGTCAGCATAATTTCTCCCTACATTCTAAAGCTATTTCTTTCTACCCACAGACAGATAGGTGTAGTCTTTCCCTTTCATCAAGGAATTTCTCTTTGCAAGAGATGGAGACCAACACAGAAAACCACAGCCAATCTAAATTAAGGGTTGTGGAGCTCAGTAACAAGACTCGTACAATACAACTCCTGTACGTAACGACCATGGATTACTACAGAAGAGATGACAAAGATTTTAAGAGAAAAAGGATCAGGAAGTTTGCTATGAGACTGTGTCTCCTGGTAATATCAGAAGTTTTTAGACCCATGAAGTTTTACCAACATATCTGCCTATATATAAGTTGAACAGGGCCAATAGTCATGCTAATGTGGACAGTCCAAGCTCAAGAGACTTCAATCTTACATAAAACTTAGAGGAAACAAATTAAGAAATACTGAGAGGTGAGGAGACAGTCTTTCTCAGAGAAGAGCACATCAGTTGTTTATCCAAAACCAAATAGTCACTCCTGAAAATATCTATGTACAAGTACCATTACAGCCTGAGCAGGTCATATGAGAAGAATTAATGAAAAATATGCCATGAATCTGAAAGAGAATAAAGGTATACAGAGGGTTTGGAGACAGAAAATATGAGGGGAAATTATATAGCTATAGTGTAATATACTTTTATAAACAATAAGCACAAACAGACAAGGAAAACAGCTTATATTAAGAGCAACATAGGAAGCAGGAACATCATAACATGGATAAAGGCAGATGCTCTGCAACATACTGGTTGTGGTTTTGTACAAGAAACAGCTCACACGTAATGCATTAGCTTGTAACCATTAAAATTACTTAGTCCTTATATAACATATTATTCATGTCACTAGCAAATGCAGCCTATGGACAAGAACAAAGTAAACTCATGAAATGTTAACCAGTAGGAGATCAAATTTATAAATTTTATTTTCATCTATTTTTGGTTCTCTGAGACAGTGTTTCTCTGTATAACCCTGTGATGACCTAGGAATCACTCTGTAAACCAGGCTGGCCTCGAACTCACAGAGATCAGTTGGACGTTGCTTCTTAAATACTGAGAATAAAGGCATGCACCACCATTGCTTTATCATCCTTTTTTAAAAAAATACATTTGTGTTTATTTTTTAAATAAAACAAAGTTCAAAATAAAATTTTAGCACATGAGTAGCAAGGCTTTCATCTGAAGCATGAAGGGGTTTTAGTGATAAAGTCAGAGAATGCTTATCTGTGTAATGGAAAAGGTCTGATGTTTGAAAACCAGACAGAAATTAATGAGCTCATTCATAACCATCAAAGGAAAATGATACTTGCCCTGAGGTATCATTGCATGCTTTGGGCTGGAGAGATTGCTCAGCAGTTAAGAACACTTGCTGCTCTTGCAGAGAAATCAGGTTCAGTTCCTTGTACTCACACGGGTGGTTGTGAGCAACCCAACAAGATTCATATTCTTAATTTTAAATGTTCGCCTTGTAGCCAGCAGAGAGAAATACGTCAATCACATTACTATTAAAACACATACTCATTTAGAAAAATAACCACAAATAACCTATTTTAATGCCTATAAATGCTACTTATGTTGACTCTATAAAAGATTCTTAAATCAGTGACTTGGTGATGCTAGACTACCTCCAAAGTAGTAATAAAAAAATCTAAATCAGAAAGGTGTTTAGGATTTATGTACCTGGAGTGCCAAATCTTTCTTAAAGGATTGTGACATTTGAAGCCTTGGTTCCAGAAAATGACCATTAAAACTTCAGCTTTATTATTTCATCATAGAAATCAAGTATTTAAAAAAGACCATGACTGTCCTTTTGACCTGGGATTCATTACACCAATCCAATTCTGAACTAATTAGATTCCTTTTCAATGTTCTTAATTTGTGAAATTGAAGAGAATTCATGAGTCACAGAAATACTTTCTCTCTTTTGCTAAAAAGCAGCAACCTCATATATTACTTCTAAATTACTTCTAACTATTTCTTTCCTGCAACAAATAAAAATTGGACAGCTTTACCTGGTACAACTTAAAGATACTCAGGAATAACTGATGAGACCCTATGGAGAACTACTCTCTGCTCGGCTCTATTTATTTCTACCGCCATAAGATCTTCTGTGATATCCTCTCTTAATTAGAGACACTTAATGATTAGCACAGACCAATTTGCATCCAATTACAATCATTGAAAAATTACAGGTGGATGAAAGACTGAGCAAAATGATTCATTCAACAATGGGTCCTATTGGGAGTAACTGCAAAGAAAAATTACTGGACATAGATCCAAAGGTAATCTAAAGAAATGTTCCTGAATGGATCTATGTTATAAACAGTATGTTATAAACTGCCCTTGCAAGTTCAGAGAGATATCTCATTACAGCTGCGATCTCTATCTGCCTAGTGTAACTGCTTGTTCATTGTCCTTACACAAATATCATACCCAAGGGTTTTAACGTTTTAAAATTAGTGTCTCTATAATCTTAGTTTGTGAGACTATTTCACATATTTTAGATAGAAGTCTAAACAAGATTAGTTAGTAACAAAATTAATGTCTGTTATTTTGTCACTTGAACTTTAAATTCTGTCCGTAGAACCATGAACTTTGAACCCTCAGAATGCTATTTGGTGGGCTCTAATGTCATTAACAAGATAAGCTGTTGGATAATGCCATGCATTTCCTTCTAAAAAATTTTCTAAGTTTTACTCCAATGTTCAGTCTTTTGTTGATTTTTTTATTGAATCCTAAAATGGTATTTGTTATGGTTTAATGTTTCTGTTAAATGCCTGAGCTGCATTACTAGTCATACAAGTGAAGCAGTTGTCCCTTAGCATTTATCATTGAGTTCTTAAACAGCCATCCTCATATTCTACTTTTTCTTGGTCATTCCCCAAAACTCTCTTTGTAGTGATTATTCACAGTATTTGAACTTGCCTATCCTTTTGGTGCCTGAAAATGCTGAAGAGACTGAAATGAGACACCCATGACAGAGTGACCTCAATGAAGTGAATGCTGCGTCAAATGAAAAGGAGCGATGGGGAAAACATGGACATGCAGAGAAATCTGAGGACAATCAGCCTTCTGCCTCTTCATGTTAAAAAAAATATCAAATTGGTCTTCATAGAAGTTAAATGAAGAAAAGGCTGGCCTTAAACTCAGAGAACAGATTTTCTCTGCCTTCGGAGTAATGGGATTAAAAGCATGCAATACTGGATCTAAAGACTTCAGTGAGAAACCTAAAACTGTGAAATTGTTAGAAGAAAACATTATAGGGAAAGAAATTCACCAAATAGCACACCCAACTGGGGACCAAGTTTTAAACATGAAAGCCTATGGGCAGCCATTCTTATTCAGGACAGCAAAAGATCCTTAGTTTTCTTTTTTTTTTTTCATTTATATTCTTTTTATTTTTTTTTTTAATTTTTTCTTTGTTTACATTCCAAATGATTTCCCCTTTCCAAGATCCCCCCTCCCCATATGTCCCATAAACCTTCTTCTCTCCACTCATTCTCCAATCACCTCTCTCCTTTTTCTCTGTCCTTATATTCCCCTCCAACGCTAGATCAATCCTATCCAGGATCAGGACCTTCTCCATACTTCTTCATGGGAGTCATTTTTTATGCTATTTGTGCCTTGGGTATTCAGAGCTTCTGGGCTAATTAATATCCACTTATCAGAGATTGCATTCCATGTGTATTCTTTTGTGATTGGATTACCTCACTTAGGATGATATTTTCCAGATCAAACCATTTGCCTAAAAAATTTGTGAATTCATTGTTTCTAATTGCTGAGTAGTATTCCATTGTGTAAATATACCACATTTTCTGTAACCATTCCTCCTTTGAGGGACATCTGGGTTCTTTCCAGCTTCTGGTTATTATAAATAAGGCTGCTATGAGCATAATGGAGCATGTGTCATTATTGCATGCCGGGGAATCCTTTCAGTATATGCCCAGGAGAGGTATGGCAGGGTCCTCTGGAAGTGTCATGTCCAGTTTTCTGAGGAACCGCCAGACTGATTTCCAAAGTAGTTGACCACCTTACAGCCCCACCAGCAGTGGAGGAGTGTTCCTCTTTCTCCACATCCTCACCAACACCTGCTGTCTCCTGAGTTTTTGACCTTAGCCATTCTGACTGGTGTAAGGTGAAATCTCAGGGTTGTTTTGATTTGCATTTCCCTAATGACTAATGATGTTGAGCACTTCTTCTTAAGGTGCCTCTCAGCCATCCGAAATTCTTCAGGTGAAAATTCTTTGTTTATATCTGTACCCCATTTTTAATAGGGTTATTTGGTTCCCTGGGGTCTAACTTCTTGAGTTCTTTGTATATATTGGATATTAGCCCTCTATCAGATGTAGGGTTGGTGAATATCCTTTCCCAATTTGTTGGTTGCTGTTTTGTCCTTTTAACAGTGTCCTTTGCCTTCAGATCTCTGCTTCGGGATCCAGAACAGCCTGGGCTACAACACCACATCTCCAGGCCCGGCAAGAGGCCAGAGGAGCACCCGGGAGGCCCGCTGGAAGGAGTCAGTGTGCTCTAGTGAATCCAGCAGACCCTGGGCAGGAGCCTTCAGGTCTCTGCTTCAGGATCTGAACAGCCTGGACCACAGTACTTGGTCTCCAGGAAGTGTAAGAGGCCTGTTGTGCACCCGGAGGCAGGCCGGGAGGACACAGCATGCTCAGGTGGGTCCGGCCCCACAGAGCTTAGGTTCCAGTCCTGAGGCCTCTGGCAGAAGCCTTCATATCTCCGCTTCGGGATCCAAAACAGCCTGGGCTACAACACCACATCTCTAGGCCCTGCAAGAGACCATCTGTGCACCTGGGAGGCTGGCGGGAGCCTTCAGGTCTCTTCCTCTGGTTCTGGAACAGCCTCGGCCACAGCACCCTGTCTCCAGGCAGTGCAGGAGGTGAGCTGTGCACAGGAGGCCAGCTGGGAAGAAGCAGCTTGCACTGGTGAGTCCAGCATTGACAACAAAGCCAACTAATACCAGTAAGAACTAGATGGCAAAAGGCAAATGCAGGAATGTCACTAACAAAAATCAAGGCAATATGACAGCATCTGAACCCAATTATCTGTTAATAGCATGTCCTGGATACCCCACCACACCAGAAAAACAAGATTTGGATTTAAAATCACTGCTCATGATGCTGGTACAGGAATACAGGAGAAATGGATCAAAAGTTAGAAGCCCTTACAAGGGAAACACAAAAGTCATTGAAAGAAATTCAGGAGAATACAAAAGCCAATAAGGAGGAAACACAGGTTAGGAAAGTTTTCTTCCATAATTTTATTGAAGATATTTGCTGGCCCTTTAAATTGTAAATCTTCACTCTCATCTATGCCTATAATCCTTAGTGTTTCCAACATATATATCTTTCCCTATAATTTTCAACATTTTGAAAAGCTGAGGAGTAGCTGGTGAGATGGCTCAAGAGTTTGAGGCCTGAGACAGATTCTCTTGGTTGAAACAGAGAGTTGATTCCTTCAAGCTGTCCTCTGACCTTCAGTCTAGGCCATGCCTGTGCTCTACCAACATACTTCCATCTCTCTCTTGTCTCTGTCTCTCTGTGTCTCTCTCTTTCACACACACACACACACACACACACACACACACAAATACACACAGATGAAGAGACAGATACAGAGAGACAGAAAGCAGGTAGTGAAGGTAAGAGAAATAGCAAATAATTTCTTCAAAATGAAAGACTATGAAATACTGTTAAGTGGAAGTACCATAAATGTATTTTTTTCTTTTAAAATAAGTGTATTCAACTATTACCCAAAATATGCCATTTTGGAAATTTAGTCACTTTTATAGAATGAACTGAGTTTTTCAATGCTGGAAGGATTAAATATGTCACCTGAAACACTACCAAAATAGTTACTCAGGCCCAAGAAAATAATAATTGACCCAAAACCACTTTTTTGAGAAAGGAGTTTCCCAATATTCAGTTCTAGAGTCTATGACTACTTATAAAATTGGCCTTGTACAGATGATTTGCTGAAATCTCAGTTGAAATATTGCTAATACTTTTAAATATTTGTAATTGTACTCTTCAAACAAAGTATTAGAAAGCTATACATAAGTATATTATAGGAAAAAATATGATAGATTTAATAGCAATACACTGGTTAGTCTCCAATGGTCATTGTACAGAGACTAAATTTAAAAATAAATCACTAAAACATATTTAGTGTGTCTTTTTTCTTTCTGACACTGGCATGTGTCTTTTAAAATCTGTGGCTTTTTAATGCAGTGAAACAAGCAAATAAAAAAACTAAAGAAATGTCAAGAAACAACTATTTTCCCTATATCACTTTCATAAACTAAATAAACACAAGTTTCTAGCCATTAATATAAAAGGATTATTATGCTTTGTTGTGATAAGTCAATTAATTTATTTTAGTGTTAATGTATAAGTAAACTGAGTTTAAAAGTATCTGTCCCCTTATGAAACTGAATAAGAACAAAATGAAAAATGCAGTGATATACTGTAACAATAAAATCTTAATAGCAACATAAAATGAATACTTATGAAAATGTAATATAAATCGTTAAGCAGGATATAATTACACCGATTAGAGAAGACTGGAATATTATTTAAATGAATCCTCACAAGGACACTTTAACATCAAGTGTGCGAAATTAAAGTGAAGTAAAAGTTTAAAATATCAGAAATGATCTTCAACTAATCTGGGGGAATAGATACCCTAAAACCTCCTCTATTCTCATTTTACAAAGTATATTAAGAAATAGAAAAGTATGGAGTGTTGAAGGAAAATAACATGTAAATCTTCTATTAATTTTTGGTGACCATAAGAAAATGTTCACATTTTACCTTATCTACAACACTCGTAAATTTAGATACAGAGACCAACAGGATTCCAATATGAACTCCTTAAACCCCGTCATTTCAATAATGTACTTTATAGAGACATCTATCCAACGCATCTCTGCAAAAATAAGCAAGATTCTACTTAACTGTCCCCTCATAATTACCTCTTAAAGACACTGTTCTGGTCTTTCTTACAGTTTTTCTATGAGACACATTGTAAATAGAAAGAAACTGGGACAAGTAAATTTAGCTTGTTAGAGGACAGGATGGAATTAAAACAGATGAAGTTTGACCTTAAAGATTTATTCATAACCACTGTATTGTATTGTACAGAGGTAGAAAAACCAATGCACCTGTGGTGCATTTAAAATTTGTACATGATCTTTTTTTCACATTTAATGCTTACATCAGTGCAAAAAGTCAGGGAGAAGGTAGTATGCTGGGAGAGAACCCTTATCAAAGATATATTTGAGGAGCATCTTGAAGAAAGAATTTGATCCCAAAAATATACTCAAATATCTGGAAGATAGGTGTTTCTTGATATTTCTTTAGTTTTCTTGTTATTTGCTTATTTTGCTTCATTCAAAAGCCACAATTTTTTAAATTAATTAATTCATTTATTTTTTCTTTATGTTCCATTATTCCCGCCCCATCCACCCTCTAACTGTTCCACATCCAAAACCTCCTCCCTACACCCCTGTCTCCATGAGGATGTCTCTAAGACCCACCCCACCTGACCTCTAAACTCACTGGGACCTCCAATCTCTTGAGGGTTAGGTGCATCATCTCTGAATGAACACAGACCCAGAAGTCCTCTACTGTATGTGGAAGCCACAGATTTTTAAAACACATCCAGTATAAAAGAAAATAAAAGCACACTAAGTAAATTTTAGTGATTTATTTTTAACTCCAGCCTCTAAATAATGGACATTGGACCTTCAAAGTCACCATGCATTCTACCAATACTAAATCTTGTTGGTGTTTTCATTTCATTTACTTAATGTAAAAATTATGATTATGCCAACAAAATAAATATAATAACAATTTTTAAAGTTTATTAATATAATTTATATTAGAATTAATTCAGAATAGTGTTTATTAAAAGATTACCTACAAATATTTTAATTGGGTTTACAATAAAATTTCAAATATAAATTTGCTCATTTTTAAATTTTCTATTTTAACTAAAACATAATTACACCATTTACATCTTTCCTTTCTCCAGCTCCCACTTCCTCTCTCTCAAACTCAGTCCATATCCCCCTAACTTATTTCCTCTTAAACTCATGACATTTTTTCTTTGATTATCATCAAGATCACACACACACACACACACACACACACATTCATGTATAATTGCAACTTGCTGAGTATTTTTAGTATTACTTTTATGGGTATGGTTTCAGGATGACCCTTGAGTAAGGGATAATGAGGTTGAATAGAAGAAGTTTTTCTTTTCTAGTCAGTCATTAGTTGTCTATAGTTCTTTATCTAGGTATGAAGACCATTGAGAGGCCCAGCTTCCATAATAGCTTGTATATTAATGTTGTTGTCATGGTTTGGATCTTTTGTAGGCAGCCACACACTTACCTGTCATTTGTAGGTAACACAATTACAAGCAGACTTCTGTTCCTCTGGCTCTTACATTCTTTCTGCCCCCATCCTTTAGTGCTTCATAAGCCTCAGATGCAGAGGGTATGTTGAAGATGTATCCATTGGAGCCAGCAAATACCGTATAATTCTTTCCCTGTAATTTGGTGAGTATGGTTTTCTGCCATGGACTCTATCTATTATAAAGAGAAACTTCTTTAATGAAGTGTCTTTGAGAACTTGGATCACCTGAAAGAATAAGTATTTTGAATGCAGATAAGAATTACTTCAGACTTCCTGATTCCATCTGTGCACCGGAGCTGGCACTGTGCCACAGCTCTCAATAACCAGGTCCTGCCAAGAAAGATCTGGTCTCCCAGGAGTACAGACATACTTGAGAGAACAGGTAAGACCACCACTTCTGCTCCAAGGGACCAGTGAGAAGTCCTCAGAAAAGAGGAACTGAGCAGCAGCCTGAGACAGGGTCCTTCTGTGTTTCTACCTGTGCCTGGAGCTGACCCTGTCTGTGACACAGCTCTCCAAACCCAGATCCCACAGGGAAAGAACACACCTGAGAGCACAAGTAAGACCACCACTTCTGCTCAAATTCCTGGCCCAAGGAGGACCCTCCCAGAGAGATAAGGACACAGGAACCAAGGAAGTGCCAGGGATAGGATCTTCCAGTTTCCAAACATACCCTGGAGCTGACCCTATGGCACAGCTCTCCATACCCATATTCTTCCCAGAGAAAACTAGTCTCTGAGGAATGTGGACACACAGGCTTACAGGAGGATGGACAAACCATAGTCAGAGACAGCAAGATCAGTTAACACAAGAGATAACCTGATGACAAGAGGCAAGGACAAGAACATAAGCAACACAAACTTGGCATTATCAGAACCCTGTTTTCCCACCTCAGCAAGCCCTGGATAGCACAGACACCAAAAAAGCAAGACTCAGATTGAAAAGCACATCCTATGATGCTGATCCTTTAAAAAGGACATAAATAACTCTCCTAAAGAAATACAGAAGAATGCAGGAAAAGAAATATAGGAAAAGGTCAGCCAGAACCCTTAAAGAGGAAGCACAAAAATCACTTAAGAATTATTGAAAAACACAACCAAACAGGTGACAATTTTTAACAAACATTCAGGATCTAAAAATGGAAATAGAAACAATAAAAAATTGAAAAGGAAGACAGACCTGGAGATAGAAAACCTAGGAAAGAGATCAGGAGTCATAGATGCAAGCATCACCAACAGAATACAGAAGATAGAAGAGAGAATCTCAGGTGCACAAGATACCATAAAAAACATTGACACAAGAGTCAAAGAAAATGCAAAATGTAAAAATCTCCTAACCCAAAATATCAAGAAAATCCAGGACACGATGAGAAGATAAAGCCTAAAGAAAATAGTTATAGAGGGGAGTGAAGATTCACAAATTAAAGGGCCAGAAAATAACCTCAACAAAATTACATTAGAAAACTTCCCTAACCTAAAGAAAGAGATGCACATAAACATTCAAGAAGCCTACAGAACTCCAAGTATATTGTACCAAAGAGGAAATTCCTCCCATCACATTATAGTCAAAACACCAAATGCACAAAACAAAGAAAGACTATTAAAAAGAGTATGAGAAAAAGGTCAAGTAACATATAAAGGCAGACCTATCAGAATTACACAAGACTTCTCATCAGAGACTATGAAAGCTAGAAGATCCTGGGCTTATGTCATATAGACCCTAAGAAAACACAAATGCCAGCCCAGGCTACTAGACTCAGTAATTAGCAAAATTAATATAGTAAAAATGGCCACCTTCCTGAAAGCAATCTACAGATTCAATGCAATCCCCACCAAAATTCCAAATCAATTCTTCATAGAGCTAGAAATAGCAATTCTCAAATTCATTTGGAAAATCAAAATCCCAGGATAGTGAAAGCTATTTTTAAGAATAAAAGAACATCTTGGGAATCACTATCCCTGACCTCAAGCTATACTTCAGAACAATAATGATAAAACTGCATGGTATTGGGACAGGGATAGGCAAGTAAGAATCAAAGACCCAGAAATGAACCCACACACTTAGGGTTACTTGGTCTTTGACAAGAAGCTAAAAGCATCTGGTGGAAAAAAGACAGCATTTTCAACAAATGGCGCAGTTAAACTGTTGGTTCACCTGTAGAACAATGCAAATTGATCAATTCTTAACTCTTTGCACAAAGCTCAAGTCCACGTGGATCAAGAACCTCCATATAAAACCAGATACACTGAATCTAATAGAAAAGGAAGTGGGGAGGATCCTTGAGCCCATGGGCACAGGGGAAATTTTCCTGAACAGAATACCAATACTACTGGAATGGAATACTACTCAGCTATTAAAAATGATGAAGTCATGAAATTCTTAGGCAAATGAATGGAACTAGAAAATATCATCCTGAGTGAGGTTACCCAAACACAAATTAACACACATGACATGTACTTAGTGATAACTGAATATTATCCCAGAAGCTCAGAATACTCAAGATACAATTGACAGATCACATGAAGCCTAAGAAGAAGGAAGACCAAAGTGCGGATACTTTGGTCCTTCTTAGAAGCGGTATTAAAATACCAATGGGATGAGATACAGAGACAAAATGTAGAGCAGAGACTGAAGAAAAGACCATCCTGAGACTGCCCCACCTGGGGATCCATTCCATATACAGTTATCAAACCCAGACACTATTGTGGATGCCAACAAGTAATATCTCTGAAGAGCTTGATATAGCTGTTTCCTGAGAAGCTCTGCCAGTGCCTGACAAATACAGAGGGGAATGCTCACAGCCATCCATTGGACTAAGTACAGGGTCCCCAAGAGAAAGGATCCAAGGAGCTGAAGGTGTTTGCAGCCCCATAGGAGGAAGAACAATATGAACCAACCAGTACACCTAGTGTTCCCAGGGACTAACCCACCAGTGAACGAGTACACATGGAGGGAACCATGGCTCCAGCTGCATGTGTAGCAGAGGATGGCCTTGTTGATCATCAATGAGAGGAGAGGCCCTTGGTCCTCTCCTAGATGTACCAGTATAGGGGAATGCCAGGACAAGGAAGTGAAATTGGGTGGATTAATGAGCAGGGGGAGGGGGAATGGGATAGGGAGTTTTCAGAGGGGAAACAAGAAAAGGGGATAACATTTGAAATATAAATAAAAAAGATCTAATTTTAAAAAAAGAGCTAATACAAACACCACTCCAACTAAGGCACAAAATAGAATCAGAAGGAACACTACCTATTTCATTCTATGAAGCCAGAGTTACTCTGATACTTAATCCACACAAAGACCCAATAAAGAAAGTAAACTTCAGGCCAATTTCATTTATGAATATCAATATAAATATACTCAATAAAATTTTCACAAACCAAATACAAGAACATGTCAAAAACATCATTCTCTACAGTCAAGTAGGTTTCATCTCAGGGATGCAAGAATGGTTCAAAATATGAAAATCCATCAACTAATACACTGTATAAAATAACTCAAGGAAAAAAGTCTCATGATCATCTCATTAGGTGATGAAAAAGCCTTTGACAAAATATAACATCCCTTCATGTTAAAAGTATTAGAAAGATCAGGAATTCGCCTAACATACATCAACATAATAAAAGCAGTACATACCAAACCAGCAGGCATATGGAATTAAATGTAGAGAAGCTAGAGGCAGTCCAACTAAAATCAGGGAGAAGGCTGCTCTCTCTCTCTCTCTCTCTCTCTCTCTCTCTCTCTCTCTCTCTCTCTCTCTCTCTCTCTCTCTCTCTTTCCAATATAGTACCTGAAGTCCTAGCTAGAGCAATTAGATACCAAAAGAAGATCAAGGGGATACAAATTAGATAGGAAGAAGTCAAGATATTTCTGTTTGTAGATGATATGATAGTATACGTAGGTGACCCACCAAAAAATGTGGTGGGATATAAAATTAACTCAAAAAAATTAGTACCCTTCCTTTATATAAATGATAAACAGGCTGAGAAAGAAATTAGGGAAACAACACCCTTCACACTAACCAGGAATAGTATAAAATATATCCGTGTAACTCTTACCAAGCAAGTGAAGATCTATACAACAAGAACTTCAAGCCCCTGAAAAACGAAATTGAAAGAAGACCTCAGAAGATGGAAAGATATCACATGCTCATGGAGTGGTAGGATTAATATAGTAAAAATGGCCATCTTACCAAAAAAAAAAATCCATGATAGCCAATTCAATTCTCAACAATAAAAGATCTTCTGGGGGACTCACCATCCCTTATCTCAAGCTGTGCTAAAAGCAATAGTGACAAAGACTACATGGTATTGGTACAGAGAAAGACTGGTTGATCAGTGGATTAGAATTGACAACACAGAAATAAAACCACACACCTATGAACACTTGATCTTTGACAAAGAAAAAAAGCATACAGTGAAAAAAATGAAAAGCATCTTCAAAAAATGGTGCTGGTAAACTGGCAGTCTGCATGTTTGAGAATGAAATTAGATCCATATTTGTAGCCTTGTACAAAGCTCAAGTCCAAATGGTTCAAGGACCTCAACATAAAATCAGATACACAGAATCTAAGAGAACAGAAGGTGGCAAAGAACTCATTGCCACAGAGGGAAATTTCCTAAACAGAACAGTGATGGTTCAAGCTCTAGGATCATGAATTGATAAATAGGACCTCATGAAAAGCTTCTATAAGGCAAAGACAGTAGCAATGACTACAGGTTGGGAAAATCTTCACTAACCCTATACCTATAGTGAGCTAATATTTAAAATAAAGAACTCAAGAAGTTAACCTCCAAAATCCAAATAACCCAATTGAAAAATGAGATATGGAGCTAAATAGAGAATTCACAGGAGAAGAATCTCAAATGTCCAAGAAGTACTTAAATAAATGTTCAAATCTCTTAGTCATTGGGGAAATGCAAATCAAAGTGACCTTGAGATTCCATGTTATACCAATCAGAATGGCTACAATCAAAAACACAGGTGACAGTAGATGCTGTCAAGGATGTGGAGAAAGAGGAACATTCCTCAATTTCTGGTGGGATTACAAACTTGTGTTTGTAATCTGCAAATCAACCTGGCAGTTCCTCAAAAAATTGGAACTAGTTCTACCTGAGGACCTAACTATACCACTCTTGTCCATGTACCCAAAAGATGCCCCACCATACCACAAGGACACATGCTTTACTATGTTCATATCAGTGCTATTTATAATAGCCAGAAGCTGGAAACAACTCAAATGTTCCTCAACTGAAGAATGGATACATAAAATTTGGTTTATTTATACAATGGAATACTCTTCGGCTATTAAAAATGAGGACACCATGAATTTTGCAGGCAAATGGATGAATAGATAATATCAGCCTGATTGAGGTAACCCAGACCCAAAATGACATGCATGACAGGAGCCTAGCATAGTTGTTCTCTGAGAGGTCCTTGCCAGTAGCTGACTGAAACAGAAGCAGATAGCTACACCAAATCAATGGACTGAAGTGGGGAACCCCTAAGGTAGAATTTAGGGAAGGATTGAAGAAGCTCAAGGTGACACCATAGGAAGACCAGCATTCTCAACCAACTTTGACCCCTGCAAGCTCTCAGAAATTGAGCCATCAACCAGGGAGCATACACACAAAGCGCAGGACATATATATAGCAGAGTACTGCCTGGTGTGGCCTCAGTGTAAGAAGATGTGCCTAATCCTAGAGACTTGAGAACCCAAGGAAAATGGATGCCTGGTGAGGGGGAGCACCCTCTCAGAAGAAAGGGTGCAGAGAAATGGGATGAGGAACTGTTGGGGGGATCAGGAGGAGGAGCAACAGCTGGAATGTAATAAAAAATTAACTAAAATAAATAAATATAAAGAAAAGAAAGGAAGGAAGGAAGGAAGGAAGGAAGGAAGGAAGGAAGGAAGGAAGGAAGGAAGGAAGGAAGGAAGGAAGGAAGGAAGGAAGGAAGGAAGGAAGGAAAGAAAGAAAGGAAGGGAATTTAAGTAAAGAAATAAATAGGCGAGTAAAGAGAAATGTGGAGACAGAGCACCCCAAACTATAACCATCACTCGAGGAAAGGTGTGTCTCACCACTGAGTTATACCAGGCTGGAATCAAACTTACTCTTGTACCTTAGACACAGAATCATTGGGATTATTTGTATGTACTGATGCTTCTGTCTGACAGTCCTTAAGTAATTTTTCACTGGACACAGATTATATTTTCAAGATTTTTCCAGTTAATAGGGCTCTATTTTGGAGCTGGCACCACAGTTCACCCAACATTACCACTGTCTTCAGTTCAGACTCTCAGACAACCATTTTATTTCCTCCTCTTCCACTTAATTTTTATTTACTGTCCTTCTATAACTGTCATATATGATCCGATTTCCTCAGCCACTTACACAATGTATTTTCAGTCACAAATGTATTTATTTTTAATTGTGCTTTATGAAAGTCATTATTTGGATATTTTAAATAACATCACAGTAATTTTCAGATCATTCACCAATATGATGCTCTATAATTACACTGGATGTTTAAAGCCGAATATAACATTGGTTTTGAAGATTTGAAAAATGTATGATTTGCCTTGATTCAAAAGAAAGTTCACTAATCAGTTTCTATTTTAAGTTTTACCCCCATCCAAATAACCAAGGCAGAAAGCAACCAGCAAATGTCTCTATGCATTTAGTCACAGTAGTGAATGAGGTTGAATAGGTCTCTGCAGCCTTGTGTACTAGCAATTTCATCATTATATCTCTTGGTCAGAGAAAAAAAATGTGGTGAGGAATCTAAGTTGGAGCAAGTTTCTAGGCAGAAAACCGTGCTGAGTGATAAGTGCTAATAACCAATGAACAAATTTAGTATTTTCAAAAGCTATGAAATTCCAAGAAATGGGAGTAAAGGGTACTTTTCAGACATTTCTAAAAGTTGCTCTTTGAAGTAAATGAAGAGATGATTTGATGTGGAGCATCTAACCGTCAGGAAATCTGGATTGTGAGAATGCAGTCTAGAAGATTCCTAGAGATGATAGAAGCAGTACTGAGCAAAGTACATTAGAATTAATCCTTTGCATCACTGACAAGGATGACTGATGCTTTCTCCAGTAGAAACTATGGCAACTTCTTACTCAGAGAAGAAGTTGCCATAGAGCCCGATCCCAAGGGAAGAAAACAGGCATTATGTGTTGAGGGCTGCCTTCTCAACTCTATTGACTTGTTCTTGTTGTGTAATACCGCCAAGGGAAAAGGGGGTCATCAGCCTCTATGAGTCTCAGTATAGTGAGACTACTAGTCTATTCTTTGAAGACTTAATGAGTTCTTCAGAATTTTCAGTAAATTCCTGAGGAGATAGAAAAGCAACCAAAAGTACACAGAACCAGGAATCCTCATCCGGACACTAAGAAATTCCCCAAGCTCTTCAGCTTCTTCCTTCTTATTTGTCAAGCACAACTTGAACAATTGTGGCATCAAACACTGTGTAAAGTATGTTTGATCTCCATGCCTCTACCTCAATGTTATTCCTCTCTAGGCTGCTTTTTAGAACAGGGACTCCAAATTCTAATCCCCTCCTTACTTTAAGGGCATACTTATTTAATCGGCCCTGGGGCAAACTGCTATCTCCAAGTCATCCACGGATTGCATGGTTGGCAAAGTGTGAATCTATTGCTAAATCAGTCGTATAAATCTTATTTAAAGTTTTCCCGAATTTGGAACCCGTGGGAACACTGTTTGTCAACTCTGCCCTGAAGAATTACTGTCCACTAATTATTCCTTTCTTTACTTTGCCAGTGATCCATCTATTTCAGCCTTCCTATGCTAAGGCAAGTATGTTGTGACTATGCCTTTGAGGGATGCTTCATCAAAAAGCATTGCGAAAATCAAGATAAATTATGCCTTTTCATAAATTACCTGAGTTACTTCATCAAAAAATTTAGATTAGTGTGGCATGGTTTATTTTTAGTGAGCCCAGCTTTAACAACCTGCTCAACAACCCAGATAATCGATTCCATTATTTTAAAAGAGGTTTAAGAAAATAACACAAATGCCTTTTAAAAATAAACAATTGACCAATCACCTTCTCCTTAAGAGTGGAGGAACACTGGTTGATCTAATAATTATGTGCAAAAAAAAGGTTTTTTTCTAATTATTTTTACTTGTCAATTTTAGTGGGGTTTGGATGACAGTACTACATCTTAACAATTTTGAGCAACTTGAAACTTGTCAAATAAAGGAGTAAGTTAATAAAAGAGAAGCTTCAATATTTCCTTCAGTCATTCACAGAACTGGAACAACTTGTTGGTTTGGTAAAATTTCATTTATGCCTGGGTTTTAAAGAAGTAGATGTGGACTACTGGCTTGGATTTACATATGAATAAATAGTTTGAGTCAATTTCCATAAATTTGGGGGGCCAGAGATGACGAATGACCTGTGAATTAACATCAGACTCTTTGTGACATTTGAGGGAAGCACGCTGCTATTTAGTAAGGAAGTGTTCTCTTTTAGGAGTCTAATATTTACAACAAATATAAGAAAAGAAGCTTAAACCAACTGAACCCACAAAAACATTATTTCAACTTTCTCTAGTTTAAAGTTAAGTTTTTCTCTTTCAAACAAGTGCCCACCAAACAAAGACATGGCCTGCTTTATATTTCAGGCATCATCAGTCACCGACATCTGTGACAGAAATGTAAAGAAACACAATGTGGTTAAGAGCAATTATTGTTCCTGTGGAGGACCTGGGTTCAGTTCCAAGAACCCACATGATGACTCACGAGCATTCATTTTCAGGAGATTCAGCCCTCTTTTTTTTACTGTTGTTATTATACAATCATACATACCCATATACATAAAATACATATGACATAAATTTACTAAATTTCTAGAGAGTATGTATGTATACTACATAGCTGTATACATAAAATAAAGGCATTTAACAAAAAATTAAAATTGAAAAAACCCACAAAGGTATTCTTTTTTTTTTTTTTTTTTTCTGAGACAGGATTTCTCTGTATAGCCCTGGCTGATCTGGAGCTCACTCTGTAGACCAGGCTGGCCTCGAACTCATAAATCTGCCTGCCTCTGCCTCCCAGAGTGCTGGGATTACAAGCATGCGCCACCACCGCCTGGCCCACAAAGGTATTCTTGACTGGGGTGGGGGTGGGGTGACTGAACTCAGAGCCTCCTGTATGAAAGTCAAATGCTTCACCACTGAGCTACATCCTCAGTCCTACACAGAGTCTATTGTAAATCATAGTTTGCAGTGAAAGATCCACCTAACTCAGGATTCACACATAACATGCACATACCATTATTGTGAGCCTGTAGGCCTCAGGCTTTCCACAGAGATCTCTGGCCTTGCTGGGTGTGAGAGTTCTGGCAAAGGAGAGAGAGTGAAAGCAGGGAGGGGAATTCGCTTCTGCAGCTTCTGCTGCAGTTGGCTCTACCTCTGTTTCCACCTTGCCATTTTGGTTACTGCATGTCAGGTGGAACTGGGCCCAGGAGAGCCCACTAGACAGTGAGGAGTGTGGTAGAGCTTCAGGTGGAGTTTTGGGAGCGCAGACCTCTTCGCAAATGTTGCAGCTCTTATGACAGAAGCTCTCTGACACACATACCCTTAATCTGGGTAGGATTCTTATATACAGTTTTGTGGTGAGTCAGAGTCTGACAGCAGCTACTTCTCATTGGCTTGGTCTGAGAGCTTGGGGAAACCTTATTTGCATGTGGAGAGCTTGTGCTGCTCCTATGTAGCCATACACCTCTCTGCAGGGGACTGTGGGAAGCAGTAGCTGTGACAGTAGCCAGGGGCCCAAGGAGCATGGCTGAACAGTTGCAGTACCTTTGCAGGCCACAGTCACTTGACAGGTCTCCCAGGTTCTTAGCCTGAGCTTCCCCGGGGACCAGACTGCCTATGCACAGCTCACCACCTGACACATCATTGTCAATGAAATAAGCCATAATAATTTTCACTGTCCTTATGAGAAACTGGCACATTTGTCTGTACTAAGGATAAAATTATAAAATCTTTACAAGCATTATTAAAATACTTCCATGCTTAGCTTCATGTAACATTCAGAGTGAATTTTCAATTCAGGGTGGGAGAACAAGTTCATATTTTCTCCCTCTGGTCCTCTCCAGATTTCATTGAAATCTGATAATGAAAGTAAATTTGGAGTAAGAGGAAAATAGTGAGGAAAGTCAAAGTCAGAACCCTTAGTGTTAAGTTTATTTTGAAATTTCCTAACAGCTACCCAGAACATGGGGTGCTTGACACAATTGGAAGCAGAGATGAGAAAGCCACCTACCTACTGACAGGGTGGCTAGCAAAGTCAGCATAGTCTACCCAGAATGAAGGCCAGAACTCTGAAAGGGGATTAAAAAGGAAAGCTTAAAATCGGACCCGTAACTGATAAACTGAATAGAAATGCATCAGTCCTCTGACTTATCTTAGTAAAGAGTCAAGCAACCTGGGTTAGGTACAAACCAAACCAGGGGACTCATACCTAAGACAGCAAAATCTGTTAACTGGGAAGATTGTTGATATTTTCTAAGGAATGTGGCACAACATCCAGTTGTTTCTCCTCCTCCTCCTTTCCTCCTCCTCTTCCTCCCCCTCTTCCTCCTCCTCCTCCTTCTCTTCCTCCTCTTCTTTTTCTAATTGTGTGTATGTGTGCAGTTCTGTGTTGGCATGTGTCTGTGAGTGCCCAGGTCTGTAGAACACAGAGGCAATAGATCTAACTCTTGGGCTTAGAGTTTTAGGTAGTCGTGACCTACCAAATGTAGATGCTGGGAATTGAACTTTGGTCTTCTGTAGAGCAATATAAGCTCTTTGCTGATGAGCCCTTTCTCTAGCTCCTTAAACAATAAATTAGGAACCTATAAAGTGTCTCCCTCTCCCTCTCCCTCTCTCTCCTCTCTCTCTCTCTCTCTCTCTCTCTCTCTCACACACACACACACACACACACACACACACATGCACTTGGAAACATGTAAGATTCTGTGGTTGTTTGAATGTAATTAACTTCCATAGGCCCATGGGGAGTGGCACAATTAGCAGCTGTGGCCTTGCTGGAGAAGGCACAGTCCTTGCTAGTGGAAGTATGTGACTGCTGTGGTGGGCCTTGAGGCCACACATGTTCAAGCCGTTCTCAGTGTGCCACAGTCTCCTTCTGCTGTCTATAGATCAAGCTATAGAACTTTCAGCTCCATCTCCAGCTGCATGTCTGCTGGCACACTGCCATGTCCCACCACAATGATAATGGACCAAACCTCTGAAACCATAAGCCAGCCACAATTAAATGGTTTCCTTTATAAGAGTTGCCATAGTCAGGGTGTCTCTTCACAGCAACAAAATCTAAACTAAGACCGGTTCCTTGGGAAATAACCACAAATAAAAAAAACTTGTGACTCGGAGGTGTGTGGGACAGCTTGATTTTACTGCAGTCTTGGTTATGAACATAGAGCATCCATTTCTTGCACTGTGTTTACTATTATAACACAGGACACCAAAAACCACCATCTCAAACATCTTGACTCACATTTGAGACAGTTACATTTTATGACATTTTTGCTGTGCATACAAAATTTTCTTTTCCTTATAAAACATCTAACAGTTTAATTATGAAAAAGTTTGATAGTTTTATAATCTATTTTATTTTTAAAAACTTAATAGAGACTCGTGCAGGGTCTGCCACAGTCAAGACACCATCCCCTGATACATCCTAGAGAACTCCCTGCACTCAGGGCATTTAGGAAGAACCCCTTCTCACCCCTGAAGTCCCAGAGCTGCTGCTGGGTCTCAGGCAAGACTTACTACCCAGCAACCACCAAAACCCTACCATTTCAAATACCACTCCCCTTCCATTCCTTCTTCTCCTTCTGCCACAGGTCCCTCCGCAGGAGTGTAGAGATGCCTGGGAGCACAGGTAAGACCACTCCTGCTGCTCGGAGGAACCCATCCTGAATCCTCAGGAGGGAACCTTCTACTTTTTGTCTGTGGATGGGGACATTCCTCTGCCACAGTGCGCTATATCCAGGTAGTACAGGGAGATAGTTAACCTCGCAGGAGTGTAGAGAGGCCTGAGATTGAAGAGCTGATCCTGGACCACAGAGCTACATACACAAATACCACCACAGGAGAGCTGGTCTCCCAGTAGTGCCTACATACCTGTGTGCACAGAGAGAACAGGAATCCCAGGATACAGATAGAAAGGCTTGCAGGACAGATAAGCCATAGTCATAGATAGAAAGACCAGCTAACACCAGAGATAACCAGATGGCAAAAGGCAAATACAAAAACATTACCAACAAAAACCAAGGCTACTTGGCAACATCAGAACCCAGTTCTCCCACAAGTCCTCTATCAGCATCATGACATGTGATCTTAAATCCAGATCTTGCTTTTCCCGTGTGTTGGAGTATCCAGGATTTGCTGTTGTGGGAAATTCTTAGACAAATGAATGGAACTAGAAAAGTGTCATCCTGAGTGAGGTAATCCAATTACAAAAGAACGCACATGGTATACACTCCCTAAGTGGCTATTAGCCCAAAAGCTCAGAATAAGGAAGATAAAATTCATAGACCACAGGAAGCTCAAGAAGAAGAAAGACCAAAGTGGGGGTGCTTTGGTTTTTCTGGGACAGGGAACCAAATACTCACAAGAGCAATAATGGAGACAAAGTATGGAGCAGAGACTAAAGGAAAGGCCACCCAGAGACTGCCCTACCTAGGGATTCATCCTATAAACAGTCATCAAACCCCGACACTATTATGGATAACAAGAAGCGCTTGCCAAAAGGAGCCTGTTATGGTTATCTCTGGAGGGGCACTGTCAGATCCTTGCAGATTCAGAGGCAGATGCTATCAGCCAACCATTGGACTGAGTGCAGGGTCCCCAATGGAGGACTTGGAGGGAGGTCTGAAGGAGCTGAAGTCCCATGGGAAGAAAGATGATGTAGGCCAACCAGATGCCCCAGGGCTCCCAGGGACTAAGCCATCAACCAAGGGGTACCCAAGGTTCTAGCAGGAAATGTGGGGGAGGAATACCTTGTTGGGCATCAGTGGGAGGAGAGATCCTTGGTCCTATGATGGTTCAATAGATGCCCCAGCATGGAGAAATCGAGGGGTTATAGGTAGGAGTGGGTTGGGTGGAGGGGCATCTTTTTGGAGGTAGGAGTTGGGAGGATGGGTTAGAGATTTTTTGGGAGATGGGAAAACAGGAAAGGGTATAACATTTGAAATGTAAATAGAGAATATATTCAATAATTTTTGTAAAAAGCTTAATAGTGCTTCTTTTAAAATGTAAATGAAATGTGGAGTGTAAAAAATAAAAAATAATAAAAATAATAAAAAATGAAAAATATACAAAGACAAACAAACAAATAAATAAATTGTAAATGAGTTGTAGTTTGGGATTATGATGAAATTGACAACCACTTCTGAGAGGACGCACAAATACTTTTGCCTTTTCTGTGTTATGTATTTGTGAGAAGCAGTGCCTTTAGCAATGAGAATAGTAAAATCAAAATATTAGTGAACATGGAAGAAGTGCTGAGGATATTGTATTTTCTACATTGGAAACTAGTCATCAAAGAATTGATACTTTGTGTAAACATACACATATCTGTCTTATTACTATATGCATTTATTGATGGCTTTTATATAATAAATTACACACATACACATCAGACACACATATATATAAATGATTTGATTTGATTTGAAAGAATTGATTGAAAACAACGTTCTTTGTAGGTTGTTATCCGTATACATTTATTTCTGTCTGTACTTACTTGGGGTCATGTAGAAATCCCTTAAGTGAAAGGAGCTGTGAGTAGATACAGTCGGGGTGCTTGCTTGTTGAACCAGAGCAATGAGGTCTGATAGTGCATTTCCAAAGCCTGCACCCAGTATTCCTGACTGTCCAAGTGATCTAGGTAATTAAGAATTCTACTCAGATACTGCAACGGACCTTATAATAAGTGTGTGCCAATCATATAAGCTTTCATTCTTCAAAGATGTGCAAACAGCCAAAGATAACCATATGTAAAACAAAACTGTGAAGGAGAAGTAACTAAGTAATTATGCATAAAAAAATCAGAGAAATAGAGGTAACTCAAGAAAGAGGTTAAATAAAAGTCTAGTCAATATGCCTAAAAGATATAAGGTATTTCATTCACAAAACAAAAGAAGGCAGATGCAATAAGGAGTAGGCATAAAACAGGAAATAAGAACTGAAATATTTAAAGAGGAAAAGAAAAACAAACAATAACAAAAGTGAGATCATGAGGTGACAATGAACTTTATAGACTCCTCTGAAATTTAATAAAAAGGAAAGACAAAGTCATACAATGTAAGAACTACATTACTATCAAACTATATAAAATCCTTTATTAATTTTTTATATTCATAGTCAACCCCTTACCATGACATGGTCTTATTCGTTAATGTCCCCGATAAGGTGAAATTAAATTAAAACTGTAGGTGCCAAACGAGTAAGAAGCTTGGAAGATTTACTAAAGTCGGCAACTCATTCAAAATGTCAATTGGTAAGATCAAGATCTTGAGCATAGGAAGGATAGATGTGATCGATGTTTACAGACTAAAAGGAAACCAAAACTAATTAATGTAATAATACATGTGAGAAGAATTCATTCTTTTAGACACATACCTAGAGGTGGAATTGATAAACAGTCTGCTGCTGCTGCTGTGTTTAATACCTTTTTTTTTTTTTGGCCTGTCCAGCTTGTGTTTATTCTTGTCATCCTAGCTGTGGGGTCGGCCACATGCATGAGAGAAGAAGCTATGGGATTGTCAGGTTCTACCATGCAGCAGCTTGAAATCACTTCCATGATCTTGTTTACTCTGCACAATCCCAAACAAATATGTCAGACTTATTTATTTTTTTCTCTTTACACCATCATTCTTGGAAACATGGTGTCACTATGTAGACTATTGGCCTTAAACAGAAAGATACCTGCACACTGTTGTAGAGCAGTTTCCACCAAGATTAAAACCTCTCATTTTCAAGGGTAGCTTAAGACATGGGACGTTAACAGTGATATTAAACATTAGGATGTTCTAAGGGGAGCTGAAAATTTCCATCCTGTAGGATAGTTCCTTAAGCTCAGAAAGGAAACCACTCAAAACAGCTTCAGGAAGTCCCTGAAACTAACCAGATTCACTAGGCTCCTCCCCTCTCCAAGCATATGAGCAGTTAGTACTGCTGAGAGTCACTGTCAAGCATGCTGAGCTGTCTGGAAGAAGCAGATACAAATGGAACTGCCTGTGAGAGGCTCAGACCAACCAAGCTATCTGGATGTTCTTCAGCTTTTGTGATTTCTTCTGACACATTCTAGTGGTGCAACTGTCCTCTGAGTCATGGCTGCTCATATAACTAATCCCTCACCCATATCCCTCTATGTAACCCCAATAAAACCCATTAGTTGAAAAAAAGAATTCATTCTGATCAAGAAGGGGTGAGCTCAGTTCTTTTTCAGAATAGGGAGGCGCTAAGGTATTAGGGGAATTTTTAAAAGATTAAGGCAGAAATTATAACATTAAACACACTGTCTACAACCAGGAGGGTAAGCACAAAAAGCAGACAGATAGTGATAAGAATTTACAGACTCCAAGGAATAAAAAAAAGAGGAAACAGAGAGTGGTTCCTTTAAAGCCATTTATGCTATACAAAGGACTGTTTTCTCACGCTGTGATTTTTCTTTTAAAAAGTAATAATTACAGGTAAATGTTCTTCATACAGATAATCAGTTTTGTGAATGTTCAACCTTGAATGAATCTGTACTCGGTCCATATCAAATTCCATTAGGGTGTGGATTTGGAAAATAATAGTTAACAGAGAAGTTTTTTTAATCAATGGGGTAAATCCCATATACCACCTTTTCCAAAAATAAAGTAGGAAAATTTGCAAATACTGCATCTCTAGAAGTATTTAAGCTGTTGTTATCTGGATTTCAGGATATACCAAAAGGAATATATTTATAATATGCCATTTTAGCTGACAAAAATGCTTCCAAAACCACAGCCCAAGTAGACAGTTTTGGGCAAAGACTTGAGACCTCACAAACAGCTGAAATTAGTAGAATGTTGCTCAGGAGACATACCTGAAAGTGGACAACCAGAAATAAATTCTCTCCTACACCTATTAGTCAGTTCAAAACTCCTTTATCCCCTTTGTTGACACATTCCCTCATTCTTTGGGGCACCATTGATTTTCTCCCTTAGCCTCACTCCTACCTGGAAGACCAGAAGGAACAATGACCTTCATTATTACATTGTATCTCTACTCTGAAGGAAACATTGTCCTTCATTATTGTATCTCTACTCTGAAGGGACCATGTCCTTCATTATTACATTGGGTCTCTACTCTGAAGAATCTCAGATTTACTCTCAATTTCTCTATGTAACTGGAGTCAGCCCTTGCAAAAGAAATGGAGTGATCTTTCCGATTTGTGGCCTTGGGAGAAAGAAATAGGTAATATTTATCACATGTATGATTCTATAACCCTGTACATAAATCATACATACATATATGCATACAAAACAGGAGACTCTGATACTCTATCTGTTATTCTTTGGGATCCACATGTCTCTATAAAACATTTTAAGGATCACATGGGGATTTGTCATTTTCCTGATGCTCAAGGGGGAATAAAACATTCATCATTCTAAAAGAAACAATCAACTATTAACATTCTCTTTTCAAACATCAGTACACATTTTCCTGCACACTTGTCAGTAACAAAGCTCTCAATTATGAGTAAAGTTTCAATTATGAAAATGCTACCTAAAGAAAAATTCACTTAGCTCCTTAAAATATAAAAAGCATCCGAGTTCAGTTGCTTAAATATGAACTGACCACTATATATATAATAATAATAATAATAATAATAATAATAATAATAATAACAATAATAATACGAGCATTCCTCTATATTGGGGCATCAAGCCTTCACAGGACTAAGGGCCCCCCTCCCAGATAAGGACCCTTCAGCTCCTTCAGTCCTTCCCCTAATTCCTCCTGCATTTGGGTCCTTGTGCTCAGTCTGATGGTTGGCTCCTGCAAGCATCTGCATCTGTATTGGTCAGGATCTGGCAGAGCATAAGTAGCAGGGTCCAAAGTCCACACAGCCTCTCTCCACCCCATCAGATGAGCCCCATCTCTTCCAGGATTAATTTTGGGAGAAACATCTCACACACTTGCCTTTTTATTAATGTATATTATGATCTTGCTTCTGACTGTCTGGAATGAACTCTGCAATTTTTTACCAGTAGCAGTCACTTGGGCTTAAATTTTCATCTTTTCTTTCTTCCCCTTCCTCCTCACTTCTTCTCTGTCTCTTTCCATGATGCATTCACTCACTGTCCTATGACTTACATTTGTATTCTTTGTTTTGGGCTTTTTCTGAACACCAAGATCTTACAGATTCCTAGGAAATGTGACAGATTTTGGAAGCAACACTACTCTTAAATACGTTACTGGTGACATAAGAAAATCATAGAGACTATAAAAAATAAATATAATTTTCAATGCACATTAAAATGCTGAAATTAAATAACCATCTCTTCAACATAGAAAAGGTAGTAATCACTTCCATTCCTTTTACCCAGCACCCTCTCAAAGACACTGTTCACCAACCTAGTGTTTGTTACTAGATTGTCCTTTCTTAAGATTCTCTTCAGAACTAACATTTTCTCCAATCTTATAATACTTTGTCCAACATCATAAAATTAATAATATTCTGTCTTGTTTCCCTCATGGGTGACTCTTCTCATCAGCAAATTTACCATAAATTACTGATAATATGTATTTTAAATGACCAAATAATATCATTATATTAGCAACCAAATGCACTGGTTCATTTATGCAAATGCATAAATGAGTTGATTCTAAGAAGTTCTTTGAACAGAGGGACTTATAGATAAAGAAATGGTGCCTTTCAAATGATACCAGGACAGACAATCAACAAGCATGTATGTATTTCCTCATTTTTACCCCAAAACTGGCACTCAGAATTTGATATGGCAACCACCACACAGTGAAGAGCAATAGAAAACGCAGATTCCACAGATTTTAAATCCTCTTTTTATCAAGAAGGAAGCTTTTTATTAATGGACTAGGTATCAACTTCAGTATTTAATTAGATCTGATTTAATACCTTTCTACTCCTTCATAGAGTGTCACTTCTCAGGCAAAGAGCAAGCTTGGCTTAATGAAGCTGCTACAGGAGAAAAAGTTAAGTTTCAAAAGCAATAAAGCATACAGCTGATACATATTCCACTGAAGACACCTCAAGGAACCTTTGAATTAAAGTCCTTTAGGAAGAAACATTCAGAACTCTGACCTTGTGAATCTACTACTTGCCTTTGATAAAGAAAGAAAAGAATATTCTATTAGGATGCTCTCATCCATCACTTATATTCTTTCTGGTGAGAAAGTGAGCAGGGAGGAATCAGAGGTGGGTAGACCGCAGAAAAGTCATCCATGGAACAAAGGAAAATGGGGCTTAGATCAGTTCATGGAAATGAAAAGAGCTGTCAGGAGGACGGTTTCACTCTGTGACCAGAAGAAAGAAAAAAAATCAGCGAGGAGACAGGAGGGTGGGGGCTGCCACAGCACACTGAGTTCCTGGGGTTGTGACCTCGTGAGTGATGGAGAAACCTGTGGACGTGTGCTGCCTGCAGATGTCAGGGATCTTGAGTGACAACTGCTGCCTCCTACACATTTCAGTCCAAAGCATAGGGAGCAAGCTTGACTGTGATGAATGTGTGTTGACATTTCGCTTGCTTTACCCACAAATCAGTTACAGCAGGAGGGGGGACTCAGGGACATGCTGGTACTCTGCTGCATAATCGGGAAGCATTAATAGCCCTAAAAACATTATGGAGTACGTGTGATCAGGAGGGACCCTATGTATGTTGAACTGATCTGAGCTAAGGAAACAAGAGATGGAAGAATATTTTGGAGAGATGATAATCTTTTGGTATTATTGTAAGAAACTTTATTTCCCAAACAATATCAAAGATTATGAAGGCACATTTTGAAACCAACCATTTGTAAAACATTTTTTCCAGTCTAGGAATGAATAAAGAATCGGAGAAATAAATGTTCAAATATAATGCCACAGTAATATAACTCCTTTGAACTTACAAATAAACTGAAAAGTGAGCTGAGTTTATTGTCATATCAGATATTACAGCCTGATCATAAATCTTTGCTTAAAGAACAAGAAATTCTGCTCATTTTTAAGCTACATTCTTGGACCTAGAGAGATGGTCCAGAAATTAAGAGCACTCATTGCTTTTACAGAGAACCCAAGTTCAGTTTCAATATCCACATGTTGGCTCAGATCTATGTTTTAATTCCAGTTCAGGGCTGCAATGTCCTCTTCTGGACACATAGGCATCAGGCACGCACATGATGCCCATGTGCAGGCAAAGCATTCAGACACACAAAATAAATAAATTTTTAAAATATAAATTTCCATAATACAATGGAGGATGCTAAAATGAAGGATGTTTTTAATTGTTATTCATCTGTTACTCATAATAACTTATTTATAGGTTTTTCTAGGTTTCCTACAATAGAGTTGTTAAACTCTGTGAAATAAACAAAATGAAGCATAAAAGAACCACCCCAGTTAGATCAATAGGTTTTTATTAAGTGGAAGAAAAAAATAAATGGGTATAGATAAAACTAAAATAATTGTATGAAACTATACAATTTTGCTAGTAAAATACTCACTGATAAGTGGATATTAGCCCAAAAGTTAATAATACCCAAGATCCAAATCACAGACCATATGAAGCTCAAGAAAAAGAAAGACCAAAATGTGGATACTTCAGTGCTTCTTAGAAGAGTGAACAACCTTCTCACAGGAGGAAATATGGAGACAAAGTATGGAGTGGGGACTGAAGGAAAGGCCATCCAGAGACTGCCCCACCTGGGAATCCATCCCATACACAACCACCATACCTGAACCCTACTGTGGATAATAGGAAGTGCTTGCTGATGGAAGCCTGTTATGCCCATCTCCTGAGAGGCTCTGCCAGAGCCTGACAAATACAGAGGCGATGCTTGCAGCCAACCATTGGACTAACTGAGGGTGTCCTCAATAGAGGAGTTAGAGAAGGGACTGAAGGATCTGAGGGAGTTGGCAGCACCATGGGGGAAGCAACAGTGTCAACCAACCAAACTCCAGGAGCTCCCAGGGACGGGACCACCAGGCAAAGAATACACATGGAGGAACCCATGGCTCCGGCTGCATATGTAGCAGAGGTTAGCCTTGTTGCACATCAGTGGGAGGAGCAGCCCTTGGGCCTGAGGGTATGAGATGCCCTAGTGTAGGGGAATGCTATGGTAGGAAGAAGAGAGTGAGTGTGTGGGTTAAGGAGCATGCTCATAGAAGCAGGGGGCGGGGATAGGATAGGGGGTTTCTAGAAGGGAGACCTGGAAATTGGAAAACACTTGAAATGTAAATAAAGAAAGAATCCAATAAAAATAAAATATAAAATTAAAAAAATTAAAGAATTTTGTATGTAGGGAATAATATTCTAAAATAGACTTAAAGTCGCTGTTGTGAATTTAGCAAATATGATTTGCCTAATCTAAAACTAAAAAAGGTGTGGGGATGTAGGGGAGAGAATAACTTAACAGTTAAGAGCACCAGTTGCATTTCAAGAAATCCTAGATTACTAGCACTCACATGGCAGGAAAAAAAGCATTGGTAACTCCAATCCTAAGGGATGTGAGGCTTTCTTCTGACTTCTACAAGCACTGCATGCACGTGGTGCAGTTGCATACATGATACAGTGTGTGTGTGTGAGAGAGAGAGAGAGAGGGAGAGAGAGAGAGAGAGAGACAGAGAGACAGAGAGACAGAGAGACAGAGAAACAGAGACAGAGAGACAGAGAGAGACAGAGAGGTGGGTGGAGGGAAGGAGGGAGAGGGAGAAGAAGAGAGAGGGGAAGAGAGAGGGGGGGAAGAGAGAGAGAGAGAGTGAGTTTTGCCATTCATAGAAAGGCTACACTCTTGGTCATGAGACTTTCTTTATGATATAGTGACACATGGATTTTTCCTACTCCATCACTTCCCATCATGTCTGTGTCAGCATTCAAGGAGGGACCTGCATCACTGTGACATTAGCAACAAGAGGTTACTACTTAATACATGTATATGAAAGAAACACTAAATTACTTAGTAGGACAGAAATCTGTGCCTAACAGTAATAACTATAGAAGGAGCCATCATCAACTTGAGGGGTAGAATATATATAGGAGAAGTTAGAAGGGAAAGAGGAAGAAGAATAAATTATTTTAATGTAGTATTCATGCAAGAAATTTTAAAAACATAAAAATGAATATGTTTTAAGTATTCCATTTTTATTCTGGAAGAGTACACACCTATTCTTCAACATCAACTCTTTTCTCCTAGTGGAAAGAGTACAAAGAGTGATCATATAGCTTCAAAGATGTAAGAATCACACAATCTGGATAATTATTGAAGGATCCCAGAGGAGAATCATAAGGAAAGTTCTTTAATTAAATAGTTTTCAATGTCAACAATGAGGAATTTTAGGCATAAACTAAATATTGAGAAATATAATGTTTTAAGCTTTCCTAACTAGATGAAGTATCTGTCTTTAAAAATGGATCAGTAAAGTGGGGTTTTGTTTCCATACGTCAAAAAAAGTGTTATCCTTGAGTGATCTGTCAATTGGAGAATTATTTATTGACTTAATTGGAAGCACTTACTGCCTATTTGATATAGGCAACACTTGACACTTTCATGATACAACAAGGAAGACATATATAGATGCCAGCCCTCAGTGGACATATTTTCCAGCCAAATTTCATTAAATTACAGCTAATTACAACAGAGGTGAGTAATTGTAGTGGCTGGTCTTGTGTGTCAACTTGACACAAGCTAAAGTTATCACAGAGAAAAAGGCCTCCCTTGAGGAAATGCCTCCATAAGCTACAGCTGTAAGGCATTTTCTCCATTAGTGATCCAGGGAAGGGAGCCAATTGTGGGTGGTGCCATCCCTGGTCTGGTAGTCCTGGACTCTATAAGAAAGCAAGCTGAGCAAGCCAGGGGAAGCAATCCAGTAAGCAGCACCCTTCCATGATCTCTGCATCAATGTCTGCCTTCAGGTCCCTGACCTGTGTGAGCTCCACTCCTGACTTCCTTTGGTGATGAACAGCAATGTGGAAATGTAAGTTGAATAAACCCTTTCCTCCCCAACTTGCTTCTTAGTCATGATGTTTTGTGCAGCAATAGAAACCCTGACTGAGACACTAATAGTGTTTTAGAATGTTCAGGAACTATACAGTAACTAGACCAAAGGACATGCTGTCAGCATGAGGACATGCATTACACTTTACAGAGGACTGTAGCATCTAGCTGAGGAAAACTGCATTTTGTATAGAGGCCATGTTTTCATTATCCATTCCTCTGTGAATGGATGCTTGAAATCAGAGGATGTGAAAAGGGGTACAATGTGTGAAACTACATAGGAGATTACTAAAGCATGTGAAGAGTTATGGAGGAGCAGAGACAGGGAAAGGATCATGTGATGTGAAAGTGGACAGGAGACTAAGGACCATGGAGAGGGGCAGTGGAGACAGGAGAGAAAAGAGAGAAATGGGAAAAACAAATTTTGTCTGTAAATGTCATCATGAAACTTAATTTTGTTAGTTATTCTTAATTATGTTAATGTAATGCTAATAAAATATAATGTTAAAATAGGAGATTATAATAGGTGCGTTTTAAATATGGTATTTGCACAACAGAAAGTGAGTGAAAGAAAAATAACACGACTGGAAATTTTTACCTTGAAAATGAGAAAGAAATTTCATTTTAATCATAGGTATAAACGTGGTTCTTAGATGTAGAGATACAGAGCAGGGATACAGCATAGCCATGTATCATAGGGATACAATGTAGAGATGCAGGATAGGGATTCAGCATAGGGATGCAGTGTAGGAATGGGCTGTAGGGATGCAGAGTAGAGATTCAGTGTAGAGAGGCAGAGTTGTGATACAACATAACAATATAACAGGGATGCAGTGTAGAAATTCAGATTAGGTACACAGAGTAGAGATTCCCAGGAGAGAGGTAGAGTAGGATACAGATTAGCAGTGTATCATAGGGTTGCAGCCTCCGGATACAGTGTAGGGCTACAGAGTAAAGATACAGTGCAAGCATGCAGCATAATCCGGGATGCAGGATAGGGATGCAGCATAGACATACAGAGGCACTTTAGTGATAAATATAATATGACTGTGCAAATTATTTTTCTATTTTTTACATTTTCAGTGAGAAGGGTGAGCAAAGTAATCAGCAGAGAGTAATATAAGGAAATAACCTCAAGAGTTTGCAGAGAGAACAAAAGATATGAAATATTAATCTAGTAAAGCAAATAAACAAATGGAGAACTAGATCTAATTGCCAGGCAACACCAGAAAACATAAGACTACCTGAAATTGTAGATCCAGAAGATAGCAGATACTATCCTCCACAGGAACCCACTAAAACATGGTATATACATGTATGAATATACACAACTACATACTCATACACACACAAATAAAAATTTAAAAGAAATGGTCAAATCCAGAAAAATAAAGGAAGCTACTCAAAATTTAGAAGGCAGAGGCTAGGGTACTATTGAGAAAGTGTGGTCTATATAGAGATTTTTGACAAAGCCCATGATATAACCATATGGATACATGGCAGAAAAAATATGAAAAATTGATAATAATAACTGGTATTGGAAGATAGACAAAAATGACAGGGAACTCCATGCTGGGTTCTTGGAGGAAATGAGAAATAAATATGACCATCAGAGCCTGGGGGAAGAGAGCTTCAAGGAGAAAATAGGCATCCGATAAATAAACTTCGAGGAAGAAAGTCCTTAGGTGATACATGCAGTATACGACATGTCGTTTTAAAGTGTAGTCAAAACTATGAGATTATCATTTAGAAGGGGGAATAAAATAGTCATAAGTGGCTGGTAGAAGAAGGCAACTGGGAGGGGAATGGGGCATTCAGGATCAGGCGTGGGGAAAGGATAGGAGAGAAGGCTAGATGGCCATGAAAATGAATGGAAATCTGCAACTGATAAGGTGAGGAGGTGGGGACCATCTCCAGGACAAGCCTGAGACCTGGGATAAGGGAGGAGCCCAAGAATCAACGGGGGTGACATTATCTGTGACTCCCTACCTTAGGGGCATGGAACCAGAAGAGATCACCAACTATATCCAGGCAGGAACCCTAGTAAAGTGATAAAGACACCAACCTACCCACAAAACTTTCAATGCTGAATTTTTCCTATCTATAAGAAATCGGAAAATGTGGTATATTTACACAATGGAATACTACTAAGCAATTAGAAACAATGAATTCACAAAATTTTTAGGCAAATGGTTTGATCTGGAAAATATCATCCTAAGTGAGGTAACCCAATCACAAAAGAATACACATGGAATGCAATCTCTGATAAATGGATATTAATTAGCCCAGAAGCCCTGAATACCCAAGGTACAAATTGCATAACAAATGACTCCCATGAAGAAGTATGGAGAGGGTCCTGATCCTGGAAAGGATTGATCTAGCATTGGAAGGGAATATAAGAACAGAGAAAAAGGAGGGAGGTGATTGGAGAAGGGATGGAGAGAAGGTTTATGGGACATATGGGGAGGGGGGATCCGGGAAAGGGGAAATCATTCGGAATGTAAACAAAGAATATAAAAAATAAAAATATTAAAAAAAAGAAAAGAAATGCAAGCACAGAGGATGGAGCAGAGAATGAGAGACTGGCCAACTAATAACCAGCCAAACCTGAGACCTATCCCATGGGAAAGCACCAATTCCTCACAATATTAATGATACTCTGTTATGCAGGAGTATGTTATAACAGAAGTATGCTGTCCTCTGAGAGGCTCCACACAGCAGCTGACTCATGCAGATAAAGGGGATGGAGCATGGGGACTGTAATGGAGGAATAAGAGGAAGAATTGGAGACTCTGAAGGGGATATGAATGGCACAGGAAGACTGACAGAGTCAACGAACCTGGATCCTTGGGACTTTCAGAGTCTGAACCACCAACCAAAGAGCAGGCACTGGCTGGACCTAGGCCTCTCTGCACATATGAAGCAGATATGTAGCTTGGTCTTCATGTGGGTCCTGGTCTAAACACCATGTCAAACTGTACTGATCATGTGTCTATGGAAAATTCCCATTACATCTCTTGAGTCTATACCTGCTACATCTACTCAGTCCTCAGAGTCAGTGAGCACTTTAAGAGCTGCCTCAATGCACTTACCAGACACAGGCAAACAGAAAAATAGACCTCTTAAGACTTGCATGAACCTTGCATGAGATAAATCAGCCTTTGAGAGTAGAGGTTTGAGCTGAAATGTTTACTTGACAGTACACATCAGGACCCCTCTGCATTCCCCTCAGCATTACCAATCTTATGTTGTATGCATATTCCTTTCCGTTTCCTTCATATGTGAATGAAACTTTCAACATCACTTCTCACCTTTACCTGACTGTGGATTGATTACACAAATCAAAAAGTAATGAGTGACAGTTGTGGGGGATAGTGGTATTAATGATGGAACAGGAAAAGAAAATGTTGATATTTTATTCTGAAAGTTCAATGTTCTTTATTTTTCCCTCAGCTTTTTTTCATACTCTATCTCCATAACAAAGACAAAATTTGCAACGCCTTCTAGTAAAATGATAAGATATTCCAATTTCATAGTCTTAAAAGATTACCTCCCAATAGCTCTATGATAAATAATCCATCTTAACTTTCCTTTTAAGTTCTGACCATCTGCTGAATTGTGAACAAACTAATCCTAACAAGCTTACATAGAAATTTGAAGTTGTCTGTACTTCTCAAACTTTAAGAAACTCTGTTTAATAAAGTTCCCTTTCTACTACCATGGATAAGGACATAATATAAAAATATATAAAAATAAATAAATATATAAAAATCCCTTCCAATGTTTTAACAGAGAGAAAGGCTGTTGTCATTTGATTTTTAAAAAAATTTTCCTCAACATACACCTCTAAAAATAACTTTAAGCCACTTTATCATAGCTTTAAAAATAGAAAAGAAACTTAAGGAGGGAGATTAGCTCTAAAATTCATAATCCATTATTCAAAGCTATAGAGTTTATCATTATCTTCCTGTAGGTAAGCTACCTAGGGTTAAGTTCAAACTTTCATCATATGCCTTAATAAAATTCTTCCTTACATCTTGCAACACAAAACAAAACAAAAACCAAATAAACAAAAAACTTTCTTATCACTGTGATGCTCCCACAATTCAAAGTTGTTCCTGTTAGGTTTCTGTTGCTGGGATAAAGCCATGACCAAAAGCAATCTGGGGGAGGGGGTACTTGGCTTACGCATTGCAGTCCAACATCAAGGGAAGCCAAGGTATGAACTCATACCTTTCCCTGGGAAGCCAGAACTGAAGCAGAGACCATAAGAAAACTGCTTTCTTTCTCCCTCACATTCAACTTCCCTTCTTCTGTGACCCAGAACCAGTATAGGAAAACACACAGTGGGCCTTCCTCCATCAATGGGCAATTAAGAAAATGCCTACAGATATGTCCACAGACGGATCTGATGGAGGCAAGATTCTGCATTGAGGTTCTAGTTTTTGTGCAACTGACAAAACCTAAGCAGACAAAAACCTAAATGCAATTCTCATCGTGACTCGGAACTCCAAAGCTGTCAAAATAAAAACACTGCACCACTTTTCTCTCTTAGATGCTTTAATCCATAGCCAGCTTTTCAAATTACTTTTCTCAAAATGAAACAAGTGAGAATTTGTTTTAATAGCCAGTGAGTCCTGTGTTAAACAACTGAGTGATAAAATCCTTCCCATAAACTTTCTCTCTGAAAATAATCTGATCCATAAAAGTGTGTGTGTGTGTGTGTGTGTGTGTGTGTGCTATTGCTTGTGTTTGTAGAAATTTTCCATCTTGATAGTGTGAGGAATTGCCTAATTTCCATTATGCCAGCTAATTATCAGTTACTACCTCTTCCATGACTCCAAAGTGCACGTGCCTTAACTGTTTCTCACAAAAACTATTTACCTAATCACAAATCTGTGTCAGTTTAATGAAACATCCCTATATAATACCTAATTGGAAAAAAGAATTTTTTCCACTACCAAAAAAAGAGCTGTTTTTGACCTTGCCTGAATAAAAAACAAACAAACCAAAAAACCCAAAAAAGCATAATTTCCTCATAGTGATGAAAGAAAATGGTTTGTAAACCTAGAATTCTACAACTACTAAAAGTGTTTTTTAACATATCTGAAAAAAAAAACACATTAAGGTTCATTATTGAAAGAGTACTTGTGCAGATGCCCATGCAGGCGGTACTCCGGTAACAGCTCACATTTTATCAGGAAAAGATTTTCAGCCTTATACCTTCCTAATTTTCCTGCTGATCAGAGAAGAATATAGAGGTTGAATAATTTCCCAAATATCCTCTCAAAGTATGTTAAACCAAAAGAAAGGTAAGAGAACACAGAGAGTAAGACTGACTAGACTATATTTTCACTTCAACTTTACAATATCTGTGCTGTTGTTATTTATTCTGAATGTTTTGTTTAAAGATATACATACCCAATTCACAAGGCATAAAATACTCCCAGGCTTGCCAGGCATGACTGAAATGAATCCTGTACAGACATATCTCAAATTTGACCCTTCTCTGGGCTACAGAGTAAGACCATATCTCAAAAAATTGCAAACTTAAATAAGTATTAAAATTATTGTGTGTATTCATGTCCAGATTGCTACAGGTCTAGTCTAAAGCCAGGAGTTCATTAAGAGACAATTAATCAAGATGTGCTAATTTGACTCTTAAAGCAAAGACATTTCTTGCACCTCATTTGATGTGTGGATTATGTTTTGGGTATTCCAGTTTTCTAGGTTACTATCCACTAAACCTAGGAGGAGTGGCCCCTTGTTCTGGAAAGACTCAGTGAAGCAGTATTAAGCAAAACCAGAACGGGGAAGTGGGAAGGGGTGGGTGGGAGGACAGGGGGAGAGAAGGGGGCTTATGGGACTTTTGGGGAGTGGGGGGCTAGAAAAGGGGAAATCATTTGAAATGTAAATAAAAAATATATCGAATAAAAAAAAGTTTAAAAAAAAAGCAAAGACATTTCTAAGAAGTTTAAGCCATAAGTTTGTTTGTGCTTCTACAATAAAATATCATGGACCAGGAAGCTGAAATGATAGAACTTAGGTTTTGCCATTCCAACTACAATGCCCAACACAAATATATGATGATTCTTTCTCTAAGAGCCAACTCAATTTTCATTTTTCATTGATTTTTTGTATTGCTTTCATTTATTTGCTTTTAATTTATTGATTTTGGCTCAAAGTTTGATTATCTCTTGACATCTACTCCTTTTGGGAATGATTTCTTCTTTTTGTTCTATAGCTTTCAGGTATGCTGTTATTACTACATGGGCTTTCTACAATCTTATTTATTTTATGTGTTTTGTTTATTTTATTTATGGGGCTACTTAGTGCTAGGCACTTCCCTCTTAAGACAGCCTTCCTCATGCCCCATAAGTTAGAGTGTATTGTGCTTTCATTTTCATTCAATACTTGAAAGTCTTTGATGTCTTTCTTAATTTTTATCTTAACCTATTATTCATTCAGTAGTGAACTGTCCAGTTTCTATGAGTTTGAAAGCTTTCTGTTGTTTCTGCTGTTGTTGATATTTTGCTTTAATCCATGGTGGTCATATAAAATACATGGTGTTCTGTCTATTTCCTTTATCTGTTGAGACTTGCTTGTGTGCAAGTATGTGGTCAGTTGGAAAGCTTTTGAGAATGAGCATTTTTGTTTGTTTGTTTGGTTGGTTGGTTTGGTTTGTTTTAGTGAAATGCTCTTTAAATATCTGTCAGATTCATTTCATTTAAGATATTTGTTAGCTCCAGCATTTCTCTGTTTAGTTTTTGTCTGGATGGCACATCTAATCACAAGAATGGTCCAGTTAAGTCTAACACTGTAACTTTGTGTGAGTAAATGTGTGAATTAAGTTGCAGTAGTATTTCTTTTATGGACTTGGGCATCCTTTGCATTTGATCCATACATGCTAAGAATTAAAATAGTCTCTTGGTGAATCTTCCTTTCATGAACATCCTTCCCTATCTCTGCTGGTTAGTTGTCATTTAAAGTCTATTTCATCAGATACTAGAATAGTTGTGCAGGCTTGCTTTGTATGTCCATTAGCTTAGAGTATTTTTTCTGAGCTTTTACTCTGAAGTGGTATCTACATTTTTGAAGATAATTTATTTATCCTCTATATGCAAAATAAAAATAGCATCATCTCTTATTTATTAGGATTGTTGTGAAAATTAAATTACATGATGTTCATAAAGAATCTTCATAAAAATACTCAATAAATTGAATGCTGATTCAATGATTATGACAGTTATAGAAGAATAAGTGATTTCTATACTAAAATCATAAAATACATATTCAGATTAATAAAAATGAACCATTAAAAATAAGTATGTACAGAGATTAGAAAATTTCACAGTATAAACATATAAATCCTCTAAATCTGAGACTGAAACTTAACCCCAGTAGAAATTTGCAGGTGGTTTAAAAAGAGTGTGGATATCAAGGACCTAAAATAGAGCAAGTTTTTAAAATACAAAATCTGAGAACTATCGTGTTTGACTTAAGACCTACTACAATTACTACAAGAGCCAAGAAAATGTTTTATTGGTGAAAAACAAAAATGTATAGATCAATAACATATATTACCAAAGAATATCACAACTGTTCAGTCAAAAAAGTGTGACAGATGAACTAAAGCAATAACAGGATACTCACATTGAAACAAATGGACCTCAACCATACATTCTACAGAACACAGGAAATTTATTTGAAACAGCCCATTGACCAAAATGAAAAGGGTAGGATTTTAAAGCATTTAGAAAGAAATATATAAGAAAAATTATAACTTTGACAGACCTAAACTCTTCTTAAGAAACACACAGAATCAGTCTTTATAATTGGAAAAGCAACTGATAGGTTATACTTAGTGAAGTTTAAAGGCATATGTTATTTCAAATCTCCATTAACAAAATTACAACTAAAGCCATGAACTGGGAGTATGCATTGTAATCCATGCATCAAACAAGACAACTATGCAGAATATGTAATTAACTTCTCCAAATTCAATAACGACAATATAATTTTAAAGATGTTAGACTCAACAGGGAACTCATAAAAGATGAAGAAATAGCATAGCCTTTTAAAATAGTCTGAATATTTTCAATAAAAAACTAGAAACAAACAAATTAAAACTACAGTGTAATTTTACTATATAAACACATTACTACATAAACACAGGTACATGCATGTGCACATGCACATACAAACACACACACATGTGCACACACATGCCAATGTGCCTAAAGCTATCTTTCAAAGCCCTGATGATACACACATTGACAGAAAACTGTCACTGCCTTTGAATAATCCAAAAATCTAAGTCAATCTAATATCATATTAGCCAACTGACCTGAAAATTATTACCATGATAGATGGTATAAAGGTGTTTGAACAGCCTCAGAATTCCCATTAAATTTCTTTTCTGAGCAAACAGAAAAGGAGTTGAACTTCCTTAGCTTGAAAATGGGCAACTATCAAAATCATCAGTGACATGTCACTCTTAATGGCTAAGGAAGTCATTATTTACTACTAATATTTCAAACATGGCAAAGGGAATTTTTACCACTTTGGCAACTCTCTGAAGATTCTAGTCAGTGGGGTAGTGTAAGGAGAACAACAATCATCTCAAAAGTACTATCAAAATTTGCACTTAGTCCAGAATAGTGCAAATACTGTATTTATAGAAAATTCTTCAAAGTTTTCTATTCTACAGATTAAGGATCCTAGTTACACTAAAGGAAACAGATCAGTGGTTGCTCAGATCTGAAGATGAATCAATGAAAATGAGAAAAGGGGGATATAGCTCTCCGGAGGAGACCCAGCTAGGAGCACACAGGGCCTAAGATCAGTGGAACAGCCAGGAAGGAAGTCTTCCTGCCACCATTTGCACCAGGAAGCCAGGAGACTCCTGGCTATGCATGGACTGCCATGAGGGAGTGATCTCCCAGCAAGCTTTCACTTTTGAGCTCAGAGGTGAGATCTCCACCTTCTCTCTGGAGGGGACCCAGCTAGGAGCACACAGGGCCTAAGATCAGTGGAGCAGCTGGAAAGAAAGTCTTCCTGCCTGCTGCCATTTGCATCGGGGAACTGGGAAACTCCACAGTCTTCTCTGCATAGCCCGCCAGGAGAGACAGATCTCCCAGCAGTGCTTGCAATTTTGAGCTCAGAGAAGTAAGGACACAGGCTTACAGGGACACAGGAGGAAAAAACTCCAGCCAGAGACAACAATACCAACTAGCACCAGAGATAACTAGATGGTGAAAGGCAAACACAAGAACCCTAACAACAGAAACCAAGGCCATATGGCAACATTAGAACCCAGTTCTCCGCACCCTCTCCAACACCAAATTGGTACAACCACTCTGGAAAGCAGTCTGGCGGTTCCTCCGAAAACTGGGCACCTCACTTCCAGAAGATCCTGCTATACCACTCCTGGGCATATACCCAGAGGATTCCCCACCATGTAATAAGGATACATGCTCTACTATGTTCATAGCAGCCCTATTTATAATTGCCAGATGCTGGAAAGAACCCAGGTATCCCTCAACAGAAGAGTGGATACAAAAAATGTGGTATATCTACACAATGGAGTACTATTCAGCCATTAGAAACAATGAATTCATGAAATTCTTAGGCAAATGGATGGAGCTAGAGAACATCATACTAAGTGAGGTAACCCAGACTCAAAAGGTGAATCATGGTATGCACTCACTAATAAGTGGTTATTAACCTAGAAAACTGGAATACCCAAAACGTAATCCACACATCAAATGAGATACAAGAAGAAAGCAGGAGTGGTCCCTGGTTCTGGAAAGACTCAGTGAAACAGTATTTGGCAAAACCAGAACGGGGAACTGGGAAGGGGTGGGAGGGAGGACAGGGGAAGAGAAGGGGGCTTACGGGACTTTCGGGAAGTGGGGGGGGGCTAGAAAAGGGGAAATCATTTGAAATGTAAATAAATTATATCGAATAAAAAAAAAAAAGAAGGAAAAAAAAAAAAAAAGAACCCAGTTCTCCCACCACAGCAAGTCCCGAATACCCCAACACACCAGAAAAGCATGAATTGGATATAAAATCGTTTCTCATGATACTGATAGAGAGCTTCAAGAAAGACTTAAATAACTCCCTTAAAGAAATATAGGAGAGCATGGGAGATTGTTTTTTTCATTTTTTGAAGTCTTCATCCATTTCCTTCTTCAGAGTCTTGAAGTTCTTGTCATACAGATCTTTCACATGTTTGGTAAGAGTCACCACAAGGTAATTTATACAGTTTGTGGCTATTGTGAAGGGGGTCATTTCCCTAATTTCTTTCTCAGCCAGCTTATCCTTTGAGTATAGGAAGGCTACTGATTTGCTTGAGTTGATTTTATAACCTGCCACTTTGCTGAAGTTATTTATCAGCTGTAGGAGTTCTCTAGTGGAGTTTTTTTGGGTCACTTAGGTAGACTATCGTATCATCTGCAAATAATGATAGTTTGACTTCATCCTTTCCAATTTGTATCCCTTTGACCTCCTTATGTTATCGAATTGCCCAAGCTAGTACCTCAAGTACAATATTGAAAAGATAAGGAGAAAGGGGGCAGCCCTGTCTAGTCCCTGATTTTAGTGGGATTGCTTCAAGTTTCTCTCCATTTAGTTTGATGCTGGCTACCCGTTTGCTGTATATTGCCTTTACTAGGTTTAGGTATGGCCCTTGAATTCCTGTTCTTTCCAAGACTTTAAGCATGAACGGATGCTGAATTTTGTCAAATGATTTTCAGCATCCAATGAAATGACCATGTGGTTTTTTTCTTTGTGTTTGTTTATGTAGTGGATTGCATTGATGGATTTCCATATATTGAACCAACCCTGCATCCCTGGGATAAAGCTACTTGATCATGGTGGATTATCGTTTTGATGTGTTCTTGGATTTGGTTGGCAAGAAATTTATTTAGTATTTTTGCATCGATGTTCATAAGGGAAATTGGTCTGAAGTTCTCTTTCTTTGTTGGATCGTTGTGTGGTTTTGGTATCAGCGTAATTGTGGCTTCGTAGAAAGAATTGGGTAGTGTTCCTTCTAATTAAAACTGCCATTTTGCCAAAAGCAATATACAGATTCAACGCAATACCCATCAAAATCCCAACTCAATTCTTCACAGAGTTAGAAAGAGCAATTATCAAATTCATCTGGAATAACAAAAAACCCAGGATAGCTAAAACTATTCTCAACAATAAAAGAAATTCTGGGGTATCAGTATCCCTGACCTCAAGCAATACTACAGAGCAATAGTGTTAAAAACTGCATGGTATTGGTACAGTGACAGGCAGGCGGATCAATGGAACAGGATTGAAGATCCAGAAATGAACCCACACACCTATGGCCACTTGACCCTCGACAAAAAGGCTGAAAACATCCAATGGAAAAAAGAGCCTTTTCAACAAATGGTGCTGGTTCAACTGGAGGTCAGCATGCAGAAGAATGCGAATTGATCTATACTTGTCTCCTTGTACTAAGCTGAAATCCAAATGGATCAAGGACCTCCACATAAAGCCAGATACTCTCAAGCTAATAGAAAAGAAACTGGGGAAGACCCTTGAGGACATCGGTACAGGGAGAAAGTTTCTGAACAGAACACCAATAGTGTATGCTCTAAGATTAAGAATTGACAAATGGGACCTCATAAAATTACAAAGTTTCTGTAAGGCAAAGGACACCATCAAGAGGACAAATCAGCAACCAACAAATTGGGAAAAGATCTTCACCAATCCTACATCAGATAGAGGGCTAATATCCAATATATATAAAGAACTCAAGAAGTTAGACTCCAGAAAACCAAACAACCCTATTAAAAATGGGGTACAGAGTTAAACAAAGAATTCTCACCTGAAGAACTTCGGATGGCGGAGAAGCATCTTAAAAAATGCTCAACTTCATTAGTCATTAGAGAAATGCAAATCAAAACAACCCTAATATTTCATCTTATACCAGTCAGAATGGCTAAGATTAAAAATTCAGGAGACAGCAGGTGTTGGAGAGGGTGTGGAGAAAGAGGAACACTTCTTCACTGCTGGTGGGGTTGCAAATTGGTACAACCACTCTGGAAATCAGTCTGGCGGTTCCTCTGAAAACTGGGCACCTCACTTCCAGAAGATCCTGCTATACCACTCCTGGGCATATACCCAGAGGATTCCCCACCATGTAATAAGGATACATGCTCCACTATGTTCATAGCAGCCCTATTTATAATTGCCAGATGCTGGAAAGAACCCAGGTATCCCTCAACAGAAGAGTGGATGCAAAAAATGTGGTATATCTACACAATGGAGTACTATTCAGCCATTAGAAACAATGAATTCATGAAATTCTTAGGCAAATGGATGGAGCTAGAGAACATCATACTAAGTGAGGTAAGCCAGACTCAAAAGGTGAATCATGGTATGCACTCACTAATAAGTGGTTATTAACCTAGAAAACTGGAATACCCAAAATATAATCCACACATCAAATGAGGTACAAGAAGAAAGGAGGAGTGGCCCCTGGTTCTGGAAAGACTCAGTGAAACAGTATTTGGCAAAACCAGAACAGGGAAGTGGGAAGGGGTGGGTGGGAGGACAGGGGAAGAGAAGGGGTCTTATGGGACTTTCGGGGAGTGGGGGACTAGAAAAGGGGAAATCATTTGAAATATAAATAAATTATATCGAATAAAAAAATTTTAAAAAAAGAATTGAGCAGTCAAAAAAAATGTGGTATATCTACACAATGGAGTACTATTCAGCCATTAGAAATAATGAATTCATGAAATTCTTAGGCAAATGGATGGAGCTGAAGAACATCATACTAAGTGAGATAACCCGGACTCAAAAGATGAATCATGGTATGCACTCACTATTAAGTGGATATTAACCTAGAAAACTGGAATACCCAAAACATAATCCACACATCAAATGAGATACAAGAAGAAAGGAGGAGTGGTCCCTGGTTCTGGAATGTCTCAGTGAAGCAGTATAGGGCAAAACCAGAACAGGGAAGTGGGAAGGGTTGGGTGGGAAAATAGAGGGAGGGAAGGGGGCTGATGGGACTTTCAGGGAGTGGGGGTCTAGAAAGGGGTAAATCATTTGAAATGTAAATAAAAAATATATCGAATAAAAAATTAAAAAATAAAAGAAATACAGGAGAACATCAGTCAACAGGTAAAAACCCTTAAAGAGGAAACACAAAAATCCCTTAAAGAAATACAGGAGATTGTGGCTCAACAGGCAGATGCCCTTAAAGAAAAAACACAAAAATCCTTTAAAGAATTAGAGGAAACACAAACAATCAAGTGAAGGAACTGAACAAAACCTTCCAGGATCGAAGAAGGTAAAGGAGGAGGAGGAGAAGGAGGAGGAGGAGGAGAAGGAGGAGGAAGAGGAGGAGGAAGAGGAGGAGGAGGAGGAGGAAGATGAAGAAGAAGAGGAAAAAGAAGGAGGAGGAGGAAGAGGAAGAAGAAGAAAGAAGAAGAAGAAGGAGGAGGAGGAGGAGAAGGAAGAGGAAGAGGAGGAGGAAGAGGAGGAGGAGCAGGAGGAAGATGAAGAAGAAGAGGAAAAAGAAGGAGGAGGAGGAAGAGGAAGAAGAAGAAAGAAGAAGAAGAAGAAGAAGAAGAAGAAGAAGAAGAAGAAGAAGAAGAAGAAGAAGAAGAAGAAGAAGAAGAAGAAGAAGAAGAAGAAGAAGAAGAAGAAAGAAGAAGAGGAGGAGGAAGAAGTTGTTAATGGGGCCTGAAAACTGCATAGGCTGCCCAGAGACTTCTCTCTCCGTTCCCCCAGATCCACAGCCCCAGTCCTATCCCCAGATCTGTCACAGAACATCCTTGGCAACTATCCCTGATCCATTCCTGGTCCCATCACCTGTGGTTCCTACAGATCTTCTCCTTCTAACTTATGTCCCTTCACTTATTGATGTATCTGAGCCCCAACCTCCTGCAATCTTCCTTCCTCGGCTAACCTAAAGCCACTTCTGCCAGAAAACCAGGTAGGATTCCTGCAGACCTTATCTGTCCCCCAGTCCTAATCTAGGCCCCAGTCTCCTCCCAAGCTCTGTAAGAAAATGCACATGGCAGCCTCCGCACTTCCCTTTCCCCATCTCCATGGATCTGACAGATTCCTCTTCTAACAGTCCTTCCCCAACTTGTTGTTTTGTCTCAAACCTTCACCCCAGATGTCAACCCCTGCTATCCCAAGGCCAACTACTCCCAGGGCAAGAAGAGGGATGACATCAAGCCCATACATTTCCTACTACTCCAAGGATTCAATTCATCCATTTTCCTCCTCAGTTCTATAGCAGGAAATCTGCTGTGATGGCTTTTTCCTCTCTGACCCCAACCCTAATGAATCACAGAAACCTTCTCTCCAACCTTCCTTCCCTCAGCTCATCCCAGTATTCCCAGCATCCAGAGTCACTCATAACCATACCAACTGAGCAGTCCAGGAGAACTGACAATGAAAAACCATTAAACTCTTCGAATCCCAGAGAGAAAACAAAAGGCATAGCATATAAGAAAATACTCATTCAACAAATCCAGAAACCAGTCAACACCTAGACCTAAAATAGTATCAAACATAGATGTCTAGATGCCATTGCAAAAACACATTACAAAACAGCAAGTCTCAGAAATGTGTCTCCACTATAGGTACATATTCTACCATAGCAGGCTCTGAATATCCAAATATAGCTAAAGCACAAGAAAAAAAAAGATCTCGAAATAAATTATAAGAAGATGATAGCAGTCTTTAAAGAAAAAATTAATAAATCCCTTTTAGAAAATCCAGGGAAACATAGAAACAGTGAGAGGAAGTTAATAAGTCCCCGAAAGAATGCCAGAAAAACACAAACAAAAAATTGGAGGAAATGAATAAACTTATTCAAGACTTGAAAATGGAAATAAAATCAATAGAGAAAACACAAATTGAGGGAATTGTGGAAATGAAAATTTTAGGAATTCAAACAAAAACAAAAATAGAATTCAAGAGATAGAAGAAAGGTATTGAAGATGCAATAGAATAAAAGGATACTGAAGTGGAAATTTCTGGTTTATATAACAATTCACTTGTGTCAACTGATGCTTTTCTGGAAGTTGTGTGAGAGGACATGTGATGTTTTACTGAAACCAGACACTTGAGAGGGTTGTGGTATTTAAAAAGAGTATAAGTGGAACCCCACAAACAGTGAGAAAAGACTCCTGTGCTACATCATGCAATGATCTGCTGGTCTTTGCTTTGTGAAGAGAAACATGGCAAAGAACTTCTGGTGGTATTCCAGCTGATTCTGGCCACTTCGGCTGACTCATGCCCATTCAGCAGAGCCTTGCTATTTCTGCTGGATTATACCAGCACTACTGATTCATGGTTGGTGTTTGTTACTGTTGGTATCCTGACAACAAAGAGTGGAATCACCCCAAGGAACTTCTTCTAAACAGAGTCCCCAACACCCTTTCCCTATTAAACATGTTTTTTTACCTCTGCTTCTAGTCAGTGGGTTAGAAGAGACATTCAAGTGTTTAAGAACCCTAAATAAGGTTCAAAAAATCTTTGACACAAAACATGGAACACTATGAAAAAAATCAAACTATGACCCATGTTGCTAGCAGAAGCCACGTTGATGTCTGTGCTGCAGTTGGAATCCATGTTGATGTCTGGTGCTGTAGCCAGAGATCAGTTTAATGTTCATGGTCTGTGCTACCACAGAAAAGCATGTTGATGTTGGTGATCTCTGCTGCCTCTGCAGGTCAGATTGATGCCTGTGATACAAGATGTTTCCAGAAGCCATTTTGATGTCTACCATCCATGCTTCCACCATAAAACATGTGGAAGTACATGATCCATGCTGCTACCAGCTGCCAAGGGTAAGGAAGCTTCTTTTGTAATGGTAGAGATGGTTGGAGACTCATAACTGAGAATGAACTGTCACTGAAAGCCTTCTGTGACAACCTAGCCTCTCCCAAAAAAAATAGTCCAGACAGGAATTATTGAAGAAAATTCTTAAAAATTGTGACAAGCATGATGAAGTGCGGCTCTTAACAACTGATGGCTTCTGATGTGATATGTGCGGAATAGAGTTCAGTTTATACACACACACACACGCACACACACACACACTTTCTGATCCAAAGTCTCGGCACCATATGTGTGTGTGTGTGTGTGTGTACATGTTACATATACACATACACATACACATATACATACACATATACATATACTATTGGATATTTTCTCTATTTACATTTAAAATGTAAATAGAGAAAATTTACATTTTCCCAGTTTCCCCTGTCCCAGAACCCCCTATTCCATCCTCCCTCCCCCTAATTCTATTTGGGTGTTCTTCTACCCATCCTACTCCCTCCTCCCTGCCCTCCATTCCCCTATACTGAGGCATCTATCAAGCATTCATAGGACCAAGGACCTCTCCTCCCATTGATGTCTGATACAGCAATCCTCTACTACATATGCAGCTAGAGCCAAGTATATACCTTGGTTGATGGCTTAGTCCCTAGGAGCTCTGGGGGATCTGGTTGGTTGATACTGTTGCCTTTCCTATAAGGTTTCAAACCACTTCAGCTCCTTCCGAATTTTCTCTAACTCCTCCATTGGGGACCTCATGCTCAGTCCAATGGTTGGTTGTGAGCATCTGTCTCTGTATTTCTCAGGATCTGGCAGAGCCCCTCAGGAAACAGGTATATCAGCTCCTGTCAGCAAGCACTTCTTGGCATCCACAATTGTGTCTGGGTTTGGTGTCTGGATATGGGATCAATCTCTGGTGGGACAGTCTCTGGGTGGCCTTTCCTTCAGTCTCTGGTCTACACTCTATCTCCATATTTGCTCCTGTAAGTATTTTGTTTCCCTTCTCAGAAGAACAGAAGCACCCACACTTTCTTCCTTCTTCTTGACTTCAGGTAGTCTGTGAATTGTATTTGAGTATTCCAAGCTTCTCAGCTAATATCCACTTATCAATGAGTGCATACCATGCGTGTTCTTTTGTGATTAGGTTACCTCACTCAGGATGTTATTTTCTAGATCCATTCATTTGCCTAAGAATTCCATGACTTCATCATTTTTAATAGCTGAGTAGTATTCCCTTGTATAAATACACTACATTTTCTGTATCCATTCCTCTGTTGAAAAACATCTGTATTCTTTCCAGCTTCTTTCTATTATAAATAAGACTGTTGTGAACATAGTGGAGTATGTGTTCTTGTTATGTTTTGGAGCATATTTGGGTATATGACCAGGAGTGGTATAGCAGGGTCCTCCAGTAGTATTATGCCCAGTTTTCTGAGGAACTGATTTCCAGAGTAGTTGTACCAGCTTGCCACCAGCAGTGTGAAAGGGCTTAAGCAAAAGCCATGATGTTTCTGATCCAAAGTCTCGGCACCAAATGAGGGGGCTTAAAAAGGAGAGGCAAAGTTCTTCATTACTTTATTCTTTATTTTGAAGTAAAAAGTTCAGCTTTTCACAATGACCTACAATAAAGTTAACACATCTTAGTGTCCTTTGATGCTCTTTGAGACTATGAAGTTAATGTCTATAATGTCTTGCTAGTGGCATTTAAGTGAATCAACCAAGGATGCTTCAAAGGGGTTTCCTTACAAAAAAAAAAAATCCAGCAAATATTCTTTCCTTTTTTCTTTTTCTTCCATTTCTCCAAATCTCTCTTTGAAGAAAAAGGCCACCAGTTTGGCCATGAGGAAACATTTTAAATCCTTAAATAATGACTGGAAATTTAGTTAAAAGAAAGATATTCCATGTTTATATACCTTTGGGCTTCTCCGGACGACTAAGAGCTTCATTCTTAGTTGATCTGAAACAAAACGTAGTTCTTTATGCTATGTGCTCTGTGCTTCTGAGCTCATGTCTGACTGTTGGCTTCTGGCTGAGCATCATCAAGAGGCTATTAGCTCTTGCCAGTGAAAAATGTGACTAAGACTTCCTGAGACTTACTGGGTCTCTCTGGATGGCTTTTCCTAGTTCTCTGACTTCCCCCAATATATGGTATTTCTTTCTTTGTGCAGTGATTAAAGGGGTCTCTCTTCTAACTGCTAGGTTCTGGAATTTTTCTCTCTGCTATGCACTATCTCTGACATTGATCTCTGGCAAACTGCTTCTGGTAGTCTTCTACCAACACGAAGCTTTCTGTGACATAATGAGATCTAAACACTGCTGTCACACCTATGTTTCCTGCTCTGTCCCAATGCTAAGTTTCGACTGATCATTGGGATTCTGATCAGTTTGACTCATGGGAAAGTATCTTAGATTTACTAAATATTTCCCCCAAATGGCAGTAAAATGGCAACACTCATATCTCTCCCAGTTTCCCTTTCAACATCTGTGCCTAAGGACAGATTTTTCTAGTGTTAATGATTGGGCAGAGTGCCATCCTAGATGTTCTCAGATTCCTCCTCAACATACCACCAAAATTTAGAAGAGTGTCCTCCAAATACTTCTTGCACCATATTAGAGCCTCTCCTTGCTTATCCGCATCCATCTTCTTAGAGAAAAACTCATTTGGCCTTCCTGCTCTACACTCACATTCCTAGACTCTATAGTCTAATCCAGCACTATAGCTTTTGACCTATTTGTGAGGAACTGTAGTTGAAATACCTTACACTTCTTTTACACTTGGGTTGTCCAGATGCATCTTCCTGAATGAAGACTGGAGATTTAGAGAGATAACTACTTAGTCCTCAGTTCTCTACCTCAATGAAGGTTAATAAGCTTTGCTTGTGATCAAATAATCCCACACTATTGATACATCTGGATTAAGTTCTATCTGCAGAGACATGACTCTATAGAAATAAAAAGGAGAGAAGACAGTGAAAAATTCCAAACTAAGCAGTTTGAAATCCTGGAGAAGTTTTGACTCAGAAACTCCCTGAATTGTGCTCAACAGGATGGCCACATCTTTAATTCATTTGCTCTTTCACTTGGTATTTGCAATCATGGATGTTTTATCACACACTTTAAGCTTGACACTAAATAAAGAAGAAAAAGTCCTCTGACAGCTGCACAGGGAGCTTAATTAGGAATCTCTTTAAGTTTACTTTAAGATGCATAATTGGGGTGGAAATGCATGAAGCACAGAGCAATACCTCCAAATATTTTCAGTGTTGCTGATTGTCACATTTGATTCACACCTACTAGACGATGTCATCCTCTAGCTCCTTTTAATCTTAATCCAAGGCCATGTTTCAGTTAATTCATTATCTCTTCTTTAGTAGTGTTGCCAGCTGAGTTTACTAAAAACTGATTAGCAGCTTTATCATTTCATATATATATATATATATATATATATATATATATATATATTACTCTACAGAAATTAAAAAGACTCTATAAAATAAACATATATGTGTGTATGCATATATATGTGTGTGTATATATACATACAGTATTAGTGTCATCTCCTGTTGATTTGAATATCTTATTAGAAAAAATTATTATTATTCTTTTTCATAATTTATTGTCTGTTTGGCCTGTGTGTACAACAACTATCTCTATCCCACAGAGTATAAAAAATGAGGTGTCAGACCTTGTGAGTCATTCCACATCCTCCACTGCTTGTTTTAATGAATCCTACTATGTCAGAGAAGCGTCACTCTTCCTTTAACAATGATCTCTAACCCAAGACATGTATGCATTCAGTTAAATACAGTGTAACTTTCCATAGGCACCTGGCAGGAGCCATATGGATTTGAAGTTTGCCTCCTTAATTTTTTATCTGGTTGATTTTAAGCCATTTCTGTTTTTGAAACATCGGTCCTAGGAACTAGAACTTGTTGCTAGAAACATTTATAAGTCTTGGCTTCTTCATTTGTAAGGTTCTAATAACTCTTTGCTAATATTTGTATGGGAGAGAGTTGAGATTATATTTGTAAAATAAGTAAACATAACTAAAATACATACATTTTCTTAAAATTTTGTTCCATTTATCTTCTTCCTTTGGCTCTTCCCTTTTCAGTTTTAGCCAAGTTGTGATTAAGCAATTTTTCTGGCATTTATATAAGATATATGGCAATAAGTTACTGAAATACTTCTTATTGTTATGTTTGGCTTAGAACATTCCCAATTTTGATATATGATGCCAATTTTCAAGTCCATTATATTAAGAAAATTCTGTTTTCTAAAATCTGTTTTGTAAGGCTAACGTTGAAACTCCCAAGGTTCTCTACATTTCCATGTGCTTACTCATTATTTGGCAGGTACTACTGAAATATGTCAATCATAAATATTCACAAACTCTCAAGTTTAATCAAAAGACCACGTACAAAAACAACATTCTGCAAACTTTAGATAATCTCAGTATAAGTCAAAATTGGCATTAAATGTTGTAACTGAAGGTTGCTGACACCATACTTAGAAAATTGAGACTTTAAAATAATATTGAACTCTCTCTTTGAAATAATACTAGCTATGAAGCTGAATGACCCAATTTATTTTTCTAATTTTACTTTGCCATTTATATTGTTGAAACTCACACTCCATAGTTTCTGAATTCATCAGAATAATTGCAATGTGTTTTCATTTTTGAACTGATAGAAAATTCAGAGGTATGAGAAAAATAGACAAAAACTTAGCTTGGTATATATTTGTTCTTGTGTGTGTGTATGCGTGTGTGTGTGTGTGTGTGCGCGCACGCACGTGCGTGTAGTATGTGTTCATGGTGTGTATGTTTGTGTGTGGTATGTGAGTGTGTATGTATTGTAGTATGTGTGGTGTGTATGTTTTTGTGTGGTGTGTGTGCGTGTTAATGCAGTAATACTTTTCAGTTGAATGTATTAAGGTGTACTGCATGTGATACCAGTTTTCATTAATAAGCTCATCTTAGCAAAGAGTCATTGTTGCTGAGGGAGCTAACTATGCAGCATACCAGAAGGCACAAGAGCACTACGGTAGAAAAGAATGCAGTGCAGATTGGGGGAGCTTGTGCAGGTAAACTCACAGAAGACAACTCGAAAGATAAATGAAACATACACTTTTAAGTCATTTGCTATTTGGGGTGTGAATTTATTTTTGACAAAATTTTTAAGATGGGCTTAATCTGATTGCTAGGATTACCTCCAGTTAAACCCATTTTCAGACTGACTACATCATTTCATTCCCTTTGACTGAAAATGGCCCACTGTGTGCCTATACCACATTTTCTTTATCCATTCTTCTCTTATTAAACACATAGGTTTGCGTCAGAACTCATTTCTTTTAACTTTGGCTGTAGTGTACAATGATATATAACTATCTCTGAGATGTGTTGACTTGGAGTCCTGTGGGTACACACTCAAGAGAACAACCGGGTCATATGACAGTTCTATTTCTAGTATTTTGACAAATATCTACTTTAGTTTCCATAGTGACAGGACAGGTTTATATTGCCACCAACAATATGTGACTGTTTCCTTTGATGAAAATCCCTACCTGTACCTATTAATAATGTTTGCTTTTATAATGAATGATATCCTAATTACATTAAGATATCTCAATGTAATTTTGAGGTTGAATTTTTTTATATCTCTTGGTTCTTTATATTTCTTCTCTTGTAAATTGTTCATTTTGATAGGCTATTGATTAATTGAAAGGCTTGATTTCTTATTGTGTACTTAAGACTTTATTTATTCTATATATTAATTATATCTTAGCTGTATAGCTAGTAACGATTTTTTTCTATTCACTAGTCTGTCTATTTATTTGATCCTTTTGCTATACAATAACTTTTTTAATTATATGAAGTTCTTTTTCTCAAGAATATTTGAATTGAAAAACATAAAGTCAAACTTCTGTTGTCAGAAAATAAGCCAGAGTTGGCAGATACAGACTGTAGAGTTCCATGAGTTAATGAACTCATTAGTTAATTATCTAAATCTATGTTTCCAGGGACTAATTCACTGTCTTGTCCTTCCATTCCTCTCTCCTACGGGAGCAAAAGCATTCTGATCAAAACTGTTTATGAAAATGTATTTAAATAGCAATATAAACTTTTCTAATCTGTAGAGAGAATCTCTTGTGAATTGTGTGGAATCATCACCTGTCAATAAAAATAGCCAATGAACTGAGGCAGGATTAAAAGGTGGGATATCCAAGAAGAGAAAGGGGACTATGGGACAGAGTTAGAGACAGGAGGGTTTTTCCCAGACTTGGAGGAGATAGAGATACATTCATAAAACTGAGGAGAAGTAACCAATGCAGGGGTTATATAAGTTATGAGCTATTCAGAGAACAAGCCTAAGCTTATTGCCTAGACATTCATTCATACATAAATACCCCCCTGAATTGTTATCCAGGAACTGGACTCAGATAAAAGTCTGTGGTTATACTAATCTATTTTGGATCCTAGGTGATCTTGGTTACTTTAAATAAAAGAATAAAGCCCATCGCTTATGCCCACTTGACATGTGTTTTCAATGTTAAAGGGAAGGCTGTGACCCTGCCTGTGTCCTTAGAAACAGCAAAACAATGATCTGTCCAGGAGGTGCCTTGAATGGAACCATCAGAGAGTTTAATATGTGTTGTGCAGAGCTGAAGAAGAAATCAGGGAAGTGGTGCCACATGTCTTTAATTCCAGCACTCACAAGGCAGAGGCAGGCAGTTCTGTGAATTGAAGACCAGCCTGGTCTAGGACTGTCTAGGACAGTCAGGGCTACACAGAGAAACCCTGTCTTTAAAAACAAAAATCAAAAATGCTAAGGAAATGAATCTGACTGGAGCTTTCTCATTCAACATACAAACAAACAAACAACAAAAAACCGAGGCAGATACAGGTTGAGACCACCCTCCCTATAATGATAATGATGTATACAGGAGAGTCAAATCTGAACAAATTAATACTTTTTTCAGCACAATAAGAATGCACTTGCTTCCTGCCAGCTCAAAAACAACAGGAAAAATAAGCAAGTTTGATAAATAGTGAAGGAAGACTTGGCTATATTTGCAATTCAGGAATTGTGGAGAATTTCAAGGTGTCAGTGAAGGCAGATGATTTTGGAGGGTACAAGGCTGAAACGACACATGTAGACTTAAAAGTTCTTCAAAAATGCAGGAGAATATGCACTTGAAGAAACTAAGATCAGAGACAAGAAATGATGAAAACTAAAAACTAGAAGTTCAGACTGAGAAGGGCTAAAATATAAGGCCAAAGAAAGAGTAACAGCATAAGACATTGGAATGTGCAATGAACTGGTGAAATGATTATCTCAAGAATGATTACATTTCATTCCTCTCTCAGGCCATTTTCCAAGGCCCATCCCAGTTATCCAGTCTTTCATGGGGTGCCCAGCTAAATCAAGTAGAGAAAATTAAGCAACTGAGATGTCTGACAATCAGAAAAGATTTATGGATGAAATTATGGCTTCTAATCTCTTCTGCCTTTGATTCTCTAAAAGTATTATTTGCTTCTTAGGTGTCTCCATGTCTGTACAGAGCCTTTTCATAATGAAAGATTGGAGATACTCTGTCCCATTATCTGGAATCTCACAGCACTCTGTTCAGGTATCTGAAGCTCTCATCACTAGTAGGATTTAAGATCTGTAGCAGAGCCAATGAGAGAGGGTGTATCATTGACTCTGAATCAGGTAACCAAAAACAAACTCCCCGCTTTAAGTGGCATCAGAGTATCAAGTCATACTTGCCCCTAGAAACAGTAATATTTGAAGGGATTAGACAGCAATCACTCAGCTTTGGTGAAATTCTTTCCCGGGTAGACAACTGATACAAACTCAAATGGGAAGGTAGGATCCACTTACATCCCTGGGCCACCACATTTCCACTTGCATTGTCCTTATAATATGGTAGAAGGCATAGAGAATCTGCATGCATTTCACTTCCTAGGCTCAGGGGCCTCTGACCTCATTTATCATAGAACAGTCACTACAGTCATGAGAACGGGTCAACTACTCTTGGTGTGCTGTCACGGCAAAATGCTCCAGTGCCTTTAGCTAAGAAATAGAATGAGTTAAGACCAATAATGACTATGGGCAAGGCTAGGATGACGAGAGTCAGACTGAAGGGAGGGGTTAGAAGCTTGAGAGATAATCGGTACAAAGAAGAGGGTGATTCAGATTCACAGCTGCCTAGAGTCGGACTCCATGTCACAATCCATTTCAGAAGCAAATGTCTACTTGCAAAAGTATTCACACAATTAAATAAATGAACAGGAAAAACTGGCAATGTTAAATGACAAAAATTGCCTTAATTCAGGCATAGGTGAGAATTGTACCAGTCTTTCGTTTATATCCGTAAAAGATCCTTGGGGGTTTGGAAGAGGGTTTAATACATGAAAACACTCAAACACAGACATGACAGCTGGCATTTAAATCCTCAGCACCCATATAAAGCACTGAGTATATGCTCACATGTGCAGCTGTGATGGTTTAGTGCATGGCAGAGACAGAAGGAGTGCTGGGACTTGCTGTCCATGGCCTGACTTTAATATTAATCATATACTGTTTTTCAGGTAAATAAGGTGGATGGTGGCACACTAGGACATCCAGTGTCCTTTTCTGGGCCTTGATGTATATGTACAGGAAAGCACAACCACACAGATGGATACACATACCACACACACACACACACACACACACACACACACACAAAGAGAGATACACATGCACATTCTCTCTCTACCCCTTTCTCCCATAGATAATGCCAAAAGAGAACTAAAATTTGCATTGGTGGTCAAAAGAAATGTTAACATTATTAATTCACTATCTAGTTAGAGTTTTTCTGCTGTGAACAGACACCATGACCAAGTCAACTTTTATAAGGACAACATTTAATTGGTACTGGCTTACAGGTTCAGAAGTTCAGTCCATTATCATCAAGTCGGTAACATGGTGCAGGAGGAGCTGAGAGTTCTCCATCTTCATCTGAAGGCTGCTAGAAGAATATTGGCTTCCAGACAGCTAGTATGTGGGTCTTAAAGCCCACACCCACAGTGACACACCCACTCCAACAAGGCCACACCTCCTAATAGTGCCACTCCCAGGGCCAAGCATATATGAAGCATCACACTCACCTTTTAAAGGAAACTGTATAAGCATATGATTGGCAAAAATAATTAACAGCGATTAAAGAACTATTAAAATAAGATCTCAAATTTCTTTGACATAGGTCAAAACTACATAAAACACATTTTTTGTTTTCAGCATTCTTAGAAGTAATAAATGTAAGATGTTCAATGCTTTCAATGGTCTCAGTGTTTTCCCAAATGTCTTTAAATTTTCTATCCTGACTTATTTATTGGTGTGAACTTTAAGTATCATATTGAGACAGAGCCACAGTCACTGAAGTCTTCTAGAAATAATTCTGATAGCAAAATTTGCTTTCAAGAAAAAGTATAAAAGTCAAAAAAATTAAATAAAGTCTACTGCAAGTTGAAGTGTATCAGTTGCTTCATAACTACTTAAGAAGTAGGGCATAGTACAAAAGACTAGACTGTTTTATCATATGTAGAGGTACTCTCTGGTTTATTGTATGGAAGTGTCTCCTGTCAATAAGAAACTGATGGCCTATCAACTGAAAAGCCCACAGTTACAAAGGGCACACAGAACACAGAGATAGAATCCAGGCTTAAAGCCTGAGCAGCCAGTGGGAAGCATGGTTTAATACTCTGCTTTGAGGCAGTAGACAGGCTGCTCTGTAAGCAGAGCAACTAAAGTCTGGCTGGCCACAGGAGCTAGCAAGCAATGGGGATGGGAAAACACAGAGAGATGGACTGTGGAGTGTGGAAATGCAGGCCTCAAAACCCCTCACTGGTGAGCTGGTAGGGAACCAGCAACAGCAGCCTGCTAGACCAAGCCAAGGGTACAGAGTTAGCTGCCATAGACACATACGTGCTGGCCTGAGGAGCCGCAGACTCACCAAGGGGCAGAAGGAAATTTTTTTTCCAGAAGCTGCAGTGAGACTTAAAAACCCTAAACTTCTGAATTGGTAAGGTATTAACTTTGAAAACAATTAAAAAAGAAAGAAAGGGGGGGGAGGAAGGAAGGAAAGAAGGAAGGAAGGAAGGAAGGAAGGAAGGAAGGAAGGAAGGAAGGAAGGAAAGAAGGAAGGAAAGAAGGAAGGAAGAAAAGAAAGAAAGAAAGAAAGAAAGAAGGAAGGAAGGAAGGAAGGAAGGAAGGAAGAAAGAAAGAAAGAAAGAAAGAAAGAAAGAAAGAAAGAAAGAAAGAAAGAAAGAAAGAAAGAAAGAAAGAAAGAAAGAAAGAAAGAAAGAAAGAAAGAAAGGAAGGAAGGAAGGAAGGAAGGAAGGGAGGGAGAGAGAGAGAAAGAAACAAAGAAACAAAGAAAGAAAGATTGCGTATAAAAAAGTTATAGGATTATAGGAAGGGCTGGAGAGATGGCTCAGTGGTTAAGAGTACTGACTTGTTTTGAGATCAATTCTCATGGTGGCCAATACTATCTGTAATGAGATATGATGCCCTTTTCTGGTGTGTCTTAAGATAGCTACAGTGTGCTCATAGACATAAATTTTAAAAACAATCATAAGAAAAAATATTTAGTTTGAAAATACAACAGTTAAGTCCTTAGGAGAGAGTTAAAAGGTTAAAGAAATATTTTCTGTGTTACAAAATGGAAAAAAAACACCAAGAAAAAGAGCATCTGAATCCTGTATAATTTTGTTTTGCTTATCAGCATACAAATAATTTTTTCAGTAATGCTTACAATTTTTATATATAATTTTTAAGAGAGATAAAAAAGGCAGTCTTAGGTAAGGAAAGGACTCAAAAAATTTTGCTAAGTTACAAACAATAGAACAAAATTTAGACAATTGTTTGAATCATAAGGAAAATTAAGATGATCAAAAATAAGATGAATTCAATCTCAAACCCACAGTGTCACCTTCAAACAAGACTGCAAAAAAGGCAGTCTTTATCTATTAAAAAATCTAAAATAAATTTTTCAGCCTTAATAAGGCAATTAGAACCAGAATAAACAGCATCCACTAGTTTTACAAGAATTCAGGCTGCAACCTATAGAAACACAAGATTTAAAATTTAAGAAAGCAGTAACAACCAATGATTTACATTCACAATATGTAAAACACATATTTAATAACTAGGTAATGCAAAATCATATAATTCCAAAAGGCTGTAGAGATATGATGACAACCACCTCAGAGCCTGGCCCTTAGCTACAATGGCTAACATGGTGGATGATAGGGCTTCAATCATGGAAAAATGAAATAGAACTAGAAGCATTTTCACTGCCAAGGATCACTTTTTTGGTAAAGGTCTATATTCTGAATTGAGAATAAATATTACTGTTGATGACGCTGTCCAAGAACAATGCCACACAGTAGCCTTAAATGCTTAAGACAAGGTTGAACTGTGAGAAACTGAATCATTTACAAATAATAACAATAAATAATTACAAGATAACTCAGTGTTCAAATAAATCTTTCAATGACTTTTACAGAGATTAACTACAGCTCAAAATACAGATCCAAGCACTAGAGAACTTTAATTGAATCTTTAACGTTTGAAAATGCTAATGCTGAATGCAAAAAGGATATTAGGCCTTTAAGGGTCAGCTCTGCACCTCTTTATGAATGGATTAAAACCACTGTGGAAATAAAACCTAATGCTTACAATTTAGTAGTGGCTAGACAAAAAAATTATAGAAAACATAGAAACATAAAATGTCCATTGCTGTGGCTGTGAAAATAATATATAATAATAATAATAATAATAATAATAATAATAATAATAATAATAAATGAAGAACTTTTCATGTGAGATAGAAAATTGTGGATTGAGGAAACTGCTTACAAATTATTTCTAATGGCTGTTGTATAAAATATTAGCATAAGGTAGGACTGTCCAACATTCCTAGTAGGAAGACTCTCAAATGATATCTTATTGGATATTTCTATTAAAATTAGGCACTGAGATTCAAACATACTTGCTTGGGCCTTTCTTCCTGTTTAGCTTCTTTGGGCCTGTGGAATGTATTATAGGTATTCTGTATTTTATAGCTAATACCTACTTTTTTTTTATTCGATATAATTTATTTACATTTCAAATGATTTCCCCTTTTCTAGCCCCCCCCCACTCCCCGAAAGTCCCGCAAGCCCCCTTCTCTTCCCCTGTCCTCCCTCCCACCCCTTCCCAGTTCCCCGTTCTGGTTTTGCTGAATACTGTTTCACTGAGTCTTTCCAGAACCAGGGACCACTCCTGCTTTCTTCTTGTATCTCATTTGATGTGTGGATTATGTTTTGGGTATTCCAGTTTTCTAGGTTAATAACCACTTATTAGTGAGTGCATACCATGATTCACCTTTTGAGTCTGGGTTACCTCACTTAGTATGATGTTCTCTAGCTCCATCCATTTGCCTAAGAATTTCATGAATTCATTGTTTCTAATGGCTGAATAGTACTCCATTGTGTAGATATACCACATTTTTTGTATCCACTCTTCTGTTGAGGGATACCTGGGTTCTTTCCAGCATCTGGCAATTATAAAAGTGAGTACACCATGCACATCCTTGGGGATCTAGGTTACCTCACTCAGGATGATATTCTCAAGTTCTATCCATTTGCCTGAAAATTTCATGATGTCTTGGTTTTTAATAACTAAATTGTATTCCATTGTGTAGATGTACCACATTTTCTTTATCTATTCTTCAGTTGGGGACATCTAGGTGGTTTGCAGTTTATGGCTATTAAAAATAAAGATGCTATAAACATAGTTAAGCCCCTGTGGTATAGTGGAACATCTCTTGGGTATATGCCCAGAAATAGTATACCTGAGTCTTAAGGTAGAACTATTCCCAATTTTCTGAGAAACAACCAAATTGATTTCCAAAGTGGTTGTACAACCACTTTTCATACACACCAGCAAGGGAGGAGTGTTTACCTTGCTCCACATCTTCAACAAAACATGCTATCAGTTGAGTTTTTTTTTTATCTTATTATTGTGCAAGATGGAATCTCAGGGTCATTTTATTTATATTTCCCTGATGACTAAAGATGTTGAACATTTCTTTAAGTGGTTCTCAGCCATTTACATTGTACTGTATCATATTATATTGTGAATAAATTAATTAATAGAAAAAACTTTTTTAAAAAACAGTAGGTACTGAAAAAGCAAACATTTCCTTATGTTCATGTAAAGAAATTGTGAAAAAAGCAATCCTTATTTTATTTTATTTTTTAATTATTCAATTTACATCCTGTTCACTGCCTTCCTCCCAGACACTGCCTCCCACAATCCTTCCCCCATTCCACCTCACCTTCTCCTCTGAGTTGATGGGGACCCTCCTGGGTCTCCCACCACCCTGACACTTCAAGTCTCTGTGAGTCTAGATGCTTCCTTTCCCACTGAGTCCAGAGAAGTCAGACCATCTAGAAGAACATATCCCACATATAAGCAATCTTTTAAATGAATCACTATAATAAGTCATGTCTTAGGTAACAAGGAAGACAATGGAATTTCAGTCTGTAAAGAGCCCATTGGCTGAATGATTTTACTAATTGCTCTCAGATCTGTCAACATCTTTCATTTGCCAGATTTCTTTTTAATGGAAAATACAGGAGAATTCCAGGGACTTGTAGATTCTTCTATATGTATAGCCTCCAGCTGATCTTGGACTAGTTAGTTGTCTTAGTATCTGTAACATTTCTTTTGTCCATTGTACAGATGATATCTTATTGAGGATTCAGATACAAATACCTTAGGAAAAAATAATCCAGTAAACAGATTTTTTTTTCCTTGTGGGGAATTCCAAATTACTCCTGAAAATACAAAGAGAAAATTCTATTAATTGTATAGGATATAAGATAGGTCTACAAAAGTTTCAACCACAGAATGTACAAACTAGGATTAATGTACAAATCAGGATTAATCAGTATTAATATACAAATCCAATTAAGAATTCTTAATGATTTTCAAAAATTGTTAGGATACATTGATTGGCTAAGTCCCATTATAGGATTAACTATTTAAGAGCTATGTAATGCATTTCAAAACTCATAAGAGGATATAGATTTAAATAGCCCCAAAATATTATCAGCTGAAGTTGTCAAAGAATTGGGTCTGGTAGAAAAGAAGTTATAAGATGCATATATAAATAGTTTGTATGCAAAGAAGGCTTGTAATTTTTTATTTTGCATTCTACTTATTCTCCAATAAGAATTTTTATGCAGTGAGAAGATAATATCTTAGAATGCATATTCTTATCATACATACTGAGTAAAAAATTAAAGACCTGGGTTGAAAATTTTTCTGAATTGATTCTGACAGAAAAAATAAGACTTGGTCAGTTAGCAGAAATAAAACCAGTAGAAATTGTGATCCCTTTTACTAAGGCAAAAATTGTCTCATTGTGGGCAGAAAATGAACATTGGCAAAGGGTTTACAGTAATTTGGGGGAGAAATGTACAAAAAATACCCCCCAAAACAAGCTAATTCAATTAAAATAGAACACTAATTGCATTAACATTCCATATTAATGCACATAAATCAGGAATGGCAGATTATAAGTCAAAAAATAAAAATTAAAAATAAATAAGGTGATTCACAGCCCTTACAACTCAGTTCAAAAATCAGAGCTGTATGTCATTCTTATAGTATTATTAGATTTTCCAGAATCTCTTAATATGGTTACTGACTCTCAATAAAGAGAAAGAAATATTTTGCATACAGAAACTTCTGAATTTATTCAGGATGATTCAAAATAAACTGATTTATAAATAAATTCATTTTATTCATCTACAGCAAGTAATCAGCAATAGAAATCATGTATTGTATATAGCATATATCAGATCCCATATGGATCTACCAGGTCCTCTATCACAAGATAATAATTAAATTGATCAGCTATGAGTAGCAAATGTACTAGATGCTTCAGAATTTCATTTTTTAAAAATCTCAACATGTTAATAGCAAATGTGTTTGGGGGATGAGTGCAGCAAACTTTACTGATGATAATCAAGACAGTAGGGAGGGCTCCCTAAGTACCTCCTGTTATTATGAGGGTCTGGGATGGAAATTGTGAGGGAGATTCTCAGTGTTTGGGCTGATTTGGGACAGGGACTCCTCAGCAACTGATGGCCTCTCTCTTGTTCTCAGTGTCCTTGCTGGGGTGGGTGGCCCAGGGATTCTTATCCCTTGGAGGTCATGTAGGCCATGAGGTCCACCACCCTGCTGCTGTAGTCATATTCATTGTCATACCAGGAAATAAGCTTTACAAAGCTGTCATTGAGAGCAATACCAACCCCAGCAACAAAGGTGGAAGAGTAGGAGTTGCTGTTGAAGTCTCTCAAGAGACAACCTAGGCCTCCGTGTAGCCCATCAGTGGGCCCTCAGATGCCTGCTTCACCATCTTCTTGATGTCATCATACTTGGCAGGTTTCTCAAGAAGGCATGTCAGATCCACAATGGGGATAGGAACATGGAAGGCCATGCCAGTGAGCTTCCTGTTCAGTTCTGGGATGACCTTGCCCACAGCCTTGGCAGCACCAGTGGATGCAGGGATGATGTTCTGGGCAGCCCCATGGCTAACATGCCATAGCTTTCCAGAGAGGACAACCACAGTCTTCTGATTAGCAGTGATGGCATGAACCATGGTCATGAGCCCTTCCATGCAGTCAAAGTTGTCATGGATGTTCTTAGCAGGGGCAGGGGTTGTGGAGAGAGGCTAAGCAGTTAGTGGTGCAGGATGCATTGCTGACAATCTTGAATGAGTTGTCATATTTATTGTGGTTCATACCCATCACAAACATGGGGGGCATTGCCATAGGGGCAGAGATTATAACCCTTTTGACCCCAACCTTCAAGTGAACCCCAGCCTTCTTCATGAAAGATGATGATGGGATTCTCATTGATAGCAAGCATCTATTCTCAGGCTTGACTGGGCCATTGAATTTGCCATGAGTGGAGTCATACTGGAACATGCAGACTGTGCAGTTGAGGCAAATGTAGGGGTCATTGATGGCATTTGCCAAGTGCAGAGCAAAAGGCACCCTGGTATCCAGGCACCCAATATGACCAAATCCACTCACAAAGACCTTCACCATTTTGTCTATGAGACAAAGCTGGCACTGCACAAGAAGATGCAGCTGTTCCTGGAACAGGGCAGAGCAGAATGCAAACAACAAATGTTTAAAGAAAGATTTTTCTATCACTTGGTAAGAATCCAAGAAAAATTATAAGGAACTGTACTTTATATAACCGAATTCCATTACCTGCAGAAAATTACCCAAACGGTACCCAAAGAAATGAAATTTGGCAAATGATATGTTTCATTTTTCAAATTTTGGAAAATTAAAATATATATATAGATATATTTTAATATTATATTTATATATATATATATATTAATAACATATATATATTACCATAGACACATATTCAGAATTTTAATGGGCAATTACTTTGCTTCTGAAAAAAACTGGTTGGGTTACACATGTATTAGAAGTTATGACAATTATGTAGATAACTGTACAAATTAAGACTGAGAATGCTCCAGCATATGCCTCTAGTAAAACAGTTTTGCTTATCATAATATAAACTATATTATAGGTATACCACAAAATACTATAGGATAAACATATGTAGAGAGATCTAATCCTATTTTAAATAAGGTGCTTAACAATAAAAGGGGGTAACAAAGACCTCTCAGAGAGATAACAGTACTTTATTTGGAATACTAATGAACAAAAAACATATGCTAAGAGAGATTGGATTGTAAATAAAATTGCTGAACTAAAAAAGCCTGTTTAAATTAAGGATTCCCTAAATTTAGAATGGAGAAAAGGAAGTGTGTTGTGCTTGGGAAGAGGTTTTGTTCTTGTTTCCATTCCTTCCAAATTGATAAAAATCAGATTTGACAGCAGGAGACCTGAAACTAACTTAAGACATGAAAGAAATCAAGAAGACCAGTAAACACAGATAAATTGTATTGTTGAACCCTCTACATGGGAACAGCTCTGAGACTGGCTATGAATAGAACTTCAGGTATGCACAGCCAATAAATCATTTATTTGTTTGTTTGTTTGTTTGTTTATATGTTTATTTATTCATTCATTTGTTTATTTATTTACACTTCAGATTTTATCCCCCCATCTACCGTCCAGTTGTCCACATCGCATACCTCCTCCCCACCCCCTGTTTCCACAAGGATGTCCCCACTCCCCACTCCCCACTCCCCACCCCACCTGACCTCTAAATACCCTTGAGGGTTAGGTGAATCATCTCTGATTGAACATAAAGCTGGAAGTCTTCTGCTGAATATATGTTGGGGGCCTCATATCAGCTTCTGTATACTGCCTGGTTGGTGATCCAGCGTTTGAGAGATCTCAGGGGTCCAGGTTGAGACTGCTGGACTACAGGGCTACTCTCCTCCTGAGCTTCTTTCAGCCTTTCCCTAATTCAACCACAGTGGTCAGGTCCATTGGTTAGGAGCAAATATCTGCATCTGACTCTTTCAGCTGCTTGTTGGGTCTTCTAGAGATTAGTCATGCTAGGTCCCTTTTTGTGAGTTGCTCCATAGCCTCAGTAATAGTGTCAGGCCTTGGGACCTCCCCTTGAGCTGGATCTCACTTTGTACCTGTCACTGGTCCTTCTTTTCCTCAGGCTCTTCTCCACTGCCATCCCTGTAGTCCTTTCAGACAGGAACAATTGTGGGTGAGAGTTCTGACTGTGGGATGGCCCCCCTCTCCCTCATTTGATGCCCTTTCTTCCTGCTGGAGGTAGGCTCTCTAAGTTCCCTCTCCCTACTGTCAGGCTTGCACAAGATACAGTCCACAGAACTCAAAAAGGTCAACAAGTCCAAGAGCCCAAGTAAAGATGCCTCACTCCTACTTCGAATGGGACGGCCAATAAATCTTGTTGATGACAGAATCCTTAGGACTTATCATGCTATCCTTTCAATTGGTATAGATAAAATTTTATATTGCAGTTTGATTATACATTCCAAACTTATAAAGAAAGACAGATGCCTTACCTGCTCAAAGAGCAGACAATCGATCATCTTTAACTGGTCTGTGTACACCATATATTCCATACATGTTAATTCAGAAATGTGCGTTATTTATAAAAGCTTATGTGTATAGACACCAATGAGGTTAAAACAGCCCTGACAAGATCCACCCTCAATGCTGCAAAGGATGCTGAGACATACTTATTCCAGCATTCTTCTTGAACCTACTCCAGAATGCCTCAAACTGTTTCCTGGAAAATCTGCATCTTTGACAATTTCAAAATGGCCAGCTATGATCATTCAGTATCATAAACTGTTTCAGCTGCAACTTCATTTGAGTCTATCAAAGTACCCTCTTTCAACATATAGAGACTGGACAGTAAATGTTACAGGAAGCTTTCTTACAACTAATAAATATCCCAATTTTCTTAGCCCCCCTCCAAAAAAGGAAAATAATGCCATCAAACAGCAGAAAGCAATTTTAAGAGAGCAGTGCCCACATTCCCAAGAAATGGGTGGGTGGTTTTGGTCATTCAATGGATTCTGGATGTTTGTCATTGTTTAATGGGGTAGTTACTAATTGTCATGGTTTTGGGCAGGGAGGGAAAAAATATGAGAAGTTAGCTTCAGGGATTTACTTTTCTTTTTCTTTTTATTTCTTCTATGCTTCTTTCTCTCTTATCTAGTATTAGGAGGGAAATGGGGTATAAAGGATGAAAATAAAAAAGAAGTAATATAAGAATATTAGGATAAAAGCATAAAGTATTGCATATTTATACATATTTGGTATTGATATAAATTCAGGCTATATTTTGTTACAACATGCTATGTATATATGTTTATATATACATATATAATGTATATATAAAATTTCTTGTTTAAAGTACTGTACCTATATAGGTCTTTAAAATGCAATGTAAAGTTTTAGTTCTTTAGAAAGCTGCTATTACAAAATGTTTAGGAAACTCTAAAAGTTCAAGTTAGTAGTTAATCAAACTTATGATCATGTTTGATACTAGTTTTGTTAATTATAGAAATAATCTTCCTAGGTTAAAGAGATAGTAAATAGCTAGATACAAAAAGTTTATGTTATAGAAAAATAGCTCAAAGACCTCAGAGATCTGCAGATTATGGCATTTAAAGATGTTTTGTTAAAAAAAGGCTTTTTTTTTTTCAGTTCACAGCTTTTTATTTATTTATATATTTCATAGAATTAGGCACACTTACATTCAGCATATATATATATTGCAATTATATATACTAGTAGATTTTTTTTATTCGATATAATTTATTTACATTTCAAATGATTTCCCCTTTTCTAGCCCCTCCCCACTCCCCGAAAGTCCCATAAGCCCCCTTCTCTTCCCCTGTCCTCCCTCCCACCCCTTCCCAGTTCCCCGTTCTGGTTTTGCCAAATACTGTTTCACTGAGTCTTTCCAGAACCAGGGACCACTCCTGCTTTCTTCTTGTATCTCATTTGATGTGTGGATTATGTTTTGGGTATTCCAGTTTTCTAGGTTAATAACCACTTATTAGTGAGTGCATACCATGATTCACCTTTTGAGTCTGGGTTACCTCACTTAGTATGATGTTCTCTAGCTCCATCCATTTGCCTAAGAATTTCATGAATTCATTGTTTCTAATGGCTGAATAGTACTCCATTGTGTAGATATACCACATTTTTTGTATCCACTCTTCTGTTGAGGGATACCTGGGTTCTTTCCAGCATCTGGCAATTATAAATAGGGCTGCTATGAACATAGTAGAGCATGTATCCTTATTACATGGTGGGGAATCCTCTGGGTATATGCCCAGGAGTGGTATAGCAGGATCTTCTGGAAGTGAGGTGCCCAGTTTTCGGAGTAACCGCCAGACTGCTTTCCAGAGTGGTTGTACCAATTTGCAACCCCACCAGCAGTGGAGGAGTGTTCCTCTTTCTCTGCACCCTCTCCAACACCTGCTGTCTCCTGAATTTTTAATCTTAGCCATTCTGACTGGTGTAAGATGAAATCTTAGGGTTGTTTTGATTTGCATTTCCCTAATGACTAATGAAGTTGAGCATTTTTTAAGATGCTTCTCCGCCATCCGAAGTTCTTCAGGTGAGAATTCTTTGTTTAACTCTGTACCCCATTTTTTAATAGGGTTGTTCGGTTTTCTGGAGTCTAACTTCTTGAGTTCTGAACAGAACACCAATAGCGTATGCTCTAAGAGCAAGAATTGACAAATGGGACCTCATAAGGTTACAGAGTTTCTGTAAGGCAAAAAAAAAGGCTTTTTGATACTCAGATATACCAGCTCCTGGCAGCAGTTTCAATCTACTTCAGAGAAGATTATGAGCATCAAAGTACCCTCCTATGATACTTGCTCCAAATCTGGCAAGCTAGCCACTTGGCAAGAAACTGTCTTTACTTCAACTGCTGACATTATGCTGTCCAAACAAGACAAACAAGATACAGGGCTAGCAAAAACTCAGGTAACAGCAGATGCTGGAAAGGATGTGGAGAAAGAGGATTGCAAGTTGGTACAACCACTCTGAAAAAATCAGTGTGGCAGTTCCTCAGAAAATTGGAAATAGTTCTACCTGAAAATCCAACTATACCATCCTGGGCATATACTGAAAAACTGCTCCAACATATAACAAGGACACATGCTCCACTATGTTCATAGCAGCCTTATTTATAATAGCCAGAAGTTGGAAATAACCCAGATAGCCCTCAGCAGAGAAATGGATACAGAAAATGTGGTACATTTACACAATGGAGTACTACTCAGCTATTAAAAACAATGACTTCAAAAAAAAAAAAAATCAATGACTTCATGAAATTCGCAGGCAAGAGGATGGATCTTGAAAATATCGTCCTGAGTGAGGTAATCCAGTCACAAAGGAACATACATGGTATGTACTTACTGATAAATGGATATTAGCCAAAATTAAGCTCAGAATACCTACAATACAACTCACAGACCATATGAAACCCAAGAAGAAAGAAGACCACACCAAAGCGTGGATGCTACAGTCCTGCTCAGAAAGGGGAAAAATAGTCTTGGGAAGTAGAGGGAGAGAGGGATCTAGGAGTGAGAGAGGAGGAGGAAGGAAAAAGAGGGACTGGTTCAGATACAGGAGGAAATTGAGGAGAAGTATAAAAGGTCAGGAATTTGAAAGGAGGTGGTAGCAATGGGGGATGGGAGCTGGGGGTAGCCACTAGAAATTCCCAGATGCCAGGGATCCAAGAGTTTCCCAGGACCCAACAGGGAGGATATTAGACAAAATACCCCACAAAGAGGAGATATAACCTGTAGAGACCATATCCAGTGGAGGGATGGGGCTACACACCTACCTCAAAATTATTAATCCAGAATTCTTCCTGTCAAAAGAAAATGCAGGGACAAAGAGTTGAGCAGAGACTGAAGGAAATGCCATCTAGAGACTGCATCACCTAGGGATACACCCATCTGCAGACGCCAAACTCAGATACTATTGCTAATGCCAAGAAGTGCTTACTGACAGGAGTCTGGTATAGCTGTCCCCTGAGAGGCTCTGTCAGAGCTTGACCAATACAGATGTGGATGCACACATCAAAACATTGGACTGAGCTCGAGGACCCCAATGAAGAAGTTAGGACAAGGACTGAAGGAGCTGAAGAGATTTGCAACCCCATGGGAAGAACAACAACATTCACCAAGCAGACACCCCCAGAGCTCCCAGGAACTAAAACACCAACCAATGAGTACACATGGGGGACCCATAGCTCCATCTGGATACGTAGTAGCAGAGGATGGCCTTATTGGGATCAATGAGAGGGGAGCCCTTTGGTCCTGTGGAGCCTTGATGACTCAGAATAGGGGAATGTTTAGCCACTGAGACTGGAGTGGACAGGTGGATAGGGAGCATCCGCATAGAGGCAAGGGGAGGGGGAGGGGAGAGGAGTGTTGGTGGAGGGAAAACTAGAAAGGAAGATAACATAAATCTACATAAATTAAGTAACCAATAAAGAAAAGAAGAAGGGAAGTCAAGTGTTTAGCTTTGCAGAGACAAGATAGGCAAGTCCTTCAACACTCCTGTTTCACAGAATAGTCTGTCAGATATTCTGGGCTATAATTCCAAAGATGGATGCTCCAAAGATATAGAGAAACCTTGGGTGACCATCCAGGCATCCAGCTTCTCTGACAATCCTATAATTTTGGAAGCTGCTTGCTCTGCACTTCCTGTATACTCAGGTAACATATATTCGTTCTCAGGTCTCTTATGGGGTTGCAGACTAGATATAGTCTCAGAAGCTTAAGTTGTTTGGGATTCAGGAAAATGTTTAATGTCTAGGAAGATTTTTTTTTAGGTTGATAATGCAAGTTGTGATATAAACTGATTTAGGTTTTGAACTCTGAACTCACCAGGATAGGATATACAGAGTATACTTTCTTCAAGGTGCCAAATACATATGAACTGGACATTGTGAATATAATCTTGCCTGATGGTTTTCATAATTGTTATTATTGTTTATAGTTTTTAATTATAAGAGAAAGAGCCCGTTATTGGACTAAAAGGGGGAAACATATGGAGACTCTCTTATGTATTGTGTGGAAGCATCATCTGTCAAAAAAAGATGATGGCCTATTAGCTTAGGCAGGAAATAGGAAGTAAGAGTTTCAGTATGGATAGAGGAACTCTGGGATAGAGTCAAGCATGGAAACAGATGTGCTCCAAGGTCTGGGGACACAGAAGTATGAAACTGAGGAGAGGTAACTAGCCATGTGCCACTCAGAGGAGAATAAATGTGGAGTGAGCCAAAGTCTTTGGCCTAGGCATTTATTCATAAATAATGTCTCAGAGTCATCATTTTGGAAACTAGGACACCCATAGCTCATATACTTGAATGCTTTCTAGAGAATGGTGCTACTTGACATGGGTTAGAGATTAAGAGGTGTGGCCTTGGTGGAGTAGGTGTAGTCTCATTGAGAAAGTGTGTCTCTGAGGGTAGGTTTTAGGGTTTCAATGGTCAATCCAGGCCCAGTGTCTCTCTCTTCCTGCTTCCTGATGATCCAGATGTAGAACTCTCAGCTATTTCTCTAGCATCTGTCTGCCTACATGCAGTCATACTTCCTACCATGATGATAATGGACTAAACCTCTGAACCAGTAAGCAAGCCCCAATTAAGTGTCTTTCTTTATAAGAATTTCCATGGTGATTGTGTCTCTTCACAGCAATAAAACCCTGACTAAGACAGCATCCCTTAGCTTTATCCACAACTATTTCATTTTTATTATACTTGCCTCATTTAGCCTGGGTGAGTACCACCTATTTTCTGTTAGGATCTCCTCTGGAGAAAACAGCTGAAGTAAAGCTACCCAATATCAAGAATTCATAATCAAAAGAATCTCTTCTAGACCCTCTCCTTCTTCCCTAAGTTGTCTAATTATCAAAGAGGGGATGAAATTGTAACAAAAGGAGAAAAATCACTTTGAAACCTCAAAAGTCACAAAGGAAAACTCAGATTTCAAGTATTAGAAATCTCCTTGAGAAAGTATAATCAGTTTGTACCTGTCTCCTCCTTAATTCAACATTTTCCCATTCTAGGAAGTCTATTCAACATGCAGAAAACCCTTCATTAATCCACTTAAACATAAGACTACTGAAAAATACCAATTATTATAAATTGAACTGATTTGTTGGAATTCCGTGTTGCTGTATGTTTAGATCCTCACTCCTGCAAAACAGGCAGTTAATGGATGCTTGAGAATTCACATTAGACAGTCTCATCACCTTCCCGAAAAAAAAAAATAGCGAGTTATTCATTTGAATTTTCACCATTTGTTCTCTGAAGATTTTTATTATGTTTGTAATACACATCCAATGTCAAAACAGTACTCCCAGGACACTAATACAGAGATTCATCTGATGACATATTTAACAAAATAGCTGCTTTGAGAAAGAACAAGAACATGATCCTTTAGAAGTATTGTACTGTGTGTTTCATTTAGCTGTAACAAAATGTTACTTGGGAGCCATCTCCAGCTCACCTTATGCTTTATTTGCATTTTTTAGCTCATTAAATATGAGGGCATTCATAGGTTGAATGGAATTGTCAGCAAACTGTATTTCATGTTGAAGATCAGCAGGGGCCTTGTGGAGAGCTCCAGTATTTTTTCTGAGTGTCAGGAAATCAGATCATTGCACCCAGCTGCAAGCTGTTTTGATTGAGTCTGAGAGTCTGATTTAATTTGGTACAAATGGCAAATTACTCCCTACCTCTATCCTTGAACTACGTGTACCCATCAAGTAGTATATTTCAGGATGGTCTTAAAAGTTTAAAGAAGATACGTGATTTTGTCAAGATCACTTCTCTGTGTCTAGACCACTCATCAAATTTTATCCTTATATTGTTTGTAAGATGTGCAGCTAACTCTGTGCTTAGACGCATAGTGCAGTAACCACATGGAGAGTCTTCCTTTACCAAGTGGAACAAACTGGACTGTGTGTTTATCAGCATCCACACTCACACAATGTATTTTAACTTGCTTACCTCTCCTGCCTTTAACTCTAACGAGATCCGCCTCTGACCCACCTCTATTTCCTATCAACTTTGTCCTAATTTTTTTTTATATAATTCACAGAATCAAATTCAGGATCCCAATACACTTTGGTTATGGAACCATCCACAGGATCAGAGTCAACATTCCAGGAGCACACACACACATTTAATCATAATTCATTCTTCCTCCCCTAGAAGCCATTAACTCTAGCTAAGGGCGGAGCATGATGTTCTTGCCCTATCCATGCTGGAATGTTAACTGACTTATCTCTAGGCTACTCTTACAAAGATGACCAAGACTGCTGTAAGTTCCAGAGGGCATCAGTCCTATCATGTCCAGAGATGCTGTTTTACTTAGATCTTCTCTAAGCTCCAGTGACTTTCTTTTTTGTTATGGTTACTGAGCTCCAGGACATGCTGTGATACAAATGCTGTAGTTTAGGCTAAGCACTCCACAAACGTTTACAATCTGCATTCTGGCCAATTATGAATTCCCAGATAACTGTATCTTTCACCCCTCTTCCTTTTGTGGCACATGAAAACTATTAACAAAACTCCACAACTGGTCAAAGTTCAGAGAACAGCAGTGTGAAACCCTAGCTGATACAGCCACAGTGCAACCCCTACAACTAAGACTCTAAACACTGCATAAAACGGCACATAAAGATAGAAAGAGACAGAATACTATAATGTCTGATGGTAGATAATGTCTTCAATATATGACAGGACACTGTACCCATGAATTCTCAACAATATCATTACCTAAGTAAGATCCACATAGCAGCACAACTTGACAATGCAATATATATAGGGGAAATCACATAAGGCCTCACCCACAGTAGAGCTACATGCGATTAATACTGCTAAGAAAGAAAGAGTCCATCTTCTCCAGAGACAAGATCCCTGATTGCTCATCCAATCTGACCTTTGATAGTTTACCCAATATGGAGGGCTAACCCTAAACATACATATGTGCAACAGTAAAAGAACTAGTGCAGCTGGGGCATATGTGAGTAAGGGTCATGGGTGATATTGAAAAGGGAAAGGAAGGGGCAAAATGGTGAGAATATGATAATGATAGAGAAAATATTATCAGAGGAATAAAAAAATTAAAATAGAGGACAACAAATGATGGTACCAATGTAGGGGATTTGGGAAACATGAGAGTACAAATTAGTGTAGCCACTATGGAAATTATTATGGTAGTTCCTTTGAAAAACAGAAATAGATCTACCATATGACCTATCTTTTCCACTAAGCATACAGCCAAAAAGCTACAGAAACATGTGTGACCAGGAACAACTTAAATAAGGAAAAGTTTAACTAGGAATTATGGTTTCTCTTAGTTTCATTCAAAGTTCACCAGTTTCCTGTGTAAATTGAAACATATATACACAGAAATATCCATAATGTCTGACTGATTGGGCATAGTTGAATAGATATCTTGGTTCTTTAAAATTCTCCACCCTTTTTTTCTTTAATTAAAAATAGATCCCCCCTCCAGGCAGCCTGAAGACACCCACACAAGCATTGCTCTAACCCTGTACCCCGGGAAGACAGGCACCACTACAGTGAACACACACAAGATATAAAGAGGTGAGAACTATAGAAAAACAAGAGGTGCATGCAAGATAGAACTGGATATGTGATGGTGGTGTCAGGTGAGAGAGAAGGCTGAGGTCTAGATGCTGTCACTGCCCAATGGTGTCAGGATCAGTGGGATGATGTGCAACAGACCAGAGTTTACACAGGTGCAGACTCAGTCGCTGATCATGCCACCCAGCTGAGGAATATCCCAGCTCTGGCCAATGAGAGATGGGGAAAGGTTCACTTTCTGGATTCATCCTCCTCTAAGTACCACCATGGTCCAAGATTACTTCAGAAGACACATTGATGTTGATGATGCATGCTGCTGTGCCGGACCACAATGAAGCCCGAGATCCGTGTGGTTGTATGCAGTCTGAGCTATTGCCCAAAGCTTTGGTGATGCCCCTCGGCCTTTGCTGCTTCATGGAGCCAAGCTGATATAAGTGATATGTAACAATCTGAGACCATGTCGAGGCTCAGAGTCCATGCAGCTACTGAGGAGCATGAGTGGGTCAGTGGTCGTGCTACGGCCAAGGGTCATATTGACGTTTGTAGCCCATGTTACTACTGAAGCCCAATGGGTACCTATTGTCCGTTCTGCCCTCTAAGTCATGTTAATGTCTGTGGGCACAGGAGAGCTGGTTCTTCCCCAGTCTGGCCACTGCGTGATTCTTCTCAGCCGATGGCTTTTGGACCAGATGCAGGTAGAAAGATTCACCCTCCCTTGGGAGGCTACCCAATAGGAATTTAATCATACTCCAGTTTATATGGACTTGGCTGGTTTTGGTTTGGTTTGGCTTTGGGGATTTTGGGTTCTTGGAGTTTGGGTGAGGAGGTCACAAGGGAAGCAGGACAGAGTTGAGAAGACTGGGAGGTGAGTGCCATCACATGAAGTGAGATTCCCAAATAAGCAAGAAAAAATAATTAAAACAAAAATGAAATAAATTTTTAGTCATAAGATATATTCTGATTATAGTTTTACCTCTCTCTACTCCTCCCAGTTAGATGAAAAATATACATTTTTCATCCCCTCCAGATCCACTCCCTTTCTGTCTCTCATCAGAAAATAACAGACTTCTAATAGATAACAACCAACCATAACAAAATAAAATATAATAGGATGAAGCAAAAACTACTACATTGAAGTTATACATGTTAACCAACAAAAGGATAAGAGTCCCAAGAGCAAGAACAAACATCAGAAACCCACTCATTTTCATAGTCAGGAGTCCCATAAAAACGGTGGACCTTATACAATATACATTGAGACCTGTTACAGACATTTGTAGATTCTACGCTTGTCGTTTTAGACTCTGTGAGCCCATACATACCTTAGTTAGTTGTTTCAGAAAGTCTTAGTCTCTTGAAGTCCTCCACCCACTCTGGATTTTACAATGTTCCCATCTCCTCTTTTGTAGGCTTCCCTGATCTCTGAGAAGAAGAATTTGATAGAGACATCCAATCCAATTTAAGCCCCCCCCTCTCTCTCTGTATAATGTCTGGCTGTTGGTTTGTTGGTTTTTGTATCTATTCACATTTTATTGCTGAGGAAGCCTCTCTAATGACAGATAAGGCAGTGGTCTATGAGTATAGCAGAATATCACCAGGAGTTGTTTATTGATTTTTGTTTTTTAGACAAGTAGTGTTGGGTTTTACCCTAGATTTATGAGCTATTTGATCTCTGACTTTTGATTATTGAGAGTGTCACTGTGGGTTCCTTCTCATGGACCTTAAATCAAATCAGACATTAGTGGGCTACTCCAACATGTTCTGGGCCACCATTGACCTAGCATATTTTGCAAGCATGACAGATTGAATATCAAGGTTTGTGGCCAGGTTGTTGTGTTTCTCTTTCAAAAGCCTTTAGTACCTTCCCATGCCAATGAGATTTAAACATAAGGATGAAGGCTTCATGTAAGCATAAGCTCATTCTCCAAATTCAAAGAGTTGTGTGAATGCTATTTAGTTCATATAATCTGTTAGCTTCAGTATTTCTGAGTTTAGTTTTTCTATCAATCACCCATCACTATCACTGGGTAAGGCTCAATACGTAATTTAAGCTATAGTAGTGTTTCTTTTGCAAACTTGGCTGCCCTTGTGTTTGTTGGCATAAATATTAAGAAATAAAATATCATCATCATGGATTTTTCCATTGGTATGCATGCAGTGTCCTTTCCTATCTCTTTTGATTAGATTTGGGTTGAAAACTATACTGTTGAATATGAAAATGGCTACACCAGCTTGCTTCTTAGGTCCATTTGTTTGGAAGATCTTTTTCCAATTCTTTACCCTGAAATTATATTTATCTTTGAGGTTGGGATGCATTTCTTGAATGCAGCAGAAGGGTGGATTCTGTATTTGCATCAATTATTAGTCTGTATCTTTTTTGGGGGGGAGAGGGGGTTATTTTATTGATTCACATTTCAAATGTTATCCCTCTTTCTGGTTTCCCCTTCACAAAACCCCTGTCCCATCCCCTCCACCATGCTTCTAGGAGGGAGCTCACCCCACCCACCCACCTCCTCTCACCTCAGCCCCCAACATCCCCCTACATTGTTCCATCAAGTCTGCACAGGACCAAGGACCTCCCCTCCCACTCCTGCCAGATAAGCCCATCCACTGCTATATAAGCTGATAGAGCCAAGAATCACTGCCTGTGTACTCTTTGATTGGTGGTTTATACCCTGGGAGCTCTGGGGGGGGGGGTCTGGTTGGTTGATATTGGTGTTCTTCCTATGGGATTTCAAACCCCTTCAACTTCTTCACTCCTTTTCCTAACTCCTCCATTGGGGATCCCATGTTCAGTTTGATAATGGATGCCTGAGAGCATCAGTATCTCTATTGGTCAGGCTCTGGCAGAGCCACTAGCAAGCAAGTGCTTCTTGGCATCAGAAATAGTGTCTGGGTTTAGTGTCTGCAGATGGCATGGGTCCCTAGGTGGGGCAGTCTCTGGATGGCCACTAGAAAGTCCCAGATACCAGGAAAGTAAGAGGCTCCCAAGACCCAGTGGGGATGACATTGGCTGAAGTCCCCAACAAAGGGGAGAGAGAACCAGTAGAGAACATATCCAGAGGTTAGGCATGGCCCCCATTTGAGGGATGGGCTACCCACCCATATCAAAAATATTAACACAGAATTGCTCCTGTCTAAAGGAAATGCAGGGACAAAGAACGGAGCAGAAACTGAAGGAAAGGCCAACCAGAGACTACCCCACCTAGTCTGTCTTTTTATTGAGCACTTGAGACCATTGATACTAAAAGATATCACTAACTAAGGATTGTTGATTCTTGTTATTTTATTCATTGTGGTTGGGAGGGGTCTATAGTTTTTGGTAGGAGGGATGCATGCTTTCCCTTCTTTTGATTTTGGTGGTGTGAAATTCTTTAATTTATTTGTTTCCACAAGTGTAGTTAACCACATTTGGTTAGTATTTTCCTTCTAGTTCCTTTTCTGAAGTTGGATTTATACACACATATTATTTAAATTTGACCTTATCATGAAATGACTTATTTTCACTATCTATGATGACTGAAAGTTTTGATGACTGACTAGTCTGGGTTGGTATCTGTGGGGTCTTAGAGTCTGTAATATATCTGCCCAGGTCCTTCTGGCTTTTAGAGTTTCCATTGAAAAGTCAGGCGTACTAATAATAGGTCTACCTTTATATGTTGGGTGATCTTTTTCCCTTGGACCTTTACATAAATTTCCTCTGCTCTGTATGTTTAAAGTTTTTACTACTGGGCTGAGAGGACTTTCTTTTCTGGTCTGATCTGCTTGTTGTTCTGTATGCTTCTTGAAATAGTCATCTACTTATTTAGGTTAGAAAATTTTTCTTCTGTGATTTTGTTGAAAACATTTTCTTTGCCTTTGATCTGGGTTTTTCTCCTTCCTCTATAGCTGCTATTCGTCAGTTTGTTCTTTTCATATTGTCCTAAATTTCATGAATGTTTTGTGGCAGGAGTAGATTTAACTTTCTTCTACTATATCATCAATGCCTGAGAGTCTCTCTTCTCTTTATTTTATTGGTAACCCTTGCCTTTGGAGATTCTGTTCAAATGCCTAAATTTTTCATTTCCATAATTAACTCAGATTGTGATTTCTCTATTGCTGCTAGTTTCAATTTTAGGTCTTGGACAGTTTCTTATGTTTCCTTCAATTCTTCCTTTGATATTTCTTGCCTTTTTTTAAAAAAGGATTTATTTATTTCATCCAATTGTCTATGTCTTCCTGGGTTTCGTTAAAGGATTTATTAAATTCCTCTTTAAGGGCCTCTATCATTTTCATACAGTTGGTTTTATGGTCTTTTTCTTTTTGTTGAAATAATCGGGCCCTGGTGTGGTAGGATAGCTGTTGTTAATTATGTTTTTAGGCTGGCATCTCGGGATGTTTGGGATGATTCAAGGTCTAGTTGCTGGTTTCTAGATTTGTCATTGTTGGGTAGCTATTTTGTCCCTTGGGTTCTATGTTTCCTCTCTTGATTTTAGGAGAGTATAATGGTTGTGTGTTACCTGTTTTCTTGATCTGTTCAACTGATGTGTTCACAGAGAACGCTTGCTAGTTTTGGAGGCTTTGAGAACTGGGATTTGTTGGAGAAATCAAGGTTGCAGGAGAAGGTCTTTGTGATCCCTTGGGAATAAAGTCAGAAAAGAAAGGGGGACCACAGCAGGTTTCCAGCTACAGAGCTGGGGGTGAGACTGGGGGAATAGGATCTCAGGAACAGTAGGAGAAGTGTGGGTCTGCCTACAGGCTGCTTATTGTCTTGGTAGGAGCTGCCCCTGGGTTATCATAGGCTCCCTGCTGGAGACAGAGCAACAAATAGAGGGAGAAAGGTTAGGAGGGGCTAGTTCCACAGATCCTGTGGCTAGGGACGAAGGCTGCAGCTACTGTTCTTTTGCAGTGCTATGACAAGACTGAGAGGTTGGGTCTAGAGGAATAAAAAGAGAGAAAGTAAAAGGCAGCATACCGGGTTTTCCGGAAGGTGTAGCCTGTGGTTTAGCAGAGGATATCTGCTGGACTTGGCAACTGGAATATGTGACTAGTAGGGGAAGGGAGTTTATGAGGGGAGAATCTGTGGAATCTACAGAGATGTGGGGAGGGAACAGGAAAGGCTAAAGCAAGTGTTCTGCTGCAGGGCTAGGCACAAGGCTAGGGGATTGAATCTGGGGAAACAGGGCTATAATTTTCTTACAAATGAAAATTACTTTGTGTTCATGCTCTAATATCCACATTTATTTTAAGAAGGCTTCCTATGACATTTTTCTTTGTGCTCATTTTAAAAGCATACAATGGAAAATGTGGGTTAATCTAAGACCATTGGTTAAAATGTACAGTTATCCTATTTAACAACACAAAAAAATATTATATAATAGAGAAATATGTTGTCATGGGATTTCCACTCTTGTGGGATAAACTATTATTTATGTATTTTCAAATGTTATGCATTTAAAAGTATTGTTTGGAAAAAAACAGTAAGAACTGTAAGTTCAGTGGTACCTACCAAGTTTTTTTTGTTTTGTTTTGTTTTTTTAACAGTGTAATGATACTACTCTGCAATCTGGGAGAAGACTCAAGTATGGTAGTCTGTTAAGAGAATTGCAGACTAATACATGCTAATAAATGCTGAGCTGATCTTATTAAGATAAAATGTTCTAGTAAATCAAATGATACTCATTTTCTTAAAAAATTATGATACCAGGTGTTCCAATCTGAGCCATTCATTTGCAGCATGATTTAAAATTAGCAAATGTCAACATGATGGAGGGTTACTTTCTGAAAATAGAGATTATACTGAATATGTTCAGTGCAAGCATTGAATCATAAATAATAATTCTTTATAGTGCTTCATGGTTACAAGATACACTTGTACATATCGAAATTTTTGCTGCCTGTTACAATGTTGTAGCATAGAAAACAAGAATATCTTTTATTATTTACTTTTTTCAGATAAGGCAGTCTAGGCTCAGAAAGGTTTAATAATTTAACTAAGGTTGTATCATTTATACACTATGACTTTCAGAAAAAGAAACAAAAATCAAGTCTTCTGATGATCGGTTCTATCCTTATTCCTACATAGGTTAAAATCTCTTCAGCATTTTAAAAGAGTAAGGGATGCCACACACACACAGCCCCCCAATGGAGCAGTATTCATATCTGCTACATGAGAGGACAACCCACTATGGTGAGAAGAGGCAGTTGAGGGAAAAATAATCCATGCTGGTCTCTGTGCCCTTCTCTTCCATTGTTTGTTCAGTGATTGATATTTCTAAATTTTATAATTGCAGTCAGCCTATTAATTCTAATTTTATCATTCAAATTGTGTTCTCTTGATTAATATTTTCACATAGTTATTTTTGTCAAAGGAGAATTCAAATATAGAATTTGGATCAGCTTTCTACAAGATAAAAAACACCCTCCATTAAAGCCTAAATGAAAGGGATTGGAAGTAGACGATGGCTTCTTGCTGTGGTTCAATGTGTAATAGCCCACTTTGACAGATAAATGGCCAATATTTCACAAAATTGTCTATTTTCTCAGTGAAGCAAGATATCTTTTCCTTACACATGGCTCACGAATTACAAAGCTGTTCTGATTGCTGGTAATGTTATGAACCTCATGATTAAAAGAACATTTGAATGATAATGCTTTTCTGTGCCCAACCCAATAGGAGTCAAGAAAATAGGGAGGAAATGCATTCATTCCTCGTTTACTGAGTTTTGTATCAGAAAGAAAAGTCAGCACACTATTACTGAACAAGAGATGAAATGCAAATATAATAGGAATGACCCTGTTATGGAAATAAGAAAAATAACATTCTTTAGTAAAGATTACCCAAATAGAAAGCAATGCTAGCTCACCACAGAAATCAACATCAGTTTTGTGTATTAATGTTGAACTTGAAACATATGTATTTTATATATATATAAAATATCAATAGGGAAATGAAGATCTAAGCACTGCTTAGCTATCACTTCAGCACTGTATGAATGGCCTTTACTAGAAAGACAAACAATAACAAGTATTAGCCACAGTGTAGGGGAAAGGAAAACTTTAAGCAGTAATGGCAAATATTTAAACTAGTACAGATGGTAGATGCTCCCCAAAAATTAAATCTAAAATGACTGTGATGCAAAAGTCCCCTGTACGGGTTCATACAAAAGTAGGTTAAATTAGTATTCTTCAGAGATACCTGTACTCTGTATGCACTACATCTTTATTCACCAAGCCCGATCTAGAACAATCCTAGTACCGATAGATAAGTCAGATGCATAAAGAGGTGAACTCAGCCTTAAAGCAGAAGGAAATACTGCCATTTTGCAAGAACAGGTATGAATCCAAAACACACCATTGCAAGGGAAATAAGCTCAGTACAAGTCAAGAATCTGACTTTTTAAAAGATGACTATATAGAAATATATAGTGATGATTCTCATGAAGAGGGAGGTAGGGGTTATAGGTAAGAAGCAACAGTTTAATGCATGTGCATTTGCAGCTTGGTTGGATTTATGACTCTGGAAACTTAATGTACATTGGGACAATTGCTCATTCTACTGTATTACATACTGAAAATTTGTTATGAGAATGAAAATATTTAAAGCTATTTCTACTTAAAGCTATTTCTACTTAAGTTATTTCTACTAAAGCAGAGATAACTATGAAAGGGGAAATGTGTTATTTATTTAGCCATAGTTAAAATTTCACTATGATGTATGTTACATACTTTAAATGCATAGCCTGAAATATTTTTTTTTTTTGGTTTTTTTTCAAGACAGGGTTTCTCTGTATAGCCCTGGCTGTCCTGGAGCTCACTCTGTAGACTAGGCTGGCCTCGAAATCAGAAATCCGCCTGCCTCTGCCCCCCAGAGTGCTGGGATTATAGGCATGCACCACCACTGCCTGGCCAGAAATAAATTTATAAAATAAAACATTATTAAAGCAAAGAGTATCAGAAAACAAAACATAGTTGTTATTCTTTATAATCTTCATAGACTAATCTTTATTTTTAGCTACACAGTAGAAGGTCTCCGGTAATATATTTCTAATTGTCAATAAATCTCTACTGGTCTTATGAAGCATGAATGGGAGAAGACTTTTGAAGCCACACCCCTAGCTAAAGAATGACAGGCAGTTAATATAGGAAGAACCGTATTTTCTTTGAGGATGTGACCATTGATAGTTTTTTTTTTCCCCTACAACCAAGTGCATATGAGCAGCACAAAATTGGAATCAGGTTTTATTTCTAAATTAAAAAACAATTGAGTGTGAAAGGGAGACATGCTGGAGCAGGGGCTCCAAAGCAGTTAGTTGGAGGTAGATATGACCAAATATATTGTATATATGTATGGAGTTCTCAGAAAACAAATTTAAAAGTCAATGAAAAACCAGCTTTGTAGGACTTATTAGTGTCGCTGAATCTTCACCATTCAGTAGTCCTTGTTTTAAGTTGAGGCATCTTCTACCTGGAAAAACATCTATGAATTAAGGTCAGAACCTTGACAAACAGAAGAATGAGATTCTCAAATAGACTTCACTTTCTTCTACAGCTAACATTTCTAGGTCAAGAGGAGCAAGGGATGAAAGTAATGGAGATGATGTTCACGTTTCCTTCAGCTTAAATAAACTTTCACTAGGCTTCTGCCTAACTCTAGGCTCTGACCTCCCCTTACTGCAACCATCGACTTGGGGGAAATTGTAACTGCTAATTCTTTATCTTTTGGAGTATAAATCTTTTTTAAGGTCTTTTGCCAGCTGTGTAACTGAGCAGAGTCTTTTGCAGAAGCTGGGGGCTATTCCTGTAAAATTGAATCATCAAGAAAGATAGCTCCCCAGTCTCCCAGGCACTGTGGGAGCAGAAACTAACTTCCATGAGGACCAATTAGCAAACACAGATGGTCTAATCACAAAGCAAAACATTTGCAGTGTCAGAAATAACGATGTGTGAACCTCATCCCATTTATTGATCAAACTCTACTGACTTCTAACAGTTTTCTACTAACTTACCCCAGCCCTCCTAGCTTTTTTTCAGAGTCAAAGGTATAAATTACTTACACACTGTTGAAAAATATTCACACTAAAGGAATCATATATAATGAAATCTTTACTAATTTAATTATTTAGTAGTTTTAAGTTTATGGAATTTTTTTATCCAAAGTCCACTCAAGTCAGTCTCTATTTCCCAGGATTCTATTATTAAGATCTTGGGTCAATATGATGTGTCTTTTATGGCTGCAAGTCCAATCCTGACATGACCCTCTACAGTTCTTCATTTAGGTTAGAGTTCACTCTTTGTGATGTACAGTTAGGTACCTCTACTGTCACTGGGGTCAAATATGTGATGTGAACAATGAAAGAAAGATTTTATTTTGGATGATGCCTACAAAGGGCTCATTGCTTGATCATTGGGCCCATTTACTTATAAAACATACACAAACTACAACAAAGAAACCGTTCTGGTTACAGGATCCTGTGACAGACAACAGTTCAAATCACAATACTAGAGAAACAAAGAGTACAACAGGAAGAGTTCAGGGATAATGCTCCCCCAAAGACCACCCTGATTTATCTCCACTCTCTAATCACTTCCTATTGCCCAACTGTTTCAAAAGCAATAGCAAAAATAACAACAACAACAACAACACAAAACTAGACAAGTGTAATTATGTCACATTCAGAAGCATCCGCACAGAAAAGAAAAAAATGAAGAGTCCTGTAAGACGGGAATAAATATTTACACACTAAACCTCTCATAAATACGTATCAAAAGTAATCCTCTTCAATATTGTCGCAGGTTACTGAACATCCATGGGAACACACATGAAACAAGCCCTGAGGGCAGCAGAAAGAATGAAAACAAGCAAACTCAGGAGGAAGGAGATGGAAGGATCCTCTGGAATATACCAGAGTCCTTGGAGGGGAGAGACTCTTAGGACTCAAAATGAGGAATCTTAGATGAAATGACCTACAGGGAGAAGAAGGAACTTGTAGAGTCTACCTCTCGTAGAAATACAGGGCATCAAGTGGAGGGATAGGGTTGCCATCCCACAGTCAAAAAACTGACCCAGAATAGTTCCTGTCTGATAAAACTGCAGGGTCAAAAATGGAGAAGAGCCGGAGGGAAAGGAAGTCCAGTGACAGGGCCAAATTGGGATCCAGCTCAAGTGGAGGCTCTAAGGCCTGACACTATTCCTGATACTATGATGTGCTTACAAACAGGAGCCTAGCATGACTGCCCTTTTGAGAGGCCCAACAAGCAGCTAAAAGAGTCAGATGCAGATATTTATACCCAACCAGTGAACAAAAACTAATGACCCCTGTGGTTGAATTAGGGAAAAGCTGAAAGAAGGTGAAGAAGAGGGTGACCCTGTAGGAAGACCAGCAGTTGCAATTAACCTGGATCTCTGAGATTACCCTGACACTGAGCCAGCAACCAAACAGCATACAACAGCTGTCATGAGGCCCCCAACACATATATAGCAGAGGACTGTTGGGTATTAACTCAGTGAGAGAAGAAGTACCTAACCCTCAAGAGACTTGTCAGGGAGTGGGGAGGTCTGTTGAGGTTGAGGTAGGGATGTGGAGACATCCTCTTGGAAGCGGGAGTGAGGAGGTATGGATGTGAAACTGTCAAAAGGCAGACTGGGAGGCAGATAAAGACTGGACTATAAAAAATTATTAGAGAATATATATATAAAGAAACAAGACCTCTGCACAGAAATCAACCCTAAATAAGCCATGGATGTTTTCGTAGATATTCCTTGCCAAACTGTGTATCTTATACAGTGTCAACAGTGTCAACCTTTTAAATAAACATTACTGTGAGAGTATATCTTAAAGGATATCTCTTGGGCACTTTTACACATAAAGTAGGTAACATATGTAGCAATAGAGAAATAAAAGTACTTTTAGAACATATTTTAATTGTTTCCTGAACAAATTTCAGAAGAAGCATTATTTAAAAGGGTAACTATTCTGGAGGTGTAAAAGTATTTGAGATTCAAAATTGGAGATTTGAAATACATGAGATAATCATGCAAACTATTTAACTAGTACTGAAATGCTGAGACATCATGTCTTAAAATTAGGAAATATAATCATCAATATTGCTATATATTTATATGAGGTGGCACATAAGAGATGAAAATATGTCAGTGGTATCTCACAATCTGGGTGAATAACTGTGCAGTAGTCATTGAGGAAGGGCAAAGCTACTGCAATGGCAGGCAAGCCCACTTAAACATCCCGAAGACACTAGTTTACTGCTACTGTTTCTGTCTGTCCAGGACAATTTCTACAAAATAATTTCAGGAAAAGAAATCCACTCTGTAATTGTGGTCCTCCACGTATGACTCTATACAGCCTTTCTCAGGAATTAGCACATATCCCAAACATTTACCTCTAGCCTCTTAGCCATGTGCTCTTTAATTTTAGAATATTGAACCTTCAGAAAAGGAGGAAAATGAAATTTAAAAACAAGGGAACTATATCTGTGCTTCAAAGTGAAAATTATATAAATCACACTATTGCATGGGGCCAGCACTCAATTACAGGCAAAGCAAATAATAATTTGAATTGTATTTTATTAAATTTATTATTTTATATGTATTTGTAAATTTATTTTTATTTTATTAATTATATATTAAACATTACTCATATTTATATAATTTATATAATATAAATATGTGATTATTGATAAAATTCATGAAAGCTAAATAATAAATTTATCAAATCATAACATAAATAAATTAGATAGCACTACATAACACACACATACACACATACACATATATGTATATGTATATATTCACCCAGAAATAAATAAAAGGATTGCTTGACTGCTTAAATACTATAGGCCTGGAATGTTTTAATAGTTTTGAATCACATTCCAAACAGCACTTATATGCAAAAAAGATAAGTCTCCTTCTGAAGCAAAATACAATAGACAAATGGAAAAGATTCCTTTATGTTCACTGTAATGAGCTACCATTAAGTGGCATTTCAAGATGTCCCCAGCATGGAGGTAGCTGCTGAGATACAAACTAAGTGAAAGATTGTTTACTCTTGTAATCCTGGGGCCTGTCCTGCTGATCAATCAGAAACAGTTTATTTGCAGATTCTTGACCTATGATCAGCTAAAAGAAATGTCTGCCTCTAGATCACCTTCAGAACTGTTTCTGAAAACAATACTGCCTTTTCATGAATGTCAACAGGACATAACTGTCCTATTTACTTCTCCCAACCGTAGCTGACATGCTGAGTTAAATGCCCTTTCAAAACACTATGTCACCACAGCCATCTTGTCTCTCTGTACTGTGATTCTAACACTTTAGTTATTAAGCACTTCATAACATGAAAGAACAAACTTCCAGAATTAATGCAGGCAAATTGGAAGGATCCTCAAAACTTCAGTCTGAGTTATTGCCCTAGGAAATGATTCCTGCCTTTCACCAGAATTTTTTTTGCTGTCTAAAATTTATGTTTATTGACAAATTATGAGATTCAGAACAAAAGCATTTGAAATGGTTAATCACCTAATTCTGGGTTGCTGTTATCAAAGAGCACACTGGATTAAAGATGGAGATACAAGAAAATAACACTCTACATCCTCACTCTACATCAGGACTAATGAAACAACATTCTTCTACTTTGGAACTGAGGATCAACATCTGGTTTAGAAACCTTCTACTAGGCCTTTATAATTCTTGCCTGGTAGGTAATATAAAGATTTATTTTAAATGTTGTAATAGAAATCTAACTCTGGTCCTTTAAAATAGCAACAAATGTTCTTTTTCCAGCCATTTTTTTTCATTTTTTTATTTGATATAATCTTTATTTACATTTCAAGTGAGTTTCCCTTTCCTGGGTCCCCCCTCCCCCAAAGTCCCATAAGCCCTCTTCCCTCCCCGTTTCCCAATCCACCCCTTCCCACATCCCTGTCCTGGTGTTCCCTGACACTGCTGCACTGAGATTTTCCAGGACTGGGGGCCTCTCCTTCCTTCTTCTTGGGCATCATTTGATATGTGTTTCACTGAAACCAAAACCACACAAAGATCCAACAAAAAAAGAGAACCTTAGACCAATTTCCCTTATGAATATCAATGCAAAAATACTCAATAAAATTCCTGCCAACTGAATCCAAGAACACATCAAAACAATCATTCACCACAATCAAGTCGGCTTTATTCCAGGGATGCAGGGATGGTTCAATATATGGAAATCCATCAATGTAATCCACTACATAAACAAACTCAAAGAAAAAACCACATGGTCATTTCATTAGATGCTGAAAAAGTATTTGACAAAATTCAGCATCCTTTCATGTTAAAGGTCTTGGAAAGAACAGGAATTCAAGGACCATACCTAAACATAATAAAAGCAATATACAGCAAACCAGTAGCCAACATCAAACTAAATGTAGAAAAGCTTGAAGCAATCCCTCTAAAATCAGGGACTAGACAAGGCTGCCATATTTATTCAATATAGTACTTAAAGTTCTAGCTAGAGCAATTAGACAACACAAGGAGGTCAAAGGTATACATATTGGAAAGGAAGAAGTCAAACTATCACTATTTGCAGATGATATGATAGTATACTTAAGTGACCCAAAAAAACTCTACCAGAGAACTCCTACAACTGATTAAAAAACTTCAGCAAGGTGGCTGCTTATAAAATTAACTCAAGCAAATCAGTAGCCTTCCTATACTCAAAGGATAAACAGGCTGAGAAAGAAATTAGGAAAATAACACCCTTCCCAATAGCCACAAACAAAATAAAGTATCTTGGTGTGACTCTAACCAAACAAGTGAAAGGTCTGTATGACAAGAACTTCAAGTCTTTGAAGAAAGAAATCAAAGAAGACCTCAGAAGATGAAAAAATCTTCCTTGCTCTTGGATTGGCAGGATTAATATAGTAAAAATAGTCATCTTGCCAAAAGCAATCTACAGATTCAATGCAATCCCCATCAAAATCCCAACTCAGTTCTTCATAGAGTTAGAAAGAGCAATTCTCAAATTCATCTGGAATAACAAAAAACTCAGGATAGCTAAAACTATTCTCAACAGTAAAAGAACTTCTTGGGCAATCAGCATCCCTTACCTCAAGCACTACTAAAGAGCAATTGTGTTAAAAACTGCATGCTATTGGTACAGTGACAGGCAAGTAGATCACTGGAATAGAATTGAAGATCCGGAAATGGACCCACAGAATTATGGTCAATCGATCTTTGATAAAGGAGCTACAGCCATCCAGTCGAAAAAAAGATAGCTTCTTCAACAAATGGTGCTGGTTCAACTGGAGGTAAGCATGCAAAAGAATGTAAATTGATCCATTCTTATCTCCTTGTACTAAGCTCAAGCCCAAGTGGATCAAGAACCTCCATATAAAACCAGACACACTGAAACTAATAGAAAAGAAACTGGGGAAGACCCTTGAGGACATGGGCACAGGGGAAAATTTCCTCAACAGAACACCAATAACTTATGCTCTAAGATCAAGAATTGACAAATGGGACCTCTTAAAACTACAAAGTTTCTGTAAGGCAAAGGACATTGTCAAAAGGACAAAATGGCAACCAACAAATTGGGAAAAGATCTTTACAAAAGATCTACATCTAACAGAGGGCTTATATCCAAGATATACAAAGAACTCAAGAAGGTAGACTCCAGAGAGCCAAATATCCCCCTTAAAAAATGGGGTACAGAGCTAAACAAAGAAATTTCACCTGAGGAATATCGAATGGCTGAGTAGCACCTAAAGAAATGTTCAAAATCCTTAGTCATCAGGGAAATGCAAATCAAAACAACCCTGAGATTTCACCTCACAGCAGTCAGAATGGCTAAGATCAAAAAAAAAAGTCAGGAGAAAACAGGTGCTGGAGAGGATGTGGAGAAAGAGGAACACTCCTCCACTGCTGGTGGGGTTGCAAGCTGGTACAACCACTCTTGAAGTCAGTCTGGTGGTTCATCAGAAAGCTGGGAATGATACTTCCACCAGATTTTAACAGTGTTCATTCCACTGTAGGAAGAGATACTTTCTGATTTCTCCATGGAATGCAAGTGTCATAAAAAGTGTCCATATAAAAATCACCATCAGGGCTTAATAATAATGTGAAGCCCAGACACTCCATTTAAGGATTCAGCTCCATAAATATGGAAGCAGGGTCCATGAGACTGTGAGACTAACCTCCACATATTTAAAAATTATTTTGACAAATTTTCTTAGACGAGTGAGTGGTTATTCCACAAGATTTTCCTGATGAGTGTTAAAATGCCTCCTTTAACTGCTCATTATTGCCAGCGCAATTATAAAGTAATGTAGCCAGGCGGTGGTGGCACATGCCTTTAATCCCAGCACTTGGGAGGCAGAGGCAGGCAGATTTGTGAGTTCGAGGACAACCTAGTCTACAGAGTGAGTTCCAGGACAGCCAGGGCTACACAGAAAAGCCCTGTCTTGAAAAAACATTATTAAGTAATGTAAAAAGTCGTTTGTTCTGAGTATTTTCAAAGCTATTGGCTAGATACCTAAATATCACTGTTTTGTAATTCTGCTGTTAAAATGTATCTGCCATTTTAAAAGTAAATGCAGATATCTGTAGGTCTAAATAATACCCTAAGTTTAGATGTAGCCAGCTCAGTGAGTGAAGCATAACAATTATACCAACAATAGATTAAAAATAATGATCCTGGTGGAATAAAGCTGTGTAGAATATTTTTTTTTAGAATATTTTTAGATTCCTTAAAATGAACATGAATTGTTTACAAAGACAAATCTGAATTTTAATCTAAGTACCAACCATTATTTGTGAAGATAAATAATTGCTCTGTGGAAGAACTGAATAAACATGGAATGGAAATTGTGGATGAAAAAAGTAAGGAATCTTTTTCCCAAAAGAGGTAACTTGACCTGTGGGATGCCCTCTCCCCTTTCTCATACAGAAGAGCATCTTTCAATGTGTGGCTTGGTAAACTTAGAGGACCAAAATCTTACTAAAATATTATAGGCCTCCTGTGTGATGACATTTTACTCAGAGCAATGCCCTCCTGTACCACTGTGTATCAATGATGTCTCTCCATCTCAGAATTATCCAATTCCAGAGGAACTCTGGGAGTCCACCAAAGTAGCTGATGTCTATGACTGCCATATAATGAAGCCAATGCTGTGCTCCTTTACACTGTGCATTCATTAAAGTAGCCAGCATATATATGTTACCTAGCCAGCACTGTGAAATATGCCCCGCTGCTAACTGGCTTACCCTTAATCATTTGTATGTGTTGATCCATGAGCTGGAATATTCCCTGGTAGTCACTGACCACAGCACACTGCATTCTGAGAAGGCAATCGTTATAGGGCTGTGGACTTCTCCATCTGTGCCATCGAATTGTTGCCAAGTGTTATTTTTTTCCCAAACTTGTTTTGCTAGTTTTATTTTACACTGTAATTATCTAGATTAATTAAATATTACATAAGCTGATGAAATAGGAGTATGAAAACAATTGTTTCCAAGAAACCTAATTTAAATGTCTCTTATTAAATGCTTTGATTAAAGACAAGTCACCGAAAATAATGAAGTCTCATTTGGGAATGATACAGCAATTCATAAGTAGAGAGAAAGTCTTGGAAATTAAGGAATTTTTTTTCACTCTGCTTATATGGCAATCTTTCTCCCTGTACTTGGACTTAAGACAGACTGGAAATGGAGGACCATATCTAGCAACTACACACAAAAAATAATCACAAAATTCAGCCAGTGAATATAGATTCAGGCCAAAGTCCTGACCACACTAATAAAGATTATTAAAATAAATGAATTAATGTGTCTATGCTAACATAAAATTGTTGGCAAATACCACACCATGCACTATTCTAAGATATTCACAACATTGGCCAATTGTTTATTTATAATTTGACACTTTTAACTGATTTTCAAACTTATTGACCAGCTGCTACAACTTATTTCATTACATGAGTGAACACTTTTATAATTATGTCATCAGCAGCAAAAACCTCTCTAGGTTCAAGGTATAAACCAGTAGTCTGCAAGATAAATTCAACTCAATGGGTTATCTGTGAAACTCTGAAATGTATTGGACATTTACACACACACACACACACACACAAAACTGCATCTTCTGTGCATCTTCTACAAAAATGGATTGGGCAACTATGGACTTGGAGGCCCAGGTGTAAACACAGCAACACCTGAGGAACAAAATCCACAGCAGGAAGGGCAGGAGTGCCCTCTCAGCCACACCTCTCCTCTCAGCCATGCTGCCCTCTATAACCTGCTCAGGTCTTTCATATACTCCCCCATACCTGCCCACTCCCTTAGGCACCTATGTTGGCCATCCCTGCTCTAAGGTCTTGTTTGCAAAACGTAAGGATTTTTAATTGGCCTGTGGTTCTTGGTAAGAAAAACACTCCCTTTTCCAAAATAGACAAGTTCACTCAATCAATTTTTCTCCAAGTTTTCATCTAGTATCATTTGTAAGGCACAAACATATTCACACACAGAAGAAAGTATTTTCTTTAGTACTTTCAAGTACTAAAAACCCAAAGCAAATCAGCCCTATTTTTAAAGTATGCATGTGATAAAGGAATATAAACTATATACTTGTATCTTCAACTACTACAAAACTCGAAATGCTGAAATGACTTTGCACTTGATTCTATAGTTGCTCACAAAACTGTAATTATGGGGAAAGACTGCTATAACTTGAAGCAGAAATCAACCATCTCATTACTCACCACCCACCCGTACAAAGACCTATGAGTTAAATAAAGTCTTTTCCATCAGCCTACGCTGCAAACAGGGGGTGGTGGAGCCCTCAGAAACTGAGGCCTAATGGAAAGGAACTGAGTCTTGGAGGGGAGCATACTGGACTCCAAACCCACCCCACCCTCACTCCATGTAAGTCTTCTCTCCCTCCCCCTCCCTGTTCTCCTGCCCTCCCCCTCCCCCTCCCTCCCTCCCTCTCTGCAAGGGATCATATTTAAGGCTTTGTATGTCAAATCAATGTTCTAACTCTCAGCTGCCCACTCAGTCCCTATAAAGTCACTTCATGAGTCTCCCAATTGGGAGAAGCTTTTGCTCCTCTGTCTCACAGCTGGCAGAGGCTGTGGAGATGTCATCCTCTAACTCTTCTTACTGTTGAGCTTGAAAGTCTCCCAGATCCCTCACCTAGAAGGGCACCCACTTGACCTCACTTTATTCTCTCTCTTTTCTTTTATTCTTCTCTCACACATTGCATCCCAACCACAGCACCCCCTCTCTCCACTCCCCGCACACACATCTATTCTTCCCCTAGATCCACACCTCTTCTGTTTTCCAGAGAGAGAGAGAGAGAGAGAGAGAGAGAGAGAAAGTAGGTCTCCCACCGACAGTGCACATAGCCTAACAAGTTACAATAAGACTAGAGACAAAGCCTCATATCAAGATAACATCAAGCCTGGACTGGTGGACTGGGCAATCTACTAGAAAGAAAAGGGCCTCCAGAGGGAGCCCACACTTGCCACTGCCTGCATAACAAGGACAGCCCAAGAATGCAAGATAGAACCAACCAAACAGGACTTGACTTAAATCTTAAAACTTCACTTCATTACCTGACACCAGTCACCCATGCTGTGTTTTGTAGGTTAAGTGAACACATGGAGGTAACTTGATGGTCACAAAGCTTAAATTCTTCTCTCACTTCCCTTCAAATTGTTCACCTGGTGTATTCATCACAGTTGTGAAAAGTTAATTAATAGAAAGGCCCATGAACAAACCACATAATTATTTTTTAAACTCCAATAGCCCCACCTTACAATGTATGTTTAGAAAACATACTGACAGGAAATATTCAAAATATTAATGGGTGATATTTGCTGATGGTTTTTGAGAGAATAAAGTAAGTAGTCTGTTAGATCAAAGAGGGGAGGATAATTTGTATCTAAAGTAAATATCATGATTTTCCTTATAGACAATAATACTTTACCTGGTAAATTGCCTTATTTTGCTTGGGTTTTTTCCCCCTCCTTATAATAGAATGCAGAATAAGAAACTTATAAATACTTTTGATGAGTACTTCTAAAGGCTGCTAAATCCAAGAGCATGGTATGGTATAGGACCCAAGAAAGGTCTTCATGCCTGTCATAACATGTTAGAAGGGCTCTGGAATTAGGCAGAGAGGAAGCCTGAATTGAACATAGGCTTTGAATTAGAAACTGTCTCCACAACTGACCGGCTCCATGAGAGGAACATTGCTGTGTTCATGAGATGACCAGACACCTCTTGAATATTCCAATTCTAACTACTGCTGTAATATCAATTAAATTTTACCAGGTATTTTGGAAGATACAACACAACCCTTAGCAGAAATATGAATACTATTCAATTCAATAATTTGAGAAATGTTTATGAAAAGATATTGAATTATGGACTACAAATTGGGTTTTAACTGTTAGATGATAGAGGTTAGGTTTCATGATGAATGCAATGACGAATGTCTGAAAATTTTAGTCATATAATGATTATATGAACATAGGTACTCAGAGAAATGTAGCAACAGCGTACTTTCAGCAAGACTAAGAGGAGAAAGCTAAGTGTCTGCTCTAGTGAAGAGGGTACTTGAATTCGAGCAGTGCCTGTTTAAAGAATCTTACATATACATACAGAACGCCTTGAATGTGCAGATTGGCAGGACTCAGCAAGATTAGAAAATAAGCAAGGAGGAAAACTTCAAAGACGTTCAGGTTTCACAGGTCTCAAAGTAGCTTTGTTACAGACAAAAGGAGCTGGAAAAGAAAACCCTTTGGAAGGCAAGGAAATAATAAATCTGACTTTGAAGACTGAATTCTTAATTTAAAATAATATTCTGAAACTATTAGCAGTAAGAAAGTAGCTGCAATGCATAACGAATCACGTCATTAAATACTTCAAATACAAGTCAGTGAAATTCCTAAAATTCTTGCAAGAGATATAAGAATATTTTTTGAATCACATATATTTAAAAGTAGAACTTGTATTAAAGTGACAAAACTTTCTACTTTAAATTTAGGATCCAGTTACACTTTTTTCAGAGATTATAACAAAGGCTGTATAAGATTTTTTAAAATAAGTTTGTAAAATGGTGTCACTTTTCAAGAATAGAAAAAATTAATAACAGTCATAATTTTCAATTATGGCAGTTATAAACAACTACTATCTATATGCCTGTGAATGTTAGGTATAGCAAATAAGACTAAGTCTATAGGATACTACTCTTTAAAAGCCAATAATTAGCTAGATAGATCTGAAAGTTACCTTTTACCTACAATAAAATTTAAAAATTGTATTGAAAACATATATTTAAGAATTTTAAATTACTGACTTAACACATTTCATTTAGACATTTTAAAGATATTTTGCTTTTAGTTTACATGTGTTATTTATTGATGAATATTTGTCTGTGTACCACATGAATACAATGGCTGTGAAGGCAAGAATAATATTGGATCTCATTGGACTTGAGTTACAAACCATTGTGAGCTGACACTGTGTGCTGGAAATTGAACCCGGGTCTTCTGAAAATTATAACTCGTGCTCTTAGCTGCTGAGTAATGCCTCTAGTGTCTTAATTAAGACATTTTAAAAGCTAGATTTCATTGTACAATGTGAGTCTACAGGACCAAAATACATGTTGTATGTAAATTATTTCATTGGCTATCACTTTATTATCAAAGCCAGCATTATCTGAGAGCAATAGATTTATGAGCTCAGAAGTATAAGCCCTTAAATACAGACTGCCGTTCCATCCTCATTTATGGCAGACTTAACACACACAGCAGATTATCCGAAGCAAGACTTGAGATTTTAGTGATAAGAAGCCAGGATGAGCTATGTAAGCTATTCAAACTGCCGCTGTAATGAAATAACTAAAATTCATTTTCTCCCCACAGGAACTCGTGGGAGGGCTAAAGAACTGTGTTATAAATAACCAATGTTACCTTATTCCCCTACTGCGAGAAGGCTTTCTAGAGTTGCTGTGGAGCACAGTCGGCCTCTCCACTCACATCCCCATCACTGAGGCCATCAGAAAATGAAATAGCTTCTCGGGAGGCAAATTAGTGAAGAAGACATTTCACATGCTCATCAAATGCTAGAACTCTGTGGGATCTGAAGTGGCTAACACATTAAAAGTCCAAAGTAAACAAATATAAAATCCTGACAAATATGTTAAAACCTATAAAAGAGATACATGAACATCTTCAAGCCAAGAGAAAACAGATCTTCTATTTAACATTTTTCAGTATTCTTTGTATGCGTGTGAGCACATGCGTATGCATATTTATGTACAGATTGACATCAGGTGCATTCCTCAATTGCTCCTTCAGTGTTTTTTGCTATTTCGTGTAGTGTAGCTGTCCTGGTCGAGAATGAACAGAAGGACAAGGATAAGGGTCGCAATTAACAAAAGTGCCAGATGCTAACATGTTACCCTCTGTCTCCATACACTTGAGAGGATGTGCCAAGATGGTTGGACACTGCTGAGATAGGGTCTCTGGCTGAACCTGGAACTCAGCAACTCTACTAGTTTGCCTGGTCGACGAGCCCCAGGAATCCTCCTGTTTCTGTCTCCAGTATTAGGATCACAGGTGTATGTGGCTGAACTGGGCTTTTCCAAGAAAGTGGGAGGGATCTAACATGGGTTGTCATGATAATACAACAAGCCCTTTGCCAAGTGTGTCATCTCCCCTACCCTCTTCACCCACCTCACCAGAACACAAACTGACACCTGGTCCTCTGAAAAACAATGATTGCTCTGGCTTACATATCATGTTAAGTAAGATGATGTTATTAATACAGTTGTAGAGAATTGACATGTAAATATTTTTAAAAGGCATATACCAGGATTATTTCCTTTAGATATATCTACAACATTAAAGGAATTCCCTGCTAAAATTCTAGGCATTTAAGGGTAAATTTCTGACAAAACAAGTAATTCATTGTACATCTGTGTCTATTTATTATGTTTTATTTTTTATTCCATAAGAAAAAGATCTATGCAATAGTAAGCCATTTTTTTCACTTTAAAAAAAAGTTGATTGAATCTTTGTGAATTTCAAACCATGCACCTCCAGTGCCCCCATCTCTCAATCCTCTCATATCCACCCTTCACTTGTGCAACTTCCCCCCAAAATAAAACACACACACAAACAACAACAATAACAAAGCATAGAAAACAACTCATCGGGGAAGCTGTAGTGTGTTACAGTGTGCCCCACAAATCTTCTCTTGCAAATGTTCATTGCAGTGAATCATTGATCTGGTTTGAGATCTCTGTGACACTGTCAATATTGGATCTGCATCAGAATTCCTCCTGGTTATCCGTTTGTTGCCCTATGTCATGAAGATCCAGCAGCTTTGAGACATGAGGACTAGTCTTTCACAGGTCCCAAACATTTGCATATGATACTGATTTCGGGTTAGGCCAATTTCTCACTTTTGCTATGAAATTGCTTTGGAGCACTTTGATCATAAGCATTCTACATATAGTTCAGAACAATGAAAAACCCTGAGGAAACCCTTTGCATCCACAAATCAAAGTAAATAGCAAATCTCAGTGTCTGAAGATACTGTTGGTTGTCAAACCCTGTCTGGGATAAGGATAAAGAGATGGGCCAGGTTAGTGATGTTGATGAACACCGTGAAGCAAAGACTACATAACTGAAAAGGTCAATGTTTTCAACGATCCTCTTGGACGTTTCTGTGGACTGGAGGTCAGTAGCACAATGGGCTTTACAGTCCCTTTAGGAGGTTGTTTGCTCATCAGTGTACAAATTAAAAAGATGCCCTTGAAGTGAGAATTTTTTTCTGGTCTAGATTTGCATAAAAGTATTCACATTAAAGACAATAGGCATTCCTTTTATAAGAAGTTTAAAGTAGTTTCACATTTGCCTACTTTCATTTTGCTCACTAAAGAGATACCCACGAAAGCATATATTATACAAAATAAAAACAAACAAAAAACAAAAACAGTAAACAAAAAACAACTCATAGATATCTTTCTTGATCAACCCATGCTCCTGCTATAAAATACCACTGACTTGGTGTTTTGTAAACAACAAAAAATCAATTTCTCACAGTTATGAAAACTGGAAAGTTCAGGACCAAGGCACCATCTGCCTCAGCATATGGTGAGAGTTCTTTTGAGATGTTGACTTTAAAATATGATTCAGTCTTTCATGAGAGTTCTTCTGAAATGTTGACATTTTATTGTGAACATTGTGTCTTTACAGGGTAGAAGATTTGAAGAAACAAAAGAGACGGAAGGTTGAACTTGCCACCTAAGCCTTTTTGGAAGACCTTCCCTAAACTCTCCACTTGCAAATCCTGCCTCTTAATATTGGAGCTTCAACATGAATTCTGAGGAGACCCATACATTTACACCATAGTCATTTCCTTCCCTCCCTGTTCACAAACTGAACATACTCTGCACTCAGCATGTGTCACATGTCTTGCTTATGATGTCCAGGGTAAATTTTCCTATACGCATGAAGTAAATGTGTACCCTTCTCAAGGAAACTTGTCCAGAACCATAATGGGACAAGATAATACACTAGCAGGTGATCATCCTGAAATGTCCTGCTTTGGATTATTATATAATCTGAGACACGTGAGCCCTCATTAAACATGGCTGTGAGGGGCTAATGATTCCTGCTATTAATATGCTTTTCCTGTTATTATTAAACATATATAATAACCAATAAGTAATAACACATCCCTTTGGAACAGATCTCTGCAGATCGACAAAAATGTACTCTATTATATTGATGCTATGTAGACAAATAGATGACTTAAGTTTTGTAATTTTGTCTTTTTTTTTTAACAGAGCTGAGGACCAAACTCAGGGCCTTGCACTTGCTAGGCAAGCGCTCTACTGCTGAGCTAAATCCCCAATCCCATGGCTTAAGTTTTAATGATTATCCTACAAGAATTCCTAAAATTATATTTGTGATTATTAAGCTCTTTTATAACGGGACTGCTATTAGGTCCTTTTTTGATAGTCGAAACTGCAATGAGAACTCTGCCAGTCTCCCAAGTGTCACCAGTTAATTGCTCTTAGATGGCAACCAGACTTTCTCCTACTCGGAGCACATTCCAAGAGGTTGTAAAACAATTAACCAAAGGCCATAAAATGGGAACTAAGGATTTATTATAGGTTCTAGGACAGAAGATAAAATACTGGCTGGGTTTATCTATATAAAACATCACTAATAACTTAGTTATAGTTTTAAACTTTCAATGAACCTATAGAGCTCAGACAGGTGATAAATGTTTAGCTAGATAATGACTCTTAATGGATATGCATGTAAACATTCTCTGTCGTAAACTTCTATTTCAATTTATGATTTGAATTTTTGTGTGAACTTGTGATGAACTTTGTAACATGTGATCACGCATTCTGAAAGATGTTTAAGGGCTTAAGACGAAGAGAAGCGGCAGAACAGAGGAACTGAGGTGAAAGGAACAGAGGTGAGAAGAACTGAGCTGAGGAGAAGTTTTTAGTCAGAAGAGAAGAAGATTAGAAGAAGAATGCAGAGGGGAATAACTTAGAAACTATAGGTAACACAAGAAAACTAAGAGAGCAATGTGCAGAATGCAGAGGGAAAGAGAAAAAAAGAAGACTCTGCAGAGAGCAGAAGGAGCAGGCAGGCTTCTCCTCACCACAGAACAGAACAGGTCCAGGAAAAGGGAGGCTTAGTCTTATTGAAAGGAACTAAGCTTGTTTCTTATAAATATGAGTTTAATTTATTTAGCATTAAAAGAGTGGAAGCTTTTTCTTTTTCTAGCAATAAAGATTGGAGCACATTTTTTCATCCAGAATGAGTGGGTTCTTTCTTCACTGGTGCTTGTTGTTTTGCTCCACATGTATATGTAACTATGGATGTGTGTGTAAGTATGTAATTGTGAGAATGTATGCATGTATGTGTGTAAGTATGAAAGTGTGAGAATGTATGCAAGCTTGGCCCAACTGAATTTGTGTGGAAATGTGGAAATGAGAACTCTGCATGCATGAAGCTGTGTATGGGCTTATGTGAGATTATGCATATTCACTTATGTGAAAGTTTTTCTTTCTGCAAGTGTTATTCTCTTCTCCTGGTTCAATAGAGAATAGCTTGTTGCTCCAATCTCCCCCCCCCCCCCTAACCTGACAAGCAAGAGGCATCTGGACAATAGGGAAAAGGCTCTAGCAATTATCCCTTTACTTACTCTCCTGATGAGGTGCTAAGTGCCTGAGACTGCAGTCTCTTGGCTTCAGAGGAACACAGAAGGCAGGTCAACTGCAAGAGCATAGTAACTTAGACTTAGATAAGTAAACTTTTGTTATACAGCAACCCTAAATTTTCTGTAAAGACAAAGTCCACCCCAGAATTTCATAAGACCAAGTCTTATCCCCAGCAGATGCTCTTCCTCCCTCTGCTGCCTCAAGAACCAACAAGAAAGAAGAAACACCTCCCAGTCAGGGCTGGCTCCGTGCAGAAACTTCTCTTGAAATAATAATTCCAGTTTATCTTTATACTCTTTCATTCTTAAAAGAAATGGGCTATTTTGAATGTCATGCACAACAAGCAGATTTATGGCAAATTTTGTGAGAAATACAGATACAAATCCTTGGAATTTCCTAGTTCTCCTTTACAGCAGTCTAAAACCAATGTGACTTCTCTGTTTCTTCTATCTCTTTTATTTTGAACCCCAGCCAGGAGCCTATGCCTGCATTTCCTGACACCAAATGGGTCACTCATTCTAAAACACTACTTCTACCCCAACACTACTTGGGTCAGACATAAAGATAGTTGTCAACCTTCATTGCTGAGCCTACCTGCTGTCTAGGACTCTTTTTCTAAATGATACAATTTTCTCTCTTTCTCTTCTCCACCCCATGCTCCTGACAGCTGCCAAGATTTAGCTTAGTTAGCTTGTCCTAGTCTTTTCCTTTCAAACTTTAATAAAACTTTCCTTGGGCTAAGAAAAAGGGAAATAAGAAAAGAGCAAGAGAAAGAAAAGAGAAAGAGAAAGAAACGAGCTGGTAAAATCCTCTCCAGAGTCATCTTTTGAGGTTCAGGAATCACCACACAAACCACATGAACACCAATTGCAGTTCAGCAACAATATTTTATTGAACACACACCCTAATACTGGTCAGAGCAGCAACAAGATTGGGGATTGCAACTATGACAACAATCACAACTATGACCCAAAAAGCACAGGGAGCTCATACAAAGATGCAGGAAGTACTGCCCTATGGTCAGCTCTCGCTCAAGATATTTTAGACATAACAGTTCATATTGACCTTTGATTTGATGAGTCCTACATAAAGCTTCATGGAATTTCTTTTTTTTTCTTTTTAATTATTCGATATAATTTTTTATTTACATTTCAAATGATTTCCCCTTTTCTAGCCCCCTACTCCCCGAAAGTCCTGTAAGCCCCCTTCTCTCCCCCCGTCCTCCCACCCACCCCTTCCCACTTCCCCGTTCTGGTTTTGCCGAATACTGCTTCACTGAGTCTTTCCAGAACAAGGGGCCACCCCTCCTTTCTTCTTGTACCTCATTTGATGTGTGGATTATGTTTTGGGTATTCCAGGTTTCTAGGTTAATATCCACTTATTAGTGAGTGCATACCATGATTCACCTTTTGAGTCTGGGTTACCTCACTTAGTATGATGTTCTCTAGCTCCATCCATTTGCCTAAGAATTTCATGAATTCATTGTTTCTAATGGCTGAATAGTACTCTGTTGTGTAGATATGCCACATTTTTTGCATCCACTCTTCTGTTGAGGGATACCTGGGTTCTTTCCAGCATCTGGCAATTATAAATAGGGCTGTTATGAACATAGTAGAGCATGTATCCTTATTACATGGTGGGGAATCCTCTGGGTATATGCCCAGGAATGGTATAGCAGGATCTTCTGGAAGTGAGGTGCCCAGTTTTCGGAGGAACCGCCAGACTGATTTCCAGAGTGGTTGTACCAATTCGCAACCCCACCAGCAGTGGAGGAGTGTTCCTCTTTCTCCACACCTTCTCCAACACCTGCTGTCTCCTGAATTTTTAATCTTAGCCATTCTGACTGGTATAAGATGAAATATCAGGGTTGTTTTGATTTGCATTTCCCTAATGACTAATGAAGTTGAGCATTTTTTAAGATGCTTCTCCGCCATCCGAAGTTCTTCAGATGAGAATTCTTTGTTTAACTCTGTACCCCATTTTTTAATTCTGGAGTCTAACTTCTTGAGTTCTTTATATATATTGGATATTAGCCCTCTATCTGATGTAGGATTGGTGAAGATCTTTTCCCAATTTGTTGGTTGCCGATTTGTCCTCTTGATGGTGTCCTTTGCCTTACAGAAACTTTGTAATTTTATGAGGTCCCATTTGTCAATTCTTGCTCTTAGAGCATACGCTATTGGTGTTCTGTTCAGAAACTTTCTCCCTGTACCGATGTTTCATGGAATTTCTTAAGATTAATAAACCTCAGGATGTACAGAACAGAACAGAACAAAACAGAACTGAGCACATGATCAGCACAACTTTTTTTCTGAATCAAGTTAGTTTTTGTGTATGTGTCAATGACTGACAGCCATATATAGCAAGAACATGAAAAATCTGGCAGGCATGGAACAAAATGGCTACAGCTATTCTGGTGGGGAGGGGAGGGGACCACAACAGCTTTGCCTCATTACCTAAATTACTTCTCAGAATCAACTTTCTCATATATAAAATGGGAATATTACCATCTCTCTTGCAGGTGTCCATGAAAATATAGTGAAATAATGCATGCAAATGTCTTAATAAAATTCCAGAAATGAAAATCTCTACATAACTGTTAACTCTTCATTATACAGTTACTCATATTGCTACCATCCCTAGTTCCGTGTCATGTCAAGCATCGCAGGTAAAAATTGAATATAAGGCTAGATTGTTTAGCTTGTGAGTTTTGTGGGACTCCTAACCCTAGGAGTGGGGTATCTCTGCCTTTTTTGCCTACTTTTGGGACCCAATTCCTCTTACTGGGTTGCCTTATCTAGTGAGGATTTATGAGGATTTAGTCTGTATGAGGATTTGTACCAAGTTATATTGAATCTTCTTAAACATTGTTCAGTTGATATCCCAGCGAGGCCTGCTCTTTTTTTAAAGGAAAACAGAGAAACAGTGGATCTGGAGAAGTGGAAGGTGTGTAGAGAATTGAAAGAAGTAGAGGGACAGGAGACTGTGGTTAGGATGTATTGCATAAGTTAAGAATAAATAAAAAAGCAACAAAAACAAAAAGCTAAGGATTAACTTTAAGGATTAAGGATTTTAGTTAAGCTCACACCAGAAATTAAGCTTCCAATACTTCAGAATTATCCATTTTTGTTTCAACTTCTAGAGTAATGCCTAGCATATGGCTGTCTTGCCAAATTCAAATGAATACTCAAAATATTGAATTAATCAACAACTAAACACTAAAATCTAGAATACCTAAGAAGTGTGCATCTTACACTACAAGAAATGTGTTGGGATTTCTACTCATTACTTAGCAAGGTATTTTGATAAAATTCCACTTCTAGAAAATACCTAGAAATTAAAGAAACCTAAGCGATTTATTGTTCCACTGAAAACATATTATAAAACTTGACATCTATAACATGAATATTGTTTGTATGTGTGTATATGTATGTATATATGCATAAAAATAAAATACTATATACCCCAATAAAGTGACAATGACTGCTATTATTTAAAGGATGCCAGGTATTCTTTCTAGATACGTAAACTATTACATATTTAGAAGTGATGTTCTAAGAATGTAACTTTCAAAGATCTTGTAACAACACTGGAGTGGATGTGCTGTAAATAGCAAGAGTAGAATCTGAGACCAGCAAAGAAGCAAGTCTGGGCAGATGCAGTAAAAGATGGTAGTGATCAGGACAAGAGCATCCCATTAAGATGGAGACATGGATATACTTTAGAAGTCAACAGTGAGGGAGGAAGAAAAGTAAGAAGATTAACCAGGGAAAGCATCAAGATTTTTTAACCAAGGCAAAGTGTGAGCAGTGGCACCATTTATGGAAGAGCTATGAGTTCAACAGGAGATACTAGGTTACCTATTAGACTGTATTGTGATTTGATCACTAATTTATTCCTTCCCTCAGGCAACAAAAATTCTGCATTTCCCCTCCAGAGGACAACGCTCTCTCTTGGAAGTCATTTGATTGTTTCTCTGGATAAGAACCATCTCCCTTCCTCCATCCTCTCTCTCTCCAAGCTCTTTCAGTTTTGTATTTTACTCCCCCTCATCTTTGCTGTTCCTCATTAGTGAGCTAAAGGTTTGGAAGAATATAAAAGAGAGATATAGATTTCACATAAATTCCTCTCTCGGGAAAAGGTCATTGAGCCCAGAAGAAGGGAACAAACTACCTTGTAAAACTCATCATTAAGTTCAGTTTACTTAGTCCCAGGGCACTATTTATGACAAGTCACTAAAATGCCAGCCTATCCCTCAGTGAAATGACTCACTCTGCTTTACAGAGATGCTTCTCATATTTTGTTGGATAATGTCTATGGGATACATAACTACTTTATTTTCTCAGAACTAAAAGTTTTTAATACCAAAACACGGGTTATGGAAAAAGCCATTCAACAGTAATACTCTTAAAACCATCTTGTACAGATTGATTTTTTTTTAAAGATTTCTCCATAAAGGCAACAGACAGGAAGTAGCCTGTTCACTTCTTGAGCAGTTGCACTAGGGTGATCATTATTGGCTGATGGGAATGCTGAGTTAATGAGCCTTAGGATCACCCCTTGAAACAGAATGGATAACTTAGCCAGATGTTTTCTCAGCATCAGTTCTCTACCTCCTTGGCGAACATCAATAATAATGCCTATAAAAATTTTTAGAAATGCCTTCAAATGGATGATGGTTAGAGATACATCTGGAAGGAAAATGATCTCAGCTTATCCATGTTAAAAGTTCAACAGAAAGAAAGGAAGAGGGGACCCCTGATGCTCAATCTCTTCAACAGTTTCAATATTTAGGAAGTGTTGAAGTACCCACCTCATACTTGTTTGTTTAGTCACCATGGCAACGTTTTAGGAAGTGAATCCATAGATGAGTCATGCTGCATGAACTGCCAAACAAAAGGAGTCCCAGACCAGAGGACTGCTCTGGAGTGAGACAGTGACTGGCCGCACACGGCTGCTAATAAGATGGTCAGAATTGCTTTCCCATTTCTCAGCTAAAAGGATCAGCAGCATAAAGGCGGCCTCATCCTAGTATGCACTGGGGACTGCATCAGTTATCCCAGGATGGCTATGGACCAACTCCTGTTAGTCCGCTAGCTCCCTGCTAAAGGAAGACGGAACAATTTTCATCTTCTCTGAAGGTTTGTACGCCACCTGGGAACTCATTATGGGACAAAAATATTTTGCAGTTGAAATTGCTGAATTAATCATAGATACAAATCCTCACTCAAAAGGAAAAGATAAGCTTGGGAATCAGATAACATGATGAAGACATTGAGCTATTCATATCCAAACCTATAAATCATACGAATTATTAAAACACCAGAGGATCTGTGGGTGTGACAATATAAATCACTCCACAGTAAACTGTCAATAAGCCTTAGAATCACTGAAGTCAGTTTCAGGAACTAGAGAAAATATATCTTTTGTGAGTCTCCATCTCCCTGAGAATGAAATATTTATATGCTATCTTCGCTCTGAAACCTAAGTAATACTCTGCTTATGAGCAAAACTGGGACAGTAAATAAATGCAACAGTAAAATGATTTTTTCCTCTTACTACTTGTTCACATTAGTTTTATGACATTTTTATGTTGTTATTTTACTTAATCTACAAACTTTTAAGGCACGGGGTTGCACCACAACATCTTATTAAATTCCATAGGAAATACAGAATGTCCCCTAAGTCAGTGTTGTCAGAATTTTATTCTTCCTCCTCACAGCCCCAGATTTCATGATAACACTTCTTTCTTTCTGTCTCCCTCTCCCTCTCCCTCTCCCTCCCCTCCCCCCTTCTCTCTCTCTGTCAGGCTGTCCGGAATTTCTCTGCTATCCGCCCTTTCTTTCCTTTATTAGCAAATCCAGACTTTGGAGACAGTTTGAAGGTGGGGCACACAGGAGATTATTGGCTGGGGAAATAGAATATTGAAAGGGGGTGAAAGGCAATGCTTTAAATAAAATGGAATGCTGCTTTCAGAATATATTCAATAACCATTCTGAGGATCAAGGTCTTGAATCCCAATGAAATTTACTTAGGTGTGATTTTAAAGAAAATGTGTATTGTATTTCTAGGAGCTAACCCTAGAAAATTGTCACAGTTGTCACTTTCAACATTTTCCTCATACTTCAGCACATCTCTTGCACCTCACCTTTCATGGGCTAGCAGAATACTGATGTCTTAGTGTTCCATATTACAGTCAAGGACACATTTATATAATAAGAATTTATACTTCAGAACAGTGGTTCAATTGGAGGTGATTTGGTCCCACAAGGGACATTTATCAATGTCTGGGGATAATTGTAGTTGTCACAAATAAGGTCAGCCTTTCTACTTGGATAGAAGCCAGGGATGCTATTTAATATCCTACAATGTGCAGAGTAATAGTCCCCAAGAACAAGTAGTTGCCCAAATGGAAATGTCAATAGTGCTGTGCTCTAGAGAACTGGTCAGAAACTGAAGTAATGGCCATACTCTTTGTCAACAAAGTCATATGGAGATGGAGACCTTCTCATGTTTCCTGAGTAAGTTGAAATTCTGAAAACTTCAATACAATTTTTTAATCAGTGGGGGTTCAACTTTCTCCTTATCTTTCTCTGTATTCTGTTCTTATTTCCCTCATGTTTTTCTCAATGCAGTAGTCATGATTTAAGAGAAAGACCCTACTTGGCAGATCAGCACATTTCTCACCTCCGTGACTGCCATGTAGGAAAGGCATTGGGGTGCACTCAATCTGAAAAGCCCAGAGGCATGACTTTATAAGTTGATAGTTTAATTACCACATTGGGTTTCTAACTCAAACTTCTCCAAAAGTCGGTTATAGAAAGCTTTGTTAACCGAGGATGAATCAGTCAATCTAAGATTGTTTCAGTTAATTCTGCAAAAATCCATGAGCAATTCACTCTTTAGCTGTTTTGACTGGGAGATCTTTGTCTTTTCTCTCATGAATCAGAATCTTCTTGTGCTAAGAGGTATCTGGACCGTGTCAACCTATAGACCAACTGTTATCTACTGATGAACCCTCAGAGATTTAGTCAAATAATTAGCTCCTTGTAGGCAACTGCCTCAACTTGCTCAAATATCCAAATGTTCCGTTCACTCTTATTCTTTTCTTCTAACACTGCATCAGCCAATTTCCAAGTTTTCCCCTAAGGATGTGTAAAGGATTATGCTAGTTAGTTCTTCTCAACTAGACCCAAGCTAGGGTCATCTTGGAAAATGGAGCATCAATTGAGAAAAATGCCTCCATAATATTGGCCTGTAGGCAAGTCTGGGGGAGGGGGAACTTCCTTGAATAATGATTGATGCAGAAGGGCTCAGCCTACTGTGGGTAGCGCCACCCCTAGGCAGGTAGTCCAGGTGTGAATAGGAAAAGGAGTTAAGTGATGACCAAGGGAGAGCAAGTCAATAAACAGCATTCTTCCAGGTCTCTGCTTAGATGCTTACCTCCACGTTTCTGCCTTGACTTCTTTCCCCAATATCCCTTCTTGATGGACTGTACATTCTAACAGGAAATAAGCCGTTTCCTCCCTAAGTTGCTTTCGGTCATGGCATTTCTTGCAGCTAAAGAAAGCCAGCTAAGACAAGGCTCAGCTTCTCAGAAACAGCATTACAGTGAATGTATTTTACTATCTCTCTTTCCCTGATGCCTCCTTTGGCCTTCGCCAGTGCACTGGCAATATACAAAGCAGAGTCCTATACAAGATAAATGGCACAGAGACATCTTCTGGTCACACATCTGCTGACAGAGTTGACGAGTCTAAGTCCCAAAGTACAGCATGTCCTTTTAAGCCCCTTCTTGGTGACATGAACCTTGGCACTCTCTCTTGCTTCCTTCTTATCTCAACAGTGCTTTAACCAGCATTGGCATACTTTTAAAGCCAGAACCTTGAACTTTGAAAGCAAAAAGGTCAGTATTTCCTCTTTCACTGCTCCTGGGCTTACAGTGATGCCAATGGAAGTGAGAGCCAAGTTCTGGTAACTCTGTGTGTGGTTTCAAAAAAACTAATGTAAGGGGGAGGACAATGGAATCCAAACACTCAGCCTATACACTATGATGTTATCTTACCATTAACAGCTGCAAATAGCTACAAAGCATAATTTTCACATTGTTATCATTGCTCTTTTCAATTTATAAAATATATTTTTACATTTTATAGGATCTATTTTATCATTTATTTAGATTCAAATAAAAATTATAATTTGGCTCATATTGTATTTAGTTAGGGCTCTCTAGAATCACAGAACATATGAGATCTCTCTATATACTAATGGAATTTATTGGAATGACTTACAGTCTGCAGTCCAACTAACCCAACAATGAGGTAGTGAATGGCAACTCCAAGAATCTGATAATTGCTCAGTCCCATGAAGATAAGTGTTTTAGCTAGTCTATGTATGTTGGAATCCTGAAGAAGTAGGTTCCCACAGATATATTACCAAGTAACTGCAGTCAGGCAAAATAAAAAGCAAACACTTTCTTTTTCCATTGTCCTAATGTGGACCAGCAGAAGGTATGGCCCACATTAAAAGTGTGTACTAGAATGCCTAGACCTAAGCTTTTCTTTTCTTGTAACTTGCTCTGTCTCAGGCTGGCCTTGAACTCAGAGATCTGCTTGCTTCTGTTTCTTGGGATTCAAGATGTACCACCTTACCTGGGCCTAAGCTTTTCATGGCCACTGTGCTTCAAGATCTGGATCAAAAGTATATGTATTGTAGTCTCAAGATCTGATTCACAAGTGTGCCCTCCATTTCTGAATTGTAGTCCAGATATATTCAAGGTGACAACAGAGAATAACCATCAAACATATACTTAAGGATAACCCTCTTCCCCGCACTACAAAGAAAGGAAAATTCTCCTTAAAATTACTTAAAATTCTCCTTAAAACCACTTAAATATCAGCTAACTATTCAGGACTTCAGTGAAACTCAACTTATGTGTCTTTTAGACCTTGGGACAATATGACTTTTTCTAAATACATGAAGAGGGATTTTTTTTTTAATACCATGAGCTAGTCCAACAGTTTTACATCCATTAACTCATATAATCCTCCAGAGGACCTTGTATTTAACCACTGATGTCTCCACTTGGCAGAGGAGATATCTGAGCCCATAAGATAAGCAAACTATCTAAGGTCACACAGCCAAGAAGCAGTGGAACAGAGATTCACATCTATACAATCTTACCTAAAGGACCAATATCTTAGACTACTAGCAATACCATCAGTTTCTATTGGATGGACTAGAGCTAGCCAATAAGCATGAACCCAAGAAGGTCATAGAACTCTGTGCACAGCATTTGTCTTTACTTGTTTAATGACTTTAAACAAGAGAAGGTAAATGCAAATGTATTATGATATACAACCTCAGTAATATTTCTTTTTCATTATTCCTCCAAAGAAACCCCTTAGGGGGTCAAAGCTCCCACGTGAGCCAGATGAGAATGGTGCACAGAGAATGAAACTCCATTTTTCTCGGTTGAATTTAACAAGACAAACCAGGATTGGTCCATAGGCAAAGAAATTGGCTGTGGTAAGAGGCTACATATTAATTTAACTAGCCATAAAATAGGCATTTGCTTGTTGCATTAGGCTACTATTCCAAGAACTTGCAAGATACTCAACAGTGAGCCAAGACTTGAGAGTTCAATGACATGACCTAAAGCCTCTGGGAGATACAAAGAAAAGTGCAGTTTTTATGAATAAAGAATGTGTATGCAGCAATGATAAGAGGAATCCTCAAGCATTGCTCTCTCCTTCCATTATTAACTGTGGCTGCTTCCCTGTGGCTTGCAGGCAGTGATACCCTGAGACACAAGCCTTCTTCAGACTGATGAGGAATCAGTCAGATGGAAATAGCAGACTGAGAAAAACTTTATGCACACTTGAGCTCATCCCTTGAATGAAAGGTCACTGGCAGCAGGGTGGTTTGTTTCCTAGAACGTCCCACAGGCATTCAAGTCCAGAAATCTAGCATGGCATAACAAATGTGTTGTGGAGACAAGCAACCCTAGGCCAGCACATGCAGAGAAGCCCTGTGGGTTAACCTCTTCTATAGGCAGTACACAAGGAGCTGTCTTCGGTGTTTTCAGAATATAACCAGTGAGTTACTTTTATCTCTTCTTATATAAAACCTCTCACCAGAAAATTCAATCAAAACCTTAAGTTCATCTACCAAAAAAATGGAACCCATAGCTTGTATTTTATTACACTGGGAACAAAACTCATTTTGCTGGAACAATAAACACTGTCGACTTCTTTTTTACCTGTTCTAAGTTGGAAATAAAAGAAAAAAATTCCCCTCGGGATACTCATTGCCCTTCTTGGAATTTAATACAAATTCATTCACCATCCACATTCCTCTTCCATTTTTTTTTATTTCCTTCCAAGGCCATGGGAGTCTGGGATAAAGCATGTGTTCTTTTACCAGTTCCAAAAGTGGCTGGAATTTTTATTCTTTGTCTTTCTGAGAGAATCCTCTGATTGCTAACTCTGCAGGCTCCCCTCCAGGGCCTTCCCTGAGGAACGGCTCTTAAGTCAGCAGGGCAGCAAACCCTGGTGCAGCCTCTTAAGCATGGCAACTACAGACAGCAGGAAGGCAACTATGCCTTGATTTGGACTGAAAAGCACAACAACATTTTTTTGTGCCAAAAGCAGAGACTGCAATCATTGAAGTAGATTTTTTTTTGGTAAAAATAAATACAAAACTTTCAAAACTGCTCCAGAGAACTTTTTATATGAAGATGGCATGTTACGTCTGTACAACTTTTGACTATCAGACTTGGACTTAAACATATAGAAAATAAGAGAGAGAGAAGGTAGAAAAAGAGAGACCTTTAGAGGAAAGAAGGGATAACTAAAGTGGGGAAAACAAAGAGAGGGAGGGAGGTATGTAGATTAGGTTTTTGTCAACTTGACTCAAGCTAGAGTCATCTGAGAGAAGGGAACCATAACTGAGGGAATTCTACCATTATATTGGGCTGTAAGCAAGTTTTGTAAGGTATCCTGTCCTGTGGGGCCTAGTTATTTGGAGAGCCAAGGAGGACCTAAGCCTGTAAGAGAAATGGGAGGGAAGGACACGGCGAGACCAAGCATCAGGAGTTCATGTCAAGGTCTGTTTATTAACAGGAAAAAGTCTACTTTTAAGCACACCATAAAAAAAAGGTAAGGAGGGGCTGAAGGAGAATGATTTAGGGCACAGAAGAAAGGGAGGACATCTGGTGCGGATGCTGATGATAGGCTGGTGGCAGCTTGAGGCATCTTATGGCTTTTCTGGAATGCTGGTTCTTCTCTAACAACCTCAGGTGTTTATCTAAGTTAAGGACCAGTTGGTTCCCACAATCATTTTTGTAAAAGAGGCTTATAACAAGAGGTCAGCAAAAGGGGATTCTCAAGGTGGGAGCTGTTGAAGGCCAGATTTCCCACCGTTTGGTCTCCTACAGTAAGGCATTTTCTTGATTGATGATTGATAACAGATGTGGGTGGGTGAAGGCCTGTGGGGGGACAGTGACGGTCCAAGGCAGCTAGTGCTGGTTGGTTTAGGAAAAAAGTCTTTAAAGGCCACATGGAGGAAACCTTAAGGAAGCAGCATTCTTACTTAAGAAGCATGGTTTCAACTTCCAGATTCCTGACTTGAGTTCCTGCCCTGAATTTCATTTCACTACAACTGTAAATTATAACATGAACTAATGCCTGTGCTGTACAAGGTGCTTTGGTCTTGTTATTTTAGTACAGCAATAGAAAGGAAATGGGAGGGAAGAAACGATGAGGAAGAGAGGGCAAGGGAGTGAGAGAGGAGGAGAGAAGGAAGGACAGAAAGAGGGAGGGTGAGAGAGGAAAAGAGGAAGGAACTGGAGAGGGAGGGAAGCAGGAGAAGAAGGAAGGAAGAAGGAAGGAACTTGATCTCCCCAGGAAACACCTCCTTCTTTAGACGCTACAGAGGCCCAAATATTAATTAGGGTAAAAAGACAAGAGCATTTCATGTACAATACAGCACACTTCAAAAAATATTACATTGTAAGGCAAAACATTCTGGTGCATTCCACACTGTAATTTCTTAAAGGCTCATGTCTGCTTGACGAGGTAATTCCAAAGGTAACGTTTCCTGCTTCAGGGCTGTATTCATATATCCATGCCAGCCATTCCCTAACATACCTGTGAAACCTGTGCATAGGAGCAAATCTGGCACGACTGTACAAACTACCAGGAAAAGTCATACCCTCTCCTTGGCCTCAGTGAATCCCTACAAATTCCCACTTCACAGGAGCTCTGCTCGGTGGCTACTATGCAAGGTTAGTTGGTCTGTAATAGCACGTTTAGAATTATGTCCTTGTTTGTCACTTAGAGACATCCTATTCCTGCACCCGAAGTGCAGTGATTTGTGTTGTCCATTTAGGAACATTGGTAAGCAACAGCTTCTTACCAAGAAGACAAGCCAGGATATGTCCTTACGAGGCCAGTACTGGTCAGAACGGGGGAAACAAGTGGGAAAAAGAAAATAAGAGCTGTGGATTCTTATGAAAGACATAGTGAGAAAGGAAGAGACAGTTTCAGCCTGGCTGCAGCAGAGAAAGGTCAATACCCATTATGATCTGGCTAAATGGGAAGCCCTTGTCTCTATCCATGCAGAAAATCTCGACCACCGAGAGGATCAGGCTAAATTCCACCTACCACAGTTCTATCCTTTGACACAACCTCTGTCTATTGACAACACAGTCATCCCCAAATATCAATATCTGTGATATAAGTTTCATAGAGTTTTTTGAACATTTCTAAATTCCTTAAATCCTCTCATAAGCTCTGCCAAATCTTCCCTAATACCCCGTGAGCCACCACAACCTCAGTACTGCAGTCTTCAGGGGTATAACGCACACACTTAGAACACTTCTTACTAGGAAGGGGAGAGATTTCACGAGCTTTTAAGGGAAAAAAAAAACTTCGGCTGAAGACATAAAATATAGTTATAAAATAAGAATACATATAGCTTCATCCTTTATTGTACTGGGCTACATGCAAATGTCTCTGAAACATGGAGTGGTCATTGAAAGCTCATTTGACTACAAGAATGTCCACACTGAGCAGTGGTACCCAGCAGTATCTCAGAGTTCCAACTTGAACTGTAAAATAAATGAGATTTTTTTTCCCTTCTAAAGAAAAAACCCACAATGGTCTTATATTTACATTAGGTATTAATAATTATATTTTAACACACTGGCTATTTAGTTGTAATATCACTGGTCTAGCAAACCCTTTTATTTTGTATTTCACAATTCTATTTCTACCATATTTAATTTTTAAATATCAAGATCATTGATAAACTGACTTACTAGTATATGACAGTATTTTATAATAGATCCTGTGAGCCAGTCTATCCAGTGAGGTTTCTGAGTCGACACTGGAAATTCATGTGCAGACAAGCATGGCCCAGCTCACATGGATTCTGTGGCTTCAAACCCATGCCCTTATGATTCCACAGCAAAAGCTCTTATCCCCAAGTCATCTATGCAGTCACCCACTATTTGGAATAATGCTTAGTTCCTTAATATCTTTACTTCTCATGTGATTTTAATTTTGTAGGGTTTCCCTTTTTCTTTTCTTTTGCTTGCTCTTAAATCCTGACTATTTTATAAATTATTATATTTGTTTAGCTTTCAAATGTTATTCCCCTTTCCCGACCTACCCTCCACAAACTCCCCTTCCTACTCCCCTTTCTCCTCCCCCTCCCCTTCCCCATTTGCCTCTAAGAGAGTGCTCCCCCACCCACCCACCCACCCACTCCCTTCTACCTCACCCCTCCAGCATCCCCCTTCTCTGAGGCATCCAGCCTTCACAAAACCAAGCACCATCCCTCCCTCAGATGCCAGATAAGGTAGCCCTCTGCTACATATGTAATAGGAGCCATAGACTGGCCCTGTATATTCTTTGGTTGGTGGTTTAGTCCCTGGGAGCTTTGGAGTGTGTGTGTGTGGGGGGGGAGGGGTCTGGTTAGTTAATGCTGATGCTCTTCCTATGTTGTTACAATCCCCTTCAGCAACTTTAGTCCTTCCCCTAACTGTTCCACTGGGGTCTCTGGGTTCAGTCCAATGGTTGGCTATATCTGTATTTGCCTTAATTAGGTGTTCACAGAGCCTCTCAGAGGACAGCAATGTAAGTCTCCTGTCAGCAAGAACATCTTGCCATTATCATTATGTCAGGGTTTGGTGTCTACAGATGGGATGGGTCCCATGGTGAGGCAGTCTTGGGATGGTCTTTTTTTTCCTTCAGTCTCTGCTCCATTTTTGTCCCTGTGTTTTGTTTAGACATGAGCAATTCTGGGTTAAACATTTTAAGATGGGTGGGTGGAATCCTACCTTCAATCTCTGCCTACATAAAATTGTATGCTCCTCTGTATACAAAGAATACCTCAATTCTTGCTGTCATGAGCTCCTGGTAGCATTATGAAAATAAAAATAAGTTAAAAACAAAAAAATGCATTCCATTTATGTCATATTTCTCCCCCTCTCTGACACATAAGAATATGAAAAATTAAAATATGAAAAAATTATAGTTTGTAAAAGTTCATGTGACAATTTAGAAAATAATGTGGAATATAGTTTGGAAAGAATAGTCAGTTATTGGTTGATATTTCCTATTAATTCTACTATCAGAAAAGAAAGGCAAAATTCTCAACTAGCCAAACTTTGAAACATGACCGTGGAAGAAGATAAAAATGTGCTCCTAACAGGGAAGTATGGATTAACTTCAAATATTGCCAATTCTCATCATTTTAAGGACAATTCCTTCTACTATGACAAAGCATATCCTGAACACATAAAATGGAGTGGACCCACCAGCCTTGAACAGAAGACCAAGTCCCATCTGACATGGTGAGGATGTACCAAGGGCTTCAAAACATGGGCGTATATGTTTGGACTGAGGCAGAACATCTCACAAATAACAATCAATGTAAGATCAACAGATGAGGCAGAGTTCACCAAATAGGTTAAGTTACAGGTCAGAGTGCATCAAAGTAGGCTTTGGACCCTTAGCCTAAACCTAGCACCCAGTATTTTTCTCTTGGTGGAGGCTACAATGGCAAAGGTTAGAGCAACTGTGGTTTCACCCAAATTTGTTCCTAAGTTCCTGGTTAGATTCAGTCAAAGACAAAGTATGCAATGACTTAAGTTGGAAAATAATGGTATATTACAATGACTACACAGTGAGTCCTCCTTTATTTTTGAGATTGTGATTTAATTACATTTCTTCCTTCCTTTTTCTCTCTCCCAACACTACCATGCAACCCTCCATGCTCTCCCTCAAATCCATGGCCTCTTTTTTCATTAATTGTTATTGAATGCAGAAAAAAAAATATATATATATATTTCATTTACATATATAAATGCATATATTTATATATGCAATAACATGGGCATATATACATATATTCCTAAATATAATTATAAATAAATATAACTACATGTACTTCAAAATATATTTACATATATATATATACATATATTTTCCCTAAATATAACCTGTTGAATCTATATGTTAATCAAAATGCAGAATTCTTTTTTTTAAACTTTTTTTATTCGATATAATTTATTTACATTTCAAATGATTTCCCATTTTTCTAGCCCCCCACTCCCCGAAAGTCCCATAAGCCCCCTTCTCTTCCCCTGTCCTCCCACCCACCCCTTCCCACTTCCCCGTTCTGGTTTTGCCCTATACTGCTTCACTGAGTCTTTCCAGAACCAGGGGCTACTCCTCCTTTCTTCTTGTACCTCATTTGATGTGTGAATTATGTTTTGGGTATTCCGGTTTTCTAGGTTAATATCCACTTATTAGTGAGTGCATACCATGATTCACCTTTTGAGTCTGGGTTACCTCACTTAGTATGATGTTCTCTAGCTCCATCCATTTGCCTAAGAATTTCATGAATTCATTGTTTCTAATGGCTGTATAGTACTCCATTGTGTAGATATACCACATTTGAGGTACTAGCTCTGGCAATTAGACAACATAAGGAGGTCATAGGGATACAAAATGGAAAGGAAGAAGTCAAACTATCACTATTTGCAGATGATACGATAGTCTACCTAAGTGACCCAAAAAACTCCACCAGAGAACTCCTACAGCTGATAAACAACTTCAGCAAAGTGGCAGGTTATAAAATCAACTCAAGCAAATCAGCAGCCTTCCTATATGCAAAGGATAAGCAGGCTGAGAAAGAAATTAGGGAAATGACACCCTTCACAATAGCGACAAACAGTATAAAGTACCTTGTGGTAACTCTTACCAAACAAGTGAAAGATCTGTATGACAAGAACTTCAAGACTATGAAGAAGGAAATGAAAGAAGACCTCAGAAAATGGAAAAATCTCCCATGCTCATGGATAGGCAGGATTAAGACAGTTAAAGTGGCCATTTTGCCAAAAGCAATATACAGATTCAAAGCAATACCCATCAAAATCCCAACTCAGTCCTTCATACAGTTAGAAAGAGCAATTCTTAAATTCATCTGGAATAATAAAAAAGCCAGGATAGCTAAAACTATTCTCAACAACAAAAGAACTTCTGGGGTAATCAGTATCCTTGATCTCAAGCAATACTACAGGGCAATAGTGTTAAAAAAAAACTGTATGGTATTGGTACAGTGACAGGAAGGCAAATCAATGGAATAGGATTGAAGATCCAGAAATGAACCCACACACCTATGGCCACTTGATCCTCAACAAAGTAGCTGAAAACACCCAGTGGAAAAAAAGAGAACAAATGGTGCTGGTTCAACTGGAGGTCAGCATGCAGAAGAATGCGAATTGATCCATCCTTATCTCCTTGTACTAAGCTCAACTCCAAATGGATCAAGGTCCTCCACATAAAGCCAGACACTCTGAAGCTAATAGAAAAGAAACTGGGGAAGACCCTTGAGGACATCAGTACAGGGGGAAAGTTCCTGAACAGAACACCAATATCATATGATCTAAGATCAAGAATTGACAAATGGGACCTCATAAAATTACAAAGTTTCTGTAAGGCAAAGGACACCCTCAAAAGGACAAATAAGCAACCAACAAATTGGGAAAAGATCTTCACCAATCTTACATCAGATAGAGGGCTAATATCTAATATATACAAAGAACTCAAGAAGTTAGACCCCAGAAAGCCAAATAACCCTATTTAAAAATGGGGTACAGAGCTAAATAAAAAATTTTCACCTGAAGAAATTCGGATGGCTGAGAAGCATCTTAAAAAATGCTCAACTTCATTAGTCATTAGGGAAATGCAAATCAAAACAACCCTGAGATTTCACCTTATACCAGTCAGAATGGCTAAGATTAAAAATTCAGGAGACATTGGCGAGGATGTGGAGAAAGAGGAACACTCCTCCACTGCTGGTGGGGTTGCAAATTGGTACAACCACTCTGGAAATCAGTCTGGTGGTTCCTCAGAAAACTGGGTAGGTCACTTCAGGAGGATCCTGCTATACCACTCCTGGGCACATACCCAGAGGATTCCCCAGCAGGTAATAAGGATACATGCTCTACTATGTTTATAGTAGCCCTATTTATAATAGCCAGAAGCTGGAAAGAACCCAGGTATCCCTCAATGGAAGAATGGATGTAAAAAATGTGGTATATATACACAATGGAGTACTATTCAGCCAGCCATTATAAACAATGAATTCATGAAATTCTTAGACAAATGGATGGAGCTGGAGAACATCATACTAAGTGAGGTAACCCAGTCTCAAAAGATCAATCATGGTATGCACTCACTAATAAGTGGATATTAGCCTAGAAAATTGGAATACCCAAAACATAATCCACACATCAAATGAGGTACAAGAAGAACGGAGGAGTGGCCCCTGGGTCTGGAAAGACTCAGTGTAGCAGTATAGGGCAAAACCAGAACAGGGAAGTGGGAAGGGGTGAATGGGAGAACAGGGGGAGGGAAGAGGGCTTATGGGACTTTCAGAGAGTGGGGAGCCAGAAAGGGAAAATCATTTGAAATGTAAATAAAAAATATATCAAATAAAAAAATACTCTCATTGTAGGTAGATCTGGTAAAATGAAATTATACTATAAGGTAGTATAGAGTCTGAATACTACATGAATGGTGTTCCTGTAGAAATAATACTGGTTACAGGCAAGTAACTTGAACAATGACATACAATATAGAAGCAAAGATCAAAAAAGGTGATTGTACTTGCTAAGAATTGCTACAAATTGCTTGCCCATCACCAGGGTTCAGAAGAGGAGCTGGACACAAGTTATTCCTGGAATCCCCAAGAGGAATCAACCTTGCCAAGAACTTTACCTTGGACTTCTGCACCCAAGTCCATATGTAAGAACATGCATGTGTGTTTTTAAGTCACTCTGTGTGAGATTCTTTACTAGAGCAGCTATAGGAAAAAATTGTAACGGTCTAAAGGTATGAGGCATTATCCCAGCATGGCAAGTACTGCCAGAAATTGTCTTTGAGGCTAGTTTAGTCTGTGAGGCCAGGGATATGAAAGAACAGAACTGGCAGCAACAAGTCTGAAGGACTCAGCCTAACATTACCAGCTTCATTTTGTATCCAGACTCCATCTTATGTTGAGCTTGCTCTCAGGCTAAGCTCAGGAACTGGAAAAAAACATAACTTGTTCCAGGATTCTGTGGCATTACCTTCTCCTAATGAATAAAAACTTCAGGGAACCAATCACTGGGCATGGACTAGGCGGAACTTCCAGGTCGGAGAGAAGAAAAGGGGAGGCAGGAGAAAGAGACTTCCTTTCGGACTGACAGATCACAAACAACACAGTGTAGTTAGGGGAGGCTCTGGTTCAGGTATCAGATTCATAAGGATCTGCTACTGGAGGATTTATAATTTACAATAGCTTACAAATTAGGATGTTAGTTGCTGTAGCCAGCAATTGTGTTACCTGTTGATTCTAGACTTAGATTGTGTGGTGTTTTCCTTCATGCTGTGACTCAGCTGGGTTCCAGAGAAAACTATGCTTGCAGTGCATACCAGCCAGGTACAGGAATTTGGAAGCATGGGGAGTTTCTGACAGTGGCCTGCCATGGAAATTTGGTGAGCTGTGGGTGGAAAGATTTCAGAGCTCTGAATCAGAGAGGCAGCAGGGCCAGCCTGTCCACCAGTGCCATGCCAGTGACAGTGTGTATTGTTTTTTAATATTTCACACTACAGGAACCAAGACACCATCTAGCAACAGCTGCACCTTCCTAATAACAACTACTCCTCCCTTAGTGACAACAAATCAGCTCTCAGGAGGAAAATACCTAATATTCCAGATGCCTCAAAATAGATTGTTAAAAAAAAGTTAGCCACAATTGGACATAACAAGCTAAAATCGTTGTTACACACACACCCAAAATGTACCAAAGTGTAATTTCTTAAATGTTAGCCAGTCATGTAACTGCTAAGTTGAAAAGTTCCTCATACCGCTGAAAACATGATTAAAAGACAAGATTTAATAACTCAGGACCTTCCACACCCATCCACTGTGTTAGAAAGTTGGAGGGTTGAGCTCATCGGTGAATACTCTTTGCTTCTGCGTGGGAGTTGGGACTCCCGTGGTCGCCAGTGAAGGTCTCTGGGGACCTGCAATCTGGGCAAAACAAAGTCATGTGATCCTTTCGTATCTCATGAAGTCTTTAATATGCACAACTATGTTTAAAAGTAGCTGAAGCTCCCACAGTTTCTTTTGTAGAGGTGAAAAAATTCATTCACACTATGTGGAAAGTCATTCTTTTGTTTTTTTTGTGTTTTTTGTTTTTTAGTGAATTCTTATTTTTTATTAGATATATTCCTTATTTACATTTCATTTTATTCAATATATTCTTTATTTACATTTCAAATGATTTCGCCTTTCCTGGATCCCCCTCCCCAAAAGTCCCATAAGCCCTCTTCCCTCCTCCTGTTCCCCAATCCACCCTTTCCCACTTCCCTGTCCTGGTATTCCCCTACACTGCTGCACTGAGCCTTTCCAAGACCAGGGGCCATTCCTTCCTTCTTCTTGGACATCATTGGATATGTGGATTGTGTCTTGGGTATTCCAAGCTTCTAGGCTAATAGCCACTTATCACTGTGTGCATACCATGAGTAGGGTCACCTCACTCCGGATGACATTCTCCAGTTCTACCCACTTGCCTTAGAATTTCATGAATTCATTGTTTTTAATAGTTGAGTAGTATTCCATAGTGTAAGTGGTCCAAATGCTTAAATATCTCCCTAAACTTTTGTATTCTTGGCTATTAAAGGAACTTTGTTGGCAAGCCTGTCAAACATATCACTGCCATGTCAGAACTGGATACATTAAGCCAGAAATATTCTTCATTTCCTCCAAGTCAACAAAAAATGATAAGATACTATAGGCATGATCAAAATTTCAAGAGAAATATTTTAAAACGCCAAAGATTGGAAAATCATATGAAGGTAAAACTCTAAAACTATGCAAATTTGAAACTTTTAAACTAATAGTATTTTTAATCATATTCTTAATCTTCAAATCATTTCAAGTTTTGAACACATGTCAAGTTATAAGTATGTTTTTAAAAACATTTATTCTTCTGTTTGGTGGCAACAGAGGTATCTTCCAAGATCATTTTTAATGTCAATCTTCCAAGTACCCAAAACCTAAACTATTTGCAGCCTTCTAAATTTATTATTTAAAGTTTAGAGTTGCATTACATATTATAGTTTACAAAAGACTTTCTTACATAATAAAATTATAAGGATATTGTTTAGCTATGGCAAGGCCCTCTTATGTGATATGAAGTAAGCATACTGTAATATAGGGATCATTGTAGAAACAATAATAATATCAATACTTACTAACAAACTTAATATCAATAAGTTTGCATGAACCTAGATATTTTATTTTGTTACACCTTTAAAAAAAATAAAGTTCTGACCCAGAGATCTCTCAGATACTGAACCACCAACCAGGCAGCATGTACCAGCTGATGAGGCCCCCAACACATATGCAGCAGAAGACTGCTTGGCTGGAAAGACTTAAGGCTTCAGGGAGTAGGAAGGTCTGGTGGGGGGGGGAGTGGGATAGAGACATCTTTTGGAGAAGGGGGAGGGATACAGGATGGGGAGCAGCCGGGGATGGGGGTGGCAGACTGGAGGGGGCTGAAGAGTGAACTGTAAAAAAGGATTAAGGAATAAAAAAATATAAAATTCTATAAAATGTGTCTATTATTTGATCACCATTGGCTGTTTTAACTCTTCCATTTGATTTTTATTTTAAATGCCATGGGCAGAAGGCTGACAGTTGAGTATACTTAATTGCCTCAAATATGCTGTTTCTTCAATTTAACCATAAGAACATGTTTTTATTTAATATAATTCCCAGTGTGTTTCTTTTAACTATAAGGCACTTTTATTATACTCAAAAAAGTTCAAATAACAGATTAAATAGTTTGCTGTTTGTGGTGACTTTCGTCATGCAGACCTGTCAGACCCATGGCCCATGGACCACATTTGGCTAAGAATAGCTATAATCATGGTGCAATATAAAATTGTGACCTTTCTTAAAACATTATGAGACTTTTTTGTGCACTTTTTCCTTTTAACTCAACTGTATGGTTCTCAAATACGAATTTTATAAATGACAGTGTTATGTTCAATGTCAAAAGGTTGGCCAGGTCTACAAAAATTGGCCAAGTTTTATTTCTTTTTGTTTTTTTTCCATCTTCTCTTCCAACTTGTTTATATAACTTTGTCAGCACTTGACAGCTTCACAAACTACATTTGGACCAGCCTTTCTTCTTAATGCCAACAACTTGCCTTATAATCACCCCTGTCTTGCCCAATAATGCTAAGCTAGTAATCAGCGAATGAGAAAATTCAAGCATAAAAGGATGTCTGTGTTTCCCTACTTAGGTCTTTGCAGAAGCCTTTTCTCAGCTTGCCTGGAGACAGGTAAGTCAGCATAACAGAGTGCAAGCACATGCCTCCTAATACAGACATGCATCTAAACATTATAACGATTTTGTTTCTGGTACTGATGTTGGGGGATGCTTTGTATACTGTGTATTCAGATGCTGATTTCTGTACCATAAACTTATGGAGTTCTGGGTGCAGCCTGAATTTTGTTATTGTCATTATTATGAAGTACTTCCTGATTCAGTATTTTGCAAAACATTGTTTTCTATCATTTCTGAATAGTTAGTGAAGAGCTTATCAGCCTATGAGCTGGAGGAGAGATAAGGCAGGACTTCTGTGCACAGGGGTTAAAGAAAGAGAGGGACTCTGGTGGTAGTAAGAGATTCACCATGAGCAGGTCAAGGGGAGTTGCCTTGAAGACAAAGGTAAAGAAGGAGATGATAGAGCAAGTCCAAGATAACAGGCAATACCACATGGCTGGAAAGTAAGCCAGGCCACATAGTCAGGTTAGAATAGTTCAGAACCTGCCTGGCTTAGTCCCTGATGTTTGTAATAAATACACCAGGTATCCATGTCTTTCAGGGGGAGATATAAAGGACAATAGAAAAACCCCTTGAATTATCTTTACAGATGCAGTTCAGACATGTGTCATGTGATGTGATGTGCTGGTTGATTTATGTAACTGGTTTCACCATTGCATATTTTTGTCAATATGGTTTGGTTCATGACTGGGGAGCCACTACAATGAAATGGACTTCTATAACAAAATCATAGTTCATCGAACTTCGAATATAAATAGCAAAAGACCATAAAAGAATTATGCTGGGTAGTAGGTTAATTTTTATGATATTTAATATTTTGTGGAACATTAGGCTACAGCATAATGTGAGAAAATTATAAACAACTTGATATTAAAAGGAAATTAAAAGTTCATAAAATGTGTATGTGTATGACATACATCCAAGTACTTTTTTAAAAGTTTCATTCCATTCATATACAAAATAATTAGAATTCTTTTTCCAAGTTAGTTAAATGTAACCATGAAGAAGTCACCGTGAAAGATGCCAACATTCTTATGACAAGGAAAGATATGAAGCCAGAAAACAAACTTTAAACAGGAGGTGCTGTTTACTTGCAAGGATCTGAAAAGGTCACATAGATGTACAAAGTGGACAATTTTCACCCTGAGCTCTAGTTGTCTTGGTAGAGAAAATGGACTAGCCAAGGACAAAGCACCAACCTCTCTATGGAAGTGTTACACTTCTGATATTATACATCTTTCAAAAACTAATTGAACTTGTAAGCAACTAGGAGCCAACAGCTCAGTGTTAAAAGCGGGTCTTTTATTTTTAATTGAAGGGCTACATGAAACGACTTTCATGCAAGTACCTAAAGAATTCCTAGTATACCACTTTCGTCTACTTTCCCAATCCCATTTGCCTGTATTATTGGTTATTCATCCAAAAGACTTTGAGTCAACAAATCACTGAGACACTTGCACATCAGTGTTTATTATAGCACTATTTAAAACAGATGGCCCATGGAACCAACCTATGTATCCAACAACAGGGCAATAGATAAACTAAATGTGTTTAATATATACAGTGGGATTTTTTTTCAGCCATGAAGGAACAATCTCAACATATATAAATATAATGTACTATATAAACTCACTCATGGACAGAAACCACATAATCAGCTCATTAGATGCACAAAGGCTTTTGACAAAATCCAACACGCCTTCATGATACAAGTCCTGGAGAGAATCTAGAGATATGGAGGACAAATTTCAACATAATAAAGGTCATACAACAACTACATGGCCAACATCATACTAAGCATTTCTTCTAAAAATTCAAAGCACTTCTACTAAAATCATGAACAAGACAAGGATGTGCATCCTCTCCATGTTTGTTCAATACGGTACTTGAAATCTTAATAAGAACTGATGGAGATCAGGAAAACCCAAGAAGGAAAGAAAGAAGTCAAAGTATACTTACTTATAAACAATATGATTTTATACAGAAAAGACCCTAAAAACTCCACGAGAATACTCATACTGCAGGTAAGCACTTTCAGCAAAGTAGCAGGACAAAAAAAAATGGCACACAAAATCTGTTGTTTTCCTATACACTAATGGCAAACATGGTGAGAAAGAAGTCAGAGAAACAGTATCTTTCACAATAGATTCTAAATGTATTGGAATAAATGTAATTAATGAAGTAAAAGACTTATATAGTAAAATGTAAATGAAAAATGATACCAGAAAGACTTCCTATGCTAATGAATTGATAGAATAAATATTGGAAAATTCCCTTCCCATCCCACCAAAAATAATTTACAAATTCAATGCAATCCCCATCAAAACTCCCTAACTTTTCTTCAAAGAAGTTGAAAAAGTAATCCAAAACTTCATATGTAAATAAAAAGAAATAAGAAAACTAAAACAATGATGAACTAAGCTGGAGGTAATAGCATCCCTGATTTTTAAGTTACACTACAGACCTATAGAAATGGACAGCTTGGTGCTGGTATAAAAGCACACACTTGGATTGATGGACTAGAATTAATGATATGGACACAAAACCATGCACCTCTCAACACCTGATTTCTGACAAAAAAAAATTGAAACAAATGCACTGGAGAAGAGCAACACATTCAATGCAAGGTACTGGTCAAACTGGATAGCTCCATGTAAAAGAATAAAAATAGATTTGTAACTATCACCATGCATAGCGAATCTGGGTGATTATGGATATAGAAGGAGTTGGGGGTACATTTGGTCAAGCTACATTGTATGAAATTATCAAATTACCAAAGAGTTAATAAAAAAATTACCTAAAACAAAGTATCTCAATTTTGTGTAGAAACCATAGTGGCCAGATTCACATGTCCATGTCATAATATGTTTGAGTAAATTCTACCACAGTATCACTAGACCCTGTTAGAGAAATGGACATGAGATGCAGCCCCAACCTCTGTGACTGTGCTTTGTGTGACCAGAGGCTACCCAAGAAGTAGAGACTAAAAGAATGTACATGATGCTTCAGATGAGGTAAACACATGGACACTTACTTTATGGAAAGCAGATGACATCTCTGTGGACATAGTAAGACACAGACTGTCATAGAGAGTGGGTGGATGGAAAAACACATGGTTATGGAAAAGAAAAACAAGGTTTAACCAGGAAGTGACCCGCAAGGAAACAAGAGTAAAAGCAACAGATTTAGGGCCGGGTGAAGAGATGGAAATGGAGTTTGTCTTGAGAACAAGAGCTTTATAGACAAAGTTAATTTTGAAACAAGTTGGGTTTGGTTTTTTGTTTTTGGTTTTTTTTTTTTAGGGGAGGGGACTTAAGTTTAAAAGCAGTTTATTTCTTGGTTCACAAAGTTACAAACCTCTGACCATGAAACAAGGCACTCCACATTAAATAAAACCTTAGAGAATATTTGAGAGAAATGATTCAAGATAAAGTGGATTTTAAAGGCCAATGGGTGCAAGCTATGGAGATGGGAGCAGTGGGTGCTAGCTAACAGGGATGCACATTACTCTCCTGATCATTAAAATCAGTAATAATCAGTATGAGTTCATCATATAAGTATTTATCCCCAGTTGGCATGTTCAGGGATAAGATTATATCTCAGTTTCTTTTGTATCTATAGTAAAGATGTCAAAAGCATTTCCTTAAAATTTGAAAGTTTTCCATCATAGACTTGGTCCAAAAAAGAAAATATGAGTGCTAAAAGTTTCACATAAAATCTTCATAAGAGGGCCAAATTCGTACATGTTTTAAGTTTAAATTCAGGTTGTGTTTTGGGGGATTAATAATAATAATAATAATAAACAATAATAATAACAATAATAATGATATAATTTCTTCCAGTGTTTTTCATTTTTATAAATACATACCCAGCTTGCTACTACTTTAAACATCCTCAGAATTTATGATTTGCTCTGGGCATCATGACTGCCTTTCAGTGGCCTCAGTTAGACCTCCTAGTTCAGGTAGACGATGACCCCCATTTTCCTTAGGACTCACTCTAGATCATGAAAGTGTTGACCAAATCCCAGTATAGAGATGATGCAAACATGGATTTGTGGGAAGAGTACCAAAGAATAATTAGGAATAATTCCACACGATCTTGGTACAAAAACACTCAGAAAACAAGACATTACATTTTATATAAAAAGCCCTGGCTTCAATTTAAATGACACAGATGAGGAAGGTACAAAGTCATACTTTAATCAAAGATGAGATTTACTCCAGCACTAACCATTGTGCAGCCACATTCCAGGTCAGTCTTCCTACAGGCTGCCATGAGTCACTTTTGATTTGAGGTAGGTGCTGATGCCTTGAAGAGAGGCAAAAATCAAAATTTATTTTCAAGCCCATTGCAGCTGCCAATGTACAGCCCCCAGCATGGTCAGGATTAAGAGAAGGTGGAGTACTACTGGATTTAGGAACAGACTCAGACCCCACTGGGTTTACTCCTCCAGAGTTGAAGTAAAACCATGACTGCAGCAATTCCTAAAGTCAGCAAGGCGATACCAAACTGGGGCAAGAATCAGAACACAAACACCAGTCCCTTTCCACAGTTGTTGGGCCTTTCCCACAGTATCTTTCTGAAGCACCCTATCACAGTAGTGTAAGTGGTTTGCTCAACCTATAATCTAATCTTGATAAAATCAGCAGGAATCACTATAGATGCTACAGGCATACCACCTACATCACAGAATAAGAGCAGGCTTTCCAGGCTGCCCATTTCAATGCAAGGGCCGGTCATCATGGGCTGACTGACCTGCCCATCTTCATTTGCAAAGGAAGCCTGCTCACCAGGGGCATAGCGTGGGAAGTAGATGACTGAGAACGAAATGTCCCACACAAAGCCTGCTTTGGCCCCCTCATAGAGGCCAAAGCACCCCAAATATTGCACCACAGATACCACTGACTCTGGGGCCTGTGGTAATCTCTCCAGCCATGTGCAGGTAGATCTTGATAATTTCTAAAGAATTTTCAAAAATTGAAGCCTTATGTAGAGCCTCCTTCAAAAAAAAAATCTCTGCTTCAAGTGGGACTGAGACATCTCTGTGCATAAATGTGACCCTCACAAAATCATTCACTATGAGCTCCATGGCCTTCTTCAGGGTGACTCCCAGTAACTGCGGCAGCAAACCTCTGTACAGTACAAAGAAGCCTTGATAACGGAGCATATTCTGAAAATAGTCAAAGCCGATTTTATACATGTTCTCTGCCACAAAAGAGCCGGTTGATCATTGATTCTACATTGAGTCTTTACAAGATCAATAGGATGCTCAGCAGAGGCTCCAGCAGCTCCTGCAGTGGAACCCAGATCAAACCTGTGGACTAATACTGTGAGCTGCACAACTAGCAGAGCCACATCGTCTGAGGCCTTCTACCACTTCTGGGCCCCAGTCAAGTTAAAAAGCCAAATTCCTTCTTCCAGGGAAACAGTCTGTTTCAATGTCTCCTGAAGTCATAGGCCCCCTTGGCTTACATAAATCTGAATTTTAAGATATCAAACTCCATGGGCATAGCCTGACCAAACTTATGGGCTGCCAGAGCAAATTCCTCTTTAGTCAACTCTACATCTTTTCTGCGGCTAGCCTGAATGCTGTAGACATTTCTAATGAATTCCATGCTGGCACAACCACTCTGTAAATCAGTCTGGCAGTTCCTCAGAAAACTGGGTATAACACTTCCAGAGGACCCTGCTATACCACTCCTGGGCATATACCCAGAGGATTCCCAGGCATGCAATAAGGACACATGCTCCACTATGTTCTTAGCAGCCTTATTTATAATAGCCAGAAGCTGGAAAGAACCCAGATGTCCCTCAATGGAGGAATGGATACAGAAAATGTGGTATATTTACACAATGGAATACTACTCAGCAATTAAAAACAATGAATCCATGAAATTCTTAGGCAAATGGTTGGAACTGGAAAATATCATCCTAAGTGAGGTAACTCATTCACAAAAGAACACACATGGAATGCAATCACTGATAAGTGGATATTAGCCCAGAAGCTCTGAATACCCAAGACACAATTCATATATCAATTCATTCCCAAGAAGAAGGAAGGAGAGGGCCCTGGTCCTGGAAAGGCTTGATGCAGCATTGTAGGGGAGTACCAGGACAGAGAAGTGGGAGGGGGTTGATTGGGGAATGGGCGGAGGGAAGAGGGCTTATGGGCCTTATGGGGTAGGGGGAACCAGGAAAGGGAAAATCATTTGGATTGTAAACAAAGAATATAGAAAATAAAAAAATAAAAAAGAAGCACATTCAATCCATTATAATAGGAAAAACTAATTTGATGGGATACAGTGCCTCTAGGCATTCTTCAACAAAAGGAGTCAGGCCATAGGGTCAGATAGTGACCATGATGTCTTGGAAGTCAAAGGCTGTGACTCTTTCCAGTATTGCCTCATTGGACAAAGTCTGTATCTTATGCCCTAACTCTATTTCCAGCAAAACCACAGTGAGCTCTGCATATATAAGATGCCCATTTCTTTCTTTTCCAAAATGTAGTTACATAAATTGTGAATCCCAGCGAAATGGAATATGTTAATGAATTGTAGTCTGTCCAAAATTTCCCTTAACATCCTCAAAAGTCAGTTCTCCTTCACCAGCTTTTTCAAACAGCTACAAGGCCACCATAAACAAGGCATCTGGGGAACACAGGACAGATTCAAATGCTACAGATATTAGCCCATTATTAGTCTGATCCACTACAGTGCTTAAAGTTTCTATAGTCTTTGGGATAGGCTGTCTTTCTTCAAAACACTCAGCTACCAAATGACAAAGTCATTAGGAGACATAAAAAAAAAAAATTAAATAAAAAAAAAGCACCATTGTTCAGTTGTTTGCATACATCAAAACTATTGTTCTAAGCTCAGCTGGATCTGCTTTCTTGGTTAAAGACAACTTGGGGTTGTCTCTGCTTCTGCCTGGGTGTGGGTGGCTGAGGGACCTGCTCATAGCTTGTCTCAAACTGGGGACTCTTGCCATACACTTCCCATTCTAACCTCTGAGTGGGCAGTGCTTCAGCCTGGCCTTTGGAATATATTTTATGTGAGTAAGCATAAATGGCTTGAAACTAAAAGGTGCCCAGGTCTTTTGTTGTGTTCTGGCTGGCAACCTTTTATGGATGAAACCCAAAATCTAGAGGAGCGAACTAATCTAACTTTTGCCTACCATTTGAATTAAGTTACTTTCCTTGTTGCTGAAACAAAATAACCAACAAGAAACACCTTTAAAAGGAAGCACTTCTGGCTTAAATTTGAGGGGATACACAGTTCATCCTGGCAGAAAACACAAAGCTTCCAGGAACAGCCAGGAAGCAGAGAGCAAACAGTGCTAAAGAATTGTCTTTAATATAAACATTATCAACGAATTAATCTGGCAGCTGTATTTTTTTTTACCTTGTGCTAGTCCCCAGTAACCACACAGAGAAACCAAGGTTTATTTAAAACTGAACGTCAATACCTGAACAGTTAAATGATCTGCCTTAACTTTCTATGCTAATCTGCCTACCTCCCAGCCCCATCTCATGATGCTTGCATATTGTTATTGATCTGGTTCTTGGGGTTTTGGGTGTGTTTCCATGACACTCTCAGGACCCCCTTTCTCATAGCTCCAATTTGTCCATCCTTTCAGCTGGTCTGATCTCCCCCTCTCCCTCTTTCCCTCTCTCCCTCTCTCCTTCCTTTAATGACAAGGCAGAAAATTAATGCTAAGAATTGTTTACACAAACTTGAGACAGGAGATTCTTGGAATAAGCATTACACTGCTGTCTATGGATTGAAACAAGCTATGGAGGCAGAGAAATCCACATTTGAATAACACAAGGGTCAACTTTACACAGTGTCCAAAAACAGAACAGGAAACAGGAAGACTGTAAGCCTCAGTGCCCTATCCTAGTGACCCACTTCCTCCAGCATATTTTCTCTTAAAGGCTCCACAACCTTTCAAAACAGTACTACCATCAGCTGGGGTGGAAGTGCACCAAAACATGAGCATTGCACCATCTCACATTTAAATGCCAACAGCCATTTATGTATACAGTAACAAATCATTGTCCTGCACCCCCATTGGGTTTGTTGTTGTTGTTTGTTTGTTAGGGTTTTGTTTTTGCTAACAAGTGAAGAGCCCTCTAGTTTGTCAACTATAGGCATAAAAAGAGAAAATAGTTTTACCCCTTTCTTAACCCAAATCTCTCCATTTCCATCATTTTTCCCACTCTGATAATGACTATATAGCCATAATTAGTTCAATAACCATATAATCCAAAAGGAATCTGGAATACATGATTATTCACTTGAAAATATCAAATATGCTCTAGAACTCCTCTGTCAGCTGAGGAATAAATGGAAAACTCAAGATTTTCTTTACAGTTATGATGTCTAATATTGATTGCTGACTTGACATTATATAAAATCTCCTTGGAGACATTCCTTTTGAGCATGTCTATAAGAGATATCCTTAATAAGATTTAATGAGGTGGAAATACCCATCTTAAAGGTTGCACCATTCCACAGTCTGAAGTCCCATGTGTCATTTTTATTTTCTCAGATGAAATTAGAACCATACCCAAACTTTAAGAACACATGGCTTAGGCTGAGCCCAGAGATAGATAGATAGATAGGTAGGTAGATAGATAGATAGATAGATAGATAGATAGATAGATAGATAGATAGATAGATAGATAGATAGATAGTTTCTAACTATCCCTAGGCTTAGGCCTGTTAAGCTTCTAGTTCTTTACAATCTATTCTTCTGCAAACACACTCCTTAAAGGCTTTAGCTTCCAGCCTCCATCTGCTAACCTAGGCCTAAAATGTTTCAGCCTCAGAGATTTAGTGCTGATAAATTTGCTATCTCTAGCTCTTTCTGAACTTTGGCTGCCTGGTTCAACTCATCTTTACTGACTCAAACTCCTCATCAAGATGACTGATTCAAATTGACTTCTCTTGGCTTCTGACTGAATTGCTCTGCTTGGAAAAACTGCCTCTAAACTATACAAACTGAACTGTACTAGCTACACTGACTACACCGACTGAAGGGAAATGAAAGGAACTAACCAAACTCAACTGAGTACAACTGCACTCAGTTGAACTGCTCCAAACTGAACTGCACTCCTTCTTCCTGCACTGCTTTTAAGTTACCTCTCTTTCCTCTCTTTTCTCATGAGAGTTGGGTGTATCCTATCTCTGACTCATTCTATTAAATCTTCTCTGATTCATCCTTGTCCATCACTTTGTCTGCTTGTCAATTAGACTCCCTTGTTTGAGATTAGAGGCATGTACTAAAGGCACATGTCCATTCCAGCCAGAGAGACTGAAGGTGTATACTCCATACAGAAGGATTATAGATGTGTACCAAGGGCTCGTCTGTATTCCAGCCATATCACACAGACCTAAGTCTTTGGATACAATCTCTTGCCAGAGCAACCATATTGCTGGATTGAAACTTAAAATTCCTCTACAGTCCCAGGCTGTCCAAGGAGTAGAAAGCTAGCTGAGCAAAACCCTTCCAGACGTACTGCCTCCTAATTGTACATGCAGTGTGAACAGCTATCTCTGGCTCCTGCACCTGCAAACTGTGAAGCAAAACTAAACTTCCCTTCTTTAAGTTGCTCTAGTCAGAAATTGTATCACAGAAGTAAAAGAAGGAGCCAAGATAACACTCATTCATGTTATCATCTCATTTTAATTCAAGTCCAAGCCCTGAGAGTGCCTTTTTTTTATTGATCTAGTATGTTTCACCTTCTACTAAGCTATTACATTATCTTCTAGATCAGAGATAATCCTCCTCTGATTTCTGAAAGCACACACACACACACACCACATAAATACACATACCAACACACACATATGCATACACCATACACACACACCACATAAATGCACATACACACACACATATACACACACCCATATGCACATGACACACGCACACACATAAAGAGGAATTTAAATCAAAAGGCATCAGTTTTCTCACAAGGTTCCTTCCACTAGTGTCTTGTCTTCATCCTGTTTCTGTCAAGGGCTCCCTTATGTCCAGCCTGTAAAACTGTGTTTTCTCTCATTTACATTTGTTTGCCATTGGTCACAGAGCCTCATGAAAACTTACATCACTACTTTCAGTCAGAATAGCAAGGTTCTTTTGAGATCTAAAATAATACATCAGAGGGCCTGCAACTTAATAGGTACAATGCTTGCATACAAGCATGAGGACCTGAGTTCAGGACCCTAACACCAATTTTTAAAAGTTAGACATAGTCATGCATGTCTATAACCCTAATACTGAATGACTGGGACAGAGGATAAGAGAGATTCCCCAGGCTTCCTTGCCAGCCTGTATAGCCAATCAGTGGCCACTGGGTTCAAAGAGAGACCTTGCCTCAAAAGATAGAGATGCAAAAAGACAGCCAACAGGAACCTAAGGCTTCTCCTGCCCCTGCTCCACACAAAACGTAACATAATAAAGGGTTCTCCAGTAAGAAAATTGAGGGCTGCAGAGAATGACAAGAGGCAGGCTTACTCTTTCCTGAATACATATGTACCTTGTTTGTACCATGTGAACAAATAAACAAAACTGTTGAAACTGGAAAACCTGTGCAGAATCTTCACAGCTGGCTCTGCCACCATCTCAGTTTTTTCACAGACTAACACAATTCTTGTCTGGAAATATCTCTGAGCCACCAACTGTAACTGTTATGGTGTAGTCAAAACTACCTCTAAATGGAAACACAGCCTTGTCTTTTCCCTTAAGAATTAATCTACTTTGGGCAGGACTAGGACTCAGCTACAGTTCCACCCCAGCTATAGGACTACCCCAGGTGCAGGACCACCCCAGCTACAGGACCACCAAAAGTGTACGACCACCCCAGGTGCAGGACCACCCCAGCTACAGAACTACCCAGGTACAGGACCACCCCAGCTACAGGACCACCAAAGGTGTAGGGCCACCCCAGCTACAGGACCACCCAAGGTGCAGGACTACCCCAGCTACAGGATCACCAAAGGTGTAGGACCACCCCAGGTGTAGGACCACCGAAGCTATAGGACTACCCAGGTGCAGGACCACCCCAGCTACAGGACCACCAAAGGTGCAGGACCACCCCAGCTACAGGACAACCAAAGGTGTAGGAACAACCCAAGTATAGGACCACCCCAGCTACAGGACCACCCCAGGTGCAGGACCACCCCAGGTGTAGGACCACCCCAGGTGCAGGACCACCCCAGCTATAGGACCACCCCAGGTGCAGGACCACCCCAGGTGTAGGACCACCCCAGGTGCAGGACCACCCCAGCTATAGGACCACCCCAGGTGTAGGACCACCCCAGGTGTAGGACTACCCCAGCTACAGGACCACCCCAGCTGTAGGACCACCCCAGCTGTAGGACCACCCCAGCTACAGGACCACTCCAGCTATAGGACTACCCAGATGCAGGACCATCCCAGGTGTAGGACCACTCCAGCTGCAGGAAAATCGCACCTATAAGATCACCCAGCTGCAGGGCAACCCTGGTTATAGGACCACTCCTAGAAAGGATGCTTGGCTTTAAGGCTTTTCTTTCTCAGGACTCCTTGTACATTCCCCAGGAGCCATGAGATTGTCCTGAGTTCTAGTCCTACCCCTTTCTCATCTTTGTTTGATGGTGGTGGTTGTTTTGGTTTTTGCTGTCATTGTTCATGTTTGCCAGAGCCTGAGTCTTCTTTTAAATTTCCCAGTACTTCAGGTTCTTAGTCACTTTCAAAAGCTCCCCGTTATTCCATGTGGCTAACCTTTATACGTGTTTATCTAAATGTCATAGGTTTGGGGGTCTCCCCCTTTCTGCGCCATTCTCTTCTTCATGTGAGACTCGGAGCTTAACTGTCCTCCGGTAGTGCTATTGAATTCAGCTCCAGGTTTCCTTTGAGTCCATTCTTAATCTATTTGTCATTAATTAGACTAAATACTCCAAAAGGGATCCTGAGTTCCTAGGTATTATAAGGGTAATTACACCAGGTTACCCCAAGATTTATAGTAACGTGTGTTTTCTGCCTTTTACTTATTTAATAGGCAGAGAAAACAAGACTGAACCCGCAATTCTGGTCAGCATCATAAGTCTTAGACTTTGTGATAGGAAAAAAAAACTGATATTAGCTGATCTTATATGTGGCTCATTTTACTATTTCACTAATCCTAACCAAAAAGCCAAGTTCTCAGTCTTTTGAATAGCCTAGTACCTACACTCTGTAAAGAAGGAACCAAAGCTCAGAAATACTGAGTCATCTTCTCCAAGCCATGTGGACCAAAAGTATTGGAGTTGAGACAAGAACTAAATCACAAATGGCTTGAAGATCCTTTATAATTTATTTAGTTTCATCTTGTTTTATTTTCCAACCTATAACAATAGCAAGAGTTGAGTTTTAAAGCAGAAGAATCAATCTCATCACTCAAATTTTATGGAGCTATTCATTTTCTGACGTTAGTGATTCTCATATTTTTCTAGAATTGCCGGTACTGAGGCTGGATGAGTCTACTAGGAGGGGAGGGCTAATTTGAGCATCGTTAAGATTCGGCAGTATCATTAGCTTGTACTGCTACAGAGCACAAATATGAGTACACCAAGTTTAGACAACCATGACTTTCTCTGTTATAGCCATGAAGGGGAAGAGTATCTATGAATATTTTCTAAATACATTATTAACTGTTTGGTTTTGATATAAAAATTGTGTTATTAGAAAAATAATAAAAGGCAAGTGTTGCCCTGAGAATTATGAGGAATAGGTAGCAACATTTTCCTTGAAGTGACTTGCTCAGTTGGCAGATGCTGGACAATACCATCAAGAAACTAAGTGCTCTCCAAATTGTTACTTAAAATTCTTATCCCAGAAGAAGATGCTGAGGGCAATGTCTTTGCAGACTATTCTCAGAGAAAGTCCTCCCTAGATGATGGCTGATCTCCTCAGTGGTTCTTCCTGTCAGCAGTAGCCCCAGGAGGCTCTTACAAGCTGTCTAAGACAGCTGGCTCTGAAACTCTGGAGCCTCATGTTCTTCAGAGAACTGCTCCTTCATGACTGGAAAGTAGGAAGTCTCTCAGGCCTTCATTAACAGTCAGAATTGGAAGCCCTCTATAGGAAGCCACAGGGGGCATCACAGGTGTATCTAGAATAAGTATTTCAGAATTCTCAAAGTTGTTTAGATTCTTTGAAGCCACTAGTCACTATAATACCTCAGAGTGTACATAGCACAGATCATTGTCGCTGTGAGCTTCTTTCATCTCTACTGATATTATTCAACCCAGAGAAAGATTTTCCCATGTTACTCCAGCTTTCATTCTAACTGCATAATTTAAGACACTCACATGTGACTTACAGTTTCATATAGATAAAACAAAGTATAAAAATATCCCTCGATAATATCTTCAACTGTTTGAAGATGAACACTCAAGAACTCCTTGCAGCCTAAAGTCCTTGCTGAGACAAAACTAACCTTCACTATTTGAGGGAAGTTGAGCACATATAGCAAAAAGCTCTAGCAAGATTCCATGGATTTATACTATGACTTTGCATTGCAAGCCATATAATAAAGCAGGAGTCTAGAGAGATGGACCAGTGGGTAAAACCACTTGCTATATAAAAGGTTTAAGTTCAAATCCCCAACATTCATGTAAAATGTCAAGCATGGATGATTATATCTATTACCCTAATACTGACGGAAGGATATGGGTAGATACCCCAGTCTAAGTATCTTAGACAGTGGGCATCTGGTTAATTGGGAGATTCTGACTCAAGGCAATAAGAAATCTACAATAAAGTAAAATCTCTGATGTTTTATTCAGGCCTTGGCATAATGTGGTTATACAATGTACCATCACTCTCTCTCTCTCTCTCTCTCTCTCTCTCTCTCTCTCTCTCTCTCTCTCTCTCTCACACACACACACACACACACACACACACACACACACACACACGTACTACTCAACAAACAGTATTGTAACTAGGACAAGAGAAAACTTCTAATTATTGTAATTGTTTGAACACAAAAGTGAGCCAAAGCAGTGTGATCATCTTAAAGATACAGAGGAAACCCAAAGCCAACTCCAGCACTTAGCTGAAATTGGCCTAAATCCCTTTTCAAAGTAGAAGTGCAATAAAATTTGAAATAAGTTAAATCTATCCACTTTAGAAAATAGTTGGCAGCCCCTCCAAATATGAAACAGGCTCTTATAATCTGAACCTCATTCTTAAACTTCTATTCAAGAGAAATTAAATAAGTCTGGTCAAAAGCTGGCACATGTTCATAACAGCATAACACGTAATGGCAAGGGATGGAAATAGTCAAATTCCTACCAATGCTAGAGTGGAAAAAAGTGAATGTAGCTTAGTCTTTAAGGGGTTATTATGTAGCCACATATGAAAAAGTTCTACAGCCTACAGTGTAGAACTACATTGTATAACATGGATGAGCCTAGAGAGAATCTTACAATGACTGAGAGAAAGAAGTCACAAAGTTATATTTATTATTGTAAATATTGTAAATAAATTATATAAATATATATTATATAAATAGTTGCATTTATACAAAAATGTACTGAGCTTACAGACACAGAAAATTGATTAGTGATTGCTAATGATGAATAGGTGAGAAGTGACTGCTAATTGGACCGAGATTGCTTTCCAGGATTATAAAAATATCCTAAAATTCATTCTGATGATGGCTGCAGCACACCACCAATATATTTAAAATGTCAAATTATATAGCAACTTCAAAATGTCATCAAATGAATGAAGATTATCACAACAAATTTCAGGTGCCCATGGTGCACCCAAGAAAGAACATCTTGAGGACTTCAAAATTTATTGAAATTTGTACTGTGAATTTGAGGTATCAATTTGGCTATCATCAAATTTCAGTGAACCATCTTTAAAGTGTATACCAAGCCATTTGCTTATCACATGTTGTTGAGAGTAGATTTGCCGTTCTCGTTTTTAACAAGTCTGAACCTCACTAAGATGACTTTATAGACAGCTGTCAAAAGGGTCCAGATGAGCAGGTTCACAATTTGTCATTAAAAGAATATTGTGTTAAATGAATCCAAATTAATCATTTCTATAAAAATTTTACTTCAAACCACCAAGTCTGGATATATTTTTAAAGACAGAGTCTCTTTATTCCAAGCTATCCTCAAACTCACTGTTCTGCTTCATGGTCACCTTCAACTTCTGATCCTCCTCCCTCTACCTCTGAGGTGCTGGAATTACAGTATACAACCCCATGTCTTTGTCTTCAGTGTTTTAGATTAGCCCTCCACCAACTGAACTTAAATCCGAGCCCCTGAAACATGCTGAAGTCTTCAAATTTTTCTTCTTAGACACTAGCTTGATGTTTCTACTGAAAACTACATCATGCTTTGAGAGCATACATTTTGTTTTTGAAACATATTCAGATAATGGTATTTTGTGCCCCTTTGGACAAAGTGGTAAAACCTAAGATAAACAAAAAGTAAATAATTTAATTTAGTTCTCTTAATCTCTGAAGACATCAATCCAATGAGCATAAATAAGATATTGACCATTCATTAAAGAAAAATTAAGTTTAACAAATTGTCTTCCAAATATAAAATTCTTGAGAGTATGACTAGCTAAAAGTTGTCTTACCTTTGATTTTTTTTTTATTTACTTATTTGTTTGCTTGCTTGGATAGTTATTTGATGGGTCAGTTAGTTGGTTGACTTTGGAGACAGGGTCTTTCTATGTAGCCCAGGGACTGGCACTGTGCTCTGGATCCTCCTCCTGCTCCAGTTTGTCAAGAACTAGGATCACAAGCCTGCATCACCAGGGTCTTCCTAGCCTTTAGCCCTAAAGTAGAAATCCCAAATGCATGTGCCTCAATGGAAGTATAAAATCATTATTCCCAGTATAATGCAAAATAATAGAGTAGGAATAAAATTGACCTCTTTAACTTCTGAGGGTTTCTCAATCATCATAATTCTTTGTGTTTGAATGGTGTTTCTCAATTATTCAGACAAGCACATTGCAAACTAAGTGTCCTCTTTCACTGCATCTTCTGTTGTTTTGATGTCTGTTAATTCACTCTCATCTCATAAGCTTCTTTCAGTAAGATACCCCTATCTTCTACAAGAGATGTGAACTAAGATCAAAACAGCAGTCTGTTATAGCATCCATTGCAATGCAGTCACACAGGAGATCAAACACACACAAGTTCTCCGTATTCTTTTATGTAAAGGAAACACACTGGGTTGTCTCCTTCAGGAAACAGATAAGAGATTTAAAACTTGAAAAAGGAAAAGGAAAATTGTACATAGGGACAGGAATAAAATGGCTGCAAAAAAGAACCGGAGTAGGGAAAGCTAGACTGTCATTCAAGTCTCCTTGCTAAATAGGAGATCAAACCCTGGGTTTCTCCATTTGGCTTCATCCGGTTCCCTTTTATGTCTTTCAGAGAACACAGAAAGCAATTAAACCCAGGGCTGCTAGAGCCACAAAGGTTCTGGATGGCCTGGCACTCAGAGCATCAGAAAGAAATGACTTCAACACAGTGGGTAGGTTTTTCATTTCAGGTATCACTTAGCCTGGAAGCTGTTCTTTCCCTGCCAAAAAGCCAGGTCTATCTGTGACGACTTCTTACTGCCAGGCAAAGACAAGCAGACACAAAGCCAGTAGAAATTTCAAAGAGAAAGAAAAGCCCTATCCGGTACCTGGCAATGAGATGAACGTAGCATCCTCTGAGCCTGCGCTAAAGAGAATAAACCTTTGGTAATAAATTAGGACCCTGGGGAATTAGAGCTATAGAGTGCAGTTGAGAAAGATTTTATAATAATTAACAGCAGGGGGCTGCAACAGGGAAAGAATCAAAACCATCTCTGTCATGTTAAATGTTCTAATAGAGAAATATAGGGCACAGAAAAGTCAGCAGCATGGGATTTGGGGCCAGACCCACTTGCATTGTCTCCAGACTCAGGAAAGCCTCTGGCTGGCTGGCATAGCCGAAGTGATATTATCCAGCTTACAAGAATATATAAGCATTACCAGGATGAGCTAACAATGAGAAGAATTTGTCAGTTTCCTCAGTGAACACAATGTCTGAGGGGTGTATATATTTGTATACAACTCATTTAAGAAAGATAAATGCACTTTTTTAGGTGCTTCTCAGCCGTTCGAGTTTCCTGGGTTGAGAATTCTCTGTTTAGCTTGGTTCCCCATTTTTTAATAGAGTTATTTGGTTCTCTGGACTCTAACTTCTGGAGTTCTTTGTATATATTGGATATTAGCCCTCTTTCAGATATAGGATTGGTAAAGATCTTTTCCCAGTCGGTTAGATGCCATTTTGTCCTATTGATAGTATCCTTTGCCTTACAGAAGCTTTGCAGTTTTATGAGGTCCCATTTGTTGATTCTTGATCTTAGAGCATAAGCCACTGATGTTCTGTTCAGAAACGTTTCCCCTGTACCCATGTGTTCTAGACTTTTTCTCACTCTCTTCTATTAGATTCAGTGTATCTGGTTTTATGTGGAGTACTTGATCTACTTAGATTTGAGCTTTGTACAGGGAGATAAGAATGAATCAATTTGCATTCTTCTACGAGTTGACCACCAGTTGAACCAGCACCATTTGTTGAAAATGCTGTCATTTCCACTGGATGATTTTAGCTCCTTTGTCAAAGATCAAGTGACTGTAGGTACGTGGGTTCATTTCTGAGTCTTCAATTATATTCCATTGATCTACCTGCCTGTGACTATACCAATACTATGCAGTTTTTAACACTATTGTGCTGAGGTATAGTTTGAGGACAAGGATGATGATTCCACCAGAGGTTCTTTTATTGTTGAGAATAGCTTTTGCTATCCTGGGTTTTTTGTTATTCCAAATTAATTTGAGAACTGCTCTTTCTAACTATATAAAGAAATGTTCAAGATTCTTAGTCATCTGGAAAATACAAATGAAAACAACCTTGAGTTCCACCTCACACCAGTCAGAATAGCTAAGATCAAAAACTCAGGTGACAGCAGATGCAGACAAGGATGTGGAGAAAGAAAAACATTCCTCCACTCTTGGTGGGATTGCAAGCTGGTACAACCACTCTGGAAATCAGTCTAGAGATTCCTCAGAAAATTGGACATAGTAATATCTGAGAACCCAGCTATATCACTCCTGGGCACATACCCAAAAGCTGCTCCAACATATAATAAGAACACATGTTCCGCTATGTTCATAGCAGCCTTATTTATAACAGCCAGAAGCTGGAAACAACCCAGATCTTCCACAACAGAAGAATGGATACAGAAAATGTGGTACATTTACACAATGGAGTACTTCTCAGATATTAAAACAATGACTTCATGAAATTCTTAGGCAAATGGATGGAACTAGAAAATATCATCCTGAGTGAGGTAACCCAGTGACAAAAGAACACACATGGTATGCACTCACTGATAAGTGGATATTAACCCAAAATCTCAGAATACCCAAGATATAATTCACAGACCACATGAGGTTCAAGAAGAAAGAAGACCAAAATGTGGGTGCTTCAGTCTTTTTTAGAAAGGGGAACAAAATACAGAAGCAACTATGGAGACAAAGTGCAGAGCAGAGACTGAAGGAAAGGCTATCCAGAGACTGTTCCACCTGGAGATTCATCCCAGCTACAGTCACCAAACTCCAACACTATTATGGATGCTAAGAAATGCTTGGTGAAAAGAGCCTGATATAGCTGTCTACTGAGAGACACTGCCAGAGCCTTAGAAATGGGGTCAGATGTTCGAAGCCAACCATTGTACTGAGTGTGGCGTCCACAATGGAAGAGTTAGAGAAAGGACTGAAGGTGTTGAAGGGGTTTGCAACCCAATAGAAAGAACAACAATATCAACCAACCAGAATCTAGAGCTTCCAGGGACTAAGGCACCAACCTAGGAGTACACATGGCTCTGGCTACATATGTAGCAGAGGTCAGCCTTATCAGGCATCAATGAGAGGAGAGGTCCTTGGTCCTAGAAAGTTTGATAAGTACCCCAGTGTAGGAGAATCAAGGGTGGGGAAGTGGGAGTGGGTAAGTGGCTGGAAGAACACACTCATAGAAGCAGGGAGGGGAATAGGAGAGGGGGTTTCCGGGAGAGGGGGAACCTAGTAAGGAGATAACACTTGAAATGTAAATAAGTTAAAGTAATAAAAAAAGAAATATAAATGCTCTAAAAACTTATTCAGCACATTTTCCAGGAATGCAAAGATAATAAGAAGTGGTAAGTTGAATATTTATTTTAGTTTAGAGACACCTAGATATAAGTACATAGATGAGAGGCAAGACAAATTTTCTGAAGTACAACTTGTAGCAAATGTGTGTGTGGCTAGTCGGTAAACTAAACTGTGTTCCTCACACATTTCCCTTGGTACTAACAGTCTTGTGTCACTCTTCCTATGCTGTCTGTGTGATTCCAAAACCACAGTGAGACTGCTTTAGAATTAACAGAAACAAGAGGCCATTCCTCTGTAAGTATCTGTATAACAAACAATGGCTCCTTAAGAAATGCATTCTAGTATGCCCAGTCCTGTATTAGCATCCATGACTCTAGAAGAGGGATCCAAAATGGGTCCCTGTAGAGATTTTGATACCTTTGTTCTACAAATGAATGTGGCCCAGGTCAAACCATATACAACTTCTGCTAAGTCATACTTTCAACACATGAGATATTTCAAGCAGTTTGTGTTTGCTCTTGTAGTTAAATTATATGTAAGAATTAAGAGTATTAAAGCTGAAGTTATAAACTATTGCTATAAAAATAATAATAGCCACATGAAATTTGCTATATATCTGATACAAGTTGGTGTTTGTAATCACTAACTTCTTGATATTTTTTATTTTATTTGTACAGGTGTCTTGCTTGCATGTGTGTCCTTGTACAGTGTATACAGTGACATGGGACCAGAAGAAGGCACTAGAGTTACAAAAGCTGTTAGTGTCTATGTAGATGCTGGGAAGAGAACCAAGGTCTTCTTAGAGAGCATCTGGTGCTCTATTTTACTGAGTCATCTCTCAGTTCAATATTAACCTCTTTCTAACAACAAGGAATGGAACTCAGTTTACCTTAGATGTATATATATCAGGGATCCAGGTCTAGTAGTAGTTTCTATGAACCCTGAATACCTGTGCTCAAAATAACAGGAGATAACAAAAACATACTTCCTACCCATTTCTTTTTTTAATTTAAACTATAACAACATAATAATGTTTCAGTTAACCAGTGCTTTGGGTTATAGCTTAATTTCTCTATGTGTTTCTAGCTCTGAATTTAAAAAAAAAAAAAAACTAGTAGACTCAGAGGGTTTTAGCTACTGGCAGTTATTTCTTTGTGTATGTTCTTGTTCTATACCCTGCCAAGAATCATAAAATGGTTCTTCTGGTGTTTAGCTAAGTCTTGCTTGTGCTCCAGCAGTTTGAAAGTCCTGACCATGCTGTTCTAAGGTACTGAATGAAAGGGTTCAATGAATATTTGTCATATCTGAGCTGAGACATATATAAAATATATAGCTGATAGTGGTCATGGTGAGCAAAAGGGAAATTTTGTAGGTCAAACATGACATATCAAGAAACTGTAGTAAATTTCTATATTTAAAAAGTCATGGTTTCCCCTAAGGCAAAGCAAATTTCATTTGTTTTGTATCTAAAACATGACAGTAGTACCAAACTAAACACTATCAAGTGATTGTTAACTATATGTTACTTAATTACACTAAGGAGCTCATAAATTTTCTAGCCAACTCTGTTTTCTTTTAAATGTTCCCTTTCCAGCTTTTTTTTTCCTTTTTTTTTTTAATTTTATTCGATATATTTTTTATTTACATTTCAAATGATTTCCCCTTTTCTGGTTCCCCACTCCCCGAAAGTCACATAAGCCCCCTTCCCTCCCTCTGTTCTCCCACCCATCCCTTCCCAAAGGATGTTAGATTTCATTACAGATGTTTGTGAGCCACCATGTGTTTGCTGGGATTTGAACTCAGGACCTTCAGAAGAGCAGTCAGTGCTCTTAACCGCTGATCCATCTCTCCAGACGCCATATATATGTTACTTAACTACACTAAGGAGCTCATAAATTTTCTAGCCAACTCTGTTTTCATTTAAATGTTCCCTTTCCAGCTTTTAATATCAATTCAGCATTTCTCATCACTAGTCACCAGTGTTGTCCTAAGTGTCACATACATATTATAATTCTTGAGACTCTTTAAATCAATTCTTATCTCTATGCTTATCTGTAAAAAAATGAACACATGAGAAAGGTAAATGTGAAAACATCACCCAGTTGATTATTATTATTATTATTATTATTATTTTCTATATTCTTTGTCTACATTCCAAATGATTTTCCCTTTTCTGGTTCTCCCCTCCTCATAAGTCCCATAAGCCCTCTTCCCTCTGCCCGTTCCCCAATCAACCCCCTCCCACTTCTCTGTCCTGGCAATCCCCTACAATGTTGTATCAGGCTGATCTTAGAAAACTAAGCAGAAATCCCCAGTCTAGCTCCAGAATCTAAGCTCTTCACACAGGCTTCTCACGTCTTCTCTGACCTTCAAATACAGCACAAGTCTCAGAATAAAGTGGACTTTCTTAACTCCCCTTCTCTTAAAAAAAATTATTTTCTTTCACAGGATATAGAAAAGGAAAAAAAAGAAACAAAAATTTACTACCATGAAAGATATCCCAAGACAAGTCCAATTGTTTTAAGACATCACTTTTTCTCAGTCTTGTCCACTAAAGCCAGACAGACAGTAATTTCTGGAGCTCTGTGCCTCTCTTCCCAGCCTTGCATAAGCCCAGATTTATGACTGCAACATCAAAAGTGTTTCTTGAACAGAAGCAACTGTGTTTCCTCTCCCCCTAGGAACATTTGGATGCCAAGAAACATTCTGACTACAACAGTTTGGACCTACCAGTAGAGACAAGGGATGCTTTCAATATCCTGCCATGCATAAGATACCTCCTCCAAATAAAATAACATATCAACAGCAACACTCCTGAGTATCTCTAACTTACAACGTTCATCCCCATGAGTACTAATGACAACAGCACTGTCTTGATTGGCTTGTGGCTTCACTGAACTAAATACAATACATAAGGCTAATGAAATATAGCTTCATGATTGCTCATTTGCCCAGCCATCTCACATGCCTTCATGTGGGTGACACAGCTTTGAGGTCTAAATCTTTGACAGGTCCCTGGGATTTAATTTTATTTCAGCTACGTTTGTAACTAATTTTTCAACTATCTAAGAAAGAATTCTTTGACAAGGTGACATTGTCAAATTAAAATGAAAACAATTTGCATTTATTTCCTGTCATAAAGAGACATAGAGATTTGGCAACCATCAAAGATTGTCGCTTTCAACCATCAACGTCTAAGACATTTTTTTTTTTAATTACAAGAATAGATTTGTTTCACACTGTGATTTTGGAATACATATTATAATGGTAAGTATGAATACAAACCATGCCCATCAACTTTAAAAAGGTTATAAAGAGGATGTCTGCCTTCATAGAAAGAAAAAGGAATTTTTCTGTAGAATATAGCTTGTAGAAATGCCCTTGACAACAAAACAATTTTAGGATTTTTTTCATTCTTTGCACTATTTAGAAGTACAAAGAAGTCAGGAATGGACATAAATCAAAACAATTTCTTTTTAACACTATGGTTCACACACAAAACGCTGCCACTAAAGCACCAGCAGTGTGATAGGTGGCCTCCATCATTCTTGCTACCCAGTCTACCCATTAGCTAATATGTCACCAACTCACATTTTTGTGAGAAAGCATGATCCCTCTAGGACTAGAGTTTCAAATAAAGAAAATTGACACTCACATGAAGAGATATATAAAACTGCCTTTTCAGTTTTATAATTTAACCAATGATGCTAAACAGTACCACTCAAAAGCCTTCTAAAATATGTGTACTTCTAAATGAAAGCAGACAGGTGTGCGCTATAGATTCAGAGACCAGCATCTAACACAGGTCTAAGATAGCCAATGCTTAGTCTAGAATGTTTCATTTACTGAAAGGAAACGACATGTCCCAGAAATACTGAGCAACATATCACAAGACTGTTCTCAGTAGTTTTACTATTAAAAGTGAATGCAAGCTGGGCAGTGGTGGCACACACCTTTAATCCCAGCACTTGGAAGGGAGAGACGGGCAGATTCCTGAGTTTGAGGCCAGCCTAGTCTACAGAGTGAGTTCCAGGACAGCCAGGGCCACACAGAGAAACCCTGTCTGGGGGGGGGGGGGTTGTGAATGCAAGAAAAATGTGTACAAACTAACTAAATAAAATATAGAGTTGTCTTCTAAAGATGCATACCTCTTGTGTTGTAGTGTGTCTTCACAGAGGTAAAAGTATACAGTGAAAAGACAATTTCACAATCCCATAATTAAGGGAGACATGAAAATAACTACCCTATATAAATTGAGAAGCTCAGATCACTTCAGACTTCTCTATGTGGTTCATGTGCCGATCTGCTAGGTCTTTTGGTTTTGTATTGATTTTAGTTTCCTGCTCCTTAAATTCATTTCCAGGATTGCTCTCTGTCATAGATGCGTTTCCTGTGCCAACAGTTCCACTTCTTATCAGTAAAGGCTGAAACAATCTACTACAGATGGTTGTCACACATAGTGGCCCTGACTCTTATAAAGGCCACCAGCTGTTAATATTGAGTATCTCACTCTCCTGAAAGTTTACTTGTATGAATTCTCTGTGACAGGATAGATGTGCACCTCAAAAACAGGAACTTTAGCTTTTAATAAAAAAATTTTCAGCTCTAGTATTTCATTCCGTGTGTGGCATTGTGGGATGTATTCATATTAGTATATATGACAACAGGAAGTATATTATAATCAATGAAAAATTTGATGGCTTGAGTTTTTCTCAGAAAATTCAAATTTTTCTCACCTTTTCTCTTTAAAGACATCATGTTAATTCTTATCTGACTCTGGTGACAGTCCCCTCAGAACAAGAATTTATACTTTCTGATATTTTCCTACCATACACTTCAATGTGTGGAAACCTTGGTCTGTGTCTTCTAAGAAGATTCTGGTGTTTTCATCCCAGTCTATTCTGGTTGAGTGTCCTTACAGAAAAAGCAACCCCATTGCTACATTTATCTCCTTGAGTTTTTATCTTCAAGGAGACTCAGATTCGAAGTGCTTTTTCTAGACACCATTTTAGAACGTATCACGGTATTTTATCCAGCCTCTAGTGAACTGCCTGCCCACTCTATGACTGAGCAGAGACTTCTCTGCTAAAGTCATTGTGATCTAAGTTGGTTTTGATCGCTTAGAAAACTGAGCATTTGGCAGAGAGCAAATGAAGCTGCCTTCTGTGGGAAAATGTAAAAATTACAATAAAGAAAACATAAAATAATTCACAGTGATAAATAGAATGCATGAGATATTTCTAGACAATACAGTAAGAGAAAATGTGTTTATTGGTTAAGAAAATGGATATCTTTCAAATTTCTTTGTAGTGCTAGTGACCACAATTCAAAGCCTTGGACATCCTAGACTAAAAACTATGTCAATAAATCAATTCTCCAGCTGAGATTGATCATCTTGAATATTTCTAATTGCCTTTTCCCAAAGGGCAAGCAAGTCCAAGTTTTGAAAAAAAAATGATTATGCTTATTTTATGTTCGTGTGTGTTGAGGAGGTGCATGTGTGCCATGGCAAACCCTTTCCTGGGAAAATCAAAATGTCTCTGGTCATCCAAAAAAAGCTTTGGAGTCTGGCAACTTCATGACTATCTTCATCTGATCAACCAAAAGCCAAGCTTGCCAGAGGACAAGGCCCAATTCTCTGCAAGATGTGCCCATGGGATGCCAATTCAGGGAGACTTCTTTCAAGAAGGGTTGAGCAAAAAGAACTCCGCCACTCTGTGTACCATCAACTCTTTCATAATTAAATACAAACCGACAAGTAAGAATTAAACAATATGCAGAAAAACAAAAGGTTAAGAGTAAAGTACAATGGCCTGACAACAAATGGGCAAAGCAGATGGATGTCTGGGATTAGAGAACTGTTCTAAGTCTAGACTGTGGTGAAGATAGCATGAGCTGGAAAGGTTAAATCCACTGGAAAATGGACACAGTCGCACATCAGCTAAGGCTATTTTCAAAACACAATCGATGGGTTAAAAATGAGTTCATGCACGATTGTACAACATCATCTGAGTTTAGTAGGGAAAGCCTTTGAGAACATTACCACAGGACAGAGGGGGCACTCATTCTCCCAGACTTTTTTTTCACCAAGAGTCCTTATCCAAAGCAAACAAAAACTGTCTGTGCTTATTAGAAAGATCCAGGGGGTGAAAAGGAAAACAAAAACAAATTACCCATGAGAGAAACTTATTAAAAGAGTAACAGCATTGTGGCTTATAGTTGGAGAGTAAACCTTCTGGTCCCAGAAGGAACTTCAATTAGAAGAGGCAGCGGTCACAGAAAGCATGAGAATATTGAAGGGGGACACAGACCTTTCAAGACCCAGCATATTAAGAAAGTGACAGTTACTCCTATAGGCACCATGATGGGATCTTGAAGCAAGGACCCTTCAGGTCTATACGTAAACAGATCTTCTGATTCGTACCAACTTCAAACAGGAAGGGAGAGCTACACCATGTGACATAGCCAGTTATTTACTTCATGTCAAGAATCACAAGACAGAAAGGCTCCAGATAAAAGGGAACTTTCAATTTAAAACAGTCCTGAGCTTGCTCCAAACAACAAAGGGTGAGAGACACTTCAAGGCCGATAGCAGAGTACACTTTTTCTTTTTAAATTCAACTTTCTATCTAGGAAAAGAGAGGCCATCTAATAGGGTGACCTGATTCCTTGGTGAGGCAGCTATAGGCTATATGATCTTAACAGACATATCTTAAGGATAAGAATATTTTATATATGGAAGCATGATGTCCTTTAAAAGGTATAGTCCCACTCAACCACAGGATCTAAGGGAGGAGGTACTTACCTTTCTTTAAATTTTTGCTTACTAAATTTATTCATTGCATATAAGCGTATATTTACATGCTACTATACACATGTGAGGGTCAGAAGACAACTTGCAGGAGTCAGTTCTCTCCTTTCACACTGTGATCAATCTTGGGATCAAACTTAGGTCATCAGGCTTAGCAACCACTGCCACCACCTACTGAGCCATCTTGTCAATTTCTGTAATTTTTGATGAATACATTTTCAAAGAATAGTGGCCAGAACTCTGATAGGGACACTCCTGAGTCCCGAGATTGGTGAGTAGTGATTTAAAAGATGTGTATTTCAAAGCAACATAGAAATACTATATAATTACTGATTTTCTACAATAAGAACTCTAAACCCAGGTGATCAGAGGCTGAAAGTCAACAAGAGACCTGCCTGGAGTTTAAAGAAAGACAGACAATGCCACATGCCATATGCCAAAGACAGCATTTTAACAGGTAGTAATTTTTTTGGATGGCAAAATAACCGGTTCATTATTACATTTCTTTTCCACCTCCTCATTGAATTTTGTTCGTATTTAATGTCTCCCTACCTATCCCATTATCCTCCATTGCCAAACTCAGGATTTAAAGCCTTCTTGACCATGAGGAAATCAATGAAAGGAAATAATTGGTCCCTACAGCAAAAGAAAAATCACAGAAACAATGGAGTAAAATGACAACACGTTTTAAGTGTCTTAAGTAATTTTTGAGGTGTCATTAAATTATGTCCTTACAATGAGACTTCAAAAAAAAAAAAAAAGCCAGTGCTATTAGTCCTCTCCTAAAATAATAACCGTAAACTCATGGAGGTGGAGAAACTTCTCAGAATAAAGAAAAAAAGTGGAGAAAGAAGATGATAGAAAATATGAGTCTATTAGTTTTTGGACCCTTCAAGTCCCCCAAAGCTGTAAACAGGAAGTGCTGGGAGGCTGCAGAAAAATGAAATTCTATTACTCAAGAAAATGCGAGCTACACAAACTTTTAGTTTATTTCCTTGGCTTTTCACACTATTGTTTTTAAAAAATGCAACTCATTTTTCTGTGCTAAGCCAGGGAATAACACAGTAAGAGTAGATGCGGGGGACATTTGTTTTATTTTTTAAGAGGAAAGAAGTCACAGAGAGGAGCTTGAGCCCTGTGATAAATATTAACTTAGTATTAAATAAACATGTAAATTTTTATCACACCCCACCTGTTATTTGACCTCAAAAATATTGGCTACAAGGTGGCTCTGTCCAATAGCATTCAAATCACTAAAATTAGACTTATTAAATCACTTTTAATTAAAATGTTTTGATTACATTTTACTATTTCCTTCAGTGGCGATATCATTTCCTTTTTAATATTCTTTTTCCTTTTTAATTTTCTGTCTTTTGTTATTTCAACTGAGAAGTGCAATAAAAAAGTAAATTACATTAGGCAAAATATAATCAAGAATTTTTTAATATAAAATCCAGTTCCATCATTGATCTAGGAAATCTAAATGTTTTCTCAATATTGTGCGGGCAGAGGCCAGTAGTTCTGAGAATAATGTGGTCCTCTGCCATCTCCACAGCAACAGCTTGACAAAAAAAAATGCCAACATTGACAGCTGCCAAAACAGGAAAATAAACAAAAACAAACAAATATACAAACAAACAAAGCACCATTTCTTTGTGTTGGGCTGGGCTGAAGTGTCCAAGAAACTAGGAATACAGTCAGTCAATAGGATGGTTTTGCATGAGGAGGGAAGCTCAGCCAGGTATTAACAAACATTGTTAGAAACTCTAGTAACAGACATGAATGATAGAAAAGGGAAATGACAGGGCTAAGGTAGGAAGAAGACACCTGACAGATATTCAAAGTTTGTAAAAGTGACCCAAGCGGGAAAGAAAGGTGGCAGGGTTCTGATTGGCTCTGGTGATTCTGGAAACCACCATTGGAGAACTGGGTTCTGAATCTATATCTGGGATCCTTATGAAAAGGGACCCTTATAAAATGAAAACAGACCATTTACTAGGTACCAAAGGCTTTTTATTATCTCCCCAGATCAACAGGAGGGCCAAGTTCTGAGCTGACCAAGTATACAGTAGGAGCTAAAGTCTCTGACCTCGCGAGAGATGCACTCACAGCTGCTAATGGAAGAAACTTGTCAGTCTCTGTTTCCTGATTGGTTTGGATGACAAAGCATCTGCTACCTGACTTTTCCTTGGGAAAACACTGACCAAATATGTATTTAACAAGATAAAGAACCAGTGGCAGCAAATAAATGATTCTACCAGTTTATCTTGGTGAGCCTGTGAGTTCATTTGGGCCACTTGGGGAGCTACATCACCAAAAATCTCAAGGCTATCATGGGTGAGGGCTCTTGAAAGCTCAACTCTCTCAGCCACTGTTTACCCATTATGTCACCTATCAAAAGCCTTTCCTGAGGAATTTTATCAGTTTCTTATGAAGGCCTTGAGTTATCCCATTTCCTCTGGGAGGGAATGTTTCAAGCCAGAGGAAATAACCACACTACAGCGTCCATGTCCCACTAAAGGATCAAATGTCATATTATACAAACCCGAGTTCATGGGAATTAAATAGTTGCAGTATTTGAAAAGACAGAGAAAACAAATGCCTTGAAGTGAGTTAATTTGGAGGTCATAAGGACCAACTAGAACATTTGTTGTTCAGATGGTTTTGTTCAGATGCCTTTTACTAACACACTGACTGTCATGTTCTTCAGCACTCACTAACACACTAATTACTGATAACCAATTACTAACACACAGACCTTCACCTTTTTCGGCACTCTTGAATGGCTACAGAAAGTAAGCAGTAGTTTTCCCGCGCTAAAGCACTGAACAATAGGCTTCCTCCTTGTGCACTGTTCTAACTAACCCTTTCCTCAAGAAATGTTAGCCTCACAATTAGCCTCTGATTGACTAGAATTTCTGTTTAATCAGTTTACCCACACTAGTAAATTTTAACATGGTAGCCTTTTCATAACTGTGACAAAATAAATACTTGAAAGACATCAACTTACAGGAACAAAATTGTTAGTATTTTATTTAAATTTCTGAGGACTTGGTTCATAGCCACTTGGCCCTGTAACCCAGTGTATTACTGTAGGAACATGAAGCAATGGAGTTATGATCACATTATGGTGACCAAGAAGTTGAAAGGGGGTGAAGGGAGCAAGAGAGGGCGGGAGGGAGGCAGGCAACTGGATAGAGGGAGAGAGATATGGGAAGGTGTAGGGTTGTGGGTTCTGCGTCTGCCCCACCACGGGGCTCTGCTGCTTGGGGAGGCAGGATGCAGGGAATTTGACTGCCCTTATCCCACACCATCACTAGGCAGGTGCTGTAAGAAAGCACAGAGGCACTGACCTGGGTGGAATAGCACAGTCTGAGGTAGAGGACAACCTGAGCTGGCTCAGGTGTCCCCAGCCTGTAAAGAGGTTGGAGCAGTGGGGCTCCCAGGCTCTTGGACACCCAGGCCCAGCAGGAAGTTTCATAAGAGTTGAGAATGGAATCTAGTCCTATGGGCTGAATCTAGCGCGGGGCCTGGGGATAGAAGGGGGACGCTCCAGCTGGTCCCATGGTGATTGTCCTTGGCTAGTCAGGTAGGAGGCTTGGGCTTGGCGGAGGTCATGGCTGGGAATGTAGAGAGGCCTCCTATGGGAGATTAGACAGCGGCTCTGTAGGCAAAGGCCTTCTCCATGGCTCCCCACTGGTGGATTCCAAGTAAAAGAGATAGTCTGCGGTTCCGAATCATTCATTTCCATGTTGGAAAGTGGATGTGTAAAACCATATTTCACTTCTCAGGGTGGGCCTGAAAATAAAATATTCTTTGCAGGGAGGAAAATCTGAGAAGAAAAGCTTACTGGCTAAGCGCTCCAGGCCTCTAGGTACCTCATTAACATGGAGATTCTGTCTTGAGCCTACACAGACCACATCTTTTTTCCTATTGTCTCTGTCTGACATGTTAGGGAAGTCTGATATACATGTGGGGGTCTTGGGGCATTGCGCTTATGTGATTGATGGCTACAAATCTATGGTGGGTGGGCTGTGGCTAATGATAGGGACCTGGTGCCCAGGAGCAGGCGAAGCTCCTACCATCCTTTCAGGGTCTCCAGGGCTTCTAGCCTCTGCTCAGCCAGGGACCAGGCTACATTTCAAGGTCCACTTCCCCACAGAAGGAGGGAAATGACTGGGAAGTTAAAATCTAGGAAAAAGTCTACATTTAGGGTGAACTACTTACCACCAAAGCAACACAAAGACAACTGTGTTTTATAAGCTGCCAAAGCCACTGATTCAGATAAGATCATTGAGATTATGAAAATATTTAGAAAACTACAAAGTCCTATCAGTTACTTATTATCAGCATAATTCACTGTTCCTCTTCTGAAGCCAGTTTTAATTGGCAATTATATAAACTTATGATAAAAGATACATTGATAGTTGATTACAACACAAGAAAATTAAATCAATCTAATTAAGATATTTATCACTTCACATACGTATTGAATTTTTATAGAATAAGTTAAGTCTACCATTGTAGCATGTTTGAAATGTGTAATACATTATTACTAACTATTGTCACAACCTCTGCAATTATTCCACCTCTAAATGTTATTCTTCTCCTTCACTGACATGTCATGGTCTTTGAACATCTCCACAGTGCCCAACATAGCCCCAGTGTCAGAGAACCATCTTTCTATTCTCTGCAACCATGCATTTGACTTTTGCTACATATAAGTAAAAGCTTGCTGTGCTAACCTTTATGTGCACAGTTTATCTTGGTTAGGATAATATCCTCCACATTCATTCTCATTGTTGCAACTGCCCAAATTCTTTTCATTTTAAAGATCAAATTACACATATATATGTAGATATACATATATGCATGTATATATGTATATGAAAAATATAGCATATGCGCTATAACATATATAACATATATTTATATGTGTGTATACATATATGTTTATATATAATATATATAATTACATATAGAGAGAAATTATATATTCACACGTACATATAATATAGACACACAGATAAATGTCATATAGGGAGCTGAGAGCCACCCATCAAAGGTGGTGAAAACTGAATCTGGAACTCTAAGGAAACACTATATGTTCTTTTTTTTTTTTATTCGATATATTTTTTATTTACATTTCAAATGATTTCCCCTTTCCTAGCCCCCCCCACTCCCAGAAAGTCCCGAAAGCTCCCTTCTCTCCCCCTGTCCTCCCACCAACCCCTTTCCACTTCCCCGTTCTGGTTTTGCTGAATACTGCTTCACTGAGTCTTTCCAGAACAAGGGGCCACTCTTCCTTTCTTCTTGTACCTCATTTGATGTGTAGATTATGTTTTGGGTAATCTAGGTTTCTAGGTTAATATCCACTTATTAGTGAGTGCATACCATGATTCATCTTTTGGGTCTGGGTTACCTCACTTAGTATGATGTTCTCTAGCTCCATCCATTTGCCTAAGAATTTCATGAATTCATTGTTTCTAATGGCTGAATAGTACTCCATTATGTATATATACCACATTTTTTGCATCCACTCTTCTGTTGAGGGATACCTGGGTTCTTTCCAGCATCTGGCAATTATAAATAGGGCTGCTATGAACATAGTAGAGCATGTATCCTTATCACCTGCTGGGGAATCCTCTGGGTATATGCCCAGGAGTGGTATAGCAGGATCTTCTGAAAGTGAGGTGCCCAGTTTTCAGAGGAACCACCAGACTGATTTCCAGAGTGGTTGTACCAATTTGCAACCCCACCAGCAGTGGAGGAGTGTTCCTCTTTCTCCACACCCTCTCCAACACCTGCTATCTCCTGAATTTTTAATCTTAGCCATTCTGACTGGTGTAAGGTGAAATCTCAGGGTTGTTTTGATTTGCATATCCCTAATGACTAATGAAATTGAGCATTTTTAAGATGCTTCTCCGCCATCCGATGTTCTTCAGGTGAGAATTCTCTGTTTAACTCTGTACCCCATTTTTAATAGGGTTGTTTGGTTTTCTGGAGTCTAACTTCTTGAGTTCTTTATATATATTGGATATTAGCCCTCTATCTGATGTAGGATTGGTGAAGATCTTTTCCCAATTTGTTGGTTGCCGATTTGTCCTCTTGATGGTGTCCTTTGCCTTACAGAAACTTTGTAATTTTATGAGGTCCCATTTGTCAATTCTTGCTCTTAAAGCATAGGCTATTGGTGTTCTGTTCAGAAACTTTCTCCCTGTACTGATGTCCTCAAGGGTCTTCCCCAGTTTCTTTTCTATTAACTTCAGAGTGTCTGGCTTTATGTGGAGGTCCTTGATCCATTTGGATTTGAGCTTAGTACAAGGAGACAAGGATGGATCAATTCGCATGCTTCTGCATGCTGACCTCCAGTTGAACCAGCACCATTTGTTGAAAAGGCTATCTTTTTTCCATTGGATGTTTTCAGCCTCTTTGTCGAGGATCAAGTGGCCGTAGGTGTGTGGGTTCATTTCTGGATCTTCAATCCTGTTCCATTGATCCTCCTGCCTGTCACTGTACCAATACCATGCAGTTTTTAATACTATTGCTCTGTAGTATTGCTTGAGGTCAGGGATACTGATTCCCCCAGACTTTCTTTTGTTGCTGAGAAGAGTTTTAGCTATCCTGGGTTTTTTGTTATTCCAGATGAATTTGAGAATTGCTCTTTCTAACTCTGTGAAGAATTGAGTTGGGATTTTGATGGGTATTGCATTGAATCTGTAGATTACTTTTGGCAAAATGGCCATTTTAACTATATTGATTCTACCGATCCATGAGCATGGGAGGTTTTCCCATTTTTTGAGGTCTTCTTCCATTTCCTTCTTCAGAGTCTTGAAGTTCTTGTCATACAGATCTTTCACATGTTTGGTAAGAGTCACCCCAAGATACTTTATACTATTTGTGGCTATTGTGAAAGGGGTCATTTCCCTAATTTCTTTCTCAGCCTGCTTATCCTTTGAGTATAGGAAGGCCACTGATTTGTTTGAGTTGATTTTATAACCTGCCACTTTGCTGAAGTTGTTTATCAGCTGTAGGAGCTCTCTAGTGGAGTTTTTGGGTCACTTAGGTAGACTATCATGATAGTTTGACTTCTTCCTTTCCAATTTGTATCCCTTTGACCTCCTTATGTTGTCTAATTGCCCGAGCTAGTACCTCAAGTACAATATTGAAAAGATAAGGAGAAAGGGGGCAGCCCTGTCTAGTCCCTGATTTTAGTGGGATTGCTTCAAGTTTCTCTCCATTTAGTTTGATGCTGGCTACCGGTTTGCTGTATATTGCTTTTACTATATTTAGGTATGGGCCTTGAATTCCTGTTCTTTCCAAAACTTTAAGCATGAAAGGATGCTGAATTTTGTCAAATGCTTTTTCAGCATCCAATGAAATGACCATGTGGTTTTTTTTTCTTTGAGTTTGTTTATTTAGTGGATTGCATTGATGGATTTCCGTATATTGAACCAACCCTGCATTCCCGGGATAAAGCCTACTTGATCATGGTGGATGATCATTTTGATGTGTTCTTGGATTCGGTTGGCAAGAATTTTATTGAGTATTTTTGCATCGATTTTCATAAGGGAAATTGGTCTGAAGTTCTCTTTCTTTGTTGAATCTTTGTGTGGTTTTGGTATCAGCGTAATTGTGGCTTCATAGAAGGAATTGGGTAGTGTTCCTTCTGTTTCTATTTTGTGGAATAATTTGAAGAGTATTGGTGTTAACTCTTCTTTGAAGGTCTGATAGAATTCTGCACTGAAACCATCTGGTCCTGTGCTTTGTTTGGTTGGAAGACTTTCTATGACTCCTTCAATTTCTTTAGGCATTATGGGACTGTTTAGATGATCTATTTGGTCCTGATTTAATTTTGGTATTTGGTGTCTGTCAAGGAAATTGTCCATTTCCTCCAGATCCTGCAGTTGTGTTGAGTACAGGCTCTTGTAGTAGGATCTGATGATTTTTTGGATTTCCTCAGTTTCTGTTGTTATATCTCCCTTTTCATTTCTAAGTTTGTTAATTTGGATACTTTCTCTGTGCCCTTTGGTCAGTCTGGCTAAGGGTTTATCTATCTTGTTGATTTTCTCAAAGAACCAGCTCCCGGTTTTGTTGATTCTTTGTATGGTTCTCTTTGTTTCTACTTGATTGATTTCAGCCCTGAGTTTGATGATTTCCTGCCTTCTACTCCTCCTGGGTGAAATAGCTTCTTTTTGTTCCAGGGCTTTCAGGTGTGTCATTAAGCTGGTAATGTATGCTCTCTCCATTTTCTTTTTGGAGGCACTCAGGGCTATGAGTTTTCCTTTAGCACTGCTTTCATGGTGTCCCATAGATTTGGGTATGTTGTGTCTTCATTTTCATTGTGTTCTAAAAAGTCTTTAATTTCTTTCTTTATTTCTTCCTTGACCAAGGTATCATTGAGTAGAATATTGTTCAATTTCCACATGTATGTGAGTTTTCTGTTGTTTTTGTTGCTATTGAAGACCACTTTTACTCCATAGTGATCAGATAGGAGGCATGGGATTAGTTCGATCTTCTTATATTTGTTGAGGTCTGTCTTGTGACCAATTATATGGTCGATTTTGGAGAAGGTACCATGAGGTGCTGAGAAAAAGGTATATTCTTTTGTTTTAGGATAGAATGTTCTATATATATCTGTTAAATCTAATTGGTCCAAAGCTTCAATTAGTTTCATTATGTCCCTGTTTAGTTTCTGTTTTCCTGATCGGTCCATTGAGGAAAGTGCAGTGTTGAAGTCACCCACAATTATTGTGTTAGGTGCAATGTGTGCTTTGAGCTTTAATAAAGTTTCTTTTACGAATGAGGGTACCCTTGTATTTGGAGCATAGATGTTCAGGATTGAGAGTTCTTCTTGTTGTATTTTTCCTTTGACCAGCAAGAAGTGTCCCTCAGAGTCTCTTTTGATGACTTTGGGTTGAAAGTCAATTTTATCTGATATTAAAATGGCTACTCCAGCTTGTTTTCTGAGTCCATTTACTTGTAAAATTGTCTTCCAGCCTTTTACTCTAAGGTAGTGTTTGTCTTTGACCCTTAGGTGTGTTTCCTGTAAGCAGCAAAATGTAGGGTCCTGTTTACGTATCCAGTCAGATAGTCTATGTCTTTTTATTGGGGCATTGAGTCCATTGATGTTAAAAGATATTAAGGAATAGTGATTGTTACTTCCTGTCATTTTTGACGTTATTTTTTAAATTTGATTGGTTAACTTCTTTTGGGTTTGATGAAAGGTTACTATCTTGGTTTTTCAGGGTGAAGTTTCCCTCCTTGTATTGGTGTTTTCCTCCTATTATCCTTTGTAGGGCTGGGTTTGTGGATAGATATTGGGTAAACTTGGTTTTGTCATGGAATATCTTAGTTTCTCCATCTATGGTGATTGAGAGTTTTGCTGGATATAGTAGTTTTGGCTGGCATTTGTGTTCTCTTAGAGTCTGCATGAGATCAGCCCAGGATCTTCTAGCCTTCATAGTCTCAGGTGAAAAGTCTGCTGTGATTCTGATAGGTCTTCCTTTATATGTTACTTGGCCTTTTTCTCTTACTGCCTTTAATATTCTTTCTTTGTTTAGTACATTTGGTGTTTTGATTATTATGTGACGGGAAGTATTTCTGTTCTGGTCCAGTCTGTTTGGAGTTCTGTAGGCCTCTTGTATATTCATGGGCATCTCTCTCTTTAGGTTAGGGAAGTTTTCTTCCATAATTTTATTGAAGATATTTGCTGGCCCTTTAAGCTGTAAATCTTCACTCTCATCTATGCCTATAATCCTTAGGTTTGGTCTTCTCATTGTGTCCTGGATTTCCTGGATATTTTGGGTTACATATTTTTGCTTTTTGCATTTTCTTTAACTGTTGAGTCCATGGTTTCTATGGTATCTTCAGCGTCTGAGATTCTTTCTTCTATCTCTTGTATTCTGTTGTTGATATTTGCATCTATGTCCACTGATTTCTTCCCAAGGCTTTCTATCTCCAAAGTTGTCTCCCTTTGAGTTTTCTTAGTTGTTTCTACTTCTGATTTTAGATCCTGGATTGTTTTCCTTAGCTCCTTCACTTGCTTGTTTGTGCTTTCCTGTAATTCTTTAAGAGATTTTTGTGTTTCCTCTTTCATGACCTCAGCTTGTTGACCAAAGTTCTCCTGTATTTCTTTAAGTGTTTTTTGTGTTTCCTCATTATTGGCTTTTGTATTCTCCTGGATTTCTTTCAATGATTTTTGTGTTTCCCTTGCAAGGGCTTCTAACTTTTGATCCATTTTCTCCTGAATTTCTTTAAGTATGTACTTCATGTGTTCCTGTACCAGCATCATGACCAGTGATTTTAAATCCAAATCTTGTTTTACTGGTGTGATGGGATATCCAGGACTTGCTGATAAAGGAGAATTGGGTTCAGATGTTGCCATATTGCCTTGAATTCTGTTAGTGACGTTCCTGCGTCTGCCTTTTGCCATCTAGTTCTCACTGGTGTTAGTTGGTGTTGTCAATGCTGGACTCACCAGTGCAAGCTGCCCCTTCCCAGGTGGCCTCTGGTGCACAGCTTACTTCCTGCACTGCCTGGAGACAGGGTGTTGTTGTCCAGGCTGTTCAGACCCCGAAGCAGACACCTGAAGGCTCCTGCTGGGGCCCTCTGGATTCACAGGAGCACACTGACTTCTCCCCGCTGGCCGCCTGGAAGCCCCACCTGCCTCTTTCATGACCTGGAGATGTGGTGCTGCTGCTCAGCCTGATCTGGTTCCGGAAGCGGAAAGGTCTGAGGGCTACCGCCAGAGGCCTCAGGACTGAAGCCTAAGCTCTGTGCCATAGGGAAGGAGCTGTGCTCTGAGCTCCCAGACTGCCTCTGGGCACACACCAGGTCCCCCCCCGCACTTCCTAGAGACCGAGTGCTGTGGCCCAGGCTGTTCAGATCCCAAAGCAGGCCACACCATGTGTTCTTAAAAGCTGGATTACCTTTTTAGCCACCCCCCAAAAAATATACTTTTAATTTCTCTATTTTGCCTAAACACTGTGCTTTACCCAGTCATTTATATAAACACCTATTGAAATCTGAAAACATTTTCTGTCTCTAATCAATGAGTTCTCTGTGCATTGTAATGAAATTTGATGAAAACATTAACTAGTACAAATGCAAATAAACACATAATCTGTCATAAGGCCTTCCTATCCTTTGTGGTATCTTGACCACACGTCACATAATTCAACAAGAATTCATTCCTCCTTGAATTCTTGAACTTTGTCTCTATCCATTCAATGTCATCAGTTTCTATTATGTTCCATAACAATAATTAACTGTATAAAATATATACAGATGTCATAACACCTCTGAGGTAAGGATAAACAACTCACCCCTAGGAGACAGATGACCCTGCTAGTGCAGAAAGAACCACAGACTTGGTCACAGATGATCCACTGGTTTTTGAATATTCAATATGCTTTGGTCATAAATTAGATATTTCCTAGAAAATGGAGAGTTCATATTTCAGTGAGTGAATCAAAATGAGGTACATTTGCAGAACAGTGAGTGGTTCTATCTGATGACTATATCAGCATCTTTGAAATGACCACCTGCCCTTTTAGCTGGGTTATAAACTTAATAGGTGTGAAACTCCCTGAGAAATTAGTGCTTGGTGCCCACTTCACAAATGAAAGAAACACCAGGCAATTTTCAATAAAATGTACTTTTAAAGTACACCATCAGCAAACCAGTGAAGTAGTGAATCTATATGACTGCAAAACTGCAAATCCCCCATTCAAAATCATTTTACATCTCTGTTTTTTAACTAGAAGTGATGTTATGCTTAAATATGTTTTAAGATGTATGTAATAATATGCTTGGGTTGTAACTAAAATAAATTAGGTTCAGGTTTGTAAATGATCTGGAAGCTTTTTAGGACCATAGCAGAGAGACCCAGCAGAGCAGTTTTAATGAGGAAACCATATATTTATTTTCAAGTTAGCAATAATATACTAAAGTAAAGACCATTGGCAGAAAGCATCAGGTAAGCTGGGGGTTGGGGTGATAAGGGCCGTAAGAGAATTCTCACAGAATATCTATACAACTGGTCTTCTCCCTTCTGGAGAACACAGCAGGATCTTATTTGTTCCTTTGAGATGTCTTATTATAGAACATCAGCTAGTCAGCTCCCAACCCTGATTCCTGAGCCTCCTGAGTATGTGAATGCAGGCACATGTTAAAATACCCAGTGATAGGGGACTTTCTAATGAGGAATGCTGGAAGCTGACAGCACTCAGTCGCTGTGAGCTAACAGCTAAGAAACTTGAGCAAACAAGTCTTGCTTTAAACAGGAGGCAGCTGCTGTCTTTGGGATGTAAAAACACAGGTGCTAAAAAAAAAAAAAAACATAACAGCTTCAGAATGAATTTTATTCACTCAAGACGAGATGGAGGTGTCAGGAGATTCAAAGGGAAAGGATGGTAGGTGGAATTAGATGTTTTCCTATGAATTTTTAAGCAGGGTTCACAATTTTTTCAATCTTACATTTTGTCTTCCAATTTTTTAGTTAGTGTTGTTTGTTACTGGCTCTTTTTAACAGCTTTACTGAAGCCTAATGGATATATAGGAAAGCAGTAAATGTTTAATATATGCAATTTGAGTAGTTTGGGGAGACAACATATCCAAATGTGATGTCATCACCGTAACCAAGGAATAAAAAGTTTTCATCACTTCCAAAATACTCCTTACATCCTTTTATATATCATTGGGGGTTTTTTGTTGTTGTTGTTTTGTTCTGCTGGGAACTTTATGGTAAAAATGTTTAAATGAGTGCACAGTAGCATATTGTAAACTACTGGCAGTGAACTGTATAGCAGATTATCACAACTGTTTCATCTCGCAAGACTGACACTGTATGCCCATTTGTAAATCAACTATTTGGCACTCTATAATAAATAGAAAACAAAGAATTGTTAAATCTCAGGTATTCAGAGATTTTAGTCTGTGACCAACTAGCTCCATTGCTGAGGCTAAAGTAAAGTGGAACATCAAGTCTTAAAGAATGTGTAGCCAAATAGGGCATAGTCTGTGGTCCCAGCATTGAGGAGAATGAGGACATGAGAAGATCAGAAGTTTGAGGTGATGCCCTATTAAAATAATAATGAGAAGAATAGGAGGAAGAGGAGGAGGAAGGTGGGGGAGGGGAGGAGGAAGAGATGGAGGAGGAAGAAGAAGAAGAAGAAGAAGAAGAAGAAGAAGAAGAAGAAGAAGAAGAAGAAGAAGAAGAAGAAGAAGAAGAAGAAGAAGAAGTGGTAAGCAAATCTGTTTCCTCATGGCCACCAAGGAGAGGGTATGGTTGCTTCCTTAACTCATTTACTACACTCAGGCCCAGCCTATTGCATGGCTGCCACACTCAAGACAAGCTTTGCCCACTTGTTTAGCTATGTCTGAAAACATCCTCATAGGAAAGTACGTTTCTAACCTCCTGCCATTTTAAGTTGGAATAATCCTGATGATTAAGAACACCAATCACACCCACTGAACAAGAGCTCACCTCCTTCCTTCCCTCTGGTGTCTGCTTATCTGAGTTTGAATATTTTTGATGTCTCTCATGAGTAGAGAATATGAACCAGGAAGATGTGCTTAGTGCAATAGGCTAATCACAGAAGAAACACTATATATATATATATATATATATATATATATGTATGTATATATGTATATATGACTCCATACCATTATCTCAGTGAAGAATCAATAGTTTTCATGGCAAATATCTGAATGGACATATGGGTTTTCTCTATATTATCAGTGTTGTTATCTATCATGGAAAATTGTCCCAATTCCAGACAAAATTATGAAAAAAATGCTACTGATAAAGACATGTCAATATGGAAACAGCCAAGAACTGGTACAGGACATGTTCTTTTCCTTGATTTATTGAAAATTTCTTTTTTTTGTTTTCTTTAGTCTCTGCTCTACACTTTATCTCCATATTTGCTCCTGTGAGCATTCTGTTCCCCTTCTCAGAAGAACTGAAGCACCCACACTCTGGTCTTCCTTCTAGAGCTTCGTTTGGTCTGTGAATTGTATCTTGGAGCTTTGGGGCTAATATCCACTTACCAGTGAGTACATGCCATGGGTATTCTTTTGTGATTTGGTTACCTCACTCAGGATGATATTTTCTAGCTCCATCCATTTGCCTAATAATTTCATGATTTCATCATTTTTAATAGCTGAGTAAATTGTGTAAATTTCTCCATTGTGTACAGAACACAATTTCTGTATCCATTCCTCTGTTGAGGGACATCTGGGTCCTTTCCAGCTTCTGGCTATTATAAAAAAGGCTGCTATGAACATAGGGGAGCATGTGTCCTTATGTTAGAGCATCTTCTGGGTATATGCCCAGGAGTGGTATAGCTGGGCCCTCAGGTAGTACTATGTCTAATTTTCTGAGGAGCCACCAAACTGATTTCCAGAGTGGTTGCATCAGCTTGCAATCCCACCAGCAATGGAGGAGTGTTCCTCTTTCTTCACACCCTTTCCAGCATCTGCTGTCACCTGCGTTTTTGATTTTAGCCATTCTAACTGGTATGAGGCGGAATCTCAGGGTTGTTCTGATTTGCATTTCCCTGATGACTAAGGATGTTGAACATTTCTTTAGGTGCTTCTCAGGCATTCAATATTCCTCAGTTGAGAATTCTTTGTTTAGCTCTGTTCCCTATTTTAATAGGGTTATTTGATTTTCTGGAGTCTAACTGTCTGAGTTCTTCATAAATATTGGATATTAGCCTTCTATCAGGAAATTTCTTAATATAATTAGAATTATCTTCCTAGACATATGTCCAACTACAGTTACACATGTTAAAGAAAGATATTTTTAAAAAAAGACAAATAGGAATTGTAGCCAAATAAGTACTAATATAAACCATGAGAATTAGGCTAGTTTCATATAAAGCATGCTGTCAATATCACTATCAAAAGAATAAACAATACTTTAAAACAAGCTGTTGCCAAGGTAGTTTAGAAACCGCCTTTAATTGATGTAAAGAGACACAGCACACAAGAGGGTGAGCACAAGCAATAGTATGGAGTAATCTCAACTGCACTTAGAAATGTAGACAGTGTAGATATGGGTGGATGGATGGATCACTCCAGCATGGGAACTGGCATTCTACCCTAAAGCAGGTCTTCAGGAGCTTCTTCAAGTTTATTGATCAAGTTGACTTCTTCTTTAGAGAACACTCGTTGATTCTAATGCTGGTTCTGGAATGGAAATTAACTGCAGGTAGCCCTTCATGGAAACACATCTTTTCCAATAAAACCATCCCATACCAGTAACTCCTTTAAACACAGCCACATCTCACTATACACACACTCACATGCGCATGAGCACCCACACCAGTAAACAAGTCATCAAATTTAGTCCTTCATAGCAGCCTCCACTGTCAAGGCGTCTTCTTCAGCTCCACACATACCCTCAGTTTATCCAGCTTCCTCCTAAACTGCAGCACTTGGACTAAAAGTAATTGGCAAAGTTCTGCCTGACACAAAGAAGAGACAATAGCTCCCTCATTCCCTAAGCCACAATTCTATTACTTTATCTGAAGCTGTCCTTGCCTCTATAACAGTGACGTCATGTATCTGAAATGTCTTTCAGTTCCTCCTTGCAAGCTTGGTGCCATGCCTGCTCCCACCCTCATGGATTTGAGATCACGAACATAAGTCCTACTTTCATCCTGGATAAAAGTAGTATGATTAGGCAGAACTTCCGAGACTGACAACTTTCTTAATGGATCCTCAGTAGGATCACGCACCTGCCAAGCTGCATACACATCACTTTCTTTTAAAATTAGAGATTGTATAAATGCACATTAGTTTAAAGGCATATAAAATGAGCAAGCGATCCTTATGTGAGTAAGTTTTTTTTTTCTTCTGAAGACAATATTTCATTTGCAGAGACTCTATGGACATAGACATTTGATTATAAATCAACCTTAAAGCAATCTGTTTTATATTTATAAGCCTAATCTGCAGATGTACAAGAGGTAATTCTAATCTGCAAAGTGCCCTGATGAAGCCTAGATACTAAGTGTACCTGGTGGGGTTTTTTTTTCCTGATCTATTAGTGTAGGTGTTGTGTCAAAAAATAATGAGGCAATTGCATCAATTGATATTCATGAATCTGAAAATAATTGCCATTTTCTCTCCAGGGGAGACTGGATTACAATTAGCAAGAAACTGAATACCTGAAAAGAAATAGAGAGCTGGTACTTCAAATGGAATAAAGGAACAAATAGAAGTAATAAAAGTAACTTCATCAACTACTTGATTTCATACCAATTAGCCCCATCTACCTAAACACTTCAGATGAAGGCACATCTTCAGTGCCTAAATCTTAGGTGTTGTGCTTTGAGAGTAAATTATTCCCACAAATGCATGTGTTTGAAAATTTGTGCCCAGACTGATAGTGCAGTCTTGAGAGGCTTTGGAACTTTTCAGAGGTGGTAGGACGTAGCTAGAGGAAATGGGTCACTGTGGGGAAGGATCTAATGTTTATAGTTTATCCCTGGTTCCAGCCCAACCTACCTGCATCCTGACTGTTTACACAAGAGAAACAACCACCTCACACATCCCCTGTCTATTTCTGGTCCTCATGCCTTCCCCTCAATGACATACTCTGGAAATATGAGTCAAAAGAAATCCTTCCTTCATTAACTTGTTTCTGTTGGCTATTCTGCCATAGCAACAAAAGCAGCAATATACAATGCATGACAGATGTTCTGTTTGTAGGTTCTAAATATATCTGAATTTTACAAGAATATTAAATTTTTTCATAGCTCATTAACTTGCATAAATTATGAAAGCAGTTTAAAGAATGCTGTGATAAACATTTTTCTAATTTCACTATTATTCATCACTCATTCAAATATTTTATCTCTAAGTACAAATAAGTGGAGGATTCAAATGAATCTTTTGAGAACTTTAATCAAGTAGCAAAATAACATTTTAGAAACAGAGCGACTCTCATGTAGTAAAAATAATAAAGCCGTCAGCTGGAGAGTTTATCTTTCCCTTCCTCAAATCTAAGACAATAAAAATGAAATAATAAAGAAACAAACTTTTAATGGCCTATAGATAATCACACCCCTGCTAAGATACTAGTTTAGTGTCCTGCCGTTTAAACAGCTGCCATTTGTCAGATAATTGCTAGTGTTATTTCCCATCCTTGCATTAAAGCAGAATGCTAGATTTGCACTTTTAGCCTACTTTGTTTTGTAAGCTAAGGTAGTGTGTAAGAATCGTTGGAGTAACTTATCAAATTACCCTTGCTGCTTGAAAGGCAGAAAAGGAGTCCAAACAAATCTCAATATTATGACAAAGAGACTTGATGCATTACAGCTTATCTTTGCGTTTTACCTCTAGAAAGAAAGAAAGTCAGCACCTGAAACAAACAGCGGGATAATTATCTCCATTGTCCAGAATCTCATAATTGTTGACAGTTTTCAGAAAAAAATCAATCTACTCCAATAATTCCCATTTTTTAAAGTTTCTTAAACAATCACTCGGTATAGATTCAGCTCCGTGGAACTTCTCTTAAAGACTCGTTCTGTAAATTCAAAGAGCGAATATGTACATCGTCTAAATTTTCAAGTTAAATATGAGAATATGACGCCATGTTCCACCTCGCCATTTGCTTCCTTTCAGCATGATTCACGGCCCATCCTAGGTCAAGGAGTGACTTATATAAATAAACAAACAAGGGAGATTTTCTCCGAGACCAGGACACTAGTGTTAGTATCGTAACAGTAAGGCAAAGAGACGGAACTCAGTTCTGCCCAAATCAGCGAGAGATCAGATGAGTTCCAGAATGAGGCAGGGGAGAACTAGTGAGAGCATCTGGTCGATGTCATTAGGCAGCTGTACCTGTGAATACAAGCTAGGCTCCACACCCTCTCCTATAATCTAGAAAATGGGATACCATCTTTCTTCATGTCAAAGAGATCCCCTCCAAGTCCATGAGAAAGGCATACCTTGACAGAAAAACTAAAACAAAACATTTTTAAAATGTGCATTTCTGTAGAAAAGAGAGTATGTGATCATAAATTTACTAAAATAGATGCTGAAAGTGAATAAAATATTGTGTTACCTGATTAAAGTCCGCAGAAGATTAATTTGAGTTCTTCTATTATTTTGTATTTTGACTTGGAGATGAGAAAATATTTGAATGATTAACATATAATAGTAAAATTAAAAAAACTTTATATCAACATGTTTATCAAATCTATCTTCAAAAGTTATACAAGTTGTTGAGTCATCGGAACAGTTTAACTTACCTGTAACAGTGAGAAATATTTGTCACCTAAGAACAAAGCATTCACAATCAAATGTTCAGGACTGACCTACTCAAAAAAATAAATCCCTAAATCAGGGAATAATGAACAATCAGGCCATAAGATAAACAGAAGGCTACTCCCTGCCCCCTGCTCTTATTCACCTACACACTAGCCAACTGTGCAATCACAGTAAAAACTTGTGATAGAAATAAGAAATTTTACTATTTTTTATACATGCATAGCAGTATACAAAGGGAAGTGACACGATGTGATGGAGTACATATCGTTTCTCTCCTTCCTGTTAAACGACATTCTCCCTAGGCAGGAAAAAAATTAAAAAGACTAATAAAACGTCCATTTCCCTGGAAACCCCTGCCATATCATAAAACTAACACTAAAAACAACAGGCTAGCATCTGCCGCTTCAGCAGGACACTCCAGGGCATTGCCACTGCAGGCTGCTACCTGAGGAGTTGATCTTGTCCTGAAGATACCGTGATCCGTAACACCGCCAAGCATACCTCAGAGAAAGGCACATTAAGAAAGCTAATACTCTGCTCTCGAGAGATTTCTTCTCAGTCCTGCCTTCAGCCCCGCATAGGTTAGGATTACCTCCGATTGGTCTATTTCAACTTGTATTTTATTCACTTGATTTCTAGCTAAGCAACTCGGTTTTCTGTACCAGCAGCCCTCTGCTCTCCGGCCTGCGTCCCATTTTACCACTGCCCAACAACTCCCTGTGAGCCGTAATACAAGTATCCACTGGTGAGCCCACCAGGCTCTCCTGGCTACTGTGCAACTCAGGATCACACACGGAGCCTTAATTAAACTCTGTGGGATACTAAATAAAACTCAGACTAGTAAATAGAAGAGATTTATATAAGAGAAGGCTGAGGAGAGGTGGGAAAGAAATGGGAAAGAAGGGGAGGACGGGTGAAGAGCCAAAATATATAGTGTACATGCTTGAAACTGTGAAAAGAACAGAAGTTACCAATAAAAATACATACAGGGACTCTCATAATTCACCAGGCAATCTCAAATCCTTCCTGGAGATGAGGACCCAGACAGCCAAGTAAGCTCCAGAAACTTGATTGTGCTTCGGAGCTGCCACCGTCCTGGGGTATGTACGTATGTAAGCATACATGCATGCATGTCTGTTCATATGTATGACTATACAACCTTTTTACCCCCACAAAAGAAAAACTAAGGAAAAAGAGTCGTGTTCCAGGCCAGATAAACTCTTGTTTCTCTTATCTATGTCCCTGAGGACGGAACCAGCCTGGTAGTTAAGCTAGATCCCCGTATGTGTAGTTCCTGTATTTCAAAGGTAAAAAGCTCAACATACTGTTAGGGGGAAGCTCCCATACATGCGCTCCTTTTTATGGTAGAGATTGACATTAATGAGAGGAATCAGCCGCAACATTCACTATGTGGCCAAATCACTTCTAAGATACCTGACCTTTTAAAGGTGGATAATGTTGAATTTCTTCTTATCCTGGAAATCACTTATCTTGATATATCCATGGAAATACATACATCAATACATAAATAAATCAATCCAGACTGCAGTATCTTTTCTTCCTGCACCAGGCTATCCTATAGTTTGAGACTTGATACCACGCAGTTATGTTACTGAAGGACTTGATAAGGGAAATGTAAATTTGAACAAAGAGTCTTTAAAACTTGAACATTGGCCAGTCAGTCCTCTACTGTGCAAGCCTTGTCTCATGCAAGAATATACAGTCCTGAACAGTAAATCTCCACCCACAAATGTGACCAGCATTTGATATTGTCACATAAAATGAAATACCGTGTTTCCTTTCACCTCGATGTCAGGAGCCAACTAAGGAAAATTCAGGGTAAAATTCAGCCTTTCTTTCACCCCAGTGGATTTATGTTGTTTTTACATTTATTGTCCTTATAAAGTGTTTAGACAAAATATATCATAGATAAGTAAAAGGTGTAAATTATTTATATGGAATTTAATGAGGTTTATGAAATAGTCGCAAGTGAGCAAAATAATGACAGCAACTCAGAAGCCACTGGGAGCAGTTTCTTGGTCACAAACAGAGAAAACTGCTCAGCAAACATCAACAAAAGGATTTAGCATCTAGTAGCCTCCCTTCCTTCCTCACCACCCATTTCCCAGGAGCCACTTGCTAAACCCCAGGGAAACTTCAATGCAAAGGTCAATTTCAAACAGAACATTCAATGCTTTGACAGGATGACTCACGAGCCGTCTGAATCCTTTAATTCCTTTGTATCTGAATCCTTTAATTCAATTTATTTTTTAACCTAAAATGCTGTACTGGGTTTCTTTCTTCGTTTTTTTTATATTTATTTTTACTCTTCGGGGTGAAAAATGTAGAGAAATCGAAAAACCAAAGCAACATGAAAAGAAATATGAAATTGAAAAAAAAAAAAGAAGAAGAAGACAAAAGGGAAACTCTGGGCCTTATAACAATGGAAACTTTTGATTGAGTGGGTTAATTGGCTGTCCTGTGGTGCTAAGGCTCTGCAGTTCACAGGGGCCACTTCACTCTGAAAGAACAGCATTTGGTTCCTTGATTTTTTTTTTTTTTTTTTTTTGCCTTCTCCACGCATTTCAATGTAACTTTTCAACAACAAATGTTGTTTGTGTTGTAAAGAAAATAACGACCACAGTACAACTGCAAGAGGAACCAGCACTGCTGTATTTTCTTCTTTCTTTGTAGGGCAAATAGTTACACCTTTAAATAATTAAAGTATCAAATAGTACATAGATTGCAATATAGGCTAATAGAAAATACCCTACATCGGCATTTTTTTCAATATGGTGGTATGTTTGCTTAAAGAAGTTCATAACCTGTGACTCTCATTTGTTCTGTTGTGTTTGAGTCAACAAATTCTAATCAAATTCTATGCATCATTCATACATAGATCTGGACACCTTATAAGGATTATTTTATTTCTTAGAACACTATGTGAAATCATCTCTGAAGCGTGATTGATCACAACTGTAGGACAGAGAAATTTCACTACCGTGTATAAATGCACAGCAAACAAGATCTGCAAGTGAAAGCGTAACGAGTGGCCCTCATACATTCTTCAAAGTTTCCTTCACAGAAAACAAGAAAAAATGTTATCCCAAGTCTCTGTCAACCAATGAACCCACAGAGTAAATGGATAGATCCACAGTGAGTTGAAATTTAGCCTTCAGAAAGAAGGAATTCTGAGATCCGCACACCACAGTAAGTGAAATAAACAGACCCAGAAGGACAAATACTGCATAGTAGCAGAAAGTATAAGGGTAATTAGCAGGATTGTGGGTTAGAGTAACTATAGGCATGCAAACAAAAATGATGCAAAAATTCAGTTACATAGCAATAATAATTACAGTGCATACATGTTATAGCAACAAAATATCAGCTAATTAAAGTGGATTACATTCTTGAATATCCCTAGGAGCAGTTTCAAATATTCTTACTACATTTACAAAATGAGGCAATACATGTTTCTAAACTGTACGCATAATTCAAAATATTTTATAGTATATCATTATATGTAACTTCATTTAAATCAATAATCCATTAATCAACATCACTAAAGACATAGCTACTACACATTTCACCATCTCATGCAAGAATAGATATGCCAAAATAATAAAACTCAACATATAAATTTAGATGAAACTATTTCACATATAATTCATACATGATCCAGTGTGTTTTTTTCAGACAGTTATGGTAAACTGATTGCAGTAATGTAGAAAACTGTAAAAAAACAAAAAAACAAAAAAAACAAAAAAAACCTACAGGGATTTTACTGAGGGAGATAAAGACCTAGTATCTTGCTTAAACTGTACAATACGTAACCCAGACTGATTCAAGATTACAAAGCTTCTGACCTTAAACCTAAATTAAAATGATTTGGGGGAATTGATATTAATAAGTATGTGTTCTAATATCTCATTGTTTATGTGTTTATGTTATGACATAATATACACATTCGTGTGTCTAAAACACTAACAGTTTTATTAGTATCTATATTAACTCAAATTTTAATTCTAAACTTTTAGAAATGCAAATTGTTTTGCATGGTAAAGCTTCAAAGTACCTTCTAGAAGTCTGCTCACATTACATGGAATTTTGCTTTTAAAGATTACTTCTTTGGGATGAACATGCTTCCTTTTAAGCAAACAAACAGCTTTAGAAACCATAAAATATTATTCAATCATTCAACAAACATTTCTGCATATTTAACACTTGCTAAATACTACACTAAGCACTTTGAATACCCTAACTCCACCCCCCCCCAAAAGTTTGTTTAGCTTTCTAGTAGAGACAATTAATAAAACTATAGGAAATAGTAAGGAAGTAAATCCAGTAAAATTTTACATTAAGGGTATTTTGAGAAGAAATGTAAAGCAGAGCATGAAGAATTTGGAGGAGAAGAATACAATGTGAGGCAAATCGGAGTTGTCAACATTTGTCAAGAGCATCCTATTGAAAAGACTTGAAAAGGGAGAGAGTTGCCTAAATGGAGATTAAGGAAGAGGACAGTGGGCAGTGACTCAAGACTAGGACCAGAACAGAGAACTTGAAGATATAACCTACAACAAACAAAACGGAGAGAACTTGCTGAAACGGATGAGTGTGACGAGAGGCTCAGAACAATGAGATCAGACGGGAAAGGGTGACAATATCCAGAATACATATGGTCATGTGAGACTACAAACTTGTAATCAGGAATAGAGGACGGAGTTAAAGAACACTTGACAGTGTCTCATGTATCGTAAACTTCCCTTAAAACTCGCTGTACAGTCAAAGATGAATTTGTTCATCTGAACTTCATGACTCCACCTCCCCGGTGCTGGGATTACAAGAGTGCCACCATGCCTGCTTATGCATACAGAATATCAAACCCAGGGTTTTGTGTCACTAGGAAAAAAACACCTACAAAGATACATGTTCAGCACCACAAAACAACATTTTCTAACTTCTGAGTTCAGAATAGTCATATATGAAAGAAAGTTGAAGCAAAAGATCTAATAAGGCTATTTATCAGCTTACAATGGTCCAGGTGAAAAGACTAAATCTGTAAGAATTCAATACTATAAGAGCCTATTACTGAAGACACTTTGATCACAGAACCTGGTAATGCTGAGCTAGTACTGACCAGAAAGTTTCTTCCCTACTGGCTAGCATTCATAGTGCCTGAAGGCATGTTGAAGACTTGGTGACCAAGAAGAGTGATCTGGAGTCTTACCCAGCTATACATCCTGCAAACTATAATGCCTACTGTCCCACCTATTTATTTATTGCCATGCAATAGCAGAATGGACGTATGGGGGTAACCAATAGGTTGATAATTGAAATTATTACAGAAAAGGAAATCCATGTAGACCTTGTCAACACTCTGTGGTTAGGTAGGCCATGGGCCATAAGGGAAAAACTAGTACTATTGTTTTGGTAAAGGAACTTAATACTGAACACCCTTCTAAACACTTATCCTTTACCAATAAATCAATGCTTCTCTTATTCTTTATCAGAGAAGTATCTCTATCATAGTTAATACAAAGATGCTCAATTAGCCAAAGTGTGCAGAATACTATAGTATAGAATATTATAGAGTTCTCAGATTTAACTGACATCTTATTCGCATCCACCATAATCCTCCACTGATTCTTATGAAATTTAGTGGATGAGGGGCCAGGAATATTCTAAGAACTGGAATTCATGTAGGAGTGCTGCTACAAAATAGTGCCTTTATACATGACAAGACTATTGACCTCATGTACTCACAGAAATTGTGACTGCCTGAACAAAATTAAACCAATCAATGTCACAATGCTTAAGGCCAGGACCCATGAGAGTCCACTCCTTACTGAGATGTTCAGGCACGTTCTAGATGCAGAAGGATGGAAAGTCAATTTGTTTGGTGTTTGTTTGATTTGTTTTGTTATCAGCAGTGTTTCCCATGCTCAAATGGATGGCCAATTACCCATACAAATATGGGCAGTAGCAATTGTACTCAATGTGTTTTTTAAAAGAAAAAAGAAAAAAGAAACAAAAGATGTGAAGTTGAGAGGAAGGGGTTCCTGGAGGAGTTGGAGAGGAGAGTGGAAATGGATATGATCTAAATATACTGTATAAAATTACTAAAGAAAATATAATAAAAATAGCTCAGCAGTTAAGAGCTCCGACTGCTCTTCCAGAGGTCCTGAGTTCAATTCCGAGCAACCACATGGCAGCTCACAACCATCTGTAATGGGATCCAATGCCCTCTTCTGGTGTGTCTGAAGACAGCTACAATATACTCATCTACACAAAATAAATAAATAATTCTTTTTTTTTAATGACTAAAAATTTGCCAAGAGATTTGCTGGTAGAATTGGTGTCACAAGGTCAGACTCCAGACATGCTTTGAAGTTCCTGACTTTCTAATGAGTAGAGTTAGTGATGAAGGGTCATGAATATACTCCAACCTCCCAGGAACAGGGAGAGAGATGCTAGAAAACTGATTCAGAAAATGGCTGCTTGTGAAGTCAGTTTTGGAGTAGAGGAGATATGATAAATCCAATTTTCCATGGTAAGTTTGAGGAAATTATGTCATATTCAAATAAACGCTTTAGTGGAGACATTGAGAATAAGAATATATGACTATAGAGTTTGGCAATGATCTTTAGCCTGAAGATACACATTTATTATTAAATACTAATTACTTTAATATAATAATAGCAAAATAACCAAGGTGTACCATATTTTCATGTGGCTATCTAAGTAAAGTTTTCATATGTTTTTGAAGGGAATGTGAAGGAGGCTTAAAAAGAACATATTATGAGTTTAGCCTTTTCTTTAAATTAAAGATGCATGCATGGGTAATAATCCTTTATTTGCAATTATATCAAATATCAAAGGCACAGAGAAAGCATTATTGTTTTATTGGTTTCTACTGATATAACATGGCTGATTTGAGGGAGAAGATGGGGCTGCGGGAGTGCCGAGAGCGCAGACGCCATGGCAAAATATTGACAGCTTTGTTCTGGACCTGCAGCCCCGGGCTCGGAGTCTCCTAGGTGGTTTTCTGACTCTGTTCAAGCTCCAGGAAACTGAAGTGCAAGAAGAATGCTTTCCAGAAGTAGCACACAAATGAGGAGATAAAATGAAGTCTCAGCCAAATGAGCACATCTCATTAACTTGCCTAGCACCAGCCCCTGGGTGTAATCACTCAATTAGACTGTACTTTCCTTCCTCTATGGACCTATATAGAATTTATATGTCTAAATCTGTTTAGAACAATCCTAAACAAAGGAGGGGAAATGTCTACATAATTTATGAAACTTGTTTCTCATCTATAAATCAATGAGAACTTCTTAGGTACACTCCCTAATTTATACTTCCTGTCATAAAACTGCCATGTCTTTTCTGTTAGCACCTTAGTAACAAAGAGCAAATACCTGGGGGAAAAACCATTTTTCTTGGATACTGTATAAAATATGAATTTTAGTAATCTATATATAATACATTTTCATACTCCTATGTATTTTTAAATAAAGCAGGTTCAAAGTTTACAGTGATATTCATATATATAATGAGAACAATGTGTGCATTGTCTTATGAAAAACCAACATTCTTTAAGCATAGCTTTCATTTCTGAGTAAATCCATTGTGTTTTCATTGATATTTTTCTATAATATCAAGAAAATAAAAAAAGAATTTTTATGGCAAGACTAGCAAGTTAAGGTTCACTGAAAGAACCTGAATTATGTTTATAGAATATTTAAAAAGTGAAAACAATACTGAGGACGTAGGAAATCCATTGAACTATGAAGCTTATTTTTTCTTTTTCAATTCCAATTTTTGTTTTATATACATGTCCATGTACCACGTATATGCCTGGTGTCCACAGAAGCCAGAAGGGGTGTTATATGCCCTCGAATGAGAGATGCAGCCAATTGTGAGCCACTATATTGGTTCGGGATTGAAACTAACTCCTCTGCCTAAACAAGCACTTTTAACTCTTAACTGATGAATGATCTCTCTAGCCCCAGAAATTAAGTCTTTCTTGTATTACTACTGCCTAGCTAAATTGTTATAAATATATTTTTCATCACTAATACCTGAAGTTTTCTATACTCAATATCCCCTATATTTTTGACATAAATATATTTTTAAGTTAATAGTTGAGAACTCATTCAACATATTTACATCCCAAATTATGCATACAAAGCATAGATGAGCAAATCTATTCCCTCATATGGATAAATTGTGCTGTTATTTTCTCGGTTTCATCACCAAGGCAATCACCTGGTACTCCAATAATAATATATATAACAAGGTACCTACTATTGAAAGAGATTATATAAAGAATCTTTAATATTATGACTAAGACAGAAATGAAACTACTTTCTGAGAAATGATGTGTAAAGTAGATCAGATTACATAACCAGCACTGCTATGTTATTGTGGGTTTGAAACTGGTTCTGATGCTTTCTATAACTCATATTAAAATCTGTTGCTGGTTTCCATAAATCAACAGAGGCTATAAAAAGGGAATAATTTCTGTAATTAGAAAGAGTACCAGATAAAATAGATAAATTATGAATCAAGTTGAAGTTTGTTAGTCCAGATAATTCAATATAAAATGATACTACCAGAAGAACTTTAATAGATTCCTGTTACACACAAAGGATTATCCAAACAGTCATAGTGATAACTCATATTCCTATGTTTAAAAGTTGTTGGGAAACATTCAAGAGAAGATCATTGACATTTCCTTCAAAAGCAGCCTTTGGATGTAATACAGCCCAAGAAGCCACTGCGAGAATCAAACTTGGTCCTAACCAGGACATATTTGTGGTTGACTCTCCTGGTCTCTCTTGTACCAGTCAAGGGTAAAAACAGTCTTTGAAGGTGACCACTTAAACTCACAAGTCAACAATCTGGTAGTATGATGCCAAATAGCATCCCTATTAGCATCTCAGTGCCATAGTTTTCAAAGGATAAAAATGTCTCAGTTGTGTAGTTTGGTATTCTTGTAGAACTCTTTTTTTTTATTGAATAGCTTCTTCATTTACATTGCCAATGGTAAAACCTTTCCCAATTTCCCCCCTCCCAAAAGCCCCCCTTCCAAAGATTCCCTATCCCTCCTCCCACCCCCTGCCTCCATGTATATGCCCCCTACCTCTTAACACTAGGGGCGGGGGCTGACTCTTGCTCTTTTGCCTGCACTTTGGACACTTTTCATCCTGCTGGGTTGCTTCACTCAGCCTTGTTATGAGGGCTTGTGCCTAGTCTTGTTCTAACTTGTTATGCTGATAACATGTTTTGCTGATAGGTGAGTTAATGATCACTCTTGCTCTCAGCAGCGGGAACCCTCTAGTACCTGCAACTCATTATGTAGGCAATTACCAGTAATAACAAGTTTTGCCAGAACATAGAAACTACTTTTCAAGAGTATTTTAAATTATAAAAGCAATAGTTATACGCCAAGAAGATGAGTGGCAACAGGAATATATTAGCAACCAGTAGATAACCCTGGGAGGACTACTCTTTTCTGAAAGGAAATGGAGGAGCAGCGGATCTGGGGAAGAGGGGAGGTGGCAGAAGGAACTGGGAGGAGAGAGAGGGAAAACTTTGGTTTGTTTTAAGAAGAACAAAGAAAAAATATCCATTCGTTTGTTAATGATTGACAGAAAGACTTGACTGAAGAAAATATTTCCTACCAGTTGTAGGGCTGTTGGAGAGCTCTAACAGTTCTGTGGTGAATGTGCACATTGAGGAGTGGAAATTTACGGAGAAAGGGCAACATACAGGTCACAAAATGATTAAGAGGAAACATCAGAATAAAAAAGGGGTCCTGACTCACCTAACTTAGCAGAATTCTATTTTATGAATTATTCTAGAATTTTTTATATTCATACAATGTATTTTGATCACATTAATCTCCAACTTCTCCCCCTAACCCAACTCATTCCCACCCCCTGAATTCTCCCAAAGTTGTGTCCTTGTTGTATTTTGCTGGGGTTCCGTTTATGACCCTCTCAGTTGAATTTTTGCTTCCTATAAACTCGTGGTTGTGGGGTCATCCACTGGAGAATGAGCCATCTACCAGGAGCCACATCCCTAAAGAGAACGAAATCTCCCTACTCCATAAGCCGTCAATTGTCAATATCCTTCAGCAAGGAGTAAGGTCTCCCAAGATCCTTCTGTACTCCATAGGGCCAGGGATATCAGACAGCACCTTTAATGGAAAGACCAAATAAATATTATGGATAGAAGATTCTGACTAAACTTTCAGGATTCTTGCTAAAACTGGACAATGCAGAGATTCACACAGAAGCCTAAAGTGTATAATTAACCAAAAAAATCAGAAAAGCCTGGCTATAGTTTGGTTAACGAGAGAACTTAACCACTTTTCACTCTGATCCACTTTACACACTTTTTTCAAAAGCTCTTTTCTGTTAGAGGCATCTCAAGAAGGCTTTTCTCAACCCAATCACTTTCCAAATTAAAGCTCCTTTCACACTGGGAGTGTTGGGTGGGGTGGAGATGTGATATCAAGCCAGGGTCTGGAACTTACTATACAGCTCACAGTGGTCTTGAACCTCTGTGATCCTCCTGCCTCAGTCCCCTGAATGCTCAGATTGAATCATTACGTACCACACCCAACATGTCTCTTTATGTAAAGGAAAAGACAGTACTAGTATGAACACATGGGAAATTTATTGGTTGTTAAAAATACTTACAATCTTCATTTTTCAAGTGCAGAGAAAGTTGTCTAAGTTGAAAAACCACAACAGTAAGTCAGTAGCTTCTGTGTCAGCATATGAAATCATCCCAGTCAATCTGAATGAGATGCTGTCACTCTAAAATGTTCTATATGCCACTCAACGACTGTCTTAGTTTATTTTTTTGAGCTGGATACACAAATAATTCCCTCTGTTCCTTGCCTTTTGAATTAATAAATAAATTAAAAGCCCTCAAATGTCCCACAGACAAAGCATTAAATGTGTGAAAGCTGGTACCTGTGAACCTGACCAAAGAAAGCAGAGCATTTGCAAAAGTGGGAAAGATGAGCGTTCGCCATAAGACCGCAGCCCCAGAACTCCATGTTTTGCTGATAGGTGAGTTAATGATCACTCTTGCTCTCAGCGGGAACCCTCTAGTACCTGCAACTCATTATGTAGGCAATTACCACTAATAACAAGTTTTGCCAGAACATAGAAACTACTTTTCAAGAGTATTTTAAATTATAAAAGCAATAGTTATACGCCAAGAAGATGAGTGGCAACAGGAATATATTAGCAACCAGATTTTGAGGGGACAGAATTTATAAAGTCCAATCTGTCTTAAACTCCTGCGTTAGGTGGGGGAGGGGGAGGCAGAATTAATATTCTGTGCAAAGAGAGACAAATGGATCAGCAGTGGCAACTATGATGTACACTGTTCTGACTCACACATTATTAACCCATAGATTTATTAGTGTGGTTTAAAATACCATCCACTCCCCTTGCAGGAAATAGTTTAATTATAAGGTTAGAGCACAAAAAATAAATACCTCCAGGTTTTTGTGGGTTTTTTTTTAATACTATACTGCCCTCCTATGGAAAAAGATGCAGGACCCCTATTCAGGCATCTTGACTTTAAAAAAAAAAATTGCTTTCAGCTTCTACAAGAAATTTCTTGGAAATAGAAGAATCTTGGAAAGCTATAGATGAAACATATGTGACGGTATCATCCCTGAAGTTCACTGTGCTCATGAAATTACAGAGAATTCCCACTGAATTTAATAAAATAGATAAATAAAGTAAAAATACGTGTGGTCACCAGAGCTCCGAAAGATGTCCAGGCTATTACTGTTATTGAGGAAGTCTGTATAACTAAGACATCATCAACATAAAGAAGCTTTTTAGTATGCCTCTAATGTCTAGATGGCAATGAGGTAGTTTGAAATATTGTGCCATTCCCACCAGATCAATTTCAAAGAGTCTGAGGAAGAAAGCCCATCCCAGCAGACGTTCAAAGCAGCAATATATGTGAGTCTGAAATATGTAAGATTGTAAGCAAGCAGTCAAGGATGTACATCTCGTGCAGCGTGTGTGAATAAAACACACCATAATGAAAATGGAGTGAGACAAGCCCAGCTCAGGATGGATCTGCTTTCCTTCTAGTTGTATGATGTATGCACTTGTTATCCAAAGCCATGAGATGCCGTGAACGCATCCATCATCCAAGCAGCTTGGATATTATACACAGTGTGCTGCTTATACTATAAAATGAAATAAAGCTATTAATTTCTTTGCTTCAGTCAATGAGCCACAGCCATGAAAATGAATTGCCATTGTAAACACTTGCTAATATCACCCCTCTAATATTTATTAAATGATATGATGATGGGAAGTCTAAACATGAGAACTCGATTTTTCCCCACCTAGCACTTGGCCTCAGTTGATTCCCCTTCACTAACTTTTTACTATCTCATAAATTCCAACATAAGAAGTCTAACTCCAGGAGGAAACAACAGAAAGGGCGGGGAAGAAGCAGCCAAAGTCCTGCTATTTATGATGTATATAAATCTGAGTCGTTTGGTATCACTGTTCTTGTAAGATGAAGAACATGATCTATAGATTCCCACAAGTCTAGCCCAGTGCTAGTTCCCTGTGGACTGAATGAAGCACTGACGTTTTCCTGCATTATAGTGACTTAGTCTCCTTACAAACACCACATTCATGGCTACATTTTGCAGGTCTCCTAAAGTGTATAGCTCTTTTACTAATACTGTGAGGAATATTCTGTACAGGATAGTAAAACAGCCTACAGATTATAACTTTTACCTCATGTTCTGCATAATTGTGACTACTTCTCTCTTCCATTAGGATAGTGAGTAGCCTTTGTTTAACTATTGATATCCCCTATTATTTTCAAGTGAAGCAATAAACAATACTGAGAAGAAGTGATTTGAATGGAGGGTTTTAAATCACTATATACACAGAATGAATCTAAGAAGAGCAGCACCAGCAACAGTCAAAAAGAGAAAGACAGATGGATAAAAGTGGCTTTCCAGCGAGGTTGTACCAGCTTGCAATCCCACCAGCAATGGAGGAGCGTTCCCCTTTCTCCACATCCTCAGCAGCCTCTGCTGTCACCTGAGGTTTTGATCTTAGCCATTCTGACTGGTATGAAGTAAAATTTCAGGGTTGTTTTGATTTGCATTGCCCTGGTAACTAAGTATGTTAAACATTTCTTTAGGTGCCTCTGAACCATTTGAGTTTCCTCCTTTGAGAATTCTTTGGTTACCTCTATACCCCATTTTTAATAGGGTTATTTGATTGTTTGGAGTCTAACTTCTTGAGTTCTTTGTATATATTGGGTATTAACCCTCTATGGGATGTAGGTTGGTAAAAATCTTTTCCCAACCTGTTGGTTGCCATTTTGTCCTATTGACAGTGTCCTTTGCCTTACAGATGCTTTGCAATTTAATGAGGTCTGATTGTTCTTGATCTAAGATCACACCTGGTACGTGCTCACTGATAAGTGGATATTAGTCCAAAAGCTAAGGATGTCCAAGATACAATTCACAGACCATATGAAGCTCAAGAAGAAGGAAGATCAATGTGTGGGTCCTTCAGTCTTTCTTAGAAGGTGTAACAAAATGCTCACAGGAGGAGATACAGGAACAAAGTGTGGAACAGAGACTGAAGGAAAGGCCATTCAGAGACTGCCCCACCTGGGGATCCAACCCATATGCAGTCACCAAACTCAGACACTATTGTGAATGCCAAGAAGTGCAAGCTGACAGGAGTCTGATATAGATGTCTCATGAGAGGCTTGCCAGAGCCTGAATTATACAGAGGTGGATGCTCTCAGCCAACCATTGAACTGATCACTGGGTCCCCAATGAAGGAGTGAGAGAAAGGACTGAAGGAGCTGAAGGGGTTTGCAACCTAATAGGAGAACAACAATATCAACCAACCAGAGCTCAGGGTCTAAACCACCAACCAAGGAATACACATGGAGTGTCCTATGACTCCAACCATATATGTAGCAGAGGAGGGCCTTGTCAGGCATCACTAGGAGAAGAGGCCCTTGGGCCCATGAAGACTAGATGCCTCAGTGTAGGGGAATGGGAGGGTGGGTGAGTGGGGTCACACCCTCATAGAAGCAGGAGGAGGGGGTATGGATGGGAGTCTCTGGGGGAGAAATCAGGATAGGGGATAACATTTGAAATGTAAATAAAGAAAATATCCAATAAAAAAGTGGCTTTCCACAAATATTTTGTGTGGCATAAGGTTCAACAACAATAATAAGATCATCTAATGGCTGTTGAGTTGTTATAGTTACCAGCCTTTCATAAGGAACAATGTATTCTATCATAGTTCATTTGCAGACAATTGATGGAGGCAAATACCAATGTCTCAGTGTTATAGATAAAATAAACTTGATTGGTAAAAGAATGGGTTATCATAAGAAGACAGCATAATTGTCTTTCACTTTGTCCTTCTCTTCTGTATTTATAGATTCATGTCTACCCTTTAGGAAGAGAAAATCATACTGAAGACTTGGAAGCTAATACTTAAAATATTGTCACAAATTGAAAATGGCATGAGCTACATGCCCAGGGTTTTAGTAGGAAGTACACTTTAAATTTTGAATAATAATCTTTTCTCAGCAGTCTTTTGTGATTCTTGGTATTAGCCCTGAGCTATAATTTCCCAATAATCATAAGATCAATCTCAAGATTGAACAACACATATTTTACAGCACATGCAGTATTAAGCTACGATGTTTACTTAAATAACTATGTTAAGTACCCTATCACAACTTATAATCTTTACAGATTATGATGTGTTTATAGGACCATAACTCTACCTTAAGTTGAGGCACATCTATGAGACAAAAAAAGCAAATGGATTGATTTCTCTGATGTTCCTGAAGAGAAAGCATACAGTACAATATGTAGGAAAGCTATAGATTCAAAATGTGGAAATGTAAACTCCTCATGATAGGCAGGTGGCAAAGCTTCAGAAAAACCCCTGGAATGGGAGCTGTTATCATTTCATTTTTGAACATCCAATGGAAAAAAGATAGCCTTTTCAACAAACGGTGCTGGTTCAACTGGAGGTCAGCGTGCAGAAAAATGCGAATTGATCCATCCTTGTCTCCTTGTACTAAGCTCAAATCCAAATGGATCAAGGACCTCCACATAAAGCCAGACACTCTGAAGCTAATAGAAAAGAAACTGGGGAAGACCCTTGAGGACATCGGTACAGGGAGAAAGTTTCTGAATAGAACACCAATAGCGTATGCTCTAAGAGCAAGAATTGACAAATGGGACCTCATAAAATTACAAAGTTTCTGTAAGGCAAAGGACACCATCAAAAGGACAAATCGGTAACCAACAAATTGGGAAAAGATCTTTACCAATCCTACATCATATAAAGGGCTAATATCCAATATATATAAAGAACTCAAGAAGTTAGACTCCAGAAAACCAAACAACCCTATTAAAAAATGGGGTACAGAGTTAAACAAAGAATTCTCACCTGAAGAACTTCGGATGGCAGAGAAGCATCTTAAAAAAATGCTCAACTTCATTAGTCATTAGGGAAATGCAAATCAAAACAACCCTGAGATTTCACCTTACACCAGTCAGAAGGGCTAAGATTAAAAATTCAGGAGACAGCAGGTGTTGGAGAGGATGTGGAGAAAGAGGAACACTCCTCCACTGCTGGTGGGGTTGCAAATTGGTACAGCCACTCTGGAAATCAGTCTGGTGGTTCCTCAGACAACTGGGCACGTCACTTCTAGAAGATCCTGCTATACCACTCCTGGGCATATACCCAGAGGATTCCCCAGGATGTAATAAGGATACATGCTCCACTATGTTCATAGCAGCCCTATTTATAATTGCCAGAAGCTGGAAAGAACCCAGGTATCCCTCAACAGAAGAGTGGATGCAAAAAATGTGGTATATCTACACAATGGAGTACTATTCAGCCATTAGAAACAATGAATTCATGAAATTCTTAGGCAAATGGATGGAGCTGGAGAACATCATACTAAGTGAGGTAACCCAGACTCAAATGGTGAATCATGGTATGCACTCACTAATAAGTAGATATTAACCTAGAAAACTGGAATACCCAAAACATAATCCACACATCAAATGAGGTACAAGAAGAAAGGAGGAGTGGCCCCTTGTTCTGGAAAGACTCAGTAAAGCAGTATTTGGCAAAACCAGAATGGGGAAGTGGCAAGGGGTGGATGGGAGGACAGGGGGAGAGAAGGGGGCTTATGGGACTTTTGGGAAGTGGGGGGCTAGAAAAGGGGAAACCATTTGAAATGTAAATAAAAATATATCGAATAAAATAAAAAAAGAGAAGTAAAGCTATATGAAATCTCTTACTATTGCTGCTAATCATAATAGATAAAGATGTATCTACCAGTTACAAGTAAGGTATCATAAGATGTATGGGCATCTCAATAACTCTCATTTCTCTTGAGGTTGTCTCTTCTTACATTACAATGTATATTTGATGCTACACAAACTACAGATGCTAAATTCTGTCCATCCATCTTTCTTTGAAATTCTATATTTCCTTTTCTGGTTTCCCTTCTTCTTCCAATACCCTAAGTTGGGGAGTACTTAACCTCTGCTCCTGACTGTCTATTGTCTCTGGAAATTTCATCTACATTTTTCTTTCTATACTTTCAAGCTATTTTTATATAGCTGACATGAAGATCTATTTTTACACACACTAACCTTCCTCTGAAGCCTAATGTATATTTCAAACTCAATATTGAATACCTATAACTGGATGTTTCAGGAGGATTTAACACTCGATATAGTCCCCTGATAAGGTCCTTCTGATTTTCCTCTTTATTGATGCCACTATTGCTATAATAATTCAGAAGATAAATAGCACAAGGTTATATGAGATATCTCATCCATTTTACCTCCAAGATCTCATTTGTCAATTTCTAAGTCTTATCATTTCGGCCTCTCTACACATTCATTGATCTGTCCACTGCTGGTCATTCTTATCACTACCAGAAAAGATAATATCCTTCTTTTTAATATGTAAACAATTATAACTGGCTTTTCAATGGTTTGCTAAGATTCAGACTTCCAAATATTTTGATGCTTATAATATTTCTGTCATCTTTTATATGATGCAACCTGCACCATAAATGGAGGACCTATAATACAGATGCAACCATTGAGGCTGAGCTCCCCATGATCCAACTGTTAATCTCTACATTTCTGTTCAGCTGTAATTTTCTGTGTGTAAGTTTCCCTTTAATGTAAAGAGAAGCTCCTTTGATATGGTAGAAGCTGCATTTATCTATGGGTGACGTATATGGTTTAGAATGTAGGGGGAAAATGTGCTTGTCTAGAAAAGTGGTGGTAGGAGATACTTTTCAAATGTCCATGGCCTTACTTAACCTAGAAGCAGACATGATCTCCCCTCACACTGTTGAGTGGGCCGTAAGTCCAACTATACCACTAACCTATGAGTGCCATTTATTGAAAGTTATGCTCAGTGTTGTGGTTTGTAAGTGTTACAGATAGGTAAGATTATTTAATTGCTTCCTTCCTCTGGTATTTTCTAAAAGCATGGAAGCTAAGACTTCAGAAAAGAGGCTTTAAAGTCAGACCCAGCTCAAATCATTTGAGCCTTGTATCTTGTGTGTTTTCTTCAACAATAGGAGCCCATCCTCAAGGCCTGAGGAGCAACCAAACTTTACATCCATAGTCTATACTGACCTACTATTCCAAAGGAGGTGTCTTGTGCCTGGTATTGGGGATTATTTTAGCCTATGGCTCTTGTAAGGAACATTAGCCTAAGTAGCTTAACATATTTTAAGAAAAAATATATTATTCATATATATTCATACATATATATTTATAATAGTATGGTATATACTATATAATTTCTATATATAGAAATATATAACGGTTATAATAAACCATATATATATATATATATATATATATATATATAAAATTTTTCCTAGAACTGGTTGCATAAACAAGTTTGGAACAATACCAATATTGATGCACAGATTAATGCGAAAGGGGGATGGAATGTTAGTGGGCCCACCCCTAAACAAAGAACTAGAGACAACTAACGTCTTCTGGTGGGAGCCTTAGCCTCTCCTGGCCATGAGCCTCATGATTGCTCATCCGATGCAACATGGTCAGCAATGAAACTACATATGGATTTCAGTTGTTTAAGCCACTCAGTTTATGTTGTTACAGCAGCAATAGTAAGTGAATACATATGCCTATACTTTAACTTCTCCTTATACTCCTTTCTTCCTTAAATATTGTTCTGCTTTTATACGGCATCTTTTATTTGTTTGCTTCATCTAGCATAGCAAGGATAAACATATTGAACAGAATAGAAACTGGCTAAAGAACACTGCAGTTCTCTGAATGGGATCATGTATTTCATGAACCTTGATTGACTGACTCCTTGCATTTATATTAGCACCTCAGTACAGATGTTCTTTCTATCTAGAGGTCACCTCTGATCTCTCTATCTCCATATCCTTCCATCCATCCATCCATCCATCCATCCATTCATCTATCTTTGAAAGGATCCTAAAAATATCTAAGTTCAAGGGAACGTTTGTGTATAAGATTAAGGAAGGCCTCAGGAGACACCAACTTCCTGGATTGTAGGATGCTGCCTTTTTCTTGGCTATATGCATTCTGCCTCCCATAACTGTCCCTGTTTTAGTTTCCTCTTCTTATAAGTCATGTTGAATTTGGTTTTACCTGAATCAACTCATTTTATCTTAATTTTATTTTGAGGATACTTATATCCAAATCCAGCAACATTTCAAGATATTAAGGTCTAGAACACAACCTATGAATTTAGGAATAGATGCAATTCTGTTTATAGTAGTTTGATGTATATTGGCTTGTGTGGCATTGTAATGAATGTGTCTTGTATGAGTTTGGAAGTTATAAGCTCCAATTTGCATTCTATAAGGAAGTCTTTAGGTCTGCTGCAGTTGTGTATTGCAAAAAAACAAAGCAGGAAATCTAGTCCACAGCTTTGGCATAAATCCAGATGAGATTTGACACAGTTTCATTTGTCTCAGCACTAACATCTTAATGCAGACATTCTCCAAATTATGATAGTTCAACTTTAAGATATTTTTGGCTCAAAACATGGTGCAAACTTCATGCACATTCAGTAAAAACTATACTTAATTTTTCCTGAGCAAGCAGTGTGTACTTTCTTGCAGTGATGGGGAGTAGCATTGAGCCAGAGTAACACAACCATGAAAATAAATAAATACCATACTCCATAGTGTGTTGGGGTTTCTCTGCTAATCTTTTCCATTACTGAGTTGAAGTATCTGAGGAAGGCTATCCTTATGAAGCAGAGGGATTTATTTAGTTCACACTTCAAGGGGTTCAGATATCTAGCGCGAGCACTACCAGGCTCTTTGAGATCACCCTGTGTTCTCACCTCAAACTGAAACAAGAGATCATATCTTGGAGTAGTCATAGAGACTGCAAATCCTACAATCCCTTTTGAAGACATGCTATCAGGTAGCAAAAACATCTCCTACTTGGCCCTATACATAAATATTTCCACACTGTTTCTCATACTGCCTTTTTGGAAAACAACCTTCTAATACTTGAACAATAAGGGGTGAATCATATCTTCATCACAGCATTTTCTAGGATTTTTGGTGATTTTACCTATTTAAATATATTTTTAATTCACAGATTTCCAAATTAAATGAGTTTAATGAAACTAACCCAATGATAAGTCAAGAAATGTTCACTTAATGAGAGAATGTATGTGAAATTTCAGGATATGATCAAAATAGTATTTGTTTACAAATTTACTATAATTTTTAAATTACACAATTACATTATTATATGTATAAAAACAAATCTCGAGCTTATATAAACAATAAGAACTTTAATAATCACAGGGTTTCATAGATCTCAAAATACCACTTTTCTATGTCTTTTAAAAGAGAAATTTAAATGAGCTAAAAAGTTCTTCCTCATCCTAAATTATAAATTTCACTCTGTTTTTTTAAAAGCATAGTTCCTGGAATGTCAAGCCAAAATTTATTGAAAATGTATTATATAATTTTAATCATTTCCATATAAATATAGAAATGCTGGACCAAAAGTTCAGTTCAGAGATACTCTTACATTAAAATGAATACTTTTCAAGAAATCTGTAGACATCATTATAAGACATTGTTTCACTCTCACTGGAAAAAGTCTTTTTCCAGCTTTTTAGTGTTGCATTGTTCAGCTACTGAATATCAAATGAGCTCATCAGACTCTTCTCTAAACACTGAAAAGCCTGTACCTGTTTTTAGCCTAACGTAAGTCCAAACCATTAAGATCATATTCACAATCACTGACTCAACAATCATGGCTTGCCTGTCAGTCATCTTTTAAAACATACATTGTTGCCTTTGTCCAATAGTACTTCTATCCACTGATAGCACTGCATCTTCAGAAGGATCCTCATTTCTGGAAAACTAATGTCATCCTTATCTCTGTAACTACTATGTTTCTGATTTCATCAACCAACAAAATAGAAAGTTTGATAGAAAAGACTAAATCCATAGAAGCCAGGCTTGCTAAAGCTGAAGAATGCATGTTTCAAATTTCATTGCTCTAAACAAACCTCCACACTATTTGACAGCTCTGAACTTAGGAAAAGAAAAAAGTTTTCAGCCCTTCTCACCACATTTATTAACTAGTTCCCAAACCTGAATATAAGGACATCAATCATACTGTCACATGGGTGACATTCAGAATGATAACTTACCTCACAGATGTATATACTTCTGTAAAAAATTCAGCTTGTTCAACAATTCTCCTCTATAAAAAGCAAGCAAACAGAAACAAACAGAAAACACATGAACAAACAAAAAAAGCTCCTTGTCATGTGCCCCTTCATTCTGTGACTCACCTGTCTTGCTATTAGTGATAGTGACAATATAAATTTGTAGTTAACATGAGCCTTTGTGTCTTGATCCAGTTGTTCATACTTCGGTTCTCAGTATTTCCATCCCCTATCAGCCATTCCATGCTTCCTGGAGGCACGGAATGGCTTCAGAAAATTCTCCTCCTAGGACCCAAGATAACCTCCACTGCAAGGCGGAATTCCCTCGTTTGCCTTTTCTACCCTTCTTAGCTGTGCTGATCTTTCTACATGAACTTCATAGAATCTACATTAAGATCTAAAGACCCTACTTCCTGTTTTCTGCATCCTAATCACTACTTGAATCTCTGCAGCATTAGAAATTTCTCTCCTGGTGGAGAGACAGTGAAATCAAGGGAGAAAAAGAAAGGGAAAATATCAGCAAATATTCTCCACAGTGCTCAACAATGTTCTCACTCCATATACATGTATAAGGAAAATACATTTTATTCTTCATTGGATTTTCAGAACCTAACAATATGTGGATTCCTCACATTTGCTGTCCACATTTCTCTAGTGTCCTCTATGTCTACCAAACCATATATAGATGCTATATTCTCCAAATCCTGTCAAGAGCTCTACTTCTCAAAAAAAAAAAAAAATTCAATGGCCATAGACATTTCATTACCAAATGAAAAGCAATTGTCTATTTCAATGAAAAATTATTAATTTTATTAATTGCTTTGATAAAATTTTAAAAATAAGAATATGGTAAAAAAAAAAAACCAGCAAATATCCCAACAGTCAAAAGAATATACTCTTTTATTTGTTTATTTTTATTTATTTATAATCCAGCCATTGCCCCCCTCTCCTGGTTCTGCTCTCACATTTCCTCATCCATTCCTTCTCCCCTGTCTCTGAGAGGATGCTTCCCTTCCACCAGGCCTCTCCCCTCTCTGGGGCCTCAAGTCTCTGAAGGATTAGGCACATACTCTTTTAAATCAAATTATCTTACTTAACCCTTAATTCTGTAAAGGAAAATTGGTTCATATTCACTTTACAAGTCAGTGGTAGAATAGGATTTGAAGGGACTAAGAAAATTCTCCAAGTTTATGTTAACTACAAAAGAACACCAAAGAATAATTACAACCCAGTTACCTTGATTTCAAATTTTATACCTCACAGTGGCACTTATCAAATAATGAGGAGCATATGTTAATATTTTAGAAGTTGCCAGGGACTGCTTTTTTTCTGGCTATATTCTCTTGTCTTGTATCTGCATGCTAGTACTGGTGCATGATTCTTAATAAACCCCTATCTGAAGGAGGTAAGATTAACTAAATCCATGCTCCTCTGGACGACAGAAAAAGCTGCCTAAATATAGGATATGATGAGATAAGAAGAGCAATTTGTAAGTTCCTTCCTCAGTGTGAGCTCAGTGAATACATAAATAAGTGAACTGAATGCAGATGATTGGGATTCTCTGATATAATTAATATATATCATTAAAGTGTTTAAAATCAGAGAAAAACATCATCACTCTTCATCTTCTCACATTGCTCCACTTCTTCATCTTGAAATAGCTTTCCCAGCTTGGACGCTAATCTGGCCATGTTCCCAAGGCTTTCTCTGTTGCTTAAAGGTCTTGCATGATTCTTGAGCAGTGAAGAGAGAGGGTCACATGAGCCATAAATAAATATGAAATCATTTTATTTCTATACAAAGTGATGAATATCGGTGTCAGCTGTTCTGCTTTGTGTTTTAGAAAGGCCTTCTAGCCACTGGGGAAAAAAAAAAAAGATTTATGAAGGAAGAAGATTGAAAGTAAGTAAACCACATCTGACCTTTATATTGACTATAGAAATTAACTCACACACAAGGAGTTGGAATACAGTTCACTTGAAGTAATCCCAGGGAACAGAAGTCAAGAAACTATAAACCATGAAACATACATGGTGGTAAATCAACACATGCCTAGTGTTCCCCTGGGATTCCTAGATGTCTTCTGGGAGACTAGGAAATTAGAGTGTAGGAAATCTCTTTGCACTTCAAAGCTTGTTCATGAGCCAGCACTGGTTGACTTTACTCTTGAATGGATTCCAAACAACAAGGGAGTCCTGAGGTAGAAAGCCAAAGGAAAGTGGTCTCAATAGTCAGAATGGAAAGCTACTATGCTGCGCCAGAGTGTGGCCAGTTCCTTGGGCAATAAAATGAGAAATCAGATGGGCAGGCAATATTTAAATTAGGCATTTAAAATTTAGCCAACATTCCTGGCTCCTTGCACTGCAATATCTGAATCTACATTTAGTATACCCTACATTTAGTACAGTATAATTCAGTCTTCAAATTAGTATGTTCATAGTTTCTATCAAAGATAGGAAAAATCAAATATATCTTAAAATTGATCATGCTCTTTCCTTGGTTTTCACGATAGGACTGGTTTTCACACCCAGTTGAGTTAATGGTGATTAACCAACAACAAAACCAATGCTTTGCAAAAAGGCAAAGACTATAATTGCTTTGTTCTTGGCTTTGGTAGCTGTCATTTCATTATACAATTACAGTACTTCATAAAAACAATCAAAAGGACAGTATCAGGATTCTAATTACTAAAGAAAAATGCTCTATTACCAAGATGTAATAGTTAACCAGAGATTGTCTTTCAGTCAGGATTAACTTCCGTTGTCTTTAGCAAAAGAAAAAAAAAAACTCACCCAGTATAAATTTGGGCATAGTAGAATAATAATCACTACCATAAAATATAATAGCTGAAGGGGTTTGCAACCCCATAGGAAGAACAACAATATCAACCAACCAGACTCAAGAGCTCCCAGGGACTAAACTACCAACCAAAGAGCATACATGGAGGGACCCATGGCTCTAGCTGCATATGTAGCAGAGGATTGCTAGATGGCCTTGCTGGACATCAATGGGAGGAGAGGCCCTTGGTCCTGAGAAGGCTTGATGCCCCAGTGTATGAAAATGCCAGGGTTGGAAGACGGAAGTGGGTAGGTGGGTGGAGGAACATCTTTATAGAAGCAGGGGGAGGGATGGGATAGGAATTTGGGGGTGGGGAGAAAAGGGATAACATTTGAAATGTAGATAAAGAAAATATCTAAGAAAAAAAAGAAAATGTATAATTGCAACTGCACGTTCATTTGAAGGTGTAACATCCACCAATTATCAGAATTGCCGACCTAGTAGAGTTAAGGTTAAAGAAATACAAAAGATACGTTTACAAGGTACATCATTGGATAAGATAATAGAAAGGCCTAATTTTACTTCACTTTCTTAGAGTATAGAGCAGGCACCATATGATCAGTGATATAACACAATAGAAGACTGCATGCCCAGCATACAGAGTTTCTTTTGACCTGGCACATTAATTAAGCATTTAATAGACCACTGAATCATTTTACTGGACCAGTTGCTTCTGTATGGTGCCTTATGGTTGGATCATTGAGTCTTATTATTTATCTCTTATTGCCCCTCTTTTAATATACAAGAGATCTAAAGCAACACTGTATAGGATTCCGCAACAATCATCAGATATTTTTGAAGTCATTGGAAGGTAATATTTGTCAAGACACTTTGGATTTACACTTAAAAACAAAGGCATAAATTCCAGCGAAGAATATGGACTTCACCAGTGACTAGATGGTGAACTTCAAAGAGGTATGAGGCTGCATTTCCCTAATGATATGGTTTGGACACAAACAGACTAATCATGGCTCCCATCCTGGTCATCATGCCATTCAAAAGACTATAGTTGACATCCTATAAAGACAGACAAGAAAGTCTTCCTGACACTAAGGTAATAAGTCCTACCCTATTATTATCCTATCCTATCCTATCCTATCCTATCCTATCCTATCCTATCCTATCCTATCCTATCCTATACTATCCTATACTATCCTATACTATCCTATCTGGTTCTGGAAAAGTCTCTTCTGTAATTAATGTTCTCTAGTGGATACTCTATGTGTGACAAAGATGTATACCTTTTCTTTCACACACATGGACCCTCTGCCAGTATCTACCCCCAAGTTTTCATTGGTCTTCTTGGCTAGTTATTTCAAGAGTGCTAACCAAGTAGCGAGGCTATTGTGAATGTTCTAGAACCTGTGACATTCACTTTCAGACACTTGCTCATTAATTGAAAAAAATAGTGAACTACTTAAAGTTAGTTCTCTGAGTAGACTTATCTTAGTATCCTTCAAACTCACATGTCATACACAAATCAGCAGCAAGGATATTTTACCTTCCAGAAACATTTTATAGAAATAAATTGCCCATCAGACCTGATATTTGCTACTTCTATCAATTGATTATGAGGAATCCTTTATGAGTCCCAATGACCATTACCAAAGCTTAATTGATGCAACAAATATGCATGACATCCGGTCTAAGCCATCTATAATGCATCTTCCCATGTGCTCTGTACATGTTTGCATGATTCCTGAAGGATCTAGTGTATTGAACAAAGTAAACTGTTATATTTGTAAAGTCTTATGATGTGGTAGATTTGAAACTATCTAGGTATAATGAACAACTTAATCTTACACTCATTTGACAGACCACACTCAGATTGTCAACCTTATAGTATCTAGCTAGTCATCAAAATCTGCTTTTTAAATATAAAGTCTCATTCTCTACAGCAGAAAGTATAGTCATGCTCCATACCCTTTAGAGAGTATGGTGTGATTCATTACACATCTTGTTTATATACTCTGACCACCTCTAAAAACATCAGTTCTGTTGAATTATACCCCCAGGATTCTGGGAAGCTTTCACCACAGTGTGGACTTGAGCAGACTCTCTTCTGCTCTGGACACACACAAAATTCATAGCTGTGTGACTTAAAAAACAAAGTAAAAATGGGGAGGACTGGCTCATGCTAATATACATACAATATTTTTCACTGCTTGCTTGCCAAAAAATCTATTTACTTTATATAATAAATATAAATATTATTAAATTAAATTATTATAAATTATAATTATAAACATCTTAAATAATGGGATATTTTATAGAACTTTAGGTTGATAAGGCTCCCTAAGGACTATGAAGTAAAGGACTCTGTGGAGCAAGATAGGGAAAATTTGCTGATGTTCTTCCTTCACAAAGAACATTGGGATCTCTAAATTATAAAAACTGAGAAAATGTTTTCTTCAGTGTTGATTTGCTACTTAATATTTTTATATTAATGGAACATCAGGGCTGGGGCACACTAATAACTTACATTTACTGTCAATCATTGCCACCTGCATGTCTGCTTGGTTTTTGCCAAGACCAACAAATTAATCAAAAGAACCACCAAGTAATCAACAAAAATGTAACAGTATAGTTCACTCCAGTCTGGAAGAAATATGCAGTCATTCAACAATAATCATCTGGTTTAATCAAGATTAAATAAAGGTATCAAATGTCTCACACTTCCAAGTTTACATATTTATTGGAATATGTGAACATGTTCCCATAAGCAACTAAAATCAGCAGTGAGTAACGAAGGCCCAGGGTAGATATATATGAAACAACTGAAGTGAGGTGGATGATTGCAATAGTGAGCACAACTGGATCACCAAAGTAGCTCACAAAGTATGAGGTAGGGTCTGTAAAGGAAGGACTATAATCCTCACTTTACTCCCAATGCTGTTATTGCTAAGTATGGGGATATTTCTTCTGAATTAAAATGGAAACTCACTTGCAATTTTTCCTTGAGTATACATGAGGAGTATTCCCAAACCAACTGTGGGAGCCTTGATGAAGGAATTTTTATACTGGGTAGAATATACCTGGTAAAGCTAATAAAGAAAATAGTCTGAGAATTTCTTAATAATTTGAACATAAAATTGTCATCTGCCTCAGCAACTCCATGCCTATCCATCTACATAAGGGTGTAATACAAAAATTCCTACATGAGTTTTTACAGAATGTCTAAGTCACAGCATCAGGGGACTATGATAATTCCCATCACAGATAAATAGATAAAAAGACTATTATAGAGCCATCCAATGAAAATGAAATATGATATGTCCTAAAACTGGCAAATTTAAAAATGTTACCCCTACATCGTGTGCTTCTGTTGATCTGAATGTTGAGAATGTGCAAAGCTATAAAGACAGGGGTGTGTGAAGTGAGGAGTACAGGCTTCTATCTATGGTAACCAAAATATTCTGACTACTAGATCACACGTCAGTAAAGTTTTTATAATAGAAAATTGAGGATACTTTGATCATTATTGGAAAGTGGATCAAAACCCCCATGGCTCATAGCTAACCAATAGAATGAGAATAGGGTCCCCAATGGAGCAGCTAGAAAAAAGACCCAAGGAGCTGAAGAGGTTTGCAGCTCCACAGGAGGAACAATAATATGTACCAACCAGTATCCCCAGAGCTCCTAGGGACTAAAACACCAACCTAAGAGTGGCTCCAGCTACATATGTAGCAGAAGATGACCATTTCGGACATCAATGAGAGAAGAGGCCATTGGTCTTGTGAAATCTTGATTCTCCAGAATAGGGGAATGCAAGTCAGGAAATTGGGCCGGGGGGGGGGGGGGGGGGGGAGGCTCTGAGTAGGGGAAAGGGGAATGGAATAAGGGGTTTGGGGTGGGGTAATGTGGAAAAGGGTTAACATTTGAAATGTAAATAAAGCAAATATCTAATAAAAAATAAAATAAAACATGACATGTATGCATTTACCTTTAAGGATGATTTAGTTAATAGTATAGTCAAGCTTCAGACTCCTTTTGGAGGCCCCAAAAGGATTCCCAAGTATACTCAGACTGCAAGCTAGCAATATAAATTAGTGATGGTTCACACCATTCTCTGCACTAGAGAAAGGAGGGAAAGAAAACTTCAAAATGTTAAAACTATGTCACATACAACACTTGTTCTTTGTGTGGTTGTGAAAATTAGACTCTGTGTGTGTGTGTGTGTGTGTGTGTGTGTAAGAATTGACACGGCAGACAATGTATCTTGTTTAAAAGATTATCTAAGAAAGTTTACTTTACCTCCTTGTCAACTGTGAACCTATTTCTTATAAGAGGATTAGAAACAAACTTTCTGAATAATCTTCAAGTGTCCTTACCAATTTCTTTCAAATCCAACACATTTAAATCACTGAAGATAGTGACAGAAAGAGACACAAAAAGTCCCGGGCAATTCTCTGAGAAACTGCAGAAATCACAAGTAATCAGAATCTAGTCTTTTTCCTCAACCCCCACTAGTGATTTATAACAGTTTTATCAGAGCTTCTATATTAAAGCCAGCCATCATTTCAGCTTCAGAAGAAATATTGCTACGACCCAATAATAATAGCATTTTTAGTAAATTGCAGGATACATCTTGACCCTCCACAAAATTGTTGAGATGAAGAAGAGACCTGTGTGCTTCGGGCCATGGTTCTGTGTTTTCTATTTCGTGTCAAGGGCCAATTATTTCTAATTACAAAAAGGCAAAGAGAAAACACACTTCTCCAATGAGCATGTTTTCCTTCCATGAGCTTCACTAAAATAATAATCACTAAGGAAGAAACCTGACACTAATTATGTAGAACAGCATGCATACCTATTATATTCATGATAATCTCAACACACATTTAATAACCTCTTAATTTTCCCCTTCAAATATTCAACACAGATATTCAAAATTCTGATTAAAATTTCTGTAATCAGAACAAAGGATACAACTTCAAAAACTGTGATAGGACAAAGTGTCTTTGAACTCAAAGCATAAGAATGTTGAAATGTGGGTGTTAATTCCTGGCTAATTACTCCTAGGTCCCCTTCCTACAGTTAAGTTAGCAAGAAAGACCATCTTGATATTTTTTCACACTGGCTAATTAGGCAAGTATTCATCTGATAACTCAATCACATGTCATTAGGACGTACTTCTTTCAAAACTGTCTTGTAAAAGTGCCTTTGTTTAAGCATCATTGTAATATGAAGCTAAGTGAATTTAAGAAAATATGCCACTTTGGGAGAAAGAGGTAAATATGAAAATGCTTGTCCAGTGTCAAGTCAAAGGCACAACACTCATAGTGGTGGCCATTTTATTGCTGGTGGTGATAGTGTTTTTATTGTTTGTATTGTTTTGGAAAAGTATCTTTCCATGACCTGAAACTTGCCATTTAGGCCAGGATGACTAGCCAAGAAAATTCAGTTGTTGTCCTGTCTCTGCCACTTCCAAACTGGAATTACAAGCAAGAACCACCATGGCTGGCTTTAACATGGGTTCTAAATAGAACTCAGATCCTTGGGCTGGCAGAGAAAACATCTTTATTGACAAGATATCTGCTAAGCTCCCCAAAATATGGAACTTTCTATATTTTTACAATACTAACCTTTTATCTGTATAACCTCATATAACAAATGGGTCCCTATATTCCAATTATCCTTGAGACAAATTTCTATATAGTTAGTTCATTTGATAGTATATCCCAACAAGCAGAGAGAAAAGGAGGGGAAAGCAAATCAGAAAGGTGAATTCATTGTGGTTTGATGGAGCTGTTGTCTCAGACAATATGGGCTCCACACTTCAGGACCCACTAAGGAACACAGAATACCTCCATGAATGGTCCATCTAAAAGAAGGGATCTGGCTTAGTCATTCGCTTGCCTCTAAAGCTGATAAGGGTATCAACTGCACCTTGACTAAACCGATGAGTGGGTCAGTGAGTTCACCTTGCTATAGAGAAGGTCTTGATACAAAAAGAAATGGTGAAACCATGACATATGCTTAATGTGAGATGATAATTAATTCAGCAGCTGATGTGCATAATTCTATCCAAACTTCTAAAAGAGACTATCAACTGGGAGAACCCAAAACAGGACAGCTGAAATGCACACACACTTAATGCCTTCTCCTGCCATCTTTATAGATTGACTTTCTAACTCAGTTCAGAGGCAGTAAGCAGTGAGGCCTTTAGAAATGTTATTATTTTGTGAGGGCAGAGCCTAATTAGCACAACCTCTTTCCTCATCTGAGACTGCAACAAGCCAATCATTTGTAATCTAGAAATAGGCCCTCAACTAGAACCTGAAGATGCTGATCTTAGGCATCCCAGACTACAGAACTGTAAAAAATAAATTTTAGCTACTTACTGTCTACCCACTTTATTATATTTCACCCTAGAAACCTGAACTAAATTGGAAAAGCCATCTACTACATTGCTTGACACACACACACACACACAGACACACACACACACACACACTGTCATTCTTTTTGAGAAAATTTGAAAATTTAAGGAAATTGAAAGGGAAGATATGCAATACTTCTCACCTTTGTATTTAGTCACTGTTCTATCTCTGTGAAAAGATATCTTGACCAAAGTAACTCTTAAGAAAGAATTTAATTTGGGACTTGCTTATAGTTTCAGAGGTTTAGTCCATTATCATCTTGGCAGGGAGTGTGGTGGCAGGCATGGAAGTCATGCACTAGAGCAGTACCTAAGAGATACATCTTGATCTATCAGCAGAGAAACCAATCCTAGGCCTGGCTGGGCTTTTGAAACCTCAAAGCCAACCCCCAGTAACATACTTCCTTCAACTCCCTGGTACCCATATGCTTGTAGTGATATCATAATGCAAAAAACATATTCAGTCCAACTTTAAAAGTCCTCATAATTTATCATAGTGTCAACACTGTTTAAAGCTCCAAAGTCTCATCTGAAACTTATGACAATTACTTAACTCTAATCCCTATAAAATCAAAATTGAAAATCAGATCACATACTTCCAGCATATAGTGGCAGAGCACATAATATACATTACTATTTCAAAAGGGAGGAAAGATAGCATTATGAAGAAATACTGGACCAACCCAAGACTGAACTCAGAAGAACAAACTCCAAGTTCTATATCCCCCATATCTGATTTAAAAGGGCTCTTCAGATTCCCAACTCTTTTTAGGTTTGTTGATTGTGACACACTTCTCTCCCTGGGCTGGTTCCACACCAACAGTTTTATGTGACAGGTACCCTATGGCTCTGCCATCTTCAACATCTTGGAGTCTCCAAAGCAATCCATGTTGTACTTCCACAACTTCAATGCCATGGCCTCTCTAAGCTTATACATAGGGACACCCCTGGCACATGTTTGACCTCTGTGCCTTCCCTTAGTTACAGAAAGAAATTTCACAACCCCCTTCCTTGTAGCCTTGACTCTCCTTATAGCACTTAGCTCCATTACACTTCGTGGTGCTCCATTTCTCCTCAAACAGTTCTCTTTTCCAAGCCTGCTCTTTTTCACTACAGATCTGAATAAGACTGCTCATTAAAAACCACATGGTTCCATCCATTTGCCTAAAAATTTCATGAATTCATTGTTGTTAATAGCTGAGTAGTACTCCATTTTATATATATACCACAATTTCTGTATCCATTCCTCTATTGAAGGACATCTGGGTTCTTTCCAGCTTCTGGCTATTATAAATAAGGGTGCTATGAACATAGTGATACATGTGTCCTTATTACATGTTGGAGTATTTTCTGGGTATAAGCCCAGGAGTGCTATAGCTGGGTTCTCAGGAAGTACTAAGTGCAATTTTCTGAGGAACCTCCAAACTGATTTCCAGAATGGTTTTACCAGCTTGCAATCCCACCAGCAATGGAGAAGTATTCCTCTTTCTCCACATCCTCTCCTATGCTCTAACTGATAAGTGGATATTAGCCCAAAAGCTCAAAATAAACATGTTACAATCCACAGACCTCAGGAATCTCAAGAAGAAGGAAGACCAAAGAGGGGGAGGGGGGGGCAGGTACTTTGGTTCCTCGGAGAAAGGGAACAAAATATTTACAGGAACAACTATGGAGACAAAGTGTTAAGCAGAGACTGAAGGAAAGACCACCCAGAGACTGTCCTACTTGGGGATTCATCTATAAACAGTCACTAAACCCCAAATCTACTATGGATGACAAGAAGCATGTACCAAAAGGAGCTTATTATGGGTGTCTTTTGGAAAGGCCCCACCAGAGCCTTACAGATACAATGGCGAATACTAGCAGCCAACCATTGGACTGAGCATGAGGTCCACAATGGAGGAGTTGGAGAACAGATTGGAAGAGCTGGTGGGGAGGGGGAGCAGAGGGATGGTGTTGCAGTGGGAAGAATGATGTCGGCCAACCAGATGCCCCAGGGCTCCCAGAGACTAAGCCATCAACTAAGGGGTATAATGGTTCCAGCCAAAAGAGTGGAAGAGGAATGCCTTGTTGGGCATTAGTGGGAGGAGAGGTCCTTGGTCCTGTGAACACTCAATAGAAGCTGCAATGTGGGGAAATCGAGTGGGGGTTGTGGGAATGGGTTGGGTGGAGGAGCATTTTCTTGGAGGCAGGTGGTGGGAGGATGGGTTGGAGGTTTTCAAAGAGGGGAGAAACTGGAAAGGGGTATAACATTTGAAATGTAAATAAAGAATGTATTCAATAAAAAAAAAACCCACGTGGATCAGCCAATTCTAGGCTGTCTTGAAAACTTCTTTAGTAACACCATTAATACAAAACCCTTCGATTTAGCCTCAGGAATATTTTTATGACAAGTGCAAAAACTAGCCATATTTTATTCTTTTGCCAAAATATCACAAGAATGGTCTCTAGGATACTTACCAATATTCTTCCTTTGTGAAATTTCTTGAGCTGAGCACCCACAGATCAAGTCACTCGAGGCACTGACTTCCATGTCCCTACTAGGATGGCCCATTAAGCATTCAACTATCTTTGTAGTCCAAAGTCCCAAAGGGTTCCATATACCCACTAACAAGCAGCATGATCAGGCTTGTCAAGGCAATACCGTACTCCCTGGTACCAACTTCTGTCCTAGTCACTGTTCTATTGCTGTGAAGAGATGCCATGACCAAAGCAATTCTTAAAAAAAGAAAGCATTTAATTGGAGCTTACTTAAAGTTTCAGAGGTTAGGCTACTCTTATCAAAGCAGAAAGCATGATTGCACATGAGCTATGGTCCTGAAGATGTGGCTGTGTGTTCTACATACTCATTTGCAAAAAGCAGGAAGAAAAAGAAACTGTGCCTAGAGTGGGCTTTTAAAACCTCAAAGACCCAAGTAGCACACTTTCTTCAACAAGGTCACTCCTACTCAAACATATATTATAATGCTTAGTCACCATTCTTATTCAAACCACCACAACCCTCCAAAGCAAAGTGAAAGGTCTTCTAAGTGCCTAGGGTTTGTTTGCAAGAGCAGAGAGAGTCCTAAGCCACTCCAAAGATCTTTCTTCCCTTCTCAGAAAAATGCCCAGCAGTGCTTACAAAAGGACAGAAGAGTTTCTTACAGACCTTATTTTTTTCTTACGATTCTTACACATAGAATTCTGAAGTCGGCAGGCTAGCTGGAGTTGTTCATCTATGCGGAACAAAGAGAAGAGACAATGAGACAGGAAATAGAGTCTGAGTATGCTACTGCTGTACTTGCTAGTTTAATGTCAACTTGATACAGGCTAGAGTCATGAGAGAGAAAAGAGCTTCAATTGAGAAAATGGCTCCATGAAATCTAGTTGTCTGTGAAGTCAAGGACACCACAAGAAACAGAATCAACTAACCTGGGCTGATAGGGGCCCACAAAAACTAAACTACCAAAGAGAGCACACATAGGCCTGACCTAGGGCCTTCAACACATATGTAAGAGTGGTGCAGTTCTGTGTTCATGTGAGACTCCTGACAGCCAGAGCAGGAGCTGTAGCTGACTCTGTTGATTGCCACTGGATCCCTTTCCCCTAACAACCTAGCCACAATCGGAGATGAGCCTAGTCCTACTATAAGTTGATATGCCAAGGCAGGTTGATATCCATAGGAGACCTCCTTTCCCTGAGACTTTTTTGAGGAGAAAGGGAGTATGGGAGGAGAGCAGGAAGGTGAGGTGAGAGG